>NW_026606076.1:22330000-23580000 GCF_029834395.1 Sorex fumeus | reverse complement strand
TTATTTGATGGCATGATCCCTTTGTCTACCCCTCTAATTGCCAGGCTGAAAACAATTGAAACAGTCCAACACTCGGTCTGGAAGCAGTTGGCCACCGCGTATCAGCCTGGTGACCTGCAGGTGCCACACTGGTACCAGGTTGGGGACACGGTTTACATCCACCGACACCAAGTCCGGACTCTGGAACCTCGGTGGAAGGGACCCTAACTGGTGATCCTGACCACCCCGACTGCCGTGAAAGTCGATGACATCGCCGCATGGATCGATGCCTCTCACCTCAAACCTACCCCTCTGACCGAATCTGCCTGGAAGCTGGAGAAGACTGAGAATCCCCTCAAACTGTGTATCCGCCGTGTGGGTAGGACTGTGGACTCCCCCCCCATAACCTGTAATCCCCACGCTCCCCAATACTTGACTTGGGAGATGGTATCCCCTACCGGACAAGTGGCCTGGTCCGTCAAGGGAACTTACACTCCGAGGACATGGTGGCCCACTTTGCGCCCAGATATGTGTCAGATTGTCTTGGGACTAGACACCTGGGATGTGGGGGAGGAGGAAGTAATACCAGACAGAGCTGACTCCCGAGCAAATGCTGGCCATGCAGGAGTAGGGGGAACCATCGGGTGTTTGACTAGGGCGAGAAGGTGTCGCCTCGGGCTGCAACAATTCTATATCTGTCCAAAAGATGGCAGAGACCGTTAAGGGAAAAGGACTTGTGGAGGGCTGGAGGCTCTGTATTGTAAGGCCTGCAGTTGCGAGACCACAGGGCAAGCTTACTGGAAGCCTGCCTCCTCATGGGACTGGATCAAGGTCGCTTGGGCCTGGAGCGGTGTAAGGAACTTGAGGGGCTGTAATCAGGGCGGCCCCTATAATACCCTCAGCATCACCTTCACTACCCAGAGCAAAAGGCAGGAAAACCTTCTCCAGTGGCTTAAAGGGAGAACTTGGGGACTAAGGATCTATGTCCATGACTTTTCCCATCCTGACCCTGGATTCTGGTTTACCATTAGGTTGAAACAGGAGGCTGTGGACCACGGGGCGATTGGTCCAAATAGAGTTCTCCCAGATCAAGGTCCGGTCACAAGTAGACCCCTCTAGCCCCCACAACGATCCCCCACTACTCCCATGAGTACTTCCCCAACTAGCAGTTCAACCACTACGCCACGGGTAACCGGGACCCCACCGACCCCATCTACACCTCCATCTCACACTGGGCAGCGGCTGTATAACCTGATCCAGGGGAGTTATAAGGCTTTAAACACCTCCAACCCAAACCTAACTGTCTCCTTGTGGTTATGCTTGAGTGCAGCGCCACCATACTACGAGGGGCTGGCAGTAAATGGATCACCCCAAGAAACGAATGATCCCACCCGCTGTGATTGGAGTACCACCCACAAGCTTACACTTGTCCAGGTCTCAGGAGAGGGAACTTGTCTAGGAAAGCTGGCAAAGGGTGATTCCAGGTGTGCTCAGGTTATAACCCCCACATCTTCGGCTCAGTACATCTTACCAGCAAACAGTACCCACTGCACCTGCAACACTGGTCTGACCCCGTGCGTCTCCACCCAGATATTTAATAGCAGCCGGGACTTCTGCTTAATGGTACGAATATTTCCCAGACTGACTTACTACCCTGGGGAGGAATTCAAAGAAGTACAGCTGGGAAAGACTCGGTTCCAGAGGGAGCCTGTTAGCCTTACCCTGGCAGTTTTGTTGGGATTGGGAGTAGCCGCAGGGATAGGTACTGGAACTGCTTCGCTAATCCAGGCCCCTAGACAGCTGGAACACTGCACATAGCTATTAATCAGGATCTAAATGTGATCGAAGGCTCCATATCGGCCTTGAAAAAAGCCTAACATCCTGGTCATAAGTAGTCCTCCAAAATAGGTGAGGGCTTGTGGGAAGCTGGCCCTTTAACTGACCAAGGCCTAAGTGCCTGTATGGTCATCCTGACCTACGACCCCACAGCAGGCACAGCCTGTGCTATGTATGGTCATCTTGACCTACTTGACCCCACAAGAGGCAAAACCAGTGCTATGTATGGTTATCTTGATGTATGGTTATCCTGAGAGAACATCTGTCATGGCTGTTAGTAATAACAAGAAGTAACTATCTCGTGTCTGGTACGTGATGCATGTAAATTTTACGGACATGGCTCTTTGTGTATCTACCTCATGTCTGGTAAATCATATGGACATGGCCCTTTGTGTAATCACCTCGTGTCTGGTACCAGATACACATAAACCTTGTAATGCATGATAGGTGAAAACAAACCTTCCTAACCATATATGGGCACGACCTTTAGTGTAGCTGCCTCACTAATGGATATATACCCTGATTGCCCCCAATAAAGTCTGTCCCTTTTTCTCTCTGTTTCTGAGCTGCATTCTGTCTCTTGTGTCTTGTGTTCATTCGGTCGGTCCTTCCCTGCACCTACGGATCCTAGGGCCACCTCCGCGGGCCAGAGAGTGGTTTTGCGGGCCCCCCGCAAGGGCTGGCCTTGTTATTCCTGAAGGAAGGTGGTTTATGTGAGGCCCTAAGGGAGGAGTGTTGTGTCTATGCTGACCACACTGGGGTGGCCAGAGACTCTATGGCCAAGTGAAGAGAAAGAATACAGGCCCGGGAGAAACATCTGCTGGATCAGCAGGGTTGGTTCGAAGGATGATTCCACAAGTCCCCATGGCTGACCACTTTACTTTAGGCCATAGCAGGACCTCTCGTTCTGCTCCTCCTAATAGTGACAATCGGCCCTTGCCTTCTTAGTCGCCTGCTTGCATTTATACAAAACCGACTGGGAGAGGTCAAGCTATTAGTGATGAAACAGCAATACCAGGCATTATAGAATGAAGGTCTCTAGGATTAGAAGACCTACTAGAAGAAAAGGGGGGAATGAAAGATAGCCCCATGACAATTGGGCCCTAGCAAAGCAAGTCCCAGCCCATATCCTGCCCTGCAGCTGCGTCCTGTTGACAGCACCAAGTACCTCCACCTTCTTGTTGCCCCTGGAATTCGCCAAAAAAGACCATAAGGCCGGAAAAGACATAATGAGGTATTTCCTTGCCCTCGGAATCCACCTAATAAGGTCACAGGGCCAGAGAGGGCCTAATAAGGTATTTCCCTGTTTTTGGAATCCACCTAATATGGCCATAAGGTCAGAAAAGGCCTAATTAGCTGCCCGTTGGGATGGCCTGGTGACCTGTACAGAAGAGAGTGGCTGGTGCTAATGGCTTGTTCAAAATGATTGGCTGCCTGTGTGCAGCTTCTAATGTAATGTAGTTCAAATGTATTGGATGACTTGTGCATGGGCTTTCTGAAATGCACGGGAAGATGCCCTATAAAAAGCCCCCTTTGAAGAGGCCCGGGGCTCTCAGCCCCTGACTGTTTGCGGTCACGCTGTGAGCCTGAGCATGCTTGAATAAACCTCTTGCTTTTGTGTGGACTTGGTGTCTCAGAATTTTCCTTGACAGGTGTGGCTGTCCTGCGCTCGGACCCTAACACAGACACCAGGAGGCGTGGAGCGGGGTGCTCACGGGAGGCCGCTAGTGTCCTGCCACAAAACCGGCCTTCACAGACCCCTTATACGCGGGACAGCCTGTTCTCCCTTCACCTGCGTAAAAAATGAACGCCTGACCCAGCGTCTTGCAGGCAAACACGTAAATGCCCTGCTGTGACGTCACTTCCGCTTCTGCAAGCACCCTTAGAGGGTCAGTCACCAGCTGTACAGAGAACTAGGAAAATTCAGGTAAATTTGTAAGGCTGGTTTGCTGGAGTGAAAGCAGAGTGGATAGGGTGTTTGCCTTGTTCGCAGCTGACCCAGGTTCAATCATCTGGATTCTATATGGTCCCATTTTGGTGTATAATAGATAGTTAGGATTTTACTGCTTCCAAAGTGTAAGTTTCAAAATATTTACCCTCAATGTTTGTGTAAATCAAATGGAAAACTGAATACGATGAGTGCAGATATGCTACAGCGAGTGAAGTGCTTCCTTGCATGTGGCTGACCTGGACACAAATTATGGACAGCACAGCGGGATGTAACTACCAGAACATAACACAGAAGGGCCTGAAGAATGGAGGTTTGGCTGTCTATCCCATGTCAAAAGGGCTCACCACAGCATACTGGTTGATCTCTGCCATGATCCTCTGCAAAGCAGGGCCTCTGAGCCAAGTCAGAGTCACAGCAAAGAATGAAACCATGGTGGGTCTTGACAGTACCCAGCAAAATGCAATGTTTGTACCTATTTACTTCTTATTTAATTCCTTCCACCTTGCCTTATCACTAAGAACCATTATTTACCAGTTAACATACTGGGAAGTCCACATGCCAGGACATTATCATAACCATGCTTTAGATGATAATCAGCAAGTAGCTTTCACTTTGGTACTAGTATCACAGGAAGCTTTCACACATAACAGGATTATTTCCTTCCCTATTGTACTTTTGTATCAATCCCCCACCCACTTGTTGACACTAAAATTGTTTTACCTCTGGGCCCTGTTCCGACGCCGGCCATTGTTATTATGGAAGTCATTGATCCAGCATAACTTTTATATTTACTAAAGCTTGAGGGAACATGAAGGCCTTCCTATATTCCTTACCTACAGGATTTTCTCCAGGATTCTCCTTAAAGTCGCAGGTGCGAATAATGTGCTTTCCACGTTCTTACATAAATATATATATTCTTACATATATATAAATATATATATTTATATAGAGATTCTCTCCAGTGTGAATCCTTCTATGCATAAGGCCCCAGGATCCAGGATAGTCCTTCCCATACTCCTGACAGATATAAGGTTTCACTGCAAAAATACTTTTCACATGCGCAGTAAGGGGTGAAGTCAAACTGAAGACCTTTCCACATCCCTTACACTTATGAGGTTTCTCTGCACTGCGAATTTTCCTGCTCAGAAAGCTATGCCAATTACATCAAAATCTTCCTGCAATCCTTTCATATATAAGGCCTCAATCCAGGATAAACTTTTCTCACACAGCAAAGCTTGAGGATTGAGTAAAAATCTTCCCACACCCCTACATATGTTTTCTTCGAGTATGAATTTCCCTATGTTTAATAAGGAGTTAGGGGAAAGTGAAGGCTTTGCCAAAGTCTTTACAAACATAAGGTTTGTCTCCAGTATGAAAAATTCAGTGTCACGAAAGTATTGTGAAATAAGCAAAGGCCTTGCCACACTCCTTACATATATATATATATACATATATATATATATATATATATGTATATATATGGAGCGATAGCACAGCGGGTAGGGCGTTTGCCTTACAAGCGGCCAACATGGCCGACCCGAGTTCAATTCCTCTGCCCCTCTCGGAGAGCCCGGCAAGCTACTGAGAGTATTCGATATGCCAAACACAGTAACAATAAAAGTCTCCAATGGAGATGTTACTGGGCCCGCTCGAGCAAATCGACGATCAACGGGAGGGCCTTTTTTTTTTTTTTATAGTTTTGGAGGCACCATCGGCGATATGGACGAGAAACTTCTAACTGCGCTCAGGCCCCCGTCCTGTTCGAGCTTGGAGATCGATCTTGGGTGGGCCAGATGCAAAGCAAACGCCCTAACCGCTGTGCTATCTCTCAGGTCCTCTAAGTGAACCTGCAGCTTCTACAGCAGTGAGGTTGGGGCCAAAGCGTCCAAGACAGGGCCCAGCGCAGTCCCGAGCTGGGAGGGTAGGGACTGCCCAGCGCCCGCCCCACCCACTCGGCCCCGCACCCACCTGCCACCATCCCACGGCGGAGCTGCAGGGGATCCCCAGAATCACATACTCACACCCGCGACCCCTGCGCCCCAGCACAGCCCCCACTGCACTCACCAAAGCTCCGAGTCCCCCACAAAACCACGCAGGGCGGCAGGAACCAGGAACCGTGTGGATATCAGTTGAAAAAGCTTAAAAGTGTCCTTAGAGCTGGCTTGGCTCCACCCCTCAGTGCAGAAACTGGGAAGTGCGGTGCAGGGTGCTCACGGGAGGCCGCTAGTGTCCTGCCACGAAACCGGCCTTCACAGACCCCTTCCACGACGGACAGACAGCCTCTTCTCCCTTCACCTGCTTAACAAATGGAGGCCTGATCCAGCATCTTGCACGCAAACATGTAAATGCCCTGCTGTGACGTCAATTCCGCTTCTGCAAGCAGCCTTAAAGGGCCAGACACCAGCTGCGCAGAGAACAACTAGGAAAATGCAGGTAAATGTGGAAGGCTAGTTGGCTGGAGCGAGAGCACAGTGGATAGGGTGTTTGCCTTGTTCGCAGCTGACTCAGGTTCAATTATCTGGATTCTATATGGTCCCATTTTGGTGTATAAGAGATTGTTAGGATTTTAATGCTTACAAAGTGTAAGTCTCAAAACATTTACCCTCAATGTTTGTGTAAATCAAATGGAAAACTGAATACAATGAGTGCAGATATGCTACAGCGAATGAAGTGCTTCCTTGCATGTGGCTCTACCTGGACACAAATTATGGACAGCACTGTGGGATGTGACTCCCAGAACATAACACAGAAGGGCCTGAAGAATAGAGGTTTGGCTGTGTATACAACGTCAAAAAAGGCTAACCTCAGCATCCTGATTGATCTCTGCCATGATCTATGCAAAGCAGGGCCTCTGAGCCAAGTCAGAGTCACAGCCAAGAATGAAACCATGGTGAGTCGTGACAGTAACCAGCAAAATGCAATGTTTGTACCTGTTTACTTCTTATTTAATTCCTTCCACCTTGCCTTATCACTAAGATCCATTATTTACCAGTTAACATACTGGGAAGTCCACATGCCAGGACATTGTCATAACCATGGTGCAGGGGATAATCAGCAAGTACCTTTCACTTACGGTACTAGTATCACAGGAAGCTTTCACATATAACAGGATTATTTCTTTCCTTACTGTACTTTTCTATCTATCCCCCACCTACTTGTTGAAACTAAAATTGTTTTACCTAAGGGCCCTGTTCTGACGCCGGCCATTGTTATCAAGGAAGTGATTGATCCAACATAACTTTTATATTTACTAAAACTTGAGGGAACATGCAAGCTTTCCTATATTCCTTACGTACAGGATTTTCTCCAGGATTGTCTTTAAAGTTACAGGTGAGAATAATTCCCTTTCCACGTTCTTACATAAATATATATATATTCTTACATATATATGTATATTTATATATAGCTTCTCTCCAGTGTGAATTCTCCTATGCATAAGGCCCGAGGATCCAGGAAAGTCCTCCCCACAGTCCTGACAGATGTAGTTTTTCACTGCAAAATGACATTTCACATGCGCAGTAAGGGCTGGAGACAAACTGAACACCTTTCCACATTCCTTACACTTATGAGATTTCTCTCCACTGTGAATTTTCCTGTTCAGAAAGCTATGGCAATTGCATCAAAATCTTCCTGCAGTCATTTCATTTATGAGGCCTCAATCCAGGATAAATTTTTCTCACACAGCAAAGCTTGAGGGTTGAGTAAAAATCTTCCCACACCCCTACATACGTCTTCGTCGAGAATGAATTTTCCTATGTTTAATAAGGAGTTAGGGGAAAGTGAAGGCTTTGCAAAAGTCATAACAAACATAAGGTTTGTCTCCTATATGAAAATTTCAGTGTCACAAAAGTATTGTGAAATAAGCAAAGGCCTTGCCACACTCCTTACATATATACATGGATTCACTGCAATGTGCATTTTCTTATGGACAAAAAAGTTTGAATAGTAAGTGAAGACCCTCCCACAGTAGTGACACGAATAGTGTTTCATTCACCTGTATGAACATTCCTATGCTCAGAAAGACCTGAGATGAAAGGCCTTTCCACCAACCTCACATATATAAGGATTTTCTGCAAAACAAAATTTGTGAAAACTAAGACTTCATGAAGAAGCAAAGGCCTTCCTATATTGCTCCCAAATATAAGTTATCTCTCCAGTGTTCCAGTGTGAGTTTTTCTGTGTATTAAGGCTTGTGGAATAAGCAAAGACTTTCACTCTATATATGCATATGGTATCTTTCCAGTGTGACTTTTTCTGTGCATACTAAGATGTATGAGTCAGAGAAAGGCCACAGCACATTCCTTACATGCATACGGACTCTCCAGTATGAAATATCCTATGTATAAGGTATGAGGACCCATGAAAGGCCTTCCCACAGTGCTTAAACAGTTTCTTTCCTGTGTGGATATTCACATAGTCCCACCGGGATCATGCTGGACTCAAAAGTTTGTCCACAGTGCTTACATTTCTGGGAATTCTGTCCAATATGGGCTTCTATGGGAAAGTGATGGTGCTGAGGACATGGGAAGAGTGATCTTCTGATCACCCTCAGAACACATCCCACATGTCTCAGCATCCCTGTGGGGATGAGGGCCAAATTGCTCACTTGAGCCTTTATCACAGTGTGCAGGAAGATACATTCCACCAGGGCTGGCTACTGCCATGTAGTAGAACAGAGGATTGCACTCATTAGTCTATGCCATGAGAGTTTTCATGTCAAAAGAAATTAAGCTCTGTAGGTAGGTAGCTGGTAGGGTATGGGACAATGAGTTTCTTGGGGAAATAATAAATCCAGATGGGGATGAAAGCAGTGACTCCGAAGCCAACCCTGAGGATTCAGAGAGGAACTGGCTTAGCAGAAACCCAGAGAGTTGGAGACATGGAAGAGGAACAAAGGCTGGTAAGAACATCAGCGAGCAAGGTCTGGCCAACACTCTACCCCTTGACAACACGCGAGCAGTGGACTCTCAGCTTCAAAGAAAACCCCAGGAGGCAGTTTCAGAAACATGATTTCAAACTGAGAGTATCACGCTAGTACAGTGCGCTGCATGCAGTCAATCTAGGTACAATGTCCAGAATTCCAAAGGGTCCCCTGAGCACGATCTGACTAATAGATGGATGGAATTTTCCTTTATCCAATCATAAATGTTTCCTTTTTTACCTCTATTATTAGTAAAGTAACATGGGTGGGATCCAGGAATGTGACCATCCTTGTGAGAAATCACAGGTAAACGGAATGGTCTCCTGGGATGTGGAGAGCTTGGGACCTGACCCATATTCCCACTTATAAAAGATTTCATCAAGGCGCCCCTTCTATCCTTTCATACAACATTCTGTGCACAGTTACATGTATCTAAACTCTCCAACTGAGACCAGAGCAACTGTAGATCTGGGTAGGGTGTTGTTTGCACATGGCCAACCTAGGTTCAATCCCCAGAATCCTGTAGTTTCCAGGAACACCATCAGAAATAATACCTGAGTGCAGAGCCAAGAGAAACCACTGAGGATCACCAGGTATTGTAGTATAATAGTGGTCTGCCCTTGCTCCCTGGCAGGTGAGATCTTATGTTTCTTGATTGCCCATAACCTTTCAATTACCTTTGTCAACTGATCAGACTTTGACTTGTAAATATTGTCTTTCTCTTCTCCTTAATGTCTTTTGCATGGTTAGCTATTTCAGAGCAATTGCTTTTTGTATGGATACAGGAAGACAGTTACAAAGAAAAGCCTGAGCTTGACAGTTGATGGTCTCCAGATAATATTACCTCCTGGACATCTGCTCTCTTGACTGAAGCCTCAGCTGCCCTTACTTCCTCAATCTCATAAAGAAGGGTCCGACGAGGGACTAGATGGACCCAGGGCAAGTGGTGAGCTAGCTACGCTGGGATCAAAATGGGCCTGGTCAAAGTACCATAATGCTTATATATAAGAGCCTGGTCATGGACAAATTTTGTCACGAATCAAAAAGTAATAACTACACTTGGACGCTGCTGGGATTGGGAGTGATTGATCCGGGCTGAGTCTGAATCTGTGGTGATAAGTCCCCAGGAGATTCACCAACAAGTTTAAAAGTGTCTATTACTATGTTCATACAGAATGGTAATCATTAGGACTAAATATGTCAATTAAGAAGCTGGTCAAAGGAGAGTAGTAACACACCTTTAAGGCTGCTTTTTCGTCATGGGCTGCAGGTAATTGGGAAGTCTAGAAAATCATTTTTCATTGCGCTTCCCGTGGGGAGGCTGGATTGTGATCATGGTGAGAGAAGAAAAAGAGCAGATTCAGGGAGACAGGGGGAATGAAGGAGACTGAGAAAAGAGATGGTCCTCCTCCACCCTGATCCCCTATCTTCCAGTATATAGGCGTTACACCCACCAACTGCCCCCGGTGCTGTGTAATCCCATCAATGGCCAAGACCCAGAGACTATAAAGCCCGGCTCCTGAAAGAAAACACGCAGTCTCCTGCCTCCGTGTCTGGCTTTCTCACTGGTGCCTTTTGGAGGAGGGTGTGTTGAGTTTCCCTCCCAACCCCGAGCAGAGCCCCGGCAGCTCAAGACCTCTGGTTTGAGCCACAGCCATGTTTAAGACCACTCTCCAGAATTTCGGACGAGCCTCATGCATGAAGGAACCGGCAGAGGAACCCAGGTGTGCTGGACCTGGGGCTGAGATCTCCAAGCTGCTCCTACTGGGACTGGGCCTCCTCCACCCAGATCTCCCATCTTCCAGTATGTAGGCGTTACACCCACCAACTGTCCCCGGTGCCGTGTAATCCCATCAATGGCCAAGACCCAAAGACTATATATGCTTATCTATAAGAGCCTGGTTATCCCCCTTTTTGATTCATGACAGAATTTCATTTCATGTATGTGTGTGTGTTTGTGTGTATATATATACACACATTTATATATATATATGTGTGTGTGTGTGTGTGTGTTTGTGTATGTGTGTATATCTAAACCTATATGCATAGTTAATTTGTTCACAAGTCAACCTCCACCTACCAGTTTTGTAGAATGCAGGTTTGGATTTGGGCGCTACAGGTGGCAGAACTTTGACCTTACCTGAGTGGTGCTTGGGGAATCCTGCGTTTTACAGGAGACTACCATGGCAGACTGCTTGCAAGGACAGGTCCTGTATTCCTGGCCTATCTCTGACTGCAGGAATTCAAATTCTATATAATTAATGTGAACTTTGTGAGAAAGATATTGCAAGTGGCAGGGATGAGGCCCTGCTGGCAGATAGAGGGCAGGGCAGGGTTGCTGGTACCTGGGGCCTCCTGGTGCAAACCTGAGCCAGAAGTACAGGGTACAATTTCAAAGGTTTGCAGCGTTCTGGAAGAGCTGAGAGTGAGTGGCATGGCACTTGCATGAAAGCAAAAGACTTAACTTCAGAACTTGAATTGCCAAGGAATGATCCCGGAGCACTGCTGGGTTTGGCAAAATCCCGCATAGCCAATCCTCCTCCTGCCCAAATAAAGGCAATGAGGAGTTAACTGCCAACAGAAGAGGTGTGAAATCTAGTAATATATTCTGAACGCTCAGTCCTCTGGGTTTTTTTGTTTTGGGACCACAACCAGAAATGCTCAGAGCTTACAGGCCAGGTTTTCAGACTATGATTTTACTCCTATGGTTATGTGATTTAATAAAAAAAGAAGATGAAATATTATACTTGGATCCAGAGTGATAGTACAGTTGGCAGGGCATATGTTCGATCCCTGGCATCACATACAGTCCCCCAAGAACTGCCAGGAGTGATTCCTGAGTGCCAAGCTAGAAATAAAACCTGAGCATTACCGCTGTGTCCCAAAAAGAAAAAAGAAAAAAGAAAAATTAAATTTAACGCAAATGAGATTTTAAAGGCCATAATTTCGCTAAGAGCCTCCAACTCCAACTCCTTCATTTTCCCCTAACGGCCATCCTTTGAAAGGGCTCTAGAAATTTCACAGGTAAGAACTTTCCATGAAGGTATAAACAGGAGAGAGCACACCAGACTGAAGCAGATGCCAGCCACCTGGAAGGCCAGAGGGCCTTCCCTTGTATCCAGTGTCCACTAGTCCCCTGAGCACAGAGCAGGACACAGACCTCAAGTACTACCAGGTGTGGACCCAAATCTCACCTCATCTGCTCCCCAAGTAGTGAGATACACTCAAGGAGAGGAGCTCAGAGGGCTGAGCACCTGATTTACCTTTGGGGGACAAGGCATGGCTCCCCCTGCATCTCAGACACACAGACACAAGAGGGGGAGAGTCTCTGACTATCTCCAAGTTTGTAGCAAATGGAGCGGGTGAGGGGGAGAGGGAAAGACAGGAGAAACACTCCAACTCCAAAAAGATGCATAAAAATTTCTCATGTGTCAAGACAAATTCTGAAGTGGGAGGGTTGGAGTCATACCTAGTGATGCTCAGGAGACAATATCACTTAGTTATGTTGTGGCAGGGATAACTCTGGTAACCACAAGAAAGACAAACACCCCCCCTGGCTGTACTACTGCACCAGCCACTAAGAGTGAGACATTTAGAACCTATTGCAGCTGGTCCCTGGAACACCCCTTTCTGCAAGTACTCACTTCAACAGCAGGGCACACTCCTGGTCTTGGAGAGATGGACAGTGAAGGTGCTTGGAATCTGGACAGGTGAGGCAGAACTTCTTTTTTCTGAGGAAATATAATCACACAGGGTTAGCAAAGCTAGTAAGTTGGTAGGGTGCTTTTCTTTCAAGCAGCTAAGCCGGGGTCAATATGCAACAGGACATAGGCTCACCCACTCCAGCACTGCTAAAAATGATGCATGAACTCAAAACCAAGAGTAACCCTTGAGCATTCAGTGTTGCTGTGGCCAAAAAAAGTACAATAAAATAAGTAATGAAGACATTTCTGGGGCCGGAACGATGGTACAGCAGGTAGGGAATTTGCCTTCTATGCGGCCAACCTGGGTTCGATTCCCAAAGTCCCATATGGTCTCCCAGTACTGCCAGGAGTGATTCTTGAATGTAAAGCCTGAGTAAACCCTGAGCATCGCTGAGTGTGACCCTAAAAATCTAAAAAATAGAAATTTCTGTGGAAAGAGTTTGGAGACACAGTATAGCAGGTGAGGTGCTTGTCTTGCACTCGGCCACATCAAGTTTGAATCCTGGCATCCCATATGGTGCCCTGAACCCCGCCAGGAGTGATCCCTGAGTGCAAAGGTAGGAGAAGTAACTGAGTCTTGCAGTTGTATTTCCTACTGACTAAATAATTATTTAATTTAAACGAATAAAGGTGTGGTGGCCAATAGTGATCCTAAATTGCATTATTAGAGGGATTACGGCACACTCTGGAAGTGCCCAAGCTACTTCCTGCTAAGATTGCATATTTGGTTGCAAGACCCACGGTAGCACCACACTGATGCACCCCTCCAACTGCAACCTGAGTTGGCTTAAAGTTCCACACCTTGGGGCCTGAGTGACAGCATAGACAAATGAGCATTTCTTTTGAAGGTGGCCAACGTGGGTTTAATTCTGGCCATCGCTTATGGTTCCTAGCACCACTAGGAGTGCTTCCTGAATTTAGAACTAGGAATAACCATAATGGCTCGCTGTGTGTGACCCAAAATGCAAAATAAATAAAAAAAGGAAAGAGAAGCTCCCCACCTCCCTGAACTCCCAGAACCCACTGAATGCACAAGGACCAGTGAAAATCAAAGACTCTGCCAAATGCTTTTAAGCCCCAAGCATATGAAGAATGTACCCAGCCCCAACCCCCATCCAGACCTGACACCCCCCAAGAACGACAGGACAGAGGGTAGGGTGTTTTTTCCTTCATGCTGCTGACCCAGATATGGGGTACTCTGAGCAACCCCAGGAGTGACCCCTGAGCACAGCCAGGTGGGGCTCAACACCCCCCCACGAGAAAAAAGAATGCGCCCCCAGGTCCCTTTGATGAGGGAATCCCACGCTTTAGCACTACTCCACAATCAGCCTAAGGAATGAAAGGGGGCCTGTAACGGGATGTCCTGGGGACACTGCTGGGATGATCCACCCACCCCTGTGACTGACCAGGTGATGGTCGTCGCCCTGAAACTAAGATAACGCTGAGGTGCCCTAACCCGCTCCATCATATCTGGGGGAGACTGAGGCTCCCTCTAGCTCTGACTCTTTCTCCTTTGTGAGGGGCCCGAGCAACGGGTCAGCAGGGAGGGCGCTGGCCCCACATCCCGACACCCCAAAGGGTCCTCGGATCCCCAGGGAGGGAGTCCTGGGCGCCACAGGGTAAGGGGCTAAAACACAAAAAAAATTAAAACAACTTTTGTTTCCACTTTTCTTCGTTCGGTTATTGTCCTTGTTTCTGGAACTTTCAGAACGACCTTAGCGCTTCAGATTCGTTTTTCTCCTCGAACACGTGCTTCCTCTACCCACCCACCTTTTTGGGGAGCTCTGGGGGGCTTTGGTCAGGGGTTACTCCCGGCTCTGGGCTCACTCCAGGCCGTGATCTGACGCTGTGAGGTGCCAGGATCGAACCCGGCCGGCCGCGTTCCCCCCTTACGCATCTTTCTAAGTAACTTCTACTCAGTAAAAACGATCGTTTTTCCCCAAAAATCAATTTATAAATAAGATAAACCTTTCGGCAGCAGCTCTTTGTGCGACCCGGGTGAGGGGCCGCCACCCCGGAGCGAACCCGCCACCCACAAGGCGGAGAACGCGGAAGTTCAGGCGCTCATTGCGACCACTCGGGCGGCCGGCAGGGAAACCGACCTTCCCGGACCCCCCTGCCCCCTGGGTACCCCCTCACCCGCTCCTCGCCCTCCACACCTAAGCCAGCCCGCCAGCACTTCCGCAGAAATCCAAGACACGCAGGGAAAGATGGTCCCAACTCTGTGACGTCATAGGCAGAGCGCCCAGAGCCTTAAAGGGCCAGGCTTCAAATATTCCTGACCAGATACTTGACTGGTCAGAAAGGTTCATTTTTCTCCGTTTCTGGGATAGGATCAGGTGATCGGGACATCTGATATTTGCCAGGTCAGGGATAGATGGAGAGTGACGGACTGAACAGATAGCACATCAATCAGAAGTCTTTGTTTTGACGAAGGAAATAAAATTCACATTCTTTGCAAACAGCCACCCAGACCTCTCTGAGTCCCCACGTTTATTTATATCACACTGAAAGTATAGGTCTTGAGTAGCTTCAACTGTTCATTTTCACAATGATAGGAGAGATTCAGAAACTAAGTGAATCACGTGGCTTAGAAAGCGGTCAGGGGTAGCCCAGAAGGGGACTCAGGAATTGGTGATGACTGGGAAGACATTTGCGTATGCAAAAATTCCTGTTTCTGTATTTGTGTGTGTTCAGAGCAAACGGTGCTCTCCAGTTATTCCTTGAGAGCTATGCGCAGCAACTCTTCAAACAGTGCTCAAAGTCTACATAGCAGTGATTCTACATGGATCAGACAAATGAATAGAAAGTCCCTTAACTCCTGTGCAGCTAAATAATCTTTTAATATTTTAGTACTTGATGATTTATTAAGCTATAATTCTTCAAAATTTTAACCAGTGGGAAAGAATAACTGTACAGTAGTAGTACAGGAGAAAGCCTCTTTTTCAGACATGTTGATCTATTGATCTGTTGTTTGGCTATGATGATTTGGTGCTTGTTACCGTAAGAATATGAAATTAATTTAGTTCAGAAGTTTACTTTTTAGCGGAGTTATTACAAACACATTCTCAATTTCTTGTAACCATTCCACTAGGGTGCCAGATCGTCACAGAGTACAAATAGGAAAAATAGGTTAGGGTCCCCCCAAAGTGAGGTAGTAAACATCAATAGCTGATTTATTTCTGTATTCGCTTTTCTTTGCTTCTGTAAATATGCTTGCCTCACTATGCTTAGATAAATTTGCAGGGTACCAGGATGTGGTTCTGGTGAATTTAATTTTGTGGGTGCTTATGAAATGGACAGGTGAGTCAGGATGTGCTTTTTTTCTAACCAACAGACTGTGCTTCTTTTGGGAGGCTGCTGTTTTGCCTGGCAGAACAGCCTGTAACCTGGTGTGAACAAAAACTCCAAATTTTGGAGTTCATTCGAGATTTGTTGGGGTGGGGGCCCAACATCCCAAATCCCTGGGATGTCCGCAGAAAGCCTTCAAAGGACCTGTTAGTACTGGCGATCTTCTCTCTGGTCCCGAGAGTCAGCTGTGGGATGATGTAGAAGGCTGGACGCAGCACAACCTCCCCTATCTTCAACTTCCCCTATCTTCCCACTACCACACTGTCCTCCCATTGTTCATCGATTTGCTCGAGCAGGCCCAATAGTGTTTCCATCGTGATACTTGTTGTTACTGTCTTTGGCATATCTAATATGCCACGGGGAGCTTGCCAGGCTTTTCCGTGTGAGTGAGATACTCTCGGTAGCTTGCCAGGCTCTCCGAGAGGGGTGGAGGAATCGAACTTGGAGCAGCCTCAAGGGCCACGTGCAAGGCAAACGCCCTACCCGCTGTGCTATCGCTCCAGACCAACTACTACACTGTTCTGTTGAAAATATAGCTCTAAACATTTTAGGTTTAACACTGGTATGTCCATTCTCCCTTGTGACAGGGAGTTTAAGTTTTATTGGATTACACCCATACAATGCTCCCGAGGCACTCCCATTCATCTATTTCTTGGAATATAGCTCTAAACACTTTAGGTTTAACATTGGTATGTCCTTCCTCCCTTGCCAGAGGAAGCTTAGGCTTACCACAGTGCTCCTGAGGCACTCCCATTCTTCTATGTTTCTCTGTAACCTCCCTCTCTGTGCTTTGCTTTCCCAACTGGTCTGTCACATATTTCTCCTAATCAGACTATGTTAAGTTGTAAGGTCTGAATCCTCAGAAATCTGAGGGAAAAACTGCTTTTCTCTTCTCCTTATGTCCTTGGCATAATTATTTTAGAGCAACACCCTTGTTGTATAGACATAGGAAGATAGTTAATACTCTGACATTGTAACTTGGGAGTTAAATGACACCAAATAATACTTCATACCTGGGCATCTGCTTTCTCAATCTAAGCCTCAGTTGCCCTTAGTCTCTAGCACCCCAAAGGCAGTGTCATGATGAGGGACTGGATGGACTCACGGCTAGCTTTGACGTACCCTGGCATCGAAATGGGCTAGACCAAAATGCCATATGAGTTAAGAGCATGATCATGGACAAATTCTGTCATGATCCAAAGAGTAACAACTAGATTGGTACCATGCTAGGGTTAAGAAAGACTAATCTGGCCTGAGCACTGTAATCTGAGATCTATAGTAAGATGTCCCCAGCTTAATGTATCTATTACTGTGTCCATATTAAATGACTACTAATTTTATTAAGGAGTAGAATTAAGATGAATGTTTATATGGTTCCTGAACTAAGGGAAAGAAAAATGCACCCATAGATGGCATTTCACATTTAGGTGGGTCTTCTTGCTGAAAGAGTTTGTCCTAGAAGAAGTTTCCTCTGAGAGAGGGACCATACATCCATTGATTGTATGACCTCGCCTATGTGTAATTACTACCCCAACTCCCTCATGATTTGGGGGATAATTAATGCTATAAGAGTTGGCAAGGGAAAAAATCAAGAAAGAATCTGAGAGGGAAAATCCAAGAGAAATGAAGGAGATTCATGGGAGGAGAATCAGAGGAGAACTGAGAGGAGATTGGAAGAAACTGCAATTGATACCAACCAGCCTGGCCGTCATTCCTTCCGTCATCCACCCATGGCCGTCAGCTGGCCAAGGGTGGGGAAAGCAGCCTGAGACCATCAAATTCAGGCAGCGGTGGGGGGGGGGGAGGGGAGAAGAGAGAGAGGAGAGAGAGAGGGGGCTTCATATTCATTTTTTGTAAACACAGCATGAACTGACAAATGAATTCTTTGAAACAATTACCACTTGTGTTTGCTTTCAGTAGAAGAAAAAATTAAAGTACTTTATTGATATGAAAAATAATAGAATTTTTTTCAGTTTCAGTACCCAGTAAGGCTAAGTGACTTTTACTCCCAGAATAAGACTCTGGATTTTCTCTTTGCAGTGTCCAGAGACCACAGATGTAATGGCAGGGAGAGAGCCCGGAACCCCACCTTTCCAGTCACATGCTTGCTCCACTGATCTATCCCGCTGGGTATAATGATATTAATTTTTGAATGTGTGAATCTTACCAGCTCACGCATACTCAGTGACCCTATTCCCAAGTCAGATTGCAGCTATGCCAAATCCTGAGGCTGTGATTTGAGTTCTTAAATAAATCACAGCAAGTCAGGTAAGAATTAGTCAAATGACTCTTGGGTGAACAGGCCGAGCAGGTAGATGACATCTCTGTGGTTCTCACAGTCCAAACAGGCCCAGAGCAAAGGGACGATCATTTGGGATTATTGCTGGGAGGAGCCTGGCAATCACACACTAGCCTTTTGGCTTTTCTATTTTAGTAGAACCAGAGATATTTGAGGATCCTATGGGAACTGCAACTCAAACCCTGTGCAAGACAAGCACCCTCCCCACTATACTATGACTTCAGCACAAACTAGCTTTATTATGGGCTCACTCAATGACTTTTTAACATAAAACCGAAAGAATATTTCATAGTGGGTCAGACAGAGAATATCAGGTAGGGCACCTGCCTTGCATAAGGCTGACAGGGGCAGGATTCTGAGCACTGCCCAAAGGAACCCCTGAGCACCGCCAGGAATAAACCCCTTGGCAACATCAGACCCCAAACCGATACAAAACAAAATGTCTTCGTATACTCAAAAAACATGCAAATGACCTGATGGCAAAGACAAGCTTAGTGACAGAGAGGGCGGGGTGCAAGGTGGTTCTGCTGCTCCTGAAAAGGGCACCCCAACAATACAGGCTGTGCAGCCAGGCTGATAAGGGAAAGGGGTACAAAGGGCCCTGAATCTCATGAACACATGACTAATGAATAAGACTGGAATGAGCCAAGAAAGCAAAGCACAGGATCACCCCAAGGGAGCGAAGGGTTGTGTGAGTAGAGCACAGATGCCTGCATCCAGGAGCCCGAGGCCCCCTGAGGTCAGCAGCATGTTTCACACACACTCAGGGCACACCTACGATGCCCGGGGCCGAGCCTGGGAGGGTCCTCAGACACTCAGCTGCATACACGCCTCTCCTCCCCGGCCTCAGGGCTCCTCCTCCCATCCAGGGGATTACAGCTAGCTTCACCCTAGAATACCCTGAACCCCACAGAATCAATTTAGAGATTAGTGACAATGAAAAGGTGAGAGTCCTAGCCCATGTGTCCCTGATATAACCAGACAAGTTACTGAAAGTACGCAAACAACACAATCTTCACTTTTGCTGCCTTGCACGCATCTGGTCCAATTCAATCCCCGGATCCCATATGATCCCCCAAGCAAACACCAAGACTGATAAGTGAGTGCAGAACCCAGAGTCACCCCGAAGTATCATGGCGTGGCTGAAAAATGAAACTAAAGAAAACAAAATTGGACGCATACAAAATATAATGTTAGGTCCTTGAGAACATTTTTAGGTCCTTGTTAGGTCCTTGAGAACTACAACCTGAAATGTGGCTCTGCCATGTGGAAAGACTGGGACTTAGGGTAGACAAACCTTCAGCCACTGTCTTGCAGGGTGGACAAGGACATGCACCTGTGCACTCTGTCCAGGGGAACAAGGTCACTTCTGGGTTCAGATGAGCCTGAGGCATAGCCGTGCTCTGTCTCACTGGACCTAGGCCCATCTGAGTCCTGATTTACTCTAATCCTGCATAAGCACATCTGCGTGAGTCTCATCCTATGCTCGCTCCTGTTGTGCAGGAATATATTTGAAAATGGTACAATCACCCAAGTTTATAGAAAATAAATCCAAATAATCAAGGCATTTATTTACAAAGAACCATAATATGAATTGTGCCTGACATTCGGAAGGTCTCAGGACTACTTATACTGTAAATATTCTATTTTGTGGGTAGAGTGGTCTTACGCTCAGCTGACCCAAGTATGATACTTGGCCACCCTGGGCCCTGGCTGCAGTGATCCCTGAGCTGAGTGAGAAGTAAGTGCAGATCCCTACAAGGAGTGGTCGAAACTACAGCAACAACAGGACGACTCTAAGGAAGCAAAGCAAACAAACAAACAAAAAATTATGTACAAAGACAAACTAGAGAGGAACATTTAAATAGTAAAAGAGTGGGTTCTTAAAACTCTGTTTTCTGGTATTTCCGTAGTTTCCCAGAATCCTTATTATTCTCTTTTCTTGCAATCAAAAGTTTCCTGTCTGTACAAGTGTGTATGTGTGTGTGTGTGTGTGTGTGTGTGTTTTCTTTGAGCCAGAACAAGCATTGCTCAGGGGTCATTCCTAACTCTGCACTCAGGGTTTCACTCCTCGAAGCTTTGGGGATCACTAGGATGCAGGGGACTGAACCCAAGTTGACTGTGCAACGCAAGTATTTGCTATACTTTCGCTCTGCCCCTTCCTACATAAATTTCTTCCAAGAATACCAGGAGTCCTGTACAAAGTCCACCCCCCGCCACAGACACACACAAATAAACAAGTATCTTTGTTAAAAAAAAGTAAAAATTTATAAAACAACAAAAATCTTTACCCTCAGTGTTTATCCTAATAGCCACGGGTCACCTGCTCAGGAAGAGATGAAGAGTGGAGGGTGTTTTGTAACTTGACATGAGGGAGATGAAACTCGTGATCTGAAAAAAAAAAAAGCACCAATATTGATTGTGGTTGGACAGACAATGAAGTCTGTAGGGCACTTGCCTTGACCCGGTAAACTCTCCACGTACCTATGTCCTGCAGCAACACCAGCAGGATTCATACCTGAGCCCAGAGCCAGAGGAAGCCCTGAGCATCTCCAGGGATGCCCCCTCCCCCCAGCGCACCCCAAAACAACCCCCAAACCAAAAACAGACCCAAAAGAACATGTTCACTGGCAATCCCCAGCCACCTGCAGGTCCACTGCCCCCGAATGACCTGGACCAACATGGCGGCAATAAAAATGATGAACAGCAAGGGGATCCTTGCCAATGGGTGGGTTGAGGGGGGGGCTTCGGCTCTGCCCTTCAAATCTGGAGGTTCTACAGCTACGAGATAAGGGCCAAAGATTTCAACATGGGACTGTCGGGAGGGTCGGGACAGCGAAGCCCCCCGCCCTGTGCAGGTGCAGCACTCCTGTACTCAGTCCCAAGCTCAGCCCCTCCCCCTGCCTGCCCACCCGCCGCTGCCCCATCACGGAGCTAGAGGCCATCGTGGCCTCAGAGGCCCCCGGTACCACGTACTCACACCGGCAACACTGCGCCCCAGTACAGCCCCCATCTTGCCCCCCAAACCGCTGCGTACCCCTAAAGCCACCGCCACGCCTTAGGAACACCTGGATGTCAGGGAACAAGTGAGAAACAACGCGAAAGCGTCACCCACGCTAGCATGTCGCTCACAGAGCAGAGACGGAGAGTTGCCCCTGTCCTGCCCCAAAATCGGCCTTCAAGAACCGCTTCCAGCCAGTTCCAGGCTGACCTACATCCACGTAACAATAGTGGGATTGACTGAACCATCTCTGTCAGCAAGAACACACGTACCTGGAAGGCCCTGTCTGTGATGTCACTTCCGTTCCCACCTGCACCCTTAAAGGACCAGGCCACAGGTGTGGAGAGATCCTTTCGGGACACCCAGGGGATCCTGTGCTGCAAGGGGCAGGGCTCACAAAAAGTAGGGGGAGACAACTGCTGGGGAGGCGAAAATGGTGCCTCATTAATTTTTCAAAGCTTTTGTTGCTTCAAGAGGACTTTCCTTTTATATTTGGAACTTATTTAGTCATTTTCCTTTTGGCTTCCATCACCAAGACTGTTATTTACAAGTTAACATGCATGTGAATTTCAAATGCCGGGACACTGGCATAACTATAGCCCTGGTGATAATCACCATGTATCTTTCCCTTATAGGATGATGTCACGGGAAGCTTGTCATGCTAGATTCTTAGCTTCTTGGCTGCACTTTTGTAGCTCCCTCCTAACCTTCCTGGTCTAAATAAAACTCATCTTCCCTAGGGGGATTGTTCTGAACTTGGGGATAGTTCTTCAGGGTCAACTCATCCCATGTGCATTTTACAATGACTACAAAGGCTAGAGAGGCACACAAAGGCCTTTCTACATTGACAAACATGAGCTTTCCCTCCAATATGTATTTTCCTATGGATCGTAAGAGTTGAGGGTTGAGTGAAGGCCTTCGCACATTCCTGACATATGTAAGCTTCTCTCCACTATGAATTTTCCTATGCATACTGAGTCTTGAATGTAGAGCAAAGGCCTTTTTTTGCAAAGGCCTTTTAAACATACATGGGGTTTCACTCTGGTATGAAATTTTCTGTTTAATAAGACATCAACTTTGAATGAAGGTGTTCCCACAGTCCTTCCATATGTAAACTGTCTGCCATGTGAATTTTTCTGTGATCACTAAGGCTTGAGGACATAATGCAGGCCTTCCTGCTTGCCTTACATACATAAGGTTTCTTTCCAGTATGAATGTTCTTATATGTAATAAGGAGTGAGAGCTAAGTGAATGCCTTCCAACAGTCTATATATATATATATATATATATATATATATATATATATGGATTCTCTTCAGTGTGCGTTTTCCTGTGCTTAGTAAATTCTGAGTACAAAGTAAAGGTCTTCCCACAGTCCTTACATGAGTAAGGTTTCTCTCCTGCATGAATTTTCTATGCACAGAAACCCCTGAGAAGGAAATAAAGGTATTCAAAACATTCCTTATCCTTACATGAATAAGGTTTCTCTTAATGAATTTTTCTATGCATACTAAGTCTTGAGGTCTTCCCATATTCCTTGGATGAATAGCGTTTCTCTCCTGTATGAATTCTCCTATGCATAATCAGGTATGAGGATCGATCTAATCCTTCCCACATTCTTTACATGTCTACAGTTTCTCTCTTGTGTGGATATTCAGATGATCACACTTGTGTGGCGGCTGACTCAAATTGTGTCCATGCTGCTAACAGCCCTGGGACTTTGCCTGTCTCAGAATCCCCACGGTGATGCAGGCGCCATTGCTCACTCAAGACTGTCACAGTGCACAGGATCAGAGACATTCCACTGAGACTGGTGCTTTCCTGAACAATAGCAGAGGAGGATTACAATTATTTCTTGATTTCTTGATTCTCCATGTCAAAAAAAAAAAGTCGAACCATGCAGGTTTGATGTCTGACATTTCCACCATGCAAATAAAATTATCGACACATATATGGCTTTTCCTGCAATGACCAAATTATTTTGCAAGAAGGACATGCAAAATTGACAAAAGTGTTGTCATTACTGTGTGTCCATTTTTCTCTCAACTCAATGAAGAACACATTAAGTGGAAATAATTTCTATACAGAAAAATAAGCACCAGTTTCAAGCAAATAAAAATACACCCAAGTCTGGGTTCGGTTGTAACTCAGTATGGAGCTTGGGATGCATGTACGAAGGCAAGGTTGCGTCCCCACAAAGCTGAGAATGCAGGGGCCATTGAAATCATCTAACCTAATTGAATCAATGTCAGGATCAATGAGGATTATTTTATGTTTATATGTTGGGACAGTGTCACACGAAACAGTGCTCATAGTGCTTTGCAACTGGCCCTTAGGAAGCAGAAATTCTTGACCTAGAAAAAAAGACATAAAGGTTGGGACAAGAGACAGTAAAGCGGGTAAGGGAATTTGCCTTGCATGTTGCCAACCCAGATCAATCCCTGGCATCCCCTATGATCTCCGAGTACCATCAACAGGAATTCCCAACTGCAGAGCCAAAAGTAAACCCTGAGCATCTCCAGATATGGTACACAAGCCAAACCAAAAAAATAATGAAGGGGCTAGAGCAATAGCAGAGCCAGCACAGCATTTGCCTTGCATGCAGCCGACCCAGATTTAATTTCCAGCATCCCATCTGGTCCCCTGCCCCTGCCGGCCTGCTGGCCGCGGACTCCTGCCCGGGCACGTGCCATTCTCCTATGTGGACGTAGACGGCGCCTGGTGAGCAGTGTGCAGCTGACATTCCTGCCCCTCTGAGCCCAGCGCCCCACGGACCTTCCCCTTGCCTGTGCCAGAACTTGGCTGCCTGGCTGGATGCGGCCGCGTGGGGCCAGGACCGCGCGCTGCGCTTGGGGGGCTGCGGGCCAGGAGCTGGTCCCCAACCAGATGTTTGCGGCCGCGCTCCAGGCCCCCAGGACAGCTGCTTGGGTCCCCAGAGTGGGGAGGGGGTCCCCATGCCATCACGCTGCACCCCTGGCCCTCCCTATCCGCACCCCTGCAGTTCCAGAATGGACAGGCTTAGACCCTGCTGGAATTCAGCGCCCACAGGGACGGGTCCTGCCGCTTCTGGATGTGGCAGCCTCCGGCTCCGGACAGTCCGACCAGAACTTCGGCTTCCAGCTGGGGCCCATCTGCTTCAGTTGCTGACAGTCTCGGGGTCGCAGGAGGAGGGCACAGACGGGACGCCCCCCCCTGGGGCAATAATGGTGCTGAAGCCTCGAACCGCCCTATTTACCTTCTCCTGCAACTGCCTCATGGTCAGACAAGAGGAATCTCCTCCCTTCTCCAGCCCCCGGGGGGACCCCAAACCTCTCCCCTCCTCACTTGGGGGCTCAGCGGAAGTTTAGCTGGAAGTTTAGCACCCCTGCACCCCATACAAAGGACTTCCAGCTCGGAGCTGATACAAATCTGCCTCCCGTCCTGTCCCCCCAAAATCTTGTGCTTCCAGACATCCTTGTTGACCACTGGATTCCCTCCTGTTCAAAGTAGACTGCTCGATGGCTTCCCGAGACATTTGCAGGAGCTGGGTAGATGGGGGTCCCCGATTGAGGGAACCAAAATTGGACTCCAGAAGGTAGTGGGGCCCCCTGGTGGAGCTGTGTGCCCCCCCACCTCAGCCCAACTCCAGACGCTGACCCACCCCTGCCTCTGACCCCTTCCCCTGAATCATGTAGCCAGATCAGGAGGTGGAGTGGAGTGGGGTGGAGTGGAGGTGGGGGATGACCCGGGACCCCAGTGGTGCTGCCTTCATTCTCGGGGAACTGTGTGTCAAGAGCTGGTCGCCTCTAGTTAATTCAATTCGCTTACACCCGCCAAGTTCTGGAGGAGAGGAGAGAATCCAGCATCTTCCGGCCCTGCCCACGGCCTATTGGGCCTTGGGTCAGAGAATAAACTGGTGAACTGTGTCCGGGTGTCCATGCTGCCTGGGGCCCGCCCCACTCACTCTGTGTGGAGGCACACCCAGACACTGCTCCAGAGCCAGCTGCCCGAGAGGAAACAGGATGACACAGGAGAGGCTGTGCCTTCCCGCACTACAATGTCTCCAACCAACTCGGTTCTAAGGATCTCCAGACCCCAGGTCCCCACATCACAGCACCCCACATTGCTGAGGGTGCCATCTTCCATCCTGGGTTTTGGGGTTCCTATACAAATGAGAAGCCCCATGCCTTCTGTTCTCCATGGAGGAGGGTGGCAGGGGCCAGATTCAACTCCAGCATCTCCAGATGCCTGGGGTGAAGGAAACAGTCATCAGACAGACTGGATTTAGGTTAAGGAGAATTTTAATTAACAGAGGAATAATGAGCCTAAGACCAGGCAATCTCCTTCCCTGGAAATTCTAAATGAATCACTTCTTCCAAGCAATTTTTTCTTTGCTTTTTGGGTCACACCCAACAATGCTCATGGGTTTACTCCAGGCTCTGCACTCAGAAATTACTCCTGGCAGTACTTGGGGGACCATATGGGATGTTGCAGATTGGACCCGGGTCGGCTCCATGCAAGGCAAACACCCCACCCGCTGTACTATAACTCTGGCTCCAAGGATTCTTTTGGGGGGCCTGCTTTTGTGTGGGCGCACCAAGTTCTGGGGACCATTAAGTACCTGGTAGGCTACAGGCAGGGTGAGATTATTTTGTTGTTCTGGTCACTTTGACAAGAAAAGATCTGAGCCCACTTTGCTCTGTCTGTGGCCCAGCTCTTCGGAAACGTTTCCAGTTATACTCAATCCCACGTGCCAAAACCCCACATTCTGAGGGTGGCCCAACCCTCTTCTACAAAG
This sequence comes from Sorex fumeus, assembly GCF_029834395.1. NCBI lineage: Eukaryota > Metazoa > Chordata > Mammalia > Eulipotyphla > Soricidae > Sorex > Sorex fumeus. The sequence continues at coordinate 23,554,181 of NW_026606076.1, read as the reverse complement.
AAGAGGGGTCAGGTATACAGCAAGATACAGCTCAGAACCCACCAAGTTGGGGTGGGGGAATCCGCCATCAAAAGACTGAAGCTGTTTAGGTTTTATTTGGTTTGATCATGGTTTGGGGGCCACAAATCCAGCAATGTTCAGGGGTCCTCATGGCTCTGAACTCAGGAATCACTCTGGCATGATGGTGGGGCTGTATGGAGAGCAAAGAAAGAACCAGGGGCCTGTGACTGCAAGCCAAGAGCACTAACCGCTCTGCTCCCACTGCAGCGACCCAAGTGGCTTGCTTGATCCTTAATGACCCTATGTCTAACACCTAGACTAAGAAAAGGGCTGGAAATCTTAAGTGTGGGAACATCGGGCCGCAGCAGTTCCGCGAAACGCCACGAGATGGCGCTGTGGGCGTTTCCTTCCCTCCCCAGGCCCGTTCTCTAAGAATTTTCCATCCTTGGGTTGGCTTTAGTTTTAAGAATGGGGTAATTAAGGACCAAGCAAGCCGCTTTCTTTCACTTGGTAACTTGGGTTTGATTCCAGCCTTCAGATCTTGGGAGGTACATAGCTGAATCTCCTCGGGGGGGTCGAGTGCGTTGCTCCAGCTTTGTTTCTGTACCACGAGGGGGGCAGAGGATTGAATTTGATGTGGAACGAGCAAGGCAAAGTTATTCTCCTTTATTTTTTTCGTTATTTTCACTCTGAGCTAGAAGCCATCTGAAGCCCCTTTAGTATGTCTGTGCCTTGAATTGCCTTGAGCTAAGCCTGCTGGCTGTCTCCATTAGCATTTGAATTGATCTCTAGTTGATCTTCAGCTTAGACTAAATATTCCCTATTATGGGCAACGGACACCCCATCACCCCATGTTCTAAGAGTGCCCAAACCTCTTCTACAATGAAGAGGCAGCGTGGATACAGCAAGATACAGCTCAGAAAGTCCCATGTTGGGGCGAGGGAATCCTCCAATAAGGGACTGAGGCTGCTTTGGTTTTATTTGGTTCGTTCATGGTTTGGGGGCCACAAGTTCAGCAATGCTCAGAGATTCTTCTGGTGCTGCACTCAGGACCCACTCCTACATGATGGTGGGACTGTATGGAGACCCAAAGAAAGAACCGGGGGCCTGTGACTGCAAGCCAAGAGCGTGCGTCAGTGCTTAGGAACGTCCTGTTTTTTAGGGAAGTCCTGGGTCTTGCAACATGGGTCTTGTGAGAGACATCCGGTTATCTGGTCTGACCCCCACCCTTCGAGTACCTGTATCTGAATTCCTTGCTCAGGGGCAGAAAAACCAGTTATTCTGCAATGCTGGTTCCTGTAAAGCAAAGCTAAATTAATTGTGGTGGTGGTCCATTTTGGGCCTCTCCCTCACAATACTCAGGCCACGTGATGTTACAGAGGTCAACAAGACACTCCTTATTTAAACTAAGCTGGAGGTTCTTCCTATATTTCAATAAGCAACCCAAAGTAGAATATTTGGGAATCAATGTCGAATTTCCTGTGTCTCCTAAGTGCCAGCAATTACCTATGAGAAGGAAGGAAAAATCCTAAAATAGGATGATTCCTTGGCAAACTTCTCTTCTGGTAATTTCTCCCAAGGGGCTTTGTCCCCTTCTGCCTGAATTGCTGTGGTTCTAATGAGTTCCAGTGTGGACATGACCACAACTGCACGCTGGTTCAGAAAATCACAAGTAAGGACATCTCCATCAATGATCTGCCCAACAGTCCACACGACCACGGCTGGCATGTGGAGCTGTATTTAGAATGTCGTGGGTTTTTGAGAAACCTTGCTACTTTGCAGAGAGAAGAGAAAAAGCTCTGTTTGTTCTTAGTTTGCTACTGGTTCCATTGCTACCAGGTGGCTGGCTTTCTTCCTCAAACTTCTTACCTGCCTTTTACAGTTTTTTTTTTTTTGCCTTGAATTGCCTTGAGCTAAGCCTGCTGGCTGTCTCCATTAGCATTTGAATTGATCTCTAGTTGATCTTCAGCTTAGACTAAACTGGGTGGGGTAAGGATTTTCTGCCTAGGATTTGGTCTCTTGCCCTCCATTTTCCAGAACCTTCTGACTAGTGTGTTTTCCTCCCGTCCCTCCCATAGTGAAGGGTGCCTATGTGAAGTGTTTAGTATGGGGCAATTAAGGATCAAGCAAGCCGCTTCCACAGCTGCAGCGGTAGGAGAGCCTGTGGGTGCTTGTCTTTCACTTCAGTAAGCTGGGTTCGATTCCAGCCTTCAGATCTTTGTGGGATACACTGCTAAATCTCCTCGGGGGTCAGTGGGTTGACCTAGCTTTGTTTATGAACATCAAGGGGAGCAGACAATTAAACCTGGCCTGGAACGAGCAAGGCAAGATTATTTTCTTACATTTGTTTTTCTCTTAGCTCTGAGCAAGAAAAGTTTTGAACCCCCATTGCAATGTCTGTGATGATCGAGCCCTTTGAATGTTTCCTGTTATAGGCTACCCAAACAACCCAACCCCCAATTTGGGTTGTTATGGGCAACCCAAATTTTCTAAGAGTAAAAAATGCTTAGAGATACGGGCCTGGAAGGGCCGGAAACTCCCCACAGCGCCATCTCGTGGCGTTTTGGCAGAAATGCCATAGCCCGACTTTTCCACGCTTAAGAATTCCAGGCCTTTTCTTTGTGTGAATGTTAAGTAAGGGGTCATTAAGGATCAAGCACACAACCTCGGGCCATGGATCGAAAACTGAACACTGAACCAGGAGGGCACTTGCCTTGTATTTGAGATCCGGGCTCTATCCCTGCACCCCAAACCTTCCCCTGAGCACCATCAGGAGTGATTCCTGAATGCAGGGTTAGGGATGATCCTGAATATCGCCGGTGCGGTCCCAAAACACAAACAAAAGCCTTTCACAGAGGATTCCTTCACGCCAAAGTTTGGGTTGCTGAGCTGAGTCTTGCTTCCACCACTTTCCTCCGTGGAAAGCCGTGAAGTTGTGTGGATGACCGGGACAGGAACCCTTAGCAAAATGGGGCTTAGAGGGAGAGATTCTACTGCAGGGAAAGCACTTGCCATGCTGCTGGCTTCAGTCCTGACACCCGGGTCGCCCCATGCGAAGCAAGCACCCTGGATACTCGGCTACCGCTGCACGGCCTGAGGCAGCCTGCTGGATCCTAGTGACCCGCAGGGTAACATGAAAGCGAACCCAAGGGCTGGAAATCTTTTGGCAGGAAAAGGTGCACAGCTCTTCCGCCAATGCACCGCTAGAGGGCGCTGTGGGGCATCTCCGTTCCTCCCCTGGGACGGTTCTCTAAGAAATGTCATCGCTGGTCCTGATCTGCCTCTAGAACCCGCTATAGCTCCCCAGGACCCTCAGAATTTTTGCAGGAAAAAAACTATTTCTGTACAGAGGAGCTGTATCCATAGCCTCCAGAGCTGACTGGCCAAGTTAGTGGCTCTGGCTTACTTTAGGGTGTGGGCTGTACATGGCTGCAAACTTTTTCTGGGCAGCTCAGGTGACCCTATATGGTGCCTGAGATGGAACCCAGGGTGAACACAGAAGACGACTGTGCTTTCCCGCAGTACCATCTCTTCAAACCGACCTGTTCTTACAGGTCTCCAGCCCCATCATGCCACACGTCAGCACCCCACATGTCCGAGAGCGTATCTTCCTCCCTCCTAGGAGAACTTTGCGATTCATATACAAATGGAAAACCCCAAGTCCTCTGTTTTCCATAACGAGAATGGCAGAAGCCAGATTCAACTCCAACATCTCCAGACATTTGGGGTGAAGGTACCTGCCATCAGAGGAACTTGGGGTGGGTTAGGAAAACCTTTTATTTAAAATGGCAATAATGAGCTTCGGCAGCCAATCTCCTTCCCTGGAAATTCTAAATATGCCAAATCTGCTGAAGATTTTTTTTCTTTTTGGATCATATGCAGCGATGCACAGGGGTTACTCCTGGCTCTGCACTCAGGAATTACTTCTGGCGGTGCTCAGTGGACCGTATGTGCTGCTGGGAATTGAACCTGGGTCAGCCAGGTGCAAGGCAAACGTCCTAACCGCTATGCCATCGCTCCAGCCCCACTGCTGAGGATTTTTAATTTTTTATGGGGGTTTGGTGTGGGCCCGAGAGGTTCTGGGTACCATTAGAAATGCCTAGGGTTGGACCTCATCTGCCACAAGTAAGGCAAGTTTTCATTTTTTTAAATTTAAATAAAGGGCTAGAGAGATAGCAAAGCAGGTAGGGTGTTTGCCTTGCACGCGGCCGACCCAGGTTCAATGCCCAGCATCCCATATGGCCCCCTGAGCACCGTCAGAAGTACTCCTGAGTGCAGAGCCAGGACTAAGCCCTGTGCATTGCCGGGTGTGACCAAAAGCAAAAAAACAAAAAATAAATAAATAAAAATGTTACGTTCTCTCTCTGAGTAAGACAAGTTCTAACCCCCCCCCATTTATTCTCTGACTGAACTACTTCATAAAAGTTTCCTGTAAATGTACACCCCACTACCTGACACCCCAAATTTCTGGCGGTGTTCTCCTCCCATTCTGTGATAATGAGGGATGTGGAAGCAAGATTCATCTTGGTACTCCATTAAGGTTGCCTCTGAAGGAATCTGCCGAATAATCAAATTGAGGCTGTTCTGATTTCTTTCCTTTTTTATGTTTTGGGGGTCACAGTTGACAATGCTCAGGGGTGACTACTGGCTCTGTACTCAGAAATGACTCTTGGCATAATTGGGGGATCTTATAGGATACCAGCGAAGGTACTCAAGTCTGAAGAATGCAAGGCAAGTGCCCTAAGGACTCTGCAACTGCTCCACCATCCAGGCTGCATGCTTAATTCTTAATTACCCCACACCTAACGTTGAAGCAAACCCAGGGTGGAAATTTCTTATAGAAACGGGCCTAGGGAGGGACGGATAAGCCCCCACAGCGCCATTTCGTGGCGGTTAGGCGGAACTGCCGTTGCCCGACTTCCCCACCCTTAAGATTTCCAGCCCTCAGGTTAGCTTCAATGCTGGGAGTCATTAAGAATCAAGCATCCAGCCTGGGACCATAGTGGGATAACAGTGGGTAAGGCCTTGCATCGGTTTGGAGTTCTTGCAACCCATATAGACCCCTGCACACTGATGGGAATATTTATCAATTTGTGGGACCAACCCTTGAGCATTTCTCGTGTGCCCCCCACAACCAGATGTTTGCCGCCGTCCAGAGACCCCCCCCACACACACACTGACTGATCCCACAGAGTCTCTGGCTTCTTAAATGAGTGTTCAGAATTTGCTATTCCTAGTGGGGTATGAAGGAACATAAGGAAACATGATTTTTGTCCCATCACCACCCACCATACCGACTCTGGGCAAGTGACACTGTTGTTTTTTTTTTTTTTGGAGAGAGGGGTCGGTGACCACAGAACTGAAATAAACATAGCCTCATAAGGAAAGTATCGGGCCTTCCGACAAGGAGGCACAATACAGGATCCTTCCTGAAACAACTCAGAGACATTTGGCCCAAGAAGACTGAGAGCTCCTGTCACTGCATCACCTTCTCTTGTCATTCTCCTCCTACCCAGGGATGGGGTGTCCGATGGCATGTCACCATCTTCTCCTGACTCTGATTTTCCTGAGGATCAGAGACCTGGAGGAGGAGTCAGAGCAGTGAGCACTGGAGAGGATCACAACACCAGCCCTGACCAGTCACACCGTCAGGCACTGGCTCTCAGATCCGCCAGGGAAACAATGCCTAATGCTTCTGTCTCCCCAGGATAAGCAAAATGGGTTGGCATCTGTGTTGCCTTTCACAACACAAGCTCTGGGCTTGGTTACAAAGGAGAAGACTCATTCCTGCCTTGGCCTGAGGACTCCTCCCTGGGTCCCACAGAAGGCTCTCACAGGCACAGCCAGGCACTGATTCAGAGGAGAGATCACATGTATCAGCTCACCCTGCAGGCTGCAGCAGGGCTGCCCCCGACAACCACACCCCAGAATGTGGCTCTATCATGGGGACAGCCCCTCTCTTAAAATAACACAATTTCTACACACACACATACACACTCACACATACCCTTTACCCCCAGTACTAACCTCGAAAAACAGAGGTCTAGACAGGGCTTTGCAACTTAATGTGAAGCAGAACTTCCTGTTCTGACATAAATTCCTCTAAAACTAATAAGATGCTTGGCCTGTTGACACCAGTCAATCCCCTGCATCCCTAGGGCCCACAGAGCACTCTAGGTAAAACACTTGATCCAGGAGCCAGAGTAAGCCCTCAGGGTATCTTTGGGCATACAGAGCCCCCCATTCCCCACATCAAAAATAGCACCAAAAGTAAACTAAAACCCCAGTCACCTACGGATCCACTGCTCCGAATGGCCCTGTCATACCAGAGAAGGCATTGAAAAAGCCGGATGGTAACAGGGTCTCTTGGCATTGCGGGAGCTGCGACTCTGCCCAAAGGGAATCTGGAGATTTTACAGCAAGGAGACTGGGGCCAAGGTCCCATTGTAGGTCAGCTGGAGGTCAGGATGGCCAAGCCCCTGCCCTTGGCAGGTCCCTCTACCCCAAGGCCCACAGCCCCCTTGCTCAGCCCCGTACACACCTGCCACTCCTCCATGACAGAGCTGGAGGCAATTGTGACTGCAGGAGGCCTCCAGGATCACTCACTCACATCCTCCTCCCTTGACCCCGTCAAAGATCCACTGCACCTCAGGAACCACCTGATATCAGGTAACAAGTGAAAAACAAGTGCAAAAGTGGCCTGTAAGCTGGCGAGGACCCGTAGCTCAGTGCGGACACGGGGAACTGCCAGGTGCTCACGGGAAATTGTCCCCATCTGCCACAAAGTTGGCTTTAAGAGTCCCACTTTCTCACAGGGGCCCTACTCTGTACTTTACCCATGTGAACAAGGACACCGACCCAGTTTCCAGGAATAGAAGCAACAGGAAGGGCTCCCTGTGATGTCCTCTGTTTCAGCAAGCAGCCTTAAAAGCCAGACTCCAGATGTGGAGAGAACCATTGTGCCAAACCAGGTGAATCTGTCGTGCAAGGGGGACGGGCTCACACTAAGCGGTGGAGAGGCAGCTGCTGTACTGGCCGGTCACACAGTGGAGGGCTAATGATGGGTAAGAATCCCCTGGTCTTGTACTGGGCAAACAATGAGCCAATGCTCTCACCTACAGTCCATCAGGAAAATCTCAAAGTAAAACAGGCATTAGGGAGTTGGTGGGGCACGGGACAATGAGTTTCTCCAGGAAATCATCCATCAAGGTGGGGAGAAAGCAGTGACTCGAAGCCAGCACAAGAGCAGAGAGGAACTGGCCTAGAAGCAGCCCAAGAGAGCTGAAGAGATGCTGGAACAGGAGCAAAGGCTCGTAAGAACATCAGAGAACACTGTCTGTTCAACGCTATATGATTGACAACACGCAAGCAGTGAACACTCATCTACAAGGAAAACCCAGGAGGTAGTTTCTGAACCCTGAGTGGGGCTCGCGAGATAACACAGCAGATAGGATGTTTGCCTTGAATGCGGACTACCTAGGTTTGATTCCCAGCATCTTATAGGTGCCGCGAGCACTGCCAGGAGGAACTCCTGACTGCAGAGACAGGGCAATCCCTTTTCATTGCCAGGTGTGACCAAAACAGCAAAAAAAGTAGACACTGAGCAACTCTGGATGTGTTAAACAAGCCAAATCAAAACAATGATACTGAAAAAGTGTCATTTGCTAAACTCAGCATCCAGCAGGGATCAAACCAACATGTGGCCCTGCCATATCACAAAAGTCAACGGACAGACAACAACAGAGGGGCTGGGGCCATGCCCTTTGAAGTGAATCTGAAGGTTCTACAAGAGTGAGTGATGCCAGGAACAAGTGCTCTGAAACAGGGCAGAGCAAAGTCCCATGCTGGGATGTCGGGACAGCCAAGCCATGCCCTCTGCAGGCCCTGCAGGCCCCGCAGGCCCCGAGCTCAGCCCCTGCGCTCAGCCCCACGCCCATCTGCTGCTGACCATTCATGGAGCTGGAGGTGATGGTGGCCAAAGGGGACCCCCATGATCACCCACACACACCTCAACCCCTGCACCCCCTAAAACCTCTGGGTTCCCCTAAAGCATCCCTCATGCCTCAGGATATGTCTGATATCAGAAATGAGAGAAAAATAAGCACAAAAGGGCCTCCCCAAGCTGGAGTGTCCCTGGCACTCACAGTGCGAAGAACGGGAGGCACAGGGCGCTCACGGACCGCCACTCGCATCCTGGAAAAAAAAAGGTCTTCACAGTCCCCCTTCCATTAAGGGCTGCCATTTACTCCTCTACCACCAGACCAATGGCGGCCTGATCAGGCAACCACAATGGGAAGAGAAAAAACATCTGAAGGTCCCTGGCCTGGCACGCCACTTCCACTGCTGCTGGAACCTGAGCCTTAGAGGGACCTGATACTGATTTAGAGACCCTTCTTGCCCATTCAGATTAATCTGTGATCAAGGGGGATGGACTGGATAAAGGTGTAGAGAGGTGGCTGTGGAGAGTGGTGGGTCACACAGTGGGAGGGTGGGGCTAAGAAGACCCCTGATCATGTACTTCTCAGTCAAACAATGATCCAATGCTCTCACACACAGTCCATCAGGAAAAATGCAGCTGGGATGATTCAAGGTAAAACAGGAAGGTTGGTACAATTCACCGGATGCTGAGTTTCTTGGGGAAGTAATCACGATGGGGTGAAAGCAGTGACTGCAAAGCCAGCCCTGGAGATGCAGAGAGGAACTGGCCTAGCAGCAGTGCAGAGATCTGGAAAGACACTGGAAGAGGAGCAGAGGCTGGTAAGAACATCAGAGAGCACTGTCTGGTCAACACACTACCCCTTGAAAACACCAAACCAGTGGACTCTTGCCTACAAGAAAAAACATTTCAGAAGCACAATTTTAAATCTAGACTATGGGGCAAGAGGTCAGTACAGTGGCTTGGGCGCTTGCCATGCGTGGTCAATTTGGGTTCAACCATCATAATTCCAAATGTTCCCCTGAGCACCATCAAAGTGCAAAAAACCAGGAGCAGGCCCTGAGCACTGCTAGGCTGCACCAACATCATCATATATTCCGATCCTAAAAATGGAGGCTAATGGGCAGCAAGCCATTTTGGGCACCTTGGAGCCTTTTTTGTCCTTTAAGCAGATCTGAATCCTTTTTATCATTCTGGTGTCTACTACACTGAGGGAACTTCGCTAATTCTAAATACAACACTGATTTTTTTCTGTAATATTATTGAACTTGGTGGGGGGATCCAGGAATGTGACAAACTTTGTGAGTAATCATAGGTAAGTGGAACGGCCTGCTGGGATGTGGGGAGCTGACCCATATTCCTGGCATTTGTCATATATTTGATGCAAGGGGTCCCTTCCATTCTTTCATATGTCTTTCGAAGCACAGGACTGTTCATTTAAACTGTTTCCAATAGGGGCCAAAGAGTAGGTACAACAGACGGGATATTTGCCTTGCACCAGGTTTAACAGGGTTCCCGGAGTACCACCAAGAGTAATCTCTGAGTATTTCAGGGTATGACCCAAAAAGACCGGGAAAAAAAGTTCAAAATTTAAAACACAAACTGTCTTCACGGCACTCCACTAAAGAACCTATCCAGGGTCATTTAACTAAGATAAAATTTTCTGAAAAATTTATTCTTTATACTTACACAATGCTAACCAGTACCTGAACACATGGTAGGCAGAGATGGCATGAGGGAAGGAGCTTGAACACAGCCCACCCGGATTCCAACCATAGTACCCCATAATGATCCTGAGTCCCCCAGGTATGGATGACTGAGCTGAGAGCAAGGAGTAGTACTCAGCTGGGTGTGGCTCCAAAGAACACGAATCAGGAGGCACTGAAGAACAAAGACGTGGCTGTTTCTCTGCTATAATCCCCCAAGCAAAGGGCCTCAAAGCTAAATCACAGAGGCTAGAGTGATAGTCCAGGGGGAGGGCTTTTTCCTTGCATGGGGCCAGCCCAGTTTCAATCCCTGCCATCCTACATGGTACCAAGAAACCACCAGGAGTAATTACTGATTGTAGAGGCAGGAGTAACCCCTGAGCATCGATGGGCGTGAACCAAAAAGCAAAGAGAAAGTCAAGCCAGAGTAATTTCAAAGAATGAGATAGTGGTGAGCCTTGACAGCCCTAGGCACAGGGAATTTTTTTGGCTTTTAATTCACATTCCTCCAGGCTTTAGCCAGAAAATGCAAAAAGTACATGTTAACATACACATCAAGTTTAAATACCGGAACCCAGGCATAGACTTTCCCTAATAAACTGACATCACAAAATGTTTGTTACACACTAAAGGATTATTTCCTTCTTGCTGCACTTTTGTAGCACAGCATCCCATGGTACAAAGAAAACAGACTTTCCGAAAGGGGGCTGTTTTGACATTAAAAATTGTTAGTAGGGCATTAAGTTATCTACTATGAATTTTCTGATGTTTCCTAAGACCAGAAAGAAACAGAAAGGCCTTCCCACATTCTTGAAATATATAAGATTTCACTCCAGTTTGAACTGCCTAATGTACATATAGGCCGGAGGTCTGACGGAAGGCCTTCTCACATTCCTTACAAATAAAAGGTTTCTCTCCAGTGTGAATTCTCACATGATCAGTAAGTGTTGAGGAACAAACAAAGGCCTTCCCACACTCCTTACAAACATAAGGTCTCTCTCCAGTGTGCTTTCTCATATGCCGAGTAAGGCTTGAGGAATAAACAAAGGCCTCCCCACATTCCTTACAAACATAAGGTCTCTCTCCAGTGTGCATTATCATATGGCAGGTAAGTCTTGAGAAATTAACAAAGGCCTTTCCACATATATCACATCCATAAGGCTTCTCTCCACTGTGAATCTCATATGCCGAGTATGGTCTAGGGAATAAATAAAGGCCTTCCCACGTTCCTTACATATATGAGGCCTCTCTTCAGTATGAGTTTTCATATGCCCAGTAAGAGTTGAGGATCGAGGGAAGCCCTTTCCATGTGCCTTATATTTATGACATTTATCTCCAGTATGAATTTTCCTGTGTCTAGAAAGGTGTGAGGAGTAAGCAAAGACCTTCCCACATTGCTCACACACATATGCTTTCTCTCTAGTATGAATTCTCCGATGTTTTAAGAAGCCTGAGGGTCGAGTGAAGGCCTACACACAGTCCTTACATGTATGTAGTTTCCCTCAAGTGTGGATGATCATGTAATCACAAGGGGGTGACACTGGATTCAAACCACGCCCTTGATCCTGACACTCCTTGGAATTCTGTCCACTGTGGTTTTCTAAGGGAACATTATAGTCCTGGTAACATGGAGAAGCTCCCCCACATTCCTTACTCTTGGACAGGGTCAATCCATGGTGACTTTGCTTGTGGGCCTTTTGTTGTGAAGGACTCACTATAAATAGCGCTCCTCTCCCACTTTCTATGGTATGCCCCAATGTTGGGGCTTGTATCTGTGGACTGAGAACAACAGACTGTGTGAACCTTTTCCCAGTGGAGGGAATCTTTAGAGTAAGTTCGCTCTCTCCATTCTGATCACCCTCAGAGGTCATCCTGCCTGTCTTGGCATCCCCATGGGGCTGAGGGCACAAACGTTCACTCGTGACTTTTTCACAGTGCGAAGGGTTGGAGCCTTTCCACTCGGGCTGGCTGCTTCCCTATAGAACAGCAGAGGATTTCAATTATCGCTCTATGTTTTATGATTCTCCATGCCAAAAGAAATTGATACCTGCAGATTGGTTTCTAAAATTTGCACCACACCAATGCAATTCCCGACAGGTGGATGGCATTAACATGGGCAAACCTAATGTTACTGTAAGACACACATGGAAAATTGATGAATGAGGGGCCATTAACTTGTTAAATATTTTTTTCAACTCAATGAACAGGCAAAATTACCTCCCTCCACAGAAAACTGATGCACCAGATTCAAGAGAAAAATAAAACACAATAACTCTGGATTCAGTTCTAGCTCATTGTGGAGTAGAGCACGGAAAGCATTTGTGAAGAAATGCTGCATCCAACACTGCTGAGACTGACCACAGGGGCGATTGAAAACATTTCACCACAGGCAGATTCTTTTCAGGATCAATCACTTTTTCTGTTCTGTATTTTGTTTTCATGTGTGTTGGGGGGTACACCATGCAGTGTCAGGGATTAATCCCGGCGGGTCTCTGGGAAACACATGGAGCAATGTGGATGGATCAGTTTAAAAGACCAGCTCTTTTCACGATTACCATTTGTAGATACTTTCAATCAAATGAAAAATCATGGCATTTACATGAAACATATTATAATTTTCTTTAGGTTTTGAGAAGAGATGTCAGTACCCAGTGAAGATAAGGGTTCTCGACCTCAAGCACCATACTCTGAATTTCCTTCTGGCCATTCCTGGCCCAGCACTTTAAAAATAACATGCTTGTCCACTGACATTTCCCATTAGTACTATAATATTGATTTCCAAACTTGCAAATCTTACCGGCTCACTCATAATTACTGACTGAGTTCCCAAACCCTGAAGCCATGCTTTGAGTTCTGAAACCAAACCCAATATACAATGTAAGAATTCTTCGAATGAAACATCCTTAACCAGGCAGTACAGCTTGAGGACATCTCTATGGTCCTCACAGTCCAAAGTATCCCACAGAAAAGGGAAGATCCCTGTGGAGCATTGCTGTGAAAAGCTTGGCAATCCTACAAGACATGTTTTTCTTTTTTGTATGCTAAACATACGCAGTGATGCTCAGGGAACTATATGGGATGCTGGTTATTGAACCAGGTAGACAGTGTGCAGGATAAGCACATTTCCTGCATTACTATCACTCAGAGCCAAAAAGCTTTATCATGGCCTCAGTTATTAACTAAACAAAAGAGGCAAATTTTTTTGAAGGTACAGCAACATTATAGGCTGTACAAAAAGTCTGGTAACGAAAAGACAGGGGGACCAATGAGTGGAATTTCATGGAATTTCTGGCAGAAGAGAAAAAATAATGTCAAAGCCAAGAAATTAAAGCACAAGATTATTCCATGACAGACAATCCGTGGGAGCAAATAGAGCACAGATGCCTAGATCCAAGAACCCAAGGATATCAGGGTCAGCAGTGTGTTTTACATGTGCTCAGGGCAGCCTTACACTGCCCAGGGCCTCAGAAACTGACCTGCAGGCATGACTCTCCTCCTCGGCCTCAGGGTTCCGCCTTCCAGCCAGGAGATCACCGCAGGCTTCACCCCAGAATGCCCTGAACCTGTCAGAGATGGAGCATGGATTAGTGACAAGGAAAATGTGACAAGTAAACCACATGTGTCCCTATAAAAATGGAGTGAATTACGGGAAAGGAATGAATAGAATCTGTACTTCTAAAATGCTCCAGATTTAGAGTTATCCAAGAGCTAAGATTCAAGAATTAATTTAAGAGAATACGGGGCCCCAGAAAACATCACAAATAGTATAGCCCTGACACTGCAAAGGGCCAAGAGGGTTTCTTTTTTTTTTTTCAACAGGGGTTTGATCACAGCACACTACGTAGTATTTTTTTCTCTGTTTGGGATCCTCTCCTGGGGATGCTCAAGGCTTCTCCCTGACTGTGAACTCATAAATCACCTTTGGTCGTGCTTGAGCATCACATGGGATGGTAAGGAGAGAACACATGTCCAGATCTTGCAAGACAAGCACCGTGCCCACTGTTATTGTCACTCAAGGTTCGGCATCACATGCAATGTACTGAGCCTGCATGAACTGATGCCTGAGTGCAGTAAACCCCAAAGCTTAATAAATGCAAAGATGGCCAAAGATGACCAAAGCTCCAAATTGGTTATAAAAATAAACGTAAAAGGATGCAGACAGACAACGCAGAAGGTCAAGCACTGGCCTTGCTCAAGGTCAATAAAAGTTCGATCCTGACATTCAGTAGGGTCTCTCAAGTCATCAGCTTGATCCCTGAATCTATAGTTCAGAGGCAAACCCTGAGTCCTGATGACCTAAGAACCACTGGAAGTGACCACGAGCACTGAAATAGAGCAACAACTGATGGGGTGAGTCCCTAGGAAATAAATGAACTGTGTTGGGAGCTATATTACAGCAGGCAGGACACTAACACTACACACATACAGAATTGATCCTCAGAAGCACACAATGTCCTGGACCACAACTGGGATGAATAACTGAATACTCAGCCAGAAATAATCCCTAAGGATTTGTAAGTATAATCCCAAAACAAAATAAAAACAAAATAAAAAGGAATGCCCTGCCACAGAGGCATGGTGGACTGGGGGCTGGGGGGTGGGAGGGATACTGGGATTAGTGGTGGTGGAGAATGGGCATTGGTGGAGGGATGGGTACTCAATCACTGTATAACTGAAACCCAAGCACAAAAATTTGTAAGTATACAACAGTACCTCATGGTGATTCACTAATAAAAATGAAAAAAATTAAATTAATCTAAAATAAAATAAATAAAAATAAATTAGCTGAAGTTGTGGGCCTGGTGCAATAGTACCAGGATGAAGACAGCAACCTTTTTGGCTGCCAAGCGTGTTCAATCTTCAGCACCCCATGGCCCCTGAGCACCCCCTGGAGTGATCCCTCAGCACAGAGACAAGAATATTCAAGTTGTATCTCAAATAAAAGCAAAAACAAAATTCATAAAAATTATGTGTAGTATAAGAAGTAATCAGAGAACTCAGCAATGGCAGGAACTAGAACCTATTTAGAGGGACCTAAATGATGGTTTCGCGAATAAGGAGATTGCCAAGCATGGGGCCAAGCTGGGTCGATCCCTAATACTCCAGATTCACGAAAACCCGCAGACAGTGATTCCTATGGATAGAGCTTGGAGTAAGCCCCGAGCATCGCTAGGTGAGCACCAACAAAACAACCAGGGAAGGAACTAGAGGAACAGCTACTGCATGGATGTTCTCACCAGGACATTCACAGCTACTTTTGGACACACTAAGAGCCCGGCAAATGAGCCCACACGGGACTGTCCAGACAAGGTCGGCCCCGCACTGCTCTCACCAATGGCCGACAGGTGCTGGTAGGTCTCCAGCATCACGTCCCTGTAGAGCTTTCTCTGAGAGGTATCCAGGCATGTCCACTCCTCTGGGGTGAAGCTCACGGCCACGTCGGGGAAGGTCACAGTGTCCGGAGCCAACATACAAAGAGGGGCAGGAGTCAGGGTCTGTCACTTCGTTGTTCCCTGGGCTGTGAAGCCAAGACCCCCGGTCCCTAGAGGGACTCAGGGTCTGTCCCCTCGGGAGCAACCAGTCTCCTCCTGAACTCCTGGTAGATGTGTCCCAACTTCTCTCTAAGACAGCTGCGTCTATGAAAATGTGAGGATACACTACTATAAGGTTCCTGAAGGTGGCAGACTTTCTCCTGACCCCAGGGAATTCAACCACTGCTCCTATGAGCACTCCAGAGAGTACAAACTAAGCATACAATCATTGTGACCCAATTGAGTGACCCTGCTTTCAGCTCAAAACACAAAACAAACACCTCCTGCATCCCACAGCCCATGCTCTAGGGAGAAGGGGACACTCAAAGTCCAGCCACCAACTGAAAGCTGTGCCTGTAGGACTCTTATCATGGTTCACGGTCACCCCAAATGCCTCTCAAAGTGTCTTAAGCCCAACAGCTCTGTTGGCCCCAGAGATCCTTTGCTCTGTCTCCCTGGGACCAGCACATGCCCAGAACCGCAAACCGAGCAGCCAATGAATGCTGGACTGTGTGATAGAGCAGGAGAAGCTCTACAGAGCGATAAGGACAAAATAGTGTTAACACATATCCAGGGACCCGAGTTCCTGTAGCTGCCAGGGCACAAACAGTGCCAGCACACCCGGGAACCCATGATGCACATCAGGTGGAAATCTGGAGCACAGAGCCAAGAAGAAGCCCTGAGCATCTCCCCTGTGGCACCAAAATAAATACGAAAAGAAACAAAGTAGCATTACTGTATAACAGGACAGTGGGATGGGGATAGTGGGTAGGACTGGTGATCTCCGCCATCCTAAAGGGTCCACTAAGCAGTGCCAGGTACAATGCCAGAGTGCAGAGCCAAGAGTATAATCCCCAGAATCACTGCGTGTGGCTCCGAAAACAAAACAACACACCCAGACACAAGCCTTTGATGCCCAGCACCCCATATGTTCCCTGAGACATGTCAGGAGTCATCCCTGAGCACCAGTAATCTTTGAGCTGTTGTGGTCCAAAAGTCAAATACAACAAAACTGACACAAATGTGGCCTCGTACTGCAGAGATCCAAGTGCTCCGACAAGACATCCCGGGAAGCCTGACATTCCTGTCACTGCATCACCTCATTTTGTCACTCCTACCTGGGGTTGGTGTGTTCGATGGCATCTCACCATCTTCTCCTGCCTCTGTTTTTCCCAAGGATCAGAGACCTGGAGGAGAAGTCAGAACTGTGAGCACTGGACAGGAGCAAAACCCCCAAGTTCTGCCCAGCCACACCCTCGGGCACTGGCTCACAGACCCGCTCGGGGGACACTTGTCAGATGTTTCTCCCCAGCAGAAGCAAAATGGGTTGGCATCTGTGCTGCATTTTGCGACACAAGTTCTGGGCAAGGCCACAAGAGAGAAAAGTCGGCCCTGCCTTGGTCTGGGGACTCCGCCCGGATCCCACAGAAGGTTCTCACAGGCCCAGCCAGGAAGGACTCTGAGGCCAGGAAATCCCGTGTATCAGCGCCCCCTTCTGGCCGTGAGAGAGCCACATTTTGGGCTATGATTGCAAGGGGATCACCTCTCTTCTTAAAAAAAACAAAAAAACAGGGGCTGGAGTGGTTGAACAGTGGGTAAGGTGGTTTGCTTTGCAAGTGGTTGACTTAGGTACGATTCCCAGCATCCCATAGGGTCCCCTGAGCATAAAAGGAGTAATTCTTGAGACAGAACCAGGAGTAACCCCTTGCAGCGCCGGGTGTTACCCAAAAAGCAAATAAATAAAATTGTTTAAAAACTTTATACAAGGGGATATGGTGCCGCCAGCAGGTCTATCTGTACCTGTGAAGCAAGTTTATCAGCAGCCTCATGGCGCCTTCAGACTTCCAGATACCCCAAAATTGCTGCTGTGCCTTTGGCTAGATCCCCAAAACTTGGGGCAAAGTTTACCAAGAAAGTAAGCGGCCAAAAGTTAGGTATGTGGGAAACACACCCACAAACCACCTCTGGCTCAGCTATATAATTGGAGGCATGGCCTCTCTGGTTCCTGATTGAACTTCTTAACGGCCATGATCCCAGACACTCAGTAACAAATCTTGAAACCCAACAGTTTTTGGCAGAAAAGCGTCTGGTCCCTGCAGTAGGTGACTGGTGCTGGGCCAACCCAGGTGGGAATATGTTTCGTGCCTTGGCCTGTTCCCCCTGCCGGCGCAGTAGCCGCCATCCTTCAGAGGCCACTGGACAGTTAGGTTTGGGCCCCCAGTGATGAGACACACAGGGCCTCACGGGATGGTGGTGGAGCCAGTTCTGTCCACCCCACCCCAACGAGACCCCAAGTCATCATCCACGAACGGCCTCTCTGGCTCCTTATCAAGCTGTTTCACGGCCATGATGCCAGAGACTCAGAAACAAATCTCGAAACCCAGAGGCTTCTGGCAGAAATGAGTCCAGACCACACAGTACATTACTGTCGCCGGGCCATCCCGGGGCGAAGGGTGTTGTCCCTCCGCCTGCTCCCCCTTGGTGGCTCGGTGGCCATCATCCTTCAGAGGCCATTGGACAGTCAGGCTTGGGCTCGCAGTGACGGAATATGTTGGGCCTTGTGGGATGGGGGGGAGGAGCTGGGCCTGTCCTCCCCACCCCAACGAGACACCAAGTCATCGCCCACGAACAGCCTCTCTGGCTCCTGATCAAGCTGCTCAACGGCCGCGATCCAGGAGACTCAGGAGCAAATCGTGAAACCCAGTGGCTTTTGGCAGAAATCCCTGCAGATTTAAGTGTTAAAATTTTGGAATTTCAAAATCACATGGCCCTACTGCAGCCACACGACATCATAAGTTATTCATGACCAGCAATAGAACACAAATTGTCTACTGTTGCCTTTTCAGCAGATCCTAGTGTTGGGGTAAAATCTCAAATAATAATGGTGGGTCCGGTGTCAAAATACTGAATGTGTTCAAAGTAGAGAGAGAGTAATGTGGAAATCATCTGCCCCACAGGTAGGGGGAGGCTGTGGGTTGGGGGTATTCTGGGGTTTTTGGTGGTGGAGAATGGGCACTGGTGAAGGTATGGGTGTTTCATTGTATGACTGAGACTTAGACCCAAAAGCTTTGTAACTGCTCTCATGGTGATTCAATAAATAAAATGATAAAAAATGAAAAAAAAGTAAGGTGGAGTTCATGCACAATTCAATCAGCTAATCAGTGGCTGAATAAATAGCAGTACTACTACATTAAAATAAATAAATAAATAAATAAATAAAATAAAAACTTTCTACAGGGGCTGGAGCAATAGCACAGTGGGTAGGGTGTTTGCCTTGCACGCGGCCAACAAGGATTCAATTCCCAGCATCCAACATGGTCCCCGAATCACCGCCAGGAATAATTCCTGAGTGCAGAGCCAGGAGTAACCCCTGAGCATCGGCTGGGTGAAAACCAAAAAGCAAAAAAACTGAATAAATAAATAAATAAAAACTTTCTACATTCATGCACTTTTATCAGCAGTACACAAACACACAAACACGGGCGCACACATACACCTTTACCCCCCATACTCACCTCGCTGGAGCGATAGCACAGCGGGTAGGGTGTTCGCCTTACAAGGGGCCAACATGGCCGACCCGAGTTCGATTCCTCCGCCCCTCTCGGAGAGCCCGGCAAGCTACCGAGAGTATTCGATATGCCAGACACAGTAACAACAAAGTCTCCAATGGAGACGTTACTGGGCCCGCTCGAGCAAATCGACGATCAACGGGAGGGCCTTTACCTTTACCTTTACCTTTTACTCACCTCGATAGCCAGCGGTCAGGGCAGGACTTTGCAACTTGATGTGAGGAAGCAAATATTCCTATTCCAACATACAGTAAACCTGTTAGGATGCTTGCGTTGCTGACACTAATCAATCCTCTCCATCCCCAAGGCCCCCAGAGCACTTCCAGGAATAATATATGAGGCTAGAGCCAGAGAAAGCCCTCAGGTATCTCCGGGAATGCAGAGCCCCGCATTCCCCATGCCAAAAATAGCCCCAAAAGGAAATTATCATCGGTAAACCCAGACACCTGCAGATCCACCGTCCCAGCCTAACCCACAAGGGCAGCCAGTGAAAAAGCTGGACAGCAACAGGGTCTCAAGCCTTGGGGGGGGGCTGCGGCTGCGTTTTGGTGCCTCAAAGTGAATCAGAACATTCTACAGCAGTGAAACTTGGGCAAGGTCGCAACATGAGTCAGCTGGAGGGTCCGGACAGCCAAGCCTCGGACCTCGGCCGGTCCTGCATCCCAAAGCCCGCAACCCCCGCGCTCAGCCCCGCACCTACCCGTGGGTGCCCAAACATGGAGCTGAAGGTGACCATGGCCACAGCGGCCCCCTGTATCACGCACTCAGACCCGCGACCCCCACATCCCACTAGAGCCCTCTACGAACCTCCCAAAGATCCGCACCCCCCAAAAGACTTCATCATACCTCAGGAACCACCTGGATATCGGGGAACACAAGAAAAACAAGCGCGAGAATGTTCCCTGAGCTGGTCCTGGTACCATGGGTCACAGCGTGGAGACGGGGAGGCCAACCCAGTCCTGCAATAAGACAAAGTTGGCCTTCACAGTCCCGCATTCTCCTGGGGCCCTACTTTGTCCTTCACCCACGTGAACAATGACTCTCTGACCTGTTTCCAGGAAGACAAGCACCAGGAAGGCCCCACTGTGATGTCACTTCCGGTGCTGCAAGCAACCTTAAAGGGCCAGACTCAAGATGTGCAGAGAACCATTATCCCCACCCAGGCGAATCAGTGGCGGGAGGGGGATGGATTTGAATAAGGGAGTGGAGAGCCAGCTGCTGGAGTAGCTGGTCAGCGTGGGAGCTCCAGTAAGAAGAAGTTCACTGGGGGGCTGGAGAGATAGCACAGTGGGTAGGGCATTTGCCTTGCACGCGGCCAACCCGGATTCGATTCCCAGCAACCCATATCGTCCCCTGAGCACCGCCAGGAGTAACTCCTGAGTGCAGAGCCAGGAGTAACCCCTGTGCATCGCCAGGTGTGACCCAAAAACCAAAAAAAAGAAAAGAAAAAGAATAAGTCCCCTGATGCTTTATTGGCCCTCAAGTGTGGAGTCAATGCTGTCACACACAAGGCCCCATCAGGAAAACTGCAACAGAGTAGATCCGGGTAAAACAGGCAAGTAGGGAGTGGGTGGGGCACAGACAGTGAGTTTCTCAGGGAAGCAACAAATCAAGATGGGGGTGAAAGCAGTGACTGGGAAGCCAGCCCGCGAGAGGAACTGGAACAACCCAGACAGAGAGCAGCCACCTGAGAGCTGGACAGAAACTGGGACAGGAAGAAAGGCTGCTGAGGACATCTGAGAGCACTTTATGTGTTAATGCTCTACCCCTGACAACACACGAGCAATGGAAAGTCACTGGCAAGGAAAGTTCATGGGGAGGCTTCAGAAATACATTTTCAAACACATAGTAAGGATCAGGAGTGATGAGTACAGTCGGTTAGCACTTGCTCTGAACTTGGTCAACTTGAATTCCATCCCTGGTATCCCAAATGGTTGCCTGAGCACCACCAGAAGTGTCAGGTGTGGTTCCAAAATCAAAGATATTATGGAAAGAGCATAAGGACCCATCCTAGAATGGAGGTATATACTGAGCTTACAGTTAGCAATCTTTCCTGGTAAAAAGGCCCTACTTAGCCTTTTCGACAACCTAAATGATTTATAGCATCCTAGTGACTACAAGATATTGGGATTTTTACGACTTCCAAAAGCAGAAAGTTTCATGCTTTTTCCCTCTCAAATATTAGTGAAGTGATAAGTGCTCTTTTCTTTTCTTTTTTTTCTTTTTGTGTCAGATGTGGCGAAGTACAGGGGTTACTCCTGGCTCATGCAGTCAGGAATTACCCCTCATTCACTGAAGCACTGTTTACAATAGCTAGAATCTGGAAAAAACCTGAGTGCCCAAGAACAGATGACTGGTTAAAGAAACTTTGGTACATCTACACAATGGAGTACTATGTAGCTGTTAGAAAAGATGAACTCATGAAATTTACATACAAGTAGTACTACATGGAAAGTATCATGCTAAGCGAAATGAGTCACAAAGAGAGGGACAGAAATAGAAAGATTGCATTCATCTGGGGAACATAAAGTGACAAAATAGGAGACTAACACCCAAGAATAGCCGATATAAGGACCAGGAGGTTTACTCCATGGCTTGAAGGCCAGCCACAATGCTAGGAATAAAGGCAGCTCAGATAGAAAAGGGAGCACCAAATAAAGCCCATTTCAACATTCTCCAATTCACCCTATAAAGAGCCTGGCTAGGGCCAATCATGTTTTGTGAATATTAATGTCTAGTGCATATGTATATTTAACAAAAATATGGATACAAGGTATGTAGAAATGATACAGCAGATCAATTGCTTGCTTGCTCATGGCTGACCAGAATTCTAAGCCCCTTTAAGGATACGTGTGCCTGCCCAGGTATGGATCCCTGAGCTCAGAGCCAGCAGTAAAGCCTAAGCCCTGTGGGGCACAGCTCCCCAAACCTAACACAGGAAGTTCTGAAGAATGAACGTATCCACTTTCATAAGGATTCACTGCACTCATCTCGTTAATTTCTGCCATAATTACCGCAGACCAGGGCCTCTGGACCAAGCCAGAGTAAGAGCAAATAATGACACAATGGTGAGCCGTGAGAGCGTGGAGATGGGGAGGCTGCTCGTGTCCTGCCACAAAATCCGCCTTCAGGGTTCCCCTTCCATGACGCAGCGCAAATTTACTTGTCCTTTGCCAAGTGAGGAATAGCGCCCTGAACCCACCCAGTGTCTGTGTCAGGGATGGAAAATGAATCAGGAATACCAGTTTTATGACATCACTTCTGTTTCCGTAAGGTGCCCAAAAAGGCACTGAGAATCTTTTTTCCACCCAGTTGAGTCTGTGCTGTGAGGGGAATGGACTCGGATAAAGGAGTGCAGAGGGAGCTGCTCAAGTGGTCGGTCATAGAGTGGGGGTCTGGGGGTAAGGAAAAGTCCTCTGATCCTGTAGTTGTCACTAAACATTGAACCAATGATATCTAGACACCCAATGTTACCCTGACTCTTGCCAAGTGATCCCTAACCTCAAAGCCAAGAGTAAACCCCTGAGTACTGTCAGCTGTGGTGACAAATATAACAAAAATCCTACCAAAAGGGGGAAAAAAAGACATGCAAAGGCAAATTCTAGAGTGAAACATTCAAAATGTCAAGTAGCTGGTTCTTAAAATCCCCCATTCTTGATCTTTCCCTGCTACAGAAACTCAGTTTCTCCTGAATCCCTATTGTTCTTTCCTGCTTTTGCATCTTTCTTGTGTGTGTGTATGTGTGTGTGTCTGTGTGTATACGTGTTTCTTTGTGTGATTTTTATTTTGAAGTCACAACCCGCAGATTCAGGGCTTACTCCTAGCTTGGCACTCAGGGATCACTCTGGTGGGGACCATATGGGATGCAGGGGATGGAACCTGGGTTGATCGCAGGAATGCTTAAGTGGTTACTTGCTGTACTATGACTCTGGCCCTAAGAAAATGTGCTCCGAGCACACCCAGGATGATCCCTGTGCAAATGTCCTTATACCTAAAAAAACAAAACTATCTGTCTTAAAACAAACAAACAAACACCACAACCCTTTCCCTTGTTGGATTATAGTTCTGAACAATTTAGGTTTAACATTGCTTCATCATTTCTCCTCTGCTACAAGTTGCTTAGGCTTACTGAGTAACACCCATACCAATGCTCCCGAATCACTCCCATTTCCTTAGTATTCATCTTTAACTTCCAGGTGCTCTGCTTCCCCTATGCATTAATCACCCATTCCCCTCACCAGAACCTGTGAATTGTAAAATCAGATTCTTCAGAGATCTCTGGATTTTGTATTTGTAAGTGAAATTTTGACTTTCTCTTTTCTTATGTCCTCTGCAGTTTACTTGAGACAAATATCCATTTTGCTCTTGGACAAGGACCAGTGAAGTCCCATGCTGGGAAGATTGTGCTGGGAGGACTGGGATGGCCATGCCTCCAACCCTCAGCTTTGTAGAGCAAAGGAAAACAATGTTACACTTTTGTAACTTCAGAGTTAACTGACTCCAGATACTATTTACTCCTAGGCATTGTCATATTTATGAGACTTAAGCCTCTGCTGCCCATTGTTCCTAGCACCCCAAAAACAAGAGACTGGATGGACCCAGGAGAGCTGTGAGCTACCCTGGCATTGAAAAGGTACAGGCAAGCACCAAAACAAATTCCGTCATGACCCAAACGTAAGGGACTGGATAAGGATCCTGCTGGGATTACAAAGGACTGACCTGTCCTGAGGAGTGTAGTCTGGGATCTAGAGGAAATATCCCCAATAGATCCACCCTATAAGCTTAATAGTTCTCTTATTGTGTCCATTCAAAATGAACACAAAGATTAAGTCCTCAAGATTGTTTGGATGATATGAACTAAGCAAAGGAACACATGTCCTTAGATGAAATTCCACCCTTGAGCTGATCTCCTTGCAGGGTGAGATTTTTGTCCAAAAAGAAGTTTCCCCTGAGGGAACGGCTTTACATCCATGGATTGTACAACCACACCTCTATGTATTTGCTACCCCCACTCCTGGGGAAAGGGCTGGAGAAATAAAAGATGTGGGAGAAGGGCGAAGAGAGGGAGTGAGGGGCAGTGGGAGACTGGTATAGATAGGCAGGAGAATGGAATAAAGAGCAACTGATCACTGCGAGTTCACCAAGTAAAATGCGGGGGTGCTGTGAAGCGTTGGTGGTCCAGAGCCACCTCCTCGCTTCCCCAGGATTTCCCAACAGAGAGAAAAACAGAGAGACGGGGAACCACAGACTGATGGTGCAAACGGCCGATTTAATGCAGAGCAGCTACCATACTTATAGAATATCTGAAGAGGGGGGTTGAGGTAAGGACATAGGTGTGATTGATCATTTACATAGATAAACATTTGGCAGAGGAAATTCTCTTGGGGAGATTCATGCAAGGAGACACTCTGTCTCCCAGGGACATCTACATTGTTTTTACCTTTCCCTCTAGTTGTATACATTATCAACACATGCAGTTGTTTGGATAAACAGAGTAAGAGACAAAGATCCCAAAACTTAATTCTCTGGGCTCTGAGAGCAAGTAAGAATTTTACCGTAAATCCCAGACTAAGTCCTCAGGCCAGTTCAGCTTGTCCTTCCCCATGGGGGTCCTGTCTCTTAAGCTGTGGCAGTTTGCATCAAGAACATGCATTTCTCCTTTCTCGAATGTCTCATTTGGATGCCATGGTAGTTTTGCCACTTGCTCTAGGTCAATCCCGGTACCACAACAGGACCCCCCTGTTGGGGTGTTAGGGACTACAGCAACTGAAGACTAAGTCAAGTAATTATGGCCAAGCAATTTTGCCCAGGAGTAGATATATTTCAGAGTCAATCAACTCCCAAAACCTTGGATTGATGGTCTTTCTGTGTTGAACCGAAGAACACTGATCTACAGTAAAATATAAAACAGCTACAGGGGAAATAGAAAAGCAGGTACAAATACACAGCACTTCAAATACAAAGCAGTACAAAGTTGAGGATTACCAGAAAGTTATGGCTTATCAGTAAACAAGAGTGACATGGGGAACTGAGACAATGAGAGGTAAAATACAGAGAAAAGGTTAAGATAAACTTGAACTAAATTAGGGATGTTAGCAAGGATAGATAAGCTTCTCTGGGAGGAGGAAAACTGGCACTTCACATATGAAGCCTAAAACACTGGGTTAAAATCTAACAGATCACAACATCCTGGCCCTGTTTCCTTCTTCGATCCTCTGTCACCTTTCATCGGCCAGGATGGGGAGATGAATCATGGCCATCAAATGCACTCCGCACATGTTACATTACTTGAACAGAACTCTCAGTACCTCAGCATAACAGTCGGGGGTAGCCTGATCAGGGAGAGATGAAGAGTCGGAGTGCAGCCCAGCTTGATTTTAGGGTACAGAAATTCTAAATGTTAGAAAAAAATGTGGAGTCAGAGAGGCAGTAACCTGGGAGGGGCACTTCCCTTGCTGAACAAAATCAATCCTCGGCATTTCACATGACCCCTAAAGCACTGTATCACTTTAATCCTGTTCTTCATCCAAGTGCTCTAGCGGGTGCCAGTAACGTCTCCATTGGTCCCAGCCTTGAGATCTTAGCAGCCTCTCCTTACTCATCCTTCCGAATGGTGCCATATTGGAGACTCTTTCAAGGTCAGGAGAATGAAACTCATTATTGTTACTGCTTTTGGCATATCAAATATGCCACGGGAGCTTGTCAGGCTCTGTCATGCAGGCAGGATATTCTCTGTACCTTGCCGGGCTCTCTGAGAGGGGTGGAGAATGTACATTTTACTTATATTAAACATTTTTGGGTCACAACTGGCAATGCACAGGGGTTACTCCTGGCTCTGCACTCAGGAGTTTACTCCTGGCGGTGCTCAGGGGACCATATTAGATGCTGGGAATCGAACCCGGGTCGGTCGCATGCAAGGCAAATGCCCTACCTGCTGTGCTATCTCTACAGCCCCCATATTAAACATTTTAAATATATCATTTTATTTATATCAAATATATAAAACGTATTAAATAAACATATTGAATATATTAACCATAAAGCACAGACAGAAATAATTCCACAGTGCTGTTCCTGGAGTAAGCCTCGATCTTCCACAGATCTGCCCAAAATACAACCAAAAATAGCTCAAAAGCAAATTTTTAATTGCAAGCCACAACCATCCCTAGGACTGCGTCCCCAGGATGGCCCTTGACATCAAGACTACTACTGAACAGTGACCCAGGTCTACAGGGTCATTTGCCTTTGGAGACCTCCCAACCCCAACTCCCCATCCCACCCTGCCTCTGTGGCAGGCCATTCCTCTTTGTTCTCCATACCCCTTGCTCTATCACTAAGACTCATTATTTACCAGTTAACAAAATGTGAAGTGCAACTGCCAGGACACTGTCATACCCATGGTCCACGTGATAATCAGCAAGTACCTTTCCATTATGGTACTAATGTCACAGGAAGTTTTCACACGCACCAGGATTATTTCCTTCCGGACTGTACTTTTGTAGCAATCCCCCACCCACTTGTCAAAACTAAAACTGTTTTACCTAAGGGCCATGTTCTGACCCTGGCCATTGTTATTAGGGAATTGATTGATTCAACGTAACTTTTATAGTTACTAAGGCTTGAGGGGAACATGAAAGCCTTCTTATATTCCTTACCCACAGGATATTTTGCAGTATTAATTCTTTTATGCCTTAAAAGACTGCAGGTGCCTTTAAATGATGGATTATGGACGTTCCATGTTCTTACGTGTGTGTGTGTGTGTGTTTGTGTGTGTGTGTGTGTGTGTGTGTATAGTTTCTCCCCAGTGTGAATTCTCCTATGCATAGTAAGGCCTGCAGATCCAGTAAAGACCTTTCCTATCCGCACTCCTGGCATACATAAGGTTTCACTCTAAAATGACTTTTCATATGCATAGGAAGGGTTGAGGACAAACTGAAGACATTCCCGCATTCCTTACTCTTATGAGATTTCTCTACAATGTGAATTTTCCTGTTTAGAAAGTTATGCTAATTGTTTGAAAATTATCCTGCAGATTTTACATATGCAAGGCCTCAATCCCGAATAATTTTTTTAAGCAAAGCAAAGCTTGTGGATTGAGTTAAGATCTTCCCACCCTAATAAATGTTTTTTTTCAAGTATGAATTTTCCTATGTTTAATAAGTAGTTAAGGGGAAGTGAAGGCATTGCCAAAGTCGTTACACACATAAGGTTTGTCTCCAGTACGAAATTTTCTGTGCCTCAAAAGGCTTGCAGAATAAGCAAAGGCCTTGCCACACTCCTTATATATATGGATTCACTGTAGAGTGGGTTTTCTTGTGGACGAAAAAGTTTGAGTATAAAGTTAAGACCCGGGCTGGAGCAATAGCACAGCGGGTACGGAGTTTCCCTTGCACGCAGCCAACATGGCCGACCCAAGTTCGATTCCCCCGCCCCTCTCAGAGAGACCGGCAAGCTACCGAGAGTATCTCGCTGGCATGGCAGAGCCCGGCAAGCCCCCGTGTTGTATCCGATATGCCAAACACAGTAACAACAAAATCTCCAATGGAGACGTTACTGGGCCCGATCGAGCAAATCGATGAACAATGGGAGGACCTTTATAAAGTGAAGACCCGGGATGGAGTGATAGCACAGTGGGTATGGCATTTCCCTTGCATGTAGCTGACCCGTGTTTGATTCCCAGCATCCCATGTTGTCCCCTGAACAACACCAGGAATAACTCCTGAGTACAGAGCCAGGAATGACCCAAAAAGAAAAAAAAAGAAAGTGAAGATCCTCCGACAGTCGTGGCATGAATAATGGTTCATTCCTGTATGAACTTCCCTATGCTCAGAAATAACCTGAGAAGAAATGAAAGGTTTTCCCACCTACCTCACATATATAAGGGTTTTTCTCCGATACGAATTTCATGAAAACTAAGACTTCAGGGGAAGGCATTCCCTCATTGCTCACACATGTAAGTTACCTCTCCAGTGTGAGTTTTCCTGTGCACTCAGGCTTGTGGAACAAGCAAAGTCTTCCCACTCCATACAAGCATATGGTTTCTCTCCAGTGTGACTTTTCCTGTGTATACTAAGGCATATGAGTCAGATAAAGGCCACGACACATTCGTTACATGCATGTGTACTCTCCAGTATGAAATCTCCTGTGTATAAGGTATGAGGATCCATCAAAGGCCTTCCCACAGTCCTTACACTTAAGCGGTTTCTCTCCTGTGTGGATATTCACATAGTCCTGCCGGGGTGACACTGGACTCAAGAGTTTGTCCTCAGTGCTGACATTCCTGGGAATTCTTAGCACTGTGTTTCTAAGGGAATGTGATGGTGCTGAGAACATGTGAAGGCTCCCCCACATTCCTTACATGTGGACAGGTTTAGTTCAAAATGACTACCTGTGGGCCTGTCAGTGTGAGAGACACACTATAAACAGTGTTCCTCTCCCACAGACCAGAGGCTGCCCCACTATGGAGGGGGTTGTGTCCGCTGACTGAGCTGAACATCCAAGGATCTTTTCCTAGGGGAAGACTTTTTCAGAACCAGCATACTCTTGTCATTTTCATCACCCTCAGAAGACAATGGACCTGTCTGAGAATCCCCATGGTGATGAGGGCAAAATTGCTCACTTGAGCCTTTATCACAGTGTGCAGAGACATCCCACCAGGGCTGGCTGCTTCCACATAGACAGCAGAGAAGGACTCCAATTATTGCTCTATGCCATGAGAGTTCTCATGTCAAAAGAAATCAAACTCTGCAGGTAGGTAGCTGGTGGGGTATGAGAAAATGAGTATCTTGAGGAAGTAATTAATGAAAATGGGGCTGAAATCAATGACTCTGAAGCCAGCCTTGGGGATTAAGAGACGAACTGACCTAGTAGAAACCCACAGAGTTGGAGACACTGGAACAGTAGCAAAGGCTGTTAAGAATATCAGAGAGCACAGTCCGGTCAACGCTCTACCCCTTGATAACACACACAAAGTCGACTCTCAGCTACAAGTAAAACCCCAGGACGCAGTTTCAGAAACATGTCAAACTGAGAGTAACAGGTTAGTGGGTTGGGTGCTTGCCTTGCATGTAGTCAATCTGGGTTCAATGTCCAGAACCCCAAATGGTCTCCTAAGCACTATCTGACGTATGGAATTTTGCTCCATCAAAATATAAATGTTTCCTTTTTTCCTTCTCAGATTAGTGAAGTGACGTGGGTGGGATCCAGGAATGTGACCAACCTTTTGAGTAATCGCAGGTAAATGGAATGCCTGCTGGTAGGTGGGGAGCTTGGGAGCTGACCCATATTCCCACTTGTAAAAGATTTCATCATAGATACCCTTCCATCCTTTCAAATGACATTCTATGCACAGTAAAGTTCATTTAAACTGTCTCCAATTAACAACAGAGCAATTGTACATTGGGGAAGGGTGTTGCTTGCACACAGCCGACCTGGGTTCAATCCCCATGATCGTACAGAGTCTCCTGGAGCACCAACAGAAATAATACCTGGGTGCAGAGCCAGGAGCAACCCCTAAGCATTATCAGGCAGGATCCAAATAGACAAAAAAAATTAAATAAAAAAATAAATTATCCCCCATTCCACTCCATTAAGAAACCTTGCCAGGCCCATTTTCCTAAGATGACACTTTGGAAAATATTTATCCTTTATGCATACACAAACATAACAATAACAGAGATGATACAGGGGATGAGGAGCTAGTCACACATGGCCGACCTGGATACTAAACACAGTACCCCATAATGATCCAGAGTCCCCCAGGTATGGATGCCTGAAATCAGAGCCAGGAGTAGGGCAAGAGAATACCAGTTTCTAACAGTATGCTTTCTGTTATGACTAGTAAGGTCTTAGAAATGAAGGTCTCCCATGAGTAAACCTATCCCTGGATCATGCAGTTGTAACCGCAACATCTCATTCCTCACACCACCCATACTCTTAAGAGTAGTATAACACATTTGAATGGTTTTAAAGTAGAAAGCAACCAATCTTAGAAGGAAATATATTTTTACGAGAGAGAGAGAGAGAGAGAGAGAGAGAGAGAGAGAGAGAGAGAGAGAGAGATAAGCACACAAGACTCAAGCCTTAACAACATATTAGTATCACTTGTAAAAAGGCTTAATGGTCCCTAGGTGAAATACAACAATCTTTACACACTCTCCTCTAACCAACGTTTTTTAGAGCATTTTCAGTGGCTTATTCACGGTCATGGTCACGGTCCTCCCGTTGTTCATCGATTTGCTCGAGCGGGCCCAGTAACGTCTCCATCATGAGACTTGTTACTGTGTTTGGCATATCAAATACGAATAGCTTTTTCGTGCATTTTCAGTGGTTTATTCATAAGAAACAATACAAAATAAAAAAGTTGTGCTTTGGGGCAGGGGTTGGGGTACAGGATGGAAACATCCAAAATATCGTGGTGGGAAGGTGTAATGCTGGTGGGATTGGGGCTTGAATATTAAAATGGAATCAAATATTGTGAACTACTTTATAAAAATAATGTAAAACTTAATTTTTTTAAAAAAGCAATGATGAGCTTGGACCAAAACTTAATCACTTAATCACTTAACTTCCCGTTAGTCGTCAATTTGCTCGAGCGGGCACCAGTAACGTCTCCATTTGTCCCTGTCGCGTGCTAGTGTAGCCCAATGGCATCTGTTCGCTCCGGGAACATGAAGGGCCTCAAACCGATCGTTCATGATCTTGACAAAGAAGTCTGACCATCTGGTAGGTGGGCGACCACGCGGTCTTTTGACATCCTGTGGAATCCAGTCGGTAACAGCTCTAGTCCAGCGGTCGTCTTTAAATCTCATTACGTGACCAGCCCATCTGATTTTCGACACCTTGGCAAATGAGACAGCGTCAGTAACTACAACTGGTCTCATTCACCTGAGAAGGACCAAAACACTGAACACAAAATACCCGACCTCCAGGGCCCATAATCACTAGGGATGAAAAGGGGACACCCAATGTCCAGCAAGCAACTCAAAGTTGTATGTGGACATTTATGCCCAGAGGACTCTGAACTCAGAGTTCAAGGCTGCCCCGAATTCCTCTCAAAGCAGGCAAAAGTGACCTGACCACCAACACTTCTTGCAGACCCAAAGATCCTCTGCTTGATCTCCCTGGTACTGGCGCATGCCCAGAACTGCACACAAAGCAGCAAGTGAACGTGATACTATGTGACTGAGCAGGTGAAGCTCTCCAGAGAAGGAAGGACAAAACAGAGGAAACACATGTCCTGGGTCCTGAGTCACTGTAGCTGACAGGGCACCTATGGGCCATGTAGCCCAGGGGCTCCGATGACCCTTAGGGATGAATCCAGAGCAGGGAGCAAGAGGAAGCCCTGAGAACCTCCACTATGGCACAAAAATAAATCTGAAAGAAGAGCGGATAGGGCTGGTGACCCTGGTGTTCCATATGGTCCCCCAAGCACTGCCAGGGGCAATGCTGGAGCACAGAGCAAGGAGAAACACCAAGAATCACTAGGTGTGGTCTCCAACCTTCCCAAAAAGAACAAAGCCAAAGAAGTCAGTCTTGGATCTGCAGAAACACACAGAGTACGAGATCTGGCAAGGGTGAATTTTGAGCACTGAGCTGGGACTACTCCTCAGTGGAGTATGATCCACCCAAATACAACAAAACAAATAAACAAGGACAAGAGCAGCCTCAAAAACACTAGATACTGTGCTCCCTCCTGAAACAACTATAGAGACAGACAGCCCAGAAGGCCTATGCGCTCCTGTTACTGCATCATATCATCTTGTCACTTTCGTCCTCCCTGTGGACAGTGGTCAGAGAGCGCGACATCATCGTCTCCCACATATAATTCCCGAAAATCCGCAGGAAGCTCCATGCAAAGATCTAAATATGTCAGCGCTGTGAGCATGACAGAGGTGCCCAAACCCCAGGGCCCTGACCAGAAGTTTCTGCTTTGGAGTCTGAAATTGCTCTCAGGGAGGGCAGGACAAATACCTGACCTGCTCTCCTATCTCACGGGTCATAGTCCGCTTGAACTGAAAATGTTATGATATCTAAACAGAAATATAGTGAAACAGAGAAGAATTAGGTCCCGGGTCAGAGCAACAGCATATTGGGGAGGGCACTTGCCTGGAACGCAGCTGACTCTGGTTTAATCCCCCACATCCTATAGGATCCCCCAAGCCCACCTGGAGTGACTCCTGAGTGCACAGTCAGGTTACTCCAGTACCCAGAGTACTGCTGGCTGTGGCCCCAAAACAAAAACACACAAGTAAACAGTGAATTGTGTAGTTAATCAGAATGAAGAACACAAACTTCTGGACTTTACCCAGCATAAAAGCATTTTATGATGGCTAGAGAGATAGCACAGATCACAAGGTGCTTGTCTGGCACATAGCTGACAAGGGTTCAATCCCCATCATCCCACAGGATCCCCAAACTTAGAGCGAACAATGGCAACAGAGCCAGGGGTAAACTCCGCCGGGTGTGGCCAACCAAAAATAAATTTAGGTGCCAGAACTACAGTCTGGGAGGGTATGGGCCTTGTACACAACTGACCTGGGTTCAGTCCCTGGCACCATACTGGGTACCAAAAGCAGCAACCACAGGTTATGACCAGAAAAAAAAAAGTTTTTGTTCATGAGTCAACCTCCACCAGCCAGTTTTGTAGAATGCAGGTCAGACTTGGGTTTTGGAGCCAAAGGTGGCAGATGTTTGGGTTCACCCAGGTGGTGCCTGAGGAATCCTGCATTGTGCAGGAGATTGTACCGTGTCGCAGGCTGCTTGCAAGGCCAGGGCCTGCACTCCTGGCTTATCACTGACCCCAGGAATTCAAAGTCTATGTAAGTACTGTGAACCTTATGTGAAGGATACAGACAGAAAACAGGGATGAGGCCCAGCTGGTAGAGGTCCAGGCAGGGCTGCTGCCACCTGGGGCCTCCTGGTGCAAACCTGAACCGGAAGTACAAACTGCAATTTCGAAGGAGTGCAGGGGCCAGAAAGAGCACACAGTGAATGGCAGGGCACTTGTCATGCAGGCGGCAGACTCAACTTCACATCCTGAATCACCAAGGAGTGATCCCAGAGCACTGCTGGTTTTGGCAAAAGCCCGCACAGCCAATCCCCCTCCTGCCCAAATAAAGGCAATGAGGAATTTATCTGCCAACAGCAGAGGTGCGAAATCAAGTAATATATTCGCAAGAGTCAGTCCTTTGGGTTTTTTGTTTGCTTTTGGGACCACACTCTGAAGTGCTCAGAGCTTACAGTCCAGGTTTTCAGACTTTATGATTTTACTACTATGGGTACATGATTTTATAAAAGAAAAAGGGGATGAAAAATTACACTTGAGGCTGGAGTGACAGTACAGATGGCAGGACGTTTGACTTGCACACAGCTTATCTGGGTTTGGTCCTTGGTATCCCATATGGTTTCCTGAGCACTGCCAAGAGTGATTCCTGAGTACAGAGGCTTAGTGTAGAGCCAGGAATAAGCCCTGAGCATTGCCAGTGTGACCCAAAAAGCGGAGAAAAAAATTACACTTATCCCAAATGAAAGTTCAAAGTCCATATTTTCGTTCAGAGCCTCCAAGTCCTTCCTTTCCTCTTAAAAGCCTCTAGTTCAAAGGACTCAAGAATGTTCATATCTAAGAACTTCCAATTAAGGTATAAATAGAGGAGTAGGAGAGAATATACCAGACTGAAGCAGATACTGGCTAACTGAAAGCAAAAGGGCCTTCCCTGGTACCTCTTATCCACTAGTCCCCTGTCAGGGCACAGATCTCAAGCACTGCCAGGTGTAGTCCCAAATCTCACCTCATCTGCTCCCCAAGCAGTGAGATAGACCCAGGGAGAGTAGCTCAGAGGGCTAAGCACCTGCTTTACCTTTGGCAGACATGGCATGGCTCCTCCAGACACACGCATCAGGGGACAGTCTCTGACTATCTCCAAGTTTGTAGCAAACAGGGGAGGAAAAGACAGGAGAAATACCCCAACACCCAAAAAGAAGTTCAAAGAATGCTCGTGTGTAAAAACAAATTCTGGAGTGGGAGGGTTGCAGCCATAACTAGTGATGCTCAGGGGACTCTCTGGCGTGTCGGGGATAACCTTGGTCACTGCAGGAAAGACAAACACCCTCCTGATTATACTACTGACCATCCACAAAGAGTGAGACATTTAAAACCTATTGCAGCTGGTCCCTGGAAAACCCCTTTCTGCAAGTACTCACTTCAACAGCAGGGCACGCCCCTAGTGTGGGAGAGATGGACAGTGAGGGATGCTTGGAATCTTGACAGGTGAGGCAGAAATTCTTTTTTCTAAGGAAATATAATCATACAGGTTTAGCAAAGATAATAAGTTGATAGGGTGTTTTTCTTTCAAGCAGCTAATCCGGGGTCAATATGTAACAGTACATACGCTCACCCACGCCAGTACTGTTAAAAATGATGCCTGCACTCAGAAAGAAGAGGAAGCCCTAAGCCCTGAGTGGTGATGGGGCCCAAAAAACTACAATACAAAAGATTATAAAGGAATTGTAGAAATCGTATAGCAGGTGAGGTGCCTGTCTTACACTTGGCCAAACCAAGTTTAAATCCTGGCATCCCAATATGGTTCCCTGAACCCAACCAGGAGTGATAACTGAATGCAGAGGCAAGAGAAGTAACTGAGTCTTGCAGTTGTACACCTCCAGATTAATTCATTTAAACGAATAAAGGGGTGTGACCAATACTGATCCTACATTGTATTAGGGATCACTCAATTAGGGAACACTCTAGAAGTCTCTTTGCTACTTCCTGCTAAGATTACACACTTGCTTGCAAGACCTGCTGTGGCATAGCACAGTCCTGAGGCACCCCCTGCCGATCCCCCTCCTCTAAGCCCTGAGTTGTCTTAAATCTCTGCACCTTGGGGCCTGAGTGACAGCATAGACAAAAGAGCATTTGTTTCAAGGGCAGCAAACCTGGGTTTAATTCTGGGCATCCCTCATGGTTCCTGGCACCGCTAGGAATGCTTGCTGAATGGAGAGCCAGGAGGAACCCACGTGCATCGCTGGTTGTGACCCAAAAAGCAAAATAAGAAGCTCCCCACCTCCCTGTACTCCCAGAAACTACTGAATGCACAAGGAACAAGTGAATATCAAAGGCTCTGCCAAGGGGGACTAGAGCAATAGCACAGACAGTAAGGTGTTTGCCTTGCACGCGGCCAACCCGGATTCCCAGCAACCAATATGGTCCCCTGAGCACCACAGGGGTAATTCCTGAGTGTAGAGCCAGGAGTAATCCCTATGTATTGCTGGGTGTGACCCAAAAAGCAAAAAAAAAAAAAAAAGGCTCTGCCAAATGCTTTTGAGCCCCAAGGACATACATGTGCCTGCCCCTCCACCCACCCACCCCATCACTGGCCCCCGGCTCTGGGCTCACTCCAGGCTGGTACCGGGACTCTGTGGGGTGCCGGGATCGAACCCCACCGGCGGCGTTTCCCCCCCATGCATCTTTCTAAGTTCTACTCAGTAAAAACGACCTTGTTTCCCTCAAAAATCAATATATAAATAAGATAAAGCTTTCAGCAGGAGCGCTGGATGCGTCCTGGGTGAGGGGCCGCCACCCGGGCCACCGTCCAGGTGCGACCCCGCCGCCCACAAGGCGGAGACCGCGGAGGGTCAGGCGCTCAGAGCTACCACTCGGGGGGCCGGCGGGAAACCGACCTTCCCGTACACCCTTGCCCCCCTGGGTGCCCCCTAACCCCCTCCTCACCTTCCTCAGCAATGTCAGCCCGACAGCACTTCCAAGACCTACTGGAAAAGAGGAGGATCCCGATTCTGTGACGTCATTGGCAGGTCGCCCAGAGCCTTAAAGGTCCAGGCTTCAAATATTCCTGACCAGGTACTTGCCTGGTCAGAAACGTTCATTTTTCCCCGTTTCTGGCATACTATCAGGTGATCGGGACATCTGATGTTTGCCAAGTCTGGGATAGATGGAGAGTGACGGACTGAACAGATAGCAAGTAGATCAGAAGTCTTTGTTTTGACGAAGGAAATAAAATTCACAAAGATACTTTGCCAACATCTTAGTCCCCACATTCATTTATATCGCACTGAAAGTCCAGGTCTTGAGTAGCTTCAACTGTTTATTTTCACAATTATAGGAGAGAGCTAGAAACTAAGTGAATCACGTGGCTCAGAAAAGGGTCACGGGTAGCCCAGAAGGGGACTCAAGGATTGGTGATGCCTGGGAAGATATTTGTGTAAGCAAAAATTCCTGTGTCTGTATTTGTGTGTGTTCAGAGCAAAGGGTCCTCTCCAATTATTCCTTGAGAGCTATGTGCAGTAACTCTTCAAACAGTGCTCAAGGTCTACATATCTATGAATTCTACATGGATCAGACAAATGAACGGAAAGTCCATTAACTGCTGTCCATCTAAATAGTCTTTTAATATTTTAGTACATGATGATTTATTAATCTATAATTCTTCAAAATCTGAACCAGTAAGCAAGAACAACTTTATAGCAGTTGTGCAGGAGAAGAAAGTGTCTTTTTCAGACATGTAGATCTATTATTTGGTTATGATGATTTGGTGTTTGTTACAGTAAGAATATGAAATTTAGTTTACAAGTTTGCTTCTTAGCAGGGTTATTCCATAAACATACTCAATTTCTTGTAACCACTCCACTAGGGTGCCAGATCATCACAGTGTGCAAACAGGAACAATAGTTTAGGGTCCCCCCAAAGTGAGGTAGTAAACATCAATAACTGATTTCTT
Organism: Sorex fumeus; assembly: GCF_029834395.1. Lineage (NCBI taxonomy): Eukaryota > Metazoa > Chordata > Mammalia > Eulipotyphla > Soricidae > Sorex > Sorex fumeus. The sequence continues at coordinate 23,517,707 of NW_026606076.1, read as the reverse complement.
TCTGTATTCGCTTTTCCTTGCTTTGGTAACTATGCTTGCCTCACTATGCTTATGTAAGTTTATGGGGTACCAGGATGTGGATTTGGTGAATTTAATTTTGTGGGTGCTTATGCAAAGTACAGGTGCATCGGGATGTTCTCTTTTCTAACCAACAGACTGTGCTTCTCTTGGGAGGCTGCTGCTTTGCCTAGCAGAACAGCCTGCAAGCTGGTGTGAACAAACTCCAAATTTTGGAGTTCATTCGAGATTTGCCCGTATCTTCAACTTCCCCTATCTTCTCACTACCACACTGTCCTCCCATTGTTCATTGATTTGTTCGAGGAGGCCCAATAATGTCTCCATCCTGAGACTTGTTGTTACTGTCTTTGTGATATCGAATACACCACGGGAGAGCTTGCCAGGCTTTGCCGTGCGGGCAAGATACTCTTGGTAGCTTGTCAGGCTCTATGAGAGGGGCAGAGGAATCAGACTCGGGGCAGTCTCAAGGGCCATGTGCAACGCAAACACCCTACCCTCTGTGCTATCTCTCCAGCCCAACTACTACACTTTTCTGTTGGAAATATAGCTCTAAACATTCTAGGTTTAACATTGGTATGTCCAGTCTCCCTTGTCACAGGGAGTTTAGGTTTATTGGCTACACCCATCACAATACTCCCTAGGCATTCCCATTCCTGTTTCTTGTAATATAGCTCTAAACACTTTAGGTTTAACATTGGTATGTCCTTCCTCCCTTGCCACAGGGAGCTTAGGTTTACCACAGTGCTCCTGAGGCACTCCCATTCTTTTGTGTTTCTCTGTAACTTCCTTCTCTGTGATTTGCTTTCCCAACTGGCCTGTCACCTTTTTCTCCTACTCAGACTCTGTTAATTTGTAAAGTCTGAATCCTCAGAAATCTGAGTGAAAAACTGATTTTCTCTTCTCCTTATTTTCTTTGCATAGTTACATTAGAGCAATATCCTTTTCGTATAGACATAGGAAGATAGTTAATACTCTGACTTTGTAACTTGGGAGTTAATTGACTCCAAATAATACTTCATACCTGGGTATATGCTTTCTCAACCTAAGTCTCAGTTGCCCTTAGTTCCTAGCACCACAAAGGCAGTGTCACGATGAGGGACTGGATGGATCCAGAGATAGTCGAGAGGTACTCTGTCATCGAAATGGGCCAGACCAAAGCACCATATAAATTAAGAGCATGGTCATGGACAAATTCTGTCATGATCCAAAGAGTAACGACTAGATTAGGACTATGCTAGGGTTAAGAAAGACTAATCTGGCCTGAGCACCATAGTCTGAGATCTATAGTAAGATGTCCCCAGCTTTATGCACCTATACAGTGTCTATAAAAAATGACTAATATTATTAAAGAGTAGAATTAAGATGAATGTTTATATGGTTGCTGGACTAGGGAGGGAAAAACACACCCAAAGATGGCATTTCGCCTTTAGCTGGGTCTTTATGCTGAAAACGTTTGTCCTAGAAGAAGCTTCCCCCAAGAGAGGGACCATACATCCATTGATTGTATGACCTCGGCTATGTGTAATTGCTACCCGAAACCCCTGATGATTTGGGAGATAACTAAGGCTGTAAGAGTGGACAAAGGAAAAATCAAGAGAGAATTTGAGAGGGAGAGTCCAAGAGGAATGAAGGAGATTCGTGGAAGGAGAATCAGAGAATTGAGATGAGCTTGGAAGAAACTGCAATCGATACCTACCGGCCTGGCCCTAATTACCTCCTTCATCCACCCATGGCCATCATCTGTCCAATGGTGAGGGAAGCAGCCCAAGATAATCAACTTCAGACCGGGGATGGGGGGGAGAGAGAGACAATAGACAGAGGAGAGAGAGAGAGAGCTTCATATTGATTTTTTGAATACACAACATGAACTGACAAACCAGTTCTTTGAAAACATTACCACTTGTATTTGATTTCAATATGAGAAAAAATTCAATTACTTTATTGATATGAAAAAATAATAGGATTTTTTTCAGTTTCAGTACCTTGTTAGGCTAAGTGCCTTTTACTTCCAGGATGAGACTCTGGATTTTCTCCTTGCAGTGTCCAGAGATCACAGATGTGATGTCGGGGAGAGAGCCCGGACCCCAACTTTCCTATCATATGCTTGCTCCACTGAGCTATCCCGCAGGGTATAATGATATACATTTTTGAATGTGTGAATCTACCCAGTTCACGCATATTCAGTATCTCTCTTCCCAAGTCAGATTGCAGCTATGCCAAATCCTGAAGCTGTGGTTTGAGTTCTGAAATAAATCACAGCAAGTAAGGTAAGAATTAGTTGAATGATCCCTGGGTGAACAGGCCGAGCAAGTGGAGGACACCTCTGTGGTTCTCACAGTCCAACAGACCCAGAGCAAAGGGAAGAATCTTTGGGATTATTGCCAGGAGGAGCTTGGCAATCACACACTAGCCTGTTGGGTTTTCTATTTGTCTAGACCCAGGGATATCTGGGGATCATATGAAATTCTGCGAATCAAACCCAGTGCAACGCAAGCACCCTCCCCACTATACTATGACTTCAGCACAAACTAGCTTTATTAAGGGCTCACTCATTAACTTTTTAACATAAAAACAAAAGAACATTTCGTAGTGGGTCAGAGAGAGAATAGCAGGTAGGGCATCTGCCTCGCATAAGGCTGACAGGGACAGGATTCTGAGCACTGCCCAAAGGAACCCCTGAAGACCTTCAGGAATTAACCCCTCAGGAACATCAGACCCCAAACCAAAACAAAAAAAAAATGTCTTCGTATACTCAAAAAAAAATTCTAATGACCTGAGGGCAAAGACAAACTTAGTGACAGAGAGGGTGGGGTGCAAGGTGGTTCTGCTGCTCCTGAAAAGGGCACCCCAGCAAAACAGGCTGTGCAGCCAGGCTGGTAAGGGAAAGGGGTACAAAGGACCCTGAATTTCATGAACACATGACTAATGAAGAAGAATGGAACAAGCCAAGTAAACAAAGCATAGGATCTCCTCAGGGGAGCGAAGGGCCATGTGAGTAGAGCACAGATGCCTGAATCCAGGAGCCCAAGGCCACTGGGGTCAGCAGCATGTTTCACACAATCAGGGCACACCCATGATGCCCAGGGCCCGAGGCTGGGAGGGTCCTCAGATACTCAGCGGCACACACACCTCTCTCCCCCTGCCTCAGGGTTCCTCCTACCAGTCAGGGGATTACAACTGGCTTCACCCTAGAATACCGTGCCCCCACAGAATCAATGTAGAGATTAGTGACAATAAAAAGGTGAGAGGCCTAGCCAATATGTCCCTGATATAGTCAGCCAAGTTACTGAAAGTACGCAAACAACACAATCTTCACTTTTGCTGCCTTGCATGCAACTGGTCCAATTCAATCCCCGGATCCCATATGATCCCCCAAGCAAACACCAAGAGTGATAAGTGAGTGCAGAACCCAGAGTCACCCCTAAGTATCATGGCGTGTCTGAAAAATGAAACAAAAGAAAACAAAATTGGACGAATACAAAATATAATGTTAGTTCCTTGAGAAAATTTTATTTGTGGGAGTTTAGAATTATTGAGTATAAAATGTATTATAAAGGTAACTTTAAAAGTATTGTGTAACAATTCAATCAGCTAATCAGTGGCTGAATAAATAGCAGTATTCCTACATTAAAAAAATAAAAGTAAGCTTGGAGCAGAAAAGTGAGCGGATTATGCGTTAATCCATGCCACCATGTCTTCCTGGAGGGGAAAGGATGTTGCTCCCTTCCGCCATCTCCCCTCTGGAAAGAAAGAAGGCAGCTGCATGGGCGCCTTTTGGAGATCCAGGTATGAGCCGGAGGTGATGGGGCAACTAAAACCTCATGGGGAGGGGGGCGTTCCGGCGCTTCCTTCACACACTACCGAGGTCACCAGTTGCCCCCCACGCGGCTCTCCAGCACGGCCATGGCCCCAGAGCACAGAAACCAATCTCTTAATTATCTGACTCTCAGTAGAAATACTTCCAGGGTTAACAAGTAAAATCGCAGAAATCCAAAACCGTGCGGCCGCTATCATGGCTGCGCAACATCATTTAATTCTTGTACCCAGCTGTAGAAAGCAAATCATTTCACAATGCATTTTCAGCAGGTCTGATTTGAGGGGTAAACTCTAAATAATAATGGTGCATCTTTTATCGAAACAATGAATCTAGTCAAAGTAAATAGAGTGTTAATTAGAATTCATCTGCATCACAGGCATTGGGAGGGGTGAGGGCTGGGGGGTTTATTGGGGTTCTTCGTGGTGAAAAATAAGTATTGGTAAAGGGAAATGTGTTTGATATTTGCATGACCGAGCCCTAAACCGGAAAGCTTTGTAACTTTTGCCACAGTGATTCAATAAATAAATAAATAAATTATAAAAAAAAAGAAAACCAAAAATCAGTCAGCGGCCTAAAATGCAAGTGCGCTCCCTGTTATACATGTCCTGACCCAAACTAATTTTGATATGGACTCATTCTTTATTTAAAAACAAGGGAAAATATATAACTAAGAGGAACACAAGAGAACAGCAGATAGACCATATGCTTATCTTGAGGCAGACAGGCTCAGGTCTCAGATCCCTGAACACCTCGGTTACAATTGCTGAGCGCATGGCCAGTAGTTACACGTGAGACCCATGAGGAGTCCCGTATTACTATGGCTGGGCCTAAAATCTAAACAAGGATAAACTTCTTAGATATTCAAAAACATATAATGATCCGAGGGCAAATATAAGCATGGTGTTAGAGAGGGCAGAGTGGGTCCGGCTGCTCCAGAAAAGGGGACCCGGAGTTGCAGGCTGCACAGCCAGCCTGCTGAGGCATATACAGGAACACCAAAGGCTGAGATTCCTATGGACTATTCTACACATCTGACAGATAAGGAAGATTAACAACAAAGCCAGGAAATTAAAGCACACATCATTCCATGATGAACAGCCCAGGGGCAGGAAGGGCAGCATGAACTCAGCACAGATTTCCGGATCCAGGAGATTGAAGCCCCACAGACTCAAACAGCAGAGAGCTGGGCACTCAGGCTCGGAGCCACATCCTACATCTCCTTCCTGAAACAACCCAAGAGGTGAGAAGCCTGTGCGCTCCTGTCACTGCACTGTGTTATCTTGTCGCTCTCATGCCTGAGGACGGTATGGCAGAGACGCGTCACAACCTCCTGCCTTTGTTTTTCCTGCGGATCAGCAGGAGGCTCCATGGAAAGACCTGAGCCATGAGCACCAGAGGAGCACAGCCAGCCCCGCCCTCCCCCCCACCGGACCAGAAGTCCCTGGATTGGAGCCAGAAATGTAGTGACTTGCCTGACGCTTGGACACTGGCTCACAAACCCATCGGAAGGGCCACACTGCCAGATGCCACTGCCTCTCCAGGGTACATAGAAGTGCGCTGTGACCAGGCTGCCTTTTGGGACAGGAAGGCTAGTCTCAGCCTACAGGGGAGGAAACTACAGCCCTGCCCGAGCACCCGGAATCAACTTGGGGCCCTACAGGAAGGTCCCTATGGCCAGGGACTAACTCTGTGGTCAGGAGCTCCCATGCTGATACGGCCCCTGCAGGTGACAGTGACAATAGGCCCATTAGTGGCTCTGCTGTGGGGGCAGCCACAGGGATTAAGAGTGGACAAACCTTCAGCTACCCCGTTGCAGAATGGTCGGTGACATGGGCCTGCGAGCTCTCTTCCAGGGAACAACATCACTTCTGTGCTCGGGTGAGCCCCAGGCAGTCCCATGTCTGATCTGCTGGACCTCGGTCATCCTGGTCATGATTTACTGTAATCCCGAATCAGCACATGAGCCTCCACAAGAACTTGCTCCTGTTTTGCAGGGATAGCTCTGAAAACCATGTAAACAGTGTCTTGTGTCACAAAATTATCCAAATATCCAGGGTGTTCACTATGAAACATTATTTTATATGTGTCTGACAAATGAAATTTCTGGAGTGAGTCTACTTTTAAATCATCCATATTATATCTTGTGAATTGGGGTGGTAATACATCAGGTAAAACATTCACCTTCCACTTGACTGACCCAGGTTCAATACACTAGCACATATATTGGCCCCTGACCCCTGCAGAAGTGATGCCTAAGCTCAGAGGCAGAAATAAGGCACAGTCAAAGCAGGGTGTTTACCAAAAATACTGCAACTTCAAAAGGTAACTCTAATGAAATGAAACAACAACAAATACTCAAGTGTGAATTCTGAGGCACCCTCCCCAGGTTGCCTGATGTTAAGAATAGTGTGTCAGTAGATCCCATGGTACGAGGCGCTTGGTGTTCCATCTCTTCAGATAAACAAAGACACAGGAACCACAACAATATATGGCCAGTGCACAGTGGACCTTTAATTCAGAACCGAACAGCATACTTATAGAATATCTGAGGTTGATCAAGGTACAGGACTGCATGTCTTGTGATTTACCATTTACAGAGGTCAAGCTTTTCAACAGAGGCAATTCTTTGGGGGGAGGGGATTAACTCAAGAAGACGTTCTGTCTGAGAAATTCACTCAAGGGTTACAATATCTGTGTTGCTTTGCTTTTCCCTTAAACCTGAATCCACCCATTTCTGACCCTTCCTGGAGCTGGAGGCAATCCTGGCTAAGGGAACCCTCCCACTATCACTTGCTCACAGATGCAAATCCTGCACCCAGGCACAGCCCCCAGTCCACTGCCCAAAGACTCTGGGTTCTCCTAAAGCCTTTGCCATACCTCAGGAACCACCTGGATATCAGGAACAACTGAAAAACAAGCACGAAAGCGCCCTTCAAGTTAGCCCAGCTCTGCCACTCACAGTGCAGGAGACTGGGAGGCCGCTAGTGTCCTGCCACAAAATTGGCGTCCACAGTCCCCCTGTCAAAGGAGCCGCCAATTCCTCCTCTACCCACGAGACCAATGGTGGCTTGAGCCAGGCAACCACGACTAGAATAGAAAGGATGCTGAAAGTACCAGTTCTGTGACATCACTTCCACCCCCCACCCCCAGAATCCTTAAAGGACCATGGTTCAGATGAAGAGACCCTCTGTGCCCATCCAGGTGAATCAGTGCTTTAAGGGAGGCAAGACTGGATAAAGTAATGGAGAGGCAGCTGCTGGAGTGGTGGGTCATACAGTGGTGGGCTGGGGGTAAGGACAAGAGCCGTGATCCTGTACTGGTTAGTCAACCATTGAAACAATGCTCTCACACACAGTCCATCAGGAAAAACACATGTGGGTTGATTCAAGGTCAAACAGGAAGTTGGTAAAAGGCACCTGACAATGAGTTTTGTGAGGAAGTAATCAAGAATGGGTGAATCAGTGACTCTGAAGCCAGCCCTGGAGATGCAGCAAGCCATATTGGTCACGTTGGAGCCTTTTTTGTCTTTTAAGCAGATCTGAATCATTCTGGTGATCACTACACTGAGGGTACTTTGCTAATCCTAAATACAATATTTACTTTTTTCTGTACTATTATTGAACTTTGGAGGGGGGGGGTCCAGGAACGTGACCAACCTTGTGAGTAATCATAGGTAAATGGAACAGCCTGCTTGGATGTGGGAAGCTGACCCATATTCCCGGCATTTGTCAGACATTTCATTCAAGGGGCCCCTTCCATCCTTTCTTCTCTTTCTAAAGACAGTAATGTTCTTTTAAACTATTTCCAATAAGGACCAGAGAGTAGGTATAACAGACAGGTCTTTTGCTTTGTACCAGGTTTAACAGAGTTCCTGGAGCACCACCAGAAGTAATGCCTGAGTATTTCAGGGTATGACCCAAAAAGACGGGAAAAACAAAGTTTAAAATTTAAGAAACAAACTCTCTTCATGGCACTCCATTAAAGAACCTTGCCAGGACCATTTAACTAAGACAACACTTTCTGAAACATCCTTTATACTTACACAACGCTAACCAGTACCTGAACACATGGTAGGCAGAGACGGCATGGGAGAAGGAGCTGGTCACACACATCCGACCTGGATTCCAATCACAGTACCCCATAATGATCCTGAGTCCCCCAGGTATGGATGACTGAGCTGAGAGCGAGGTGTGGGACTTAGCTGGGTGTGGCTCCAAAGAACATGAATCAAGAGGCCCTGAAGAACTAAAGTGTGGCTGGTTTTCTGCCATAATCCCCCAAACACAGGGCCTCAAAGATAAGTCACAGGGGCTGGAGCAATAGTCCAGAGGGGAGGACTTTTTTCCCTGCACGGGGCAGCCCAGTTTCAATCCCTGCCATCCCGTATGGTCCCCAGGCACCGACAGGATTAATTACTGATTGTGGAGGCAGAAGTAACTCCTGAGCATCACTGGGTATGAACCAAAAAGCAAAAAAAAAAAAGTCAAGACAGAGTCACAACAAAGAATAAGACAGTGGTGATCCTGTACAGTCCTGAGCTAAGAGAATTTTTTTTTGCCTTTTAATTCCCATTCCTCCTGGCTTACACCAGAAAATCCAAAAAGTATATGTTATGATACACATCAAGTTTAAATGCCAGGACCCTGGCATAGACCTTCCCTTATAGACTGACATAATAGAAAGTTTGTTACATACTAAGGGATTATTTTCTTCCTGGCTGCACTTTCGTAGCACAGCATTCCATGGTCCAAAACACAGCAGACTTTACCAAAGGGTCCTATTTTGACATTGAAAATTGTTATTATGGTATTGAGTTATCCAGTATGAATTTTATGATGTTTCCTAAGATGCAAAAGACACACGAAGGCCTTCCCACATTCATGACATAAAAAAGATTTCACTCCTGTGTGAACTGCCCTATATTCAGTAAGGCCTGAGGACAGACGAAAGGTCTTCCCACATTCCTTACAAACAAAAGGTCTCTCTCCAGTGTGAATTCTCTCATGACCAGTAAGGGTTGAGGAAGAAACAAAGGCCTTCCCACACTCCTTACAAACATAAGGTCTCTCTCCCGTGTGAATTCTCATATGTTCAGTAAGTCATGAGGACATAGTGAAGGCGTTCCCACAATCCATACATAAATAAGGCTTCTCTCCAGTGTGATTTCTCATATGACGAGTCAAGTGTGAGGAATAAACAAAGGTTTTCCCACATTCCTTACATACATAAGGCCTCTCTCCAGTTTGATTTCTCATACGAACAGTAAGCTGTGAGGAATAAACAAAGGCCGTTCTGCATTCCTTACATATATAAGGCTTCTCTCCAACGTGAATTTTCATATCATCATTAAGGTCTGAGGACACAGTGAAGGCCTTCCCACATACCTTACATCCATAAGGCTTCTCTCAATTGTGAATTCTCAAATGCCGAGGAAGGCCAGAGGATTCAACAAAGGCTTTCCCACATTCCTTACAAACATATGGTCTCTCTCCAGTGTGAATTCCCATATGGCAGGTAAGTGTTGAGGTATTAACAAGGGCCTTTCCACAAACCTTACATCCATAAGGCTTCTCTCCATTGTGAATTCTCAAATGCCGAGTAAGGCCAGAGGATTCAACAAAGGCCTTCCCACATTCCTTACATATATAAGGCCTCTAGTCAGTATGAGTTTTCATATCCCCAGTAAGGGTTAAAGATTGAGTGAAGCCCTTTGCACATGCCTTATATTTATGAAGTTTCTCTCCAGTATGAATTTTCCTGTGTCTAGAAAGGTTTGGGGAGTAACCAAAGACCTTCCCACAGTGCTCACACAAATATCCTTTCTGTCCAGTATGAATTCTTCGATGTTTTAAGAGGTCTGATGGTCGAGTGGAGGCCTTCGCACAGTCCTTACATGTATGTGGTTTCCCTCCAGTGTGGATGTTCATGTCTTCACAAAGGGGTAACGCTGGATTCGAACCATGCACTTGCTGCTGACACTTCTGGGAATTCTGTCCACTGTGGAGTTCTAAGGGAACATCATAGTCCTGGGAAAACAGGGATGCTCCGCCCACATTCCTTACTCTTTGACAGGGTCAATCCACGGTGACTTTACTTGTGGACCTTTCGGTGTGAAGGACTCACTATAAACAGTGTTCCTCTCCCACATTCTAGGGTCTGCCCCAATGTTGGGATTTGTGTTCTGTGGACCATGAACAACAGACTGTGTGAACCTTTTTCCAGTGGAGGGCTTCTTCAGAGTGAGGTAGCTCTCTCCATTCTGATCACCCTCAGAGGCCATCCTGCCTGTCTTGGCATCCTCATGGGGCTGAGGGCAGAAACGCTCACTCGAGACTTTTTCACAGTGCAAAGGGTCAGAGACATTCCACTCGGGCTTGATGCTTCCCTGTAGAACAGCAGAGGATTCCAATTATCGTTCTATGCCTCAAGAGTTTCCATGTCAAAGAAACTGATACCTGCAGATTGATTTCTAACATTTGCACCACACCAATGCAATTCCCTACCGGTGGATGGCATTACCATGGACTAACCTAAGGTTTCTGTAAGACACACTTGGAAAATTGATGAATGAGGGACCATTATTTGTGGAAATATTTTTTTCAACTCAATGAACAGGTACAAATAATTCCCTCCGTAGAAAACTAATGCACCAGTTTCAAGAGAATATAAAACACACTAAACTCTGGGTTCAGTTCCAGCTCAATGTGCAGTGGAGGCTGGGACGCATCTGTGAAGAAAAGGTGCATCCCACACTGCTGAGACTGACCACAGAGGCCATTGAAAACATCTCACCACAGGCAGATTCCTTACAGGATCAATGCCTTTTTCTCTTCTGTAGTTTGTTTCATTTGGGGGCGGGGGTACACCATGCAGTGCTCAAGGATTATTCCTGGTAGGTCTTGGGAAACATATGGAGTAATTTGGATGGACCAGTTTAAAAGAACAGGTCTTTTCACGATTACCATTTGTAGATACTTTAAATCAAATGAAAAAACTCGGCATTTGCATGAAACATATTATAATTTTCTTTAGGTTGTGAGCAGAGATGTCAGCACCCAGTGAAGATAAGTGTCCTCTACCTCAAGCATTATACTCTGAATTTTCTCCCGGCCATGCACAGCCCTGCACTTTAAAAATAACATGCTGGCATTTGTAAATACACTGACATTTCCCTTTAGCGTTATAATACTGATTCCAAACTTGGAAATCTTACCAGCTCACTCATACTCCGTGACTGAGTTCCCAAATCAAATTACTGAAAGGCCAAATCCTGAAGCCATGCTTTGAGTTCTGAAACCAAACACAATATACAATATAAGAATTCCTCAAATGGAACACCCTTAAACAGGCAGTACAGCCTGAGGACATCTCTATGGTTCTCACAGTCCAGCGTATGCCACAGAAAAGGGAAGATCCCTGGGGAGGGTCGCTGTGCGAAGACTGGCAATTCTAATAGACATTTTTTGGGTTTTTGTCTGTTGAACATATGCAGTGATGGTCAGGGATCTATGTGGGATGCTGGTTATTGAACCAGGTTGACAGTGCGCAGGACAAGGGTATTTTCTGAATTACTATCATTCAGAGCCAAAATAGCATAGTTATGGCCTCAGTTATTAACTAGAAAAGGCAAAAAATATTTGAAAGTACAGCGACATTATAGACTGTACAGACAGGCGGATAAGGCAAAGACGGGGAACAAGGAGCGAGAATTTCATGGACTGGCAGATGAGGAAGAATAATGTCAAAGTCAAGAAGGTGAATTGCAAGATATTATTCCATGACAGACAATCCATGGGAACAAAGGGCAGTGTGAATGTAGCACAGATGCCTGGATCCAGGAACCCAAGATATCAGGGTCAGCAGGGCGTTTCACATGTGCTTAGGGCACTCACACACTACCCAGGGCCTGAGCCATGGAGGGTTCTCAGACACTCACCTGCATGCATGCCTCTCCTCCCCAGCCTCAGGGTTCCTCCTTCCCGCCAGGAGATCACCGCAGGATTCACCCTAGAATGCCCTGAACCTCACAGAGATGGAGCATGGATGAGTGACAAGGAAAACGTGACAAGTAAACCCCATGTGTCCCTATAAAAATGGAGTCAATTACTGGAAAGTCATGAACAGAAACTGCACTTCTAAAATTCTCCAGATTTGGAGTTATCCAAGAGCTAAGATTCAGGTCGTAATTTAAGAGTGAAATATGGGGCCCCAAAAACACCACAAATAGTATAGCCCTGGCCTTGCAAACGGCCAACTGGGGTTTGATCACATCGCAGTATGTATTATTTTTTTCTCTAGTTCGGGATCCTTACCTGGGGATGCTCAAGGCTTCTTCCTGACTGTGTACTCAGAAATCACCTTTGGTGTTGCTTGAGGACCTCATGGGATGGTGAACTTGCAATAAAAGTATCATGCCCTCTGTACAGTCACTCTAGGCTTGGCATCACATGCAATGTACTGAGCTGTGTGAACTGATGCCTGAGTGCAGTACACCCCAAAGCTTAACAAATCCAAAGATGGCCAAACACGACCAAAGTCCCAAATTGGTTTTTAAAATAAACATAAAAGGATGCAGACAGCCAGCACAGCAGGTCAGGCACCGGCCTTTCTCAAGGTCAATTAAAGTTCGACCCTGATATTCACTAGGGTCTCTCGAGCCATCAGCTGTGATCCCTGACTGCATAATCCAGAGGCAAATCTTGACTCCTGATGAACCAAGAACCACTGGGAGTGACCATGAGCACTGGAATAGAGCAACATCTGATGGGGTGAGGCCATAAGAAATAAATGAGTTATGTTGGGAGCAATATTACTGCAGGCAGGACACAGACACTGCAAACACATACAGAATTGATGCCCACAAGCACACAATGTCCCGGACCACAACCAGGATGAAGAACCGAATACTCAGCCAGAAATAATCCCTAAGTATTTGTAAGTATAACCCTAAAACCAAATCAAAACAAAAGAAAAGGGAATTCCCTGCCACAGAGGCAGGTTGGGAAGGGGGGTAGGGGGTGGGAGGGATACTGGGATTAGTGGTGGTGCAGAATGGGCACTGGTGGAGGGATGGGTACTTGATAACTGTATTACTGAAACCCAAGCACAAAAATTTTTAAGTCTGCACTGTCCCTCATGGTGTTTCACTAATAAAAATTAAAAAAATAAAATAAACAAAATAAAAATAAATTAACTGAAGTTGTGGGCCTGGTGCAATAGCACAGGATTAAGACAGCAACCTTTTAAGCTGCTAAACGTGTTCAATCCTCAGAACCCCATGGCCCCTGAGCACTCCTGGGAGTGATCACTCAGCACAGAGACAAGAGAATCCAGGTTGTGCCCCAAATACAAGCAAAACCAAAATAAATACACATAAATTATGTGTAGAACAAGAAGTGATCAGAGAACTCAGCATTAGCAAGAATCAGGAAGTTTTTTAGAGAGATCCAATCCTGAGCGATGGTACAACACGTATGGAGCTTGCCCTGCACGGGGCTAACCTGCGTCAATCACCAACACTCCAGATTCATGCAAACCCACAGAGAGCTATTACTATGGACAGAGCTTAGAGTAAGCCCCAAGCATCTCCAGGTGACCATCAACAAGAAAACCAGGGAAGGAGCTAGAGAAACAGCTACTGCATGGCTGTCCTCCCCAAGACAGTCACAGCTACTGCTGGACAAACAGTCACGGCCAGGCACAGGGAGCCAATATGGGTCTGTCCAGACAAGGTCGGCCCCACAGTGCTCTCACCAATGGCCCACAGGTTCTCGTAGGTCTCCAGCATCACATCCTTGTAGAGGTTTTTTTGAGAGGCATCCAAGCACGTCCACTCCTCTGGGGTGAATCTCACGGTCACGTCGGGGAAGGTCACCGTGTCCTGAGCCGGCATACAAAGAGGGCAGGAGTCAGGTTCTGTCCCCATCCTGTTCCCTGGGCTGTGAGGCCCAGACCCAAAGGCCCTAGAGGGGCTCAGAATCTGTCCCCTCGGGAGGAACCAGCCTCCACCCGAACTTTTGGCAGACGGGCCCCAACTTCTTTCTAAGGCAGGTGCATCTATGAAAATGTGAGGATGCTCTACCAGAAGGTTCCTGAAGTTCGCAGACTTGCTTCTGACCCCAGGGAATTCCACCACTGCTCCTATGAGCATTGCAGAGAGAGACAACTGAGCACACAATCAGTGGGACCCAAATGAGTGATCTTGATTTCAGCTCAAAACAATAAACATATAGCCCCTGCAATCCACAGCCCACGCTCTATGGAGAAGGGGGCACTCAATGTCCAGCCAGCTACTGAAAGCTGTACATGCACATATGTGCCTGTTGGACTATGATCATGGTTCAGGGCCACCCCAAATGCCTCTCAGAAGTGTCTTAAGTCCAACAGCTCTGCTGGCCCCAGAGATCCTTTGCTCTGTCTCCCTGGGACCAGCACATGCCGAGAACTGCAAAAGGAGAAGCAAGTGTATACTAGACTATGTGAGAGAGCAGGCCAAGCTCTCCAGAGTGAGAAGGACAAAATAGGGGAAAAACATCCTCTGGGGCCGGAGTCACCAGAGCTGCAAGGGCACAAACAAGGCCAGCACACCTGGGGACCCATGATGCACATCAGGTGGAAATCCGGAGCACAGAGCCAAGAGGAAGCCCTGAGCATCTTCCCTGTGGCACAAAAATAAATACGAAAAGAAAAAAGAAGCATGATTGTGTAACAGGAATGTAGGTTGGGGATATTGGGTCGGGCTGGTGATACCTGCCATTCCATAGGGTCCTCTAAGCACTGCCAGTTGTAATGCCAGAGTGCAGAGCCTAGAGTATAATCCCCAAAATCACTGTGTGTGACTCTAAAAACAAAACAGAATACTCAGACAGCAGCCTTTGACGCCCAGCACCCCATATGGTCCCTGAGTCATCCTTGAGCACCAGTAATCTTTTTTTTAAAATTTTTATTAGTGAAACACCATGAGGTACAGTTGTAGATTTACAAATTTTTTGTGCTTGGATTTCAATTATACAATGATCAAATGCCCATCCCTCCACCAGTGCCCATTTTCCAACACCACGGGTCCCGGTATCCCTCACATCCCCCATCTCCCGCATCCCCAACTGCATCTGGCAGGGCATTCCCCTTTGATCTCTCTCTCCTTTTGCGTGTTGTGGTCTGTCAAATAGGCATTGAGTGGCAATCATATTTGGTCTATAGTCTACTTTGAGCATGCTTCTCCTATCCTGGGAGGATCCTCCCAGCACGCTTTATTTGGTGCTCCCTTTTCTAGCTGAGCTCCCTTTTCCCCTAGCATGTGTGGTTGGCCTCCAAGCCATGGAGCAAACCTCCTGGCACTAATCCTAGCCACTATTGGGTGTTAGTCTCCTATTTTGTTACTTTATGTTCTCCAGATGAATGCAATCCTTCTATGTCTATCCCTCTCTTTCTGACTCATTTCTCTTAGCATGATACTTTCCATGTAGTACCATTTGTATATCAAATTTCCTGACTTCATCTTTTCTAACAGCTACATAGTACTCCATTGTGTAGATGTAAAAAAAGTTTCTTTATCCAGTTATCTGTTCTTGGGCACTCAGGTTTTATCCAGATTCTGGCTATTGTAAAGAGGAGCACCAGTAATCTATGAGGTGGGAGTGGTCCAAAAGCCAAATACAAAGGAATTGACACGTGGCCTCATACAGTAGAGAGCCGGGTGCTCCTACGAGGCAGCAGGGTCCTTCCTGAAGCAACTGAGAGCCAGCAGCCCAGGAAGCCTGATGTACCTGTCACTGCATCACCTCATTTTGTCACTCTCCTCCTACCTGGGGTCGGTGTGTCCGATGGCACCTCACCAACATCTTCTCCTTCCGGTTTTTCCAGAGGATCAGTGACCTGGAGGAGAAGTCAGAATTGTGAGCAAAATCCCAAGTTCTGAACAGCCACGCCCTTGGGCACGGGCTAACAGACCCGCCTGGGAGACACTGCCTAAAGCTTCTGTCTCCCCAGGAGAAGCAAAATGGGTTGGCATCTGTGCTGTCTTTCACAACACAAGTTCTAGGCTTGGCATAAAGAGGGAAAAGTCGACCCTGCCTTGATCTGGGGACTCCTCTCGGATCCTACAGAAGGTTCTCATAGGCCCAGCCAGTTAGGACTCAGAGGCCAGGATATCCCATGCATCAGCACCCCCTTCTGTCCTCCTGAGAGAGCCACATTCTGGGCTATGATTGCCTGCGGGAAGCCCCTCTCTTCTTAAAAAAATAAAGGGGCTGGAGTACTAGAACAGTGGGTAGGGTATTTTCTTTGCAAGTGGCCAACCTGGGTTCGATTTCCAGCATCCCATATGGTCCCCTGAGCACCTCAGGAGTAATTGTTGAGAGCAGAACCAGGAGTAATCCCTTGCACCCCGGGTTTGACCCAAAAAGAAAATAAATAACCAACTTAAAAAAATTTCTACAAACCCTTTTATCCTAGTATACACACACACACAAACACATACACACCCTTTACGCCCAGTACTCACCTCGATAGCCAGGGGTATGGGCAGCACTTTGCAACTTGATGTGAAGAAGCAGATATTCCTATTCCAACATACAGTAAACCTGTTAGGATGCTTGCATTGCTGACACTAATCAATCCTCTGCATCCCCACGGCCCCCAGAGCACTACTAGGGAATAACATCTGAGGCCAGAGCCAGAGAAAGACCTCAGGGTATCTCCGGGAATGCAGAGCACCCCATTCCCCACACCAGAAATAGCTCCAAAAGGAAAGTATCACTGGCAAACCCCATTCACCTGCAGATCCACTGCCTCTGCCTGAACTCACGAGGGTAGGCAATGAAAAAGCTGGACGGCAACAGGGTCTCTTGCCATTGTGTGTGTGGGGGGTGTGGCTCTGCCCCTAAAATTGAATTTGAAGATTCTACAGCAGCGAAAATTGGGCAAGGTCCCATGAGTCAGCTGGAGGGTCCGAACTGCCAAGCCCCCGACCTCGGCCGGTCCTGCATCCCAAGGCCCGCAATCCCCGCGCTCAGCCCCGCACCCGCCCGCGGCTGCCCCAATGCGGAGCTGAAGGTGACCGTGGCCACAGCGGCCCCCAGGATCACGCACTCCCAACTGCGACCCACGCATCCCACTACATCCCCCGACGAAACTCCAAAAGCCCCGTGCCACCCAAAAGACTCCAACATACCTCAGCAATCGCCTGGGTATCAGGGAACTCAAGAAAAACAAGCGCGAGAGGCCCCTTTAGCTGGCGCGGTCCCGCGGCTCAGTGTGGAGACGGGGAGGCACGGGGAGCTCATGGGAGGCCACCCCCATCCTATAGCAAGACAAGATCAGCCTTCAGAGTCCTGCTTCCTCGCTGGGGCCCTACTTCGTCCTTCATCCACGTAAACAAGGACTCTCTGACCCTGTTTCCAGGAAGAGAAGCACCAGGAAGTCCCCACTGTGATGTCACTTCCGGTCCTGCAAGCTGCCTTAAAGGGACAGACTCCAGATGTGCAGAGAACCATTATCCCCGCCCAGGCGAATCAGTGGCTTGAGGGGGATGGATTTGCACAAGAGAGTGGTGAGGCAGCTTCTGGATTGGGAGGTCGGGAAAAAGAAGTCCCCTGATGCTTTACTGGTCAGTCAAGTTTAGAGTCAATGCTCTCACACACAAGGCCCTCAGGAAAACTAAAACAGGGTTGATCCAGATAAAACAGGCAGGTAGGGAGTGGGTGGGGCACAGGACAGTGAGTTTCTCAGGATTTTTAATTTTTTATGGGGGTTTGGTGTGGGCCCACAAGGTTCTGGGGACCATTAGAAATTCCTAGGATTGAAGCTCATCTTCAACAAGGAAGGCAAGTTTCCATTAAAAAAAAAATAAAGTGCTGGAGAGATAGCACAGGAGATAGGGCATTTTTCTTGCATTTGGCCAACCCGGGTTCAATTCCCAGCATCACATATGGTCTCCTCAGCACAGTCAGCAGTACTTCTGAGTGCAGAGCCAGGAGTAACCCCTGTATATCGCCGGGTGTGACCCAAAAAGCAAAAAAATAATAATAATAATTAAATTAAATTAAAATGTTATGTTCTCTCTCTGAGTAAGTCAAGTTCTAAACCCCCTCTGTTTATTCTCTGGCTGAACTGCTTCATAAAAATTTCCTGTAATTGTACACCCCACAACCTGACACCCCAAATTTCTGACGGTGTTCTCCTCCCATTCTGTGATA
This sequence comes from Sorex fumeus, assembly GCF_029834395.1. Lineage (NCBI taxonomy): Eukaryota > Metazoa > Chordata > Mammalia > Eulipotyphla > Soricidae > Sorex > Sorex fumeus. The sequence goes on along the minus strand of NW_026606076.1, from coordinate 23,499,677 downwards.
ATGAGGGATGTGGAAGCAAGATTCATCTCAGTACTCCACTAAGGTTGCATCTGAAGGAATCTGCCGAATCATCAAATTGAGGATGTTCTGATTTATTTCCTTTTTCTTATGTTTTGGGGGTCACATTTGACGATGCTCAGGGCTGACTACTGGCTCTATACTCAGGAATGACTCTTGACATAATTGGAGTATCTTATGGGATACCGGCAAAGGAACCCAAGTCTGCAGAATGCAAGGCAAGTGCCCTAAGGGCTCTGCAACTGCTTCACGCCCCAGGCTGCATGGTTAATCCTCAATTTCCCACATCTAAAATGGAAGCAAACCCAAGGGTGGAAATTTCTTACAGAAATGGGCCTATGGAGGGAAAGAAACTCCCTCACATTGGCATTTCATGGCATGTAGGGGGCACTGCCATTGCCCGAGTTCCCTACTCTTAAGATTTCCAGTCCTTGGGTTTGATTCAATGCTGCGGGTCATTAAGAATGAAGCACGCAGCCTGTGACCATAGTGGGATAACAGTGGGTAAGCCTTACATCGGTTTGGAGATCTTGCAGCCCATCTAGAGCCCTGCACACCGGCAGGGATATTTAACAACTGGCATTACCAACCACTGAGCATTGCTCTGTGTGGCCCCCCCAACCAGTTGCTTGCCGCCGACCAAAGCTCCCCCCCCCCCGCAACACACACTGACTAACCCCACAAGAGTCTCTGGCTTCTTAATTAGGTGTTCAGAATTTGCTATTCCTAGTGGGGTTTGAAGCCACATAAAGAAACATGATCTTCGTCCCCTCCCCACCCACCATACTGACTCTCTGGACAAGTGAAACTGGGTTCTTTATTGGGGAGGAGGGTCAGTGGCCACAGCAGAAATTCTGCGGGCACTCAGGGACCCTACATAATGCCGGGAATTGACCTGTGTTGAGCACAAAGCATTGCCTCCCCCCCATCTTCTATCTCGAATAACCACATCTGAAAGGCTTCCTCTCTTGATCACCCCCATACCTCATCACCCTACATTTCAATAAAAGTCCTTCCTCTGTTCCATGTGCAGCTGGTGAGGTCGAAGCAAGATTCAGCTCGTTACCCCGGGCCTGAGGTGAAGGGATCCCCTGACAAAGAAACTGAGGTTATGGTTTTTGATTGCTAGTTTCTGGTTAGGGGCCACACCGGGCAATGTGCCGGGGTGACTACTGGCTGTTCTTTCCTTAATTACTCCTGTAGGTGCTCAGGGAACTATAGTGGGTGCCTGGGTTCGGAGCCGGTTTTACTGCTGCAAGAGGAGCGCTTTTCTACCCACTTTCCTCCTGCTCTATTACCTGAGGCTTGATTCGTAATCAATGAAGCAAAACCCAGCTCTGGAAATCTTCCCTGTAAACCCGGGATGAGACACTTCCTCTCCGTCTCCACAAGTTGGCACTGTGGAGTGTTTCTGTCCCTTCCCAGGGTCCTTTCTCTCAGGAATGTCCACCCCTGGCCCTCACCCCCTTCCAGAACCTACTGAAGCCCCCCAGGACTCTCCAAGCTCTCTGCAGAGAGACTTCTGATCCTTGCCCAAGTCTGCAGCCCCCAACACTGCCACACCAGTGCCCTGGCTTCATTTGGGGGTGGCCAAAGCAGAAATAAAGCTGTTGGGGGTGCAAGGCTTTCTATAGTGCGGGGGATGGAACCCAGGTTGGCCAAGAGAAGCCAAGAGATTCCTCAGAGTTCTGTCTACTTTTCCTGACCCTTTTCCCCCATCACAGTCATCCTCACACATCTTTCCCCTCCATACATTTTTTTGCTCTTTGGGGTCACACGGGATGTTGCACAGGGGATACCCCTGGCTCGGTACTCAGGGATTACTTGTGGCGGTGCTCAGGTGGCCATATGGGATGCTGCATATCAACCCCGTGTCGACCACGTGCAAAGCAAACACCCAACCCACTGTGCATTTGGAAGGACCCCAAACATTCTCTTACTCCCTGCCAGAATTCTGAGGATTCCATAGATTTGAGATGTTCAAAACATTGTGCTTGTGGCACTTTTGTAGTAGCCACGAAGTACACTTTCTGCACTCCCCACAACCTTGGCCAAACAAAATAGGTTCCACTGAGAGATCCCGTTCTGACATTGTAAATTTTTATTAGTCATTCAATATGAATTTTGCCATGTTTCCAAAGATCAGAGGGAAACAAGGTCTTCCCACATTCTTTACATACATAAAGTTTTGTTGTGTAAGTCTTTGATACGAGCAGTATGGTCTGAGGATGTAGTGAAGTGGCTGGAGATGTGAACAAATGTCTCCCCGCATTCTGTACATGTATATGGTTTCTGCCCAGTGTGAATTCTTCTATGTACTGTAAGTTTTGTGGATCAAGTAAAGGCCTTCCCATACTCCACACACACACACACACACACACACACACATATATATATGTATATATATATGTATATATATATATATATATATATATATATATATATATGGCTTCTTTCCAGAATGAGTTTTCACATGCATAGTCAGGGCTGAGGACTGAGTGAAGGCGTTACCAAACACCAACATTTGTGAGGTTTCTCTCCACTCTGAATTTCCCTATGTGTAATAAGGAGTGATGGGTAGCGAAGATCTTTCCCACAGACCTCACATATAACAGGCTTTTCTCCAGTATGTATTTTCTTGTGCTTAAAGAAGGCTTAGTAAGAATCAAAGGGCTTCCCACTGTCCTTACGTACATATGGTTTCCCTCCGGTATTAACTCTGCTATGTATAATAAGGTATGAGGATTGATCGAAGACCTTCCCACATACTTGACACGTATATGGTTTCTGTCCTGTGTGGATGTTCACATGGTCACACTGGGGTGAGACTGAACTCAAAGTCTGTCCTTGCTGCTGACATTCCTGGGGATTCTGTCCACCTGTGTGGGTTTGTAAGGATATGTCAAGGTGTCGAGGACCTGGGAAGGCTCCCCCACATTTCTGACACTTGGACGGGTTTGTACCATGGTGACTTTGCTTATGAGACTGTCAGTGTAAAGGACTCTCTATAAACTGACCTCTCCCACCGTGCAGGGGCTTCTCCCCTGGGGCGGTTTGTGTCTATGGACTGAGCAGAACAGACTCTGAGTAGCTTTTCCCAGGGTAGAGCTTCTTTGCAGCAATGGTGTTCACTTCCTTCTGGTCACCCAGAGAAGACATCCCACCTGTCTTGGCATCCTCATGAGGCTGAGGATACAACTGGTCGCTCGAGATTCTGTCACAGTGTGCATGATCAGACAACCCATCCAGGATGGCTGCTTCCCTGAAGAACAGCAGAGAAGGCTTCCAATTAGTGTGTTTTCCTGAGTCACATTGTCCCGAAAATTCTACATCTGCAGGTTGGTTTCTAACATTTAACGCCCTTGATTAAAATTCTGACATGTGTCCTGATTTTCCAAGCAACGGCTAATGTTTCAATAAGACGGACAAGCAAACTTGACCAATGTGGGGTCACATAGCTATATAAATTTTCTTTCAACTCAATGAACATACACAGTAAGTGGAAATAACTCCCTCTGCAGAAAAATGAAGTACCAGTTTAGACTGAAAATAAAAGGGACTGGGTTTGGTTCCAGCTCAGTGTGGAGCCCAGGATACATGTGAAAAGGTGAAGATGCATCCCCACACACCCGAGACGGACACTGTGAAAACTCTCACCTGAAACAGATTCCTCTCCAGGATCAATGAGTTTTTTGTTTATTGTTCTGTTTACTTAGGTGGGGAGAGGGTCACACCAAGCATTGCTCAGGGATTCCTGCTGCTGGGGCTCTGAGGGACATGTGGGGTGCTGATATGGAGTCCAGGTTTCCTTCCTGGTGCAAAGCAAGCGCACTTCCTAATGCAAAATCAATAGTGCTGCACTATCATGTTCTTTTCAACAACCGTCACTTGTCTTTGCTGTCTATCAAATGTAAAATCACAGTATTACACCTATATTAAAAAGTCATTATGGGGGTCAGAAGCATGGTACAGGATTAGGGTGTTTGTCTTGCACGCGGCCAACCCGGGTTCAATCCCAGATATCCCATATGGTCCCTTAAGCATCGCTAGGAGTAATTAGTGAGTGGAGGGCCCAGAGTAACCACTGAGCATCGCTGGGTATTACCCAAAAAGCAAAAAAATAAATAAATACAAAGAATTTTTTTAGGTTTTAGAATTACTGATTTTATGCAGCAACAGTGTTGGAATGAAAAGATACTGTGTTGCATGAAGTTAGGCAGAAAAAGAAAAACAAACAAAATGATGTCACTCATCCATGTAACAATGGATGCAGAAACTTACCTTTAAGGGTAGGCTTAAATCATCCCTGATTCCAGTGTTTAGAGACTGTCATAGTGCACAGGATCAGAGACATACCATCGAGGCTGGCTGCTTCCCCGGAGAACAGCAGAGGAGGATTCCAATTATTTCTTGATTTCTTGAGTCTACATGACAAAATATGTCAAACCCTGCAGGTTCGTGTCTAACATTTCCACCAGGCAAATACAATTACCGACACATGTATGACTTTTCCTGGAATGACAAAATGTTTCTGCAAGAAGGACATGCAAAATTGAGAGAAGTGTTGGTCATTAACGTGTGTCCATTTTTTTCTCAACTCACTGAAGAACACATTAAGTGGAAATAATTTCTATACAGAAAAAAGGAAGCTCCAGTTTCATGCAAATAAAAATATACGCGACTCTGGGTTCGGTTGTAGTTCAGTAAGGAGCTCGGGATGCATGTACGAAGGCAAGGCTGAATCCCCACAAAGCTGACAACCCAGGGGCCATTAAAAACATCGAACCTAATGAATTAATGTCAGGATCAATGAGGTTATTTGTTTATATTTATTTGTTGGGGCAGTGTCACATGAAACAGTGCACATAGACTACTCCTAGTGGGGCTGTGGGGACCATATCGGGTGCTGGGTATAGAACCTGGTTTCCGTCCCTGGACCAAGCAGTGCACTTCCCACTACACTACTACTAGGGCAAACAAACCAGTTCTTTTCAACAATGTCCACCTGTGCTTACATTCTATAAAAGAAACTCAGTATCATTTTGGTATTTAGCACAGCGGTAGGGCGTTTGCCTTGCACGCAGCCAAAATGGCCGACCGGAGTTCGATTCCTCCACCCCTCTCTTACTGCCCGGCAAGCTACCGAGAGTATCTCGCCCGCATGGCAGAGCCTGGCAAGCTCCCCATGACGTATTCGATATGCCAGACACAATAACAACAAAGTCTCCAATGGAGACGTTACTGGGCCCGCTCAAGCAAATCGATGATCAACGGGAGGGCCTTTATTTACTTTGCTTATTTAAAAAAACAGAATGTCTTCAAATCTTGAAACTACTGATTTTCACATCCAATGAGGCTAAGAGCCTATGACTCTTGACATAAGTCTATGGATTTCCTCCCTGTGGTGTCCAGAGTCTGGAGATCTGCTGACAGCAAAGGATGCCAGGTACCCCATTCAAGCCAAATGCTTGGTCCAATGAAAATCCCACCGGCATAGTAATATTTATTCTGAACATGAAAATCTTTCCAGCTCAATTGTAATCGATAACCCTGTTGTACTGCATTAAATGTGGTAATACTGAATTTCAAATTTGGGTTTTGAGTTCTGAAATCAAACAAAACAGAATGTAAGAGTTACTCAGTGGATAGTAGAATGAGGCCCAGCAGATAGCGGACATCTAGATAGTTCTCACAGTCCAAACAGGCCCACAGAAAATGGTAGATCTTTTGGTTGACCATTGAGAGGAGCTAGGCATTACCCAAACTAGCTTTTGGGTTTTGTATTTTGACCAGACCATATACTGGGACCACATGAAATCCAGGGGATCAAAAAATCAGTCAGCGGCCTAAAATGCAAGTGTGCTCCCTGCTATCCATGTCCTGATCCAAACTAATTTTGATATGGACTTATTCATTATTTTAAAACAAAGGCAAAATATGACAAAGAGGAACACAAGAGAACAGCAGAGAGACCATGTGCTTAGCTTGAGGCAGACAGACTCAGGTCTCAGATCCCTGAACACCTCGGGTACAATTGCTGAGCGCACGTCCAGGAGTTACACCTGAGACCCACGAGGAGTCACGTGTGACTATGCCTGGGCCCAAAACCTAAACGACGATAAACTTCTTTGATACTCAAAAACATCTAATGATCCGAGGGCAAAGATAACCATGGTGTTAGAGAGGGCAGAGGGGTCCGTCTGCTCCAAAAAAGGGCACCCGAAGTTGCAGGCTGGACAGCCACCCTGCTGAGGCACATACAGGAAGACTAAAGGCCGAGATTCCCATGGACAATTCTACACAACTGACAGATAAGGAAGATTAATGACAAAGCCAGGAAATTAAAGCGCAGATCATTCCATGATGGACAGTCCAGGGGGATGAAGGGAAGCACAAACTTGGCACAGATGCCTGGATCCAGGAGCTTGAGGCCCCATGGCCTCAAACAGCAGAGAGCCGGGCACTCAGGCTCTGAGCCGCATCCCACGTCTCCTTCCTGAAACAACCCAAGACCCGATAAGTCTGTGCACCCCTGTCACTGCACTGGGTCATCTTGTCACTCTCATGACTGAGGATGGTGTGGCAGAGGGCGCTTCACCACCTCCTGCCTTTGTTTTTTCCTGTAGATCAGCAGGAGGCTCCATGGAAAGACCTGAGCCGTGAGCACCAGAGGAGCACAGCCAGCCCCGCCCCCCACCTGACCAGAAGCCCCTGCATTGGAGCAAGAAATATAGTGACTTGCCAGACACTTGGTCAGTGGCTCACAGACTCATCCACAGGGATACACTGCCAGATACTCCTGCCTCTCCAGGGCACAGAGAAGTGGGTTGTGACCAGGCTGCCTGTTGTGGCAGAAGGCCTAGTCTCAGCCTACAGAGGAGGAAACTATAGCCCTGCTCGAGCCCTGGGAATAGACTCAGGGCCCTACAGGAATGTACCTAAGGCCAGGGACTAACTCTTAGGCCAGGAGCTCCCATGCAGAGATGGCTCCTGCAGGTGACAGTGACAATAGGTCCATTAGTGCCTCTGCTGTGGGGGCAGCCACAGGGACTCAGAGTGGACAAACCTTCAGCTGCCCTCTTGCAGAATGGTCAGTAACATGGGACTGTGAGCTCTCTTCCAAGGGAACAAGGTCACTTCTGGGCTCGGGTGAGCACCAGGCAGTCTCATGCCTGATCTGCTGGACCTAGGCCATTCTGGTCATGATTTACTGTAATCCCGAATCTGCACCTGAGCCTCATCCATAACTTGCTCCTTTTTTGCAGGAATAACTCTGAAAACCATGTAAACAGTGTCTTGTATCACAAAATTATCTAGATATCCAGGGTGTTTACTATGAACCATGATTTTACGTGTTTCTGACAACTGGAATTTCTGGAGTGAGTCTACTTTTAAACCATGAATATTAAATCTTGTGGATTGGTGTGGTAATACAGCAGGTAAAACACTCACCTTGCACTTGACTGACCCGGGTTCAATACACTAGCACATATATAGGGCCCAGACTCCCGCCAGAAGTGATCCCTGAGCTCGGAGGCAGGAATAAGGCACAGACAAAGCAGGGTGTTTACCAAAAATACTGCAGCTTCAAAAGGTAACTCTAATAAAACGAAACAATAACAAATACTCAAGTGTGAATTCTGAGGCAATGTCCAAGGTTGCCTGATGTTAAGAATAGTGAGTTGGTAGGTCCCATGGTACGAGGCGTTTGGTGTTCCATCTCTCCAGAGAAACAAAGACACAAGGACCACAACAATTGATGGCCAGTGCACAGTGGACCTTTAATTCAGAACTGAATAGCATATTTATAGAACATCTGAGGGTGATCAAGGTACATGACTGCATGTATTGTGATTTACCATTTACACAGGTCAAGCTTTTCAACAGAGGGAATTCTTTGGGGGAAAATTAACTCAAGAAGACGTTCTGTCTGAGAAATTCACTCAGGGCTTATAACATCTGTATTGCTTCACTCTTTCTTTGTTTGTACATATTAAACAATTAAGTTCATTCTTATTAATATGCGCAGTTATCTGAATATACACAGTAAAAAAAACATTTCAAAACTAACTACTCTAGGTTCATGAACTAATGTTAAAAGATGACTGTGCTTTTTCCATAAATTCCACACGGAGTCCCTGGCCCAGTTACCCCATGGGGTCCGATATTTTAGGTAATGAAGGCTTGGGAACAAGACCATGCTTTATGATTTCTAGACTGTCCCATATTGAAGCCAAATTAGCTTTGATGCTTGCCGCAGGTCAAACCAGAGATTCTCGGTGGGATCCAGTGTTCTGGGGTAAGAGAATATGGGAACTGAAGCCTGAGTCAAGTAATTATGATGGATGCCCGGGAGTAAATATATTTTAAAGTCAATTAACCCTTAAATATTAAGCACTTCATATTAACTGTTTTCCTTTGTGAAGCAAAGAACATTGCTCTATAGTCATAGATTATAGATTATATAGGTGAGAGGGGAAAGAGAAATGCAAATAAATGACTACAGATACAAAGACCAGAGTCACCAGAATGTTTGACTGTATAAGTTAAACTCGGGGGGTTGGGAGTGCTCATAAGAGTACTGTAACCTTCTCTGAGGGGAAGAAAAGTTGGCAATTCACTGATCAAGGCTAAAACACTCAGGGTTGATATCCAACACTCATGTGTAAAGACAAATTCTAGAGTGAAACATTGAAAGCGGGTCCTTAAGCCCCCTTTTCTGTTTTTTTCTATGCTGCAGAAATCCATATTTTCTCTTAAATACTAGTAATCTCTTTCATTGTTCTCACATCGTATGTGTGTGTATGTCTGTGTGTGTCCATGTGTTTCAATTTTGGACCACAACTGGCAGTGCTCAGGGGTTATTGCAGCTCTGGGATCAGGGCTCAGTCCTACTGGGGCTCAGGGACTATGTGAAATAACAGACATAGATCGAACCTGAGTTGGCCGCTTATAAGACAAGCACCCTACTGGCTGTACTATTGCTCTGGCACTTTCTAAGTTAATTATTTCCACAGCATCAGGAGTGACCCCGAGCAACACCACAACAAGACCACACACCCCATAAGTCAACAGTTTCTCTTTAAAAAAAAAAGACACATGGGACTGGAGAGATAGCACAGCGGGTAGGCATTTGCCTTAGGCACGGCCGACCCGGGTTTGATTCCCAGCATCCCATATGGTCCCCTGACCACCGCCAGGAGTAAATCCTGAGTGCAGAGCCAGGAGTAACCCCTGAGCATTGCCGGGTGTGACCCAAAAAGCAAAAAAAAAAAAGTTTCACTTGCAAATTTCACCCACCCAGAGGGAATGAGCCACTGGGTGGCCTTTTCCCATTACAACAGTCAATCAAAGAACAGAGAAGAACTGGGTCTCCTGCTGAAGGGGGGTTGGGGCCCTACCCATTAAGGTAAATCTTAAGGTTCTATACTAGTGATGCCAGGGCCAAAGGCTCTGGAAACAGCCAAGCACAGGCCACTGCTGTCAGGTTTGAGAGGGCTAAGCCCCGCCCTGTGCAGGTCTCTCAGCCCTGCACCTAAAAACTTCTGACCCTTCCCGGACCTGGAGGCAATCCTAGCTACGGGGAACCTCCCATGATCACTTGCTCACACGTCCGAACTCTGCACCCCGCACAGCCCCCACTCCACTGCCCAAAGACCATGGGTCCCCCTAAAGTCTTTGCCATACATCAGGAACCGCCTGGATATCAGGAACGAGTGAAAAAGAAGCGCGAAATTGTGCCTCCAGGTACCCCAGCTCTGCCACTCACAGTGCAGGAGACTGGGAGGCCGCCTGTGTCCTGCCACAAAATCGGCCTCCACAGTCCCCCTGTCAAAAGAGCCATCAATTCCTCCTCTACCCACGAGACCAATGGTAGCCTGAACCAGGCAACCACAACTAGAATAGAAAGGATGCTGAAACTACCAGTTCTGTGACATCACTTCCGCACCCACCAGGATCCTTAAAGGGCTATGGTCCAGATGCAGAGAGACCCTCTGTGCCCATCCAGGTGAATTGGTGCTTTTAGGTGGCTGGACTGCATAAAGTAGTGGAGAGGCAGCTGTAGGAGTGGTGCGTCACACAGTGGGGGGCTGGGGGTAAGGACAAGAGCCCTGATCCTGTACTGGTTAGTCAACCATTGAAACAATGCTCTCACACACAGTTCATCAGGAAAAACACATGTGGGTTGATTCAAGGTCAAACAGGCATGCTGGTACATGACACCTGACATTGAGTTTCGTGAGGAAGTAATCAAGAATGGGTGAAGCAGTGACTCTGAAGCCAACCCTGGTGATGCAGAGAAGAACTGGCCTAGCACCAGCACAGACAGCTGAACAGACACTGGAAAGGGGAAAAGCCCCGTAAGACCATCAAAGAGCACTGTCCAGCCAACATGCTATCTGTTGAAAACGCCTGACCAGTGGACTCTTGCCTACAAGAAAAAACACCGGATGCAGTTTGAGAAACCCAATTTCAAATCCAGAGTATGAACAAGAGGGGTAGTAGAGTGGGGTGGGCACTTGCCTTGTATATGGTCAATCTGAGTTCAATTTTCAGAATTTCAAATGGTCCCCTGAGCACCATCAAAGTAAAATCCAGGAGTAAACCCTGCACACTGTCAGGTGTGTACCACCAACAAACATACATACATATATATGGAGTGATAGCACAGCAGTAGGGCATTTGCCTTGCACGCAGCCAGCCCAGCCAAGCCGGGTTCGATTCCTCCGCCCCTCTTGGAGAGCCTGGCAAGCTACCAAAAGTATCTTGCCCGCACAGCAAAGCCTGGCAAGCTACCCATGGCATATTCAGTATGCCAAACACAGTAACAAGAAATCTCAAAATGGAGATGTTACTGGGCCCGCTCTAGCAGAATGGATGAACAATGGGAGGACAGTTGTTTTAAAATATACATATATATGAAGTATATATTATACATAATAAAATCATATAAATTATATATATCAAATTTATATCTATATACATGTGTGGACACATAAAAGTAAGTAAGTAAGTAAAGGCCCTCCCGTTGATCATCGATTTGCTCGAGCGGGCCCAGTAACGTCTCCATTGGAGACTTTTGTTGTTACTGTGTCTGGTATATCGAATACGTCAGGGGAGCTTGCCAGGCTCTGCCGTGCGGGCGAGATACTCTCAGTAGCTTGCCGGGCTCTCTGAGAGGGGCGGAGGAGACTCGGGTCGGCCATGTTGGCTGCGTGCAATGCAAACGCCCTACCGCTGTGCTATCGCTCCAGCCTGTACACATAAAAACCTAGAGTATATTTTCTGACCCTACTTTGGAGCCTTTTTTGGCCTTTAAACAGATCTAAATTCTTATTAACATTCTGGTGACTACTAGATTGATGGAAATTTGCTAATTCCAAATACAATGCTTATTTTTTTCTCTGATATTATTGAACTCACGGGTGGAATCCAAGAACTAGACGAACCTTGTGAGTAATCACAGGTAAATGGAAGGGCGGGCTGGGATGTGAGGAGCCTGGGGAGTGCTGGGATGTGGGGAACTGAACCATATTCCCAACATTTGTCAGACATTTGAATCAAGGGGGCCCTTCCATCCTTTCAAACGTCTTTCTAAACACAGTAAAGTTCATTTAAACAGTTTCCCGTAGGGGCCAAAGAGGTAGGAGAGTAGGGAGGACATTCCTCTTGCTTTACCTTTAACAGGGTCCCAGAGCACCACCAGGAATAATCCCTGAGTATTTCTGGGTGGGACTCAAAAAGACGGTGTGTGCCCAGAACTGCAAACAGAGAAGCGACTGAATGCGGGACTGTGTGACCAAGCAGGCAAGTCTTGTCAGATCAGAAAGGACAAAATAGGGGAAACACATGTCCTGGGATCCGAGTCACTGCAATTGACAGGGCGAAAACGGGCCAGCACACTTGGGGGACCCGTGATGTGCATCAGGTGGGAATCCAGAGCACAGAGAAAACAAGGCCTGTGCACCTCCACTGTGGCAGAAAAATAAACAGGAAAGAAAATAAAGTAGCAGGATGAAGTAATAGAATAGAAGGTTGGGCTGTGAACCCAGTCTTCCCATATGGTCCCCCAAGCACTGCCAGGTGCAACGCCACAGTTCAGAACCAAGAATAATCCCCAGAATCACTGGGTGTAGCCCTCCAAACAAAACAAAATACCCAGACGCAAGTCTTCATCCCCCAGCATCCCATATGGTCCCTGAGACATGTCAGGGGTCATCCTTAAGCACTAAGGTATGAGAACTCTTTACGTTGGGTGTGGTTCAAAAGCCAAATACAACACAACTGAAATAAACATAGCCGCCAAGGAGGCACAATACAGGATCCTTCCTTAAACAACTCAGAGACATTTGGCCCAAGAAGACTGAGCGTTCCTGTCTCTGCATCACCTTATCTTGTTACTCTCTTCCTACCTAGAGATGGGATATCCGATGGCATGTCACCATGTAGTCCTGACTGATTTTTTTGAGGATCAGAGACCTGGAAGAAGAGTCAGAGCAGTGAGCACTGGAGAGGAGCACAACCCCCAGGCCTGACCAGGGCACTGGCTCACAGACACACCTAGAGGACACTGCCTAATGCTTGAGTCTATCAGGGGAGGCAAAATGGGTTGGCATCTGTGCTGCCTTTCACAACACAAGCTCTGTGCTTTGTTACAAGGGAGAAAACTCAGCCCTGCCTTGGCCTGAAGACTCCGCCCTGGGTCCCACAGAAGGCTCTCAGAGGCACAGCCAGGCACTGACTTGCAGGGCAGATCATGTGCATCAGCGCCCCCTGCAGGCTGGCAGCAGGGCTGCCCCGCACAACCATAGCCCAGAATAGTGGCTCTATCACAGAGACAGCCCTTGTCCTCTTAAAAAAACACTTTCTACACACACACACAAACACACACACACACACACAGACACCCTTTACCTCAGGTACTCACCTAAATAGATTTAGGTATACACAGGGCTTTGCAACGTGATGTGAAGAAGCAGAAATTCCTGTTCCGCCAGACTCTAAAACTAATAGGATGTTTGCTTGTTGACACCAGTCAATCCCCAGCATCCCTATGCACCCCTATGGCCCCCAGAGTACTCCAGGCAAAATACTTGAGCCAGGAGTCAGAGTAAGCCCTCAGGGTATCTTCACACATGTAGATCCCCCAATTCCCCACACCAAAAATAACCCCCAAAGGAAACTAAAACCCCAGTCACCTTCAGATCCACTGCTCCAGGTGGCCCCATCATACCACGGAAGCCATTGAAAAAGCCGGACGGTAATAGGATCTCTTACAATTGCAGGAGCTGCAACTCTGCCCAAAGTAAATCTGGAGATTTTACAGCAGTGAGACTGGGGTCAAGGTCCCAATGTAGGTCAGCTGAATGTCAGGATGGCTAAGCCCTTACCCTTCGCAGGTCCCTCACCCCCAATACCCACAGCCCCCGTGCTCAGCCCAGTACCCACACTCCGATGCTCCATCACAGAGCTGTAGGCGATCCTGACCCAGGATTATTCACTCACATCCTCCTCCCCTGCACCCCGTCAGAGATCCGCCTCGCCTCAGGAATCACCTGATATCAGGGACAAGTGAAAAACAAGTGCAAAAGTGCCCCCAGCTGACAAGGAGCCGCAGCTCAGTGTGGAGACGGGGAACCGCCTGCCGCTCACAGGAGATCACCCCTGTTCTGCCAAAGAGTCAGCCTCCAGAGTCCCACTTCCTCACAGGGGCCCGACTCTGTCCTTTACCCACATGAACAATGACACTGACCCAGTTTCCAGGAATAGAAGCACCAGGGAGGGCTTCCTGTGATGTCACTCTGTTTCCGCAAGCAGCCTTAAAGAGCCAGACTCCAGATGTGGAGAGAACCATTATGCCAAACCAGGAGAATCTGTCGTGAAAGGGGGACCGATTCACACACACAAAGGGGTGGAGAGGCAGCTGCTGTACTGGCCTACGAGCCTCACAGTGGAGGGCTAGTGACGTGTAAGAATCCCCTGGTCTCGTACTGGGCAAACAATGAGCCAATGCTCTCACACAAAGTGCATCAGGAAAATCGCAAAGTAAAACAGGCAATAGGGAGCAGGTGGCTCATGGGACAATGAGTTTCTCCAGGAAATAATCAAGGTAGGATGAAAGCAGTGACTCCAAGCCAGAACAAGAGCAGAGAGGTATTGGCCTAGCAGTAGCCCAGAGTGCTGGAGAAATGGTGGAACAGGAGCAAAGGCTCGTAGGAACATCAGAGAACACTGTCCAGTCAACAGTCTATGACTGACAACATGCGAGCAGTGAACAAGCACAAAAGGGCCTGCCCCTCAAGCTGGAGCGCCCCGGCTCTTTCAGGGCAGAGAATGGGAGGGACTGGGCGCTCATGAACCGCCAATCGCGTCCTGACAAAAATAGGTCTTCACAGTCCACTTTCCACGAAGGGCCGCCATTTCCTCCTCTACCATGAGACCAATGGCGGCCTGAGTCAGGCAACCACAATGGGAAGAGAAAAAATATCCAACGGTCCCTGGCCTGGGACGCCACTTCCACTGCTGCCAGAACTTGAGCTTTAAAGGGCCCTGTTCCAGATGCAGAGACCCTTTTTGCCCGCCCAGGTGAATGTGTGCTTCAAGGGGGATGGACGGAACAAAGGTGTGGAGAGTCAGCTGTGGAGAGTGGTGGGCAACACAGTGGGAGGCTGGGGATACGAAGACCCCTGATCCTGTACTGGTCAAACAATGACCCAATGCTCTGACACAGAGTCCATCAGGGAAAACGCAGCTGGGTTGATTCAAGGTAAAACAGGAAGGTTGGTACAATTCACCGGATACTGAGTATCTTGGGGAAGTAATCAACATGCGGTGATAGCAGTGACTAATTGCTAATTCTAAATATAACGTTTACTTTTTTTCTGTATTATTACTGAACTCTTGGGGAACATGACCAACCTTGTGAAAAATCACAAGTAAACAGAACGGCCTGTTGGGTTGTGGGGAGCTGACCCATATTCCCAGCACTTGTCAGACATTTGATTCAAGAGGCCCCTTCCATCATTTCATATATCTTTCTAAACACAGTAATGATTTAAACTGTTTCAAATAGGGGCCAAAGAATAGGTACAACAGATATGCACCAGCTTTAACAGGGTTCCCAGAGCACCAACAGGAGTAATCCCTGAGTATGACCCCCCAAGACTGGAAAAACAAAGCTTAAAATTAAAAAAAAAAAAACAGCCTACATGGCACTCCACTAAAGAACATTGCCAGGGCCATTTAACTAAGATAACACTTTCTGAAACATTTATCCTTAATACTGACACAACACTAACCAGTACCTGAACACCTGGGAGGCAGAAATGACATGGGGGAAGAAGCTGGTGACACAGCCCACCTGGATTCAAACCACAGTACCCAATAATGATCCTGAGTCCCCCAGGTATGGATGACTGAGCTGAGAGCGAGGAGTAGGACTCAGCTGGGTGTGGCTTCAAAGAACATGAATCAAGAGGCCCTGAAGAATGAACGTGTGGCCGGTTTTCTGCCATAATCCCCCAAACCCAGGGCCTCAAAGCCAAGTCACAGGGTCTGGAGCAATAGTCCAGTGGGGAGAGCTTTTTCCTTGCACGGGGCAGCTCAGTTTCAATCCCTGCTATCCAATATGGTCATCAGGAACCGCCAGGAGTAACTACTGATTTGGAGGCAGGAGTAACCCCAGAGCATCGCTGGGTGTGAACCAAAAAGCAAAAAAAAAATGTCAAGCCAGAGTCACAACAAAGAATAAGACAGTGGTGAGCCTTGACAGCCCTGAGCGAACTGACTTTATTTTGCCTTTCTATTCATTCTTTTTTTTAAAATTTTAATTAGTGAGACACCATGAGGTACAGTAGTAGACTTACAAATTTTTGTGCTTGGGTTTCAAGTATACAATAACGAAATACCCATCCCTCAACCAGTGCCCATTTCCCACCACCACGGATCCCTGTCTCCCTCCCACCCCCCATCCCCTCATATCCCACGCTGCCTCTGTGTATGGGCATTCCCTTTTGTTCTCTCTCTCCTTTTGGGTATTGTGGTTTGCAAAAGAGGCATTGAGTGGCAATCATGCTTGGTCTATAATCTACTTTCAGCATGCTTCTCCCATCCTGGGACGATTCTCCCAACACCCTTTATTTGGTGCTCCCTTCTCTGCCTGGGCTGCCTTTTCCCCTAGCATGTGTGGCTGGCCTCCAAGCAATGCAGCAAAATTCCTGGTACTAATCTCGGCCACTCTTGACCTTGACAGCCCTAAGCAAAGAGGATTTTTTTTTTGCATTTTTATTCACATTCCTCTTAGCTTTCACGAGAAATGTGAAAAGTACATGTTAACATCAAGTTCAAATTCGAGGCCCCTGGCATAGACTTTCCCTTATAGACTGACATCACAGAAAGTTTCTTACACACTAAGGGATTATTTCCATCCTGGCAGCACTTTTGTAGCACAGCATCCCACGGTACAAAGAAAACACACTTACCCAAAGGGGCCTGTTTTGACATTAAAAATTGTTATTACGGCATTGAGTTATTTAATATGAATTTTACGATGTTTCCTAAGACCAGAATGAAACACAAAGGCCTTCCCACATTCTTGACATACGTAAGATTTCACCCCAGTATGAACTGCCCTATGTACATATAGGTCGGAGGCCAGACGGAAGGCCCTCCCACATTCCTTACAAACAAATGGTCTCTCTCCAGTGTGAATTCTCACATGACAATTACGGTTTGAGGCAGAAACAAAGGCCTTCCCACACTCCTTACAACCATAAGGTCTCTCTCCAGTGTGCTTTCGCATATGCCGAATAAGGTGTGCGGATTCCACAAAGGCCTTTCCACATACCTTACATCCATAAGGCTTCTCTCCATTGTGAATTCTCATATGTCGAGTAAGGCCTGAGGATACAACAAAGGCTTTCCCACATTCCTTACAAACATATGGTCTCTCTCCAGTGTGAATTCTCATATGGTAGGTAAGTCTTGAGGAATTAACAAAGGTCTTTCCACATACCTTGCATCCATAAGGCTTCTCTCCATTGTGAATTCTCATATGCCGAGAAAGGGTTGAGGAATAAGTAAAGGCCTTCCCGCATTCCTTACATATATAAGGCCTCTCTTCAGTATGAGTTTTCATATGCCCAGTAAGGGTTGAGGGACGAGTGAAGGCCTTTCCACGTGTCTTATATTTATGATGCTTCTCTCCAGTATGAATTTTCCTGTGTCTAGAAAGGTTTGAGGAATAACCAAAGACCTTCCCACATTGCAAACACACATATGCTTTCTTTCCAGTATGGATTCTACAATGTTTTAAGAGGTCTGAGGGTCGAGTGAAGGCCTTCGCACAGTCCTTACATGTATGCGGTTTCCCTTCTTTGTGGATGTTCATGTCATCACATTGGGGTAATGCCAGATTCAAACCACGCCCTTGCTGCTGACACTCCTGGGGATTCTCTCCACTGTGGGTTTCTAAGGGAACATCATGGTCCTGGGAACATGGGGAAGCTCCCCCATATTCCTTACTCTTGGACACCGTCAATCCATGGTGACATTGCTTGTGGGCCTTTCGCTGTGAAGGACTCACTATAAACAGTGCTTCTCTCCCATATTCTAGGGTCTGCCCCAATGTTGCGGTTTGTGTCCGTGGTCTGAGAATAACAGACTGTGTGAACCTTTTCCCATGGGAGGGATTCTTCAGAGTAAGATTGCTCTCTCCGTTCTGATCACCCTCAGAGGCCATCCTGCCTGCCTTGGCATCCCCGTGTGGCTGAGGGCACAAATGCACACTCGAGACTTTTTCACAGTGTGAAGGGTCAAAGACATTCCACTCGGGCTGGCTGCTTCCCTGTAGAACAGCAGAAGATTCCAATTATCGTTCTATTCCTTAAGAGTCTCCATGTTACATGAAATTGATACCTGCAGATTGGTTTCTAACATTTGTACCACACCAATGCAATTCCCTACTGGTGGATGGCATTACCATGGACTAACCTAATGTTTCTGTAAGACACACATGGAAAATTGATGAATGCGGGGCCATTAATTTCTTAAATCAAATGAAAAAGCACGGCATTTACATGAAACATATTACATTTTTTGTTAGGTTTTGAGCAGAGATGTCAGCACCCAGTGAAGATAAGGGTCCTGGACCTCAAGCATCATACTATGAATTTCCTTCCGGCCATTCCTGGCCCTGCACTTTAAATGTAACATGCTGGTCCACTGACATTTTCCATTAGTATTGTAATACTAATAATTAGTACCATAATAATGACATCTTATTATCTCCTTCCTACTTTGGACAAACTGGCAGGCTACCGAATGTAACCAGCTCACACAGCAGAGTCTGGCAAACTCCCCGTGCGCGTACACAATATGCCAAATACCAGTAACAATGAAGGGTCTCGTTCTCCTAACTCTGAAAGATCCTTTAATATGGCACTTTTTAAAAAAATCTCAGGGCTAGGACGAAGGAGACGTTACTGGGGCCTGCTCGATGCAATCGACGAGTAACAGGATGGTTGTGACTGTGATTGTGATTATAATATTGATTCCAAACTTGCAAATCTTACCAGCTCACTCATACTCACTGACTGAGTTCCCAAATCCTGAAGCCGTGCTTTGAGTTCTGAAACCAAACACAATATACAATGTAAGAACTCTTTGAATGAAACATCCTTAACCAGGCAGTACAGCTTCAGGATATCTCTATGGTACTCACAGTCCAAAGTATCCCACAGAACAGGGAAGGTCCCGGGGAGGATTGCTGTGAAAAGTTTGGCAATCCCACAAGATATATTTTTTTTCCTTTTTGTTTGTTGAACATACGCAGTGATGCTCAGGGAACTATATGGGATGCTGGTTATTGAACCCGGTGGACATTGTGCAGGAGAAGTGTATTTCCTGCATTACTATCACTCAGAGCCAAAACAGCTTCATTATGGCCTCACTTATTAACTAAACAAAAAGGCAAAAAAAAAATTTTCAAGAAACAGCGACATTATAGGCTGTACAGACAGGCTGGTAAGGGAAAGACAGGGGGACCAAGGAATGAAAATTTCATGGACTGCCAGAAGAGGAAAAATACTGTCAAAGCCAAGAAATTAAAGCACAAGATTATTCCGTGACAATTCGTGGGAGCGAAGGGCAGCGTGAATGCAGCACAGATGCCTGGATCCAGGAACCCAAGAATATCAGGGTCAGCAGCACATTTCACATGTGCTCAGGGCACCCACACACTGCCCAGGGCCTGAGCCAGGGAGTGTTCTCAGACACTCACCTGCACGCATGCCTCTCCTCCCCGGCTTCAGGGTTCCTCCTTCCAGCCAGATGATCACTGTAGGCTTCACCCCAGAATACCCTGAACCTCACAGAGATGGAGCATGGATTAGTGACAAGGAAAACATGACAAGAAAACCCCCATGCGTCCCTATAAAAATTGAGTCAATTACTGGAAAGGCATGAACAGAATCTGCACTTCTAAAATGCTCCAGATTTGGAGCTATCCAAGAGCTAAGATTCAGGACTTAATTTAAGAGTTTAATATGAGGCCCCAGAAAACACGACAAATAGTATAGCCCGGGTCTTAAAGGGCCAACAGGGATTTGATCACAGCACAATACATAGTATTTTTTTCTCTAGTTTTTCTCTAGTTTGGGATCCTCAGCTGGGGATGTTCAAGGCCTCTCCCTCATTGTGTACTCAGAAATCACCTTTGATGTTGCTTGAGGATCACCTGGGATGGTGAGAATAGAACGCATGTCCAGAACTTGCAAGAAAAGCAACTGTCACTCTCGGCTTGGCATCACATGCAATGTACTGAGCCTCTGTGAACTGATGCCTCAGTGTAGTAAGCCCCAGAGCTTAACAAATCCAAACATGGCCAAAGATGACGAAAGCCCCAAACTGGTTTTAAAAATAAACATATAAAAGGAAGCAGACAGACAGCACAGCAGGTCAGGAATGGGCCTTCCTCAAGGTCAATTAAAGTTCGATTCTGACATTCAGTAGGGTCTCTCAAGCCATCAGATGTGAACCCTGACTGCATAATCAAGAGGCAAATTCTGACTCCTGATGAACCAAGAACCAACAGAAGTGACCACGAGCACTGAAATAGAGCAACAACAGATGGGGTGAGACCCTAAGAAATAAATGAGCTATGTTGGGAGCGATATTACAGCAGGCTGGAAACAGACAATACACACACGTTCGGGATTGATTCCCAGCAGCACACAATGTCCCGGACCACAACCAGGATGAATAACTGAATACTCAGCCAGAAATAATCCCTAAGTATTTGTAAGTATAACCCCTAACCAAATCAAAACAAAATAAAAGGGAATGCCCTGCCACAGAGGCAGGTTGGGCAGGGGGTGGGGGGTGGGAGGGACACTGGGATTAGGGGTGGTGAAGAATGGGCACTGGTGGAGGGATGGGTACTCGATCACTGTATAACTAAAAGCTAAGCACAAAATTTTTTTAAGTCTACAACTGTTCCTCATGGTGTTTCACTAATAAAAATTGTAAAAAATAAAAAAATAAAATAATACAAATAAAAATAAAAAGGTAAAGGCCCTCCCGTTGATCATCGATTTGCTTGAGTGGGCCCAGTAATGTCTCCTTTGGAGACTTTGTTGTTACTGTGTTTGGCATATCGAAAACGTCACGGGGAGCTTGCCAGGCTCTGCCATGCGGGCGAGATACTCTTGGTAGCTTGCCAGACTCTCCGAGAGGGGCGGAGGAATCGAACTCAGGTCGGCCATGTTTGCTGCGTGCAAGGCAAACGCCCTACCACAAACTGAAATTGTGGGCCTGATGCAATAGTACCGGGATTAAGACAGCAACCTTTTATGCTGCCAAGTGTGTTCAATCCTCAGAATCTCATGGCCCCTGAGCACCCCTGGGAGTGATCCCTCAGCACAGAGACAAGAGGATTAGGTTGTACCCCAAAGAAAAACAAAACCAAAACAAATACTAGAAATTATATGTAGTACAAGAAGTGATCAAAGAACTCAGCATTGGCAGGAACCAGGAACTTTTTAGAGAGACCTGAGCGACGGTTACAACACGTGGGGAGCTTGCTATGCACGGGGCTAACCTAGGTTGAAAGCCAGAACTGCAGATTCATGCAAACTCACAGAGAGTGATTCCTATGGAAGAGCTTAGAGTAAGCCCTGAGCATCGCCAGGTGAGCACCAACAAGAAAACCAGGGAAGGAGCTAGAGAAACAGCTACTGCATGGCTGTCCTCCCCAGGACAGTCACAGCTACTGTTGGACACACAGTCACGGCCCGGCACAGGGAGCCCACATGGGTTTGTCCAGATAAGGTCGGCCCCGCACTGCTCTCACCAATGGCCCACAGGTGCTGGTAGGTCTCCAGCATCACATCCTTGTATAGCTTTCTTTGAGAGGCATCCAAGCACGCCCACTCCTCTGGGGTGAAGATCACGGCCACGTCGGGGAAGGTCACCGTGTCCTGAACCGGCACACAAAGGGGGCAGGAGTCAGGGTCTGACCCCACCCTGTTCCCTGGACTGTGAGGTCAGGACCCCAGGGCCCTAGAGGGGCTCACGGTCTGTCCCCTCGGGAGGAACCAGCCTCCACCCGAACTTTTGGCAGACGGGCCCCAACTTCTTTCTAAGACAGGTGCATCTATGAAAATGTAAGGATGCTCTACCAGAAGGTTCCTGAAGTTGGCAGACTTGCTTCTGACCCCAGGGAATTCAACCACTGCTCCTATGAGCACTGCAGCGAGTAAAAACTGAGCACACAATCACTGGGAACCAAATGAGTAACCCTGCTTTCAGGTCAAAACACTAAACATACACCCCTTGTATCCCACAGTCACTTGAGCTGCAAGCGCACAAACAGGTGTAGCACACCCGGGGACCCATGATGCACATCAGGCATAGAGCCAAGAGGAAGCCCTGAGCATCTCCCCTGTCGCAAAACTAAATACGAAAAGAAACAAAGCAGCATGACTGTGTAACAGGACAGTGGGATGGGGATAGTTGGTAGGGCTGGTGATCCCCGCCATCCCATAGGGTCCCCTAAGCAGTGCCAGGTACAATGCCAGAGTGCAGAGACAAGAGTAAAATCACCAGAATCACTGAGCGTGGCTCTGAAAACAAAACAAAATACCCAGACACCAGTCTTTGATGCCCAGCACCCCGTATGGTCCCTGAGACATGTCAGAAGTCATCCTTGAGCACCAGTAATCTTTGAGCTGTTGTGGTCCAAAAGCCAAATACAACAAAACTGACACAAATGTGGCCTCATACTGCAGAGAGCCAGGTGCTCTGACAAGGCGGCAGGATCCTTCCTGAGCAAGTCAGAGACAGACAGCCCGGCAAGCCTGACGCTCCTGTCACTGCTTCACCTCATTTTGTCACTCCTACCTGGCGTTGGTGTGTCCGATGGCACCTCATCATCTTCTCCTGCCTGTTTTTCCAGAGGTTCAGAGACCTGGAGGAGAAGTCAGAATTGTGAGAACTGGAAAGGAGTAAAATCCCCAAGTTCTGACCAGCCACACCCTCGGGCACTGGCTCACAGACCCGCCTGGGGAACACTGCCTGATATTTCTTTCTCCCCAGGTGAAGCAAAATGTGTTGGCATCTGTGCTGCCTTTCACGACACAAGTTCTGGACTTGGCTACAAGAGAGAAAAGTCAGCCCTGCCTTGGTCTCACAGGCCCAGCCAGGGAGGGACTCTGAGACCAGGAAATCCTGTGCATCTGGCCAGCAGAAGGACTGCCTCCCCCCGCCAGTGATAGAGCCACATTCTGCACTATGGGGGGGGGGGGCAGAGAAGTAGAACAGAGGGTAGGGCGTTTGCTTTGGAAGTGGTCGACCTGGGTTTGATTCCCAGCATCCCATATGGTCCCCTGAGCACCGCAGGAGTAATTCTTGAGAGCAGAACCAGAAGTAACCCCTTGCATCGCCGGGTGTGACCCAAAAAGCAAATAAATATTTTTTTTTAAAAATTTCTACAGACATACACTTTTACCAGCAGTACACGAACACACAAGCGCACACAGACACAACCTTTACCACCAATACTCACCTCGATAGCCAGCAGTCTGGGCAGGACTTTGCAACTTGTTGTGAGGAAGCAGATATTCCTATTCCGACATACAGTAAACCTGTTAGCATGCTTGCGTTGCTGGCACTAATCAATCTTCTGCGTCCCCAGGGCCCCCAGAGCACTGCCAGGAATAATATCTGAGGCCAGAGCCAGAGCAAGCCTTTAGGATATCTCCAGGAATGCAAAGCCTCCCATTCCCCATGCCAAAAGTAGCCCCAAAATGAAATTATCATTGGCAAACCCTGGCCACCTGCAGATCCACCGCCCGGGCCTGATCCACGAGGGCAGCCAGTGAAAAAGCTGGGCGACAACAGGGTATCAAGTCTTTTTTTTTGGGGGGGAGGGCGAGGCTCTGCGCCTCAAAGTGAATCTGGAGATTCTACAGCAGCGAAACTGGTGCAAGATCCCAACATGGGTCAGCTGGGAGGTTCGGTAAGTCTAAGGCCCCACTCTCGGCAGCTCCTGCACCCCAAGGCCTGCAACTCCCGTGCTCAGCCCCGCACCCAACCGTGGCTGCCCCAACACAGAGCTGAAAGTGACCTTGGCCACTGCAGCCCCCGCCCCCCCCCCCCCCAGTATAATGCACTCACACCTGCAAAACCCGCCTCCCACTACAGCCCTTATGAACCTCCCAAAGCTCCGGGCTCCCTAAAAGACCCCATCATACCTCTGAACCACTGGATATCGGGGAACACAAGAAAAACAGGTGCAAGAGGCCCCTTGAGCTGGCGCGGTCCCACAGCTCAGTGTGGAGATGTGGAGGCATGGGGCGCTCACGGGAGGCCACCCCTGACCTGCAGTAAGACAAAACAGGCCTTCAGAGTCTCGCTTCCTCCCTGGGACCCTAGTTTGTCCTTTAGTCACGTGAACAATGACTCCTGACCCGGTTTCCAGGAAGAGAAGCACCACAAAGGCCCCACTCTGATGTCACTTCCGGTCCTGCAAGCAGCCTTAAAGGGCCAGACTAAGCCCTCAGGCCAGTTCAGCATGTCCTTCCACATGGGGGTCCTGTCTCTTAAGCTGTAACAGTTTGCATCAAGACCAGGCATTTCTGCTTTCTAGAATGTCCCATTTGAATGCCAGGGGAGTTTTGCCACTTTCTCCAGGTCCATCCAACTCCCACGACAGGACCCCCTCTTGGGGCGTTAGGAACTACAGCAACTGAAGCCTAAGTCAAGTACGTATGACAAAGAAATTATGCCCAGCAGTAGATATATTTCAGAGTCAATCAACTCCCAAAGCCTTGGACTGATGTCTTTCTGTGTTTAACCGAAGAGCACTGATCTATAGTAAAATATAAAAAGACTACAGGGGAAATAGAAAAGCAGGTACAAATACACAGCACTTCAACTACAAAGCAGTACAAATACAAAGTTGAGAATTACCACAAAGTTATGGCTTATCAGTAATCAAGAGTGACTTGGGGAACTGAGACAATGAGAGGTAAAATATAGAGAAAAGGTAAACGTGAACTAAATTAGGCATGTTAACAAGGAAGGATGTAAGCTTCTCTGGAAGGAGGAAAACCAGCAATTCACAGGTGAAAACTGAAACACTCTGGGTTAAAATCTAACAGATCACAACAGCCTGAACCCTGTTTCCTTCTTCGATCCTCTGTCACCCTTCATCGGCCAGGGTTGAGAGATGAATCATGGCCATCAAATGCACTCCGCACATGCTACATTACTTGAACACAACTCTCAGTACCTCAGCATAACAGTCGGGGATAGCCTGATCAAGGAGAGGTGAAGAGTCAAGCTGCATCCCAACTTGATTTTAGGGTACAGAAATTCTAATGTTAGAAAAAGAAATGTGGAGGCAGAAAGGCAGTAACCTGGGAGGGGCACTTCCCTTGCTGAACCAAATCAATCCTTGGCATCTCATATCACCCCTAAAGCACTGTATCATTGTAGCACTGTCATCCCATTGTTCATCTATTTGCTCTAGCAGGCGCCAGTAACATCTCCATTCATCCCTTGAGATTTTAGCAGTCTCTCCTTACTCATCCTTCCCAATGGTGCCATATTGGAGGCTCTTTCAGGGTCAGGGGAATGAGACCCATTATTGTTACTGTTTTTGGCATATTGAATATGCCATGGGGGGCTTGCCAGGCTGTCGTGCAGGCAGGATACTCTCTATAGCTTGCCGGGCTCTCCGAGAGGGATAGAAAATGTATATTTTACTTATATTAAACATTTAAAATATATCATTTTATTTATATCAAATATATGAAATGTATTAAATAAACATATGAAATATATTAACCCTAAAGAACCAACAGAAATAATTCCACAGTGCTGTTCCTGGAGTAAGCCTCAATCTTCCACAGATCTGCCCAAAATTCAACCAAAAATAGCCCAAAAGCAAATTTTTATTTGCAAGCCACAACCATCCCTAGGGCTGCATCCCCAGGATGGCCCTGGACATCAAGGCTACTACTGAACAGTGACCCAGGGCTACAGGGTCGTTTGCCTTTGGGGAGCTGCCACCCTGTCCCTCAAAAATGAACAGGTCTTTTATTTTTTGGAGGCTCCACCAGGGATATGGAGGAGAAACTTCTGGCTCTGCGCTCAGGAATCCGTCCTGGTGGAGCTTGGAGATCAGACTTGGGTGGGCCACATGCAAAGCAAACACCCTAACCGTGGTGCTATCACTCCCGTCCTCTAAGTGAATCTGGAAGTTCTACAGCAACGATGTCGAACCAAAGGATCCAGGACAGGGCCCAGCGAAGCTCAGTGTTGGGAGGGTCGAGACCGCCCCCGCTTCCCCTCCTCTCTCTGTTACCACTATGCTCATCCCCACGCCCATCTGCTACTGCCCATTTCCAGAGCTGGAGGAGACTGTGGCCACAATGGATCCCAGGATCACGCACTGACACCCTCGACCCCTGTGCCCCGGTACAGCTCCTGCTATAACTCACCAAAGCTCCACGACCCCAAAACATCACCGCTGCACCACAGGAATGACTGGAAGAAAGCGCGAAAGTGCCCCCAATCTGGCATTGCCCCTACTCTCACAGTGACGAGATGGGGAGGTGCCAGGCGCTAATGGGAGGCTGCTTGTGCCCTACCACAAAAGCAGCCCTCACAGACCCCCTTCAACGCAGGACAGCCACTGCTCCCTTCACCCATGTGACAAATAGACACCTGATCCAGTGTCTGAAGCAAGAACCTTAAAACTCTGCTGTGACGTCACTTGCACCTCTGCGAGTGGCCTTAAAGGACCAGACACCAGGTGCACAGGAAACCACTAGAACAATGCAGGTAAATATGTACTGCTGGCTGGGCCAGTGCAATAGCACAGTGGACAGGACATTAGTCTTGCATGCAGCTGACCCAGGTTCAATCCCCGGCATCCTTTATGGCCCCCCCAACCACTGCCAGGAGTAATTCATAGTGCAGTGCCAGGAATAACCCCTGAGCATCGCTGGGTGTGACCCAAAAAGAAAAGAAAATAAAGTGTACTGAAGGTGGAATGAACTCACATAAAGGAGTGGAGAGGTGGTGGCTAGAGTGACTGGTAACAAAGTGGGGGTCTGGAAGAAGGAGAAGTCCCCCAGTCCTGTATTAGTAGTGACTATGTAGCCAGCCCTGCAGATGCAGAGAGGAACTGATCTAGTAACAACCCTGAGAGCCAGAGAGACGCTGGAACAGGAGCAAAGGCTTCTACCCCTTAACAACACAAGAGCAGTGGACACTTGCCTACAAGGAAAACCCTAGGAGGCCGTTTCAAAAACAAGATTTCAAACCAAGAGTATGTGGCCAGTGGCTGGAGTGAGAGCACAGTAGGTAGGGCGTTTGCCTTGTATGCAGCTGACATGAGTTCGATTCCGAGAATCCTATATGGTCCCCTGAGCACCACCAGGAGTAATTCCTGATTGCAGAGCCAGGAGAAACCCCTATAAATCACAGTTATGACCCAAAAAAATAAAAAAGAGTACATGGCCAGAAGGGTCGTGCAGTGTGTTGGGCACCTGCCTTGAACTCGGTCAACCTGAGTTCATTCCCTGACATTCCCCAATGGTGGAATGGGAACCACCAGGAGTAACTCTTAAGAACTGTCAGGTTTTGACCAAAACTAAAGTATATAAAACAGAGCATATAGACCAACCCCCAGAAAGGAGGGGCTAACAGGCAGCAAACCACACTGGTCAGTCTGCAGCCTGGCTTGGCCTTTTGCACTTATCTACATGGTGTTTACCAATCTGGGGAATATTAGATTGTTAGGATTTTACTGCTTCCAAAGTAAAAATCTCAAAGCATTTATCCACAATGTTTGTGTAAATCGAATGGAAACCTGAATACAAGGACTGCATCTATGCTACAGCAAGTAAAGTGCTTCCGTGCACGCGGCTGACCTGGACACCAAATATGGACAGCACAGCGGGATGTGGCTCCACGAA
Organism: Sorex fumeus; assembly: GCF_029834395.1. Classification (NCBI taxonomy): domain Eukaryota; kingdom Metazoa; phylum Chordata; class Mammalia; order Eulipotyphla; family Soricidae; genus Sorex; species Sorex fumeus. The sequence continues at coordinate 23,472,174 of NW_026606076.1, read as the reverse complement.
ATATAACACAGAAGAGCCTAAAGAATGAAGGTCTGGCTGTCTATCCAAGTCGAAAAGTTCTCCACAGCATCGTGGTTAATCTCTGCCATGATCCCCCACAAATCAGGACGTCTGAGCCAAGCCAGAGTCACAGCGACAAATGAAACTATGGTGTGCCTTGACCCAGCAAAATGCAATTTTTGTACCTATTTATTTAATATTTTTATTGCTTTTTGGGTCACACCTGACATTGCACAAGGGTTACTCCTGGCTTTGCACTCAGGAATTACCCTTGGTGGTGCTCAGGGCACCATATGGGATGCTGGGAATTGAAACCGGGTCGGCCACGTGCAAGGCAAACACCCTACCACTGTGCTATTACTCCAGCCCCGACCTATTTTTTTTTTTAATTTTTGTTAGTGAAACACAATGCGGTACAGTTGTAGACTTACAAATTTTTGTGCCTGGGTTTCAGTTATACAATGATCGAGTACCCATCCTTCCACCAGTGCCCTTTCTCGACCACCACTAATCCCAGTATCCCTCCCACCCCACAAGCCCCCATCCCATCCTGCCTCTGTGGCAGGGAATTCCCTTTTGTTCTCTCTCTCCTTTTGGGTGCTGTGGTTTGCAACAGAGGCACTGAGTGGCAATCATGTTTGGTCTAGAGTATACTTTCAGCATGCATCTCCCATCCTATAGTCCCCACCTATTTACATTTTATTTAATTCCTTCCACCTTGCTTTATCACTAAGACTCATTATTTACCAGTTAACAGAATGTGAAATCCAAATGCCAGGACATTGTCATAGACATGGTCCAGGTGATAATCAGCAAGTACCTTTCCCTTATGGTACTAATGTCATAGGAAGCTTTCACACACACCAGGATTATTTCCTTCCGGACTGTACTTTTGTAGCAATCCCCCACCCACTTGTCGAAACTAAAACTGTTTTACATAAGGGCCATGTTCTGACCCTGGCCATTGTTATTAGGGAATTGATTGATACAACATAACTTTTATATTTACTAAGGCTTGAGGGGAACATGAAAGCCTTCCTATATTCCTTACCCACAGATTATTTTTGCAGTATTAATTCTCTTATGCCTTAAAATGCTGCAGGTGCCTTTAAATGATGTGTGTTAATATATATATATATATATATATATATATATATATATTTCCTCCCCAGTGTGAATTCCCCTATGCATAGTAAGGCCTGCAGATCCAGAAAAGGCCTTTCCTTTCTGCACTCCTGGCATACATAAGGTTTCACTCTAAAATGACTTTTCATATGCGTAGGAAGGGCTGAGGACAAACTGAAGACCTTCCCGCATTCCTTACACTTATGAGGTTTCTCGCCAATGTGAATTTTCCTATTCAAAAAGTTATGCTAATTTATTGAAAATTATCCTGCAGACATTACATATGAAAGGCCTCATTCCTGGATAAATGTCTTTTACACAGAGCAAAGCTTGTGGATTGATTTAAGATCTTCCCACCCTAATATATGCTTTTTCAAGTATGAATTTACCTATGTTCAATAAGGAGTTAAGGGGAAGTGAAGGCATTGCCAAAGTCTTTACAAATATAAGGTTTGTCTCCAGTACGAAATTTTCTGTGGCTCAAAAGGCTTGCAGAATAAGCAAAGGCCTTGCAACACTCCTTACATATATATATGGATTCACTGTAGAGTGGGTTTTCCTGTGGACTAAAAAGTTTGAGTATAAAGTGAAGACCCGGCTGGAGCGAAAGCACAGAGGGTACGGTGTTTGCCTTGCATGTAGCTGACCCGCGTACGACTCCCAGCATCCCATGTGGTCCCCTGAAAACCACCAGGAGTAACTGCTGAGGAGAGAGCCAGGAATGACCCAAAAAGGAAAAAAAAAAAAAAAGAAAGTGAAGACCCTCCCACAGTTGTTACATGAATAAAGTTTCATTCCTGTATGAACTTCCTTATACTCAGAAAGAAACTGAGAAGAAATGAAAGGTCTTCCCAACTACCTCACATATATAAGGGTTTTCTCCGATACGAATTTAGTGAAAAATAAGACTTCAGGGATAAGCAAAGGCCTTCCCACATTGCTCGCACATATAAGTTATCTCTCCAGTGTGAGTTTTCCTGTGCACCCAGGCTTGTGAAACAAGCAAAGACTTCCCACTCCATACAAGCATATGGTTTCTCTCCAGTGTGACTTTTCCTGTGCATACTAAGGATACTAAGGTGCATGAGTCAGATAAAGGTCTCGACACATTCCTTACAGGCATACGAACTCCCCAGTATGAAATCTCCTGTGAATAAGGTATGCGGATCCAACGAAGGTCTTCCCACAGTCCTTACACTTAAGTGGTTTCTCTCCTGTGTGGATATTCACATAGCCCCGCCGGGGTGACACTAGACTCAAGAGTTTGTCCTCAGTGCTGACATTCCTGGGAATTCTGAGCACTGTGGGTTTCTAAAGGAATGTGATGGTGCTGAGAACACGTGAAGGCTCCCCCACATTCCTTACACGTGGACAGGTTCAGTTCACAATGGCTGCCTGTGGGCCTGTCAGTGCGAGAGACACATTATAAACAGTATTCGTCTCCCAGAAGCTGCCCCACTATGGAGGGGTTGTGTCCGCTGACTCTGCTGAACATCCAAGGTTCTTTTCCTAGGGGACGACTTTGTCAGAACGGGGGTACTCTTGCCATTTTCATCACCCTAAGAAGACAATGGACCTGTCTGAGCATCCCCATGGGGATGAGGGCAACACTGCTCACTTAAGCCTTTATCACAGTGTGCAGAAAGAGTCATCTCACCAGGTCTGGCTGCTTCCACGTAGAACACCAGAGAAGGATTAAAATTATTGCTCTATGCCATGAGAGTTCTCATGTCAAAAGAAATCAAACTCTGCAGGTAGGTAGCTGGTGGGGTATGAGACAATGAGTATCTTGGGGAAGTAATTAATCAAGATGGGGCTAAAAGCAACGACTCTGAAGCCAGCCTTGGGGATTCAAAGATGAACTGACCTAGTAGAAACCCAGAGAGCTGGAGACACTGGAACAGGAGCAAAGGCTGGTAAGAATATCAGAGAGCACAGTCCGGCCAATGCTCTACCCCTTGACAACACACAAAAAGTGGACTATCAGCTAAAGGAAAACCCCAGGAGGCAGTTTCAGAAACATGATGTTAAACTTGAGAATATCAGGTTAGTGGTTTGGGTGCTTGCCTTGCACGCCGCAGACATGGCATTTCATACCTCACACCACTCATACTCCAAGCAAGAGTAGAGTACCAAATTTGAAGTGGTTTTAAAGTAGAAGGCAACCAATCTTAGAGGTAAATATATTTTTACAGATATGTGTGTTTGTGTGTGTGTGTGTGTGTATATATATATATATGTGTATATATATATAAATATATATATATATAGAGAGAGAGAGAAGCATACAAGACTCAAGCCTTAACAACATATTAGTAACAGCTTATAAAAAGGCTTAATGGCCTCTGGGTGAAATACACCAATCTTTACACACTCTCCTCTAACGAAAGTTTTTTTTTTTTTGTGCATTTTCAGTACTTGATTCATAAGAAACAATAAAAAATAAATTATTTCGTTTCTGCTTTGGGGCAGGGGTTGGGGTACAGGATGGAAACATCCAAAATATGGTGGTGGGAAGGTGTAATGGTGGTGGGATTGGGGCTGGAATATTAAATGTAATCAAATATTGTGAACTACTTTTTAAAAATAATGTAATTCTTAAAAAAGCAATGATGGGCTTGGACGAAAACACTGAACACAAAAACCCGACCCCCAGGGACCATAATCACTAGGGATGAGAAGGGGGAACTCAATGTCCAGTGAGCAACTCAAGGTTGTGTGTGGACATTTGTGCCTAGAGGACTATGAACTCAAGTTCAGGGCTGCCCCAAATTCCTCTCAAAGCAGGCAAAAGTGACCTGACTCCCAACACTTCTGCCAGACCCAAAGATCCTCTGCTCCATCTCCCTGGTACTGGCACATGCCCAGAACTGCACACAAAGCAGCGAGGGAACATGAGACTGTGTGACTGAGCAGGTGAGGCTCTCCAAAGCAGAAAGGATGAAACAGAGGAAACGCATGTCCGGGTTCCTGAATCACTGTGGCTGATAGGGCACATATGGGGCCATGTGGCCCGGGGGCTCCAATGCCTGTTAGGGATGAATCCAGAGCAGAGAGCAAGAGGAAGCCCTGAGCACCTCCACTGTTGCACAAAAATAAATCTGAAAGAAGAGCGATTAGGGCTGGTAAACCTTGCATCCCATATGGTCCCCCATGCACTGCCAGGGAAATGCTGGAGCGAAGAGCAAGAAGAAACCCCAAGATCACTAGGTGTGGTCCCCAACCTTCCCAAACAGAACAAAGCTAAAGAAGTCAGTCTGGGATCTGAGGTACCACACAGAGTACGAGACCTGGCAGGGGTGAATCTTGAGCACTGAGCTGGGACTACTCCTCAGTGGAGTATAATCTAAACCCAAATACAACAAAACAAATAAACAAGGACAAAAGCAGTCTTAAAAAAATTAGAGCCTGGGGCTGGAGCAATAGCACAGCGGGTGGGGCATTTGCCTTGCATATAGCTGACCTAGGTTGATTCCCAGCGACCCATATGGTCCCCCAAGCACCGCCAGGAGTAATTCCTGCGTGCATGAACCAGAAGTAACTCCTGTGCATCACAGAGTGTGGCCCCAAAAGAAAAAAAAAGTAGTGTAGGAAGATATTGCTTTGCCCTTCTTCCACAAAAAGCTTAGCTTTATCTGGTTACACCCATCACAGTGCTCCTGAGGCACTTCCATTCCATTGTGTTTATCTGTAAACAGTCTTCCCTATCTGTAAACAGTCTTCCCTATGCTCTCCTCTCCACCTAGTTAATAAGATTTCCTCCTAATCAGACTCTGTTAATTTGTAAGGTCAGATTCCACAGAAATCTATGATTTTATGAGTGAAATGTTGCCTTTCTCATCTCCTTATGCCTTATGAACAGTTTACTTTAAAGCAATGCCCTTTTTGTATAGATACAGGAAGACCGTTAACATTATGCTTTGTAACTTAGGATTTGATTGGCTTTGAATATTATTCACTCCTGGGAATCTGCTTTCTCGACTTAAGCCTCAGTTGCCCTTAGTTCCTAACACCCCAAAAGCAGGATCCCGACAAGGGACTGAATGGACCCAGGGCAAGCGGTGAGCTACCCTGGCATGGAAATGGGTCAGGCCAAAATGCCACGATTCTTAACTATAAGTCAAGAGTTTGATCATATGCAAATGTCGCCATGAACCAAAACTGGCAGGCTACCGAATGTAACCTGCCCACACGGCAGAATCTGGCAAACTCCCCGTGGCATACCCAATATGCCAAATACCAGTAACAATGAAGGGTCTCATTCTCCTAACTCTGAAAGAGCCTTGAATATGGCACTTTTTTCAAAAATCTCAGGGCTAGGAAAAAGGAGACGTTACTGGGGCCTGCTTCAGGCAATCGACGAATAACAGGATGGTTGTAATTGTTGTGATTGTGATTGATCCAAAAGTAATGATGAGCCTAGGATCCTGCTAGGGGTGGGAAAGACTATCTGGCCTGAGCACTGCAGTCCGAGATCGAGATGCCACTAGGAGGGTAATTCTGTAAGTTTAAGATATTTCTTACTGTATCCATACAAAATGATTAATATTATATATGCTTATATGTTTGCTAGAGAAGGAGAGGAGAAACACACCCAGGAGAATCTGCTTTAGGGTTGATTGATCTGATAATGAGGATCTGTCCTAGGAGTGGATGTCCCCAGGGAAAGAGGGAAAGAATTCTACCCCTATTGATTGTGATTACACCTATGTGTAATGATTACCCCATCCCCTCATGCTTTGGGATTTAACTGTACTGGAAGAGTGGGCTGGGGGGTCAGAAGGAAGGAGAAGGGGAGCAGAAGGAAGAGAAAGAGGGATCAGAATCCAGACTCCAGAGGAGGAGGATGAAGGGGGATGGAGGAGAATAAAGTAGCATGGGGGAGGAAGAAGCGGAGGCAGAGGCGGAGAAGAGAGACTGATGTGGATGGAGAGAGGATTGGAATAAACTGTGACTAAGACCAACCAGTCTGGCCCTCTTTCCTTCCTTTGCCTGCCCATCGCCATCGACCTCCCAGCAGTGGGGGAAGAAGGGTGAAACTACCGAACGCCAGCGGTGGGAGAGATTGAGCCACCATTGCAGTGTGCAGTGCCCCTTTCATGAGTTTACACAAGTAGAGCCAGTGCTCCTTCCTGAAACAACTCTAGAGACAGTCAGCCCAGAAGGCCTAGACTACTCCTCCCTGCATCATATCATTTTTAACTTTCCTCCTCTCTGTGGACGGTGTGTCAGACGGCACAACATCATCTTCTCCCACCTATAATTCCCGAGAATCAGCAGGAAGTTCCATGCAAAGATCAGTGAGCATGAGAGGTGCACAAACCCCAGGGCCCTGACCAGAAGTTTCTGCTTTGGAATCTGAAATTGCTCTCAGGGAGGGCAGGGCAAGCAGCTGACCTGCTCTCCTATCTCAAGTGGTCGTAGTTCCACTTGAACTGAAAATGTTATGATATCTAAACATATAGTGGAACAGAGAAGAATTAGGCCCCAGGCCAGAGCAACAGCATATTGGGGAGGGCACTTGCCTTGAAGGCAGCTGACTCTGGTTTAATCCCCCACATCCCATAGGATCCCCCAAGCCCACCTGGAGTGACTCCTGAGTGCAAAGTCAGGTTACTCCAGTACCCAGAGTACTGCTGCCTGTGGCCCCAAAACAAAAACACACAAGTAAAAAGTGAATTGTGTAGTTAATTGGAAAAAAGAACACAACTCTCTTTACTTTACCGAGCATAAAAGCATTTTAATGATGGCTACAGAGATAGCACAGATCACAAGGTGCTTGTCTGACACACAGGTAACAAAGGTTCAATCCCCATCACCCCACAGGATCCCCAAACCGAGAGCGATCAATGACAACAGAGCCAACGGTAAACTCTGCCGGGTGTGGCCAACCAAAAATAAATTTAGGTGCCAGAAATATATTCTGGTAGGGTATGGGCCTTGTACACAGCTGACCTGGGTTCAGTCCCTGGCACCACACAGGGTACCAAAAGCAGCAACCACAGGTTATGACCAGAAAAAAAAAGTTTTTGTTCATGAGTCAACCTCCACCAGTCAGTTTTGGAGAATGCAGGTCAGATTTGGGTTTTGGAGCCAAAGGTGGCAGATCTTTGGGCTCACCCAGGTGGTGCCTGAGGAATCCTGTGTTGTGCAGGAGATTGTACCGTGTCGCAGGCTGCTTGCAAGGCCTGGGCCTGCACTCCTGGCCTATCACTGACCCCAGGAATTCAAAGTCTATGTAAGTATTGTGAACCTTATGAGAAGGATACAGACAGAAAACAGGGATGAGGCCCAGCTGGTAGAGGTCCAGGCAGGGCTGCTGCCACCTGGGGCCTCCGGGTGCACAGCTGAGCCAGAAGTACTAACTGCAATTTCAAAGGCTTACAGGGGCCAGAAAGAGCACACAGTGAATGGCAGGGCACTTGTCATGCAGGCGACAGACTCAACTTCACATTCTGAATCACCAAGGAGTGATCCCAGAGCACTGCTGGGTTTGACAAAAGCCCGCACAGCCAATCCCCCTCCTGCCCAAATAAAGACAATGAGGAATTTATCTCCCAACAGCAGAGGTGTGAAATCTAATAATATATTCACAAGGGTCAGTCCTTTCAGTTTTTTGTTTTGTTTTGGGACCACACCCAGAAGTGCTCAGAGCTTACAGGACAGGTTTTCAGACTATATTTTTTGTTAGTTTTTTTGCTTTTGTGTTTTGATTTTAGGTCACACCTGGCTATGTGCAGGGGTTACTCCTGGCTCTGCACTCAGGAATTACCCCTGGTGGTGCTCAGGGGACCATATGGGATGCTGGAAATCGAACCCAGGTTGGTTGCATGCAATGCAAACGCCGTACCCACTGTGCTATTGCTCCAGTGCCAAGGTTTTCAGACTGTATGATTTTACTGCATTTGATTTGCACATGGCTGACCTGGGTTTGGTCCCTGGCATCCCATATTGTTCCCCGAGCACCGCCAGGAGTGATTCCTGACTGCAGAGGCTTAGTGCAGAGCCAGGATAACAACCCTTGAGTATAACCAGTGTGACCCAAAAAGCGGAAAAAAAAGAAGAAAAATTGCATTTATCCCAAATAAAATTTTAAAGTCCATAATTTTGCTCAGAGCCTCCAACTGCTTCCTTTCCTCCTAACAGCCTCTTGTTCAAGGGACTCAAGAATGTTCATATCTAAGAACTTCCAATTAAGGTATGAACAGAGGAGTAAGAGGGAACACAGCAGACTGAAGCAGACACTGTCCAACTGAAAGCCCAGAGGGCCTTCCCTGGTACCCCTTATCCACTAGTCCCCTGGCAGGACACAGAACTCAAGCACTGCCAGGTATGGTCCCAAATCTCATCTCATCTGCTCCCCAAGTAGTGAGATAGACCCAGGGAGAGGAGCTCAGCGGGCAAAGCACCTGCTTTACCTTTGGGGGACATGGCATGGCTCCCCCTGCATCCCAGACACACAGAGATCGGGGGACAGACTCTGACTATCTCCAAGTTTGTAGCAAACAGGGGAGGAAAAGACAGGAGAAATACCCCAACACCCAAAAAGAAGTTCAAAGAATGCTCGTGTGTCAAGTCAAATTCTGGAGTGAGAGGGTTGTGGCCATACCTAGTGATGCTCAGGGGACTCTATGGCATGTCAGGGATAACCTGGCCACTGCAAGAAAGACAAACGCCCTCCTGACTATACTACTGACCAGCCCCTAAGAGTGAGACATTTAAAACCTATTGCAGCTGGTCCCTGGAAAACCCCTTTCTGCAAGTACTCACTTCAACAGCAGGGCACGCCCCTGGTGTGGGAGAGATGGACAGTGAGGGATGCTTGGAATCTTGACTGCTGAGGCAGAAATTCTTTTTTGAGGAAATATAATCATACAGGGTTAGCAAAGATAGTAAGTTGATAGGGTGCTTTTCTTTCAAGCAGCTAAACTGGGGTCAATATGCAACAGAGCATACGCTCACCCACCCCAGCACTGTTAAAAATGATGCCTGAGCTGAGAATCAAGAGTAATCCCTGAGCACTGAGTAGTGTTGTGGCCCCAAAACTACAATAAAATAAATTATAAAGGGATTGGAGAGATCGTATAGCAGGTGAGGTGCTTGTCTTGCATTCGGTCAAACCAAGTTTGAATCCTGGCATCCCATATGGTTCCCTGAGCCCAGCCAGAAATGACCCCTGTGTGCAGAGGGAGGAGAAGTAACTGAGTCTTGCAGTTCTACTCCTCCAGACCAAATAATTAGTTCATTTAAATGAATAAAGTGGTGTGCCCGATATTGATGCGAAATTTCATTACTAGAGGGGTTAGGGCACACTCTAGAAATCTCCGAGCTACTTCCTGCTGAGATTACACACTTGCTTACAAGACCCGCTGTGGCATAGCACAGCCCTGATGCACCCCCTGCTCATCCCCCTCCTCCAAGCACTGAGTTGTCTTAAATCTCTGCACCTTGGGGCCTGAGTGACAGCATAAACAAAAGAGCACTTGTTTCAAGGGCAGGAAACCTGGGTTTATTTCTGGGCATCCCTCATGGTTCCTGGCACCACTAGGAGTGCTTGCTGAACGAAGAGCCAGGAGGAACCCACGTGCATGGCTGGGTGTGACCCAAAAAGCAAAATTTTTAAAAAAAGAAAAAGTAAAGAGAAGCTCCCCACCGCCCTGTACTCCCAGAACCCACTGAATGCAAAAGGAACAAGTGAAAAGCAAAGGATCTGCCAAAGGCTTTTGAGCCCCAAGCACAGAAATGTGCCCTTCCCCTCCCCCCACCCACCCCATAACTGGCCCCCAGGCTCTGGGCTCACTCCAGGCTGGTACCGGGACACTGTGGGGTGCCGGAATCGAACCCGCCGGCCGGGTTCCTCCCTTACGCATCTTTCTAAGTAAGTTCTCCTCAGTAACAACGACCTTGTTTCCCTCAAAATCAATTTTTAAATAAGATTTAAAAGCTGCTGCTTTCGGCAGCAGCTCTCGGTGCGTCCCGGGTGAGTGGCCGCCACTCCGGGACACCGCCACAGAGAGACCCCTCCGCCCACAAGGCGGAGACCGCGGACATTCAGGCGCTCAGAGCGACCCCTCGGGCGGCCGGCGGGAAACCGACCTTCCCAGACACCGCTGCCCCCCTGGGTGCCCCCTCACCCGCTCCTCACCTTATGCACCTAAGCCGGCCGCCAGCACTTCCGCCCCGACTTCCAAGCAGTGCAGGGAAAGAGGATCCCAATACTGTGACATCATAGGAAGTGCGCCCAGAGCCTTAAAGGGCCAGGCTTCAAATATTCCTGACCAGGTACTTGCCTGGTCAGAAGATTCATTTTTCCCTTTTCCGGGATAGGATCAGGTGATCAGGACATCTGCTGTTTGCCAGGTCTGCGATAAATGGAGAGTGACCAACTGAACAGATAGTGTGTCGATCAGAAGTCTTTGTTTTGATGAAGGAAATAAAATTCACAAAGATACTTGGCGAACAGCCACCCAGACCATCTCTCTGAGTCCCCACGTTCATTTGTATTGCACTGAAAGTCCAGGTCTGGAGTAGCTTCAACTGTTTATTTTCACAATGATAGGAGAGAGCTAGAAAGTAAGTGAATCACGTGGCTCAGAAAGGGGTCAGGGGTAGCCCAGAAGGGGACTCGGGGATTGGTGATGACTGGGAAGATATTTGTGTAAGCAAAAATTCCTGTGTCTGTCTTTGTGTGTGTTCAGAGCAAAGGGTGCTCTGCAGTTATTCTGTGAGAGTTATGCGCAGTAACTCTTCAAACAGTGCTCAAGGTCTACATGGCCGTGATTCTACATGGATCAGACAAATGAACAGAAAGTCCCTTAACTTCTGTGCAGCTAGTCTTTTAATGTTTTAGTACTTGATGATTTATTAAGCTATAATTCTTCAAAATTTGAACCAGTGGGCAAGAAAAACTGTATAGCAGTTGTGCAGAAGAAAGCCTCTTTTTCAGACATGTAGATCTATTGTTTGGCTATGATGATTTGGTGTTTGTTACAGTAAAAATATGAAATTTAGTTTACAAGTTTGCTTCTTAGCAGAATTATTCCATAAACATACTCAATTTCTTGTAACCACTCCACTAGGGTGCCAGATCATAACAGTGTGCAAATAGGAACAATAGGTAAGGGTCCCCCCAAAGTGAGGTAGTAAACATCAATAGATGATTTATTTCTGCATTCGCTTTTCTTTGCTTCGGTAACTATGCTTGCCTCCCTATGCTTATATAAATTTATGGGGTACCAGGATGTGGGTCTGGTGAAGTTAACTTTGTGGGTGCTTATGAAAAGGACAGGTGCATCAGGATATGCTTTTTCTAACCAACAGACTGTGCTTCTCTTGGGAGGCTGCTGCTTTGGCTAGCGGAACAGCCTGCAAGCTGGTGTGAACAAACACTCCAAATTTTGGAGTTCATTCGAGATTTGTCCGTATCTTCAACTTCCCTTATCTTCCCACTACCACACTGTCCTCCCATTGTTCCTTGATTTGCTCGAGCAGGCCCAATAATGTCTCCATCCTGAGACTTGTTGTTACTGTCTTTGGCATATCTAATACGCCATGGGGAGCTTGCCAGACTTTGCCCAGCGGGCGAGATACTCTCGGTAGCTTGCCAGGCTCTTCTAGAGGGGCAGAGGAATCGAACTCAGGGCAGCCTCAAAGGCCACATGCAAGGCAAATGCCCTACCCACTGTGCTTTCGCTCCAACCCGACTACTACACTATTCTGTTGGAAATATAACTCTAAACATTCTAGGTTTAACACTGGGATTTCCAGTCTTCCTTGTCACATGGAGTTTAGGTTTATTGGATTACACCCATCACAATGCTCCTGAGGCACACCCACTCCTCTGTTTCTTGTAATATAGCTCTAAACACTTTAGGTTTAACATTGGTATGTCCTTCCTCCCTTGCCACAGGGAGCTTAGGTTTACCACAGTGCTCCTGAGGCACTCCCATTCTTCTGTGTTTCTCTGTAACTTTCTTCTCTGTGATTTGCTTTCCCAACTGGCCTGTCACCTTTTTCTCCTAATCAGACTCTGTTAATTTGTAAGGTCTGAATCCTCAGAAATATGAGTGAAAAACTGATTTTCTCTTCTCCTTATGTCCTTTGCATAGTTACTTTAGAGCAATGTCCTTTTCGTATAGACATAGGAATATGGAATAGAATAATACTCTGACTTTGTAACTTGGGAGTTAATTGACTCCAAATAATACCTCATACCTGGATATCTGCTTTCTCAATCTAAGCCTCAGTTGCCCTTAGTTCCTAGCACCCCAAAGGCAGTGTCACGATGAGGGACTGGATGGACCCAGGGATAGCTGTGAGGTACTCTGTCATTGAAATGGGCCAGACCAAAGGGCCATATAAATTAAGAGCATGGTCATGGACAAATTCTGTCATGATCCAAAGAGTAACAACTAGATTAGGACCATGCTAGTGTTAAGAAAGACTAATCTTGCCTGAGCACCGTAGTCTGAGATCTATAGTAAGATGTCCCCAGCTTTATGTATCTATTACTGTGTCCATACAAAATGACTAATATTATTAAAGAGTAGAATTAAGATGAATGTTTATATGGTTGCAGGACTAAGGGAAGGAAAAACACACCCAAAGATGGCATTTCGCCTTTAGGTTGGTCCTTGTGCTGAAAAAGTTTGTCCTAGAAGAAGCTTCCCCCAAGAGAGGGACCATACATCCATTGATTGTATGACCTTGGCTATGTGTAATTGCTACCCCAAACCCCTGATGATTTGGGAGATAACTAAGGCTGTAAGAGTGGACAAAGGAAAAATCCAGAGAGAATTTGAAAGGGAGAGTCCAATAAAAATGAAGGAGATTCATGGAAAGAGAATCAGGAGAATTGAGATAATCTTGGAAGAAACTGTTGAAAATGATATCCATTTTAGAATGTGTGAATCTTCCCAGCTCAGGCCTATTCAGTGACTCTCTTTCCAAGTCAGATTATAGATATGCCAAATCCTGAAGCTGTGGTTTGAATTCTGAAATAAATCACAGCAAGTCAGGAAAGAATTAGTCGAATGACCCCTGGGTGAACAGGCTGAGCAGGTGGATGACATCTCTGTGTTTCTCACAGTCCAACAGACCCAGATCAAAGGGAAGATACTTTGGGAGTATCGCCGGGAGGAGCTTTGCAATCACACACTACCCTTTTGGCTTTTCTATTTGACTAGACCCAGGGATATCTGGGGATCATATAGCATACTGCGAATCAAACCCAGTGCAAGGCAAGCACCCTCCCCACTATACTATGACTTCAGCACAATCTAGCTTTATTAAGGGCTCACTCATTGACTTTTTAACATAAAAGAAAAAGAACATTTCGTAATGGGTCAGAGAGAGAATAGCAGGTAGGGCATCTGCCTTGCATAAGGCTGACAGGGGCATGATTCTGAGCACTGCCGAAAGGAACCCCTGAGGACAGCCAGGAATAAACCCTTCGGGAACATCAGACCCCAAACCAAAACAAAACAAAATATCTTCATATACTTAAAAAATGCAAATGATCTGAGGTTAAAGACAAGCTTAGTGACAGAGAGGGCGGGGTGCAAGGTGGTTCTGCTGCTCCTGAAAGCTACCCCAGCAATACAGGCTGTGCAGTCAGGCTTATTAAGAGAAAGGGGTACAAAGGACCCACATGACTAATGAAGAAGAATGGAACAAGCCAAGAAAGCAAAGCACCAGATCACCCCAGGGGATCGAAGGGCCATGTGAGTACAGCACAGATGCCTGCATCTTGGATTCCGAGGCCCCCTGGGGTCAGCAGCATGATTCACACACACTCAGGGCACACCCACGATGCCTGGGGCTCAAGCCTGGGAGGGTCCTCAGACACTCAGTTGCATACACACCTCTCCTCCCCGGCCTCACGGCTCCTCCTACCAGTCAGGGGATTACAGCTGGCTTCACCCTAGAATAGCCTTCCCCCACAGAATCAATGTAGAGACTAGTGACAATGAAAAGGCGAGAGGCCTACCCCATATGTCCCTGATATAGCCAGCCAAGTTACTGAAAGTACGCAAGGAACACAATCTTCACTTTTGTTACCTTGCATGCAACTGGTCCAATTCAATCCCCGGATCCCATATGATCCCCCAAGCAAACACTAAGAGTGATATGTGAGTGCAGAACCCAGAGTCACCCCTAATATCACAGCATGGCCGAAAAATGAAACAAAACAAAACAAAATTGGATGCATACAAAATATAAAGTTAGGCGCCAAAAGATAGTACAACAGGTAGGGCAGATTCTTCAACCACACATACCTGGGTTAGGTTCTGAAATTAAACAAAAAATGCAATGTAAGAATTCATTGAATGTGGGACTCGAGCGATAGCACAGTGGGTAGGGTGTTTGCCTTGCAAGCGGCCAACACGTATTTGATTCCCAGCATCATATATGATCCCCTGAGCACGACCAGGAGTAATTCCTGAGTGCAGAGCCAGGAGTAACCCTTGTGCATTGCCACGTGTGAACCAAAAAGAAAAAAAATAATTTATTAAATGGAACATAATTAGATGAGTTTGAGCAGGTGGAGAACATTTCCATGGTTCTCGCAGTCCACAGAGGCCCACAGCAAAGGGAAGTCCATTGAGGGAATCGCTGTGAGCAGCTTGGCAATCCCCAAATTAGCTTTCTGAGTTTTCATTTTTGACCAGACCCAGTGATGACTGGGGAAACATATGTGATGTCCAGATTCAACCTGGGTTGGCTCTGTGCAAGGGAAGCACACCTGTGTGTACTATCTCTCCAGCTCCATTTAGCTTTGTTATGTGCCACCTCATTCAATATTTAAACATAAAGTCAACTATATTCTTTAGTGGGTAGAAGAAAACAGCAGGTAGGGCATTTGCCTTCTAAGAGGCTGACAGGGGCTGATGCCTGAGCACCACCAAAAGTAACCCCTGTGAACAACCAGGAAAAACGGCTGAGTATTTCAGGCCCAAAATAAAACCAAAATCATTTTGTTGATATTATGAAAAGCCATGCTAATTATCCGATGGCAAAAATAACATGACAGAGCTGGAGTGATACCACAGTGGGTAAGACATTTGTCTTGCACGTGACTGACCCGGGTTTGATTCCCAGCATCCATTATTGTCCCCTGAACACTGACAGGAGCAATTCCCGAGTGCAGAGTTGGGACTAACCCTAAAGCATCGCCGGGTGTGACCCAAAAAGAAAAAAAAAGTTAAGCATGACAGTGAGGGCAGAGCATCCAGCTGTGCCTGGAAAGAGACCTGACATTGCAGGCTGTACAGCCAGGCTGATAAGGCAGGGGGACTGAGAACCAAGAAACCATTGCGTGATTCTGCACTCCTGACACATGAGGGGACAAAGCTACGAAAGCAAAGTGAGGATCATTCTGTGTTTGAGAGTCCTGGGGAGGGAATGGCAGCATGAGGAAGCACAGACGCCTGGATCCAAGAACCTGAGGCTCCTGGAGTCAGCAGCACGTTTCACACACACTCTGCACCCACACGCTGCCTAGGGCTCGAGCCAGGGAGCATAATCAGACACACACCCACCCACACACACACACACACACACACACACACGCTACTCCTCCCCGACCTCAGGGCTCCTCCTTCCAGCCAGAAGATAACCCAGACTCAACCTCAGAATGCCCTGCTTCCACAGAGACAATGTACGGATTAGTCACAAGGAAAAAAGTGACAACTTACTAGGACAACTCCATGTGTCCTAATAAAAGAAGTGAAATTACAGAAAAGGCATGAACAGAATCTCCACTTTCCATATGCCCCAGATTGGTGGATATCAGGGACATAAGACCCAAGTTTCATTTCAAGAGTGAAATTTGGGTCCTTCTGAAGTCTCCCATGAACTTCTGGAAGTGACCCCAAGCAGTGAAATATAGCAGAGACTGATGGGGTGAGGCTCTAAGAAAGAAATGAACTAGTGGCTGGAGTGATAGTCCAGCAGGGTGGGCAAGTGCCTGATACACACATACAGGTTTTATCCCTGGTATCCATATGGATTCCAGAGCACTTTCGGGAGAAATTCCTCAATAATAACCAGGCATAATCTCTGAGCATTGCCGGGTCTAGCACGCAAACCAAGTCAAAACAAAAAAAAAAGTAATAAATGAAGTTGCAGGTCTGGTGCAGTAGTACAAAGGTTAAGGTACCAGCCTCGTAAGCTGCTGACCAGGTTAATCCACAGCACCGCCAAGGGCCCCTGAGCACTGCTATGAGTGATCCTTCATCACAGAGCCAGAAGGAATGTGGACTGTGGCCCCAAAACAAAACCAAAGCAAACACATTGAAGTGAAGGGTAGTACAGGAAGTTAATTTAGCAATGGAAGGAACTTTTTACAGGAGCTTGAGCGACAGTACAATGTGGAGGATGCTTCGTTGGCATGTGGTTGATCTGGTTCAATGCCCTGTATCTCAGATTGACCCCAAAGCCCACATAAAGTCATCCCTGAGTAAAGGGCCTTGGTAACCCCTGAGTATCATGAGATGTGGCCCAATAACAAAAACAGAGAAAAGGAAAGGATGTAGAGAAACAGCGAAATGCACAGCTGTCAAACATCCTGGCTGTCAGAATAATGGCCACACAGCCCCTGTCCAGTCCTCAAGATGCCTTATGGGTCTCTCCTGGCACACACTCCCACGCAGCTCTCACTGATGGCCCGCAGATGTTCATAGGTCTCCAGTATCACGTCCCTGTAAAGCTTTCTCTCATATATGGCCAAGCACATCCACTCCTGGGGTGAGGGTTATGGCCACCTGAGTAAAGGTCACCGCATCCTCAGTCAGGAGACATACAGGAGCAGGAGTCAGGGTCCATCCTCAGCCCATTCCCTTGGCAGTGAGTAGGAAACTACCAGGAATCTAGAAGCATTCAGCTCAGGGTGTCTACCCTCAGGAAGAACGAGCCTCCACTCAAAATTCCTGGCTGACAGGCCCCAGAAATCATTCTAAGGAAGCTGGATCTGATAAAATGTGAGAAATCTATAGTACAAAGTTCCTGTTATGTGTCAGCTTTACACACAGACACCCCAGGGCCAAACACAGCACCACTAGTCCAGTGAGCACTGAAGAGTAACAACTGAACATAGACTTATAGAGACCAATAAAGTGATCCTAGATGTGGCCCCAAATACTAAGCATCCCCCCATACACATAACTCTTGTCCTAGGAATGAAAAGGGAAACTCAATGTTCAGCGAGGTACTCAAAACTCTGTGTAACATATGTGCCTGTAGGACTCGGAATTCCTGGTTCAGGGTTGTCCCAAATCTGTCTCGGAAAGTAGTGACTCAGTCCCAAAGATCCTCTGCTCCATCTCCCTGGGACCAGAGCATCCCTGGAATTGTGCACAACATCGTGTGAATATGATTGTGTGACACAGCAGGCAAGGCTCTCCAGAGCAGAAAAGACAAAAGAGGTTAAACACACATCCTGGGACTGAGTCACTGTAGCTGCCAGGGCACTTATGGGGCCTGCACATCCCGGGGGTACTGATGACATCAGTTGTGAACCCAGAGGACTTAGCAAAGATGAAGCCCTGAGCGCCTCCAATGTGGCACAAAAATAAATACGGAAGAAAACAAAGCAGCATAATGGAGGAACAAAAAGGATATCAGGCCAGGGACAATGGGTAGGGCTGGTGGCCGCAGCCATTTCACAGGTCCCCCAAGCAATACCAGGTGCAATGCTGGAATGCATAGCTAGGAGTAACCCTTGAGAATCACTAGGTGTGGCTCATCCTCTTCAAAATCACCCAAAACAAAACAAAATCCAAGATCAGCAGTGGGCCCCTGGCACCCCATAGGGTCATTACCCACTGTACTATTGCTCCCGCCCCAAAATAGTTATTTTGAAACAATTTTCCAGGTTCAATCAAATGAAATATCAAGATTTTTATTAAGGAAAAAAATAGAACTTTCTTTAGGTTTTGAGCAATGATTTCACTACCCAGTGAAGCTAAGGGCCTCAACACCAAGCAGTAGGCTTTAGATTTCCTCTCTGTAGTGCCCAGCCCTCCACTTTAAAAATCACACACTTGGTCCACCAAGTATCCTGTCGGCATAATATCTGTTCCAAATTTTACCAGCTCACTCATACTCAATGACACCATTCTCATATCAAATTGCTGCAGTGTCAAATCATGAATCTGCTATTTGAGTTCTGAAATCAAATGCAATACGCAGTATAAGAATTCATTGAAAGAAATGTAGTTGAATGAGGCAGTGTGAGTGGAGGACATCTCCTTGGTTCTCATAATCCAAACAGGCCCACAGCAAACAGAAGATCTGATTAGACAATGGATGTGAGCAGCATGGCAATCCACACAAGATGTTCGGGTTTTACTTTTTGACCAGACCCTGTGATGTTCGGTACACATATGGGATGCAGGTTATTGAACAAGTTCGGCCGAGTGCACGGTAAGCACAGTCCACACTATACTATTACTCAGGCCCAAACTAGCTTTGTTACGGGATCACTCATTCACTATTTACAGAAAAATGTGAAAGATATTTTGCGGGCACCCGACCAATGTATACTGTGCAGCCAGGCTGCTAATATACAGACTGGGGGCGGGGGGGAGGGGCGGAATGCCAAGGGCTGTGAATCATATACACTAACACATCAGGATAAATAATAACAACGCCAAGAAACTAAAGTGCAGGATCATAATTGAGGGAGAGTCCAGACAAGTGAAGAGCAGTGTGAGCACAGCACAGAGGCCTGGATCCAGGAGTTCGAGGCTTCCGGGGTCAGCGGCATTTTTCACTTGCACCCAGGGCACCCCCACACTGCCCAGAGCTCCTCCAGGGAGGGTCCTCCAACACTCACCTGCACACACACCTCTCCTCCCCGGTCTCAGAGCTCCTCCGTCCAGCCAGGAGATCATTGAAGCCTTCACCAAGGGAATGCCCTACCCCCACAGAGCTCGAATCACAAATTAGTGACAAATCTTCTGTTGCCATAATTACTAACACCCAACAAAGGGGGGTCCCATATAGGGTCTTAGATGGACCTGAGGAGAGCGGCAAAGCTACCCAGCATCAAAAAGGGACAGTCTAGAAAGCATAAAAGCACAGTCTTCATGAAAGTCTTGTAACTTAAGGAAAAGGACTTCCAATGGGTAGGAAAAGCTGAACCAGCCTGAAAACTTACAGTAGTACCCTTGCTTGCCCTCAGGGCTGAGGTTGTAACTAATCCAAATAACTGCAAGTGTTCATAAATAAACTTATTTGTTGAATATGTACAACTACAAGGAAAAAATAAAACCCACAGAGATGTCAGACAGAATGTCTTCTTGAGTTAATCCCCCCAAGAGAATTACCTCAATTGCAACATTTTATGTCTGCAAATGACCCTCACAGCTAAATGCAGTCCTGTATCACACCCCCCTCAGTTGATTTGTAAGTATGCTTTCAGCTCTGCATGAAATTGGCCATTTTGATCATCAATCAGTGGTTCCCATCTCTTTGTTCCTCCACTATCAGGGAACAAGTGAAAAAAAAAGGTGTGAAAGCGCCCCCCAAGCTGGTGCAACTACCCCGCTTATAGTGCAGAGACAGGGAAATGTGGGGTGCTCACAGGAGGCCTTGTCTCCTGCCACAAAATTGGTCGTCACAGTCAGCTTTCCAATAAGTGACCCTACTTTGTGCTTGCTGATGACATCGTTCTAATAACACCAAACATCAGTCAAGCGGCACAAATGCTGAACGACTTTGACCGTGAATGTGGAAAGGTCACACTACAGCTGAATCTTACGAAGACAATGTTTATGAGAAACAGCCTTGTTCCTGACGCTCCATTCGCTCTCAACGGAACCACCATCTCCGAATGCAACAGTTATATATACCTAGGTCGAGAAATCAACATGATGAATGACCTGGCACCTGAGTTGCGCAGGAGGAAGAGAGCGGCTTGGAATGCCTTCAAGAGCATTGAAGAAATAACTAAAAGGACAAAGAACCTCCAGCTACGAGCACATCTCTTTGATTCCACTATTCTTCCTGCATTAACATATGCCTCAGAGACCTGGACCCTACGAAAACAGGATGAGAACGCTATTCGGGTCTCTCAAAGAGGAATCGAAAGAACTATACTTGGAATATCACGATTCACTCAAATGAAAGATAGAATCCGGAGTTCTGATCTTCGTCAACGCTCAAGAATCAGGGACGCTGTCTCATTTGCCAAGACATCAAAAATCAGATGGGCTGGACACGTAATGAGGTTTACAGACAACCGCTGGACTAGAGCCATTACTGATTGGATTCCACGGGACATCAAAAGATCACGTGGACACCCACCTATAAGATGGTCAGACTTCTTCGTCAAGACCCTAAATGATCGGTTTGAGACTCTGCATGTTCCTAGAACGAACAGATACCATTGGGCTACGCTAGCACGCAACCGGGATGAACGGAGACATTACTGGCACCCGCTCAAATAAATCGATGAATAACGGGGATTAAGTGATTAAGTGACTTTGTCCTTTATCCACGAGAACAATGACTGCTGGGCCCTGTGGCAGGATACCAGCAACTGGAGGCCCTGAGTTCACTCTAACTGAGTGCAGAGTCAGGAGTAAACCCAAGCATCCAAGCAAGTAGAAGGATGGAAAGCCACCCCAAATTTATATTAAGCTAAAAACAAAGGGGAACACAGCATAGGGTAGCTGGTATTACAGCAGGTGGGGCAATGGTCTTGCCAATGGTCAATCCAGGTTTGATCCCCGACAACCCCATACTATCCACCACCAGCCAGGCATGATCCCTGAGTGCAGAGACCAGGAGCAAACCCTGAGACCTGCTGGTTTGGCTTGTTTGGCACCCCCAAATAATTTAAAAACCTTAAAGACTCCAATGAAGGCAGGGCGACAATGCACAGGATTCGGAAACATGCTTTGCATGCAGGAACTTCTGATTTGATGCTGGGCGCCACCTGATCGCCTAAGATCACTTGAAGTGACCCCAAGCACTGATGGGATGCTGGGATGAGGGGCTGAGACTCTAAGAAATAAATGATGTTAGTGGCTGTAATGACAGCATAGTGCACAGGGCTTGCAGGCAAACCACCAGAGTTCGAATCTCAGCATCCCATATGGTCCCTGAGAACTGCCACGAGTAAATACTGAGGGAAGAGCCAGGAGTAACCCCTGAACACCACTGAGTGTGGCCCAACCGCCAAAAATAAATGAATGGAATTTAAAGGTTAGAAATGAAAAAAATATCCAAGTGTGTCCTCGAAACAATACCAAGAACAAAAGCAAGACAGGTTAAGTGTGGAAAGAGAAGTTAATTTATTTGGTTTGTTTTGAGTCAGACACATCAATGTATAGTGTTTATTCATGGCTCTGGGCTGAGCAAATACTCCTGGTCATGCCTGGGGAACATATTGGATGTCGAGGATCAAACCAGCAGTGATTCCTGAGTACATACCATGGAGTCACCATGTGCATAGTCAGCTGGACCCCAAAATGAAACAAACAAAGCAAAAAAATAGGTTGGACTAATAATAAACTCACAGTTGTGAGTATCTCACAACTGGGGAGATACTCCAGCAAATCGGGGTTCACCTGTACCCTGCACACACTTGGCCATCCCAGCCCATACTATGCCGCAGGGCTGACCACAGCTCACTCAGGCATAAGACAGAAGGCGGGAAGAATCAAGATTTGCCTGATTTTTGATTTACAATGATTCTCGGCAATATTATGGTTGATCTCTGCCTTAAACTCCTTTAAAACAGGGCCTCTGGGCCAAGGCAGAATAAGAGCAAAGACTGAGACAATGGTGAACCTTGGCAGTCCAGAGTGAGGGGTGGTTATGTATGTATGTATTTAATTTACTAAAGAGAAAAATCCCCAACTGCTAATAAAATTTTAGGATTAAAATTGATGAGAATTTGTACAGTGCTTTGGGAAGTATTGCCATTTTGACAATATTAATTCTCCCGATCCATGAACAGGAGATACTTTTCCATTTCCTCACATCCTCTTTTATTTCCATAAGCAGCGTTTTATAGTTTTCTTCGTACAGGTCCTTTACTTCCTTAGTTAAACTAATTCCTATGTAGTTCATTGTCTGCCGTACACTTAATGTGATCTTCATTGAGTTGAGAAAAAAAATGGACACACGTTTAATGTCAACACTTTTGTCAATTTTGAATGTCCTTCTTACAAAACTATTTGGTCATTCCAGGAAAAGCCATATATGTGTCAATAATTGTATTTGCATGGTGTAAATGTTAGACATCAATCCTGCAGGGTTCGAGATTTTTTTTTTGACATGGAGACTCTCAAGAAATCAAGAAAAATTCGGAATTCTCCTCTGCTATTCTCCAGGGAAGCAACCAGCCTCAGTGGAATGTCTCTGATCCTGGGCACTGTGACAGTCTCAAGTGAGCAGTGGTGCTTGCATCACTGTGAGGATTTTGAGACAGGCAGGAAGTCTTCAGATGGGAAAAGTCCCAGAGCTGTTAGCAGCACGGACACAATTTGAGTCAGCCACCACACAAGTGTGATCATCTGAATATCCACACAGGAGAGAAACTGTAGACATGTAAAGAATGTGAGAAGCCTTAGATGGATCCTCATACCTGATTATACATAGGAGAACTCATACAGGAGAGAAACGCTAATCATCCAAGGAATATGGGAAGATCTCAAGACTTAATATGCATACGAAAATTCATTTAGAGAAAACTTATTCATGTGAGGATAAGGAATGTATGAAGACCTTTATTTCCTTCTCAGGGGTTTCGGTGCATAGGAAAATTCATGCAGGAGAGAAACCTTACTCATGTAAGGACTGTGGGAAGATCTTTACTTTGTACTCAAAACTTACTAAGCACAGGAAAACACACACTGAAGAGAATCCTTATATATGTAAGAACTATTGGAAGGCATTCAGTTACCTCACTCCTTATTACATATAAGAACATTCATACTGGAAAGTATCCTTATGTATGTAAGGCAAGCAGGAAGGCCTACATTTTGTCCTCAAGCCTTAGTGATCACAGAAAAATTCAGATGGCAGACAGCTTACATATGGAAGGACTGTGGGAAGGCCTTCATTCAAAGTTGATGTCTTACTAAACAGAAAATTTCATACCAGAGAGAAACCCCATACATTTTTAAAAAGGTCTTTGCTCTACATTCAAGCCTTAGTATGCATAGGAAAATTTATATTGGAGGAAGTCTTACGTATGTCAGGAATGTGAAAAAGTCTTCACTCAACCCTCAACACTTACGATCCATAGGAAAATACAAACCGGAGGGAAAACTCATGTTTGTCAATGTAGGAAGACGTTTGTGTGCCTCTCTAGCCTTTGCAGTCATTGCAAAATGCACATGGGATGAGTTGACCCCGAAGTACTATAACCAAGTTCAGAATAATCCCCCTAGGGAAGACACGTTTTATTTAGGCTAGGAAGGTTAGGAGGGGGCTGCAAAAGTGCAGACAAGAAGCTGAGAATCCAGCATGACAAGCTTCCCATGACATCAACCTATAAGGAAAAAGTACTCGATGATTATCACCAGGGCAGGGTTATAGTTATGCCAGTGTCCTGGCATTTGACATTCACATGTATGTTAACTTGTAAATAACAGTCTTGGTGATGGAAGCCAGGAGGAAAGTGACTAAATAAGTACCAAAAATAAATAGGAAAAACCTCTTGAAGCTGCAAAAGCTTTTAAAAATGAATGAGACAATCTTACAAACCCTACAACCAGATATAAAAACGTGCACATGAATTTGTTGTCTTCACCTATTAATATTAATATTGCAAATTTGTTATCTCATAAATTTTATTTATTGTTTTGGACTTTTGGGTCACATCTGGCAATGCACAGAGGTTACTCCTGGCTATGCACTGAGGAATTATTCCTTGTGGTGTTTGGGCGACCATATGGGATGCTGCGATTCCAACCTTCGTAGGCCGCATGAAAATCAATTGCCCTACCCACTGAACTATCGTTCCAGCCCTATTTTATCATTTTTAATACAGAATTGTATCAACAGTTGGTGTTTTAATTTTCTTTAGTAAATTAAATAAATAACAATCCCTCACTCTGGACCGTCAAGGTTCACCGCTGGACCATTCTTTGCTCTGATCCTGGCATGACCCAAAACCCTGTTTTCTGGGGGGTTTTGGCAGAGACCAACCACAGTGCTGCAGGGAATCATCTTCAATCAAAAATCATCCAAACCTTCATTCTTCAGGCCTTTCTGTGATATATTGTAGGGCACTGTGCTCAGGCTCTACATCTGGTATTAAGCTCAGAGCTACATACCTGGGGGAATTCTCATATCTTGTGGAGCACTGAGGTTGGAATACAGGTCTGCATATCTTACAAGCACATTTTCCACTGTTGCATCTTTGCATATCTCGTATTCTGGGATTTTTTTGAAGACTCAAATCAGCATTGAGAATGTTATTTCTATAAACTGTCATCTTAAGAAAATGTTCCTGGAAATCTTTCATAGGGATGATGGAAGACAGTTTAAATTCATTTTATTGTGCATAGAAGAACTTGTGCAAATTTTTAAAGGGTTAAAGGGGTCCCTGGAGTGAAATATTTTACAAATGGTGGGGCCATGGGAGGGACCTCAAGCTTTCTCCATCTCAGCAGGTAATTCCGTTCATCTGATATACAGGGTGGTCACATTCCTAGATAACACTCCTTTCGCTTTTCAGTACTATTAGAGATAAGGAAACCAGAAACATTTACTTTTGCTTTTTTTGGGGGGTGGCTGGAGCGATAGCACAGCGGTAGGGCGTTTGCCTTGCATGCAGCCCACATAGCCGACCCGAGTTCGATTCCCCCGCCCCTCTCGGAGAGCCCGGCAAGCTACTGAGAGTATCTCACCCACATGGCAGAGCCTGGCAAGCTCCCCGTGACGTATTCGATGTGCCAAACACAGTAACAACAAAGTCTCCAATGGAGACATTACTGGGCCCGCTCGAGCAAATCGATGATCAATGGGAGGGCCTTTACCTTTACCTTTACCTTTTTTGGGGGGTGGGTTACACCTGTGATACACAGGGGTTACTCCTGGCTCTGCACTCAGGAATTACCGCTGGTGGTGCTCAGGTGACCATATGGGATGCTGGGAATCGAACCCGGGTTGGACACGTGCAAGGCAAATGCACTACCCGCTGTGCTATCACTCCAGTCCCAGAAACATTTACTTTTGGAAGCACTAAAATCCCAACAATCTAGTGGCCACTCAAATGCTAAAAGCCACTTAGATAGCAAAGCTATAAAATGATCAGTAAGATTTGCTAACTCTGAACTCTTTGTATAACTCCATTCTCGAATAGGTCCTTATGCTAGTTTTTATTTTTTTAGGTAATATTTTTCTTTCGCGACAACACCTGGCACTCATTACAGGTAACTCTTTCACTCATTTGGGATTCCAGGGATCGAGATCAAGTTAACCAAGTCCAGTGCAATGTACTGTTTCCACCTGATCCTTACTTTGCATTTGAAAATGTGTGTTTCTGAAGCCTCCTCGTGGAACATTCCTTTTAGGTAGGTGTCCACTGCTGGTGTGTTGTCACAGGGTAGAGCGTTGAATCTATAGTGTTCTAGATACTCTTAGTAGCCTTTTTTCTCCAGTCCCAGTTTCTCTCCAACTCTCTGGGGCCTGCTCTCAGGGTTATTCTGTTCCTCTCCAACACTGGCTTTGGACTCACTGTTTTCACTCCCATCTGGATTATTACTTCCCTGAAAAACTTGCTTTCCCCTCCTGTTACCTACCTTCCAGTTAGTGAATCAAACTGCTTCATTTTTCTTGATAGACACGTGCATGAGTACATTGGTTCGATGTTTGACTGACCAGTGCAGGATCAGGGCACTTCTTACTCCCCAGAGACCCATGGTGTGACTGGCCCCCCAGCAGTCGCCTCCCCCTCCTTTTTGTGACACTGCCCCTTGCAGCACAGGATCCCCTGGGTGTCCCAAAAGGAACTCTCTGCACCTGGAGCCTGGTCCTTTAAGGCTGCGGGTGGAAACGGAAGTGATGTCACAGACAGGGCCTTCCTGGTACCTATGTCCTTGCTGACAGATGGTTAAGTCAGTCCCACTATTGTTACATGGGTGAAGGGCGGCCCTGGACTGGATGGAGGCGGTCCTTGGAGGCTGATTTTGGGGCAGGACGGGGGCGACTCTCCGTCTCTGCACTATGAATAGCATGGGGGATGCTTTCACCCTGGTTTCTCACTTGTTCCCAGACATCCAGGTTTTCCTGAGGCGTGGCAGAGGCTTTAAGTGGACGTGGAGATTTGGGGGTGATTTGGAGGCTATACTGGTGCGCAATGTTGTTGGTGTGAGTGCGTGGTCTTGGGGGGCCGCTGAGGCCACAATGGTCTCTAGCTCCGTGTGATTGCAAGAAAAGAGAATAATAAGGATTCTGGGAAACTATGGAAATACAAGAAAACAGTGTTTTCAGAACCCACTCTTTTACTCTTTAAATGTTCCTCACTAATTTGTCCTTGCACATTATTTTTTGTTTGTTTTGTTTTGCTTCCTTACAGTTGTCCTGTTAGTGCTTTGGTTTTGGTCACTTCCTGTAGTGTTCTGCCCTTACTTCTGACTCAGCTCAGGGATCACTGCAGCTGTTGCCCAGGGTGGTCAACTATTGTACTTGGGTCAGCTGAGTGTAAGACCACTCCGCCCACAAAGTGGAATATTTACAGTATAAGTAGTCTTGAGAAGTTGCAAAGGTCAGGCACAGTTCATATTATGGTCCTTAGTAAAGAAATGCCTTGGTTATTTGGATTTATTTTCTATAAACCTGGGTGATTGCACCATTTTCAAATATATTCCTGCAAAACAGGAGCGAGCATAGGATGAGACTCACGTGGATGTGCTGATGCGGGATTAGATTAAATCAGGACTCAGATGGACCCAGGTCCAGCAGGACAGAGCATGGCTGTGCCTCAGGCTCATCTGGACCCAGAAGTAACCTTGTTCCCCTGAACAGAGTGCACAGGCGCATGTCCTTGTCCACCCTGCAAGAGAGTGGCTGAAGGTTTGTCTACCCTAAGTCCCAGTGACTTTCCCCATGGCAGAGCCACATTTCAGGCTGTAATTCCCAGGGGCAGCACTGCTGCCTGCCTGCAGGGGGTGCTGGTACTCAGGAACTCCTGAGGCCCCTGACTGGGCCTCTAGCGAATATTTTGTGCTCCATGGAGGAATCTGATAATCATAGAAGGCTGGGATTTCCACTGCTTTCACCCCATCTTGATGACTTCCTCACGCAACTCAATGTCAGGTGCCTTGTACCAACTTGCCTGTTTGACCTTGAATCAACCCACATGTGTTTTTCCTGATGGACTGTGTGTGAGAGCATTGTTTCAATGTCTGACTAACCAGTACAGGATTCGGGCTCTTGGCCTTACCCCAAGCGCCCTACTGTGTGATCCACCACTCCAGCAGCTGCCTCTCCACTACTATATCCAGTCCATCCCCCTTGCAGCACGGATTCACCTGCTGGGCACAGAGGGTCTCTGCATCTGGACCATGGTCCTTTAAGGCTCCTGGCAGAAGCAGAAATGATGTCATAGACAGGCCCTTCAGAAATTCTATTCTAGTGGTGGTTGCCTGGCTCTGGCCGCCATTGGTCTCCTCGGTAGAGGAGGATCTTGCACCCGGCTTGACAGGGCAACTGCGAAACCCATTTTGTGGCAGAACGCAAGTGGCCTCAGCTGAGCGCCCCACATCTTGGCACTGTGAGTGGTGGGGCTGCGCCAGCTTGGGGGGCACTTTCGCGCTTGTTTTCCACTGTTCAGGATCTCCAGGTTTTTCCTGAGGTGAGGTAAAGTGCAAGCTTTCAGGGGACCCAGAGGCTTTGGGCGATGGGTGCTGTGCCAGGCCCAGGGGTCGCAGGTGTGAACAAGTGTTCCTGGTGGGTCCCCTTGGCCAGGATATCCTCCAGCTCCTGAAAGGTTCAGAGTTCGGTGGGCCTGGCGCTGCGGGACCTACAGAGGGCAGGGCTTGGCCCTCTCGAATCTGCCAGCACCAGACTGTGCTTGACCCTGTCTGGAGCCTTTGGCCCTGGCATCCTTAGTGTGGCACCTTCTGATTCACTTAGAAGGGCAGGGCCTCAGCCGCATTGCAGCAGGAGACCCAGATGTCCTCTGTCCTTTGATTGACTGCCCTGATGGGGCGGTGCCACCTGGTGATAGAGAGGGGCCACCCAGTGTCTCTGTCCTTGCAGGTGAGTGGGGTTTGCAAATGAAACTTTTTCATAAATATCATTTTGGTTTGGCTCTTGTGCCACATGTGGAGTTTGTCAGTGTTTACTTTCAGCTATGCAGTCGGGAAGTTCTGCTTGTGGTACTCAGGGAACATAAGGGATTCTGGGAATTGATCTCGGTTGGCTGCATGCAAGGCAAGTTCCCTACCCACTTTACTGTCTCTAGTCCCAGCTTTTGTTTATTTTTTCCTAGGTTCAGAATTGCTCCATCCTAAGGTCCAGTTGCAAAGCACCCCACACATGTAATCTCTCCCTGACCAGACGACCCCCAGCTGTTGTGAGTACTGGGGGTAAAGTTTTGTTTTTCTTTTTTAAGAGAAATAGTTGATTTCCAGGGAGCGTGGTGGTGTTGGGGAAGCTTTTCTCAGGGTCTCTCCTGATGTGGTGAAAATAATTCATTTAGAAATGGCCAGAGCAATAGTACAGCAAGTAGGGTACTTTCCTTGCAAGCAGCCAACCCAGGTCTTTCTATGTCTAGTAATCCATATATTCCCTGAGCCCCATTAGGACTGAACCCTGATCCCATAGCTGCAATAACCCCTGAGCACTGCCAGTTGTGGTCTAAAAGTGAAATGTATGTGCATGCACACACACACATACACACAGAGGATGTGAGAGCAATGAGAGAGAGGAGTAGTATTCAGGAGAAAACATGAATTTCTGCAGTATAGAAAAATACAGAAAAAGGGGACGGGGATGCGCAGCTAGCTTGATCCCCTAGAATAGCCGGTTTGACCCCTGGATCTGCGCGGGACGGGCAGCTCAGGCACATCTCACGGAAACAAAGCTGAATGACTCCGGGAACTCTCTCCTCATTTGAACAGGTACTGCCCGGTGCCCAGCGCATGGGACCCTTTCTGGAGACGGGGCCGCTAATGCAGCCGTGATTTATTCTCCCACTACATATCCCATAGGAACCATAAGTTACCCTCTTAGAAGAAACCTTCTCTAGGTTAGGTCAACCACTAGAAACACATTAGCCAATAAATCGTTAAGCCTATCTCAACTCACTCTGCATTTCAAGCAGAATAGTAACAGTGAACGAGAAGGACTAAACCACACTGGTCACAATGGTAAAGCAACGCAAAAGCCGACCAAACTTTCATATTGAAGAGGCTAGCTCAGAAGTTACCAACAGTACTGTAGTGTTAGACAACCTCTCTGACAAGGAATTCAGAAGGGAGCTACTTAGGATGCTTAGGGAACTAAACGAAACAATAGAAAGCAATGCCAATAAAAGACAAGAGGATTTGAAGGCAGAAATGAGGAAAATGCCACCGGAAATGTCAGACCTGAAAAACCTGGTAGGCGAATTGAAAAACTCAGTGGAAGGCCTCAGCAGCAAAGTAACAGCTGCTGAGAACAGAATCAGTGAGCTCGAAGATGAAGTTCAGAGACTCTCCAGAAAAGAGCAGAAAATGGAAATGAGACTCACAATTCGGGAACAGATGGCAAGAGAAGATCGTCATGAAGCCAAGAGGGGTAACATAAGAATTATTGGAGTTCCAGAGGGACAGGAAGAAAACCTTGATGAAGAAGAAACTGACAAAGACACCATTGCTACAACGTTTCCAGAGCTGAAGAAAACTTGTAACCACATTCAGGAGGCCCGAAGGGTACCAGCTAGAAGAAATCCGAATAAAAATACCCCAAGATACATCCTGATCAAAATGACCAAAACCTTAGATAGAGACAAAATTCTGAGAGCAGCAAGATCAAAGAAAGAAATCTCCTACAAAGGAGCATCCTTAAAATTCACAGCTGATTTTTCTGATGAAACCCTCATGGCCCGAAACAAGTGGTGGGATATAGTGAAAAAACTCAATGAAATAAATGCCTCTCCAAAAATACTTTACCCAGCGAGACTCTCAGTCATAACAGAAGGAACAACACAGTTTCACAGACAAACAACAGCTCAGGAACTTCATAGACTCAAAGCCATGGTTACAAGAACAACTAAATGGGCTACTTTAAGGCAAGACAGGACCCTCAAATACACCAAATTTCAAAAGAACAATGGGACAAAAACCCATAACAATAATCTCTCTCAATGTCAATGGGCTAAACGCACCAATTAAAAGACACAGAGTGGCAGGATGGATTAGAAAATTGAACCCAACATTCTGCTGCCTGGAAGAAACACATCTCAATAGTCAAAGCAAACACAGACTTAGAGTCAAAGGCTGGAAAACAACCCTACAGGCCAAGAGCTTCCATAAAAAAGTTGAGGTAGCCATTCTAATATCAGACGACATTGATTTCAGAGTGAAGAAGGTCACAAGAGACAGTGAAGGCCATTTCTTACTGATCAAAGGTTCTGTCCAACAGGAAGAACTTACAATACTAAATGTATATGCACCTAACGAGGGACCAGCAAAGTACTTAAAACAACTACTCATAGATTTGGAGAAAGACATCAATATCAACACAATACTACTGGGACACTTCAACACCATTTTATCACCTCTTGATACATCAACGAGACTCAAGCTTAATAAGGACATAATTCATCTGAGGGAAACAATGGAAGAAAGGGACTTAGTAGATATATACAGGACACTTCATCCTCAAAAAGCTGAATACACATTCTTCTCAATTGTACATGGAACATTTTCGAAGATAGACCACATGCTGAGCCACAAAACATACCACTGTAAAATTAAGACGATAGAGATTTTATCACCAATCTTCTCAGACTATAATGTGCTGAAATTAGAAGTAAATCACACACAAAATCAGAAAATTAAATCAAACACCTGGAAATTAAACAATGCAATATTGAACAACGAGTGGCTTAGAAAGGTAATCAAAGAGGAAATCAAAAGATTCCTAGAAATGAATGAAAATGAGGACACGAGTTACCAAAACTTATGGGACACAGCAAAAGCTGTATTAAGAGGCAAGTTTATAGCTCTACAAGCATTCCTCAGAAAGGAGGAGCGAGCCCACATAAATAACCTAACCTCACAGCTTAAGAGCTTGGAGAAGGATCAAAAAAAGGAGCACAACCCAAACAGGAAGAAGGAAATAATAAAACTCAGAGCAGAGATTAACGAGATGGAAACCCAAAAAACAATCCGAAAGATCAATAAAACCAAGAGCTGGTTCTTCAAGAAAATTAACAAGATTGATAAGCCTCTAGCAAAACTCACAAAGAAAGGGATAGAGAAAACCTTTTTAATAAACCGAATCAGAAATGAAAAGGGTGTCATTATAATGGAAACTACAGAAATTCGAAGGATCCTCAGGGAGTACTTTGAGAAGCTTTATGCCATGGAACATCAAAACTTCGAGGAAATGGATAAATTTCTAGACTCCTACAGACTCCCAAGGCTGACCAAGAAGACCTGGAATACTTGAACAGACCTATCCCCATCGAGCAAATTGAAATGGTAATAAAAAGTCTCCCCAAGAACAAAAGTCCTGGCCCGGATGGGTTCACTAGAGAATTCTTCCAAATACTTAAAGAGGACTTACTCCCAATCCTCTTTAAGCTTCTCCATGAAACTGAAATATCAAAAACACTTCCAAAGAGTTTCTACGAAGCAAATATTACCCTGATACCAAAAGCAGACAGCAATACCACAAAGAAAGAAAATTATAATATGCAGATATCCGTGATGAAAACAGATGCAAATATCCTCAACAAACTACTAGCAAATAGAATCCAACTACTCATCAAAAAGATCATACACCATGACCAAGTAGGATTCATCCCAGGGATGCAAGGATGGTTTAACGTTCAGAAATCAATCAACATAATCCATCATATCAACAAAAGAAAAGATAAAAACCATATGATCATATCAACAGATGCAGAGAAAGCATTTGACAAGATCCAGCACCTGTTTATGATGAAAACCTTAGCCAAAATGGGTATAGAGGGGAATTTCCTCAACATAGTTAAAGTCATCTACCACAAGCCTACAGCAAGCATCATCCTCAATGGGGAAAAAACTGAGAGCCTTCCCTCTAAGATCAGGGATGAGACAAGGATGTCCACTCTCTCTACTGCTGTTCAGTATAGTACTGGAAGTACTTGCAATAGCAATTAGGCAAGAAAAAGATATTAAGGCATTCAGGTAGGAAAGGAAGAAATCAAGCTCTCACTATTCGCAGATGATATGATACTATACTTAGAGAACCCTATAACCTCCACCACGAAACTCCTAGAAACGATAGACTTGTATAGTATAGTTGCTGGCTATAAAATCCATACCTAAAAGTCCATGACTTTCATACGCAAACAGTGAGATAGAAGAAAATGACATGAAAAAAACAATCCCGTACATAATTGTTCCCCAGAAAATCAAGTACCTGGGAATCAGCTTAACTAAGGAAGGAAAGAACCTGTACAAAGAAAACTACAAAACGCTACTTCAGGAAATAAAAGAGGACACAAGGAAATGGAAAGATATCCCCTGCTTATGGGTCAGGAGAGTTAACATTGTCAAAATGGCAATACTTCCCAAAGCATTGTACAAATTCAATGCAATTCCTATAAGGATAGCCATGCCATTCTTCAAAGAAATGTAGCAAACACTCCTGAAATTCATCTGGAACAATAAGCCCCCACGAATATCTAAAGCAATTCTTGGGAAAAAAGACAATGGGAGGAATCAACCTCCCTAACTTCAAACTCTACTATAGAGCAGTAATAATTAAAACAGCATGGTACTGGAACAAATGCAGAGTTGCAGACCAATGGAACAGGGTTGAATACACTGACATCTCCCCTCAATCATATGATCATCTAGTCTTTGACAAAGATGCAAGAAATGTGGAGTAAGGAAAGCCTTTCTAACAAATGGTGCTGGCAACACTGGATGGCTACATGCAAAAAAAAAAAGGCTCAGAACTCTGGCTAACACCATGTACAAAAGTAAAATCAAAATTGATTAAAGACCTCAACATCAGACCGAAAACCATAAGGTACAGTGAAGACAAAGCTGGCAAAACCCTCCATGACGTTGAAGCTAATGGTATCTTCAAAGATGTCACACCACTAGCTGAGCGAGTGAAAACAGAGATAGATAAATAGGACTATCTTAAACTAAGAAGCTTCTGCACCTCCAAAGAAACAGTGAACAAAATACAAAGACAGTCTACAGAATGGGAAAGGATATTCACTGAATACACATCTGACAAGGGGTTGATATCAAGGATATATAAAATACTGGTCGAACTTCACAAGAAGAACATACCCATCCCCATAAAAAATGGGGCAATGAAATGAACAGAAACTATCTCAAAGAAGAAATCCAAATGGCAAAAAAGCACATGAGAAAATGCTCTACATCATTAATCATCAGGGAGATGCAGATCAAAACCACAATGAGATACCATCTCACACCTCAGAAACTGGCCCACATCCAAAAGAACAAAAGCAACTGGTGCTGGCGCGGATGTTGCGAGAAAGGAACACTCCTTCACTGTTGGTGGGAATGCCGACTGGTTCAGCCCTTTTGGAAAACAGTATGGACCATTCTCAAGAAATTAGAATTTGAGCTCCCATTTGACCCAGCAATACCACTCCTGGGAATATATCCCGGAGGCAAAAATGTATAGTCGAAGTGACATCTGCGTTTGTTTGTTCATTGCAGCACTCTTTATAATAGCTAGAATCTGGAAAAAACCCCGAGTGCCCAAGAACAGATGACTGGTTAAAGAAGCTTTGGTACATCTACACAATGGAGTGGGCTAGAGCGATAGCACAGCAGGTAGGGCATTCGCCTTACAAGCGGCCAACATGGCCGACCCGAGTTCGATTCCTCCGCCCCTCTCGGAGAGCCCGGCAAGCTACCGAGAGTATTCGATATGCCAGACACAGTAACAACAATGTCTCCAATGGAGATGTTACTGGGCCCGCTCAAGCAAATCGACGATCAACGGGAGGGCCTTTACCTTTACCTTTACACAATGGAGTACTATGTAGCTGTTAGAAAAGATGAAGGCATGAATTTTACATACAAGTGGTATCATGTGGAAGGTATCATGCTAAGCGAAATGAGTCAGAAAGAGAGGGATAGACATAAAAAGATTGCATTCATCTGGGGGACATAAAGTAACAAAATAGGAGATTAATACCCAAGAATAGCCAAGATCAGTACCAGGAGGATTACTCCATATCTTAGAGGCCAGCTGGGCACGCTAGGGGAAAGGGCAGCTCAGATAGAAATGGGAGCACCAAATAAAGGGTGTTTGGAGGATCCTCCCAGGAGGGGAGATACATGTTGGAAGTAGAATATGGACTGAACATGATTGATATTCAATGCCTCTTTTCCAGACCATAACACCCAAAAGGAGAGAGAGAACAAAAGGGAGGCAGGGTGGAATGGGGGATGGGGGGTGGGAGGGATACTGGGATTTGTCGGGGTGGAGAATGGGCACTGGTGGTGGGATGGGTACTCGATCATTGTATAACTGAAACCCAAGCACAACAACTTTTAAGTCTACAACTGTACCTCATGGTGTTTCACTAATAAAACAAAAACAAAAAAATTGATGAGAAAACAAACTTGCAATAACAATAGATATAGAAAATAAAATTTTTTGTAGGAGTACTGCTATTTATTTAGCCACTGATTAGCTGATTGAATTGTGCATGAACTCCACCTTACTTTTTTTCCATTTTTTACAATTTTATTTATTGAATCACCGTGAGAGCAGTTACAAAGCTTTTGGGTCTAAGTCTCAGTCATACAATGAAACACTCGTACCTTCAACAGTGCCCATTTCCCATCACCAAAAATCCCAGTATACCCCCATCCGATACCCTCCCCCTGCCTGTGGGGCAGATGATTTCTACATTACTCTCTCTCTCTACTTTGATCAAATTCACTATTTCGACATCAGGCCCACCATTATTTGAGATTTTACCCCAACACTCAGATCTGCTGAAAAGGCAACAATAGACAATTTGTGTTCTATTGCTAGTTATGAATAACATATGATGTCGTGTGGCTGCAGTAGGGCCATGTGGTTTTGAAATTCCAAAATTTTAACACTTAAATATGGAGGGATTTCTGCCAAAAACCACTGGGTTTCGAGATCTGCTCCTGAGTCTCTGGGATCATGGCCGTTGAGCAGCTTGATGAGGAGCCAGAGAGGCCATTCGTGGGCGATGACCTGGGGTCTCATTGGGGTGGGGAGGACAGGCCTGGC
The DNA here is from genome assembly GCF_029834395.1 of Sorex fumeus. NCBI lineage: Eukaryota > Metazoa > Chordata > Mammalia > Eulipotyphla > Soricidae > Sorex > Sorex fumeus. The sequence goes on along the minus strand of NW_026606076.1, from coordinate 23,436,621 downwards.
TCTCCCCCCCCCCCATCCCGTGAGGTCAAAGATGTTTCGTCACTGCGGGCCCAAGCCTGACTGTCCAATGTCCTCTGGAGGATGATAGCCACCAAGTCGCCAAGAGGGAGCAGGGGGAGGGACAGCACCCATTCCCCCGTGGGGTGGCCCAGCGACAGTAACCTACTGCGGGGTCCGGACACATTTCTGCCAATAGCTGCTGGGTTTCGAGATTTGTTTCTGAGTCTCTGGGATCAAGGCCGTTGAACAGCTTGATGAGGAGCCAGAGAGGCCGTTCGTGGGCGATGACTTGGGGTCTCGTTGGGGTGGGGAGGACAGGGCTGGCTCCACCCCACCCCCATCCCGTGAGGCCCAACAAGTTTCGTCACTGCGGGCCCAAGCCTGACTGTCCAATGGCCTCTGGAGGATGACAGCCAACAAGTCGCCAAGAGGGAGCAGGCGGAGGGACAACACCCTTTCCTCCCTGGGGTGGCCTGGTGACAGTAACGTACTGTGGAGTTCAGATGCATTTCTGCCAAAAGCCACTGGGTTTTGAGATTTGTTTCTGAGTCTCTGGGATCATGGCCGTTAAGCAGCTTGATCAGGAGCCAGAGAGGCTATTCATGGGCGATGACTTGGGGTCTCGATGGGGTGGGGAGGACAAGCCTGGCTCCACCGGCATCCCATGAGGCCCTGTGTGTCTTGTCACTGGGGGCCCAAATGTAACTATCCAGTGGCCTCAGATGGATGGTGGCCACTGGGACGCCAGGGGGAACAGGCCAAGGCACGAAACCCATTCCCACCAGGGTTGGCCCAGCACTGGTAGCCTACTGCAGAGAGCAGACACATTTCTACCTAAAGCCACTGGGTTCTGAGATTCGTTTCTGAGTCTCTGGGATCATGTGCATTAAGCAGTTCAATCAGGAACCAAAGAGGCCTTGCCTCCAATTATATAGCAGAGCCGGAGGTGGTTTGTGGGTGTGTTTCCCACATACCTAACTTTTGGCCGTTTACTTTCTTTGTGAACTTTGCCCCAAGTTTTTGGGGTCTGGCCAAAGGCACAGCAGCAACTTTGGGGTATCTGGAAGTCTGAAGGCGCCATGACGATGCTGATGCACTCGCCTCACAGGTACAGATTGACTTGCTGGCGGCACCATACCCCCTAGAAAATAAATTTATTTGAACATTGTTATATTTGATTGCAGCATTTTTAAGACTCTAAGAATCTTTGAAGCTTTTTGTTGCTTCAAGAGGTGTTTACGTATTTTTAATTTTTATTTAGTCACGTTCTTCTTAACTTTCATCACCCAAACCCATTATTTACAAGTTAACATACACGTGAGTCCAAATGCTGCGACACTGTTAAAGCTGGAGCTCAGGTGATAATCAGCAAGTACCTTTACTTATAGTAATGATATCACCGGAAGCTTGTCACATGCTACCTGGATTATTTCCTTCTTGGCTGCACTCCTGCAGCCCCCTAACACTCCCAGTCCAAACAAAACTTATCTTCCCTAGGGGCATTTGTCTGAATGTGCGGATAGTTATTTGGGATTGACTCATCCAGTATGCATTTTATGATGTCTAAAAGGCTTGAGAGGTTTGCAAAGGCCTTCCCACATTAACAAACTTAAGATTTCTCTCCAGTATATGTTTTCGTATGGCTATGTTTTTGGACTGGAGCGATAGCACAGCGGTAGGGCGTTCACCTTACAAGTGGCCAACATGGCCGACCCGAGTTCGATTCCTCTGCCCCTCGCGGAGAGCCCGGCAAGCTACCGAGAGTATTCGATATGCCACACACAGTAACAACAAAGTCTCCAATGGAGACGTTACTGGGTCCGCTCGAGCAAATCGACGATCAACGGGATGGCCTTTACCTTTACCTTATGGCTAGTAAGGGTTATGTGTTCAGTGAAGATCTTGCATTTTTCTTACATATTTAAGACTTCTCTCCACTATGATTTTAAAATGCATAGTAAGGCTACAGTGTAGAGTGAAGACCTTCCCACATGTCAGACATTTATGTGGTTTCCAATGTAATTTTTCTTCTGTGCTTAGTAAAACAACAAGTTTGAGTGAAAGCCTTCTCACGGTCCTTCTATATATAGAGACAGTCTGTCTCCAAGACCAATTTTCTATGATTCTAAGGCTTGAGAGGTTAATGTAGGCCTTTCCGCATTGCTGATACATGTAAGTATTCTTTCCATTATGAATATTAATATGTGTAATGAGGAGGAGTAAGTGAACGCATTCCCACAGTCCTTACATATATAAGTGATGCCCCGAATTCATCTCAAAGATGGTAAAAGTGATTCAATCCTAAGGTTCTCTGCTCCAAATCCCTGGGACAGGCACATGCCCAGAACTGCACACAGAGCATTGTCTGAACTGTGTGACTGAACAGGCGAGGCTCTAAGAGCAGGAAGGACAAAATAGGAAAAACACATGTCCTGTGGCCTGAGACATTTGTAGCCATCAGGGTACATAAATAAGTAGCAAATCCGGGTTCCCCTGATGCCTGTCAGGGGTGAATCTGGAGCACAGAGCCAAGAGGAATCCCTGAGTACCTCCATTGTAGCACGAAAATAAACATGAAAGAAAACAAAGCAGCAGGATGGAGTAACAGGACTGTGGGTCTGTGGACAGCAGTTAGGGCTGGCGATACCGCCATCCCTTATAGTTCCTCAAGAACTGTCAGATGGAAATCCTTTGTATAGAATCAGAAATAACCCGAGAATAACTGGGTTTAACCCCTCCCCTTCAACATCTTTCAAAAGCAAACAAACAAACAAACAAGTCTAATCAGCATTGGACCCCTGGCACCCTATATGGCTGGTTCCCCAGTCCTGAGAGGAATGACCCTTGAGCACCACTAATATGGCCCATTCAAATCAACAACAACAAAAATAACAACAGTGGCCTCAAACAGAGAGCGATAAATCAGGCTAGGAACCAGATCCCAGTCTCCTTCCTGAAAAAATCAGAGACTATCGGCCTTGGAAGCCTGTGCTACAAGTCACTGCACTGTGTCATCTTATCACTATCCTGCCTGAAGATGGTGTGGCAGAGGCCATCTCACCATCTCCTTCCTGTTTTCCCTGTGGACCAACAGGAGGCTCCGTACAAGGACCTGAGCTGTGGGCACCAGAGAGGAGCACAACCAGCCCTGGCCCCCACCTGACCAGAATTCCCTGCATTGGAACCAGAAAGGTAGTGACCAGCCAGATGTTTGGACACTGGCTCACAGAACCATCCACGGGGAGACACTGACAGATGTTCCTGTTTCTCAGGGGACAGAGAAGTTTGTTGTGACCCTGCTGCTGTCAGGACAGGAGTGGTTGAGGCTTACAGGGGAGGAAAACGCTGCACTGCCCAAGCCCGGGACTCTACCCTGGGAACCACATAGGAAGGTCCCTAAGACCAGAGACTAACTCTGAGGCCAGGAGCTCCCATGCAGCTGCAACCCCTGCAGGCCCCAGTGACCACAGCACCTTTATTCGCTCTACCGTGGGGCCAGCAACAGGGACAAAACTTCAGCTGCCCTCTTGCAAAGGGGAAGGGACACAGGTCTGGGCACTCTCTTCCAGGGACTAAGGTCACTTCTGGGCTCAGGTAGGCCCCAGGTAGTCCCAGCTCTGATCCTCTGGACCTGGACCCATCCTGGTCGTGATTTACTGAAATCCCACAATCAGCACATGAGCCTCATCCAGCACTTGCTCCTATTTTGCAGGGATACCTCTGAGAATGCCAAGAGAGAGATAGCCACAAAAAAAAAAAAAAAAACGCCTGTCTTCGAAAACTCTAGAACTTATTCGCCAACGTGGTTTGGCACATGCCTCAGGCAACCGCAAGTGAACATTAGAGCTCGCAAAGCAGTGCAGAGATGCGATCAAGGAAGACCTCAAAGAGAGAGGAGCAGAAATACTGGTAGATGCAGCAGAAGCCGGGAAAAGTTTGTAATGCCCGCCTGTCCTTCGCCAACTACAAGACCAAAATGACTGCCCTCCGACGTCCTGATGGATCCATCACATCTTCCAGAAAGGCAATGGAGAAGATTATCCATGGCTTCTACTCACATCTTTTTGATAGAAATGTCCACCTGCCAACATACCAAATTCCACAGGATGGATATGTCATTCCCATTGTTCTCCCTTCTGAAATCCGACACGCCATTTTGTCAGTAAAGAAACGAACAGCATCCGGCCTAGACAAGGTCACACCTGAACACCTGAAGAACCTGCCGTCTGTACTCATCAATGCACTGGCTCGGCTCTTCACACGCTACCTGTCTGAATGCAAGGTTCCGTCCCAATGGAAAACCAGCAGGACTGTACTACTGTACAAGAAGGGAGACATCCATGACATTGGCAACTATCACCCGATCTGCCTATTGTCTGTCATCTACACGTTGTTCACTCAAGTCATCCTGAATAGGATTACACAACACTAGATGAAGGACAACCATGCGAGCAAGCCGTGTTCCGAAAAGGATTCAGCACCATTGACCACATCCACATGATAACCAAGCTCATTGAGGTTTCTCAGGAGCTCAAGATGTCGCACTGTCTAACGTTCATTACTTTAAAGAAGGTCTTTTATTCTGTTGAGACAGAAGTGGTCACTGAAGCCCTAGTCAATCAGGGCAGTCAAACTCAATACATCAAGATCCCTGTAAGTTGTATTACGGATTCACTACCAGGATCTCTCCATTCCATAAAGAAATTATCATTGATGTCAAGAAAGAGGTTCGGCAGGGTGATACCATTTCACCGAAACTCTTCACTGCCACACTCGAGAACATCATGCAACGACTGGAATGGGAAGGAATGGGAGTGAAGATAGATAATCGGCAACTATACCACCTCCGCTTTACTGATGACATCATTCTAATAACAACAAACATTAGCCAAGCAGCACAAATGCTGGTCGACTGTGACCGTGAGTGTGGAAAGGTCAGAATACAGCTGAATCTTACGAAGACAATGTTTATGAGAAACAGCCTCGTTCCTGACACCCCATTCGCTCTCAACGGAACAACCATCTCCAAATGCAACAGCTATGTGTACCTAGGTCGAGAAGTCAACACAACAAATGACCTGGCACCTGAGCTGAGCAGGAGGAAGAGAGTGGCTTGGAAGGCCTTCAAGAGCCTCAAAGAAATAGCTAAGAGGATGAAGAACCTCCGGCTCCAGGCACATCTCTTTGATTCCACTGTTCTTCTTTGCATTAACATACGCCTCAGAGACCTGCGCCCTATGCAAACAGGATGAGAATGCCATTCGGGTCTCCCAAAGAGGAATTGAAAGAGCTATGCTTGGAATGTCATGTTTCACTCAAATGAGAGAAAGAATCTGGAATTGTGACATCCGTCGATGATCAAGAATCAGGGATACTGTCTCATTTGCCAAGCCATCAAAAATCAGATGGGCTGGTCACGTAATGAGATTTAGAGAAGACTGCTGGACTAGAGCTGTTACCAACTGGATTCCACGGGATGTCAAAAGACCAAGTGGCCACCCACCTACCAGATGGTCAAACTTCTTCATCAAGATCATGAACGATCGATTTGAGGCTCTTTGTGTTCCTAGAGTGAACAGACGCCATTGGGCTACACAAGCACGCGACAGGGACAAATGGAGACGTTACTGGCATGCGCTCGAGCAAACGACGATTAACGGGAAGTCAATTGATCAAGTGAGCTCTGAGAACCATGTAAACAATATGTTGTATCACAAATCTATCCAAATAACCAGGGCGTTTACTACGAACCATGATGTTACATGTATCTAACAACTGGAATTTCTGGAGTGAGTCTACTTTGAAACCATGAATAATTTATCTTGGGGCCTGAAGTGGTAATATATTGGGTAAAACATTCACCTTACACTTGGCAGACCTAGATTCAATATATTAGAACATATATACTCTTCCAGGAGCTGGAGGAGATCCTGGCCAAGAGGAGCCCCCAGGATCACTTGTTCACACCTCTGACCCCTGCGCCTGGCACATCCCCTGCTGAACCGCTAAAATCCTCTTGGTCCAAAGAAAGCTTTCGCCTTACCTCACCTCAGCAACCGTCTGGAAATCCTGAACAGTGGACAACAAGCACGAAAGCGCCCCCCACAGGAAAAACACATGTGGGTTGATTCAAGGTCAAACAGGCAGGTTGGTACAAGGCACCTGACATTGAGTTGCGTGAGGAAGCCATCAAGATGGGGTGAAAGCAGTGGAAATGGCAGCCTTCTATGATCCTCAGATTCCTCCAAGAAGCAAAAAAAAATTCCCTAGAGGCCCAGCCAGGGGCCTCAGGAGCTCCTGAGTACCAGCACCCCCTGTAGGCAGGCAGCAGTGCTTCGCCTGGGAACTACAGCCTGGAATGTGGCTCTGCCATGAGGAAAGACTGGGACATAGGGTAGACAAACCTTCAGCCACTCTCTTGCAGGGTGGACAAGGACATGCGCCTGTGCACTCTGTTCAGGGGAACAAGGTCACTTCTGGGTCCAGATGAGTCTGAGGCACTGCCATGCTCTCTCCTGCTGGACCTGGGCCCATCTGAGTCCTGATTTACTCTAATCCCGCATCAGCACATCCGCGTAAGTCTCATCCTATGCTCGCTCCTTGTTGTGCAGGAATATATTTGAAAATGGTGCAATCACCCAGGTTTATAGAAAATAAATCCAAATAACCAAGGCATTTCTTTACTAAGGACCATAATATGAACTGTGCCTGACCTTTGGAACTTCTCAATACTACTTATACTGTAAATATTCCACTTTGTGGGCGGAGTGGTCTTACACTCAGCTTACCCAAGTACAATACTTGACCACCCTGGGCAACAGCTGCAGTGATCCCTGAGCTGAGTAAGAAGTAAGGGCAGATCCCTACAAGGAGTGGTCGAAACTAGAGCAACAACAGGACAACTCTAAGGAAGCAAAACAAACAAACAAAAAATCATGTGCAAAGTCAAACTAGAGAGGAACATTTAAATAGTAAAAGAGTGGGTTCTTAAAACTCTGTTTTCTGGTATTTCCGTAGTTTCCCAGAATCCTTATTATTCTATATTCTTGCAATCACACGTTTCTTCTGTGTACAAGTGTGTATGTGTCTCTGTGTGTTTTTCTTTGAGCCAGAACAAGCATTGTTCAGGGGGTATTCCTAACTCTGCAATCAGGGTTTCACTCCTGGAAGCTTTGGGGTCATGAGGATGCTGGGGACCAAACCCAAGTTGATTGTGTGCAAGGCAAGTATTTGCTGTACTTTCGCTCTGCCTCTTCCTACATAAATTTCTTCCAAAAACACCAGGAGTCCTGTACAAAGTCACATACACACAAGTACCTTCCTTCAAAAAAAGGGAAAATTAAAAAAAAATAACAAAAATCTTTTCCCTCAGCATTTTATCCCAATAGCTACGAGTCACCCACTCAGGAAGAGGTGAAGAGTGGAGGGTGCTTTGCAACTTGACATGAGGGAGATAAAACTCGTGATCTGAAAAAAAACCCACCAATATTGTGGCTGGACAGACAATGAAGTCTGTAGGGAACTTGCCTTGACCTGGTAAATTCTCCGCGTACCTATGTCCTGCAGCAACACCAGCAGGAATCATACCTGAGCCCAGAGCCAGAGGAAGCCCTGAGCATCTCCGGGGATGCCCTCTCCCCCCAACCCCCCAACGAAACCCTAAACCAAAAATAGCCCCAAGGGAACATATTCACTGGCAAACCCCAGCCACCTGCAGGTCCACTGCCCCTGAATGTAACGGACCAACACGGTGGCAATGAAAATGAAGAACAGCAAAGGGACCCATGCCATCTGGGGTTGAGGGGGGCTGCGGCTCGGCCCTTCAAATCTGGAGGTTCTACAGCTACAAGATTAGGGCCGAAGGTTTCAACATGGGACTGCCAGGAGGGTCGGGACAGCCAAACCCCCCGCCCTGTGCAGGTCCCGCACCCCCGTGCTCAGCCCCAAGCTCAGCCCATCCCCCCACCCACCCACCCGCCACTGCCCCATCAAGGAGCTAGAGGCCATCATGGCCTCAGCGGCCCCCCGGGACCACGCGCTCACACCCGCAACACCGTGCCCCAGTGCAGCCCCCACCGCGCCCCCTAAAACTCCAACTCCCCCTAAAGCCATCGCCACGCCTCAGGAACACCTGAATGTCGGAGAACAAGTGAGAAACCAGCCCGAAAGCGTCCCCCAGTCTAGCACGTCGCTCACAGTGCAGAGACAGATAGTGGCCCCATCCTGCTCCAAAATCCATCTTCAAGAACTGCTTCCAGCCAGTTCCAGGCCGTCCTTCACCCATGTAACAATAGTGGGACCGACTGAACTGTCTCTGTCAACAAGAAAACAGGTACCCATAAGACCCTCTCTGTGACGTCACTTCCATTTCCACCCGCAGCATTAAAGGGCCAGGCTCCAGGTGCAGAGAGGTCCTTTCGGAACACCCAAGGGATACTGTGCTGCAAGGGGCAGAGCTCACATAAAGGAGGGGGAGGCAACTGCTGGGGAGGCTAGTCACACCATGGGACTCTGGGGAGTAAGAAGTGCCCTGAGCCTGCACTGGTCAGTCAAACATCTAACCAATGCACTCATGCACGTGTCCATCCAGAAAAATGAAGCAGGTTGTTTCACTAACTGGCACGTAGGTAGCAGGTGGGGACAGTGAGTTTCTCAGGGAAGTAATAATCCAGATGGGAGTGAAAACAGTGACTCTGAAGCAAGCCCTGGAGAGGAACAGAACAACCCTGAGAGCAGCCACCAGAGAGTTAGAGAGAAACTGGAACAGGAGAAAAAGGCTGCTAAGAGTATCTAGAACACTATAGGTTCAAGGCTCTACCCTCTGACAACACGCAAGCAGTGGACACCTACCTAAAAGGAATGTTCCATGGGGAGGCTTCAGAAACACACATTTTCAAACGCAAAGTATGGATCAGGTGGGAACAGTGCATTGCACTGGACTTGGTCAACTTGATCTCCATCCCTGGCATCCCAAATGTTGACTAAGAGTAACCCCTAAGAAGTGCCAGGTTTGGCCCCCCAAAAAATATTATCTAAAAAAATAAAACCTAGCATAAGGACTAATCCCAGAATGGAAGTATACACAGAGTTCAGAGTTAGCAAATCATACTGATCATTTTATAGCCTTGCTGTCTAAGTGGCTTTTAGCATTCGAGTGTCCACTAGCTTGTCAGGATTTTACTGCTTCCAAAAGTAAATGTTTCTGCAGCTGGAGTTGTAGCACAGCGGGTAATGCGTCTGCCTTGCATACGGCCAACCCAGGATCGATTCTCAACATCCCATATGTTCGCCTGAGCACCACCAAGGGGAATTCCTGAGTGCAAAACCAGGAGTGAACCCTGTGCGCCGCCATGTGTGACCCCCCCAAAAAAGCAAAAGAAAATATTTCTGGTTTCCTTATCTCTAATAGTAATGAAATGAGAAAGGAGTGTGATCCAGGAATGTGACCACCTGTACTTTCAGGAAGCACAGCTGAATAGAATTGCCTGCTGATATCGGGGAAAGATATAAGATGATAGTTTTTGGAGATACACATTCTCAATACTGAGTTGAGTCTTCAAAAAGCAAAAATCCCAGAATACAAGATATGCAAAGATTCAACAGTGGAAAAGGTGCTCGTCAGATACACCGACCTATATTCCAACCTTAGTGCTCCACAACATATGAGAGTTCCCCCAGGTATGTAGCTCTGAGCTTAATGCCAGGTGTAGGTCCTGAGCACAGCGCCCTACAATTTAACACAGAAAGCCCTAAAGAATGAAGGTTTGGCTGATTTTTGATTGAAGACGATTCCTTGCAGCATTGTGGTTGGTCTCTGCCAACCCCCCCCCACCCCCAGAAAACAGGGTTTTTGGGCCATGCCAGTATCAGAGCAAGGAATGGTCCAGCGGTGAACCTTGACGGTCCAGAGTGAGGGGTTATTTATTTAATTTACTAAGGAAAAAGAAAACAGCAATTGTTGATACAATTCTATATTAAAATTGATGAGACAGGGCTAGAACGATAGTTCAGTGGGTAGGGCAATTGCCTTGCATGCGGCCTATGAAGGTTCGATTCCCAGCATCCTATATGGTCCCCCAAGCACTGCAAGGAATAATTCCTGAGTGCATAGCCAGGAGTAACCTCTATGCATCACCGGATGGGACCCAAAAGGCCAAAAAAATGAATAAAATAAAATTTGAGATAAGAAATTTGCAATATTAATATCAATAGGTGGAGAAAACAAATTCAGGTGAACACTGTTATATCTGGTTGTAGGGTTGGTAAGATTGTCTCATTAATTTTTAAAAACTTTTGTTGCTCCAAGAGGTTTTTCCTATTTATATTTGGTACTTATTTAGTCACTTTCCTCCTGGCTTCCATCACCAAGACTGTTATTTACAAGTTAACATACACGTGAAGTACAAATGCCAGAGCACTGGCATAACTATAGCCATGGTGATAATTACTGAGTACCTTTCCCTTATAGGATGATGTCACGGGAAGCATGTCATGCTAGATTCTTAGCTTCTTGGCTGTACTTTTGTAGCCCCCTACTAACCTTCCTGGTCTAAATAAAACTTGTCTTCCCTAGGGGGATTGTTTTGAACTTGGAGATAGTTCTTCGGGGTCAACTCATCCCATGTGCATTTTACAGTGACTACAAAGGCTAGAGAGGCACACAAAGGCCTTCCTACAATTACAAACATGAGTTTTCCCTCCAGTTTGTATTTTCCTACGGATCGTAAGAGTTGAGGGTTGAGTGAAGGCCTTCGCACATTCCTGACATATGTAAGACTTCTCTCCACTATGAATTTTCCCACCCGCATGGCAGAGCCTGGCAAGCTCCCCGTGACGTATTCGATATGTCAGACACAATAACAACAAAGTCTCCAATAGAGACGTTACTGGGCCCGCTCGAGCAAATCGATGATCAACGGGAGGGCCTTTAGTTACTTACTTACTAAGGCTTGAATGTAGAGTAAAGGCCTTTTTAATATGTATGAGGTTTCTCCCTGGTATAAAATTTTCTGCTTAGTAAGATATCAACTTTGAATGAAGGCCTTCCAACAGTCATTCCATACGTAAGCTGTCTGCCATATAAATTTTTCTGTGATCACTAAGACTTGAGGACATAATGCAGGCCTTCCTTACATACATAAGGCCTTGCCTTACATACATAAGGTTTCTTTCCAGTATGAATATTCTTATATGTAATAAGGATTGAGAGGTAAGTGAGTGCCTTCCAACAGTCCTTAAATATATAAGGATTCTCTTCATTGTGCGTTTTCCTGTGCTTAGTAAGTTCTGAGTACAAAGTAAAGGTCTTCCCACAGTCCTTACATGAGTAAGGTTTCTCTCCTACTTGAATTTTCCTATGCACAGAAACCCCTGAGAAGGAAATAAAGGTCTTCATACATTCCTTATCCTTACATGAATAAGGTTTCTCTAAATGAATTTTTCTATGCATACTAAGTCTTGAGGTCTTCCCATATTCCTTGGATGAATAGCGTTTCTCTCCTGTATGAATTCTCCTATGCATAATCAGGTATGAGGATCGATCTAAGTCTTCCCACATTCTTTACATGTCTACAGTTTCTCTCCTGTGTGGATATTCAGATGATCACACTTGTTTGGCAGCTGACTCAAATTGTGTCCATGCTGCTAACAGCCCTGGGACTTTTCCCATCCGAAGACTTCCTTCCTATCTCAGAATCCCCACGGTGATGCAGGCACCACTGCTCACTCGAGACTGTCACAGTCCCCAGGATCAGAGACATTCCACTGAGGCTGGTTGCTTCCCTGGAGAACAGCAGAGGAGGATTCTGATTATTTCTTGATTTCTTTAGAGTCTTCATATCCAAAAAAATATGTCAAACCCTGCAGGTTTGATGTCTAAAGTTTCCACCATGCAAATACAATTATTGACACATATATGGCCTTTCCTGGAATGACCAAATATTTTTGCAAGAAGGATATGCAAAATTGACAGAAGTGTTGTCATTAACATGTGTCCATTTTTTTCAACTCAATGAAGAACACTTAAGTGGAAATAATTTCTATACAGAAAAAGGAATCACCAGTTTCAAGCAAATAAAAATGCACCCAAGTCTGGGTTCAGTTGTAGCTCAGTATGGAACTTTGTATACATGTATGAAGGCAAGGCTGAGTTCCCACAAAGCTGAGAAGGCAAGGACCATTGAAGGCATCTAACCTAATTGGATCAATGTAAGGATCAATGAGGTTTTTTTTCTGTTTGTTTGTATTTATCTGTTGGGACAGTGTTGCACGAAACACTGCTCATAGATCACTCCTATTGGGGCTGTGCGGACCATATTGGGTGCTGGGTATAGAATCTGGTTTCCATCCCTGGACAAAGCAGTGCATTTCCCACTACACTATTACTAGGACCAACAAACCAGTTCTTTTCAACAATGTCCACCTGTGCTTACATTCTATAAAAAAAAAACCTTAGTATTATTTTGCTCAAGTGGGCCCAGTAACGTCTCCATTGGAGACTTTGTTGTTACTGTGTCTGGCATATCCAATAGTCTCGGTAGCTTGCCGGGCTCTCCGAGAGGGGCGGAGGAATCGAACTCGGGTTGGCCATGTTGGCCGCTTGTAAGGCGAACGCCCTACCCGCTGTGCTATCGCTCCAGCAGCGGGTAGGGCGTTCGCCTTACAAGAGGCCAACATGGCCGACCCGAGTTCGATTCCTCCGCCCCTCTCGGAGAGCCTGGCAAGCTACCAAGAGTATTGGATATGCCAGACACAGTAACAACAAAGTCTCCAATGGAGACGTTACTGGGCCCACTCGAGCAAATCGATGATCAACGGGAGGGCCTTTACCTTTTTACCTTAGTATTATTTTGGTATTTAAAAAATCAATGTCTTTAAATCTTAAAACTACTGAGTTTAGCCCCCACTGAGGCTAGGAGCCTATGACTCTTGACATAAGTCTGTGGATTTCCTCCCTGCCATGTCCAGAGTCTGGAGATTTGCTGACAGCAAAGGATGCCAGGTGCCCCTATTCAAGCCACATGCTTGGTCCACTGAAAATACCACCGGCATAGTAATATTTATTCTGAACATGAAAATCTTTCCAGCTCAATTGTAATCGATGACCCTGTTGTACTGCATCAAAATATGGTAATACTGAATCCCAAATTTGGGGTTTGCATTCTAAAATCAAACAAAACATAATGTAAGAGTTACTCAGTGGATAGTAGAATGAGGCCCAGCAGATAGCGGACATCTTGATAGTTCTCACAGTCCAAACAGGCCCACAGCAAAGGGTAGATCTTCTGGGTGATCACTGTGAGGAGCTTGACATTACGCAAGTAGCTTTTGGGTTTTGAATTTTGACCATACCAGATAATGGAACCATATGGAATGCAAGGGATCAAAAATCAGTCAGCGGCCTAAAATACAAGTGCACTCCCTGGTATACATGTCCTGACCCAAACTAAGTTTTATATGGACTCATTCTTTATATAAAAACAAAGGTAAATATATGACTAAGAGGAACATGAGAGAACAGCAGAGAGACCATGTGCTTATCTTGAGGCAAACAGGCTCAGGTCTCAGATCCCTGAACACCTCGGGTATAATTGCTGAGCACACAGCTAGGAGTTAAACATGAGACCCACGAGGAGTCCCATATTACTATGGCTGGGCCCAAAATCTAAACAAGGATAAACTTCTTAGATACTCAAAAACATATAATGATCCGAGGGCAAATATAAGCATGGTGTTAGAGAGGGAAGAGGGAGTCTGGCTGCTCCAGAAAAGGGGACCCGGAGTTGCAGGCTGCACAGCCACCATGCTGAGGCACATACAGGAAGACCAAAGGCTGAGATTCCTATGGACTATTCTACACACCTGACAGATAAGGAAGATTAATGACAAAGCCAGGAAATTAAAACACACATCATTCCATGATGGACAGTCCAGGGGCAGGAAGGGCAACATGAACTCGGCAGAGATTTCTGGATTCAGGAGCCTGAAGCCCTTCGACCTCAAACAGCAGAGAGCTGGGCACTCAGGCGCGGAGCCACATCCCACGTCTCCTTCCTGAAACAACCCAAGACGTGAGAAGCCTGTGCGCTCCTCCTGTCACTGCACTGTGTCATCTTGTCGCTCTCATGCCTGAGGATGGAGTGGCAGAGATGCGTCACCACCTCCTGCCTTTGATTTTCCTGTGGATCAGCAGGAGGCTCCATGGAAAGACCTGAGCTGTGAGCACCAGAGGAGCACAGCCAGACCCCCCCACACCTGACCAGAAGTCCCTGGATTGGAGCCAGAAATGTAGTGACTTACCTGACGCTTGGACACTGGCTCACAAACCTATTCACAGGGACACACTGCCAGATTCAATTGCCTCTCCAGGGTACAGAGAAGTGGGCTGTGACCAGGCTGCCTGTGGGGACAGGAAGGCTTGTCTCAGCCTACAGGGGAGGAAACTATAGCCCTGCCCGAGCCCCGGGAATCCACTTGGGGCCATACAGGAAGGTCCCTATGGCCAGGGACTATCTCTGTGGTCAGGAGCTCCTTTGCAGAGATGGCCCCTGCAGGTCACAGTGACAATAGGCCCATTAGAGGCTCTGCTGTGGGGGCAGCCACAGGGATTCAGGGTGTTCAAACCTTCAGCTACCCTCTTGCAGAATGGTCGGTGACATGGGCCTGCAAGCTCTCTTCCAGGAACAAGGTCACTTCTGCGCTTGGGTGAGCCCCTTGCAGTCCCATGTCTAATCTGCTGGACCTAGGCCATCCTGGTCATGCTTTACTGTAATCCCGAATCAGCACATGAGCCTCCTCAAGAACTTGCTCCTGTTTTTTTTTTTTTTTTTTTTTTTTTTAGGAATAGTTCTGAAAACCATGAAAACAGTGTCTTGTGTCACAAAATTATCCAAATATCCAGGGTGTTCACTATGAACCATGTTTTTACGTATGTCTGACAACTGGAATTTCTGGAGTGAGTCTACTTTAAAATCACGAATATTATATCTTGGAATTGGGGTGGTAATACAGCAGGTAAAACATTCACCTTCCACTTGACTGACCCAGGTTCAATACACTAGCACATATATGGGCCCCTGACCCCTGCCAGAAGTGATGCCTGAGCTCACAGGCAGGAATAAGGCACAGTCAAAGCAGAGTGTTTACCAAAAATACTTAAACCAACTTCAAAAGGTAACTCTAATGAATGAAACAACAAATACTCAAGTGTGAATTCTGAAGCGCCCTTCCCAGGTAGCCTGATTTTAAGAATAGTGAATCGGTAGGTCCCATGGTACGAGACATTTGGTGTTCCATCTCTCCAGAGTAACAAAGACACAGGAACCACAACAATTGATGGCCAGTGCACAGTGGACCTTTAATTCAGAACCGAATAGCATACTTATAGAACATCTGAGGGTGATCCAGGTACAGAACTGCATGTATTGTGATTTACCATTTACACAGGTCAAGCTTTTCAACAGAGGCAATTCTTTGGGAGCGGGGGATTAACTCAAGAAGACATTCTGTCTGAGAAATTCACTCAGTGGTTATAAGATCTGTGTTGCTTTGCTTTTCCCTCAGCCCTGCACCCACCCATTTCTGACCCTTCCTGGAGCTGGAGGCGATCCTGGCTAAGGGGACCCTCCCACAATCACTTGCTCACACGTGCACACCCTACATCCCGGCACAGCCCCCAGTCCACTGCCCAAAGACGCTGGGTTCCCCTAAAGTCTTTGCCATACCTCAGGAACTGCCTGGATATCAGGAATTAGTGAAAAACAAGAAGGAAAGTGCCCTCGAAGTTGGCCCAGCTCTGCCACTCACAGTGTAGGAGACTTGGAGGCCGCAAGTGTCCTGCCAAAAAATTGGCATTCACAGTCCCCCTGTCAAATGTGCCGCCAATTTCTCCTCTACCCATGAGACCAATGGTTGCTTGAGCTAGGCAACCTCGACTAGAATAGAAAGGATGCTGAAAGTACCAGTTCTGTGACATCACTTTCACACCCCCCAGGATCCTTAAAGGGCCATGGTCCAGATGAAGAGACCCTCTGTGCCCATACAGGTGAATCGGTGCTTTAAGGGGGCTGGACTGGATAAAGTAGTGGAGAGACAGCTGCTGGAGTGGTGGGTCATACAGTGGGGGGCTGGGGGTAAGGACAAGAGCCCTGATCCTGTACTGGTTAGTCAACCATTGAAACAATGCTCTCACACACAGTCCATCAGGAAAAACACATGTGGGTTGATTCAATGTCAAACAGGCAAGTTGGTACAAGGCACCTGACATTGAGTTTCGTGAGGAAGTAATAAATAATGGTTGGATCAGTGACTCTGAAGCCAGCCCTGGAGATGCAGCAAGCCATATTGGTCATCTTGGAGCCTTTTTTGTCCTTTAGGCAGATCTGAATCCTTTTTATCATTCTGGTGATTACTAAATTGAGGGGACTTTGCTAATTCTGTAATATTATGGAACTTGGGAGAAGGGGATCCAGGAATATGACCAACCTTGTGAGTAATCATAGGTAAACAGAACAGCCTGCTTGGATGTGGGGAGCTGACCCATATTCCTGGCATTTGTCAGACATTTGATTCAAGGGGCCCCTTCCATCCTTTCCGGTTTAACAGAGTTCCGGAGCACCACCAGGAGTAATGCCTGAGTATTTCAGGGTATGACCCAAAAAGACAGGAAAACAAACTTTAAAATTTAAGAAACAAATTGTCTTCACGGCACTCCATTAAAGAACCTTGCCAGGGCCATTTAACTAAGATTACACTTTCTGAAAAATTTATCCTTTATACTTACACAACGCTAACCAGTACCTGAACACATGGCAGGCAGAGACGGCATGGGAGAAGGAGCTGGTCACACACAGCCCACCTGGATTTCAACCACAGTAACCCATAATGATCCTGAGTCCCCCAGGTATCGATGACTGAGCTGAGAGTGAGGAGTGGGACTTAGTTGGGTGTGGCTCCAATGAACATGAATCAAGAGGCCCTGAAGAACAAAGGTGTGGCTGGTTTTCTTCCATAACCCCCCAAACCCAGGGCCTCAAAGGTAATCTACAGGGGCTGGAGCAATAGTCCAGAGGGGAGGGCTTTTTCCTTGCACGGGGAAGCCCAGTTCCAATCCCTGCCATCCCGCATGGTCCCCAGGCACCGACAGGAATAATTACTGATTGTGGAGGCAGAAATAACTCCTGAGCATCACTGGGTGTGAACAAAAAGCAAAAAAAAAGTCAAGGCAGAGTCACAACAAAGAATAAGACAGTGGTGATCCTTTACAGACCTGAGCGAAGAGGATTTTTCTTTTGCCTTTTAATTCCCATTCCTCCTGGCTTCACGAGAAAATCCAAAAAGTATATGTTAACATACACATGAAGCTTAAATGCCAGGACCCTGGCATAGATATCCCCTTATAGACTGGCATCACAGAGTATTTGTTGCACACTAAGGGATTATTTCCTTCCTGGCTACACTTTTGCAGCACAGCATCCCATGGTACAAACACAATAGACTTTGTGAAAGGGGCCTGTTTTGACATTGAAAATTGTTATTTTGGGATTGAGTTATCCAATATGAATTTTATGATTTTTCCTAAGACGGAAAAGACACACGAAGGCTTCCCACATTCATGACATAAAAAAGATTTCACTCCTGTGTGAACTGCCCTATGTTCAGTAAGGCCTGAGGACAGACGAAAAGCCTTCCCACATTCCTTACAAACAAAAGGTCTCTCTCCAGTGTGAATTCTCATATGTTCAGTAAGGCGTGAGGAAATAGTGAAGGCCTTCCCACAATCCTTACATACATAAGGCTTCTCTCCAGTGTGATTTCTCATATGGCAAGTCAAGTGTGAGGAATAAACAAAGGTCTTCCCACATTCCTTACATACATAAGGCCTCTGTCCAGTGTGATTTCTCATATGAACAGTAAGCTGTGAGGAATAAACAAAGGCCTTTCCGCATTCCTTATATACATAAGGCCTCTCTCCAGTGTGATTTCTCATATGAACAGTAAGCTGTGAGGAATAAACAAAGGCCTTTCCGCATTCCTTCCATACATAAGGCTTCTCTCCAATGTGAATTTTCATATGATCAGTAAAGTCTGAAGACATAGTGAAGGCCTTCCCACATTCCTTACAAACGTAAGGTCTCTCTCCAGTGTGATTTCTCATATGACGAGTAAAGCTTGAGGATTCAACAAAAGCTTTTCCACATACCTTACATCCATAAGGCTTCTCTCCATTGTGAATTCTCAAATGCCGAGTAAGGCCAGAGGATTCAACAAAGGCCTTCCCACATTCCTTAAAAACATATGGTCTCTCTCCAGTGTGAATTCTCATATGACAGGTAAGTCTTGAGGAATTAACAAAGGCCTTTCCACAAACCCCTTACATCCATAAGGCTTCTCTCCACTGTGAATTCTCATATGCCCAGCAAGGATTGAGGAATATGTAAAGGTCTTCCCACATTCCTTACATATGTAAGGCCTCTCATCAGTATGATTTTTCATATGTGCAGTAAGGGTTGAAGATCGAGAGAAGCCCTCTGCATGTGCCTTATATTTATGAGGTTTCTCTCCAGTATGAGTTTTCATGTGTCTAGAAAGGGATGAGGAGTAAGCAAAGACCTTCCCACAGTGCTCACACAAATATGCTTTCTGTCCAGTATGAATTCTCCGATGTTTTAAGAGGTCTGAGGGTCGAGTGAAGGCCTTCACACAGTCCTTACATGTATGTGGTTTCCCTCCAGTGTGGATCTTCATGTCATCTCAAAGGGGTGACGCTGGATTTGAACCATGCCCTTGCTGCTGACACTTCTGGGGATTCTGTCCACCGTGGAGTTCCAAGGGAAGATCACAGTCCTGGGAACACGGGGATGCTCCCCAACATTCCTCACACTTGGACAGGGTCAATCCATGGTGACTTTGCCTGTGGACCTTTCGGTGTGAAGGACTCACTATAAACAGTGCTCCTCTCCCACATTCAAGGGTCTGCCCCAATGTTGGGGTTTGTGTCTGTGGACCATGAACAACAGACTGTGTGAACCTTTTCCCAGTGGAGGGCTTCTTCAGAGTGAGGTAGCACTCTCCATTCTCATCACCCTCAGAGGCCATCCTGCCTGTCTTGGCATCCCCATGGGGCTGAGGGCACAAACGCTCACTCGAGACTTTTTCACAGTGCAAAGGGTCAGAGACATTCCACTCGGGCTTGATGCTTCCCTGCAGAACAGCAGAGGATTCCAATTATCGTTCTATGCCTTAAGAGTCTCCATGTCAAAAGAAACTGATACCTGCAGATTGATTTCTAATATTTGCACCACACCAATGCAAGCCCCAACAGGTGTATGGCATTACCATGGACTAACCTAATGTTTCTGTAAGACACACATGCAAAATTGATGAATGAGGGGACATTATTTGTGTAAATATTTTTCTCAACTCAATGAACAGGTACAAATAATTCCCTCCTCAGAAAACTGATGCACCAGTTTCAGGAGACTATTAAACACACTAAACTCTGGGTTCAGTTCTAGCTCAATGTGCACTGGAGGCTGGGACGCATCTGTGAAGAAAATGTGCATCCCACACTGCTAAGACTGACCACAAAGGCAATTGAAAACATCTCACCACAGGCAGATTCTTTTCAGGATCAATGACTTTTTCTGTTCTGTAGTTTGTTTTCATTTGGGTGTGGGGGTACACCATGCAGTGCTCAAGGATTATTCCTGGTAGGTCTTGGGAAACATATGGAGTAATTTGGATGGACAAGTTTAAAAGAACAGGTCTTTTCACGATTACCATCTGTAGATACTTTCAATCAAATGAAAAAACACGGCATTTTCATGAAACATATTATAATTTTCTTTAGGTTTTGAGCAGAGATGTCAGCACCCAGTCAGCATTATACTCTGAATTTCCTCCCGGCCATACAGAGCCCTGCACTTTAAAAATAACATGCTGGTATTTTTAAATAAACTGACATTTTCCTTTATTTTTATAATACTGATTCCAAACTTGCAAATCTTACCAGCTCACTCATACTCCATGACTGAGTTCCCAAATCAAATTGCTGAAAAGCCAAATCCTGAAGCCGTGCCTTGAGTTCTGAAACCAAACACAATATACAATGTAAGAATTCCTCGAATGGAACATCCTTAAACAGGCAGTACAGCCTGAGGACATCTCTATGGTTCTCACAGTCCAACATATCCCACAGAAAAGGGAAGATCCCTGGGGAGGATCGCTGTGCGAAGACTGGCAATTCTACTTGACATATTTTTGGGTTTTTGTCTGTTGAATATACGCAGTGATGCTCAGGGATCTATATGGGATGCTGGTTATTGAACCAGGTGGACAGTGTGCAGGACTCAGAGCCAAAATAGCATTGTTATGGCCTCAGTTATTAACTGGAAAAGGCATAAAATATTTTGAAACTACAGCGGCATTATAGGCTGTACAGACAGGCGGGTAAGGCAAAGACGAGGGGGGGGGGGACAAGGAGCGAGAATTTCATGGACTGGCAGATGAGAAAGAATAATGTCAAAGTCAAGAAGGTAAAGCACAAGATTATTCCATGACAGACAATCCATGGGAGCAAAGGGCAGCGTGAATGCAGCACAGATGCCTGGATCCAGGAACCCAAGGATATCAGGGTGAGCAGGGCCTTTCACATGTGCTTAGGGCACCTGCACACTGCCCAGGGCCTGAGCCATGGAGGGTTCTCAGATACTCACCTGTATGCATGCCTCTCCTCCCCAGCCTCAGGGTTCCTCCTTCCAGCCAGGAGATCATTGCAGGCTTCACCCCAGAATGCCCTGAACCTCACAGAGATGGAGCATGGATTAGAGACAAGGAAAACTTGACGAGTAAACCCCATGTGTCCCTATAAAAATGGAGTCAATTACTGGAAAGTCATGAACAGAATCTGCACTTCTAAAATGCTCCAGATTTGGAGTTATCCAAGAGCTAATATTCAGGTCGTAATTTAAGAGTAAAATATGGGGCCCCAGAAAACACCACAAATAGAATAGCCCTGGCCTTGCAAAGGACCAACAAGGGTTTGATCAGATCGTAGTATGTATTATTTTTTTCTTTATTTTGGGATCCTCACCTGGGGATGCTCAAGGCTTCTTCCTGACTGTGTACTCAGAAATCACCTTTGGTGTTGCTTGAGGATCACATTGGGATGGTGAACTTGCAAGAGAAGTATCATGTCCTCTGTACTGTCACTCTAGGCTCGGCATCACATGCAATGTACTGAGCTGTG
This sequence comes from Sorex fumeus, assembly GCF_029834395.1. Lineage (NCBI taxonomy): Eukaryota > Metazoa > Chordata > Mammalia > Eulipotyphla > Soricidae > Sorex > Sorex fumeus. The sequence continues at coordinate 23,415,374 of NW_026606076.1, read as the reverse complement.
TGAACTGATGCCTGAGTGCAGTAAACCCCAAAGCTTAACAAATCCAAAGATGGCCAAACACGACCAAAGTCCCAAATTGGTTTTTAAAATAAACATAAAAGGATGCAAACAGATAGCACAGCAGGTCAGGCACTGGCCTTTCTCAAGGTCAATTAAAGTTCCTTCCTGATATTCAGTAGGGTCTCTCAAGCCATCAGCTGTGATCCCTGACTGCATAATCCAGAGGGAAATCCTGACTCATGATGAACCAGGAACCACTGGAAGTGACCACGAGCATTGAAATAGAGCAACATCTGATGGGGTGAGACCCTAAGAAATAAATGAGCTATGTTGGGAGCAATATTACTCCAGGCAGGACACAGACACTACAAACACATACAGAATTGATGCCCACCAGCACACAATGTCCCGGACCACAACCAGGATGAAGAACTGTATACTCAGCCAGAAATAATCCCTAAGTATTTGTAAGTGTAACCCCAAAACCAAATCAAAACAAGACAAAAGGGAATGCCCTGCCACAGAGGCAGGTTGGGCAGGGGGGTAGGGGGTGGGAGGGATACTGGGATTAGTGGTGGTACAGAATGAGCACTGGTGGAGGGATGGGTACTTGATCACTGTATTACTGAAACCGAAGCACAAACATTTTTAAGTCTGCACTGTCCCTCATGGTGTTTCACTAATAAAACTTTTTAAAAAATCAAATAAACAAAATAAAAATAAATTAACTGAAGTTGTGGGCCTGGTGCACACTTGATTAAGACAGCTACCTTTTAAGCTACCAAACATGTTCAATCCTCAGAACCCCATGGCCCCTGAGCACCCCTGGGAGTGATCCCTCAGCACAGAGACAAGAGAATTCAGGTTGTGCCCCAAATACAAGCAAAACCAAAACAAATACATAGAAATTATGTGTAGTACAAGAAGTAATCAGATAACTCAGTATTGGCAGGAACCAGGAACATTTTAGAGAGACCTGAGCGATGGTACAACACGCAGGGAGCTTGCCATGCACAGGGCTAACCTGGGTCGATCCCCAAAACTCCAGATTCATGCAAAGTCACAGAGAGTGATTCCTATGGACAGAGCTTAGAGTAAGCCACAAGCAACACCAGGTGAGCACCAACAAGAAAACCAGGGAAGGAGCTAGAGAAACAGCTACTGAATGGCTGTCCTCGCCAGGACAGTCACAGCTTCTACTGGACACACAGTCACGACCAGGCACAGGGAGCCAACATGGGTTTGTCCAGACAAGGTTGGCCCAACATTGCTCTCACCAATGGCCGACAGGTGCTCGTAGGTCTCCAGCATCACATCCTTCTAGAGCTTTTTTTGAGAGGCATCCAAGTACGTCCACTCCTCTGGGGTGAAGATCACGGCCACGTCGGGGAAGATCACTGTGTCCTGAACCAGCATACAAAGGGGGCAGGAGTCAGGATCTGTCCCCAACCTGTTCCCTAGGCTGTGAGGTCAGGACCCCAGGGACCTAGAGGGGCTCAGGGTCTTTCCCCTCGGGAGGAACCAGCTTCCACCTGAACTCCTGGCAGACGGGTCCCAACTTCTTTCTAAGACAGCTGCACCTATGAAAATGTGAGAATGCTCTACTAGAAGGTTCCTGAAGGTGGTGGTCTAGCTTCTTACCCCAGGGAATTCCACCACTGCTCCTATAAGCAGCATGATTGTGTAACAGGACTGTAGGTTGGGGATATTGGGTAGGGCTGGTGATCCCTGCCATCCCATAGGGTCCTCTAAGCACTGCCAGGTACAATGCCAGAGTGCAGAGCCAAGAGTATAATCCACGAAATCACAGCAGGTGGCTCCAAAAACAGAACAGAATAATCAGACACCAGCCTTTGATGCCCAGCACCCCATATGATCCCTGAGTCATCCTTGAGCACCAGTAATCTTTTTTTTTTATTTTTATTAGTGAAACACCATGAGGTACAGTTGTAGATTTACAAATTTTTTGTGTTTGGATTTCAATTATACAATGATCAAATACCCATCCCTCCACCAGTGCCCATTTTCCAACACCACAGGTCCCAGTATCCCTCACATCCCCCATCCCCCGCATCCCCACCTGAGTCTGTGGCAGGGCATTCCCCTTTGATCTGTCTCTCCTTTTGGATGTTGTGGTTTGTCAAAGAGGCATTGAGTGGCAATCATGTTTGGTTTATAGTCTACTTTCAGCATGCTTCTCCCATCCTGGGAGGATCCTCCCAACACCCTTTATTTGCTGCTCCCTTTTCTAGCTGAGCTCCCTTTTCCCCTAGCAGGTGTGGCTGGCCTCCAAGCCATGGAGCAAATCTCCTGGTACTAATCTCGGACACTCTTGGGTGTTAGTCTCCTATTTTAATAATTTATTTTCCCCAGATGAATGCAATCTTTCTATGTCTATCCCTCTCTTTCTGACTCATTTCGCTTAGCGTGATACTTTCCATGTAGTACCACTTGTATGTAAATTTCATGAGTTCATCTTTTCTAACAGCTACATAGTACTCCAATGTGTAGGTGTACCAAAATTTCTCTAACCAGTCATCTGTTCCCAGGCACTCAGGTTTTATCCAGATTCTGGCTATTGTAAAGAGGAGCACCAGTAATCTATGAGGTGGGATTGGTCCAAAAGCCAAATACAACGGAACGGACACGTGGCCTCATACAGCAGAGAGACGGGTGCTCCCACAAGGCAGCAGGATCCTTCCTTAAGCAACTGAGATCCAGACAGGCCAGGAAGCCTGATGCACCTGTCATTGCATCACCTAATTTTGTCACTCCCCTCCTACCTGGGGTCGGTGTGTCCGATGGCATCTCACCACCATCTTCTCCTGCTGGTTTTTCCAGAGGATCAGAAACCTGGAGGAGAAGTCAGAATTGTGAGCACTGGACAGGAGCAAAACCCCAAGTTCTGAAAAGCCACGCCCTCGTGCACTGGTTCAGAGTCCCGACTGGGAGACACTGCCTAAAGCTTCTGTCTACCCAGAAGAAGCAAAATTGGTTTGGCATCTGTGCTACCTTTTGTGACACATGTTCTGGGCTTGGCTACGAGAGAAAAGTCGGCCCTGCCTTGATCTGGGGACTCCTCCCGGATCCTACAGAAGGTTCTCACAGGCCCAGCCAGTTAGGACTCTGAGACCAGGATATCCCATGCATCAGCACCCCCTTCTGACCTCCTGAGAGAGCCACATTCTGGGCTATGATTGCCTGGGGAAGCCCCTCTCTTCTTAAAAAAAAAAACAGGGACTGGAGTGCTAGAACAGCGGGTAGGGTGTTTACTTTGCAAGTGGCCAACCTTGGTTCAATTTCCAGCATCCCATATGGTCCCCTGAGCACCTAAGGAGTAATTGTTGAGAGCAGAACCAGGAGTAACCCCTTGCATCCCGGGTGGGACCCAAAAAGCAAATAAATAAATAAACAATTTTTTAAGAAAATTCTACAAACCCTTTTACCATAGTATACAAACACAACACACACACACACACACCCTTTACCCCCAGTACTCACCTCTATAGCAAGGGGTCTGGGCAGGACTTTGCAACTTGATGTGAGGAAGCAGATATTCCTATTCCAACATACAGTAAACCTGTTAGGATGCTTGCGTTGCTGACACGAATCAATCCTCTGCATCCCCACGGCCCCCAGAGCACTGCCAGGAATGACAACTGAGGCCAGGGCCAGAGTAAGCCCTCAGGGTATCTCTGGGAATGCAGAGCCCCCCATTCCTGCACCAGAAATAACTCCAAAAGGAAAGTATCACTGGAAAACCCCGTTCACCTGCAGATCCACTGCTCCGGCCTGATCCAAGAGGGCAGTCAATGAAAAAGCTGGATGGCAACAGGGTCTCTTGGGGGGGGGGGGGGGGCTGTGGCTCAAAGTGAATCTGAAGATTCTACAACAGCGAAACTTGGGCAAGGTCCCATGAGTCAGCTGGAGGGTCCGGTCGGCCAAGCCCCGACCTCGGCCGGTCCTGCATCCCAAGGCCCACAAGCCCTGCACTCAGCCCCGCACCCACCCGTGGCTGCCCCAATGTGGAGCTGAAGATGACCTTAGCTACAGCGGCCCCCCAGGATCACGCACTCACAACTGCGACCCCCGCATCCCACTACAGCCCCGGAAGAACCTCCAAAAACTCCGTGCCCCCAAAAGCCTCCATCATACCTCAGCAACCGCCTGGATATCGGGGAACACAAGAAAAACAAGCACGCAAGAGGCCCCTTGAGCTGGCGCGGTCCAGCAGCTCAGCGTGGAGATGGAGAGGCACGGGGACCTCACGGAAGGCTACCCCCATCCTGCAGCAAGACAAAATCGGCCTTCATAGTCCCGCTTCCTCGCTGGGGCCCCAGTTTGTCCTTCACCCACGTGAACAAAGACTCTCTGACCCATTTCCAGGAAGAGAAGCACCAGGAAGGCCCCGCTGTGATGTCACTTCCGGTCCTGCAAGTAGCCTTAAAGGGCAAGACTCCAGATATGCAGAGAACTACTATCCCCACCCAGGTGAATCAGTGGTTTGAGGGGGATGGATTCGCATAAGGGATTGGAGAGGCAGTTGCTGGATTGGGAGCTCGGGTAAGGAGTCCTCTGATGCTTTACTGGTCAGTCAAGTGTAGAGTTAAAGATCTCACACACAATGCAATCAGGAAAACTAAAACAGGGTTGATCCGGGTAAAACAGGCAGGTAGGGAGTGGGTGGGGCACAGGACAGTGAGTTTCTCAGGATTTTTAATTTTTTATGAGGGTTTGGTGTGGACCTGCAAGGCTCTGGGGACCATTAGAAATGCCTAGGATTGAAGCTCATCTGCCACAAGGAAAGGAAGTTTCCATTTAAAAAAAATAAATAAAGGGCTGGAGAGATAGCACAGGGGGTAGTGCGTTTGCTTTGTATTTGGCCAACCCGGGTTCAATTCCCAGCATCCCATACAGTCTCCTGAGCATCATCAGCAGTACTCCTGAGTGTAAAGTCAGGAGTAACCCCTGTATATCGCCAGGTGTGACCCAAAAAGCAAAAAAAAAAAAAATTAAATTACAATGTTATGTTCTCTCTCTGAGTAAGGCAAGTTCTAAACCTCCTCTGTTTATTCTCTGGCTGAACTACTTCATAAAAGTTTCCTGTAATTGTACACCCCACAACCTGATACCCCAAATTTCTGACGGTGTTCTCCTCCCATTCTATGATAATGAGGGATGTGAAAGCAAGATTCATCTCGGTACTCCAATAAGGTTGCATCTGAAGGAATCTGCCGAATCATCAAATTGAGGCTATTCTGATTTCTTTCCTTTTTCTTATGTTTTGGGGGTCACAGTTGACGATGCTCAGGGGTGACTACTGGCTCTATACTCAGGAATGACTCTTGGCATAATTGGGGGATCTTATGGGATACCGGTGAAGGTACCCAAGTCTGCAGAATGGAAGGCAAGTGCTCTAAGGGCTCTGCAACTGCTCCACGCCCCAGATTGCATAGTTAATCCTTAATTCCCGACATCTAAAATGGAAGCACACCCAAGAGTGGAAATTTCTTACAGAAATGGGCCTAGGGAGGGACAGAAACTCCCTCACAGTGGCATTTCGTGGCGGATAGGGGGAACTGCCGTTGCCCAAGTTCCCCACCCTTAAGATTTCCAGCCCTCGGGTTTGATTCAATGCTGCAGGTCATTAAAGAATGAAGCACGCAGCCTGGGACCATAGTGGGATAACAGTGGGTAAGGCCTTGCATCGCTTTGGAGCTCTTGCAGCCCATCTAGACACCTGCGAACCGACAGGAATATTTAAAAATTGGCGTAACCAACCACTGAGCATTGCTCTGTATCCTCCCCCAACCAGATGCTTGCTGCCGTCCAGAGCTCCACCCCCCCCCCAACACACACTGAGAGACCCCGCAAGAGTCTCTGGCTTCTTAATTAGGTGTTCAGAATTTGCTATTCCCAGTGGGGTTTGAAGCAACATAAAGAAACATGATCTTTGTTCCCTCCCCACACACCATACTGACTCTCTGGGCAAGTGACACTGGGTTCTTTATTGGGGAGAGGGGTCGGTGGCCACAGCAGAACTTCTGCGGGCACTCAGGGACCCTATATAATGTCGGGAATTGACCTGTGTTGAGCACAAAGCATTGCCTCCCCCCATCTTCTATCTCGAAGAACCCCATCTGAAAGGTTTCCTGTCTTGGTCACCCCATACCTCATCACCCTACATTTCAATAAAAGTCCTTCCTCTGTTCCATGAGCAGCTGGTGAGTTCGAAGCAAGATTCAGCTCGTTACCCCGGGCATGAGGTGAAGGAATCCCCTGACAAAGAAACTGAGGTTATGGTTTTTGTTTACTAGTTTCTGGTTGGGGGCCACACCCGGCAATGTTCTTTCCTTAATTACTCCTGCAGGTGCTCAGAGAACTATATGGGGTGCCTGGGTTCGGACCCGGTTTAACTGCTGCAAGGGGAGCGCTTTTCTACCCACTTTCCTCCTGCTCTATTGCCTGAGGCTTGATCGTTAATCATTGAAGCAAAACCCAGCTCTGGACATCTTCCCTGTAATCCCGGGACAAGACACTTCCTCTCCGAAGCCAAAAGTCGGCACTGTGGAGTGTTTCTGTCCCTGCCCAGGGTCCTTTCTCTCAGGAATGTCCACCCCTGGCCCTAACCCACTCCCAGAACCTACTGAAGCTCCCCAGGACTCTCCACGCTCTCTGCAGAGACCTCTGATCCTTGCCCAACTCTGCAGCCCCCAACACTGCCACACCAGTGCCCTGGCTTTATTTGGGGGGGAGAGCAGAACTAAACCTGTGGGGGGGTGCAAGACTTTCTATGGTGTGGGGGATGGAACCCAGGTTGGCCAAGGTAAGACAAGAGATTTCTCAGAGTTCTGTCTCCTTTTCCTGACCCTTTTCCCCATCATGGTCATCCTCACACATCTTCCCCCTCCACATATTTTTTTGCTCTTTGGGGTCACACGGGATACCCCTGGCTCGGTACTCAGGGATTACTTGTGGTGGTGCTCAGGTGACTATATGGAATGCTGCATATCAACCTCGTGTCGACCACATGCAAAGCAAACACCCAACCCGCTGTGCATTTGGAAGGACCCCAAACATTCTTTACTCCCTGCCAGAGTTCTGGGGATTACGTAGATTTGAGATGTTCAAAACACTGTGCTTGTGGCACTTTTGTAGTAGCCACGAAGTACACTTTCTGCACTCCCCTCTCCCTTGGCCTAACAAAATAGGTTCCACTGAGAGATCCCGTTCTGACATTGTAAATTTTTATTAGTCATTCAATATGAATTTTACCATGTATCCAAAGATCAGAGGGAAAAAAGGTCTTCCCACATTCTTTACATACATGTTTTGTTGTGTAAAGCTTTGATATGAGTAGTAAGGTCTGAGGATGTAGTAAAGTGGCTGGAGATGTAAGTAAAGGTCTCCCCACATTCTGTACATGTATATGGTTTCTGCCCAGTGTGAATTCTCCCGTGTACTATAAGTTTTGGCGATCAAGTAAAGGCTTCCCCATACTACTTATATGTATAAGGCTTCTTTCCAGAATGAGTTTTCACATGCATAGTCAGGGCTGAGCATTGAGTGAAGGCGTTACCAAACACCAACATTTATGAGGTTTCTCTCCACTCTTAATTTCCCTATGTGTAATGAGGAGTGATAGGTACCGAAGAGGTTTCCCACAGACATCACATATAACAGGCTTCTCTCCATTATGTATTTCCTTGTGCGTAAAAAAAGGCTTGAGTAAGAAGCAAGAGGCTTCCCACTGTCCTTACATACATATGGTTTCCCTCCGGTATTAACTCTGCTATGTATAATAAGTTATGAGAATTGATGGAAGACCTTCCCACATTCTTGACACATATATGGTTTCTGTCCTGTGTGGATGTTCACATGGTCACACTGGGGTGATGCTGGACTCAAAGTCTGTCCTTGCTGCTGACATTCCTGGGGATTCTGTCCACCTGTGTGGGTTTCTAAGGAAACGTCAAGGTGTCGAGGACCTAGGAAGGCTCCCCGACATTTCTTACACTTGGATGGGTTTGTATCACAGTGACTTTGCTTATGAGACTGTCAGTGTAAAGGAATATCTATAAATTGTGACCTCTCCCACCGTGCAGGGGCTTTTCCCCTGGGGCGGTTTGTGTCCATGGACTGAGTAGAACAGTCTCTGAGTAGCTTTTCCCAGGGGAGAGCTTCTTTGCAGCAAGGGCGCTCAGTTCCTTCTCGTCACCCAGAGAAGACATCCCACCTGTCTTGGCATCCTCATGGGGCCGAGGATACAATTGGTCGCTCGAGATTCTGTCACAGTGCGCATGATCAGACAACCCATCCAGGATGGCTGCTTCCCTGAAGAATAGCAGAGAAGGCTTCCAATTAGTGTGCTGTTCCTGAGAGTCACCTTGTCCTGAAAATTCTACATCTGCAAGTTGGTTTCTAACATTTAACCCCCTTGATTGAAATTCTGACATGTGACCTGATTTTCCAAGAAACGACTAATGTTTCAATAAGACAGACAAGCAAACTTGACCGATGCGGGGTCACATAGCTATATAAATTTTCTTTCAACTCAATGAACAGACACAGTAAGTGGAAATAACTCCCTCTACAGAACAATGAAGTACCAGTTTAGACTGAAAATAAAAGGAACCTGAGACTGGGTCTGGTTCCAGCTCAGTGTGTAGCCCAGGGTACATGTGAAAAGGCAAAGATGCATCCCCACACACCTGAGATGGACACTGTGAAAACATCTCACCTGAAGCAGATTCCTCTCCAGGATCAATGAGTTTTTTGTTTCTTGTACTGTTTACTTAGGTGGGGAGAGGGTCACACGAAGCACTGCTCAGGGATTCCTGCTGCTGGGGCTATGGGGGACATGTAGGGTGCTGATATGGAGTCCAGGTTTCCTTCCTGGTGCAAAGCAAGTACCCTTCCTAATGCAAAATCAATAGTACGGCACCATCATGTTCTTTTCAACAATCACCACTTGTCTTTGCTGTCTATCAAATGTAAAATCACAGTATTTCCTCTGTATTAAGAAAAGCTTCCGGAGGGTCAGAAGCATAGTACAGGGTTAGGGTGTTTGTCTTGCACACGGTCGACCCAGGTTCAATCCCGGATATCCCATATGGTCCCTTAAGCATCGCTAGGAGTAATTACTGAGTGGAGGGCCCATAGTAACACTGAGCATCGCAGGGTATGACCCAAAAAGCAAATAAATAAATAAATACAAAGAATTTTTTTAGGTTTTAGAATTACTGATTTTATGCAGCAACACTGTTGGAACGAAAAGATACTGTGTTGCGTGAAGTTAGGCAGAAAAAGAAACACAAACAAAATGATGTCACTCATCTGTGTAACAATGGATGCAGGAACTTACTGTAAAGGGTGGGCTTAAATCATCCCTGATTCCAGTGTTTAGAGACTGTCATAGTACACAGATCAGAGACATACCATTGAGGCTGGCTGCTTCCCTGGAGAACAGCAGAGGAGGATTACAATGATTTCTTGATTTCTTGAGTCTCCATGTCAAAAAATGTTGAGGCCTGCTGGTTTGGTGTCTAACATTTCTACCAAGCACATACAATTACCGACACACGTATGGCATTTCCTGAAATGACAAAATGTTTCTGCAAGAAGGACATGCAAAATTGAGAGAAGTGTTGGTCATTAACATGTGTCCATTTTTTTTCTCAACTCAATGACGATCACATTAAGAGAAAATAATTCTTATACAGAAAATGGAAGCAACAGTTTCAAGCAAATAAAAACACACCCAAGTCTGGGTTCGGTTGTAGTTCAGTATGGAGCTCGTCATGCATGTACGAAGGCAAGGCTGAATCCCCACAAAGCTGACAACGCAGGGGCCATTCAAAACATCAAACCTAATGAATTAATGTCAGGATCAATGAGTTTTTTTTTGTTTGTATTTATTTGTTGGGGCAGTTTCACATGAAACAGTGCTCATAGATTACTCCTAGTGGGTCTGTGGGGACCATATTGGGTGCTGGGTATAGAACCTGGTTTCCATCCCTGGACAAAGCAGTGCACTTCCCACTACACTACTAGTAGGGCCAACAAACCAGTTCTTTTCAACAATGACCACCTGTGCTTACATTCTATAAAAGAAAAACTCCAGTATCATTTTGATATTTAAAAACACAGAATGTGTTTAAATTTTGAAACTACTGATTTTCACACCCAACGAGGCTAAGAGCCTATTACTCTTGGCATAAGGCTGTGGATTTCCTCCCTTTGATGTCCAGAGTCTGGAGATCTGCTGACAGCAAAGGATGCCAGGTGCCCCCATTCAAGCCACATGCTTGGTCCACTGAAAATCCCACCCACATAATAATATTTATTCTGAACATGAAAATCTTTCCAGCTTACTTGTATTCAAAGATCCTGTTGTACTGCATCAAAATGAGGTAATACCGAATCCCAAATTTGGGGTTTGAGTTCTGAAATCAAACAAAACAGAATGTAAGAGTTACTCAGTGGATAGTAGAATGAGGCCCAGCAGATAGCGGACATCTTGATAGTTCTCACAGTCCAAACAGGCCCACAGTAAAGGGTAGATATTTTTGATGATCACTGTGAGGAGCTAGGCATTACCCAAGTAGCTTTTGGGTTTTGTATTTTGACCAGACAATTTACTGGGACCACATGGAATCCAGGGGATCAAAAATCAGTCAGCGGCCTAAAATGCAAGTGCGCTCCCTGCTATCCATGTCCTGATCTAAAATAATTTTGATATGGACTTATTCATTATTTTAAAACAAAGGCAAAAATATGACTAAGAGGAACACGAGAAAACAGCAGAGAGACCATGTGCTTAGCTTGAGGCAGACAGACTCAGGTCTCAGATCCCTGAACACCTCGGGTACAATTCCTGAGCGCACAGCCAGGAGTTACACCTGAGAACAATGAGGAATCACGTGTGACTATGGATGGGCCCAAAACCTAAACAATGATAAACTTCTTAGATACTCAAAAACATATAATGATCCAAGGGCAAAGATAACCATGGTGATAGGGCAGAAGGGTCCGTCTGCTCCAGAAAAGGGGACCCGGAGTTGCAGGACTGACAGCCACCCTGCTGAGGAACATACAGGAAAACTAAAGACCGAGATTCCCATGGACTATTCTACACACTTGACAGATAAGGGAGATTAACGACAAAGCCAAGAAATTAAAGCGCAGATCATTCCATGATGGACAGTGCAAGGGGATGAAGGGCAGAACGAACTTGGCACGGATGCCTGGATCCAGGAGCTTGAGGCCCCATGGCTTCAAACAGCAGAGAGCCGGGCACTCAGGCTCGGAGCTACATCCCACGTCTCCTTCCTGAAACAACCCAAGACCCGAGAAGCCTGTGCGCTCCTGCCACTGCACTGGGTCATCTTGTCGTTCTCATGCCTGAGGATGGTGTGGCAGAGGGCGTGTCATACCTCCTGCCTTTGTTTTTCCTGTAGATCAGCAGGAGTCTCCATGGAAAGACCTGCTGAGACTGACCATTGAAAACATCTCACCACAGGCAGATTCTTTTCAGGATCAATGAATTTTTCTGTTCTGTAGTTTGTTTTCATTTGGGCACCGGGGTACACCATGCAGTGCTCAGTGATTATTCCCGGTAGGTCTCAGGGAAACACATGGAGCAATGTGGATGGACCAGTTTAAAAGACCAGTTCTTTTCACGATTACCATTTGTAGATACTTTTGATCAAATGAAAGAGCACGACATTTACATGAAACATATTACAATTTTCTTTAGGTTTTGAGCAGAGATCTCAGCACCCAGTGAAGATAAGGGTCCTCAACCTCAAGCATCATACTATGAATTTCCTTCTGGCATTTCCCGGCCCTGCACTGTAAAAATAATATGCTGGTCCACTGACATTTTCCTTTAGTTTTATAATATTGATTCCAAACTTACAAATCTTACCGGCTCACTCATACTCTATGACTGAGTTCCAAAATCCTGAAGATTTGCTTTGAGTTCTGAAACGAAACACAATATACAATGTAAGAATTCTTTGAATGAAACATCCTTAACCAGAAAGTATGGCTTGAGGACATCTCTATGGTCCTCACAGTCCAAAGTATCCCACAGAAAAGGGAAAGTCCCACAGAGGATTACCGCAAAAAGCTTGGCATTTTTTTTTTCTTTTTTGTTTGTTGAACAAACGCAGTATTGTTGAACATATGCAGTGATGCTCAGGGAATATGGGATGCTGGTTATTGAACCAGGTGGACACTGTGCAGGACAAGCGCATTTCCTGCATTTCTATCACTCACAGGCAAAATAGTTTTATTGTGGCCGCACTAATTAACTAAACGAAAAAGGCAAAAAATATTTTGAAGGTACAGCGACATTATAGGCTGTACAGACAGGCTGGTAAGGCCAAGACAAGGGGACCAAGGAGAGAGAATTTTATGGACTGGCAGACGAGGAAAAATAATGTCAAAGCCAAGGTGAAACGCAAGGTTATTCCATGACAGACAATCCATGGCAGCGTGAATGCAGCACTGATGCCTGGATCCAGGAACCCAAGGAAATCAGGGTCAGCAGCGCATTTCACGTGTGCTCAGGGCACCCACACACGGCCCACAGCCTGAGCCAGGGAGAGTTCTCAGACACTCACCTGCACGCATGCCTCTCCTTCCCGGCCTCAGGGTTTCTGCTTCCAGTCAGGAGATCACCGCAGGCTTCACCCCAGAATGCCCTGAACCTCACAGACATGGAGCATGGATGAGTAACAAGGAAAACGTGACAAGTAAACCCCATATGTCCCTATAAAAATGGAGCAAATTACTGGAAAGACATGAACAGAATCTGCACCTCTAAAATGCTCCAGGTTTTGAGTTATTCAAGAGCTAAGATTCAAGTCTTAATTTAAGAGTGAAATATGGGGGGGGCAGAAAACACTACAAATAATATAGCCCGGGTATTAAAGGGCGAACAGGGATATGATCACAGCACAGTATGTAGTATTTTTTCTCTAGAATGGGATCCTCACGTGTGAATGCTCAAGGCTTCTCCCTGACTGTGTACTCAGAAATCACCTTTGGTGGTGCTTAAGGATCACATGGGATGGTAAGGATAGAACACATGTCCAGATATTGCAAAACAAGCACCGTGCCCACTGTACTGTCACTCTAGGCTCGGCATCACATGCAATGTACTGAGCCTGAGTGAACTGATGCCAGAGTGCAGTAAACCCCAAAGATTAACAAATCCAAATATGGCCAAAGATGACCAAAGTCCCAAATTCGTTATAAAAATAAACATAAAAGGATCCGACAGACAGCACAGAAGGTCACGAACTGGCCTTACTCAAGGTCAATAAAAGTTCGATCCTGACATTCAGTAGGGTCTCTCAAGGCATCAGCTTGATCCCTGACTGTATAGTCCAAAGGCAAACCCTGAATACTGATGAACCGAGAACCACTGGAAGTGACCATGTGCACTGAAATAGAGCAGCATCTTATGGGGTGAGGCCCTAAGAAATAAATGAAGTGTTTTGAGAGCGATATTACAGCAGACAGGACACTAACACTGCACACACATACAGAATTGATCCCCAGCAGCACACAATGTCCTGCACCACAACCAGGATGAATAACTGAATACTCAGCCAGAAATAACCCCTAAGTATTTGTAAGTATAACCCCAAAACCAAATCTAAACAAAATAAAAGGAAATGCCCTGCCACAGAGGCAGGAATGGATGGGGAGATGAGGGGTGGGAGGGATACTGGGATTAGTGGTGGTGGAGAATGGGCACTGGTGGAGGGATGGGTACTCGATCACTGTGTAACTGATATTCAAGCACAAAAATTTGCAAGCCTACAACTGTACCTCACGGTGTTTCATTAATAAAAAATTAAAAAAAATTAAAAATTAAAATAAAATAAAAATAAGTTAACTGAAGTTGTGGGCATGGTGCAATAGTACCAGGACTCTCGAGACTCACACAAACCCACAGAGAGTGATTCCTATGGACACAAACCCACAGAGAATGATTACTATGGACAGAGCTTAGAGTAAGCCCCGAGCATCGCCAGGTGAGCACCAACAAGAAAACCAGGGAAGGAGCTAGAGAAACAGCTACTGCATGGCTGTCCTCACCAGGACATTCACAGCTACTGTTGGACACTGTCACGGCCCAGCACAGGGAGCCCACATGGGTCTGTCCAGACAAGGTTGTCCCCGTACTGCTCTCACCAATGGCCGACAGGTGCTGGTAGATCTCCAGCATCACGTCCCTGTAGAGCTTTCTCTGAGAGGTATCCAGGCATGTCCACTCTGCGGTGAAGCTCACAGCCACGTCGGGGAAGGTCACCGTGTCCTGAGCCGGCATACAAAGAGGGGCAGGAGTCAAGGTCTGTCCCCACGCTGTTCCCTGGGCTGTGAGGCCAGTACCCCCCAGGCCGTAGAGTGTCTCAGGATCTGTCCCTTCAGGAAGAACCAGTCTCCACCTGAGCTCCTGGCAGATGGGTCCCAACTTCTCTCTAAGACAGCTCTGTCTATAAAAATGTGAGGATGCTCTGCTAGAAGGTTCCTGAAGGTGGCAGACTTGCACCTGAACCAAGGAATTCAATCACTGCTCCTATGAGCACTCCAGAGAGTAAAAACTGAGCATACAATCATTGTGACCCAAATGACTAACCCTGCTTTCAGCTCAAAACACGAAACATACACCCCCTGCATCCCACAGCCCATGCTCTAGGGAGAAGGGGACACTCAATGTCCAGTCACCGACTGAAAGCTGTGCATGCACATATGTGCCTATTGAACTCTGATCATGTTTCAGGGCCACCCCATATGCCTCTCAAAGTGTTTTAAGCCCAACAGCTCTGATGGCCCCAGAGATCCTTTGCTCTGTCTCCCTGGGACCAGCACATGCCCAGAACTGCAAACCGAGCAGCCAATGAATGCTGGACTGTGTGATAGAGCAGGAGAAGTTCTCCAGAACGAGAAGGACAACACAGTGGAAACACATATCCTGGGGCCCGAGTTACTGTAGCTGCCAGGGAACAAACAGGGCCAGTGTACCTGGGGACCCATGATGCACATCAGGAGGAAATCCGGAGCACAGAGCCAAGAGGAAGCCCTGAGCATCTCCCCTGTGGCACAAAAATAAGAAAAGAAACAAAGCAGCATGACTGTGTAACAGGACAGTGGGATGGGGATAGTGGGTTGGGCTGGTGATATCCGTCGTCCCATAGGGTCCTCTAAGCACTGCCAGGTGCAATGCCAGAGGGCAGAGCCAAGTAAGTATAATCCCCAGAATCACTGCGTGTGGCTCCAAAAACAAAACAAAATACCCAGACACCAGCCTTTGATACCCAGTACCCCATATGGTCCCTGAGACATGTCGGGAGTCACTCGTGAGCACCAGTAATCTTTGAGATGCTGTGGTCCAGAAGTCAAATACAACAAAACTTACACAAACGTGGCCTCATAATGCAGAGAGCCAAGTGCTCCAACAAGGTGGCAGGATCTTTCCTGAAGCAACTGAGACAGACAGCCCGGGAAGCCTGACGCTCCTGTCATTTCATCACCTCATTTTGTGACTCCTACCTGGGGTTGGTGTTTTCAATGGCATTTCACCATCTTCTCCTGCCTCTGTTTTTCTCGAGGATCAGAGACCTGGAGAAGTCAGAATTGTGAGCACTGGACAGGAGCAAAACCCCCAAGTTCTCACCAGCCACACCCTCGGGCACTGGCTCACAGACCCACCTGGGGGATACTTGTCAGATGTTTCTTTCTCCCCAGGAGAAGCAAAATCGGTTGGCATCTGTGCTGCCTTTTGCGACACAAGTCCTGGGCTTGGCTACGAGAGAAAAGTCGGCCCTGCCTTGGTCTGGGGACTCCTCCCAGATCCCACAGAAGGTTCTCATAGGCCCAGCCAGGAAGGACCCTGAGGCCAATATATCCCGTGCATAAGCGCCCCCTTCTGGCCCCGTGAGAGAGCCACATTTTGGGCTATGATTGCATGGGGGAGCCCCTCTCTTCTTTTAAAAAATAAAGGGGCTGGAGTGGTGGAACAGTGGGTAGGGTGTTTGCTTTGCAAGTGGCCAACCTGGGTTCGATTCCCAGCATCCCATAGGGTCCCCTGAGCACCACAGGAGTAATTCTTGAGACAGAACCAGGAGTAACCCCTTGCATCGCCGGCTGTGACCCAAAAATCAAATAAATAAAATTGTTTAAAAACTTTCTACAGGGGCTGGTGCAATAGCACAGTAGGTAGGGTGTTTGCCTTGCACTTCGCCAACACGGATTCAATTCCCAGCATCCCACATGGTCCCTGAAGCACCAGCAGGATTAATTCCTGAGAGCAGAGCCAGGAGTAACCCCTGAGCATTGGCTGGGTGAAAACCAAAAAGCAAAAAAATAAAATTTTATAAACGTTCTACTGACATACACTTTTACCAGCATTACCCAAACACACAAACACACACACCCTTTACCCCCAGTACTCACCTCGATAGCCAGCGATCTGGGTAGGACTTTGCAACTTGATGTGAGGAAGCAGATATTCCTATTGCAACATACAATAAACCTATTAGAATGCTTGCGTTGCTGACACTAATCAATCCTCTGCATCCCCAGGCCCCCAGAGCACTGCCAGGAGTAACATCTGAGGCCAGAGCCAGAGAAAGCCCTCAGGGTATCTCTGGGAATGCAGAACCATCATTTCCCACGCCAAAAGTAGCCCGAAAAGTAAATTATCATTGGCAAACCCCGGCCACCTGCAGATCCACAGTCCCGGCCTGGCCAACGAGGGCAGCCAATGAAAAAGGCTCTGCGCCTCAAAGGAAATCTGGAGATTCTACAGCAGTGAAACTTAAGTAAGGTTCCAACATGAGTCAGCTGGAGGGTCCAGATGGACAAGCCCACCCGACCCTGGCCGGTCCTAAATTCCGAGACCCGCAACACCCGCGCTCAGCCCCGCACCCACCCGCGGCTGCCCAAACCTGGAGCTGAAGGCGACCATGGCCACAGCGGCCCCCCTGGATCATGCCCTCACACCCGCGACCCCGGCATCCCACTACAGCCCTCTACGAACCTCCCAAAGATCCACACCCAAAAAAGACTCCATCATACCTCAGGAACCGCCTGGATATCGGGGAACACAAGAAAAACAAGCGGAGAGTGTTCCCTGAGCTGGCCTGGTCCCGCGGGTCACAGCGTGGAGACGGGGAGGCGCAGGGCGCCCACAGGAAGCATCCCAGTCCTGCAAAAAGATGAAGTGGGCCTTCACAGTCCCGAATTCTCGCTGGGGCCCTACTTTGTCCTTCACCCACGTTAACATGGACTCTCTGACCTGTTTCCAGGAAGAGAAGCACCAGGAAGTCCCCGCTGTGATGTCACTTCCGGTGCTGCAAGCAACCTTAAAGGGACAAACACCAGATGTGCAGAGAACCATTATCCTGTGATGTCACTTCTGTTGCACAAGCAGCCTTAAAGGGCCAGACTGAAGATGTACAGAGAACCATGATCCCCACACAGGTGAATCAGTGGCGGGAGGGGGATGGATTTGAATAAGGGAGTGGAGAGGCAGCTGCTGGAGTAGCTGGTCAGCGTGCAAGCTCCGGTAAGAAGAAGCTGGCGTCACTCTTCCACTCACAGTGACAAGATGGGGAGGCGTGAGGCGCTAATGGGAGGTCACTTGTGCCCTGCCACAAAAGCAGCCCTCACAGACCCCCTTCAACACAGGACAGCCACTGCTCCCTTCACCCGTGTGACAAATGGAGACCTGATCCAGTGTCTGAACCAAGCACCTAAAAACCCTTCTGTGATGTCACTTCCACCTCTGCAAGCAGCCTTAAAGGCACAGACACTAGGTGCACAGGAAACCACAAGACAAAGCAGGTAAATGTGTACTGTTGGCTGGGCCAGAGCGATAGCACAGTGAACAGGACATTTGTCTTGCATGCAGCTGACCCAGGTTCAATCCCTGGCATCCTTTATGGTCCCCCAACCACTGCCAGGAGAAATTCCTGAGTGCATAGCCAGGAATAATCCCTGAGCATCGCTGGGTGTGACCCAAAAAGAAAAAAAAAGTGTACTGCAAGTGGAATGGGATCACATAAAGGAGTGGAGAGGTGATATCTAGAGTGATTGGTCACAAAATAGGGGGTCTGGAAGAAGTCCCCCAATCCGACATTAGCAGTGACTCTGTAGCCAGCCCTGGAGATGCAGAGAGGAACTGATCTAGTAACAAACCTGAGAGCCAGAGAGACAATGGAACAGGAGCAAAGTCTTCTACCCCTTAATAACACAATAGCAGTGGACACTTGCCTACAAAGAAAACCCTGGGAGGCAGTGTGAGAAACAAGATTTCAAACCAAGAGTATGTGGCCAGGGGCTGGAATGATAGCACAGTAGGATGGGTGTTTGCCTTGCACGCAGCTGACTTGGGTTTGATTCCCAGCATCCCATATGGTCCCCTGAGCACCACTGGGAGTAATTCCTGATTGCAGAGCCAGAAGAAACCCCTATGTATCACCAGGTATGACCCAAAAAGAAAAAAAAAAAAGATCGATGCTGCCAATAGAGACACAATACTGCAAGCAGCAAGGTCAAAGTAGGAAATCACACAAAAAGGAGCACCCCTTAGATTCACAGCAGACCTATCAGAGGAAACCCTCAAATCCCAAAGGCAGTGGCGAGATATAGTGAAAAAGCTCACTGAAATGAATGTTTCACCAAGAATACTCTATCCTGCTAAACTCTCACTCAAAATCAGAGGAACGGTAGACTATTTTCTAAATAAACAACAGCTCAGGAACTTCATAGACTCAAAACCAAACCTAAAACAAGGGCTAAAGGGGCTACTATCAGACAAGACAAACCCTACAACCACAACACACCCTTACAGAAAGATGACACAAAACCCCATAACAATAATCTCTCTCAATGTCAATGGTCTAAATTTACCATTTAAGAGACACAGAGTGGCAAAATGGATACAGAGACAGAACACAACATTCTACTTCCTAAAAGAAACTCATCTCAACAGTCAGAGCAAACACAGACTCAAAGTCAAAGGATGGAAAACAATTCTGCAAGCAAACAACTCCTTTAAAAAAGCTGGGGTGGCCATACTAGTATCCAACAACATTAATTTCACGTTGAAAAAGATTAGAAGGGACAGTGAAGGCCATTTTCTCTTCATCGAGGGATACGTACAACAGGAAGAAATCACACTTAAACATATACGCACCTAACGAGGGAACAGCTAAATATTTAAAACAACTGCTCACAGATTTTAAGGAGGACATTGCTAGCAACACAATAGTACTTGGAAACTTCAACATCGCCTTATCACCTTCTTATCAACAAGAACAAAACCCAGCAAGGAATCATTGACTTTGAAAGAAGAAATAGAAGAGAAAGGGCTTATAGACCTATACAGGACTTTACACCCCAAAAAGAAAGAATACACATTCTTCTCCAGTGCACACAGAACATTTTCCAAAATAAACCAAGTGCTAGGCCACAAAACATACCTCAACAGGATCAGGAAGATAGAAATAGTATCAACCATCTTTTCAGACCATGATGCACTGAGGATAGAAGTGAATCACACACAGACACGGAGAAACAAATCAAACAACTGAAAATTAAACAACTCAATGCTGATCAACGAGTGGGTCAGGAATGAAGTCAAGGGTGAAATCAAAAGATATGTGGAAACAAATGAGAATGAAGACACGAGCTACCAGAACCTATGGGATGCAGCAAAAGCCATATTAAGGGGAAACTTTATAGCTCTGCAAGCATATCTTAGGTCTGTAGAAAGCATGCACATAAACAACTTGACCTCACAGCTCAAGATCTTAGAGAAGGTTCAACAGAAGGAGCCTAAATCAGGCAGAAGGAAAGAGATTATAAAACTTAGAGCAGAAATCAATGACATGGAAACCAAAGAAACAATCCGAAAGATCAATGAAACCAAAAGCTGGTTCTTCGAGAAAATAAACAAGATAGATAAACCACTAGCAACACTCACAAAGAAACAGAGGGAGAGAATCCTAATAAACCGAATCAGAAATGAGAAGGGGATATCACAACAGAAACCAAAGAAATACAAAAGATCATCAGAGACTACTTTGAAAGTCTGTATGCCATGAAACAAGAGAACCTAGAAGAAATGGATAAATTTCTGGACTCCTATAATCTCCCAAAGCTGAATCAAGAAGATCTAGAGTATCTGAATAGACCTATTAACATCAACAAAATTGAAACTGTAATCAAAAGTCTTCCCAAAAACAAAAGCCCAGGTCCAGATGAATTCATTAGCGAATTTTTCCAAACATTTAAAGAAGACGTACTGCCAGTCCTTCTCAAGCTTTTCCAGGAAATTGAAAAAACGGAAACTCTCCCAAACAGTTTCTATGAAGCCCATATCTCTCTAATACCAAAAGGAAACAAAGACACCACGAGAAAAGAAAACTACAGTCCGATATCCCTGATGAACACGGATGCGAAGATGCTCAACAAAATACTAGCAATTAGAATTCATCTACTCATCAAAAAGATCATACATCATGACCAAGTAGGATTCATACCGGGGATGCAAGGCTGGTTTAACACTCGGAAATCAATCAACATAATCCACCATATCAACAAAAGAAAAGATAAAAATCATATAATCATATCAATAGATTCAGAGAAAGCATTTGACAAGATCCAGCACACCTTCATGATGAAAACCCTAGCCAAAATGGGGATAGAAGGGACTTTCCTCAATATAGTTAAAGCTATCTACCACAAGCCTACAGCAAGCATCATCCTAAATGGGGAAAAACCGAGAGCCTTCCCTTTAAGACATGAAAGGTCTTCCCACCTACCTCACATATATAAGGGTTTTCTCCAATACGAATTTTGTGAAAACTAAGACTTCAGGGATAAGCAAAGGCCTTTCCAAATTGCTCACACATATAACTTTTCTCTCCAGTGTGAGTTTTCCTGTGCATACTAAGGTCTGTGAGTCAGATAAAAGCCTCGACACATTCCTTACATGCATATGGACTCTCCAGTATGAAATCTACTGTGTATAAGGTATGAGGATCCATCGAAGGCCTTCCCACAGTCCTTACACTTAAGCAGTTTCCCTCCTGTGTGGATGTTCACATAGTCCCGCCGGGGTGATGCTGGACTCAAGAGTTTGTCCTCAGTGCTGACATTCCTGGGAATTCTGTCCACTGTGGGTTTCTAAGGAAATGTGATGGTGCTGAGAACACGTGAAGGCTCCCCCACATTCCTTACATGTGGACAGGTTCAGTTCACAATGACTGCCTGTGGGTCTGTCAGTGTGAGAGATACACAATAAACAGTATTTCTCTCCCACAGACTAGGGGCTGCCCCACTATGGAGGGGTTGTGTCCACTGACTGAGCTGAACATCCAAGGATCTTTTCCTAGGGGAAGACTTTGTCAGATCGAGCATACTCTTGCCATTTTCATCACCCTCAGAAGACAATGGACCTGTCTGAGCATCCCCATGGAGATGAGGGCAAAACTGCTCACTTAAGCCTTTATCACAGTGGGCAGAAAGACATGCCACCAGGGCTGGCTGCTTCCACGTAGAATAGCAGAGAAGGATTCCAATTATTGCTCTATGCCATGAGAGTTCTCATGTCAAAAGAAATCAAACTTGGCGGGTAGGTAGCTGGTGGGGTATGAGACAATGAGTATCTTGGGGAAATAATTAATCAAGATGGGGCTGAAAGCAACGACTCGGAAGCCAGCCTTCGGGATTCAGAGACAAACTGACCTCACAGAAACCCAGAGAGCTGGAGACACTGGAATAGGAGCAAAGGCTGGTAAGAATATCAGAGAGCACAGTTCGGCCAACGCTCTACCCCTTGACATCACACAAACAGTGGACTCTCAGCTACAAGGAAAATACAGGAGGCAGTTTCAGAAACATGATGTCAAACTGAGAGGATCAGGCAAGTGGGTTGAGTGCTTGCCTTGCATGCAGTCAATCTGGGTTCAGTGTCCAGAATCCCAAATGGTCCCCTGAGCACCGTCTAATAGATGGATGGAATTTTGCTGCATCCAAACATAAATGTTTCCTCTTTTTCTTCTAAGATTAGTGAAGTGACATGGGTGGGATCCAGGAATGTGACCAACCTTTTGAGTAATCACAGGTAAATGGAATGGCCTGCTGCCATGTGGGGAGCTTGGGAACTGACCCATATTCCGGCTTGTAAAAGATTTCATCATAGATCCCCTTCCATCGTTTCAAATGACATTCTATGCACAGTAAAGTTCATCTAAACTGTCTCCAATTGACACTAGAGCAATTGTACATTGGGGAAGGGTATGGCTTGTACACAGACGACCTGGGTTCAATCCCCGTGATCCTACAGAGTCTCCTAGAGCACCAACAGAATACCTGGGTGCGGAGCCAGGAGCAACCCCTGAGCATTATCAGGTAGGATCCAAATAGACAAAAATAAATAAATAAATATATTTCCCCCATTCCACCCCATTAAGAAACCTTGCCAGGGCCATTTTCCTAAGATGACACTTTGGAAAATATTTATCCTTTATGAATACACAAACATAACAATAACAGAGATGATGCAGGGGATAAGGAGCTAGTCACACACAGCCGACCTGAATACTAAACACAGTACGTCATAATGATCAAGAGTCCCCCAGGTATGGATGCCTGAACTCAGAGCCAGGAGTAGGGCCAGAGAACATCAGTTTCTCCCAGTATGCTTTCTCTTATGCCTAGTAAGGTCTGAGAAATGAAGGCCTCCCACGAGTAAACCTAACCCTGAATTGTGCAGCCGTGAACACAACATCTCATTCCTCACACCACTCATACTCCAAGAGTAGCGTACGACATTTGAAGTGGTTTTAAAGTAGAAGGCAACCAATCTTAGAGTGAAATATATTTTACAGATATATATATGTATATATATATATATAGAGAGAGAGATAAGCACACAAGACTCAAGCCTTAACAACATATTAGTAATCGCTTATAAAAAGGCTTAATGGCCTCTGGGTGAAGTAGAGCAATCTTTACACACTCTCCTCTAACCAAAGTTTCTTCGTGCATTTTCAGTGGTTTATTCATAAGAAACATACAAAATAAATTATTTCAGTTCTGCTTTGGGGCAGGGGTTGGGGTACAGGATGGAAACATCCAAAATATGGTGGTGGGAAGGTGTAATGGTGGTGGGATTGGGGCTAGAATATTGAATGAAATCAAATATTGTGAACTACTTTATAAAAATAATGTAAAACTTATTTTTTTTTAAAAAAAGCAATGATGGGCTTGGACCAAAACACTGAACACAAAAACCCGATCCCAAGGGTCCATAATCACTAGGGATGAGAAGGGGACACTCAATGTCCAGCGAGCAACTCAAAGTTGTGTGTAGACATTTGTGCCTAGAGAACTCTGAACTCAAGTTCAGGGCTGCCCCAAATTCCTCTCAAAGCAGGCAAAAGTGACCTGACTCCCAACACTTCTGCCAGACCCAAAGATCCTCTGCTCCATCTCCCTAGTACTGGCGCATGCCCAGACTGCACACAAAGCAGTGAGTGAACGTGAGAATGTGTGACTGAGCAGGTGAGGCTCTCCAGAGCAGGAAGCACAAAACAGAGGAAATGCAGGTCCTGGATCCTGAGTCACTGTAACTGACAGGGCACATATGGGGCCATGTAGCCGGGGGGCTCCGATGCCGTTAGGGATGAATTCAGAGCAGAGAGCAAGAGGAAGCCTGAGCACCTCCACTATGGCACAAAAATAAATCTGAAAGAAGAGCGGATAGGGCTGGTGACCCTGGCATCCCATATGTTCCCCTAAGCACTGCCAGGGGCAATGCTGGAGTGCAGAGCAAGGAGAAACCCAAAGAATCACTAGGTGTGGTCTCCAACCTTCCCAAGAAGAACAAAGCCAAATAATTCAGTCTTGGATCTGCGGCACCACACAGAGTACGAGACCTGGCAGGGATGAATTTTGTGCACTGAGCTGGGAGTACTCCTCAGTGGAGTATGATCCAAACCCAAATACAACAAAACAAATAAACAAGGACAAAAGCAGTCTCAAAAACTGTAGAGCCAGTGCTCCCTCCTGAAACAACTCTGGAGACAGTCAGTCCTGAAGGCCTATGCACTCCTGTAACTGCATCATATCATCTAGTCACTTTCCTCTTCTGTGGATGGTGTGGATGGTGTGTCAGACAGTACAACATCATCTTTTCCTACCTATAATTCCCGAGAATCAGCAGGAAGCTCCATGCAATGATCTGTGAGCATGAGAGAGGTGCACAAACCCCAGAGTCCTGACAGAAGTTTCTGCTTTGGAGTCTGAAATTGCTCTCAGGGAGGGCAGGGCAAGCAGCTGACATGCTCTCCTATCTCACGAGTCATAGATCTACTTGAACTGAAAATCTTATGATATCTAAACATATAGTGCAACACAGAAGAATTAGGCCCCGGGCCAGAGAAACAGCATACTGGGGAGGGCACTTGCCTGGAACGCAGTTGACTCTGGTTTAATCCCCCAGATCCCATAGGATCCCCCAAGCCCACCTGGAGGGACTCCAAAGTGCAGAGTCAGGTTACTCCAGTACCCAGAGTACTGCTGGCTGTGGCCCCAAAACAAAAACACACAAGTAAAAAGTGAATTGTGTAGTTAATCGGAAAAAAGAACACAACTTTCTGGACTTTACCCAGCATAAAAGTATTTTTATGATGGCTACTGAGACAGCAAAGATCAAAAGGCGCTTGTCTGGCACACAGCTTACAAGGGTTCAATACCCATCACCTGACAGGATCCCCAAACCTACAGCGATCAATGACAACAGAGCCAGGGGTAAACACTGCCGGGTGTGGCCAACCAAAAATAAATTTAGGTGCCAGAACTCCAGTCTGGTAGGGTATGGGCCTTGTACACAGCTGACCTGGGTTTAGTCCCTGGCACCACACTGGGTACCAAAAGCAGCAGCCACAGGGTATGGCGAGAAAAAAAAAAAGTTTTTGTTCATGAGTCAACCTCCACCAGCCAGTTTTGGAGAATGCAGGTCAGACTTGGGTTTTGGAGCCACAGGTGGCAGATCTTTGGGCTCACCCAGGTGGTGCTTGAGGAATCCTGCGTTGTGCAGGAGATTGTACCGTGGCAGGCTGCTTGCAAGGCCAGGGCCTGCACTCCTGGCCTATCACTGGCCTCAAGAATTCAAAGTCTCCATAAGTACTGTGAACCTTATGGACCTCACTCTAGGTGCGAGGTGGGTGAGGGGCCGCCAACCCGGGCCACTGACACAGAGCGACCCTGCTGCCCACAAGGCAGAAACCGCAGAGGTTCAGGCGCTCAGAGCGACCCCTCGGGCAGGCGGGCATCGGGGAAACTGACCTTCCCGGACCCCTTTGCCCCCCTCCCCGGGGTGCACCCTCACCCGCTACTCACCTTCTGCTGCTAAGCCGGCCCCCCAGCAAGTCCGCCCAGACAGCCAAGACCCCCAGTGAAAGAGGAGCCGATTCTGTGACGTCATCTGCACATTCGCGCAGAGCCTTAAAGGACCAGGCTTCAAATATTCCTGAGCAGGTACTTGCCTGGTCAGATAGGTTCATTTTTCCCCATTTCTGGGATAGGATCAAGTGATCTGGACATCTGATGTTTGCCAGGTCTGGGATAGATGGAGAGTGACCGACTAAACAGATAGCATGTCGATCAGAAGTCTTTGTTTTGAGGAAGGAAATAAAATCCACAAAGATACTTTGCAACCAGCCACCCAGACCTTCTCTCTCAGTCCACACGTTCATTTATATCACACTGAAAATCCAGGTCTTGAGTAGCTTCAACTGTTTATTTGCACAATGATAGGAGAGAGCTAGAAACTAAGTGAATCACATGGCTCAGAAAGGGGTCAGGGTAGCCCAGAAGGGGACTCAGGGACTGGTGATGACTGGGAAGACATTTGTGTACGCAAAAATTCCTGTATCTGAATTTGTGTGTGTTCAGAGCAAAGGGTGCTCTCCCGTTATTCCTTGAGAGCTGTGTGCAGCAACTCTTCGAAAAGTGCTCAAGGTCTACATGGCCATGATTCTAGAATGATAAGACAAATGAATGGAAAGTCCCTTAACTGCTGTGCAGCTAAATAGTCTTTTAATATTTTTGTACTAGATGATTTATTAAGCTATAATTCTTCAAATTTTGAACCAGTGAGCAAGAATAACTGTACAGTAGTTGTACAGGAAAAAGCCTCTTTTTCAGACATGTTGATCTATTGATCTATTGTTTGGCTATGATGATTTGGTGCTTGTGAGGGGCCGCCAACCCGGGCCACTGCCACAGAGCGACCCTGCTGCCCACAAGGCAGAAACCGCGGAGGTTCAGGCGCTCAGAGCGACCCCTCGGGCAGGCGGGCATCGGGGAAATGAATTCAGTAATGAATTTATTTAAAATTTACAGAATATGAAATTTATTTAGTTTACAAGTTTACTTTTTAGCGGAGTTATTCTATAAACATACTCAATTTCTTGTAACCATTCCAATAGGGTGCCAGTTTGACACAGAGTGCAAATAGGAACAATAGGTTACCCCCCCCCCAAAGTGAGGTAGTAAATATCAATAGCTGATTTCTTTGTGTATTCACTTTTCTTTGCTTCGGTAAATATGCTTGCCTTACTATGCTTATATAAATTTATGGAGTACCAGGATGTGGGTCTCGTGAATTTAATTTTGTGGGTGCTTATGAAAAGGACAGGTGCATCAGGATTTGCTTTTTTCTAACCAACAGACTGTGCTTGCACTTCTGCTCTTCTCTCTTTGAGGTCTTCCTTGTTCGCATCTCTGCACTGCTTTGTGAGCTCGGACGTTCCCTTGCAGTTGCCTAAGGCATGCACCAAACCATGTTGGCGATTAAGCTCAAGAGTTTTCGAGGACAAGCGTTTTTTTTTTTTTTTCCCTGCAGCTATCTCTCTCTTGGCGTTCCTTACGCAATCAAGGAGGTGCTGAACCAGTCGATCGTATTACTCATCAATGTTGTCAACAATGGCATCTTCCCATGTTGCAGCAATAGTGCCAAAAGGCTCCCAGTTGGTGGTCATTCTGGGAGTTCTCTTTTTAAACTTTGCAGTCCTTTCTCTAAAACTTACTTCTCTGGGGTCCAGGAGCTAAGGTTAAAAGCTGGCTGGGATCCAGCTTTCTGTCGTTAGAGACTATGGCAACTGAAGCCTGAGTCAGGTAATTATGACAGATGGCCAGGAGAAAATATAATTTAGAATCAATTAACTCACAAATATTAAGAGCTTAGCATGAATGGGTTTTCTGTTTTGAAGCAAAGAACATTGCTCTATAGTGATACATTATTGATTATATAGGTTACAGCGGAAAGAGAAATGCAAATAAATGACTACAGATACAAAGTCCAGAGTCACCAGAAGGTTTGACTTTATGATTTAAGGATAGATTAGGAGTGCTCATAAGAGCACTATAACCTTCTCTGAGGGGAGGAAAAGTGGAAATTTACTGATCGAGCCTAAAACACTTAGGGTAAAAAGACAAATTCTAGAGTGAAACATTTAAAGTGGATCCTTAAGCCACTTTTTCTATTCTGCAGAAATTCATGTTTTCTCGTGAATACTACTCCGCTCTCTCATTGTTCTCACATCCTCTGTGTGTGTATATGTGTGTGCATGCACATGTTTCAATTTTAGACCACAACTGGCAGTGCTCAGGGATTATTGCAGCTCTGGGATCAGGGTTCAGTCCTAGTGGGGCTCAGGGACTATATGGATTACTTGACATAGAAAGATGTGGGTTGGCTGCTTGCAAGGAAAGTACCCTACTTGCTGTACTGTTGCTCTGACCCTTTCTAAATTAATTATTTCCACCACATCAGGAGTTACCCTAAACAAAGCTTCCCCAACAACACCCCACCCCCAACCCACGGAATTCAACTATTTCTCTTAGAAAAGGAAAACAAAACTTTATCCCCAGTATTCACAACAGCTGGGGGTCATCCTGTCAGGGAGAGATTATATGTGTGGAGTGCTTTGCAACTAGATCTTAGGATGGAGAAATTCTTGACCTAGGGAAAAATACAAAAGTTGGGACCAGAGACAGTAAATGGGTACGGAAGTTGCCTTGCATGCAGCCAACCAAGATCAATTCCCGGCATCTCTTATGGTCCCCTAGTACCACGAGCAGGAATTCCCGACTGCAGAGCTGAAAATAAACCCTGACCACCACCCGATGTGGTACAAGAGCCAAACCAAAATGATAATAATGAAAAAGTTTCATTTGCAAACGCCACCCACCTGCAAGGACTGAGACACTGGGTGGCCCCACCCCATTAGGACAGTCAAACAAAGGACAGAGGACAACTGGGTCCCCTGCTGCAGTGGGGCTAGGTCCCCGCCCTTCTAAGTGAACCTGAAGGTGCCACACTAAGGATACCAGGGCCAAAGGCTCCGGAAAGGGCCAAGCACAGTCCGGTGCTGGCAGATTCGGGAGGGCTAAACCCTGCGCTCTGCAGGTCCCGCAGTCCCAGGCCCACCGACCTCTGACCCTTCCAGGAGCTGGAGGAGATCCTGGCCAAGGGGATCCCCAGGATCACTTGTTCACACCTGCGACCCCTGCGCCTGGCACAGCCCCAACTGCACCACCCAAAGCCTCTGGGTCCCCTGAAAACTTTCGCCTTACCTCACCTCAGGAACCACCTGGATATCCTGAACAGTGGAAAAAAAAAGCGCAAAAGCGCCCCCCAAGCTGGCGCAGCCCCACCACTCACAGCGCCAAGACGCGGGGCGCTCACCTGAGGCCGCTTGCGTTCTGCAACAAAATTGGCCTCACAGTTGCCCTGTCAAACCGGGTGCCAGTTCCTCCTCTACCCAGGAGACCGATGGCGGCCAGAGCCAGGCAACCACAACTAGAACAGAAAGGATTTCTGAAGGGCCCATCTATGTGACATCATTTCTGCTTCCGCCAGGAGTCTTAAAGGGCCATGATCCAGATGCAGATACCCTCTGTGCCCACCAGGTGAATCCATGCTGCAAGGGGATGGACTGGATAAAGGAGTGGAGAGGCAGCTGCTAGAGTGTTTGCTCACACAGTGGGGGCCTGGGGATAAGGGGAGGACTCCTGATACTGCACTGGTCAGTCAAACATTGAAACAATGCTCTCACACACAGACCATCAGGAAAAACACATGTGGACTGATTCAAGGTCAAACAGGCAGATTGGTACAAGGCACCTGACATTGAGTTGCATGAGGAAGTCATCAAGATGTGGTGAAAGCAGTGGAAATGGCAGCCTTCTATGACCCTCAGATTCCTCCATGGAGCACAAAAAATTCCCTAGAGGCCCAGCCAGGGGCCTCAGGAGTTCCTGAGTACCAGAACGCCATGCAGGCAGGCAGTAGTGCTGCCCCTGGGAACTACAGCCTGGAATGTGGCTCTGCTATGGGGGAAGACTGGGTCTTAGGGTAGACAAACCTTCAGCCACTGCCTTGCAGGGTGGACAAGGACATGCGCCTGGGCACTGTGTCCATGGGAACAAGGTCACTTCTGGGTCCAGATGAGCCTAAGGCAAAGCTGCGCTCTGTCTCACTGGATCTGGGCCCATCTGAGTCCTGATTTACTCTAATCCTGCCTCAGGACATCTGCGTGAGTGTCATCCTATGCTCACTCCTGTTGTGCAGGAATATATTTGAAAATGGTGCAATCACCCAGGTTTATAGAAAACAAATCCAAATAGCCAAGGCATTATTTACTATGTACAATAATATCAACTGTGCCTGATATTTGGAACTTCTCAAGACTACTTATACTGTAAATATTCTATTTTGGGGGTGGAGTGGTCTTACACTCAGCTGAACCAAGTATGATACTTGGCCACCTTGGGCCCTGGCTGCAGTGATCCCTGAGCTGAGTCAGAAGTAAGGGCAGATCCCTACAAGGAGTGATCAAAACTACAGCAACAACAGGACAACTCTTAAGGAAGCAAAGCAAACAAACAAAAAATCATGTGCAAAGACAATCTAGTGAGGAACATTTAAATAGTAAAAGAGTGGGTTCTGAAAACTCTGTTTTCTGGCATTTCCATAGTTTCCCAGAATCCTTATTATTCTCTTTTCTTGCAATCACAAGTTTCCTGTGTGTACAACAATGTATGTGTGCGTGTGTATGTTTTCTTTGAGCCAGAGCATGCATTGCTCAGGGGGTATTCCTAACTCTGCACTCAGTGTTTCACTCCTGGAAGCTTTGGGGATCACTAAGATGCAGGGGACTGAACCTATGTTGACTGTGTGCAAGGCAAGTATTTGCTGTACTTTTGCTCCGCCCCTTCCTACATAAATTTCTTCCAAAAATACCAGGAGTTCTGTACAAAGTTCCCCCAACATACACACACAAATAAACAAGTATCTTCGTTTAAAAAAAAAAAAGTAAAAATTTAAAAAACAACAACAAAAATCTTTACCCTCAGTATTTATCCTAATAGCCACAGGTCACCTGCTCAGGAAGAGATGAAGAGTGGAGGGTGCTTTGTAACTTGACATGAGGGAGATGAAACTCGTGATCTGAAAAAAAAATCAATATTGTGGTTGGACAGACAATGAAGTCTGTAGGGCACTTGCCTTGACCCGGTAAACTCTCCGTGTACCTATGTCCCGCAGCAACACCAGCAGAAATCATACCTGAGCCCAGAGCCAGAGGAAGCCTTGAGCATCTCCGGGGATGCCATCTCCCCCCAACTCCCCAAAGAACCCCCAAACCCAAAACAGCCCCAAGCCACCTGCAGGTCCACTGCCCCCAAATGACCCGGACCAATATGGCGGCAATGAAAATGATGAACAGCAAGGGGACCCTTGCCAATCGGTGGGGGGGTGGGGGGCTGTGGCTCTGCCCTTCAAATCTGGACGTTCTACAGCTACGAGATAAGGGCCAAAGACTTCAACATGGGACTGCCGGGAGAGTCGGGACAGCCAAGCCCCCCGCCCTGTGCAGGTCCCGCACCCCCGTGCCCCTCCCCCCGCCAGCCCACCCGCCGCTGCCCCATCACGGAGCTAGAGGCCATTGTGGCCTCAGTGGCCACCCAGGACTACGTACTCACACCCGCAACATTGTGCCCCAGTATAGCCCACACCACACCCCCCAAACCGCCACGTTCCCCTAAAGCCTCCGCCACGCCTCAGGAACACCTGGATGTTGGGGAACAAGTGAGAAACAGCGAAAAAGCGTCCCCCACGGTAGCGTGCCGCTCATCGAGCAGAGACGGAGAGTCGCCCCTGTCCTGCCCCAAAATCTGCCTTCAAGAACCGCTTGCAGCCAGTTCCAGGCCGTGCTTCACCCAGGTAACAATAGTGGGACTGACTGAACCATCTCTGTTAGCAAGAAAGCAGGTACCCAGAAGGCCCTCTCTGTGACGTCACTTCCATTCCCACCCACACCCTTAAAGGGCAGGGCCACTGGTGCAGAGAGATCCTTTCAGGACACCCAGGGGATCCTGTGCTGCAAGGGGCAGGGCTCACAAAAAGGAGGGGGAGGCAACTGCTGGGGAGGGGAAAGTGGTGCCTCATTAATTTTTAAAAGCTTTTGTTGCTTCAAGAGGACTTTCCTTTTATATTTGGTACTTATTTAGTCATTTTCCTCCTGGCTTCCATCATCAAGACTGTTATTTACAAATTAACATACATGTGAAATTCAAATGCCAGGACACTGGCATAACTATAGCCCTGGTGATAATCACCGAGTACCTTTCCCTTAAAGGATGATGTCATGGGAAGCTTGTCATGCTGGATTCTTAGCTTCTGGGCTGCACTTTTGTAGCCCCCTCCTAACCTTCCTGGTCTAAATAAAACTTGTCTTCCCTACGGGGATTTTTCTGAACTTGGGGAAAGGTCTTCGGGGTCAACTCATTCCATGTGCATTTTACAATGACTACAAAGGCTAGAGAGGCACACAAAGGCCTTCCTACATTGACAAACATGAGCTTTCCCTTCAGTATGTATTTCCCTATGGATCATAAGAGTTGAGGGTTGGGTGAAGGCCTTCGCACATTCCAGACATAAGTAAGTCTTCTCTCCACTATGGATTTTCCTACGCATACTAAGGCTTGAATGTAGAGCAAAAGTCTTTTTAACATGCATGGGGTTTCACTCTGGTATGAAATTTTCTGTTTTGTAAGACATCATTTTTGAATGAAGGCCTTCCCACAGTCCTTCCATATGTAAACTGTCTGCCATATGAATTTTTCTGTGATCACTAAGGATTGAGGACATAATGCAGGCCTTCCTGCTTGCCTTACATACATAAGGTTTCTTTCCAGTATAAATGTTCTTATATGTAATAAGGAGTAAGAGGTAAGTGAATGCCTTCCAACAGTCCTTACATATATAAGGATTCTCTTCAGTTTGCGTTTTCCTGTGCTTAGTAAGTTCTGAGTACAAAGTAAATTACACAGTCCTTACATGAGTAAGGTTTCTCTCCTGCACGAATTTTCTATGCAAAGAAACCCCTGAGAAGGAAATAAATGTCTTCAAAACATTCCTTATCCTTACATGAATAAGGTTTCTCTAAATGAATTTTCCTATGCATACTAAGTCTCAAGGTCTTCCCATATTCCTTGGATGAATAGCGTTTCTCTTCTTTATGAATTTTCCTATGCATAATCAGGTATGAGGATTGATCTAAGCCTTCCCACATTCTTTACATGTATACAGGTTCTCTCCTGTGTGGATATTCAGATGATCACACTTGTGTGGCGGCTGACTCAAATTGTGTCCGTGCTGCTAACAGCCCTGGGACTTTGCCTGTCTCAGAATCCCCACGGTGAAGCAGGCACCACTGCTCACTCGAAACTGTCACAGTGCCCAGGAACAGAGACATTCCACTGAGGCTGGTTGCTTCCCTGGAGAACAACAGAGGAGGATTCCAATTATTTCTTGATTTCTTGAATCTCCATGTCAAAAAAAAAGTCGAACCATGCAGGTTTGATGTCTAACATTTCCAGCATGCAAATAAAATTATCGACACATATATGGCTTTTCCTGGAATGACCAAATAGTTTTTCAAGAAGGACATGCAAAATTGACAGAAGTGTTGTCATTACCGTGTGTCCATTTTTCTCTCAACTCAATGAAGAACACATTAAGTGGAAATAATTTATATACAGAAAAATAAGCACCAGTTTCAAGCAAATAAAAATACACCCACGTCTGGGTTTGATTGTAGCTCAGTATGGAGCTCTGGATGCATGTACGAAGGCAAGGTTGCGTCCCCACAAAGCTGAGAATGCAGGGGCCATTGAAATCATCTAACCTAATTGAATCAATGTCAGGATCAATGAGGATTTTTTTTAATGTTTATATGTTGGGACAGTGTCACACGAAACAGTGCTCATAGTGCTTTGCAACTGGCCCTTTGGAAGCAGAAATTCTTTTTTTTATTAGTGAAACACCATGAGGTACAGTTGTAGATTTACAATTTTTTGTGCTTGGGTTTAGATTATACAATGATCAAATACCCATCCCTCCACCAGTGCCCATTTTCCACCACCATGGATAATATCCCCCCCACACCTATCCCCCCCATCCCACCCTACCTCTGTAGCAGGGCAATCCCTTGTGTTCTCTCTCTTCTTTTGGGTGTTGTGGTCAGGAAGCAGAAATTCTTGACCTAGAAATAAAAGACATAAAAGTTGGGACGAGAGACAGTAAAGCGGGTAAGGGAATTTGCCTTGCACGTTGCCAACTCAGATCAATCCCTGGCATCCCATATGATCCCCGAGTACCATCAACAGGAATTCCCAACTGCAGAGCCAAAAGTAAACCCTGAGCATCTACATATATGGTAAACAAGCCAAACCAAAAATATAATGAAGGTGCTGGACCAATAGCAGAGCGAGCACAGCATTGGCCTTGCATGCGGCCAACCCAGATTTAATTTCCAGCATCCCATCTGGTCCCCTGCCCCTGGCGGCCCACTGGCCCCCGACTCCTGCCCGGGCACCCGCCATTCTCCTACGTGGACATAGACGGCACCCGGTGAGCAGCATGCAGCTGACCTTCCTGCCCCTCTCAGTCCAGCGCCATGTGGACCTTCCCTTGCCTGTGCCAGAACTTGGCTGCCTGGCTGGACTTGGCTGTGGGGGGTCAGGACCACGTGCTGCACTTGGGGGGCTGCGGGCCAGGAGCTGGGCCCTAACCAGATGGCTGCGGCAGCGCTCCAGGCCCCCAGGACGGCTGCTGGATCCCCGGAGTGGGGAGGGGGTCCCATGCCAGTGTGCCGCGCCCCTGGCCCGCCCTGCCCGCACCCCTGCAGTTCCGGAAGGGCCAGGCTTAGACCCTGCTGGAATTCAGCGCACCCAGGGACGGGCCCTGCCACTTCTGTATGTGGCTGGCTCCGGCTCCGGACAGCCCGACCATAAGTTCGGCTTCCAGCTGGGGCCTGTCTGCTTCAGTAGCTGACAGTCTCGGGGGTCGCAGGAGGAGGGCACAGATGGGACGCCCCCCCCCCCCCCGCCCCCGAGGGGCAATAATGATGCTGAGGCCCCGAACTGCTCTATTTATCTTCTCCTGCAACTGTCTCACGGTCAGACAAGAGGAATCTCCTCCCTTCTTCAGCCCCCGGGGGGACCCCAAACCTCTCCCCTCCTCACTTGGGGGCTCAGCGGAAGTTTAGCTGGAAGTTTAGCACCCCTGCACCTCATACAAAGGACTTCCAGCTTGGAGCTGATATAGACACTCCAAATCTGCCTCCTGTCCTGTCCCCCCAAAATCTTGTGCTTCCGGAATCCTTGTTGACCACTGGATTCCCTCCTGTTCAAGATAGACTGCTCGTTGGCTTCCCGAGACATTTGCAGGAGCCGGGCAGATGGGGGGTCCCCGACTGTGGGAACCAAAATTGGGCTCCAGAAGGAAGTGGAGCCCCCTGGCGGAGCTGTGTGCCCCCACTACCTCAGTCCAACTCCAGACGCTGCCCCACCCCTGCCTCCGACCCCCTCCCCTGAATCATGTAGCCAGATCAGGAGGTGGAGTGGAGTGGAGTGGGGTGGAGTGGGGGTGGGGGATGACCCAGGACCCCAGTGGTGCTGCCTTCATTCTCGGGGATCCATGTGTCAAGAGGAGGTCGCCTCTGGTGAATTCAATTCGCTTACATCCGCCAAGTTCTGGAGGGGATGATAGAACCCAGCATCTTCCAGCCCTGTCCACGCCCTACTGGGCCTTGGGTCAGAGAATAAACTGGTGAACTGTGTCCGGGTGTCCATGCTGACTGGGGCCCACCCCACTCACTCTCTGTGTGGAGGCACACCCAGACAATGCTCCAGAGCCAGCTGCCCGAGAGGAAACAGGATGACACAGGAGAGGCTATGCCTTCCCGCAGTACGATGTCTCCAACCAACTCGGTTCTAAAGATCTCCAGACCCCAGGTCCCCACATCACAGCACCCCACATTGCTGAGGGTGCCATCTTCCATCCTGAGTTTTGGGGTTCCTATACAAATGAGAAGTCCCATGTCTTCTCTTCTCCATGGAGGAGAGTGGCAGGGGCCAGATTCAACTCCAGCATCTCCAGATGTCTGGGGTGAAAGGAAACAGTCATCAGACAGACTGGATTAGGTTAAGGAGAATTTTAATTAACACAGGAATAATGAGCCTAAGACCAGGCAATCTACTTCCCTGGAAATTCTAAATGAATCACTTCTTCCAAGCAATTTTTTCTTTGCTTTTTGGGTCACATCCAGCAATGCTTAGGGGTTTACTCCAGGCTCTGCACTCAGAAATTACTCCTGGCGGTACTTGGGGGGCCATACGGGATATTGGGGATTGGACCCGGGTCGGCTCCATGCAAGGCAAACATCCCACCCGCTGTACTACAACTCTGCTCCAAGGATTCTTTTGGGGTGGGGCCTGCTTTGGTGTGGGCGCACCAAGTTCTGGGGACCATTAGGTACCTGGTCGGCTACAGGTAGGGTGAGATTATTTTGTTGTTGTTCTTTTCACTTTGACAAGAAAAGTTATGAGCCCACTTTGCTCTGTCTGTGGCCCAGCTCTTCGGAAAGGTTTCCAGTTATACTCAATGCCACGTGCCATCACCCCACATTCTGAGGGTGGCCCAACCCTCTTCTACAAGCTGCAAGATACAGCTCAGAACCCACCAAGTTGGGGTGGGGGAATCCGCCATCAAAAGACTGAGGCTGTTTTGGTTTTATTTGGTTTGTTCATAGTTTGGGGGCCACAAACCCAGCAATGTTCAGGGGTCCTACTGGCTCTGTACTCAGGACCCACTCCTGCATGATGGTGGGACTGTATGGAGAGCCAAAGAAAGAACCAGGGGCCTGTGACTGCAAGCCAAGAGCTTGCATCAGTGCTTAGGAACGTCCTGGTTTTTAGGGCAGTCCTGGGTCTTGCAACATGGGTCTTGTGAGAGACATCCGGTTATCTGGTCTGACCTCCAACCTTCGAGTACTTGTATCTGAATTCCTTGCTCAGGGGCAGAAAAACCAGTTATTCTGCAATGCTGCTTCCTGTAAAGCGAAGCTAAATTAATTCTGGAGGTGGTTCATTTTGGGCCTCTCCCTCACAATACTCAGGCCACGTGATGTTACAGAGGTCAACAAGACACTCCTTAAACTATCTAGCTGGAGGTTCTTCCTATGTTTCAATAAGCAATCCAAAGTAGAATATTTGGGAATCGATGTTGAATTTCCCGTGTCTCCTAAGTGCCAGCAATAATCTATGAGAAGGAAGGAAAAATCTGAAAATAGGATGATTCCTTGGAAAATTTTTCTCCTGGTAATTTCTCCCAAGGTGCTTTGTCCCCTTCTGCCTGAATTGCTATGGTTCTAACGAGTTCCAGCGTGGACATGACCACAACTGCACGCTGGCCTATACTGGTTCAGAAAATCACAAGTAAGGACATCTCCATCAGTGATCTTCCCAATAGTCCACACGACCACGGCTGGCGTGTGGAGCTGTATTTAGAGTGTCGTGGGTTTCTGAGAAACCTTGCTACTTTGAGGAGAGAAGAGAAAAAGCTCCGTTTGTTCTTAGCTTGCTACAGGTTCCATTGCTTCCAGCTGGCTGGCTTTCTTCCTCAAACTTCTTACCTGCCTTTTACAGATTTTTTTTTTGCCTTGAATTGCCTAGAGCTAAGCCTGCTGGCTGTCTCCATTAGCATTTGAATTGATCGCTAGTTGATCTTCAGCTTAGACTAAACTGGGTGGGGAAAGGATTTTCTGCCTAGGATTTAGTCTCTTGCCCTCCATTTTCCAGAACCTTCTTACTAGTGTGTTTTCCTCCCATTCCTCCCATAGTGAAGGGTGCCTATGTGAAGTGTTTAGTATGGGGCAATTAAGGATCAAGCAAGCCGCTTCCACAGCTGCAGCGGTAGGAGAGCCTGTGGGTGATTGTCTTTCACTTCAGTAAGCTGGGTTCGATTCCAGCCTTCAGATATTTGTGGGATACATTGCTAAATCTCCTCGGGGGGTCAGTGGGTTGACCTAGTTTTGTTTATGAACCTCAAGGGGTGCAGACAATTAAACCTGGCCTGGAACGAGCAAGGCAACGTTATTTTCTTACATTTGTTTTTCTCTTCGCTCTGAGCAAGAAAATTTTTGAACCCCCATTGGAATGTCTGTGATGATCGAGCCCTTTGAATGTTTCCTGTTATAGGCTACCCAAACAACCCAACCCCCAATTTGGGTTGTTATGGGCAACCCAAATTTTCTAAGAGTAAAAAATCCTTAGAGATACAGGCCTGGAAGGGCCAGAAACTCCCCACAGCGCCATCTCGTGGCTTTTCGGCAGAAATGCCGTAGCCCGACTTTCCCACGCTTAAGAATTCCAGCCCTTTTCTTTGTGTGAATGTTAAATAAGGGGTCATTAAGGATCAAGCACACAACCCAGGGCCATGGATCGAAAACTGAACACTGAACCAGGAGGGCACTTGCCTTGTATTTGCGATCCGGGCTCTATCCCTGCACCCCAAATGTTCCCCTGAACACCACCAGGAGTGATTCCTGAATGCAGGGTTAGGGATGATCCCGAATATCACCGGTGTGGTCCCGAAACACAAACAAAAGCCTTTCACGGAGGATTCCTTCACACCAAAGTTGGGGTTGCCGAGCTGAGTCTTGCTTCCACCACCTTCCCCCATGGAAAAGCCGTGAAGTTGTGTGGATGACCGGGACAGGAACCCTTAGCAAAAGGGGGCTTAGAGGGAGAGATTCTACTGCAGGCAAAGCACTTGCCATGCTGCTGGCTTCAGTCCTGGCACCCGGGTCGCCCCATGCGAAGCAAGCGCCCTGGATGCTCGGCTACCGCTGCACGGCCTGAGGCAGCCTGCTGGATCCTAGTGACCCGCAGGGTAACATGAAAGCGAACCCAAGGGCTGGAAATCTTTTGGCACAGCTCTTCCGCCAGCTCTTTCGCCAATGCACTGCGAGAGGGCGCTGCGGGGCATCTCCGTCCCTTCCCTGGGACGTTTCTCTAAGAAATGTCATCCCTGGTCCTGATCTGCCTCTAGAACCCGCTATAGCTCCCCAGGATCCTCAGAATTTCTGCAGGAAAAAACAATATTTCTGCACAGAGGAGCTGTATCCATAGCCTCCAGAGCTGACTGGCCAAGTTAGTGGCTCTGGCTTACTTTAGGGTGTGGGCTGTACACGGCCGCAAAATTTTTCAGGGCAGCTCAGGTGACCTGATATGGTGCCTGAGACGGAACCCAGGGTGAACATAGAAGACGACTGTGCCTTCCCGCAGTACCATCTCTTCAAACCGACCTGTTCTTACAGGTCTCCAGCCCTGTCATCCCACACGTCAGCACCCCACATGTCCGACATTGTATCTTCCTCCCTCCTAGGAGAACTTTGAGATTCATATATAAATGGAAAGCCCCAAGTACTCTGTTTTCCATAATGAGAATGGCAGAAGCCAGATTCAACTCGAAAATCTCCAGACGTTTGGGGTGAAGGTACCTGCCATCAGAGGAACTTGGGGTGGGTTAGGAAAAACTTTTATTTAAAATGGTAATAATGAGCCTTGGCAGCCAATCTCCTTCCCTGGAAATTCTAAATACACCAAATCTTCCTAGGATTTTTTTTTCTTTTTTGATCATATCCAGCGATGTACAAGGGTTACTCCTGGCTCTGCACTCAGGAATTACTTCTGGCAGTGCTCAGGGGACCATATGGGCTGCTGGGAATTGAACCCGGGTCATCCAGGTGCAAGGCAAACATCCTAACCGCTATGCCATCGATCCAGAACCACTGCTGAGGATTTTTAATTTTTTATGGGGGTTTGGTGTCGGCCCGGGAGGTTCTGGGGACCATTAGAAATGCCTAGAGTTGGACCTCATCTGCCACAAGGAAGGCAGGTAAAGGTAAAGGTAAAGGCCCTCCCGTTGATCGTTGATTTGCTCGAGCGGGCCCAGTAACGTCTCCATTGGAGACTTTGTTGTTACTGTGTCTGGCATATCGAGATACTCTTGGTAGCTTACCGGGCTCTCCGAGAGGGGCGGAGGAATCGAACTCGGGATGGCCATGTTGGCCGCTTGTAAGGCGAACGCCCTACCGCTGTGCTATTGCTCCAGCCCCACAAGGAAGGCAAGTTTTCATTTTTTTAAATTTAAATAAAGGGCTACAGAGATAGCACAGCAGGTAGGGCGTTTGCCTTGCACGTGGCCGACCCAGGTTCAATTCCCAGCATCCCATATGGTCCTCTGAGCACCGTCAGGATTACTCCTGAGTGCAGAGCCAGGCGTAACTCCTGTGCATCGCCAGGTGTTACCCAAAAAGCAAAAAAAAAAAAAAATCAATAAAAATGTTATGTTCTCTCTCTGAGTAAGACAAGTTCTAAATCCACTCTGTTTATTCTCTGGCTGAACTACTTCATAAAAGTTTCCTGTAATTGTACACCCCACTACCTGACACCCCAAATTTCTGACGGTGTTCTCCTCCCATTCTGTGATAATGAGGGATGTGGAAGCAAGATTCATCTTGGTACTCCACTAAGGTTGCCTCTGAAGGAATCTGCCGAATCATCAAATTGAGGCTGTTCTGATTTCTTTCCTTTTTTATGTTTTGAGGGTCACAGTTGACGATGCTCAGGGGTGACTACTGGCTCTGTACTCAGGAATGACTCTTGGCATAATTGGGGGATCTTAT
The DNA here is from genome assembly GCF_029834395.1 of Sorex fumeus. Classification (NCBI taxonomy): domain Eukaryota; kingdom Metazoa; phylum Chordata; class Mammalia; order Eulipotyphla; family Soricidae; genus Sorex; species Sorex fumeus. The sequence goes on along the minus strand of NW_026606076.1, from coordinate 23,375,238 downwards.
AGGATACCGGCGAAGGTACTCAAGTCTGCAGAATGCAAGGCAAGTGCCCTAAGGGCTCTGAAACTGCTCCACGATCCAGGCTACATGCTTAATTCTTAATTACCCCACACCTAACATTGAAGCAAAGCCAGGGTGGAAATTTCTTACAGAAACAGGCCTAGGGAGGGACAGAAACGCCCCCACAGCGCCATCTCGTGGCGGTTAGGCGGAACTGCCGTTGCCCGAGTTCCCCACCCTTAAGATTTCCAGCCCTCAGGTTTGCTTCAATGCTGGGGGTCATTAAGAATCAAGCATCCAGCCTGGGACCATAGTGGGATAACAGTGGGCAAAGCCTTGCATCGGTTTGGAGCTCTTGCAGGCCATATAGACCCCTGCACACCGACAGGAATATTTAACAATTTGCGGGACCAACCCCTGAGCATTGCTCTGTGTTCCCCCCACAACCAGATGTTTGCCGCCGTCCAGAGCCCTCCCCCCCAACACACACACTGACTGATCCCACAGAGTCTCTGGCTTCTTAAATGAATGTTCAGAATTTGCTATTCCTAGTGGGGTATGAAGGAACATAAGGAAACATGATCTTCGTCCCCTCCCCACCCACCATATCGACTCTGGGCAAGTGACACTGGGTTCCTTATTGGAGAGAGGGGTCGGTGGCCACAGAACTGAAATAAACATAGCCTCATAAGGAAAGTATAGGGCCCTCCGACAAGGAGGCACAATACAGGATCCTTCCTGAAACAACTCAGAGACATTTGGCCCAAGAAGACTGAGAGCTCCTATCATTGCATCACCTTCTCTTGTCACTCTCCTCCTACCTAGGGATGGGGTGTCCGATGGCATGTCACCATCTTCTCCTGACTCTGATTTTCCCGAGGATCAGAGACCTGGAGGAGGAGTCAGAGCAGTGAGCACTGGAGAGGAGCACAACCCCAGCCCTGACCAGCCACACCGTCAGGCATTGGCTCTCAGACCCGCCTGGGCAACAATGCCTAATGCTTCTGTCTCCCCAGGATGAGCAAAATGGGTTGGCATCTGTGTTGCCTTTCACGACACAAGTTCTGGGCTTGGTTACAAAGGAGAAGACTCATTCCTGCCTTGGCCTGAGGACTCCTCCCTGGGTCCCACAGAAGGCTCTCACAGGCACAGCCAGGCACTGATTCAGAGGCAGGATCACGTGCATCAGCGCCCCCTGCAGGCTGGCAGCAGGGCTGCCCCGGACAACCACACCCCAGAATGTGGCTCTATCATGGGGACAGACCCTCTCTTAAAATAACACAATTTCTACACACACACATACACACACACATACCCTTTACCCCCAGTACTAACCTTGAAAAACAGAGGTCTAGACAGGGCTTTGCAACTTAATGTGAAGAAGCAGAAATTCCTGTTCCGACAGAAATTACTCTAAAACTAATAAGATGCTTGGCCTGTTGACACCAGTCAATCCCCTGCATCCCTATGCATCCCTATGGCCCAAAGAGCACTCTAGGTAAAACACTTGATCCAGGAGCCAGAGTAAGCACTCAGCGTATCTTCGGGTATACAGAGCCCCCCATTCCCCACACCAAAAATAGCCCCAAAAGTAAACTAAAACCCCAGTCACCTACGGATCCACTGCTCCGGATGGCCCTCTCATACCAGAGAGGGCATTGAAAAAGCCGGATTGAAACAGGGTCTCTTGGCATTGCGGGAGCTGCGACTCTGCCCAAAGAGAATCTGGAGATTTTACAGCAACGAGACTGGGGCCAAGGTCCAAACGTAGGTCAGCTGAAATTCAGGATGGCCAAGCCCCTGCCCTCGGCAGGTCCCTCTACCCCAAGGCCAACAGCCCCGTACACACCTGCCACTCCTCCAATGCAGAGCTGGAGGCGATTGTGGCCGCAGGAGTCCCCCAGGATCACTCACTCACATCCTCCTCCCTTGACCCCGTCAAAGATCCACCGCACCTCAGGAACCACCTGATATCAGGTATCAAGTGAAAAACAAGTGCAAAACTGGCCCGTAAGCTGACGAGGACCCGTAGCTCAGTGCGGACACGGGGAACTGCCAGGTGCTCAGGGGAAATTGTCCCCATCTGCCACAAAGTTGGCCTTAAGAGTCCCACTTTCTCACAGGGCCCCTACTCTGTCCTTTACCCACGTGAACAAGGACACCGACCCAGTTTCCAGGAACAGAAGCAACAGGAAGGGCTCCCTGTGATGTCCTCTGTCTCAGCAGGCAGTCTTAAAGAGCCAGACTCCAGATGTGGAGAGAACCATTGTGCCAAACCAGGAGAATCTGCCGTGCAAGGGGGATGGACTCACACAAAGCGGTGGAGAGGCAGCTGCTGTACTGGCCGTTCACACAGCGGAGGGCTAGTGATGGGTAAGAATCCCCTGGTCTTGTACTGGGCAAACAATGAGCCAATGCTCTCACATAGAGTCCATCAGGATAATCGCAAAGTAAAACAGGCAATAGGGAGCTGGTGGGGCACGGGATAATGAGTTTCTCCAGGAAATCATCCATCAAGGTGGGGAGAAAGCAGTGACTCGAAGCCAGCACAAGAGCAGAGAGGAACTGGCCTAGCAGAAGCCCAGAGAGCTGGAGAGATGCTGGAACAGGAGCAAAGGCTCGTAAGAACATCAGAGAACACTGTCTGGTCAATGCTATATGATTGACAACACGCAAGCAGTGAACACTAATCTACAAGGAAAACCTAGGAGGTAGTTTCTGAACCCTGAGTGGGGCTGGAGAGATAACACAGCAGATAGGACGTTTGCCTTGCATGCGGACTACCTAGGTTTGATTCCCAGCATCTCATAGGTCCCGCGAGCACTGCCAGGAGGAACTCCTGACTGCAGAGACAGAAGTAATCCCTTTTTATTACCAGGTGTGACCAAAAAAGCAAAAAAAAGTAGACACTGAGCAACTCTGGATGTGGTAAACAAGCCAAATCAAAACAATGATACTGAAAAAGTGTCATTTGCAAAACTCAGCATCTGGCAGGGATCAAACCACCATGTGGCCCTGCCATATCACGACAGTCAAAGGACAGACAACAACAGAGGGGCTGGGGCCGTGCCCTTTGAAGTAAATCTGAAGGTTCTACACTAGTGAGTGATGCCAGGGACAAGTGCTCTGAAACAGGGCAGAGCAAAGTCCCATGCTGGGAGAGTCTGGACAGCCAAGCCCTGCCCTCTGCAGGTCCCGCAGGCCCGAGCTCAGCCCCTGCGCTCAGCCCCACGCCCACCTGCTGCTGACCATTCATGGAGCTGGAGGTGATGGTGGCCAAAGGGGACCCCCATGATCTCCCACACACACCACAACCCCTGAACCCCCTAAAACCTCTGGGTTCCCCAAAAGCATCCCTCATGCCTCAGGAAATGGCTGATATCAGAAATGAGAGAAAAATAAGCACAAAAGGGCCTCTCAAGCTGGAGTGGCCCTGGCACTCACAGTGTGAAGAATGGGAGGCACTGGGAGCACACGAACCGCCACTCGCGTCCTGACAAAAAAAAAGGTCTTCACAGTCCCCCTTCCATGAAGGGCTGCCATTTCCTCCTCTACCACCAGACCAATGGCGGCCTGATCAGGCAACCACAATGGGAAGAGGAAAAACATCTGAAGGTCCCTGGCCTTGGACGCCACTTCCACTGCTGCCAGAACCTGAGCCTTAGAGGGACCGGGTCCAGATGTAGAGACCCTTCTTGCCCATTCAGATGAATCTGTGATCAAGGGGGATGGACTGGATAAAGGTGTAGATGGCTGTGGAGAGTGGTGGGTCACACAGTGGGAGGATGGGGATAAGATGACCCCTGATCCTGTAATTCTCAGTCAAACAATGACCCAATGCTCTCACACACAGTCCACCAGGAAAAATGCAGCTGGGATGATTCAAGGTAAAACAGGAAGGTTGGAACAATTCACTGGATGCTGAGTTTCTTGGGGAAGTAATCAAGATGGGGTTAAAGCAGTGACTGTAAAGCCAGCCCTGGAGATGCAGAGAGGAACTGGCCTAGCAGCAGTGAAGAGAGCTGGAAAGACACTGGAAGAGGAGCAGAGGCTGGTAAGAACATCAGAGAGCACTGTCTGGTCAACACACTACCCCTTGAAAACACCAAACCAGTGGACTCTTGCCTACAAGAAAAAACATTTCAGAAGAACAATTTTAAATCTAGACTATGGGGCAAGAGGTCAGTACAGTGGCTTGGGTGCTTGCCTTGCATGTGGTCAATTTGGGTTCAACCCTCAGAATTCCAAATGATCCCTTGAGCACCATCGAAGTGCAAAAAACCAGGATAAGGCCCTGAGCACTGCCAGGCTGCACCAACATCATCATATATTCCGATCCTAAAAATAGAGGCTAATGGGCAGCAAGCCATTTTGGGCACCTTGGAGCCTTTTTTGTCCTTTAAGCAGATCTGTATCCATTTTATCATTCTGGTGTCTACTACACTGAGGGGACTTCGCTAATTCTAAATACAACACTGAATTTTTTCTGTAATATTATTGAACTTGGTCGGCGGATCCAGGAATGTGACACACCTTGTGAGTAATCATAGGTAAATTGAACGGCCTGATGAGATGTGGGGAGTTGACCCATATTCCCGGCATTTGTCAGACATTTGATGCAAGGGGCCCCTTCCATCCTTTCATATGTGTTTCTAAGCACAGGAATGTTCATTTAAACTGTTTCCAATAGGGGCCAAAGAGTAGGTACAACAGACAGGATATTTGCCTTGCACCAGGTTTAACAGGGTTCCCGGAGTACCACCAGGAGTAATCTCTGAGTATTTCAGGATATGACCCAAAAAGACCGGAATAAAAAGTTCAAAATTTAAAACACAAACTGTCTTCACGGCACTCCACTAAAGAACCTATCCAGGGCCATTTAACCAAGATAAAACTTTCTGAAAAATTTATTCTTTATACTTACACAATGCTAACCAGTACCTGAACACATGGTAGGCAGAGATGGCATGAGGGAAGGAGCTTGAACACAGCCCACCTGGATTCCAACCATAGTACCCCATAATGATCCTACGTCCCCCAGGTATGGATGACTGAGCTGAGAGCGAGTAGTAGTACTCAGCTGGGTGTGGCTCCAAAGAACATGAATCAGGAGGCACTGAAGAATGAAGATGTGGCTGTTTCTCTGCTATAATTCCCCAAACCAAGGGCCTCAAAGCCAAGTCACAGAGGCTAGAGCGATAGTCCAGGGGGAGGGCTTTTTCCTTGCATGGGGCCAGCCCAGTTTCAATCCCTGCCATCCCACATGGTACCAAGAAACCACCAGGAGTAATTACTGATTGTAGAGGCAGGAGTAACCCCTGAGCATCGATGGGCTTGAACCAAAAAGCAAAGAGAAAGTCAAGCCAGAGTAATTTCAAAGAATGAGAGAGTGGTGAGCCTTGACAGCCCTGAGCACAGGGGATTTTTTTGGCTTTTAATTGACATTCCTCCTGGCTTTCGCCAGAAAATGCAAAAAGTACATGTTAACATACACATCAAGTTTAAATACCGGAACCCAGGCATAGACTTTCCCTAATAAACTGACATCACAAAATGTTTGTTACACAATAAAGGATTATTTCCTTCCTAGCTACACTTTTGTAGCACAGCATCCCATGGTACAAAGAAAACAGACTTTCCCAAAGGGGGCTGTTTTGACATTAAAATTGTTAGTAGGGCATTGAGTTATCTACTATGAATTTTCTGATGTTTCCTAAGACCAGAAAGACACAGAAAGGCCTTCCCATATTCTTGATATATATAAGATTTCATCCCAGTTTGAACTGCCCTATGTACATATAGGCCGGAGTTCTGACGGAAGGCCTTCCACATTCCTTACAAACAAAAGGTTTCTCTCCAGTGTGAATTCTCACATGATCAGTAAGTGTTGAGGAACAAACAAAGGCCTTCCCACACTCCTTACAAACATAAGGTCTCTCTCCAGTGTGAATTCTCATATGGCAGGTAAGACTAGAGGATACAACAAAGGCCTTTCAACATACCTTACATCCATAAGGCTTCTCTCAACTGTGAATCCTCATATGCCGAGTACGGTCTAGGGAATAAATAAAGGCCTTCCCACGTTCCTTACATATATGAGGCCTCTCTTCAGTATGAGTTTTCATATGCCCAGTAAGGGTTGAGGATCGAGGGAAGCCCTTTCCATGCGCCTTATATTTATGACATTTCTCTCCAGTATGAATTTTCCTGTGTCTAGAAAGGTGTGAGGAGTAAACAAAAACCTTCCCACATTGCTCACACACATATGCTTTCTCTCCAGTATGAATTCTCCGATGTTTTAAGAGGCCTGAGGGTCGAGTGAAGGCCTTCACACAGTCCTTACATGTATGTAGTTTCCCTCCAGTGTGGATGTTCATGTCATCACAAACGGGTGACACTGGATTCAAATCACACCCTTGCTCCTGACACTCCTTGGGATTCTGTCCACTGTGGGTTTCTAAGGGAACATCCCACAGTCCTGGAAACAAGGGGAAGCTCCCCCACATTTCTTACTCTTGGACAGGGTCAATCCATGGTGACTTTGCTTGTGGGCCTTTTGGTGTGAAGGACTCACTATAAATAATGCTCCTCTCCCACTTTCTATGGTATTTCCCAATGTTGGGGCGTGTATCTGTGGACTGAGAACAACAGACTGTGTGAACCTTTTCCCAGTGAAGGAAATCTTTAGAGTAAGGTCGCTCTCTCCATTTTGATCACCCTCAGAGATGATCCTGCCTGTCTTGGCATCCCCATGGGGCTGAGGGCACAAACGTTCACTCGTGACTTTTTCACAGTGCGAAGGGTCGGAGACATTCCACTCGGGCTGGCTGCTTCCCTGTAGAATAGCAGAGGATTTCAATTATAGCTCTATGTTTTATGAGTCTCCATGGCAAAAGAAATTGATACCTGCAGATTGTTTCTAACATTTGCACTTCACCAATGCAATTCCTGACAGGTGGATGGCATTAACATGGACTAACCTAATGTTACTGTAAGACACACATGGAAAATTGATGAATGAGGGGCCATTTGTTAAATATTTTTTTCAACTCAATGAACAGGCAAAATTACCACCCTCCACAGAAAACTGATGCACCAGATTCAAGAGAAAAATAAAACACACTAAACTCTGGGTTCAGTTCTAGCTCACTGTCGAGTAGAGCCCTGAAAGCATTTGTGAAGAAATGTTGCATCCCACATTGCTGAGACTGACCACAGGGGCCATTGAAAACATCTCACCACAGGCAGATTCTTTTCAGGATCAATGATTTTTTCTGTTCTGAATTTTGCTTTCATTTGGGGGCTGGGGTACACCATGCAGTGTCAGGGATTAATCCCGGCGGGTCTCTTAGGGAAACACATGGAGCAATGTGGATGGATCAGTTTAAAAGACCAGCTCTTTTCACGATTACCATTTGTAGATACTTTCAATCAAATGAAAAACCATGGCATTTACATGAAACATATTACAATTTTCTTTAGGTTTTGAGCAGAGATGTCAGCACCCAGTGAAGATAAGGGTCCTCGACCTCAAGCACCATACTCTGAATTTCCTTCTGGCCATTCCCGGCCCTGCACTTTAAAAATAACAGGCTGGTCCACTAACATTTCCCATTAGTACTATAATATTGATTTCCAAATTTGCAAATCTTACCGGCTCACTCATACTTGCTGACTGAGTTCCCAAATCCTGAAGCCACGCTTTGAGTTCTGAAAGGAAACACAATATACAATGTAAGAATTCTTCGAATGAAACATCCTTAACCAGGCAGTACAGCTTGTGGACATCTCTATGGTCCTCACAGTCCAAAGTATCCCACAGAAAAGGGAAGGTTCCTCATGGGAAGGGGGGCGTTCCGGTCCGTCCTTCACGCCCTACCGAGGTCACCAGTTGCCCCCCACAAGCGGCTCTCCAGCACGGCCATAGCCCCAGAAGCACAAGGGCTTAATGCAGAACCCAGCAGCTTGGAGCAGAAAAGTGAAAGGACTATGCGTTAATCCAGGCAATCATTTCTGCCCAGAGGGGAAAGGGTGTTGCTCCCTTCCGCCCTCCTCCCTCTGGAAAGAAAGATGGCGGCCACATGGGAGCCTTGTGGACAGCAGGTATGAGCCGGGGGTGTGGGGGCGACTAAAACCTCATGGGAAGGGGGGCGTTCCGGTCCGTCCTTCACGCCCTACCGAGGTCACCAGTCACCCCCCACGAGCGGCTCTCCAGCACAGCCACGGCCCCAGAAGCACAAGGACTTAATGCAGAACCCAGCAGCTTGGAGCAGAAAAGTGAACGGACTATGCATTGATCCAGGCCATCAAGTCTGCCGGAGGGGAAAGGGTGTTGCCCCATTCGCCCTCTCCTCTCTGGAAAGAAAGATGGCGGCCACATGGGAGCCTTGTGGACAGCAGGTATGAGCCGGGGGTGTGGGGGCGACTAAAACCTCATGGGAAGGGGGGCGTTCCGGTCCGTCCTTCACGCCCTACCGAGGTCACCAGTTGCCCCCCACGAGCGGCTCTCCAGCACGGCCACAGCCCCAGAAGCACAAGGGCTTAATGCAGAACCCAGCAGCTTGGAGCAGAAAAGTGAAAGGACTATGCATTAATCCAGGCAATCATTTCTGCCCAGAGGGGAAAGGGTGTTGCTCCCTTCCGCCCTCCTCCCTCTGGAAAGAAAGATGGCGGCCACATGGGAGCCTTGTGGACAGCAGGTATGAGCCGGGGGTGTGGGGGCGACTAAAACCTCATGGGAAGGGGGGCGTTCCGGTCCGTCCTTCACGCCCTACCGAGGTCACCAGTCACCCCCCACGAGCGGCTCTCCAGCACAGCCACGGCCCCAGAAGCACAAGGACTTAATGCAGAACCCAGCAGCTTGGAGCAGAAAAGTGAACGGACTATGCATTGATCCAGGCCATCAAGTCTGCCGGAGGGGAAAGGGTGTTGCCCCATTCGCCCTCTCCTCTCTGGAAAGAAAGATGGCGGCCACATGGGAGCCTTGTGGACAGCAGGTATGAGCCGGGGGTGTGGGGGCGACTAAAACTTCATGGGAAGGGGGGCGTTCCGGTCCGTCCTTCACGCCCTACCGAGGTCACCAGTTGCCCCCCACGAGCGGCTCTCCAGCACAGCCACGGCCCCAGAAGCACAAGGACTTAATGCAGAACCCAGCAGCTTGGAGCAGAAAAGTGAACGGACTATGCGTTGATCCAGCCCATCAAGTCTGCCGGAGGGGAAAGGGTGTTGCCCCAGTCGCCCTCTCCTCTCTGGAAAGAAAGATGGCGGCCACATGGGAGCCTTGTGGACAGCAGGTATGAGCCGGGAGTGTGGGGGCGACTAAAACCTCATGGGAAGGGGGGCGTTTCGCTCCGCCCTTCACGCCCTACCGAGGCCACCAGTTGCCCCCCACGAGCGGCTCTCCAGCACGGCCACGACTCCAGAACACAGAAACCAATTTCTTAACTATCTGACTTTCAGTAGAAATACTTCCAGGGTCAATAGGTAAAATAGCAGAAATCCAAAACCAACATTTAATTCTTGAACCCAGCTGTAGAAAGCAAATCACTTCACAATGCTTTTTCAGCATGTCTGATTTGGGGGGGGGGGTAAACTCTAAATAATAGTGGTGAATCTTTTATTGAAACAATCTAATCAAAGCGGATAGAGTGTTAACTAGAATTCATCTGCCTCACAGGGACGGGGAGGGGTGGGGGGTGGGGTTTTATTGGGGTTCTTCATGGGAAAAAATAAGTATTGGTAAAGGGAAATGTGTTTGATATTTGCATGACTGAGACATAAACCTGAAAGCTTTGTAACCTTTCCCACAGTGATTCAATAAATAAATTAAAAAAAAAAAGGGGAAGGTTCCTGTGGAGCATTGCTGTGAAAAGCTTGGCAATCCTACAAGACATGTTTTTCTTTTCTGTATGCTAAACATATGCATTGATGCTCAGGGAACTATATGGGATGCTGGCTATTGAACCACGTAGACAGTGTGCAGGACAAGCTTATTTCCTGCATTACTATCACTCAGAGTCAAAATAGCTTTATTATGGCCTCAGTTATTAACTAAACAAAAGACGCAAAAATTTTGTTGAAGGTACAGCAACATTATAGGCTGTACAAAAAGGCTGGTAAGGAAAAGACAGGGGGACCATGGAGTGAGAATTTCATGGAAATTCTGGCAGAAGAGGAAAAATAATGTCAAAGTCAAGAAATTAAAGCACAAGATTATTCCATGACAGACAATCCGTGGGAGCAAAAAGAGCACAGATGCCTAGATCCAAGAACCCAAGGATATCAGGTTCAGCAGTGCGTTTTACATGTGCTCAGGGCAGCCATACACTGCCCAGGGCCTGAGCCAGGGAGGGTTCTCAGACACTCACCTGCAGGCATGACTCTCCTTCTCGGCCTCAGGGTTCCTCCTTCCAGCCAGGAGATCACTGCAGGCTTCACCCCAGAATGCCCTGAACCTGTCAGAGATGGATCATGGATTAGTGACAAGAAAAACATGACAAGTAAACCCCATGTCTCCCTATAAAAATGGAGTCAATTACGGGAAAGGGATAAATAGAATCTGTACTTCTAAAATGCTCCAGATTTAGAGTTATCCAAGAACTAAGATTCAAGTCTTAATTTAAGAGAATATGGGGCCCCAGAAAACATCACAAATAGGATAGCCCTGGCACTGCAAAGGACCAACAGGGGTTTTATCACAGCACACTACGTAGTATTTTTTTCTCTAATTTGGGATTCTCTCCTGGGGATGCTGAAGGCTTCTCCCTGACTGTGAACTCAGAAATCACCTTTGGTGGTGCTTGAGCATCACATGGGATGGTAAGGATAGAAAGCATGTCCAGATCTTGCAAGGCAAGCACCGTGCCCACTGTTACTGTCACTCAAGGTTCCGCATCACATGCAATGTACTGAGCCTGTATGAACTGATGCCTGAGTGCAGTAAACCCCAAAGCTTAACAAATCCAAAGATGGCCAAAGACGACCAAAGCCCCAAATTGGTTATAAAAATAAACTTAAAAGGATGCAGACAGACAGCACAGAAGGTCAGGCACTGACCTTGCTCAAGGTCAATAAAAGTTCGATCCTGACATTCAGTAGGGTCTCTCAAGTCATCAGCTTGATCCCTGACTGTATAGTTTAGAGGCAAACCCTGAGTCCTGATGAACCAAGAACCACTGGAAGTGACCACGAGCACTGAAATAGAGCAACATCTGATGGGGTGAGTCAATAAGAAATAAATGAACTGTGTTGGGAGCTATATTACAGCAGGCAGGACACTAACACTACACACATACAGAATTGATCCTCAGCAGCACACAATGTCCTGGACTACAACCGGGATGAATAACTGAATACTCAGCCAGAAATAATCCCTAAGTATTTGTAAGTATAACCCCAAAACCAAATCAAAACAAAATAAAAGGGAATGTCCTGCCACAGAGGCAGGGTGGACTGGGGGCTGGGAGGTGGGAGGGATACTGGGATTAGTGGTGGTGGAGAATGGGCACTAGTGGAGGGATGGGTATTCAATCACTGTATAACTAAAACCCACCCAAGCACAAAAATTTGTAAGTATACAACAGTACCTCATGGTGATTCACTAATAAAAATGAAAAAAAATTAAACTAAAATAAAATAAATAAAAATAAATTAGCTGAAGTTGTGGGCCTGGTGCAATAGTACCAGGATGAAGACAGCAACCTTTTTGGCTGCCAAGCGTGTTCAATCCTCAGCACACCATGGCCCCTGAGCACCCCCTGGAGTGATCCCTCAGCACAGAGACAATATTCAAGTTGTGTCCCAAATAAAAGCAAAACCAAAATTCATAAAAATTATGTGTAGTATAAGAAGTAATCAGAGAACTCAGCAATGGCAGGAACTAGGAACTATTTAGAGGGACCTAAATGATGTTTTAGCGCATAAGGAGCTTGCCAAGCACGGGGCCAAGCTGGCTCAATCTCTAACACTCCAGATTCACGAAAACCCGCAGACAGTGATTCCTAAGGATAGAGCTTGGAGTAAGCCCAGAGCATCGCTAGGTGAGCACCAACAAAACAACCAGTGAAGGAACTAGAGGAACAGCTACTGCATGGCTGTTCTCACCAGGACATTCACAGCTACTTTTGGACACACAGTCACAGCCCGGCAGCCCGGCACAATGAGCCCACACAGATCTGTCCAGACAAGGTCGGCCCCGCACTGCTCTCACCAATGGCCAAAAGGTGCTGGTAGGTCTCCAGCATTACGTCCCTGTAGAGCTTTCTCTGAGAGGTATCCAGGCATGTCCACTCCTCTCAGGTGAAGCTCACAGCCACGTCGGGGAAGGTCACAGTGTCCTGAGCCAGCATAAAAAGAGGGGCAGGAGTCAGGGTCTGTCCCCACGCTGTTACCTGGGCTGTGAGGCCAGGAACCCCGGGCCCTAGAGGGACTCAGGGTCTGTCCCCTCGGGAGGAACCAGTCTCCACCTGAACTCCTGGCAGATGGGTCCCAACTTCTCTCTATGACAGCTGAGTCTATGAAAATGTGAGGATGCTCTATTAGAAGGTTCCTGATAGTGGCAGACTTTCTCCTGACCCTAGGGAATTCAACCAGTGCTCCTATGAGCACTCCAGAGAGTACAAACTGAGCATACAATCATTGTAACCCAAATGAGTGACCCTGCTTTCAGCTCAAAACACGAAACAAACACCCCCTGCATCCCACAGCCCATGCTCTAGGTAGAAGGGGACACTCAATGTCCAGCCACCGACTGAAAGCTGTGCCTGTAGGACTCTTATCATGGTTCAGGGACACCTCAAATGCCTCTCAAAGTGTCTTAAGCCCAACAGCTCTGTTGGCCCCAGAGATCCTTTGCTCTGTCTCCCTGGGACCAGCACATGCCCAGAACCGCAAACCGAGCAGCCAATGAATGCTGGACTGTGTGATAGAGCAGGAGAAGCTCTACAGAGCGATAAAGACAAAATAGTGGAAACACATATCCAGGAACCCAAGTTCCTGTAGCTGCCAAGGCACAAACAGGGCCAGCACACCCTGGGACCCATGATGCACATCAGGTTGAAATCCGGAGCACAGAGCCAAGAGGAAGCCCTGAGCATCTCACCTGTGGCACCAAAATAAATATGAAAAGAAACAAAGTAGCATGACTGTGTAACAGGACAGTGGGATGGGGATAGTGGGTAGGGTTGGTGATCCCCGCCATCCCATAGGGTCCACTAAGCAGTGCCAGGTATAATGCCAGAGTGCAGAGCCAAGAGTATAATCCCCAGAATCACTGTGTGTGGCTCCGAAAACAAAACACAATACCCAGACACCAGCCTTTGATGCCCAGCACCCCATATGGTCCCTGAGACATGTCAGGAGTCATCCCTGAGCACCATCAATCTTTGAGCTGTTGTGGTCCAAAAGTCAAATACAACAAAACTGACATAAACGTGGCCTCGTACTGCAGAGAGCCAAGTGCTCCGACAAGGCGGCAAGATCCTTCCTGAAGCAACTAAGACATCCCGGGAAGTCTGACACTCCTGTCACTGCATCACCTCATTTTGTCACTCCTACCTGGGTTTGGTGTGTTCGATGGCATCTCACCATCTTCTCCTGCCTCTGTTTTTCCCAAGGATCAGAGACCTGGAGGAGAAGTCAGAGTTGTGAGCACTGTACATGAGCAAAACCCCCAAGTTCTGCCCAGCCACACCCTCAGGCACTGACTCACAGTCCCGCCTGGGGGACACTTGTCAGATGTTTCTTTCTCCCCAGCAGAACCAAAATGGGTTGGCATCTGTGCTGCCTTTTGCGACACAAGTTCTGGGCTTGGCTACAAGAGAGAAAAGTCGGCCCTGCCTTGGTCTGGGGACTCCTCCCGGATCCCACTGTAGCTTCTCACAGGCCCAGCCAGGAAGGACTCTGAGGCCAGGAAATCCCGTGCATCAGCGCCCCCTTCTGGCCCCGTGAGAGAGCCACATTTGGGGCTATGATTGCATGGGGGAGCCCTTCTCTTCTTTAAAAAAAAAAAAAAAAACAGGGGCTGGAGTGGTGGAACAGTGGGTAGGGCGGTTTGCTTTGCAAGTGGTTGACTTAGGTTCGATTCCCAGCATCCCATAGGGTCCCCTGAGCACCACAGGAGTAATTCTTGAGACAGAACCAGGAGTAACCCCTTGCAGTGCCGGGTATGACCCAAAAAGCAAATAAATAAAATTGTTTAAAAACTTTCTACAAGGGGATATGGTGCCACCAGCAGATCTATCTGTACCTGTGAGGCGAGTTTATCAGCAGCCTGATGGTGCCTTCAGACTTCCAGATACCCCAAAATTGCTGCTGTGCCTTTGGCTAGATCCCCAAAAACTTGAGGCAAAGTTTACCAAGAAAGTAAACGGCCAAAAGTTAGGTATGTGGGAAACACACCCACAAACCACCTCTGGCTCAGCTGTATAATTGGAGGCATGGCCTCTCTGGTTCCTGATTGAACTTCTTAACGGCCATGATCCCAGACACTCAGTAACAAATCTTGAAACCCAACAGCTTTTGGCAGAAAAGCGTCTGGTCCCTACAGTAGGTGACCGGTGCGGGGCCAACCCAGGTGGGAATAGGTTTCGTGCCTTGGCCTGTTCCCCCTGCCGGCACAGAAGCCGCCATCCTTCAGAGGCCACTGGACAGTTAGGTTTGGGCCCCCAGTGATGAGACACACAGGGCCTCACAGGATGGTGGTGGAGCCGTTTCTGTCCACCCCACCCCAACGAGACCCCAAGTCGTCGCCCACGAATGGCCTCTCTGGCTCCTGATCAAGCTGTTTCACGGCCATGATGCCAGAGCCTCAGAAACAAATCTCGAAATCCAGTGGCTTTTGGTAGAAACGCGTCTGGACTCCACAGTATGTTACTGTCGCTGGGTCACCCCAGGGGGAAAGGGTGTTGTCACTCCGCCTGCTCCCCCTTGGTGGTTCGGTGGCCATCACCCTCCAGAGGCCATTGGACAGTCAGGCTTGGGCTCGCAGTGATGGAATATGTTGGGCCTTGTGGGATGGCGGGGAGGAGCCGGGCCTGTCCTCCCCACCTCAATGAGACTCCAAGTCATCATCCACGAACGGCCTCTCTGACTCATTATCAAGCTGCTAAACGGCCTTGATCCCAGAGACTCAGAATCAAATCTTGAAACCCAGAGGCTTCTGGCAGAAATGCGTCCGGACCCAACAGTACATTACTGTCGCCGGGCCATCCCAGGAGTGAAGGGTGTTGTCCCTCCGCCTGCTCTCCCTTGGCGGCTCAGTGGCTGACATCCTCCAGAGGCCATTGGAAGTCAGGTCTGGGCCTGCAGTGACAAGACGTTTTGGGCCTCACGGGATTGGGGTGGGGGGGCTGGGCCTGTCCTTCCCAACCCAACGAGATTTCATATCATCGTCCACGAACAACCTCTCTGGCCCCTGATCAAGCTGCTTAAAGGCCATGATTCCAGAGACTCAGAAACAAATCTCGAAACCCAGCGGTTTTTTGCAGAAATGCGTCCGGACCACACAGTAGGTTACTGTCACCGGGCCACCCCAGGGGGGAAAGGGTGCTGTCCCTCTGCCTGCTTCCCCCTGGCGGCTTGTTGGCCGTCATCCTCCAGAGGCCATTGTACAGTCAGGCTTGGCCCACAGTGATGAAACTTGTAGGGCCTCACGGGATAGGGATGGACCGGGCCTGTCCTCCCCACCCCAACGAGACCCCAAGTCATCGCCCACGAACAGCCTCTCTGGCTCCTGATCAAGCTGCTCAACGGCCGCGATTCCAGAGACTCAGGAGCAAATCATGAAACCCAGTGGTTTTTGACAGAAATTTCTGCAGATTTAAGTGTTAAAATTTTGGAATTTCAAAATCACATGGCCCTACTGCAGCCACGTGACATCATAAGTTATTCATGACCAGCAATAGAACAGAAATTGTCTACTGTTGCCTTTTCAGCAGATCCTAGTGTTGGGGTAAAATCTCAAATAATAATGGTGGGTCTGGTGTCAAAATATTGAATGTGTTCAAAATAGAGAGAGAGTAATGTGGAAATCATCTGCCCCACAGGTAGGGGGAGGGTGTGGATTGGGGGTATTCTGGGGTTTTTGGTGGTGGAGAATGGGCACTGGTGAAGGCACGGGTGTTTCATTGTATGACCGAGACTTACACCCAAAAGCTTTGTAACTGCTCTCATGGTGATTCAATAAATAAAATTATAAAAACTGAAAAAAGTAAGGTGGAGTTCATGCACAATTCAATCAGCTAATCAGTGGCTGAATAAATAGTAGTACTCCTACATTAAAATAAATAAATAAATAAAATAAAAACTTTCTACAGGGGCTGCAGCAATAGCACAGTGGGTAGGGTGTTTGCCTTGCACGCGGTCAACACAAATTCAATTCCCAGCATCCCACATGGTCCCCGAATCACCGCCAGGAGTAATTCCTGAGTGCAGAGCCAGGAGTAACCCCTGAGCATCAGCTGGGTGAAAACCAAAAAGCAAAAAAAAAGAATAAATAAAAACTTTCTACAGTCATACACTTTTATCAGCAGTACACAAACACACGAACACACAAGCACACACACGCACACCCTTTACCCCCCATACTCACCTCGATAGCCAGCGGTCAGGGCAGGACTTTGCAACTTGATGTGAGGAAGCAGATATCCCTATTCCAACATACAGTAAACCTGTTAGGATGCTTGCGTTGCTGACACTAATGAATCCTCTGCATCCCCAAGCCCCCCAGAGCACTGCCAGGAATAATATCTGAGACCAGAGCCAGAGAAAGCCCTCAGGGTATCTCCAGGAATGCAGATCCCCCCATTCCCCATGCCAAAAATAGCCCCAAAAGGAAATTAACATCGGTAAACCCAGACAGCTGCAGATCCACTGTCCCATCCTGACCCACAAGGGCAGCCAGTGAAAAAGCTGGACAGCAACAGGGTCTCAAGCCTTGGGGGTGGGTGGCTGCGGCTGAGTTTCGGTGCCTCAAAGTGAATCTGAAGATTCTACAGCAATGAAACTTGGGCAAGGTCCCAACATGAGTCAGTTGGAGGGTCCAGACAGCCAAGCCTCGGACCTCAGCAGTTCCTGCATCTCAAAACCCTCAACCCCCGCGCTCAGCCCCACACCCACCCGCAGGTGCCCAAACGCGGAGCTGAAGGTGACCATTGCCACAGTGGCCCCCCTGTATCATGCACTCAGACCCGCGACCCCCACATCCCACTAGAGCCCCCTACGAACCTCCCAAAGATCCGCGCCCCCCAAAAGACTTCATCATACCTCAGGAACCACCAGGATATCTGGGAACACAAGAAAAACAAGTGTGAGAGTGTTCCCTGAGCTGGCCCTGGTCCCACGGGTCACAGCGTGGAGACGGGGAGGCCACCCCAGTTCTGCAACAAGACAAAGTCGGCCTTCACAGTCCCACATTCTCCTGGGGCCCTACTTTGTCCTTCACCCACGTGAACAATGACTCTCTGAACGGTTTCCAGGAAGAGAAGCACCAGGAAGGCCCCACTGTGATGTCACTTCCGGTGCTGCAAGCAACCTTAAAGGGCCAGATTCAAGATGTGCAGAGAACCATTATCCCCACCCAGGTGAATCAGTGGTGTGAGGGGGATGGATTTGAATAAGGGAGTGGAGAGCCAGCTGCTGGAGTAGCTGGTCAGCGTGGGAGCTCCAGTAAGAAGAAGTCCACTGGGGGACTGGAGAGATAGCACAGTGGGTAGGGCATTTGCCTTGCACGCGGCCAACCCGGATTCGATTCCCAGCATCCCATATCATCCCCTGAGCACCGCCAGGAGTAACTCCTGAGTGCAGAGCCAGGAGTAACCCCTGTGCATCGCCAGGTGTGACCCAAAAAGCAAAAAAAAAGAAAAGAAAAGAAAAAGAATAAGTCCCCTGATGCTTTACTTGTCAATGACGTGTGGAGACAATGGTCTCACACACAAGGCCCCATCAGGAAAACTGCAACAGAGTAGATCTGGGTGAAACAGGCAGGTAGGGAGTGGGTGGGGCGCAGACAGTGAGTTTCTCAGGGAAGTAACAAATCAAGATGGGGGTGAAAGCAGTGACTGGGCAGCCAGCCCTGGAGGGGAACTGGAACAACCCAGACAGAGAGCAGCCACCTGAGAGCTGGACAGAAACTGGGACAGGAAGAAAGGCTGCTGAGGACATCTGAGAGCACTTTATGTATTAATGCTCTAACGCTGACAACACACGAGCAATGGAAAGTCACTGGCAAGGAAAGTTACATGGGGAGGCTTCAGAAATACATTTTCAAACACAGAGTAAGGATCAGGAGTGACAAGTACAGTGGGTTAGCACTTGCTCTGAACTTGGTCAACTTGAATTCCATCCCTGGTATCCCAAATGGTTGCCTGAGCACCACCAGAAGTGTCTGGTGTGGTTCCACAATCAAAGATATTATGGAAAGAGCATAAGGACCCATCCTAGAATGGAGGTATATACTGAGCTTACATTTAGCAATCTTTCCTGGTAAAAAGGCCTTGCTTAGCCTTTTCGACAACCTAAATGATTTATAGCATCCTAGTGACTACAAGATATTGGGATTTTTACAACTTCCAAAAGCAGAAAGTTTCATGCTTTTTCCCCCTCGAATATTAGTGAAGTGAGAAGTGCTCTTCTTTTCTTTTTTTTTTTCTTTTTGCGTCAGACGTGGTGAAGTACAGGCGTTACTCCTGGCTCATGCAGTCAGGAATTACCCCTCATTCACTGAAGCACTGTTTACAATAGCTAGACTCTGGAAAAAACCTGAGTGCCCGAGAACAGATGACTGGTTAAAGAAACTTTGGTACATCTACACAATGGAGTACTATGTAGCTGTTAGAAAAGATGAACTCATGAAATTTACATCCAAGTAGTACTACATGGAAAGTATCATGCTAAGCGAAATGAGTCAGAAAGAGAGGGACAGACATAGAAAGATTGCATTCATCTGGGGAACATAAAGTAACAAAATAGGAGACTAACACCCAAGAATAGCCGAGATAAGGACCAGGAGGTTTAGTCCATGGCTTGGAGGCCAGCTGCACATGCTAGGACTAAAGGCAGCTCAGATAGAAAAGGGAGCACCAAATAAATCCCATTTCAACATTCTCCAATTCACACTATAAAGAGCCTGGCCAGGGCCAATCATGTTTTGTGAATATTAATGTCTAGTGCATACGTATATTTAACAAAAATATGGATACGAGGTATGTAGAAATGATACAGCAGATCCATTGCTTGCTTGCACATGGCTGACCAGAATTCTAAGCCCCTGTAAGGATACCTGTGCCTGCCCAGGTATGGATCCCTGAGCTCAGAGCCAGAAGTAATGCCTAATCCCTGTGGGGCACGGCTCCCCAAACCTAACACAGGAAGTTCTGAAGAATGAACGTATCCACTTTCATAAGGATTCACTGAAGTCATCTGGTTAATTTCTGCCATAATTCCCGCAGACCAGGGCCTCTGGACCAAGCCAGAGTAAGAGCAAATAATGACATAATGGTGAGCCGTGAGAGCGTGGAGATGGGGAGGCTGCTCGTGTCCTGCCACAAAATCTGCATTCAGGGTCCCCCTTCCATGACGCGGTGCAAGTTTACTTGTCCTTTGCCAAGTGAGGAATAGTGCCTTGATCCCACCCAGGGTCTATGTCAGGGAAGGAAAATGAAACAGGAATACCAGTTTTATGACATCACTTCTATTTCCATAAGGTGCCCAAAAAGGCACTGAGAATCTTTTTGCCACCCAGCTGAATCTGTGCTGCGAGGGGGATGGACTCAGATAAAGGAGTGGAGAGGGAGCTGCTCAAGTGGTCGGTCATAGAGTGGGGGGTCTGGGGGTAAGGAGAAGCCCCCATATCCTGTAGTCGTCACCAAACATTGAACCAACGATATATAGACACCCAATGTTACCCTGACTCTTGCCAAGTGATCCCTAACCTCACAGCCAAGAGTAAACCCTGAGTACTGTCAGTTGTGGTGACAAATATAACAAAAAACCTACCAAAAGGGGAAAAAAAGACATGCAAAGACAAATTCTAGAGTGAAACATTCAAAATGTCAAGTAGCTGGTCCTTAAAATTCCCCATTCTTGATCTTTCCCTGCTACAGAAACTATTTGTCCTGAATCCTTATTGTTCTTTCTCTGCTTTTGCATCTTTGTTGTGTGTGCGTATGTGTGCATGTGTGTGTATACATGTGTCTTTGTGTGATTTTTATTTTGAAGACACAACCGGCAGATTCAGGGCTTACTCCTAGCTTGGCACTCAGGGATCACTCTGGTGGGGACCACAAGGGATGCAGGGGATGGAACCTGGGTTGATTGCAGGAATGCTTAAGTGGTTACTCGCTGTACTATGGCTCTGACCCTAAGAAAATGTGCTCCTAGCACACCCAGGATGATCCCTGTGCAAATGTCCTTATACCTAAAAAACCAAAACTATCTGGCTTAAAACAAACGAACAAACACCACAACCCTTTCCCTTGTTGGATTATAGTTCTGAACAATTTAGGTTTAACAATGCTTTATCATTTCTCCTCTGCTGCAAGTTGCTTAGGCTTACTGAGTAACACCCTTCCCAATGCTCCTGAATTACTCCCATTTCCTTAGTATTCATCTTTAACTTCCAGGTGCTCTGCTTCCCCTATGCATTAATCACCCATTTCCCCTCACCAGAACCTGTGAATTGTAAAATCAGATTCTTCAGAGATCTCTGGATTTTGTACTTGTAAGTGAAATTTTGACTTTCTCTTTTCTTCATGTCCTCTGCAGTTTACTTAATACAAATATCCATTTTGCTCCTAGACAAGGACCAGTGAAGTCCCATGCTGGGAAGATTGTGCTGGGAGGACTGGGATGGCCATGCCTCCAAACCTCAGCTTTGTAGAGCAAAGAAAAACAATGTTACGCTTTTGTAAGTTCAGAGTTAACTGACTCCAGATACTATTTACTCCTAGGCATTGTCATATTTATGAGATTTAAGCCTCAGCTGCCCATTGTTCCTAGCACCCCGAAAACAAGAGACTGGATGGACCCAGGAGAGCTGTGAGCTACCCTGGCACTGAAAAGGGACAGGTAAGCACCAAAACAAATTCCGTCATGACTCAAACATAAGGAAGTGGATAAGGATCCTGCTGGGATTACAAAGGACTAACCTGTCCTGAGGAGTGTAGTCTGGGATCTATAGGAAATATCCCCAATAGATCCAGCCTATAAGCTTAACAGATCTCTTACTATGTCCATTCAAAATGAACAGAAAGATTAAGGCCTCAAGATTGTTTAGATGAATATGAACTAAGCAAAGGAACACATGTCCTTAGATGAAATTCCACCCTTGAGCTGATCTCCTTGCAGGGTGAGATTTTTGTCCAAAAAGAAGTTTCCCCTGAGGGAATGGCTTTACAGTCATGGATTGTACAACCACACCTCTATGTATTTGCTACCCCACTCCTGGGGAAAGGGCTGGAGAAATAAAGGCTGTGGGAGAAGGGCGAAGAGAGGGAGTGAGGGGCATTGGGAGACTGGTATAGATAGGCAGGAGAATGGAATAAAGAGCAACTGATCACTGCGAGTCCACCAAGTAAAATGCGGGGATGCTGTGAAGCGTTGGTGGTCCAGAGCCGCCTCCTCGCTTCCCCAGGCTTTCCCAGCAGAGAGAAAGACAGAGAGACGGGGAACCACATACTGATGGTGAAAACGGCCCATTTAATGCAGAGAAGCTACCATACTTATAGAACATCTGAAGAGGGGGGTTGAGGTAAGGACATAGGTGTGATTGATCATTTACATAGATAGACATTTGGCAGAAGAAATTCTCTTGGGGAGATTCACGCAAGGAGACACACTGTCTCCCCGGGACATCTACATTGCTTTTACCTTTCCCTCTAGTTATATACGTTATCAACACATGCAGTTGTTTGGATAAACACAGTAAGAGACAAAAATCACAACACTTAATTCTCTGGGCACTGAGAGCAAGTAAGGTTTTTACCGTAAATCCCACATTAAGTCCTCAGGCCAGTTCAGCTTGTCCTTCACCATGGGGGTCCTGTCTCTTAAACTGTAACAGTTTGCATCAAGAACATGCATTTCTGCTTTCTAGAATGTCCCATTTGGATGCCAGGGTAGTTTTGCCATTTGCTCTTAGTCCATCCTGGTCCCACGACAGGACCCCCCTCTTGGGGTGTTAGGAACTACAGCAACTGAAGACAAAGTCAAGTAATTATGGCCAAGCAATTCTGCCCAGGAGTAGATATATTTCAGAGTCAATCAACTCCCAAAACCTTGGATTGATGGTCTTTCTGTGTTGAACCGAAGAACACTGATCTACAGTAAAATATAAAACAGCAACAGGGGAAATAGAAAAGCAGGTACAAATACACAGCACTTCAAATACAAAGCAGTACAAAGTTGAGGATTACCAGAAAGTTATGGATTATCAGTAAACAAGAGTGACATGGGGAACTGAGACAATGAGAGGTAAAATACAGAGAAAAGGTTAAAGATAAACTTTAACTAAATTATGGATGTTAGCAAGGATAGATAAGCTTCTCTGGGAGGAGGAAAACTGGCACTTCACATATGAAGCCTAAAACACTGGGTTAAAATCTAACAGATCACAACAGCCTGGCCCTGTTTCCTTCTTCGATCCTCTGTCACCTTTCATCGGCCAGGATGGGGAGATGAATCATGGCCATCAAATGCACTCCGCACATGTTACATTACTTGAACACAACTCTCAGTACCTCAGCATAACAGTCGGGGGTAGCCTGATCAGGGAGAGATGAAGAGTTGGGGTGCAGCCCAGCTTGATTTTAGGGTACAGAAATTCTAAATGTTAGAAAAAATGTGGAGTCAGAGAGGCAGTAACCTGGGAGGGGCACTTCCCTTGCTGAACAAAATCAATCCTCGGCATTTCATATGACCCCTAAAGCACTGTATCACTTTAATCCTGTTCTTCATCCATGTGCTCTAGCGGGTGCCAGTAATGTCTCCATTGGTCCCAGCCTTGAGATCTTAGCAGCCTCTCCTTACTCATCCTTCCGAATGGTGCCATATTAGAGGCTCTTTCAAGGTCAGGAGAATGAAACTCATTATTGCTACTGCATTTGACATATCAAATATGCCACGGGAGCTTGTCAGGTTCTGTCATGCAGGCAGGATATTCTCTGTAGCTTGCCGGGCTCTCCGAGAGGGGTGGAGAATGTACATTGTACTTATATTAAACATTTTTTGGGGGTCACAACTGGCGATGCACAGGGGTTACTCCTGGCTCTGCACTCAGGAGTTACTCCTGGCGGTGCTCAGGGGACCATATGAGATGCTGGGAATCGAACCCGGGTCGGTCGCATGCAAGGCAAATGCCCTACCCGCTGTGCTATCTCTATAGTCCCCATATTAAACATTTTAAATATATCATTTTATTTCTATCAAATATATAAAACGTATTAAATAAACATATTGAATATATTAACCCTAAAGCACAGACAGAAATAATTCCACAGTGCTGTTCCTGGAGTAAGCCTCCATCTTCCACAGATCTGCCCAAAATACAACCAAAAATAGCTCAAAAGCAAATTTTTAATTGCAAGCCACAACCATCCCTAGGACTGCATCCCCAGGATGGCCCTTGACGTCAAGGATACTACTGAACTGTGACCCAGGGCTACAGGGTCGTTTGCCTTTGGAGACCTCCCAACCCCAACTCCCCATCCCACCCTGCCTCTGTGGCAGGCCATTCCTCTTTGTTCTCCATCCCCCTTGCTCTATCACTAAGACTCATTATTTACCAGTTAACAGAATGTGAAGTGCAACTGCCAGGACACTGTCATACCCATGGTCCACGTGATAATCAGCAAGTACCTTTCCCTTATGGTACTAATGTCACAGGAAGTTTTCACACGCACCAGGATTATTTCCTTCCGGACTGTACTTTTGTAGCAATCCCCCACCCACTTGTCAAAACTAAAACTGTTTTACCTAAGGGCCATGTTCTGACCCTGGCCATTGTTATTAGGGAATTATTGATTCAACATAACTTTTATAGTTACTAAGGCTTGAGGGGAACACGAAAGCCTTCTTATATTCCTTACCCACAGGATTTTTTGCAGTATTAATTCTTTTATGCCTTAAAAGGCTGCAGGTGCCTTTAAATGGTGGATTATGGACTTCCCATGTTCTTACGTGTGTGTGTGTGTTTGTATGTGTGTGTGTGTGTATAGTTTTTCCCCAGTGGGAATTCTCCTATGCATAGTAAGGCCTGCAGATCCAGTAAAGACCTTTCCTATCCGCACTCCTGGCATACATAAGGTTTCACTCTAAAATGACTTTTCATATGCATAGGAAGGGCTGAGGACAAACTGAAGACATTCCCGCATTCCTTACACTTATGAGATTTCTCTACAATGTGAATTTTCCTGTTTAGAAAGTTATGCTAATTGTTTGAAAATTATCCTGCAGATTTTACATATGCAAGGCCTAAATCCCGAATAATTTTTAAGCAAAGCAAAGCTTGTGGATTGAGTTAAGATCTTCCCACCCTAATAAATGTTTTTTTCAAGTATGAATTTTCCTATGTTTAATAAGGAGTTAAGGGGAAGTGAAGGCATTGCCAAAGTCTTTACACACATAAGGTTTGTCTCCAGTACGAAATTTTCTGTGCCTCAAAAGGCTTGCAGAATAAGCAAAGGCCTTGCCACACTCTTTACATATATATGGATTCACTGTTGAGTGGGTTTTCTTGTGGACGAAAAAGTTTGAGTATAAAGTTAAGACCCAGCTGCAGCGATAGCACAGCGGGTACGGAGTTTCCCTTGCACGCAGCCAACATGGCCGACCCAAGTTCGATTCCTCCGCCCCTCTCGGAGAGACCGGCAAGCTACCGAGAGTATCTCACTGGCATGGCAGAGCCTGGCAAGCCCCCGTGATGTATCCGATATGCCAAACACAGTAACAACAAAATCTCCAATGGAGACGTTAATGGGCCCGATCGAGCAAATCGATGAACAATGGGAGGACTTTTATAAAGTGAAGACCCGGGCTGGAGTGATAGCACAGTGGGTATGGCATTTCCCTTGCATGTAGCTGACCCGTGTTCAATTCCCAGCATCCCATATGGTCCCCTGAATAACACCAGGAGTAACTCCTGAGTACAGAGCCAGGAATGATCCAAAAAGAAAAAAAAAAGAAAGTGAAGACCCTCCGACAGTCGTGGCATGAATAATGGTTCATTCCTGTATGAACTTCCCTATGCTCTGAAATAACCTGAGAAGAAATGAAAGGTTTTCCCACCTACCTCACATATATAAGGGTTTTTCTCCGATACGAATTTCATGAAAACTAAGACTTCAGGGGAAGGCATTCCCTCATTGCTCACACATATAAGTTATCTCTCCAGTGTGAGTTTTCCTGTGCACTCAGGCTTGTGGAACAAGTAAAGTCTTCCCACTCCATACAAGCATATGGTTTCTCTCCAGTGTGACTTTTCCTGTGCATACTAAGGCATATGAGTCAGATAAAGGCCACGACACATTCGTTACATGCATGTGTACTCTCCAGTATGAAATCTCCTGTGTATGAGGTATGAGGATCCATCAAAGGCCTTCCCACCGTCCTTACACTTAAGCGGTTTCTCTCCTGTGTGGATATTCACATAGTCCTGCCGGGGTGACACTGGACTCAAGAGTTTGTCCTCAGTGCTGACATTCCTGGGAATTCTGAGCACTGTGTTTCTAAGGGAATGTGATGGTGCTGAGAACATGTGAAGGCTCCCCCACATTCCTTACACGTGGACAGGTTTAGTTCAAAATGACTACCTGTGGGCCTGTCAGTGTGAGAGACACATTATAAACAGTATTCCTCTCCCACAGACCAGAGGCTGCCCCACTATGGAGGGGGTTGTGTCCGCTGACTGAGCTGAACATCCAAGGATCTTTTCCTAGGGGAAGACTTTTTCAGAACCAGCATACTCTTGTCATTTTCATCACCCTCAGAAGACAATGGACCTGTCTGAGAATCCCCATGGTGATGAGGGCAAAATTGCTCACTTGAGCCTTTATCACAGTGTGCAGAAAGAGACATCCCACCAGGGCTGGCTGCTTCCACATAGACAGCAGAGAAGGACTCCAATTATTGCTCTATGCAATGAGAGTTCTCATGTCAAAAGAAATCAAACTCTGCAGGTAGGTAGCTGGTGGGGTATGAGACAATGAGTATCTTGAGGAAGTAATTAATGAAAATGGGGCTGAAATCAATGACTCTGAAGCCAGCCTTGGGGATTCAGAGACGAACTGACCTAGTAGAAACCCACAGAGCTGGAGACACTGGAACAGTAGCAAAGGCTGTTAAGAATATCAGAGAGCACAGTCCGGTCAACGCTCTACCCCTTGATAACACACACAAAGTCGACTCTCAGCTACAAGTAAAACCCCAGGACGCAGTTTCAGAAACATGTCATACTGAGAGTAACAGGTTAGTGGGTTGGGTGCTTGCCTTGCATGTAGTCAATCTGGGTTCAATGTCCAGAACCCCAAATGGTCCCCTGAGCACTATCTGACGTATGGAATTTTGCTCCATCAAAATATAAATGTTTCCTTTTTTCCTTCTCAGATTAGTGAAGTGATGTGGGTGGGATCCAGGAATGTGACCAAACTTTTGAGTAATCACAGGTAAATGGAATGCCTGCTGGTAGGTGGGGAGCTTGGGAGCTGACCCATATTCCCACTTGTAAAAGATTTCATCATAGATCCCCTTCCATCCTTTCAAATGACATTCTATGCACAGTAAAGTTCATTTAAACTGTCTCTAATTAACAACAGAGCAATTGTACATAGGGGTAGGGTGTTGCTTGCACACAGCCGACCTGGGTTCAATCCCCATGATCCTACAGAGTCTCCTGGAGCACCAACAGAAATAATACCTGGGTGCAGAGCCAGGAGCAACCCCTAAGCATTATCGGGGAGGATCCAAATAGACAAAAAATAAATAAATAAATAAATAAATTATCCCCCATTCCACTCCATTAAGAAACCTTGC
Organism: Sorex fumeus; assembly: GCF_029834395.1. Taxonomy (NCBI): domain Eukaryota; kingdom Metazoa; phylum Chordata; class Mammalia; order Eulipotyphla; family Soricidae; genus Sorex; species Sorex fumeus. The sequence goes on along the minus strand of NW_026606076.1, from coordinate 23,348,220 downwards.
CAGACCCATTTTCCTAAGATGACACTTTGGAAAATATTTATCCTTTATGCATACACAAACATAACAATAACAGAGATGATACAGGGGATGAGGAGCTAGTCACACATGGCCGACCTGGATACTAAACACAGTACCCCATAATGATCCAGAGTCCCCCAGGTATGGATACCTGAAATCAGAGCCAGGAGTAGGGCAAGAGAATACCAGTTTCTAACAGTATGCTTTCTGTTATGACTAGTAAGGTCTTAGAAATGAAGGTCTCCCATGAGTAAACCTATCCCTGGATCATGCAGTCGTAACCACAACATCTCATTCCTCACACCACCCATACTCTAAGAGTAGTATAACACATTTGAATGGTTTTAAAGTAGAAGGCAACCAATCTTAGAAGGAAATATATTTTTACGATAGAGAGAGAGAGAGAGAGAGAGAGAGATAAGCACACAAGACTCAAGCCTTAACAACATATTAGTATCACTTGTAAAAAGGCTTAATGGCCCCTAGGTGAAATACAACAATCTTTACACACTCTCCTCTAACCAACGTTTTTTAGAGCATTTTCAGTGGCTTATTCACGGTCACGCTCACGGTCCTCCCGTTGTTCATCGATTTGCTCGAGCGGGACCAGTAACGTCTCCATCATGACACTTGTTACTGTGTTTGGCATATCAAATACGAATAGCTTTTTCGTGCATTTTCAGTGGTTTATTCATAAGAAACAATACAAAATAAAAAAGTTGTGCTTTGGGGCAGGGGTTGGGGTACAGGATGGAAACATCCAAAATATCATGGTGGGAAGGTGTAATGCTGGTGGGATTGGGGCTTGAATATTAAATGGAATCAAATATTGTGAACTACTTTATAAAAATAATGTAAAACTTAAATTTTTTTTAAAAAAGCAATGATGAACTTGGACCAAAACTTAATCACTTAATCACTTAACTTCCCGTTAGTCGTCAATTTGCTCGAGCGGGCACCAGTAACGTCTCCATTTGTCCCTGTCGCGTGCTAGTGTAACCCAATGGCATCTGTTCGCTCCGGGAACATGAAGGGCCTCAAACCGATCGTTCATGATCTTGACGAAGAAGTCTGACCATCTGGTAGGTGGGCGGCCACGCGGTCTTTTGACATCCCGTAGAATCCAGTCGGTAACAGCTCTAGTCCAGCGGTCGTCTTTAAATCTCATTACGTGACCAGCCCACCTGATTTTCGACACCTTGGCAAATGAGACAGCGTCAGTAACTACAACGGGTCTCATTCACCTGAGAAGGACCAAAACACTGAACACAAAATACCCGACCTCCAGGGCCCATAATCACTAGGGATGAAAAGGGGACACTCAATGTCCAGCAAGCAACTCAAAGTTGTATGTGGACATTTGTGCCTAGAGGACTCTGAACTCAGAGTTCAAGGCTGCCCCAAATTCCTCTCAAAGCAGGCAAAAGTGACCTGACCCCCAACACTTCTTGCAGACCCAAAGATCCTCTGCTTGATCTCCCTGGTACTGGCACATGCCCAGAACTGCACACAAAGCAGCAAGTGAACGTGATACTATGTGACTGAGCAGGTGAAGCTCTCCAGAGAAGGAAGGACAAAACAGAGGAAACACATGTCCTGGGTCCCGAGTCACTGTAGCTGACAGGGCACCTATGGGCCATGTAGCCCAGGGACTCTGATGCCCCTTAGGGATGAATCCAGAGCAGAGAGCAAGAGGAAGCCCTGAGAACCTCCACTATGGCACAAAAATAAATCTGAAAGAAGAGCGGATAGGGCTGGTGACCCTGGTGTTCCATATGGTCCCCCAAGCACTGCCAGGGGCAATGCTGGAGCACAGAGCAAGGAGAAACACCAAGAATCACTAGGTGTGGTCTCCAACCTTCCCAAAAAGAACAAAGCCAAAGAAGTCAGACTTGGATCTGCAACAACACACAGAGTATGAGACCTGGCAAGGGTGAATTTTGAGCACTGAGCTGGGACTACTCCTCAGTGGAGTATGATCCACCCAAATACAACAAAACAAATAAACAAGGAAAAGAGCAGCCTCAAAAACACTAGATACTGTGCTCCCTCCTGAAACAACTATAGAGACAGACAGCCCAGAAGGCCTATGCGCTCCTGTTACTGCATCATATCATCTTGTCACTTTCGTCCTCCCTGTGGACAGTGGTCAAAGAGCTCGACATCATCGTCTCCCACATATAATTCCCGAAAATCCACAGGAAGCTCCGTGCAAAGATCTAAAGATGTCAGCGCTGTGAGCATGACAGAGGTGCACAAACCCCAGGGCCCTGACCAGAAGTTTCTGCTTTGGAGTCTGAAATTGCTCTCAGGGAGGGCAGGACAAATACCTGACCTGCTCTCCTATCTCACAGGTCATAGTCCACATGAACTGAAAATGTTATGATATCTAAACAGAAATATAGTGAAACAGAGAAGAATTAGGTCCCGGGTCAGAGCAAAAGCATATTGGGGAGGGCACTTGCCTGGAACGCAGCTGACTCTGGTTTAATCCCCCACATCCTATAGGATCCCCCAAGCCCACCTGGAGTGACTCCTGAGTGCAGAGTCAGGTTACTCCAGTACCCAGAGTACTGCTGGCTGTGGCCCCAAAACAAAAACACACAAGTAAAAAGTGAATTGTGTAGTTAATCAGAATGAAGAACACAAATTTCTGGACTTTACCCAGCATAAAAGCATTTTATGATGGCTAGAGAGATAGCACAGATCACAAGGTGCTTGTCTGGCACATAGCTGACAAGGGTTCAATCCCCATCATCCCACAGGATCCCCAAACTTAGAGCGAACAATGGCAACAGAGCCAGGGGTAAACTCCGCCGGGTGTGGCCGACCCAAAATAAATTTAGGTACCAGAACTACAGTCTGGTAGGGTATGGGCCTTGTACACAACTGACCTGGGTTCAGTCCCTGGCACCATACTGGGTACCAAAAGCAGCAACCACAGGTTATGACCAGAAAAAAAAAAAGTTTTTGTTCATGAGTCAACCTCCACCAGCCAGTTTTGGAGAATGCAGGTCAGACTTGGGTTTTGGAGCCAAAGGTGTTGGATGTTTGGGTTCACCCAGGTGGTGTCTGAGGAATCCTGCGTTGTGCAGGAGATTGTACCGTGTCGCAGGCTGCTTGCAAGGCCAGGACCTGCACTCCTGGCTTATCACTGACCCCAGGAATTCAAAGTCTATGTAAGTACTGTGAACCTTATGTGAAGGATACAGACAGAAAACAGGGATGAGGCCCAGTTGGTAGAGGTCCAGGCAGGGCTGCTGCCACCTGGGGCCTTCTGGTGCAAACCTGAACCAGAAGTACAAACTGCAATTTCGAAGGAGTGCAGGGGCCAGAAAGAGCACACAGTGAATGGCAGGGCACTTGTCATGCAGGCGGCAGACTCAACTTCACATCCTGAATCACCAAGGAGTGATCCCAGAGCACTGCTGGTTTTGGCAAAAGCCCGCACAGCCGATCCCCCTCCTGCCCAAATAAAGGCAACGAGGAATTTATCTGCCAACAGCAGAGGTGTGAAATCTAGTAATATATTCGCAAGGGTTAGTCCTTTGTTTTTTTTTTTTTTTTTTTTGGTTTTGGGACCACACTCTGAAGTGCTCAGAGCTTACAGTCCAGGTTTTCAGACTTTATGATTTTACTACTATGGGTACATGATTTTATAAAAGAAAAAGGGGATGAAAAATTACACTTGTGGCTGGAGTGACAGTACAGATGGCAGGACGTTTGACTTGCACACAGCTTATCTGGTTTTGGTCCCTGGTATCCCATATGGTTTCCTGAGCACTGCCAAGAGTGATTCCTGAGTACAGAGGCTTAGTGTAGAGCCAGGAATAAGCCCTGAGCATTGCCAGTGTGACCCAAAAAGCGGAGAAAAAAATTACACTTATCCCAAATGAAAGTTCAAAGTCCATATTTTCATTCAGAGCCTTTAAGTCCTTCCTTTCCTCCTAAAAGCCTCTAGTTCAAAGGACTCAAGAATGTTCATATCTAAGAACTTCCAATTAAGGTATAAATAGAGGAGTAGGAGAGAATACACCAGACTGAAGCAGATACTGGATAACTGAAAGCAAAAGGGCCTTCCCTGGTACCTCTTATCCACTAGTCCCCTGTCAGGGCACAGACCTCAAGCACTGCCAGGTGTAGTCCCAAATCTCACCTCATCTGTTCCCCAAGCAGTGAGATAGACCCAGGGTGAGTAGCTCAGAGGGCTAAGCACCTGCTTTACCTTTGGCGGACATGGCATGGCTCCTCCTGCATCCCAGACTCACGCATCAGGGGACAGTCTCTGACAATCTCCAAGTTTGTCGCAAACAGGGGAGGAAAAGACAGGAGAAATACCCAAACACTCAAAAAGAAGTTCAAAGAATGCTCGTGTGTAAAAACAAATTCTGGAGTGGGAGGGTTGCAGCCATAACTAGTGATGCTCAGGGGACTCTCTGGCGTGTCTGGGATAACCTTGGTCACTGTAGGAAAGACAAACACCCTCCTGACTATACTACTGACCATCCACAAAGAGTGAGACATTTAAAACCTATTGCAGCTGGTCCCTGGAAAATCCCTTTCTGCAAGTACTCATTTCAACAGCAGGGCACGCCCCTAGTGTGGGAGAGATGGACAGTGAGGGATGCTTGGAATCTTGACAGGTGAGGCAGAAATTATTTTTTCTAAGGAAATATAATCATACAGGTTTAGCAAAGATAGTAAGTTGATAGGGTGTTTTTCTTTCAAGCAGCTAATCCGGGGTCAATATGTAACAGTACATATGCTCACCCACACCAGTACTGTTAAAAATGATGCCTGCACTCAGAAAGAAGAGGAAGCCCTAAGCCCTGAGTGGTGATGGGGCCCAAAAACTACAATACAAAAGATTATAAAGGAATTGTAGAAATCATATAGCAGGTGAGGTGCCTGTCTTGCACTTAGCCAAACCAAGTTTAAATCCTGGCATCCCAATATGGTTCCCTGAACCCAACCAGGAGTGATCCCTGAATGCAGAGGCAAGAGAAGTAACTGAGTCTTGCAGTTGTACACCTCCAGATTAATTCATTTAAACGAATAAAGGGGTGTGGCCAATACTGATCCTAAATTGTATTAGGGATCACTCGGTTAGGGAACACTCTAGAAGTCTCTTTGCTACTTCCTGCTAAGATTACACACTTGGTTGCAAGACCTGCTGTGGCATAGCACAGTCCTGAGGCACCCCCTGCCGATCCCCCTCCTCTAGGCCCTGAGTTGTCTTAAATCTCTGCACCTTGGGGCCTGAGTGACAGCATAGACAAAAGAGCATTTGTTTCAAGGGCAGCAAAACTGGGTTTAATTCTGGGCATCCCTCATGGTTCCTGGCACCGCTAGGAATGCTTGCTGAATGGAGAGCCAGGAGGAACCCACGTGCATCGCTGGTTGTGACCCAAAAAGCAAAATAAGAAGCTCCCCACCTCCCTGTACTCCCAGAAACTACTGAATGCACAAGGAACAAGTGAATATCAAAGGCTCTGCCAAGGGGGGGGCTAGAGCAATAGCACAGACAGTAAGGTGTTTGCCTTGCACGGCCAACCCGGATTCCCAGCAAGCAATATGGTTCCCTGAGCACCACAGGGGTAGTTCCTGAGTGTAGAGCCAGGAGTAATCCCTATGTATTGCTGGGTGTGACCCAAAAAGCAAAAAAAAAAAAAAAAAAAAGGCTCTGCCAAATGCTTTTGAGCCCCAAGGGCATACATGTGCCTGCCCCTCCACCCACCCACCCCATCACTGGCCCCCGGCTCTGGGCTCACTCCAGGCTGGTAGCGGGACTCTGTGGGGTGCCGGGATCGAACCCCGCTGGCCTCGTTTCTCCCTCATGCATCTTTCTAAGTTCTACTCAGTAAAAACGACCTTGTTAACCTCAAAATCAATATATAAATAAGATAAAGCTTTCGGCAGGAGCGCTCGATGTGTCCTGGGTGAGGGGCCGCCACCCGGGCCACCGTCCAGGAGCGACCCCGCCGCCCACAAGGCGGAGACCGCGGAGGGTCAGGCGCTCAGAGCTACCACTCGGGGGGCCGGCGGGAAACCGACCTTCCCGTACCCCCTTGCCCTCCTGGGTGCCCCCTCACCCCCTCCTCATCTTCCTCAGCAATGTCAGCCCGACAGCACTTCCACGACCTACTGGAAAAGAGGAGGATCCCGATTCTGTGACGTCATTGGCAGGTCGCCCAGAGCCTTAAAGGGCCAGGCTTCAAATATTCCTGACCAGGTACTTGCCTGGTCAGAAACGTTCATTTTTCCCCGTTTCTGGCATACTATCAGGTGATCGGGACATCTGATGTTTGCCAAGTCTGGGATAGACAGAGAGTGACAGACTGAACAGATAGCATGTAGATCAGAAGTCTTTGTTTTGACGAAGGAAATAAAATTCACAAAGATACTTTGCCAACATCTCTCTTAGTCCCCACATTCATTTATATCGCACTGAAAGTCCAGGTCTTGAGTAGTTTCAACTGTTTATTTTCACAATTATAGGAGAGAGCTAGAAACTAAGTGAATCACGTGGCTCAAAAAAGGGTCACGGGTAGCCCAGAAGGGGACTCAAGGATTGGTGATGACTGGGAAGATATTTGTGTAAGCAAAAATTCCTGTGTCTGTATTTCTGTGTCTTCAGAGCAAAGGGTCCTCTCCAATTATTCCTTGAGAGCTATGTGCAGTAACTCTTCAAACAGTGCTCAAGGTCTACATATCTATGAATTCTACATGGATCAGACAAATGAATGGAAAGTCCATTAACTGCTGTCCATCTAAATAGTCTTTTAATATTTTAGTACATGATGATTTATTAAGCTATAATTCTTCAAAATCTGAACCAGTAAGCAAGAACAACTTTATAGCAGTTGTGCAGGAGAAGAAAGCGTCTTTTTCAGACATGTAGATCTATTGTTTGGTTATGATGATTTGGTGTTTGTTACAGTAAGAATATGAAATTTAGTTTACAAGTTTGCTTCTTAGCAGGGTTATTCCATAAACATACTCAATTTCTTGTAACCACTCCACCAGGGTGCCAGATCATCACAGTGTGCAAACAGGAACAATAGGTTAGGGTCCCCCCAAAGTGAGGTAGTAAACATCAATAACTGATTTCTTTGTGTATTCGCTTTTCCTTGCTTTGGTAACTATGCTTGCCTCACTATGCTTATGTAAGTTTATGGGGTACCAGGATGTGGGTTTGGTGAATTTAATTTTGTGGGTGCTTATGCAAAGTACAGGTGCATCGGGATGTGCTCTTCTCTAACCAACAGACTGTGCTTCTCTTGGGAGGCTGCTGCTTTGCCTAGCAGAACAGCTTGCAAGCTGGTGTGAACAAACTCCAAATTTTGGAGTTCATTCTAGATTTACCCGTATCTTCAACTTCCCCTATCTTCCCACTACCACACTGTCCTCCCATTGTTCATTGATTTGTTCAAGGAGGCCCAATAATGTCTCCATCCTGAGACTTGTTGTTATTGTCTTTGGCATATCGAATACACCATGGGAGAGCTTGCCAGGCTTTGCTGTGCGGGCAAGATACTCTTGGTAGCTTGCCAGGCACTACGAGAGGGGCGGAGGAATCGGACTCGGGGCAGTCTCAAGGGTCACGTGCAAGGCAAACACCTTACCCACTCTGCTATCGCTCCAGTCCAACTACTACACTTTTCTGTTGGAAATATAGCTCTAAACATTCTAGGTTTAACATTGGTATGTCCAGTCTCCCTTGTCACAGGGAGTTTAGATTTATTGGCTACACCCATCACAATACTCCCTAGGCATTCCCATTCCTGTTTCTTGTAATATAGCTCTGAACACTTTAGGTTTAACATTGGTATGTCCTTCCTCCCTTGCCACAGGGAGCTTAGGTTTACCACAGTGCTCCTGAGGCACTCCCATTCTTCTGTGTTTCTCTGTAACTTCCTTCTCTGTGATTTGCTTTCCCAACTGGCCTGTCACCTTTTTCTCCTAATCAGACTCTGTTAATTTGTAAAGTCTGAATCCTCAGAAATCTGAGTGAAAAACTGATTTTCTCTTCTCCTTATGTCCTTTGCGTAGTTACTTTAGAGCAATGTACTTTTCGTATAGACATAGGAAGATAGTTAATACTCTGACTTTGTAACTTGGGAGTTAATTGACTCCAAATAATACTTCATACCTGGGTATATGCTTTCTCAACCTAAGTCTCAGTTGCCCTTAGTTCCTAGCACCACAAAGGCAGTGTCACGATGAGGGACTGGATGGATCCAGAGATAGTCGAGAGGTACTCTGTCATCGAAATGGGCCAGACCAAAGCACCATATAAATTAAGAGCATGGTCATGGACAAATTCTGTCATGATCCAAAGAGTAACGACTAGATTAGGACTATGCTAGGGTTAAGAAAGACTAATCTGGCCTGAGCACCATAGTCTGAGATCTATAGTAAGATGTCCCCAGCTTTATGTATCTACTACTGTGTCTATACAAAATGACTAATATTATTAAAGAGTAGAATTAAGATGTTTATATGGTTGCTGGACTAGGGAGGGAAAAACACACCCAAAGATGGCATTTCGCCTTTAGGTTGGTCTTTGTGCTGAAAAAGTTTGTCCTAGAAGAAGCTTCCCCCAAGAGAGGGACCATACATCCATTGATTGTATGACCTCGGCTATGTGTAATTGCTACCCGAAACCCCTGATGATTTGGGAGATAACTAAGGCTGTAAGAGTGGACAAAGGAAAAATCAAGAGAGAATTTGAGAGGGAGAGTCCAAGAGGAATGAAGGAGATTCATGGAAGGAGAATCGGAGAATTGAGATGAGCTTGGAAGAAACTGCAATCGATACCTACCGGCCTGGCCCTAATTCCCTCCTTCATCCACCCATGACCATCATCTGTCCAGTGGTCAGGGAAGCAGTCCAAGATAATCAACTTCAGACCGGGGATGGGGGGGGAGAGAAAATAGACAGAGGAGAGAGAGAGAGCTTCATATTGATTTTTTGAATACACAACATGAACTGACAAACCAGTTCTTTGAAAACATTACCACTTGTATTTGCTTTCAATATGAGAAAAATTCAAATTACTTTATTGATATAAAAAATAATAGGATTTTTTTCAGTTTCAGTACCTTGTTAGGCTAAGTGCCTTTTACTTCCAGGATGAGACTCTGGATTTTCTCCTTGCAGTGTCCAGAGATCACAGATGTGATGGCGGGGAGAGAGCCCGGACCCCCACTTTTCATATCATATGTTTGCTCCGCTGAGCTATCCCGCTGAGTATAATGATATACATTTTTGAATGTGTGAATCTTCCCAGTTCACGCATATTCAGTATCTCTCTTCCCAAGTCAGATTGCAGCTATGCCAAATCCTGAAGTTGTGGTTTGAGTTCTGAAATAAGTCACAGCAAGTAAGGTAAGAATTAGTTGAATGATCCCTGGGTGAACAGGCCGAGCAAGTGGATGACACCTCTGTGGTTCTCACAGTCCAACAGACCCAGAGCAAAGGGAAGATTCTTTGGGATTATTGCCAGGAGGAGCTTGGTAATCACACACTAGCCTATTGGGTTTTCTATTTCTCTAGACCTAGGGATATCTGGGGATCATATGCAATTCTGCGAATCAAACCCAGTGCAACGCAAGCACCCTCCCCACTATACTATGACTTCAGCACAAACTAGCTTTATTAAGGGCTCACTCATTAACTTTTTAACATAAAAGCAAAAGAACATTTCGTAGTGGGTCAGAGAGAGAATAGCAGGTAGGGCATCTGCCTCGCATAAGGCTGACAGGGGCAGGATTCTGAGCACTGCCCAAAGGAACCCCTGAAGACATTCAGGAATTAACCCCTCGGGAACATCAGACCCCAAACCAAAACAAAAAAAAATGTCTTCGTATACTCAAAAAAATGCTAATGACCTGAGGGCAAAGCCAAGCTTAGTGACAGAGAGGGTGGGGTGCAAGGTGGTTCTGCTGCTCCTGAAAAGGGCACCCCAACATTACAGGCTGTGCAGCCAGGCTGGTAAGGGAAAGGGGCACAAAGGACCCTGAATTTCATGAACACATGACTAATGAAGAAGAATGGAACAAGCCAAGTAAACAAAGCACAGGATCTCCCCAGGGGAGCGAAGGGCCATGTGAGTAGAGCACAGATGCCTGAATCCAGGAGCCCAAGGCCCCTGGGGTCAGCAGCATGTTTCACACACACTCAGGGCACACCCATGATGCCCAGGGCCCGAGGCTGGGAGGGTCCTCAGATACTCAGCGGCACACACACCTCTCTCCCCCGCCTCAGGGTTCCTCCTACCAGTCAGGGGATTACAACTGGCTTCACCCTAGAATACCCTGCCCCCACAGAATCAATGTAGAGATTAGTGACAATAAAAAGGTGAGAGGCCTAGCCAATATGTCCCTGATATAGTCAGCCAAGTTACTGAAAGTACGCAAACAACACAATCTTCACTTTTGCTGCCTTGCACGCAACTGGTCCAATTCAATCCCCGGATCCCATATGATCCCCCAAGCAAACACTAAGAGTGATAAGTGAGTGCATAACCCAGAGTCACCCCTAAGTATCATGGCGTGGCTGAAAAATGAAACAAAACAAAACAAAATTGGATGAATACAAAATATAATGTTAGTTCCTTGAGAAAATTTTATTTGTGGGAGTTTAGAATTATTGAGTATAAAATGTATTATAAAGGTAACTTTAAAAGTATTGTGTAACAATTCAATCAGCTAATCAGTGGCTGAATAAATAGCAGTATTCCTACATTAAAAAAATAAAAGTAAGCTTGGAGCAGAAAAGTGAGAGGACTATGCGTTAATCCACGCCACCATGTCTGCCCGGAGGGGAAAGGATGTTGCTCCCATCCGCCTTCTCCCCTCTGGAAAGAAAGAAGGCAGCTACATGGGCGCCTTTTGGAGATACAGGTATGAGCCGGAGGTGATGGGGCGACTAAAACCTCATGGGGAGGGGGGCGTTCTGGCGCGTCCTTCACACCCTACCGAGGTCACCAGTTGCCCCCCACACGGCTCTCCAGCACGGCCACGGCCCCAGAGCACAGAAACCAATCTCTTAATTATCTGACTCTCAGTAGAAATACTTCCAGGGTTAACAAGTAAAATCGCAGAAATCCAAAACCCTGCGGCCGCTATCACGGCTGCGCAACTTCATTTAATTCTTGTACCCAGCTGTAGAAAGCAAATCATTTCACAATGCATTTTCAGCAGGTCTGATTTGAGGGGTAAACTCTAAATAATAATGGTGCATCTTTTATCGAAACAATGAATCTAGTCAAAGTAAATAGAGTGTTAACTAGAATTCATCTGCATCACAGGCATTGGGAAGGGTGAGGGCTGGGGGGTTTATTGGGGTTCTTCGTGGTGAAAAATAAGTATTGGTAAAGGGAAATGTGTTTGATATTTGCATGACTGAGCCCTAAACCTGAAAGCTTTGTAACTTTTCCCACAGTGATTCAATAAATAAACAAATTATAAAAAAAAAAGAAAACCAAAAATAAGTCAGCGGCCTAAAATGCAAGTGCGCTCCCTGTTATACATGTCCTGACCCAAACGAATTTTGATATGGACTCATTCTTTATTTAAAAACAAAGGCAAATATATAACTAAGAGGAACACAAGAGAAGAGCAGAGAGACCATATGCTTATCTTGAGGCAGACAGGCTCAGGTCTCAGATCCCTGAACACCTCGGTTACAATTGCTGAGCGCATGGCCAGTAGTTACACGTGAGACCCATGAGGAGTCCCATATTACTATGACTGGGCCTAAAATCTAAACAAGGATAAACTTCTTAGATATGCAAAAACATATAATGATCTGAGGGCAAATATAAGCATGGTGTTAGCGAGGGCAGAAAAGGGGACCCGGAGTTGCAGGCTGCACAGCCAGCCTGCTGAGGCATATACAGGAACACCAAAGGCTGAGATTCCTATGGACTATTCTACACACCTGACAGATAAGGAAGATTAACGACAAAGCCAGGAAATTAAAGCACACATCATTCCATGATGAACAGTCCAGGGGCAGGAAGGGCAGCATGAACTCAGCACAGATTTCCAGATCCAGGAGCTTGAAGCCCCACAGACTCAAACAGCAGAGAGCTGGGCACTAAGGCTCGGAGCCACATCCCACATCTCCTTCCTGAAACAACCCAAGAGGTGAGAAGCCTGTGCGCTCCTGTCACTGCACTGTGTTATCTTGTCGCTCTCATGCCTGAGGATGGTATGGCAGAGACGCATCACAACCTCCTACCTTTGTTTTTCCTGCGGATCAGCAGGAGGTTCCATGGAAAGACCTGAGCCGTGAGCACCAGAGGAGCACAGCCAGCCCCGCCCTCCCCCCCACCAGACCAGAAGTCCCTGGATTGGAGCCAGAAATGTAGTGACTTGCCTGACGCTTGGACACTGGCTCACAAACCCATCGGAAGGGACACACTGCCAGATGCCGCTGCCTCTCCAGGGTACATAGAAGTGCGCTGTGACCAGGCTGCCTGTTGGGACAGGAAGGCTAGTCTCAGCCTACAGGGGAGGAAACTACAGCCCTGCCCGAGTCCCCGGAATCAACTTGGGGCCCTACAGGAAGGTCCCTATGGCCAGGGACTAACTCTGTGGTCAGGAGCTCCCGTGCTGATACGGCCCCTGCAGGTGACAGTGACAATAAGCCCATTAGTGGCTCTGCTGTGGGGGCAGCCACAGGGATTAAGGGTGGACAAACCTTCAGCTACCCCATTGCAGAATGGTCGGTGACATGGGCCTGCGAGCTCTCTTCCAGGGAACAACGTCACTTCTGTGCTCGGGTGAGCCCCAGGCAGTCCCATGTCTGATCTGCTGGACCTCGGTCATCCTGGTCATGATTTACTGTAATCCCGAATCAGCACATGAGCCTCCACAAGAACTTGTTCCTGTTTTGCAGGGATGGCTCTGAAAACCATGTAAACAGTGTCTTGTGTCACATAATTATCCAAATATACAGGGTGTTCACTATGAAACATTATTTTACATGTGTCTGACAAATGAAATTTCTGGAGTGAGTCTACTTTTAAATCATGCATATTATATCTTGTGAATTGGGGTGGTAATACATCAGGTAAAACATTCACCTTCCACTTGACTGACCCAGGTTCAATACACTAGCACATATATTGGCCCCTGACCCCTGCAGAAGTGATGCCTAAGCTCAGAGGCAGAAATAAGGCACAGTCAAAAGCAGGGTGTTTACCAAAAATACTGCAACTTCAAAAGGTAACTCTAATGAAATGAAACAACAACAAATACTCAAGTGTGAATTCTGAGGCACCCTCCCCAGGTTGCCTGATGTTAAGAATAGTGAGTCAGTAGATCCCATGGTACGAGGCGTTTGGTGTTCCATCTCTTCAGATAAACAAAGACACAGGAACCACAACAATATATGGCCAGTGCACAGTGGACCTTTAATTCAGAACCGAATAGCATACTTATAGAATATCTGAGGTTGATCAAGGTACATGACTGCATGTATTGTGATTTACCATTTACAGAGGTCAAGCTTTTCAACAGAGGCAAATCTTTGGGGGGAGGGGATTAACTCAAGAAGACGTTCTGTCTGAGAAATTCACTCAGGGGTTATAATATCTGTGTTGCTTTGCTTTTCCTTCAAACCTGAATCCACCCATTTCTGACCCTTCCTGGAGCTGGAGGCAATCCTGGCTAAGGGGACCCTCCCACGATCACTTGCTCACAGATGCAAACCCTGCACCCAGGCACAGCCCCCAGTCCACTGCCCAAAGACTCTGGGTTCTCCTAAAGCCTTTGCCATACCTCAGGAACCACCTGGATATCAGGAACGACTGAAAAACAAGCACTAAAGCGCCCTTCAAGTTAGCCTAGCTCTGCCACTCACAGTGCAGGAGACTGGGAGGCCGCTAGTGTCCTGCCACAAAATTGGCGTCCACAGTCCCCCTGTCAAAGGAGCCGCCAATTCCTCCTCTACCCACGAGACCAATGGTGGCTTGAGCCAGGCAACCACGACTAGAATAGAAAGGATGCTGAAAGTACCAGTTCTGTGACATCACTTCCACCCCCCACCCCCAGAATCCTTAAAGGGCCATGGTCCAGATGAAGAGACCCTCTGTGCCCATCCAGGTGAATCGGTGCTTTAAGGGAGGCAAGACTGGATAAAGTAATGGAGAGGCAGCTGCTGGAGTGGTGGGTCATACAGTGGTGGGCTGGGGGTAAGGACAAGAGCCGTGATCCTGTACTGGTTAGTCAACCAATGAAACAATGCTCTCACACACAGTCCATCAGGAAAAACACATGTGGGTTGATTCAAGGTCAAACAGGAAAGTTGGTAAAAGGCACCTGACAATGAGTTTTGTGAGGAAGTAATCAAGAATGGGTGAATCAGTGACTCTGAAGCCAGCCCTGGAGATGCAGCAAGTCATATTGGTCACCTTGGAGCCTTTTTTGTCTTTTAAGCAGATCTGAATCATTCTGGTGATCACTACACTGAAGGTACTTTGCTAATCCTAAATACAATATTTACTTTTTTCTGTACTATTATTGAACTTTGGAGAGGGGGGTCCAGGAATGTGACCAACCTTGTGAGTAATCATAGGTAAATGGAACAGCCTGCTTGGATGTGGGAAGCTGACCCATATTCCCGGCATTTGTCAGACATTTGATTCAAGGGGCCCCTTCCATCCTTTCTTCTCTTTCTAAAGACAGTAATGTTCTTTTAAACTGTTTCAAATAAGGACCAGAGAGTAGGTATAACAGACAGGTCTTTTGCTTTGTACCAGGTTTAACAGAGTTCCTGGAGCACCAGCAGAAGTAATGCCTGAATATTTCAGGGTATGACCCAAAAAGACGGGAAAAACAAAGTTTAAAATTTAAGAAACAAACTGTCTTCATGGCACTCCATTAAAGAACCTTGCCAGGGCCATTTAACTAAGACAACACTTTCTGAAACATTTATCCTTTATACTTACACAACGCTAACCAGTACCTGAACACATGGTAGGCAGAGACGGCATGGGAGAAGGAGCTGGTCACACACAGCCGACCTGGATTCCAATCACAGTACCCCATAATGATCCTGAGTCCCCCAGTTATGGATGACTGAGCTGAGAGCGAGGTGTGGGACTTAGCTGGGTGTGGCTCCAAAGAACATGAATCAAGAGGCCCTGAAGAACTAATGTGTGGCTGGTTTTCTACCATAATCCCCCAAACACAGGGCCTCAAAGATAAGTCACAGGGGCTGGAGCAATAGTCCAGAGGAGAGGACTTTTTCCCTGCACGGGGCGGCCCAGTTTCAATCCCTGCCATCCCGTATGGTCCCCAGGCACCGACAGGAGTAATTACTGATTGTGGAGGCAGAAGTAACTCCTGAGCATCACTGGGTATGAACCAAAAAGCAAAAAAAAAGTCAAGACAGAGTCACAACAAAGAATAAGACAGTGGTGATCCTGTACAGTCCTGAGCTAAGAGAATTTTTCTTTTGCCTTTTAATTCCCATTCCTCCTGGCTTACACCAGAAAATCCAAAAAGTACATGTTATGATACACATCAAGTTTAAATGCCAGGACCCTGGCATAGACCTTCCCTTATAGACTGACATAATAGAAAGTTTGTTACATACTAAGGGATTATTTTCTTCCTGGCTGCACTTTCGTAGCACAGCATCCCATGGTCCAAAACACAGCAGACTTTACCAAAGGGTCCTATTTTGACATTGAAAATTGTTATTATGGTATTGAGTTATCCAGTATGAATTTTCTGATGTTTCCTAAGACACAAAAGACACACGAAGGCCTTCCCACATTCATGACATAAAAAAGATTTCACTCCTGTGTGAACTGCCCTATATTCAGTAAGGCCTTAGGACAGACGAAAGGTCTTCCCACATTCCTTACAAACAAAAGGTCTCTCTCCAGTGTGAATTCTCTCATGACCAGTAAGGGTTGAGGAAGAAACAAAGGCCTTCCCACACTCCTTACAAACATAAGGTCTCTCTCCCGTGTGAATTCTCATATGTTCAGTAAGGCATGAGGACATAGTGAAGGCGTTCCCACAATCCATACATAAATAAGGTTTCTTTCCAGTGTGATTTCTCATATGACGAGTCAAGTGTGAGGAATAAACAAAGGTTTTCCCACATTCCTTACATACATAAGGCCTCTCTCCAGTTTGATTTCTCATATGAACAGTAAGCTGTGAGGAATAAACAAAGGCCTTTCTGCATTCCTTACATATATAAGGCTTCTCTCCAACGTGAATTTTCATATCATAATTAAGGTCTGAGGACATAGTGAAGGCCTTCCCACATACCTTACATCCATAAGGCTTCTCTCCATTGTGAATTCTCAAATGCCGAGTAAGGCCAGAGGATTCAACAAAGGCTTTCCCACATTCCTTACAAACATATGGTCTCTCTCCAGTGTGAATTCTCATATGGCAGGTAAGTGTTGAGGTATTAACAAGGGCCTTTCCACAAACCTTACATCCATAAGGCTTCTCTCCATTGTGAATTCTCAAATGCCGAGTAAGGCCAGAGGATTAAACAAAGGCCTTCCCACATTCCTTACATATATAAGGCCTCTCGTCAGTATGAGTTTTCATATGCCCAGTAAGGGTTAAAGATTGAGTGAAGCCCTTTGCACGTGCCTTATATTTATGAAGTTTCTCTCCAGTATGAATTTTCCTGTGTCTAGAAAGATTTGAGGAGTAACCAAAGACCTTCCCACAGTGCTCACACAAATATCCTTTCTGTCCAGTATGAATTCTTCGATGTTTTAAGAGGTCTGATGGTAGAGTGGAGGCCTTCGCACAGTCCTTACATGTATGTGGTTTCCCTCCAGTGTGGATGTTCATGTCTTCACAAAGGGGTAACGCTGGATTCGAACCATGCACTTGCTGCTGACACTTCTGGGAATTCTGTCCACTGTAGAGTTCTAAGGGAACATCATAGTCCTGGGAAAACGGGGATGCTCCACCCACATTCCTTACTCTTCGACAGGGTCAATCCACGGTGACTTTACTTGTGGACCTTTCGGTGTGAAGGACTCACTATAAACAGTGTTCCTCTCCCACATTCTAGGGTCTGCCCCAATGTTGGGATTTGTGTTCCATGGACCATGAACAACAGACTGTGTGAACCTTTTCCCAGTGGAGGGCTTCTTCAGAGTGAGGTAGCTCTCTCCATTCTGATCACCCTCAGAGGCCATCCTGCCTGTCTTGGCATCCTCATGGGGCTGAGGGCAGAAACGCTCACTCGAGACTTTTTCCAATTATCGTTCTGTGCCTCAAGAGTTTCCATGTCAAAGAAACTAATACCTGCAGATTGATTTCTAACATTTGCACCACACCAATGCAATTTCCTACCGGTGGATGGCATTACCATGGAATAACCTAAGGTTTCTGTAAGACACACTTGGAAAATTGATGAATGAGGGACCATTATTTGTGGAAATATTTTTTTCAACTCAATGAACAGGTACAAATAATTCCCTCTGTAGAAAACTGATGCACCAGTTTCAAGAGAATATAAAACACACTAAACTCTGGGTTCAGTTCCAGCTCAATGTGCAGTGGAGGCTGGGACGCATCAGTGAAGAAAAGGTGCATCCCACACTGCTGAGACTGACCACAGATGCCATTGAAAACATCTCACCACAGGCAGATTCCTTACAGGATCAATGACTTTTCCTCTTCTGTAGTTTGTTTCATTTGGGGGCGGGGGTACACCATGCAGTGCTCAAGGATTATTCCTGGTAGGTCTTGGGAAACATATGGAGTAATTTGGATGGACCAGTTTAAAAGAACAGGTCTTTTCACGATTACCATTTGTAGATATTCTCAATCAAATGAAAAAACTCGGCATTTGCATGAAACATATTATAATTTTCTTTAGGTTGTGAGCAGAGATGTCAGCACCCAGTGAAGATAAGGGTCCTCTACCTCAAGCATTATACTCTGAATTTTCTCCCAGCCATGCACAGCCCTGCACTTTAAAAATAACATGCTGGCATTTGTAAATACACTGACATTTTCCTTTAGCGTTATAATACTGATTCCAAACTTGGAAATCTTACCAGCTCACTCATACTCCGTGACTGAGTTCCCAAATCAAATTGCTGAAAGGCCAAATCCTGAAGCCATGCTTTGATTTCTGAAACCAAACACAATATACAATATAAGAATTCCTCAAATGGAACACCCTTAAACAGGCAGTACAGCCTGAGGACATCTCTCGGTTCTCACAGTCCAGCGTATGCCACAGAAAAGGGAAGATCCCTGGGGAGGGTCGCTGTGCGAAGACTGGCAATTCTAATAGACATTTTTTGGGTTTTTGTCTGTTGAACATATGCAGTGATGATCAGGGATCTATGTGGGATGCTGGTTATTGAACCAGGTTGACAGTGCTCAGGACAAGGGTATTTTCTGAATTACTATCATTCAGAGCCAAAATAGCATTGTTATGGCCTCAGTTATTAACTGAAAAAGGCAAAAAATATTTCAAAGTACAGCGACATTATAGACTGTACAGACAGGCGGGTAAGGCAAAGACGGGGGGAACAAGGAGCGAGAATTTCATGGACTGGCAGATGAGGAAGAATAATGTCAAAGTCAAGAAGGTAAATTGCAAGATTATTCCATGACAGACAATCCATGGGAACAAAGGGCAGTGTGAATGTAGCACAGATGCCTGGATCCAGGAACCCAAGATATCAGGGTCAGCAGGGCGTTTCACATGTGCTTAGGGCACTCAGACACTACCCAGGGCCTGAGCCATCGAGGGTTCTCAGACACTCACCTGCATGCATGCCTCTCCTCCCCAGCCTCAGGGTTCCTCCTTCCAGCCAGGATATCACCGCAGGCTTCACCCTAGAATGCCCTGAACCTCACAGAGATGGAGCATGGATTAGTGACAAGGAAACCGTGAAAAGTAAACCCCATGTGTCCCTATAAAAATGGAGTCCATTACTGGAAAGTCATGAACAGAAACTGCACTTCTAAAATGCTCCAGATTTGGAGTTATCCAAGAGCTAAGATTCAGGTCGTAATTTAAGAGTGAAATATGGGGCCCCAAAAACACCACAAATAGTATAGCCCTGGCCTTGCACACGGCCAACTGGGGTTTGATCACATCGCAGTATGTATTATTTTTTTCTCTAGTTCGGGATCCTTACCTGGGGATGCTCAAGGCTTCTTCCTGACTGTGTACTCAGAAATCACCTTTGGTGTTGCTTGAGGACCTCATGGGATGGTGAACTTGCAATAAAAGTATCATGCCCTCTGTACAGTCACTCTAGGCTTGGCATCACATGCAATGTACTGAGCTGCGTGAACTGATGCCTGAGTGCAGTACACCCCAAAGCTTAACAAATCCAAAGATGGCCAAACACGACCAAAGTCCCAAATTGGTTTTTAAAATAAACATAAAAGGATGCAGACAGCCAGCACAGCAGGTCAGGCACCGGCCTTTCTCAAGGTCAATTAAAGTTCGATCCTGATATTCACTAGGGTCTCTCAAGCCATCAGCTGTGATCCCTGACTGCATAATCCAGAGGCAAATCTTGATTCCTGATGAACCAAGAACCACTGGAAGTGACCATGAGCACTGGAATAGAGCAACATCTGATGTGGTGAGGCCATAAGAAATAAATGAGCTATGTTGGGAGCAATATTACTGCAGGCAGGACACAGACACTGCAAACACATACAGAATTGATGCCCAGAAGCACACAATGTGCCGGACCACAACCAGGATGAAGAAACGAATACTCAGCCAGAAATAATCCCTAAGTATTTGTAAGTATAACCCTAAAACCAAATCAAAACAAAAGAAAAGGGAATTCCCTGCCACAGAGGCAGGTTGGGAAGGGGGGTAGGGGGTGGGAGGGATACTGGGATTAGTGGTGGTGCAGAATGGGAACTGGTGGAGGGATGGGTACTTGATAACTGTATTACTGAAACCCAAGCACAAAAATTTTTAAGTCTGCACTGTCCCTCATGGTGTTTCACTAATAAAAATTTTTTAAAAATAAAACAAACAAAATAAAAATAAATTAACTGAAGTTGTGGGCCTGGTGCAATAGCACAGGATTAAGAGCAACCTTTTAAGCTGCTAAACGTGTTCAATCCTCAGAACCCCATGGCCCCTGAGCACTCCCGGGAATGATCACTCAGCACAGAGACAAGAGAATTCAGGTTGTGCCCCAAATACAAGCAAAACCAAAATAAATACACATAAATTATGTGTAGAACAAGAAGTGATCAGAGAACTCAGCATTAGCAAGAATCAGGAAGTTTTTAGAGAGATCCTATCCTGAGCGATGGTACAACACGCATGCAGCTTGCCCTGCACGGGGCTAACCTGGGTCAATCCCCAACACTCCATATTCATGCAAACCCACAGAGAGTTATTACTATGGACAGAGCTTAGAGTAAGCCCCAAGCATCTCCAGGTGACCACCAACAAGAAAACCAGGGAAGGAGCTAGAGAAACAGCTACTGCATGGCTGTCCTCCCCAAGACAGTCACAGCTACTGCTGGACACACAGTCACGGCCAGGCACAGGGAGCCAACATGGGTCTGTCCAGACAAGGTTGGCCCTACAGTGCTCTCACCAACGGCCCACAGGTGCTCGTAGGTCTCCAGCATGACATCCTTGTAGAGCTTTTTTTGAGAGGCATCCAAGCACGTCCACTCCTCTGGGGTGAATCTCACGGTCACGTCGGGGAAGGTCACCGTGTCCTGAGCCAGCATACAAAGGGGGCAGGAGTCAGGTTCTGTCCCCATCCTGTTCGCTGGGCTGTGAGGCCCGGACCCAAACGCCCTAGAGGGGCTCAGGATCTGTCCCCTCAGGAGGAACCAGCCTCCACCCGAACTTTTGGCAGACGGGCCCCAACTTCTTTCTAAGACAGGTGCATCTATGAAAATGTAAGGATGCTCTACCAGAAGGTTCCTGAAGTTGGCAGACTTGCTTCTGACCCCAGGGAATTCCACCACTGCTCCTATGAGCATTGCAGAGAGAGACAACTGAGCACACAATCAGTGGGACCCAAATGAGTGATCTTGATTTCAGCTCAAAACAATAAACATATAGCCCCTGCAATCCACAGCCCACGCTCTATGGAGAAGGGGACACTCAATGTCCAGCCACATACTGAAAGCTGTATATGCACATATGTGCCTGTTGGACTCTGATCATGGTTCAGGGCCACCCCAAATGCCTCTCAGAAGTGTCTTAAGTCCAACAGCTCTGCTGGCCCCAGAGATCCTTTGCTCTGTCTCCCTGGGACCAGCACATGCCGAGAACTGCAAAAGGAGCAGCAAGTGTATACTAGACTATGTGAGAGAGCAGGCCAAGCTCTCCAGAGTGAGAAGGACAAAATAGGGGAAAAACATCCTCTGGGGCCGGAGTCACCAGAGCTGCAAGGGCACAAACAAGGCCAGCACACCTGGGGACCCATGATGCACATCAGGTGGAAATCCGGAGCACAGAGCCAAGAGGAAACCCTGAGCATCTCCCCTGTGGCACAAAAATAAATACGAAAAGAAAAAAGCAGCATGATTGTGTTAACAGGAATGTAGGTTGGGGATATTGGGTCAGGCTGGTGATACCTGCCATTCCATAGGGTCCTCTAAGCACTGCCAGTTGTAATGCCAGAGTGCAGAGCCTAGAGTATAATCCCCAAAATCACTGTGTGTGGCTCTAAAAACAAAACAGAATACTCAGACAGCAGCCTTTGACGCCCAGCACCCCATATGGTCCCTGAGTCATCCTTGAGCACCAGTAATCTTTTTTTTTTAATTTTTATTAGTGAAACACCATGAGGTACAGTTGTAGATTTACAAATTTTTTGTGCTTGGATTTCAATTATACAATGATCAAATACCCATCCCTCCACCAGTGCCCATTTTCCAACACTACGGGTCCCGGTATCCCTCACATCCCCCATCTCCCGCATCCCCACCTGCATCTGGCAGGGCATTCCCCTTTGATCTCTCTCTCCTTTTGCGTGTTGTGGTCTGTCAAAGAGGCATTGAGTGGCAATCATATTTGGTCTATAGTCTACTTTAAGCATGCTTCTCCCATCCTGGGATGATCCTCACAGCACCCTTTATTTGGTGCTCCCTTTTCTAGCTGAGCTCCCTTTTCCCCTAGCATGTGTGGTTGGCCTCCAAGCCATGGAGCAAACCTCCTGGTACTAATCCCAGCCACTATTGGGTGTTAGTCTCCTATTTTGTTACTTTATGTCCTCCAGATGAATGCAATCTTTCTATGTCTATCCCTCTCTTTCTGACTCATTTCTCTTAGCATGATACTTTCCATGTAGTACCATTTATATATCAAATTTCTTGACTTCATCTTTTCTAACGGCTACATAGTACTCCATTGTGTAGATGTAAAAAAGTTTCTTTAACCAGTTATCTGTTCTTGGGCACTCAGGTTTTATCCAGATTCTGGCTATTGTAAAGAGGAGCACCTGTAATCTATGAGGTGGGAGTGGTCCAAAAGCCAAATACAATGGAATTGACACGTTGCCTCATACTGTAGAGAGCCGGATGCTCCTACGAGGCAGCAGGATCCTTCCTGAAGCAACTGAGAGCCAGACAGCCCAGGAAGCCTGATGTACCTGTCACTGCATCACCTCATTTTGTCACTCTACTCCTACCTGGGGTCGGTGTGTCCGATGGCACCTCACAAACATCTTCTCCTTCCGGTTTTTCCAGAGGATCAGCGACCTGGAGGAGAAGTCAGAATTGTGAGCAAAACCCAAAGTTCTGAACAGCCACGCTCTTGGGCACTGGCTAACAGACCCACCTGGGAGACACTGCCTAAAGCTTCTGTCTCCCCAGGAGAAGCAAAATGGGTTGGCATCTGTCCTGTCTT
The DNA here is from genome assembly GCF_029834395.1 of Sorex fumeus. NCBI lineage: Eukaryota > Metazoa > Chordata > Mammalia > Eulipotyphla > Soricidae > Sorex > Sorex fumeus. The sequence goes on along the minus strand of NW_026606076.1, from coordinate 23,325,330 downwards.
TCACAACACAAGTTCTAGGCTTGGCATAAAGAGGGAAAAGTCGGCCCTGCCTTGATCTGGGGACTCCTCCCGGATCCTACAAAAGGTTCTCATAGGCCCAGCCAGTTAGGACTCAGAGGCCAGGATATCCCATGCATCAGCACCCCCTTCCGTCCTCCTGAGAGAGCCACATTCTGGGCTATGATTGCCTGGGGGAAGCCCCTCTCTTCTTAAAAAAATAAATGGGCTGGATGCTAGAACAGTGGGTAGGGCATTTGCTTTGCAAGTGGCCAACCTGGGTTCGATTTCCAGCATCCCATATGGTCCCCGGAGCACCTCAGGAGTAATTGTTGAGAGCAGAACCAGGAGTAACCCCTTGCACCCCGGGTTTGACCCAAAAAGAAAATAAATAACCAACTTAAAAAAAATTCTACAAACCCTTTTATCCTAGTATACAAACACACACAAACACATACACACCCTTTACGCCCAGTACTCACCTCGATAGCCAGGGGTATGGGCAGCACTTTGCAACTTGATGTGAAGAAGCAGATATTCCTATTCCAACATACAGTAAACCTGTTAGGATGCTTGCATTGCTGACACTAATCAATTCTCTGCATCCCCACGGCCCCCAGAGCACTACCAGAGAATAACATCTGAGGCCAGAGCCAGAGAAAGACCTCAGGGAATCTCAGGGAATGCAGAGTACCCCATTCCCCACACCAGAAATAGCTCCAAAAGGAAAGTATCACTGGCAAACCCCGTTCACCTGCAGATCCACTGCCTCGGCCTGAACCACGAGGGTAGCCAATGAAAAAGCTGGACGGCAACAGGGTCTCTTGCCAGTGTGTGTGTGGGGGGTGTGGCTCTGCCCCTCAAATTGAATTTGAAGATTCTACAGCAGCAAAACTTGGGCAAGGTCCCATGAGTCAGCTGGAGGGTCCAGACTGCCAAGCCCCCGACCTCGGCCGGTCCTGCATCCCACAGCCCGCAATCCCCGTGCTCAGCCCCGCACCCACCCGTGGCTGCCCCAATGCGGAGCTGAAGGTGACCGTGGCCACAGCGGCCCCCAGGATCACGCACTTCCAACTGCGACCCACGCATCCCACTACATCCCCCGACGAACCTCCAAAAGCCCCGTGCCCCCCAAAAGACTCCAACATACCTTAGCAATCGCCTGGGTATCAGGGAACACAAGAAAAACAAGCGCGAGAGGCCCCTTTAGCTGGCGCGGTCCCGCGGCTCAGTGTGGAGACGGGGAGGCACGGGGAGCTCACGGGAGGCCACCCCCGTCCTATAGCAAGACAAGATCAGCCTTCAGAGTCCTGCTTCCTCGCTGGGGCCCTACTTCGTCCTTTATCCACGTAAACAAGGACTCTCTGACCCTGTTTCCAGGAAGAGAAGCACCAGGAAGTCCCCGCTGTGATGTCACTTCCGGTCCTGCAAGCTGCCTTAAAGGGACAGACTCCAGATGTGCAGAGAACCATTATCCCCGCCCAGGTGAATCAGTGGCTTGAGGTGGATGGATTTGCACAAGAGAGTGGTGAGGCAGCTTCTGGATTGGGAGCTCGGGGAAAAAGAAGTCCCTTGATGCTTTACTGGTCAGTCAAGTGTAGAGTCAATGCTCTCACACACAAGGACCTCAGGAAAACTAAAACAGGGTTGATCCGGGTAAAACAGGCAGGTAGGGAGTGGGTGGGGCACAGGACAGTGAGTTTCTCAGGATTTTTAATTTTTTATGGGGGTTTGGTGTGGGCCCACAAGGTTCTGGGGACCATTAGAAATGCCTAGGATTGAAGCTCATCTTCAACAAGGAAGGCAAGTTTCCATTTAAAAAAATAAAGTGCTGGAGAGATAGCACAGGAGATAGGGCATTTTTCTTGCATTTGGCCAAGCCGGGTTCAATTCCCAGCATCGCATATGGTCTCCTCAGCACAGTCAGCAGTACTTCTGAGTGCAGAGCCAGGAGTAACCCCTGTATATCGCCGGGTGTGACCCAAAAAGCAAAAAAAAAAAAAAATTAATTAAATTAAAATGTTATGTTCTCTCTCTGAGTAAGTCAAGTTCTAAACCCCCTCTGTTTATTCTCTGGCTGAACTGCTTCATAAAAATTTCCTGTAATTGTACACCCCACAACCTGACACCCCAAATTTCTGACGGTGTTCTCCCATTCTGTGATAATGAGGGATGTGGAAGCAAGATTCATCTCAGTACTCCACTAAGGTTGCATCTGAAGGAATCTGCCGAATCATCAAATTGAAGTTGTTCTGATTTCTTTCCTTTTTCTTATGTTTTGGGGGTCACACTTGATGATGCTCAGGGCTGACTACTGGCTCTATACTCAGGAATGACTCTTGGCATAATTGGGGTATCTTATGGGATACCGGCAAAGGAACCCAAGTCTGCAGAATGCAAGGCAAGTGCCCTAAGGGCTCTGCAACTGCTCCACGCCCCAGGCTGCATGGTTAATCCTCAATTTCCCACATCTAAAATGGAAGCAAACCCAAGGGTGGAAATTTCTTACAGAAATGGGCCTAGGGAGGGAAAGAAACTCCCTCACATTGGCATTTCATGGCGGGTAGGGGGCACTGCCATTGCCCGAGTTCCCCACTCTTAAGATTTCCAGTCCTCGGGTTTGATTCAATGCTGCGGGTCATTAAGAATGAAGCACGCAGCCTGGGACCATAGTGGGATAACAGTGGGTAAGCCTTGCATCGGTTTGGAGATCTTGCAGCCCATCTAGAGCCTTGAACACCGACAGGAATATTTAACAACTGGTGTTACCAACCACTGAGCATTGCTCTGTGTGGCCCCCCCAACCAGTTGCTTGCCGCCTTCCAAAGCTCCCCCCCCCACCCGCAACACACACTGACTAACCCCACAAGAGTCTCTGGCTTCTTAATTAGGTGTTCAGAATTTGCTATAACTAGTGGGGCTTGAAGCCACATAAAGAAACATGATCTTCGTCCCCTCCCCACCCACCATACTGACTCTCTGGACAAGTGAAACTGGGTTCTTTATTGGGGAGGCGGGTCGGTGGCCACAGCAGAAATTCTGCGGGCACTCAGGGACCCTACATAATGCCGGGAATTGACCTGTGTTGAGCACAAAGCATTGCCTCCCCCCCATCTTCTATCTCGAATAACCCCATCTGAAAGGTTTCCTCTCTTGGTCACCCCCATACCTCATCACCCTACATTTCAATAAAAGTTCTTCCTCTGTTCCATGTGCAGCTGGTGAGGTGGAAGCAAGATTCAGCTCGTTACCCCGGGCCTGAGGTGAAGGGATACCCTGACAAAGAAACTGAGGTTATGGTTTTTGATAGCTAGTTTCTGGTTAGGGGCCACACCGGGCAATGTGCAGGGGTGACTCCTGGCTGTTCTTTCCTTAATTACTCCTGTAGGTGCTCAGGGAACTATAGGGGGTGCCTGGGTTCGGAGCCAGTTTTACTGCTGCAAGAGGAGCGCTTTTCTACCCACTTTCCTCCTGCTCTATTGCCTGAGGCTTGATCCGTAATCAATGAAGCAAAACCCAGATCTGGAAATCTTCCCTGTAAACCCGGGATGAGACACTTCCTCTCCGTCTCCACAAATTGGCACTGTGGAGTGCTTCTGTCCCTTCCCAGGGTCCTTTCTCTCAGGAATGTCCACCCCTGGTCCCCAACCCCTTCCAGAACCTACTGAAGCCCCCCAGGACTTCCCAAGCTCTCTGCAGAGAGACTTCTGATCCTTGCCCAAGTCTGCAGCCCCCAACACTGCCACACCAGTGTCCTGGCTTCATTTGGGGGTGGCCAAAGCAGAAATAAAGCTGTTGGGGGTGCAAGGCTTTCTATGGTGCGGGGGATGGAACCCAGGTTGGCCAAGAGAAGCCAAGAGATTCCTCAGAGTTCTGTCTCCTTTTCCTGACCCTTTTCCCCCATCACAGTCATCCTCACACATCTTTCCACTCCATACATTTTTTTGCTCTTTGGGGTCACACAGGATATTGCACAGGGGATACCCCTGGCTCGGTACTCAGGGATTACTTGTGGCGGTGCTCAGGTGGCCATATGGGATGCTGCATATCAACCCCGTGTCGACCACGTGCAAAGCAAACACCCAACCCACTGTGCATTTGGAAGGACCCCAAACATTCTCTTACTCCCTGCCAGAATTCTGGGGATTCCATAGATTTGAGATGTTCAAAACATTGTGCTTGTGGCACTTTTGTAGTAGCCAAGAAGTACACTTTCTGCACTCCCCACTCCCTTGGCCAAACAAAATAGGTTCCACTGAGAGATCCCGTTCTGACATTGTAAATTTTTATTAGTCATTCAATATGAATTTTACCATGTTTCCAAAGATCAGAGGGAAACAAGGTCTTCCCACATTCTTTACATACATAAAGTTTTGTTGTGTAAGTCTTTGATACGAGCAGTATGGTCTGAGGATGTAGTGAAGTGGCTGGAGATGTGAACAAATGTCTCCCCGCGTTCTGTACATGTATATGGTTTCTGCCCAGTGTGAGTTCTTCTGTGTACTGTAAGTTTTGAGGATCAAGTAAAGGCCTTCCCATACTCCTTACACATACACACACACACACACACACACACAGAGCCCGGCAAGCTACCGAGAGTATTTGATATGCCAGACAGAGTAACAACAAAGTCTCCAATGGAGACGTTACTGGGCCCGCTCGAGTATATATATATATATATATATATATATATATATATATATGGCTTCTTTCCAGAATGCGTTTTCACATGCATAGTCAGGGCTGAGGATTGAGTGAAGGCGTTACCAAACACCAACATTTGTGAGGTTTCTCTCCACTCTGAATTTCCCTATGTGTAATGAGGGGTGATGGGTAGCGAAGATCTTTCCCACAGACCTCACATATAAAAGGCTTTTCTCCAGTATGTATTTTCTTGTGCTTAAAAAAGGCTTAGTAAGAATAAAAGGGCTTCCCACTGTCCTTACGTACATATGGTTTCCCTCCGGTATTAACTCTGCTATGTATAATAAGGTATGAGGATTGATCGAAGACCTTCCCACATACTTGACACGTATATGGTTTCTGTCCTGTGTGGATGTTCACATGGTCACACTGGGGTGAGACTGAACTCAAAGTCTGTCCTTGCTGCTGACATTCCTGGGGATTCTGTCCACCTGTGTGGGTTTGTAAGGAAATGTCAAGGTGTCGAGGACCTGGGAAGGCTCCCCCACATTTCTTACACTTGGACGGGTTTATACCATGGTGACATTGCTTATGAGACTGTCAGTGTAAAGGACTCTCTATAAACTGACCTCTCCCACCGTGCAGGGGCTTCTCCCCTGGGGCGGTTTGTGTCTATGGACTGAGCAGAACAGACTCTGAGTAGCTTTTCCCAGGGTAGAGCTTCTTTGCAGCAAGGACGCTCACTTCCTTCTGGTCACCCAGAGAAGACATCCCACCTGTCTTGGCATCCTCATGAGGCTGAGGATACAACTGGTCGTTCGAGATTCTGTCACAGTGTGCATGATCAGACAACCCATCCAGGATGGCTGCTTCCCTGAAGAACAGCAGAGAAGGCTTCCAATTAGTGTGTTTTCCTGAGTCACATTGTCCCGAAAATTCTACATCTGCAAGTTGGTTTCTAACATTTAACCCCCTTGATTAAAATTCTGACATGTGTCCTGATTTTCCAAGCAACGGCTAATGTTTCAATAAGATGGACAAGCAAACTTGACCAATGTGGGGTCACATAGCTATATAAATTTTCTTTCAACTCAATGAACATACACAGTAAGTGGAAATAACTCCCTCTGCAGAAAAATGAAGTACCAGTTTAGACTGAATATAAAAGGGACTGGGTTTGGTTCCAGCTCAGTGTGGAGCCCAGGATACATGTGAAAAGGCGAAGATGCATCCCCACACACCCGAGACGGACACTGTGAAAACATCTCACCTGAAACAGATTCCTCTCCAGGATCAATGAGTTTTTTGTTTATTGTTCTGTTTACTTAGGTGGGGAGAGGGTCACACCAAGCATTGCTCAGGGATTCCTGCTGCTGGGGCTCTGAGGGACATGTGGGGTGCTGATATGGAGTCCAGGTTTCCTTCCTGGTGCGAAACAAGCACACTTCCTAATGCAAAATCAATAGTGCTGCACCATCATGTTCTTTCCAAAAACCGCCACTTGTCTTTGCTGTCTATCAAATGTAAAATCACAGTATTACACCTATATTAAAAAGTCATTATGGGGGTCAGAAGCATGGTACAGGATTAGGGTGTTTGTCTTGCACGCGGCCAACCCGGGTTCAATCCCAGATATCCCATATGGTCCCTTAAGCATCGCTAGGAGTAATTAGTGAGTGGAGGGCCCAGAGTAACCACTGAGCATCGCTGGGTATTACCCAAAAAGCAAAAAAAATAAATAAATACAAAGAATTTTTTTAGGTTTTAGAATTACTGATTTTATGCAGCAACAGTATTGGAACGAAAATATACTGTGTTGCATGAAGTTAGGCAGAAAAAGAAACACAAACAAAATGATGTCACTCATTCATGTAACAATGGATGCAGAAACTTACTTTTAAGGGTAGGCTTAAATCATCCCTGATACCAGTGTTTAGAGACTGTCATATTGCACAGGATCAGAGACATACCATCGAGGCTGGCTGCTTCCCCGGAGAACAGCAGAGGAGGATTCCAATTATTTCTTGATTTCTTGAGTCTACATGTCAAAAAATGTCAAGACCTGCAGGTTCGTGTCTAACATTTCCACCAGGCAAATACAATTACCGACACATGTATGACTGTATGTCCTGGAATGACAAAATGTTTCTGCAAGAAGGACATGCAAAATTGAGAGAAGTGTTGGTCATTAACGTGTGTCCATTTTTTCTCAAATCAATGAAGGACACATTAAGTGGAAATAATTTCTATACAGAAAAAAGGAAGCACCAGTTTCAAGCAAATAAAAATACACGCGACTCTGGGTTCGGTTGTAGTTCAGTAATGAGATCGGGATGCATGTAAGAAAGCAAGGCTGAATCCCCACAAAGCTGACAACCCAGGGGCCATTAAAAACATCGAACGTAATGAATTAATGTCAGGATCAATGAGGTTTTTTGTTTATATTTATTTGTTGGGGGCAGTGTCACATGAAACAGTGCTCATAGACTACTCCTAGTGGGGCTGTGGGGACCATATCGGGTGCTGGGTATAGAACCTGGTTTCCATCCCTGGACCAAGCAGTGCACTTCCCACTACACTACTACTAGGGCAAACAAACCAGTTCTTTTCAACAATGTCCACCTGTGCTTACATTCTATAAAAGAAACTCAGTATCATTTTGGTATTTAGCACAGCGGTAGGGCGTTTGCCTTGCACGCAGCCAAAATGGCCGACCGGAGTTCGATTCCTCCACCCCTCTCGGACTGCCCGGCAAGCTACCGAGAGTATCTCGCCTGCATGGCAGAGCCTGGCAAGCTCCCCATGGCGTATTCGATATGCCAGACACAGTAACAACAAAGTCTCCAATGGAGACGTTACTGAGCCCGCTCAAGCAAATCGATGATCAACGGGAGGGCCTTTACTTTACTTATTTAAAAAAACAGAATGTCTTTAAATCTTGAAACTACTGATTTTCACACCCAATGAGGCTAAGAGCCTATGACTCTAGACATAAGTCTGTGGATTTCCTCCCTGTGGTGTCCAGAGTCTGGAGATCTGCTGACAGCAAAGGATGCCAGGTACCCCATTCAAGCCAAATGCTTGGTCCAATGAAAATCCCACCGGCATAGTAATATTTATTCTGAACATGAAAATCTTTCCAGCTCAATTGTAATCGATAACCCTGTTGTACTGCATTAAATGTGGTAATACTGAATTTCAAATTTGGGTTTTGAGTTCTGAAATCAAACAAAACAGAATGTAAGAGTTACTCAGTGGATAGTAGAATGAGGCCCAGCAGATAGCGGGCATCTTGATAGTTCTCACAGTCCAAACAGGCCCACAGAAAATGGTAGATCTTTTGGTTGACCACTGAGAGGAGCTAGGCATTACCCAAACTAGCTTTTGGGTTTTGTATTTTGACCAGACCATATACTGGGACCACATGAAATCCAGGGAATCAAAAATCAGTCAGCGGCCTAAAATGCAAGTGCGCTCCCTGCTATCCATGTCCTGATCCAAACTACTTTTGATATGGACTTATTCATTATTTTAAAACAAAGGCAAAATATGACTAAGAGGAACACAAGAGAACAGCAGAGAGACCATGTGCTTAGCTTGAGGCAGACAGACTCAGGTCTCAGATCCCTGAACACCTCGGGTACAATTGCTGAGCGCACGTCCAGGAGTTACACCTGAGACCCACGAGGAGTCACGTGTGACTATGCCTGGGCCCAAAACCTAAACGACGATAAACTTCTTAGATACTCAAAAACATCTAATGATCCGAGGGCAAAGATAACCATGGTGTTATAGAGGGCAGAGGGGTCCGTCTGCTCCAAAAAAGGGCACCCGAAGTTGCAGGCTGGACAGCCACCCTGCTGAGGCACATACAGGAAGACTAAAGGCCGAGATTCCCATGGACTATTCTACACAACTGACAAATAAGGAAGATTAACGACAAAGCCAGGAAATTAAAGCGCAGATCATTCCATGATGGACAGTCCAGGGGGATGAAGGGAAGCACGAACTTGGCACAGATGCCTGGATCCAGGAGCTTGAGGCCCCATGGCCTCAAAGAGCAGAGAGCTGGGCACTCGGGCTCGGAGCCGCATCCCACGTCTCCTTCCTAAAACAACCCAAGACCCGATAAGCCTGTTCACCCCTGTCACTGCACTGGGTCATCTTGTCGCTCTCATGCCTGAGGATGGTGTGGCAGAGGGCGCTTCACCACCTCCTGCCTTTGTTTTTTCCTGTAGATCAGCAGGAGGCTCCATGGAAAGACCTGAGCCGTGAGCACCAGAGGAGCACAGCCAGCCCTGCCCCCCACCTGACCAGAAGCCCCTGCATTGGAGCAAGAAATGTAGTGACTTGCCAGACACTTGGTCAGTGGCTCACAGACTCATCCACAGGGATACACTGCCAGATGCTCCTGCCTCTCCAGGGTACAGAGAAGTGGGTTGTGACCAGGCTGCCTGTTGGGGCAGAAGGGCTAGTCTCAGCCTACAGGGGAGGAAACTATAGCCCTGCCCGAGCCCTGGGAATAGACTCAGGGCCCTACAGGAATGTACCTAAGGCCAGGGACTAACTCTTACTCCAGGAGCTCCCATGCAGAGACGGCCCCTGCAGGTGACAGTGACAATAGGTCAATTAGTGGCTCTGCTGTGGGGGCAGCCACAGGGACTCAGGGTGGACAAACCTTCAGCTGCCGTCTTGCAGAATGGTCGGGAACATGGGACTGTGAGCTCTCTTCCAAGGGAACAAGGTCACTTCTGGGCTCGGGTGAGCACCAGGCAGTCTCATGCCTGATCTGCTGGACCTAGGCCATTCTGGTCATGATTTACTGTAATCCCGAATCTGCACCTGAGCCTCATCACTAACTTGCTCCTATTTTGCAGGAATAACTCTGAAAACCATGTAAACAGTGTCTTGTATCACAAAATTATCTAGATATCCAGGGTGTTTACTATGAACCATGATTTTACGTGTTTCTGACAACTGGAATTTCTGGAGTGAGTCTACTTTTAAACCATGAATATTAAATCTTGTGGATTTATTGGTAATACAGCAGGTAAAACATTCACCTTGCACTTGACTGACCCGGGTTCAATACACTAGCACATATATAGGGCCCAGACCCCCGCCAGAAGTGATCCCTGAGCTTGGAGGCAGGAATAAGGCACAGACAAAGCAGGGTGTTTACCAAAAATACTGCAGCTTCAAAAGGTAAATCTAATAAAATGAAACAATAACAAATACTCAAGTGTGAATTCTGAGGCAATGTCCAAGGTTGCCTGATGTTAAGAATAGTGAGTTGGTAGGTCCCATGGTACGAGGCGTTTAGTGTTCCATCTCTCCAGAGAAACAAAGACACAGGGACCACAACAATTGATGGCCAGTGCACAGTGGACCTTTAATTCAGAACTGAATAGCATATTTATAGAACATCTGAGGGTGATCAAGGTACAGGACTGCATGTATTGTGATTTACCATTTACACAGGTCAAGCTTTTCAACAGAGGGAATTCTTTGTGGGGAAATTAACTCAAGAAGACGTTCGGTCTGAGAAATTCACTCAGGGCTTATAACATCTGTATTGCTTCGCTCTTTCTTTGTTTGTACATATTAAACAATTAAGTTCATTCTTATTAATATGCGCAGTTATCTGAATATCACTTAATCACTTATCACTTAATCCCCGTTATTCATCGATTTATTCGAGCGGGTGCCAGTAACGTCTCCATTTATCCCGGTTGCGTGCTAGCGTAGCCCAATGTTATCTGTTCGTTTTAGGAACATGTAGAGCCTCAAACCGATCATTTAGGGTCTTGACGAAGAAGTCTGACCATCTTATAGGTGGGCGTCCACGTGATCTTTTGATGTCTCGTGGAATCCAATCAGTAATGGCTCTAGTCCAGCGGTTGTCTGTAAACCTCATTACGTGTCCAGCCCATCTGATTTTTGATGTCTTGGCAAATGAGACAGCGTCCCTGATTCTTGAGCGTTGACGAAGATCAGAACTCCGGATTCTATCTCTCATTTGAGTGAATCGTGATATTCCAAGCATAGTTCTTTTGATTCCTCTTTGAGAGACCCGAATAGCGTTCTCATCCTGTTTTCGTAGGGTCCAGGTCTCTGAGGCATATGTTAATGCAGGAAGAATAGTGGAATCAAAGAGATGTGCTCGTAGCTGGAGGTTGTTTGTCCTTTTATTTATTTCTTCAATACTCTTGAAGGCATTCCAAGCCGCTCTCTTCCTCCTGCGCAACTCAGGTGCCAGGTCATTCATCATGTTGATTTCTCGACCTAGGTATATATAACTGTTGCATTCGGAGATGGTGGTTCCGTTGAGAGCGAATGGAGCGTCATGAACAAGGCTGTTTCTCATAAACATTGTCTTCGTAAGATTCAGCTGTAGTCCTACCTTTCCACACTCACGGTCAAAGTCCGCCAGCATTTGTGCCGCTTGGCTGATGTTTGGTGTTATTAGAACGATGTCATCAGCAAAACGGAGGTGGTGTAGTTGCCGACCATCTATCTTCACTCCCATGTTTTCCCATTCTAGTCGTCGCATGATGTTCTCGAGGGTGGCACTGAAGAGTTTTGGTGAAATGGTATCACCCTGCCGAACCCCTCTCTTGATATGGATGATTACTTCTTTGTAGAATGGTGAGATCTTGGTAGTGAATCCGCAATAGAGCTCATGAAGGATCCTGATGTATTGAGTTTGTACGCCCTGATTGGCTAGGGCTTCCATGACTGCTTCCGTCTCGACAGAATCAAAGGCCTTCTTTAAATCAATGAACGTTAGACAGAGCGGCATCTTGAACTCCCGAGATACCTCAATGAGCTTGGTTATTGTGTGGATATGGTCAATGGTACTGAATCCTTTTCGGAATCCAGCTTGTTCACAAGCTGTGTGGGACCCGGGGCTGAGATCTCTAAGCCTGCACGGTTTGGGACTGGACCTGTCAGTAGCTAGACAGTTACACCCTCCAACTGCCGTGTAACCCCAACAAAGGCCAGGATCCAGAGATTATCACAACAAGCTCCCGGGAGAGCACAAGGCAGAGTCTCCTACCCTGTGTCTGACTATCCTTGCCAGGGCCCAACAGCTGAAGACCTCCAGGCCCCAACCAAGGCCTTACTGGAGCCACTCTCCACACACTTGGATAAACCTCAGACATAACAGAACTGGCAGAGGAACCCAGGTGTGTGGGACCCGGGGCTGAGATCTCTAAGCCTGCACGGTTTGGGACTGGACCTGTCAGTAGCTAGACAGTTACACCCTCCAACTGCCGTGTAACCCCAACAAAGGCCAGGATCCAGAGATTATCACAACAAGCTCCCGGGAGAGCACAAGGCAGAGTCTCCTACCCTGTGTCTGACTATCCTTGCCAGGGCCCAACAGCTGAAGACCTCCAGGCCCCAACCAAGGCCTTACTGGAGCCACTCTCCACACACTTGGATAAACCTCAGACATAACAGAACTGGCAGAGGAACCCAGGTGTGTGGGACCCGGGGCTGAGATCTCTAAGCCTGCACGGTTTGGGACTGGACCTGTCAGTAGCTAGACAGTTACACCCTCCAACTGCCGTGTAACCCCAACAAAGGCCAGGATCCAGAGATTATCACAACAAGCTCCCGGGAGCGCGCGGCCGCATTCGCGGCCGCACGACTGTTTATTTAATTTTCTCTAAATTTTCAGGGTACCTTAAATATCCTTAAATATCCAACCCACACGGCAGAGCCTGGCAAGCTATCCGTGGTCTATGCCAAATAGACCAAATTGATATGCCAAATCCAATAATAAATGGATCTCATTTCCCTAACCCTGAATATGCAGAGTCGAGAAGGATATGGAAGGAGAAGCTGATAAAACACCAAGGCAAACATAGGCTGCCAAAACGCAGAAAAAACAAAAATGATTGTCTGTACTTTTAATGCTCGTACGCTGGCATCTGCTGCATCCATTGAAGACCTTATGGTACAAGCATGAAAGATCAAGTACGACTTCATTGGTCTGACCGAAACGAGAAGACATCAATCCCATCATGCTGTTTTCGACACTGGAGAAGAACTGTTCCTTGGAACATGTGATAAAAGAGGCGTCGGTGGTGTCGGTATCCTTGTCAACACAAACTTAGTCACAAGCATTGATTCATTTGAATGCCTAACAACCCGAATCGGACGATTACACTTGAATAAATGTGGCTCACTACCGGCAGTTTCTATCTTTGTTGTCTATGCACCAACATCCAGTTATGGTGAAAAAGAAACTGAGAAATTCTACATGGAGCTGGAGAAATTCTATAAAGAAGATCACACCTTCTACAAGATCATTGTGGGTGATTTTAATGCCAAGATAGGACCAAGAAGATCAGTCGATGAACTCCACATCGGAACCCATGGCCTGGAATGGAACGAACAGGGTGACAGACTGTCTGAGTTCATCATGTCAACCAAAACCTTCCATGGTAACTCACAATTCCAAAAGGCCGAATCTAAACGTTGGACATGGGAGTCTCCCGATGGACGGTTCCACAATGAAATAGACCACATCATATTCAATCGGCGGTTTTGCCTAACCGATATTGCTGTTGTCCCAAAATTCCAAACGGGATCAGACCACCGTCTTCTTCGTGCAAAATTCTACCTCACAGAACAAGGAGAAAAGAATGCAAGGTTTAAGAAGAAGACTCCCAGAACAACCACCAACTGGGAACTCTTTGGCTCTGTTGCGTCATTGACAACATTGATGAGGAATACGATCGAATGATTCAGCACCTCCATGATTGTGCAAGGAATGCCAAGAGAGAGATAACCACAAAAAACCGTCTTTCTTCGAAAACTCTTGAACTTATTTGCCAACGTGGCTTGGCACGTGCCTCAGGCAACCACAAGCAAACGTCCGAACTGGCAAAACAATGCAGAAAAGCCATCAAGGATGACCTCAAAAACAGGAGAGCAGCAGTACTGGTAGATGCAGCAGAAGCTGGGAAAAACATTCGTAATGCCCGCCTGTCCTTCACCAACTACAAAACCAAGATGACTGCCCTCCGACATCATGATGGATCTATCACATCTTCCAGAAGGGCAATGGAGAAGATTATTCATGACTTCTACTCAGATCTCTTTAATAGCCACATCCACTTGCCCACATACCACATACCACATGATGGATATGTCGTTCCCAATGTTCTCCCTTCCGAAATCGAACATGCCATCTCGTCGGTAAAGAAACAAAAAGCACCTGGTCCAGACAAGATCAGACCTGAACACCTGAAGAACTTACCATCAATACTCATCAATGCATTGGCTCGACACTTCACACGCTACCTGTCTGAATGCAAGGTTCCATCCCAATGGAAAACCAGCAAGACTGTACTACTATACAAAAAAGGAGACATCCACGACATTGGCAACTATCGCCCAATCTGCCTATTGTCTGTCATCTACAAAATATTCACTCGAGTCATCCTGAATAGGATTAGCAGAACACTAGATGAAGGACAACCATGTGAACAAGCTGGATATCTGAATATACACAGTAAAAAAACCATTTCAAAACTAACTACTCTAGGTTCATGAACTAATGTTAAAAGATGACTGTGCTTTTTCCATAAATTCCACACGGAGTCCTTGGCCCAGTTACCCCATGGGGTCCGATATTTTAGGTAATGAAGGCTTGGAAACAAGAACATGCTTTATGATTTCTAGACTGTCCCATATTGAAGCCAAATTAGCTTTGATGCTTGCCGCAGGTCAAACCAGAGATTCTCGGTGGGATCCAATTTTCTGCGGTTAGAAAATACAACAACTGAAGCCTGAGTCAAGTAATTATGATGGATGCCCGGGAGTAAATATATTTTAAAGTCAATTAACCCTTAAATATTAAGCACTTCATATTAACTTTTTTCCTTTGTGAAGCAAAGAACATTGCTCTATAGTTATAGATTATAGATTATATAGGTGAGAGGGGAAAGAGAAATGCAAATAAATGACTACAGATACAAAGACCAGAGTCACCAGAATGTTTGACTGTATAAGTTAAACTCGGGGGGTTGGGAGTGCTCATAAGAGTACTGTAACCTTCTCTGAGGGGAAGAAAATTTGGCAATTCACTGATCAAGGCTAAAACACTCAGGGTTGATATCCAACACTCATGTGTAAAGACAAATTCTAGTGTGAAACATTGAAAGCGGGTCCTTAAGCCCCCTTTTCTGTTTTTTTCTATGCTGCAGAAATCCATATTTTCTCTTAAATACTAGTAATCTCTTTCATTGTTCTCACATCGTATGTGTGTGTATGTCTGTGTGTGTCCATGTGTTTCTATTTTGGACCACAACTGGCAGTGCTCAGGGATTATTGCAGCTCTGGGATCAGGGCTCAGTCCTACTGGGGCTCAGGGACTATGTGAAATAACAGCCATAGATCGAACCTGAGTTGGCCGCTTACAAGACAAGCACCCTACTGGCTGTACTATTGCTCTGGCACTTTCTAAGTTAATTATTTCCACCGCATCAGGAGTGACCCCGAGCAACACCACAACAACACCACACACCCCATAAGTCAACAGTTTCTCTTTAAAAAAAAAAGACACATGGGACTGGAGAGATAGCACAGCAGGTAGGGCATTTTCCTTAGGCGCGGCCGAACCAGGTTCGATTCCCA
Organism: Sorex fumeus; assembly: GCF_029834395.1. Classification (NCBI taxonomy): domain Eukaryota; kingdom Metazoa; phylum Chordata; class Mammalia; order Eulipotyphla; family Soricidae; genus Sorex; species Sorex fumeus. The sequence continues at coordinate 23,310,036 of NW_026606076.1, read as the reverse complement.
GCATCCCATATGGTCCCCTGAGCACCGCCAGGAGTAAATCCTGAGTGCAGAGCCAGGAGTAACCCCTGAGCATTGCCGAGTGTGACCCAAAAAGCAAAAAAAAAATGTTTCACTTGCAAATTTCACCCACCCAGAGGGAATGAGCCACTGGGTGGCCTTTTCCCATTACAACAGTTAATCAAAGCACAGAGAAGAACTGGGTCTCCTGCTGAAGGGGGGTTGGGGCCCTACCCATTAAGGTAAATCTTAAGGTTCTACACTAGTGATGCCAGGGCCAAAGGCTCTGGAAACAGCCAAGCACAGGCCACTGCTGTCAGGTTTGAGAGGGATAAGCCCCGCCCTGTGCAGGTCTCTCAGCCCTGCACCCAACAACTTCTGACCCTTCCCGGACCTGGAGGCAATCCTAGCTACGGGGAACCTCCCATGATCACTGGCTCACACGTCTGAACTCTGCACCCCGGCACAGCCCCCACTCCACTGCCCAAAGACCATGGGTCCCCCTAAAGCCTTTGCCATACATCAGGAACCGCCTGGATATCAGGAACGAGTGAAAAAGAAGCGCGAAATCGTGCCTCCAGGTACCCCAGCTCTGCCACTCACAGTGCAGGAGACTGGGAGGCCGCCTGTGTCCTGCCACAAAATCGGCCTCCACAGTCCCCCTGTCAAAAGAGCCATCAATTCCTCCTCTACCCACGAGACCAATGGTAGCCTGAACCAGGCAACCACAACTAGAATAGAAAGGATGCTGAAACTACCAGTTCTGTGACATCACTTCCGCACCCACCAGGATCCTTAAAGGGCTATGGTCCAGATGCAGAGAGACCCTCTGTACCCATCCAGGTGAATTGGTGCTTTTAGGTGGCTGGACTGCATAAAGTAGTGGAGAGGCAGCTGTAGGAGTGGTGCGTCACACAGTGGGGGGCTAGGGGTAAGGACAAGAGCCCTGTTCCTGTACTGGTTAGTCAACCATTGAAACAATGCTCTCACACACAGTTCATCAGGAAAAACACATGTGGGTTGATTCAAGGTCAAACAGGCATGCTGGTACATGGCACCTGACATTGAGTTTCGTGAGGAAGTAATCAAGAATGGGTGAAGCAGTGACTCTGAAGTCAACCCTGGTGATGCAGAGAAGAACTGGCCTAGCACCTGCACAGACAGCTGAACAGACACTGGAAAGGGGAAAAGCCTCGTAAGACCATCAAAGAGCACTGTCCAGCCAACACGCTATCTGTTGAAAACGCCTGACCAGTGGACTCTTGCCTACAAGAAAAAACACCGGATGCAGTTTGAGAAACCCAATTTCAAATCCAGAGTATGAACAAGAGGGGTAGTACAGTGGGGTGGGCGCTTGCCTTGTATATGGTCAATCTGAGTTCAATTTTCAGAATTTCAAATGGTCCCCTGAGAACCATCAAAGTAAAATCCAGGAGTAAACCCTGCACACTGCCAGGTGTGTACCACCAACAAACATACATACATATATACGGAGTGATAGCACAGCAGTAGGGCATTTGCCTTGCACGCAGCCAGTCTGGCCAAGCCGGGTTCGATTCCTCCGCCCCTCTTGGATAGCCTGGCAAGCTACCGAGAGTATCTCGTCTGCACAGCAAAGCCTGGCAAGCTACCCATGGCATATTCGGTATGCCAAACACAGTAACAAGAAGTCTCAAAATGGAGATGTTACTGGGCCCGCTCTAGCAGAATGGATGAACAATGGGAGGACAGTTGTTTTAAAATATACATATATAATATATGAAGTATATGTATTATACATAATAAAATCATATAAATTATATATATATATCAAATTTATATCTATATACATGTATGGACACATAAAAGTAAGTAAGTAAAGGCCCTCCTGTTGATCATCGATTTGCTCGAGCGGGCCCAGTAACATCTCCATTGGAGACTTTTGTTGTTACTGTGTCTGGCATATCGAATACGTCAGGGGAGCTTGCCAGGCTCTGCCGTGCGGGCGAGATACTCTCAGTAGCTTGCCGGGCTCTCCGAGAGGGGCGGAGGAATCGAACTCGGGTCGGCCATGTTGGCTGCGTGCAATGCAAACGCCCTACCGCTGTGCTATCGCTCCAGCCTGTACACATAAAAACCTAGAGTATATTTTCTGACCCTACTTTGGAGCCTTTTTTGGCCTTTAAACAGATCTGAATCCTTTTTAACATTCTGGTGACTACTAGATGATGGAAATTTGCTAATTCCAAATACAATGCTTATTTTTTTCTCTGATATTATTGAACTCACGGGTGGAATCCAAGAACTTGACGAACCTTGTGAGTAATCACAGGTAAATGGAAGGGCGGGCTGGGATGTGAGGAGCCTGGGGAGTGCTGGGATGTGGGGAACTGAACCATATTCCCAACATTTGTCAGACATTTGAATCAAGGGGCCCCTTCCATCCTTTCAAACGTCTTTCTACACACAGTAAAGTTCATTTAAACAGTTTCCCGTAGGGGCCAAAGAGGTAGGAGAGTAGGGAGGACATTCCTCTTGCTTTACCTTTAACAGGCTCCCAGAGCACCACCAGGAATAATCCCTGAGTATTTCTGGGTGTGACTCAAAAAGACGGCGTGTGCCCAGAACTGCAAACAGAGAAGCGAGTGAATGCGGGACTGTGTGACCAAGCAGACAAGGCTCGTCAGATCAGAAAGGACAAAATAGGGGAAACACATGTCCTGGGATCCAAGTCACTGCATTTGACAGAGCGAAAACGGGCCAGCACACTTGGGGGACCCGTGTTGTGCATCAGGTGGGAATCCAGAGCACAGAGAAAACAAGGCCTGTGCACCTCCACTGTGGCAGAAAAATAAACAGGAAAGAAAATAAAGTAGCAGGATGAAGTAATAGAACAGAAGGTCGGGCTGTGAACCCAATCTTCCCATATGGTCCCCCAAGCACTGCCAGGTGCAACACCACAGTTCAGAACCAAGAATAATCCCCAGAATCACTGGGTGTACCCCTCCAAACAAAACAAAATACCCAGACGCAAGTCTTCATCCCCCAGCATCCCATATGGTCCCTGAGACATGTCAGGGGACATCCTTAAGCACTAAGGTATGAGAACTCTTTAAGTTGGGTGTGGTTCAAAAGCCAAATACAACACAACTGAAATAAACATAGCCTCATAAGGAAAGTATCGGGCCCTCCACCAAGGAGGCACAATACAGGATCCTTCCTTAAACAACGCAGAGACATTTGGCCCAAGAAGACTGAGCGCTCCTGTCTCTGCATCACCTTATCTTGTCACTCTCTTCCTACCTAGAGATGGGATATCCGATGACATGTCACCATGTAGTCCTGACTGATTTTTTTGAGGATCAGAGACCTGGAAGAAGAGTCAGAGCAGTGAGCACTGGAGAGGAGCAAAACCCCCAGGCCTGACCAGGGCACTGGCTCACAGACACACCTAGAGGACACTGCCTAATGCTTGAGTCTATCAGGGGAGGCAAAATGGGTTGGCATCTGTGCTGCCTTTCACAACACAAGCTCTGTGCTTGGTTACAAGGGAGAAAACTCAGCCCTGCCTTGGCCTGAGGACTTCTCCCTGGGTCCCACAGAAGGCTCTCACAGGCACAGCCAGGCACTGACTTGGAGGGCAGATCATGTGCATCAGCGCCCCCTGCAGGCTGGCAGCAGGGCTGCACCGCTCAACCATAGCCCAGAATAGTGGCTCTATCACAGAGACAGCCCTTGTCCTCTTAAAAAAACACTTTCTACACATACACACATACACACACACACACACACACACACCCTTTACCCCAGGTACTCACCTAAATAGATATAGGTATACACAGGGCTTTGCAACGTGATGTGAAGAAGCAGAAATTCCTGTTCCGCCAGACTCTAAAACTAATAGGATGTTTGCTTGTTGACACCAGTCAATCCCCTGCATCCCTATGCATCCCTATGGCCCCCAGAGTACTCCAGGCAAAATACTTGAGCCAGGAGTCAGAGTAAGCCCTCAGGGTATCTTCACACATGTAGATACCCCAATTCCCCACACCAAAAATAACCCCCAAAAGAAACTAAAACCCCAGTCACCTTCAGATCCACTGCTCCAGGTGGACCCATAATACCACGGAAGCCATTGAAAAAGCCGGACGGTAATAGGATCTCTTACAATTGCAGAAGCTGCAACTCTGCCCAAAGTGAATCTGGAGATTTTACAGCAGTGAGACTGGGGTCAAGGTCCCAATGTAGGTCAGCTGAATGTCAGGATGGCTAAGCCCTTGCCCTTCGCAGGTCCCTCACCAATACCCACAGCCCCCATGCTCAGCCCAGTACCCACACTCCGATGCTCCATCACAGAGCTGTAGGCGATCCTGACCCAGGATCATTCACTCACATCCTCCTCCCCTGCACCCCATCAGAGATCCGCCTCGCCTCAGGAATCACCTGATATCAGGGACAAGTGAAAAACAAGTGCAAAAGTGCCCCCAGCTGACAAGGAGCCGCAGCTCAGTGTGGAGACGGGGAACCGCCTGCCACTCACAGGAGATCACCCCTGTTCTGCCAAAGAGTCAGCCTCCAGAGTCCCACTTCCTCACAGGGGCCCGACTCTGTCCTTTACCCACATGAACAATGACACTGACCCAGTTTCCAGGAATAGAAGCACCAGGGAGGGCTTCCTGTGATGTCACTCTGTTTCCGCAAGCAGCCTTAAAGAGCCAGACTCCAGATGTGGAGAGAACCATTATGCCAAACCAGGAGAATCTGTCGTGAAAGGGGGACCGATTCACACACACAAAGGGGTGGAGAGGCAGCTGCTGTACTGGCCTACGAGCCTCACAGTGGAGGGCTAGTGACGTGTAAGAATCCCCTGGTCTCGTACTGGGCAAACAATGAGCCAATGCTCTCACACAAAGTGCATCAGGAAAATCGCAAAGTAAAACAGGCAATAGGGAGCAGGTGGCTCATGGGACAATGAGTTTCTCCAGGAAATAATCAAGGTAGGATGAAAGCAGTGACTCCAAGCCAGAACAAGAGCAGAGAGGTATTGGCCTAGCAGTAGCCCAGAGTGCTGGAGAAATGGTGGAACAGGAGCAAAGGCTCGTAGGAACATCAGAGAACACTGTCCAGTCAACAGTCTATGACTGACAACATGCGAGCAGTGAACAAGCACAAAAGGGCCTGCCCCTCAAGCTGGAGCGCCCCGGCTCTTTCAGGGCAGAGAATGGGAGGGACTGGGCGCTCATGAACCGCCAATCGCGTCCTGACAAAAATAGGTCTTCACAGTCCACTTTCCACGAAGGGCCGCCATTTCCTCCTCTACCATGAGACCAATGGCGGCCTGAGTCAGGCAACCACAATGGGAAGAGAAAAAATATCCAACGGTCCCTGGCCTGGGACGCCACTTCCACTGCTGCCAGAACTTGAGCTTTAAAGGGCCCTGTTCCAGATGCAGAGACCCTTTTTGCCCGCCCAGGTGAATGTGTGCTTCAAGGGGGATGGACGGAACAAAGGTGTGGAGAGTCAGCTGTGGAGAGTGGTGGGCAACACAGTGGGAGGCTGGGGATACGAAGACCACTGATCCTGTACTGGTCAAACAATGACCCAATGCTCTGACACACAGTCCATCAGGGAAAACGCAGCTGGGTTGATTCAAGGTAAAACAGGAAGGTTGCTACAATTCACCGGATACTGAGTATCTTGGGGAAGTAATCAAGATGCGATGATAGCAGTGACTAATTGCTAATTCTAAATATAACACTTACTTTTTTTCTGTATTATTATTGAACTCTTGGGGAACACGACCAACCTTGTGAAAAATCACAAGTAAACAGAATGGCCTGTTGGTTTGTGGGTAGCTGACCCATATTCCCAGCACTTGTCAGACATTTGATTCAAGAGGCCACTTCCATCATTTCATATATCTTTCTAAACACAGTAATGATTTAAACTGTTTCAAATAGGGGTCAAAGAATAGGTACAACAGATATGACTTTGGCTTGCACCAGCTTTAACAGGGTTCCCAGAGCACCACCAGGAGTAATCCCTGAGTATGACCCCCCAAGACTGGAAAAACAAAGCTTAAAATTAAAAAAAAAAAACGGCCTTCATGGTACTCCACTAAAGAACATTGCCAGGGCCATTTAACTAAGATAACACTTTCTGAAACATTTATCCTTAATACTGACACAACGCTAACCAGTACCTGAACACCTGGGAGGCAGAAATGACATGGGGGAAGAAGGTGGTGACACAGCCCACCTGAATTCAAACCACAGTACCCAATAATGATCCTGAGTCCCCCAGGTATGGATGACTGAGCTGAGAGAGAGGAGTAGGACTCAGCTGGGTGTGGCTTCAAAGAACATGAATCAAGAGGCCCTGAAGAATGAAGGTGTGGCCGGTTTTCTGCCATAATCCCCCAAACCCAGGGCCTCAAAGCCAAGTCACAGGGTCTGGAGCAATAGTCCAGAGGGGAGAGCTTTTTCCTTGCACGGGGCAACTCAGTTTCAATCCCTGCTATCCAATATGGTCATCAGGAACCGCCAGGAGTAACTACTGATTTGGAGGCAGGAGTAACCCCAGAGCATCGCTGGGTGTGAACCAAAAAGCAAAAAAAAAAAATGTCAAGCCAGAGTCACAACAAATAATAAGACAGTGGTGAGCCTTGACAGCTCTGAGCGAACTGATTTTATTTTGCCTTTCTATTCATTTTTTTTTAAATTTTAATTAGTGAGACACCATGAGGTACAGTAGTAGACTTACAAATTTTTGTGCTTGGGTTTCAAGTATACAATGACAAAATACCCATCCCTCAACCAGTGCCCATTTCCCACCACCACGGATCCCTGTATCCCTCCCACCCCCCATCCCCTCATATCCCACCCTGCCTCTGTGTATGGGCATTCCCTTTTGTTCTCTCTCTCCTTTTGGGTATTGTGGTTTGCAAAAGAGGCATTGAGTGGCAATCATGTTTGGTCTATATTCTACTTTCAGCATGCTTCTCCCATCCTGGGACGATCCTACCAACACCCTTTATTTGGCGCTCCCTTCTCTGCCTGGGCTGCCTTTTCCCCTAGCATGTGTGGCTGGCCTCCAAGCCATGGAGCAAAATTCCTGGTACTAATCTCGGCCACTCTTGACCTTGACAGCCCTAAGCAAAGGGGATTTTTTTTTGCATTTTTATTCACATTCCTCTTAGCTTTCACAAGAAATGTGAAAAGTACATGTTAACATCAAGTTCAAATTCGAGGTCCTTGGCGTAGACTTTCCCTTATAGACTGACATCACAGAAAGTTTGTTATACACTAAGGGATTATTTCCGTCCTGGCTGCACTTTTGTAGCACAGCATCCCACGGTACAAAGAAAAGACACTTTCCCAAAGGGGCCTGTTTTGACATTAAAAATTGTTATTATGGCATTGAGTTATTTAATATGAATTTCACGATGTTTCCTAAGACCAGAAAGAAACACAAAGGCCTTCCCACATTCTTGACATATATAAGATTTCACCCCAGTGTGAACTGCCCTATGTACATATAGGTCGGAGGCCAGACGGAAGGCCCTCCCACATTCCTTACAAACAAATGGTCTCTCTCCAGTGTGAATTCTCAAATGACAATTACGATTTGAGGCAGAAACAAAGGCCTTCCCACACTCCTTACAAACATAAGGTCTCTCTCCAGTGTGCTTTCGCATATGCCGAATAAGGCGTGTGGATTCCACAAAGGCCTTTCCACATACCTTACATCCATAAGGCTTCTCTCCATTGTGAATTTTCATATGTCGAGTAAGACCTGAGGATACAACAAAGGCCTTCCCACATTCCTTACAAACATATGGTCTCTCTCTAGTGTGATTTCCCATATGACGAGTAAAGCTTGAGGATTCAAGAAAGGCCTTTCCACATACCTTACACCCATAAGGCTTCTCTCCAGTGTGCTTTCGCATATGCCGAATGAGGTTTGCGGATTCCACAAAGGTCTTTCCACATACCTTACATCCATAAGGCTTCTCTCCATTGTGAATTCTCATATGTCGAGTAAGGCCTGAGGATACAACAAAGGCCTTCCCACATTCCTTACAAACATATGGTCTCTCTCCAGTGTGAATTCTCATATGGTAGGTAAGTCTTGAGGAATTAACAAAGGCCTTTCCACATATCTTGCATCCATAAGGCTTCTCTCCATTGTGAATTCTCATATGTCGAGTAAGGCCTGAGGATACAACAAAGGCCTTCCCACATTCCTTACAAACATATGGTCTCTCTCCAGTGTGATTTCCCATATGACGAGTAAAGCTTGAGGATTCAACAAAGGCCTTTCCACATACCTTACACCCATAAGGCTTCTCTCCAGTGTGCTTTCGCATATGCCGAATGAGGTTTGCGGATTCCACAAAGGTCTTTCCACATACCTTACATCCATAAGGCTTCTCTCCATTGTGAATTCTCATATGTCGAGTAAGGCCTGAGGATACAACAAAGGCCTTCCCACATTCCTTACAAACATATGGTCTCTCTCCAGTGTGAATTCTCATATGGTAGGTAAGTCTTGAGGAATTAACAAAGGCCTTTCCACATACCTTGCATCCATAAGGCTTCTCTCCATTGTGAATTCTCATATGCCGAGAAAGGGTTGAGGACACAGAGAAGGCCTTTCCACATAGCTTACATCCATAAGGCTTCTCTCCTTTGTGAATTCTTATATGCCGACTAAGGTTTGAGGAATAAGTAAAGGCCTTCCCACACTCCTTACATATATAAGGCCTCTCTTCAGTATGAGTGTTCATATGCCCGGTGAGGGTTGAGGATCGAGTGAAGGCCTTTCCATGTGCCTTATATTTATGAGGTTTCTCTCCAGTATGAATTTTCCTGTGTTTAGAAAGGTGTGAGGAATAACCAAAGACCTTCCCACATTGCTCACACACATATGCTTTTTTTCCAGTATGGATTCTACAATGTTTTAAGAGGTCTGAGGGTCGAGTGAAGGCCTCCGCACAGTCCTTACATGTATGCGGTTTCCCTCCTTTGTGGATGTTCATGTCATCACATTGCGGTAATGCCGGATTCAAACCATGACCTTGCTGCTGACACTCCTGGGGATTCTCTCCACTGTGGGTTTCTAAGGGAACATCATGGTCCTGGGAACATGGGGAAGCTCCCCCATATTCCTTACTCTTGGACACCGTCAATCCATGGTGACACTGCTTGTGGGCCTTTCGGTGTGAAGGACTCACTATAAACAGTGCTTCTCTCCCATATTCTAGGGTCTGCCCCAATGTTGCGGTTTGTGTCCGTGGTCTGAGAATAACAGACTGTGTGAACATTTTCCCACGGGAGGGATTCTTCAGAGTGAGGTTGCTCTCTCCATTCTGATCACCCTCAGAGGCCATCCTGCCTGCCTTGGCAACCCCGTGTGGCTGAGGGCACAAATGCACACTCGAGACTTTTTCACAGTGTGAAGGGTCAAAGACATTCCACTCGGGCTGGCTGCTTCCCTGTAGAACAGCAGAAGATTCCAATTATCATTCTATTCCTTAAGAGTCTCCATGTTACATGAAATTGATACCTGCAGATTGGTTTCTAACATTTGTACCACACCAATGCAATTCCCTACCGGTGGATGGCATTACCATGGACTAACCTAATGTTTCTGTAAGACACACATGGAAAATTGATGAATGTGGGGCCATTAATTTGTTAAATCAAATGAAAAAGCACGGTATTTACATGAAACATATTACAATTTTTTTTAGGTTTTGAGCAGAGATGTCAGCACCCAGTGAAGATAAGGGTCCTGGACCTCAAGCATCATACTATGAATTTCCTTCCGGCCATTCCTGGCCCTGCACTTTAAAAGTAACATGCTGGTCCACTGACATTTTCCGTTAGTAGTATAATACTAATAATTAGTATCATAATAATGACATCTTATTATCTTATTCCTACTTTGGACAAACTGGCAGGCTACCGAGTGTAACCAGCTCACACGGCAGAGTCTGGCAAACTCCCCGTGCGCGTACACAATATGCCAAATACCAGTAACAATGAAGGGTCTCATTCTCCTAACTCTGAAAGATCCTTTAATATGGCACTTTTTAAAAAAATCTCAGGGCTAGGACAAAGGAGACGTTACTGGGGCCTGCTCGATGCACTCGACGAATAACAGGATGGTTGTGATTGTGATTGTGATTATAATATTGATTCCAAACTTGCAAATCTTACCAGCTCACTCATACTCACTAACTGAGTTCCCAAATCCTGAAGCCGTGCTTTGAGTTCTGAAACCAAACACAATATATAATGTAAGAACTCTTTGAATGAAACATCCTTAACCAGGCAGTACAGCTTCAGGATATCTCTATGGTACTCACAGTCCAAAGTATCCCACAGAACAGGGAAGGTCCCGGGGCGGATTGCTGTGAAAAGTTTGGCAATCCCACAAGATATATTTTTTTCTTTTTTGTTTGTTGAACATACGCAGTAATGTTCAGGGAACTATATGGGATGCTGGTTATTGAACCAGGTGGACAGTGTGCAGGACAAGCGTATTTCCTGCATTACTATCACTCAGAGCCAAAACAGCTTCATTATGGCCTCACTTATTAACTAAACAAAAAGGCAAAAAAATTTTTCAAGATACAGCGACATTATAGGCTGTACAGACAGCCTGGTAAGGGAAAGACAGGGGGACCAAGGAGTGAGAATATCATGGACTGCCAGAAGAGGAAAAATACTGTCAAAGCCAAGAAAGTAAAGCAAAAGATTATTCCGTGACAATTCGTGGGAGCGAAGGGCAGCGTGAATGCAGCACAGATGCCTGGATCCAGGAACCCAAGGATATCTGGGTCAGCAGCGCATTTCACATGTGCTCAGGGCACCCACACACTGCCCAGGGCCTGAGCCAGGGAGGGTTCTCAGACACTCACCTGCACGCATGCCTCTCCTCCCCGGCTTCAGGGTTCCTCCTTCCAGCCAGATGATCACTGCAGGCTTCACCCCAGAATACCCTGAACCTCACAGAGATGGAGCATGGATTAGTGACAAGGAAAACATGACAAGAAAACCCCATGCGTTCCTATAAAAATTGAGTCAATTACTGGAAAGGCATGAACAGAATCTGCACTTCTAAAATGCTCCAGATTTGGAGTTATCCAAGAGCTAAGATTCAGGACTTAATTTAAGAGTTTAATATGAGGCCCCAGAAAACACGACAAATAGTATAGCCCGGGTCTTAAAGGGCCAACAGGGATTAGATCACAGCACAATACACAGTATTTTTTTCTCTAGTTTTTCTCTAGTTTGGGATCCTCAGCTGGGGATGTTCAAGGCCTCTCCCTCATTGTGTACTCATAAATCAACTTTGATGTTGCTTGAGGATCACCTGGGATGGTGAGAATAGAACACATGTCCAGAACTTGCAAGACAAGCAACTGTCACTCTCGGCTTGGCATCACATGCAATGTACTGAGCCTGCGTGAACTGATGCCTCAGTGTAGTAAGCCCCAGAGCTTAACAAATCCAAACATGGCCAAAGATGATGAAAGCCCCAAATTGGTTTTAAAAATAAACATATAAAAGGAAGCAGACAGACAGCACAGCAGGTCAGGAATGGGCCTTCCTCAAGGTCAATTAAAGTTCCATCCTGACATTCAGTATGGTCTCTCAAGCCATCAGATGTGAACCCTGACTGCATAATCAAGAGGCAAATCCTGACTCCTGATGAACCAAGAATCACCGGAAGTGACCACGAGCACTGAAATAGAGCAACAACAGATGGGGTGAGACCCTAAGAAATAAATGAGCTATGTTGGGAGCGATATTACAACAGGCAGGAAACAGACAATACACACACGTTCAGGATTGATTCCCAGCAGCACACAATGTCCCGGACCACAACCAGGATGAATAACTGAATACTCAGCCAGAAATAATCCCTAAGTATTTGTAAGTATAACCCCAAACCAAATCAAAACAAAATAAAAGGGAATGCCCTGCCACAGAGGCAGGTTGGGCAGTGGGTGGGGGGTGGGAGGAACACTGGGATTAGGGGTGGTGAAGAATGGGCACTGGTGGAGGGATGGGTACTCAATCACTGTATAACTGAAAGCTAAGCACAAATTTTTTTAAGTCTATAACTGTTCCTCATGGTGTTTCACTAATAAAAATTGTAAAAAATAAAAACAAAATAATACAAATAAAAACAAAAAGGTAAAGGCCCTCCCGTTGATCATCGATTTGCTCGAGTGGGCCCAGTAATGTCTCCTTTGGAGACTTTGTTGTTACTGTGTTTGGCATATCGAATATGTCGTGGGGAGCTTGCCAGGCTCTGCCATGCGGGCGAGATACTCTCGGTAGCTTGCCGGACTCTCCGAGAGGGGCGGAGGAATCGAACTCGGGTCGGCCATGTTTGCTGTGTGCAAGGCAAACACCCTACCACAAACTGAAATTGTGGGCCTGATGCAATAGTACTGGGATTAAGACAGCAACCTTTTAAGCTGCCAAGTGTGTTCAATCCTCAGAATCACATGGCCCCTGAGCACCCCTGGGAGTGATCCCTCAGCACAGAGACAAGAGGATTAGGTTGTGCCCCAAAGAAAAACAAAACCAAAACAAATACTAGAAATTATATGTAGTACAAGAAGTGATCAGAGAACTCAGCATTGGCAGGAACCAGGAACTTTTTAGAGAGACCTGAGCGACGGTTACAACACGTGGGGAGCTTGCCATGCATGGGGCTAACCTAGGTTGAAAGCCAGAACTGCAGATTCATGCAAACCCACAGAGAGTGATTCCTATGGAAGAGCTTAGAGTAAGCCCTGAGCATTGCCAGGTGAGCACCAACAAGAAAACCAGGGAAGGAGCTAGAGAAACAGCTACTGCATGGCTGTCCTCCCCAGGACAGTCACAGCTACTGTTGGACACACAGTCACAGCCCGGCACAGGGAGCCCACATGGGTATGTCCAGACAAGGTCGGCCCCGCACTGCTCTCACCAATGGCCCACAGGTGCTGGCATGTCTCCAGCATCACATCCTTGTATAGCTTTCTTTGAGAGGCATCCAAGCACGCCCACTCCTCTGGGGTGAAGATCACGGCCACGTCGGGGAAGGTCACCGTGTCCTGAACCGGCATACAAAGGGGGCAGGAGTCAGGGTCTGACCCCACCCTGTTCCCTGGACTGTGAGGTCAGGACCCCAGGGCCCTGAAGGGGCTCACGGTCTGTCCCCTCGGGAGGAACAAGCCTCCATCTGAACTCCTGGCAAACGGGTCCCAACTTCAAAGACAGCTACATCTATGAAAATGTGAGGATGCTCTACTAGAAGGTTCCTGAAGGTGGCAGACTTGCTCCTGATGTCAGGGAATTCCACCACTGCTCCTATGAGCACTGCAGCGAGTAAAAACTGAGCACACAATCACTGGGAACCAAATGAGTGACCCTGCTTTCAGGTCAAAACACTAAACATACACCCTTGTATCCCACAGTCACTTGAGCTGCAAGCGCACAAACAGGTGTAGCACACCCGGGGACCCATGATGCACATCAGGCACAGAGCCAAGAGGAAGCCCTGAGCAACTCCCCTGTCGCAAAACTAAATACGAAAAGAAACAAAGCAGCATGACTGTGTAACAGGACAGTGGGATGGGGATAGTTGGTAGGGCTGGTGATCCCCGCCATCCCATAGGGTCCCCTAAGCAGTGCCAGGTACAATGCCAGAGTGCAGAGCCAAGAGTATAATCACCAGAATCACTGCGCGTAGCTCTGAAAACAAAACAAAATACCCAGACACCAGCCTTTGATGCCCAGAACCCCATATGGTCCCTGAGACATGTCAGAAGTCATCCTTGAGCACCAGTAATCTTTGAGCTGTTGTGGTCCAAAAGCCAAATACAACAAAACTGACACAAATGTGCCCTCATACTGCAGAGAGCCAGGTGCTCTGACAAGGCGGCAGGATCCTTCCTGAACAAGTCAGAGACAGACAGCCCGGCAAGCCTGACGCTCCTGTCACTACTTCACCTCATTTTGTCACTCCTACCTGGCGTTGGTGTGTCCGATGGCACCTCATCATCTTCTCCTGCCTGTTTTTCCAGAGGTTCAGAGACCTGGAGGAGAAGTCAGAATTGTGAGAACTGGACAGGAGTAAAATCCCCAAGTTCTGACCAGCCACACCCTCGGGCACTGGCTCACAGACCCGCCTGGGGAACACTGCCTGATGTTTCTTTCTCCCCAGGTGAAGCAAAATGTGTTGGCATCTGTGCTGCCTTTCGCGACACAAGTTCTGGACTTGGCTACAAGAGAGAAAAGTCAGCTCTGCCTTGGTCTCACAGGCCCAGCCAGGGAGGGACTCTGAGACCAGGAAATCCTGTGCATCTGGCCAGCAGAAGGGCTCCTCCCCCCGCCGGTGATAGAGCCACATTCTGCACTATGGGGGGGGGGGGGGATGGAGAAGTAGAACAGTGGGTAGGGAGTTTGCTTTGCAAGTGGCCGACCTGGGTTCGATTCCCAGCATCCCATATGGTCCCCTGAGCACCGCAGGAGTAATTCTTGAGAGCAGAACCAGGAGTAACCCCTTGCATCGCCGGGTGTGACCCAAAAAGCAAATAAATAATTTTTTTAAAAATTTCTACAAACATACACTTTTACCAGCAGTACACGAACACACAAGCACACACAGACACAACCTTTACCACCAATACTCACCTCGATAGCCAGCAGTCTGGGCAGGACTTTGCAACTTGATGGGAGGAAGCAGATATTCCTATTCCGACATACAGTAAACCTGTTAGCATGCTTGCGTTGCTGGCACTAATCAATCTTCTGCGTCCCCAGGGCCCTCAGAGCACTGCCAGGAATAATATCTGAGGCCAGAGCCAGAGCAAGCCTTTAGGATATCTCCAGGAATGCAAAGTCCCCCATTCCTCATGCCAAAAGTAGCCCCAAAATGAAATTATCATTGGAAAACCCTGGCCACCTGCAGATCCACCGCCCGGTCCTGATCCACGAGGGCAGCCAGTGAAAAAGCTGGACGACAACAGGGTATCAAGTCTTATTTTTTTTTTTGGGGGGGCGAGGCTCTGCGCCTCAAAGTGAATCTGGAGATTCTACAGCAGCGAAACGGGTGCAAGATCCCAACATGGGTCAGCTGGGAGGTTCGGTAAGGCTAAGGCCCCACTCTCGGCAGCTCCTGCACCCCAAGGCCTGCAACTCCCGTGCTCAGCCCCGCACCCACCCGTGGCTGCCCCAACACAGAGCTGAAGGTGATCTTGGCCACTGCAGCCCCCCGCCCCAGTATAATGCACTCACACCTGCAACCCCCGCCTCCCACTACAGCCCTTACGAACCTCCCAAAGCTCCGTGCTCCCCAAAAGACCCCATCATACCTTTGAACCACTGGATATCAGGGAACACAAGAAAAATAGGTGTAAGAGGCCCCTTGAGCTGGCGCGGTCCCACAGCTCAGTGTGGAGATGTGGAGGCATGGGGCGCTCACGGGAGGCCACCCCTGACCTGCAGTAAGACAAAACAGGCCTTCAGAATCTCGCTTCCTCCCTGGGACCCTAGTTTGTCCTTTAGCCAGGTGAACAATGACTCCTGACCCCGTTTCCAGGAAGAGAAGCACCACAAAGGCCCCACTCTGATGTCACTTCCGGTCCTGCAAGCAGCCTTAAAGGGCCAGACTAAGCCCTCAGGCCAGTTCTGCTTGTCCTTCCCCATGGGGGTCCTGTCTCTTAAGCTGTAACAGTTTGCATCAAGACCAGGCATTTCTGCTTTCTAGAATGTCCCATTTGAACGCCAGGGGAGTTTTGCCACTTTCTCCAGGTCTATCCAACTCCCACGACAGGACCCCCTCTTGGGGCGTTAGGAATTACAGCAACTGAAGCCTAAGTCAAGTACGTATGACAAAGAAATTATGCCCAGCAGTAGATATATTTCAGAGTCAATCAACTCCCAAAGCCTTGGACTGATGTCTTTCTGTGTTTAACCGAAGAGCACTGATCTATAGTAAAATATAAAAAGACTACAGGGGAAATAGAAAAGCAGGTACAAATACACAGCACTTCAACTACAAAGCAGTACAAATACAAAGTTGAGAATTACCACAAAGTTATGGCTTATCAGTAATCAAGAGTGACTTGGGGAACTGAGACAATGAGAGGTAAAATATAGAGAAAAGGTAAACGTGAACTAAATTAGGCAAGGAAGGATGTAAGCTTCTCTGGAAGGAGGAAAACCAGCAATTCACAGATGAAAACTGAAACACTTTGGGTTAAAATCTAACAGATCACAACAGCCTGAACCCTGTTTCCTTCTTCGATCCTCTGTCACCCTTCATCGGCCAGGGTTGGGAGATGAATCATGGGCATCAAATGCACTCCGCACATGCTACATTACTTGAACACAACTCTCAGTACCTCAGCATAACAGTTGGGGATAGCCTGATCAGGGAGAGGTGAAGAGTCAAGCTGCATCCCAACTTGATTTTAGGGTACAGAAATTCTAATATTAGAAAAAGAAATGTGGAGGCAGAAAGGCAGTAACCTGGGAGGGGCACTTCCCTTGCTGAACCAAATCAATCCTTGGCATCTCATATCACCCCTAAAGCACTGTATCATTGTAGCACTGTCATCCCATTGTTCATCTATTTGCTCTAGCAGGCGCCAGGAACATCTCCATTCATCCCTTGAGATTTTAGCAGTCTCTCCTTACTCATCCTTCCCAATGGTGCCATATTGGAGGCTCTTTCAGGGTCAGGGGAATGAGACCCATTATTGTTACTGTTTTTGGCATATTGAATATGCCATGGGGAGCTTGCCAGGCTCTGTCGTGCAAGCAGGATACTCTCTATAGTTGCTGGGCTCTCCGAGAGGGATAGAAAATGTATATTTTACTTATATTAAACATTTAAAATATATCATTTTATTAATATCAAATATATGAAATGTATTAAATAAACATATGAAATATATTAACCCTAAAGAACCAACAGAAATAATTCAATAGTGCTGTTCCTGGAGTAAGCCTCAATCTTCCACAGATCTGCCCAAAATTCAACCAAAAATAGCCCAAAAGCAAATTTTTATTTGCAAGCCACAACCATCCCTAGGGCTGCATCCCCAGGATGGCCCTGGACATCAAGGCTACTACTGAACAGTGACCCAGGGCTACAGGGTCGTTTGCCTTTGGGGAGCTGCCACCCTGTCCCTCAAAAATGAACAGGTCTTTTATTTTTTGGAGGCTCCACCAGGGATATGGAGGAGAAACTTCTGGCTCTGCGCTCAGGAATCCATCCTGGTGGAGCTTGGAGATCAGACTTGGGTGGGCCACATGCAAAGCAAACACCCTAACCGTGGTGCTATCACTCCCGTCCTCTAAGTGAATCTGGAAGTTCTACAGCAACGATGTCGAACCAAAGGATCCAGGACAGTGCCCAGCGAAGCTCAGTGTTGGGAGGTTCAAGACCGCCCCCGCTTCCCCTCCTCTCTCTGTTACCACTATGCTCATCCCCACGCCCATCTGCTACTGCCCATTTCCAGAGCTGGAGGAGACTGTGGCCACAATGGATCCCAGGATCACGCACTGACACCCTCGACCCCTGTGCCCCGGTACAGCTCCTGCTATAACTCACCAAAGCTCCACGTCCCCAAAACATCACCGCTGCACCACAGGAATGACTGGAAGAAAGCGCGAAAGTGCCCCCAATCTGGCATTGCCCCTACTCTCACAGTGACAAGATGGGGAGGTGCCAGGCGCTAATGGGAGGCTGCTTGTGCCCTACCACAAAAGCAGCCCTCACAGACCCCCTTCAACGCAGGACAGCCACTGCTCCCTTCACCCATGTGATAAATAGACACCTGATCCAGTGTCTGAAGCAAGAACCTTAAAACTCTGCTGTGACGTCACTTGCACCTCTGCGAGTGGCCTTAAAGGACCAGACACCAGGTGCACAGGAAACCACTAGAACAATGCAGGTAAATATGTACTGCTGGCTGGGCAAGTGCAATAGCACAGTGGGCAGGACATTAGTCTTGCATGCAGCTGACCCTGGTTCAATCCCCGGCATCCTTTATGCACCCCCACAACCACTGCCAGGAGTAATTCATAGTGCAGAGCCAGGAATAACCCCTGAGCATCGCTGGGTGTGACCCAAAAAGAAAAGAAAATAAAGTGTACTGAAGGTGGAATGAACTCACATAAAGGAGTGGAGAGGTGGTGGCTAGAGTGACTGGTAACAAAGTGGGGGTCTGGAAGAAGGAGAAGTCCCCCAATCCTGTATTAGCAGTGACTATGTAGCCAGCCCTGCAGATGCAGAGAGGAACTGATCTAGTAACAACCCTGAGAGCCAGAGAGACGCTGGAACAGGAGCAAAGGCTTCTACCCCTTAACAACACAAGAGCAGTGGACACTTGCCTACAAGGAAAACCCTAGGAGGCCGTTTCAAAAACAAGATTTCAAACCAAGAGTATGTGGCCAGTGGCTGGAGTGAGAGCACAGTAGGTAGGGCGTTTGCCTTGTATGCAGCTGACATGAGTTCGATTCTGAGAATCCTATATGGTCCCCTGAGCACCACCAGGAGTAATTCCTGATTGCAGAGCCAGGAGAAACCCCTATAAATCACAGGTATGACCCAAAAAAATTAAAAAAGAGTACATGGCCAGAAGGGTAGTGCAGTGTGTTGGGCACCTGCCTTGAACTCGGTCAACCTGAGTTCATTCCCTGACATTCCCCAATGGTGGCATGGGAACCACCAGGAGTAACTCGTAAGAACTGTCAGGTTTTGACCAAAACTAAAGTATATAAAACAGAGCATATAGACCAACCCCCAGAAAGGAGGGGCTAACAGGCAGCAAACCACACTGGTCAGTCTGCAGCCTGGCTTGGCCTTTTGCACTTATCTACATGGTGTTTACCAATCTGGGGAATATTAGATTGTTAGGATTTTACTGCTTCCAAAGTAAAAATCTCAAAGCATTTATCCACAATGTTTGTGTAAATCAAATGGAAACCTGAATACAAGGACTGCATATATGCTACAGCAAGTAAAGTGCTTCCGTGCACGCGGCTGACCTGGACACCAAATATGGACAGCACAGCGGGATGTGGCTCCACGAAATATAACACAGAAGAGCCTAAAGAATGAAGGTGTGGCTGTCTATCCAAGTCGAAAAGTTCTCCACAGCATCGTGGTTAATCTCTGCCATGATCCCCCACAAATCAGGACGTCTGAGCCAAGCCAGAGTCACAGCGACAAATGAAACTATGGTGTGCCTTGACCCAGCAAAATGCAATTTTTGTACCTATTTATTTAATATTTTTATTGCTTTTTGGGTCACACCTGACATTGCACAAGGGTTACTCCTGGCTTTGCACTCAGGAATTACCCTTGGTGGCGCTCAGGGCACCATATGGGATGCTGGGAATTGAAACCGGGTCGGCCACGTGCAAGGCAAACACCCTACCACTGTGCTATTACTCCAGCCCCGACCTATTTTTTTTTTTTAATTTTTGTTAGTGAAACACAATGCGGTACAGTTGTAGACTTACAAATTTTTGTGCCTGGGTTTCAGTTATACAATAATCGAGTACCCATCCTTCCACCAGTGCCCTTTCTCGACCACCACTAATCCCAGTATCCCTCCCACCCCACAAGCCCCCATCCCATCCTGCCTCTGTGGCAGGGGATTCCCTTTTGTTCTCTCTCTCCTTTTGGGTGCTGTGGTTTGCAACAGAGGCACTGAGTGGCAATCATGTTAGGTCTAGAGTATACTTTCAGCATGCATCTCCCATCCTATAGTCCCCACCTATTTACATTTTATTTAATTCCTTCCACCTTGCTTTATCACTAAGACTCATTATTTACCAGTTAACAGAATGTGAAATCCAAATACCAGGACATTGTCATAGACATGGTCCAGGTGATAATCAGCAAGTACCTTTCCCTTATGGTACTAATGTCATAGGAAGCTTTCACACACACCAGGATTATTTCCTTCCGGACTGTACTTTTGTAGCAATCCCCCACCACTTGTCGAAACTAAAACTGTTTTACATAAGGGCCATGTTCTGACCCTGGCCATTGTTATTAGGGAATTGATTGATGCAACATAACTTTTATATTTACTAAGGCTTGAGGGGAACACGAAAGCCTTCCTATATTCCTTACCCACAGATTATTTTGCAGTATTAATTATCTTATGCCTTAAAATGCTGCAGGTGCCTTTAAATGATGTGTGTGAATATATATATATATATATATATATATATATATATATTTCCTCCCCAGTGTGAATTCTCCTATGCATAGTAAGGCCTGCAGATCCAGAAAAGGCCTTTCCTTTCCGCACTCCTGGCATACATAAGGTTTCACTCTAAAATGACTTTTCATATGCGTAGGAAGGGCTGAGGACAAACTGAAGACCTTCCTGCATTCCTTATACTTATGAGGTTTCTCTCCAATGTGAATTTTCCTATTCAAAAAGTTAATCTAATTTATTGAAAATTATCCTGCAGACATTACATATGAAAGGCCTCATTCCTGGATAAATGTCTTTTACACAGAGCAAAGCTTGTGGATTGATTTAAGATCTTCCCACCCTAATGTATGCTTTTTCAAGTATGAATTTACCTATGTTCAATAAGGAGTTAAGGGGAAGTGAAGGCATTGCCAAAGTCTTTACAAATATAAGGTTTGTCTCCAGTACGAAATTTTCTGTGGCTCAAAAGGCTTGCAGAATAAGCAAAGGCCTTGCAACACTCCTTACATATACATATGGATTCACTGTAGAGTGGGTTTTCCTGTGGACTAAAAAGTTTGAGTATAAAGTGAAGACCCGGGCTGGAGCGAAAGCACAGAGGGTACGGTGTTTGCCTTGCATGTAGCTGACCCGTGTGCCACTCCCAGCATTCCATATGGTCCCCTGAAAACCACCAGGAGTAACTGCTGAGGAGAGAGCCAGGAATGACCCAAAAAGGAAAAAAAAAAAAGAAAGTGAAGACCCTACCACAGTTGTGACATGAATAAAGTTTCATTCCTGTATGAACTTCCTTATACTCAGAAAGAAACTGAGAAGAAATGAAAGGTCTTCCCAACTACCTCACATATATAAGGGTTTTCTCCGATACGAATTTAGTGAAAACTAAGACTTCAGGGATAAGCAAAGGCCTTCCCACATTGCTCGCACATATAAGTTATCTCTCCAGTGTGAGTTTTCCTGTGCACCCAGGCTTGTGAAACAAGCAAAGACTTCCCACTCCATACAAGCATATGGTTTCTCTCCAGTGTGACTTTTCCTGTGCATACTAAGGATACTAAGGTGCATGAGTCAGATAAAGGTCTCGGCACATTCCTTACAGGCATACGAACTCCCCAGTATGAAATCTCCTGTGAATAAGGTATGCAGATCCAACGAAGGTCTTCCCACAGTCCTTACACTTAAGTGGTTTCTTTCCTGTGTGGATATTCACATAGCCCCGCCGGGGTGACACTAGACTCAAGAGTTTGTCCTCAGTGCTGACATTCCTGGGAATTCTGAGCACTGTGGGTTTCTAAAGGAATGTGATGGTGCTGAGAACACGTGAAGGCTCCCCCACATTCCTTACACGTGGACAGGTTCAGTTCACAATGGCTGCCTGTGGGCCTGTCAGTGTGAGAGACACATTATAAACGGTATTCGTCTCCCAGAAGCTGCCCCACTCTGGAGGGGTTGTGTCCGCTGACTCTGCTGAACATCCAAGGTTCTTTTCCTAGGGGACGACTTTGTCAGAACGGGCATACTCTTGCCATTTTCATCACCCTCAGAAGACAATGGACCTGTCTGAGCACCCCCATGGGGATGAGGGCAACACTGCTCACTTAAGCCTTTTTCACAGTGTGCAGAAAGAGTCATCTCACCAGGTCTGGCTGCTTCCACGTAGAACACCAGAGAAGGATTAAAATTATTGCTCTATGCCATGAGAGTTCTCATGTCAAAAGAAATCAAACTCTGCAGGTAGGTAGCTGGTGGGGTATGAGACAATGAGTATCTTGGGGAAGTAATTAATCAAGATGGGGCTAAAAGCAACGACTCTGAAGCCAGCCTTGGGGATTCAAAGATGAACTGACCTAGTAGAAACCCAGAGAGCTGGAGACACTGAAACAGGAGCAAAGGCTGGTAAGAATATCAGAGAGCACAGTTCGGCCAATGCTCTACCCCTTGACAACACACAAAAAGTGGACTCTCAGCTAAAGGAAAACCCCAGGAGGCAGTTTCAGAAACATGATGTTAAACTTGAGAATATCAGGTTAGTGGTTTGGGTGCTTGCCTTGCACGCCACAGACATGGAATTTCATACCTCACACCACTCATACTCCAAGCAAGAGTAGAGTACCAAATTTGAAGTGGTTTTAAAGTAGAAGGCAACCAATCTTAGAGGGAAATATATTTTTACAGATATGTGTGTTTGTGTGTGTGTGTGTGTGTGTGTATATATATGTATGTATGTATATATATATATATATATATATAGAGAGAGAGAGAGAGAGAGAGAGAGAGAGAGAGAAGCACACAAGACTCAAGCCTTAACAACATATTAGTAACAGCTTATAAAAAGGCTTAATGGCCTCTGGGTGAAATACACCAATCTTTACACACTCTCCTCTAACGAAAGTTTTTTTTTTTGTGCATTTTCAGTACTTTATTCATAAGAAACAATAAAAAATAAATTATTTCGTTTCTGCTTTGGGGCAGGGGTTGGGTTACAGGATGGAAACATCCAAAATATGGTGGTGGGAAGGTGTAATGGTGGTGGGATTGGGGCTGGAATATTAAATGTAATCAAATATTGTGAACTACTTTTTAAAAATAATGTAATTCTTAAAAAAGCAATGATGGGCTTGGACGAAAACACTGAACACAAAAACCCGACCCCCAGGGACCATAATCACTAGGGATGAGAAGGGGGAACTCAATGTCCAGTGAGCAACTCAAGGTTGTGTGTGGACATTTGTGCCTAGAGGACTATGAACTCAAGTTCAGGGCTGCCCCAAATTCCTCTCAAAGCAGGCAAAAGTGACCTGACTCCCAACACTTCTGCCAGACCCAAAGATCCTCTGCTCCATCTCCCTGGTACTGGCACATGCCCAGAACTGCACACAAAGCAGCGAGGGAACATGAGACTGTGTGACTGAGCAGGTGAGGCTCTCCAAAGCAGAAAGGATGAAACAGAGGAAACGCATGTCCGGGTTCCTGAATCACTGTGGCTGATAGGGCACATATGGGGCCATGTGGCCCGGGGGCTCCAGTGCCTGTTAGGGATGAATCCAGAGCAGAGAGCAAGAGGAAGCCCTGAGCACCTCCACTGTTGCACAAAAATAAATCTGAAAGAAGAGCGATTAGGGCTGGTAAACCTTGCATCCCATATGGTCCCCCATGCACTGCTAGGGAAATGCTGGAGCGAAGAGCAAGAAGAAACCCCAAGATCACTAGGTGTGGTCCCCAACCTTCCCAAACAGAACAAAGCTAAAGAAGTCAGTCTTGGATCTGAGGTACCACACAGAGTACGAGACCTGGCAGGGGTGAATCTTGAGCACTGAGCTGGGACTACTCCTCAGTGGAGTATAATCTAAATCCAAATACAACAAAACAAATAAACAAGGACAAAAGCAGTCTTAAAAAAATTAGAGCCTGGGGCTGGAGCAATAGCACAGCGGGTGGGGCATTTGCCTTGCATGTAGCTGACCTAGGTTGATTCCCAGCGACCCATATGGTCCCCCGAGCACCGCCAGGAGTAATTCCTGCGTGCATGAACCAGAAGTAACTCCTGTGCATCGCAGAGTGTGGCCCCAAAAGAAAAAAAAAGTAGTGTAGGAAGATATTGCTTTGCCCTTCTTCCACAAAAAGCTTAGCTTTATCTGGTTACACCCATCACAGTGCTCCTGAGGCACTTCCATTCCATTGTGTTTATCTGTAAACAGTCTTCCCTATCTGTAAACAGTCTTCCCTATGCTCTCCTCTCCACCTAGTTAATCAGATTTCCTCCTAATCAGACTCTGTTAATTTGTAAGGTCAGATTCCACAGAAATCTATGATTTTATGAGTGAAATGTTGCCTTTCTCATCTCCTTATGCCTTATGAACAGTTTACTTTAAAGCAATGCCCTTTTTGTATAGATACAGGAAGACCGTTAACATTATGCTTTGTAACTTAGGATTTGATTGGCTTTGAATATTATTCACTCCTGGGAATCTGCTTTCTCGACTTAAGCCTCAGTTGCCCTTAGTTCCTAACACCCCAAAAGCAGGATCCCGACAAGGGACTGAATGGACCCAGGGCAAGCGGTGAGCTACCCTGGCATGGAAATGGGTCAGGCCAAAATGCCACGATTCTTAACTATAAGTCAAGAGTTTGATCATATGCAAATGTCGCCATGAACCAAAACTGGCAGGCTACCGAATGTAACCTGCCCACACGGCAGAATCTGGCAAACTCCCCGTGGCATACCCAATATGCCAAATACCAGTAACAATGAAGGGTCTCATTCTCCTAACTCTGAAAGAGCCTTGAATATGGCACTTTTTTCAAAAATCTCAGGGCTAGGAAAAAGGAGACGTTACTGGGGCCTGCTTCAGGCAATCAACGAATAACAGGATGGTTGTAATTGTTGTGATTGTGATTGATCCAAAAGTAATGATGAGCCTAGGATCCTGCTAGGGGTGGGAAAGACTATCTGGCCTGAGCACTGCAGTCTGAGATCGAGATGCCACTAGGAGGGTAATTCTGTAAGTTTAAGATATTTCTTACTGTATCCATACAAAATGATTAATATTATATATGCTTATATGTTTGCTAGACAAGGAGAGGAGAAACACACCCAGGAGAATCTGCTTTAGGGTTGATTGATCTGATAATGAGGATCTGTCCTAGGAGTGGATGCCCCCAGGGAAAGAAGGAAAGATTTCTACCCCTATTGATTGTGATTACACCTATGTGTAATGATTACCCCATCCCCTCATGCTTTGGGATTTAACTGTACTGGAAGAGCAGGCTGGGGGGTCATAAGGAAGGAGAAGGGGAGCAGAAGGAAGAGAAAGAGGGATCAGAATCCAGACTCCAGAGGAGGAGGATGAAGGGGGATGGAGGAGAATGAAGTAGCATGGGGGAGGAAGAAGCGGAGGCAGAGGCAGAGAAGAGAGACTGATGTGGATGGAGAGAAGATTGGAATAAACTGTGACTAAGACCAACCAGTCTGGCCCTCTTTCCTTCCTTTGCCTGCCCATCGCCATCGACCTCCCAGCAGTGGGGGAAGAAGGGTGAGACTACCGAACGCCAGCGCTGGGAGAGATTGAGCCACCATTGCAGTGTGCAGTGCCCCTTTCATGAGTTTACACAAGTAGAGCCAGTGCTCCTTCCTGAAACAACTCTAGAGACAGTCAGCCCAGAAGGCCTAGACTACTCCTCCCTGCATCATATCATTTTTAACTTTCCTCCTCTCTGTGGACGGTGTGTCAGACGGCACAACATCATCTTCTCCCACCTATAATTCCTGAGAATCAGCAGGAAGTTC
This sequence comes from Sorex fumeus, assembly GCF_029834395.1. Classification (NCBI taxonomy): domain Eukaryota; kingdom Metazoa; phylum Chordata; class Mammalia; order Eulipotyphla; family Soricidae; genus Sorex; species Sorex fumeus. Next base: position 23,284,519 of record NW_026606076.1, on the reverse strand, counting down.
CATGCAAAGATCAGTGAGCATGAGAGGTGCACAAACCCCAGGGCCCTGACCAGAAGTTTCTGCTTTGGAATCTGAAATTGCTCTCAGGGAAGGCATGGCAAGCAGCTGACCTGCTCTCCTATCTCAAGTGGTCGTAGTTCCACTTGAACTGAAAATGTTATGATATCTAAACATATAGTGGAACAGAGAAGAATTAGGCCCCAGGCCAGAGCAACAGCATATTGGGGAGGGCACTTGCCTTGAAGGCAGCTGACTCTGGTTTAATCCCCCACATCCCATAGGATCCCCCAATCCCACCTGGAGTGACTCCTGAGTGCAAAGTCAGGTTACTCCAGTACCCAGAGTACTGCTGCCTGTGGCCCCAAAACAAAAACACACAAGTAAAAAGTGAATTGTGTAGTTAATTGGAAAAAAGAACACAACTCTCTTTACTTTACCGAGCATAAAATCATTTTAATGATGGCTAGAGAGATAGCACAGATCACAAGGTGCTTGTCTGACACACAGGTAACAAGGGTTCAATCCCCATCACCCCACAGGATCCCCAAACCTAGAGCGATCAATGACAACAGAGCCAGCGGTAAACTCTGCCGGGTGTGGTCGACCAAAAATAAATTTAGGTGCCAGAAATACATTCTGGTAGGGTATGGGCCTTGTACACAGCTGACCTGGGTTCAGTCCCTGGCACCACACAGGGTACCAAAAGCAGCAACCACAGGTTATGACCAGAAAAAAAAGTTTTTGTTCGTGAGTCAACCTCCACCAGTCAGTTTTGGAGAATGCAGGTCAGACTTGGGTTTTGGAGCCAAAGGTGGCAGATCTTTGGGCTCACCCAGGTGGTGCCTGAGGAATCCTGCGTTGTGCAGGAGATTGTACCGTGTCGCAGGCTGCTTGCAAGGCCTGGGCCTGCACTCCTGGCCTATCACTGACCCCAGGAATTCAAAGTCTATGTAAGTACTGTGAACCTTATGAGAAGGATACAGACAGAAAACAGGGATGAGGCCCAGCTGGTAGAGGTCCAGGCAGGGCTGCTGCCACCTGGGGCCTCCCGGTGCACAGCTGAGCCAGAAGTACTAACTGCAATTTCAAAGGCTTACAGGGGCCAGAAAGAGTACACAGTGAATGGCAGGGCACTTGTCATGCAGGCGACAGACTCAACTTCACATTCTGAATCACCAAGGAGTGATCCCAGAGCACTGCTGGGTTTGACAAAAGCCCGCACAGCCAATCCCCCTCCTGCCCAAATAAAGACAATGAGGAATTTATCTCCCAACAGCAGAGGTGTGAAATCTAATAATATATTCGCAAGGGTCAGTCCTTTCAGTTTTTTGTTTTGTTTTGGGACCAAACCCAGAAGTGGTCAGAGCTTACAGGCAAGGTTTTCAGACTATATTTTTTGTTAGTTTTTTTTCTTTTGTGTTTTGATTTTAGGTCACACCTGGCTATGTGCAGGGGTTACTCCTGGCTCTGCACTCAGGAATTACCCCTGGTGTTGCTCAGGGGACCATATGGGATGCTGGAAATCGAACCCAGGTTGGTTGCATGCAATGCAAACGCCGTACCCACTGTGCTATTGCTCCAGTGCCATGGTTTTCAGACTGTATGATTTTACTCCTATGGGTACGTGATTTTATAAAACAAGAAAGGGATGAAAAATTACACTTGGGGCTGGAGTGACAGTACAGCGGTCAGGACATTTGATTTGCACATGGCTGACCTGGGTTTGGTCCCTGGCATCCCATATGGTTCCCCGAGCACCGCCAGGAGTGATTCCTGACTGCAGAGGCTTAATGCAGAGCCAGGATAACAACCCTTAAGTATCACCAGTGTGACCCAAAAAGCGGAAAAAAAAGAAGAAAAATTGCATTTATCCCAAATAAAATTTTAAAGTCCATAATTTTTCTCAGAGCCTCCAACTGCTTCCTTTCCTCCTAACAGCCTCTTGTTCAAAGGACTCAAGAATGTTCATATCTAAGAACTTCCAATTAAGGTATGAACAGAGGAGTAAGAGGGAACACAGCAGACTGAAGCAGACACTGTCCAACTGAAAGCCCAGAGGGCCTTCCCTGGTACCCCTTATCCACTAGTCCCCTGGCAGGGCACAGAACTCAAGCACTGCCAGGTATGGTCCCAAATCTCACGTCATCTGCTCCCCAAGTAGTGAGATAGACCCAGGGAGAGGAGCTCAGCGGGCAAAGCACCTGCTTTACCTTTGGGGGACATGGCATGGCTCCCCCTGCATCCCAGACACACAGAGATCGGGGGACAGACTCTGATTATCTCCAAGTTTGTAGCAAACAGGGGAGGAAAAGACAGGAGAAATACCCCAACACCCAAAAAAGAAGTTCAAAGAATGCTCGTGTGTCAAGTCAAATTCTGGAGTGGGAGGGTTGTGGCCATACCTAGTGATGCCATAGAGGAATGTCGGGGATAACCTGGTCACTGCAAGAAAGACAAACGCCCTCCTGACTATACTACTGACCAGCCCCTAAGAGTGAGACATTTAAAACCTATTGCAGCTGGTCCCTGGAAAACCCCTTTCTGCAAGTACTCACTTCAACAGCAGGGCACACCCCTGGTCTGGGAGAGATGGACAGTGAGGGATGCTTGGAATCTTGACTGGTGAGGCAGAAATTCTTTTTTGAGGAAATATAATCATACAGGGTTAGCAAAGATAGTAAGTTGATAGGGTGCTTTTCTTTCAAGCAGCTAAACTGGGGTCAATATGCAACAGAGCATACGCTCACCCACCCCAGCACTGTTAAAAATGATGCCTGAGCTGAGAATCAAGAGTAATCCCTGAGCATTGAGTGGTGTTGTGGCCCAAAAACTACAATAAAATAAATTATAAAGGGATTGGAGAGATCGTATAGCAGGTGAGGTGCTTGTCTTGCATTCGGTCAAACCAAGTTTGAATCCTGGCATCCCATATGGTTCCCTGAGCCCAGCCAGAAATGACCCCTGAGTGCAGAGGGAGGAGAAGTAACTGAGTCTTGCAGTTCTACTCCTCCAGACCAAATAATTAGTTCATTTAAATGAATAAAGTGGTGTGCCCGATATTGATGTGAAATTTCATTACTAGAGGGGTTAGGGCACGCTCTAGAAATCTCCGAGCTACTTCCTGCTGAGATTACACACTTGCTTACAAGACCCCCTATGGCATAGCACAGCCCTGATGCACCCCCTGCTCATCCCCCTCCTCCGAGCCCTGAGTTGTCTTAAATCTCTGCACCTCGGGGCCTGAGTTACAGCATAAACAAAAGAGCATTTGTTTCAAGGGCAGGAAACCTGGGTTTGATTCTGGGCATTCCTCATGGTTCCTGGCACCACTAGGAGTGCTTGCTGAACGGAGAGCCAGGAGGAACCCACGTGCATCGCTGGGTGTGATTCAAAAAGCAAAACTTAAAAAAAAAGAAAAAGTAAAGAGAAGCTCCCCACCGCCCTGTACTCCCAGAACCCACTTAATGCACAAGGAACAAGTGAAAAGCAAAGGATCTGCCAAATGCTTTTGAGCCCCAAGCACAGAAATGTGCCCTGCCCCTACCCCCACCCACCCCATCTCTGCTCTGGGCTCACTCCAGGCTGCTACCGGGACGCGTTCCTCCCTTACGCATCTTTCTAAGTAAGTCCTCCTCAGTAACAACGACCTTGTTTCCCTCAAAATCAATTTTTAATAAGATTTAAAAGCTGCTGCTTTCGGCATCAGCTCTCGCCGTGTCCCGGGTGAGGGGCCGCCACCCCGGGCCACCGCCACGGAGCGACCCCGCCGCCCACAAGGCGGAGACCTAGGACGTTCAGGCGCTCAGAGCGACCACTGGGCGGCCGGCTGGAAACCGACCTTCCCAGACCCCGCTGCCCCCCTGGGTGCCCCCTCACCCGCTCCTCACCTTCCTCACCAAAGCCGGCCGCCAGCACTTCCGCCCTGACTTCCAAGACGCTCAGGGAAAGAGGATCCCGACACTGTGACGTCATCGGCAGTGCGCCCAGAGCCTTAAAGGGCCAGGCTTCAAATATTCCTGACCAGGTACTTGCCTGGTCAGAAGATTCATTTTTCCCGTTTTTGGGGATAGGATCAGGTGATCAGGACATCTGTTGTTTGCCAGGTCTGCGATAAATGGAGATTGACCGACTGAACAGATAGTGTGTCGATCTTTTTTTTTGACGAAGGGAATAAAATTCACAAAGATACTTTGTGTACCGCAACCCAGACCGTCTCTATGAGTCCCCAAGTTCATTTGTATAGCACTGAAAGTCCAGGTCTAGGGTAGCTTCAACTGTTTATTTTCACAATGATAGGAGAGAACTAGAAACTAAGTGAATCACGTGGCTCAGAAAGGGGTCAGGGGTAGCCCAGAAGGGGAATCGGGGATTGGTGATGACTGGGAAGATATTTGTGTAAGCAAAAATTCCTGTGTCTGTATTTGTGAGTGTTCAGAGCAAAGGGTGCTCCCCAGTTATTCCATGAGAGCTATGCGCAGCAACTCTTCAAACAGTGCTCAATGGCCGTGATTCTACATGGATCAGAAAAATGAACGGAAAATCCCTTAATTGCTGTGCAGCTAAATAGTCTTTAATATTTTAGTACTTGATGATTTATTAAGCTGTAATTCTTCAAAATTTGAACCAGTAAGCAAGAACAACTATATAGCAGTTGTACAGGAGAAGAAAACCTCTTTTTCAGACATGTAGATCTATTGTTTGGCTATGATGATTTGGTGTTTGTTACAGTAAAAATATGAAATTTAGTTTACAAGTTTGCTTCTTAGCAGAATTATTCCATAAACGTACTCAATTTCTTATAACCACTCCACTAGGGTGTCAGATCATCACAGTGTGCAAATAGGAACAATAGGTAAGGGTCCCCCCAAAGTGAGGTAGTAAACATCAATAGATGATTTATTTCTGCATTAGCTTTTCTTTGCTTCGGTAACTATGCTTGCCTCCCTATGCTTATATAAATTTATATGGTACCAGGATGTGGGTCTGGTGAAGTTAATTTTGTGGGCGCTTATGAAAAGGACAGGTGCATCAGGATGTGCTTTTTTCTAACCAACAGACTGTGCTTCTATTGGGAGACTGCTGCTTTGGCTAGCAGAACAGCCTGCAAGCTGGTGTGAACAAACACTACAAATTTTGGAGTTCATTCAAGATTTGCCCCTATCTTCCCACTACCACACTGTCCTCCCATTGTTCATCGATTTGCTCGAGCAGGCCCAATAATGTCTCCATCCTGAGACTTTTTGTTACTGTGTTTGGCATATCTAATACACCACGGGGAGCTTGCCAGACTTTGCCGTGCGGACAAGATACTCTTGGTAGCTTGCCAGACTCTCCGAGAGGGGCAGAGGAATTGAACTCAGGGCAGCCTCAAGGGCCACGTGCAAGGCAAATGCCCTACCCACTGTGCTATCGCTCTAGCCCAACTACTACACTATTCTGTTGGAAATATAACTCTAAACATTCTAGGGTTAGACATTGGGATGTCCAATCTTCCTTGTCACATGGAGTTTAGATTTATTGGATTACACCCATTACAATGCTCCTGAGGCACACCCACTCCTCTGTTCCTTGTAATATAGCTCTAAACACTTTAGGTTTAACATTGGTAGGTCCTTCCTCCCTTGCCACAGGGAGCTTAGGTTTACCACAGTGCTCCTGAGGCACTCCCATTCTTCTGTGTTTCTCTGTAACTTTCTTCTCTGTGATTTGCTTTCCAAACTGGCCTGTCACCTTTTTTCTCCTAATCAGACTCTGTTAATTTGTAAGGTCTGAATCCTCAGAAATATGAGTGAAAAACTGATTTTCTCTTCTCCTTATGTCCTTTGCATAGTTACTTTAGAGCAATGTCCTTTTCATATAGACATAGGAATACAGTTAATACTCTGACTTTGTAACTTGAGAGTTAATTGACTCCAAATAATACCTCATACCTGGATATCTGCTTTCTCAATCTAAGCCTCAGTTGCCCTTAGTTCCTAGCACCCCAAAGGCAGTGTCACGATGAGGGACTGGATGGACCCAGGGATAGCTGTGAGGTACACTGTCATTGAAATGGGCCAGAACAAAGCGCCATATAAATTAAGAGCATGGTCATAGACAAATTCTGTCATGATCCAAAGAGTAGCAACTAGATTATACCATGCTAGTGTTAAGAAAGACTAATCTTGCCTGAGCCCCGTAGTCTGAGATCTATAGTAAGATGTCCCCAACTTTATGTATCTATTACTGTGTCCATACAAAATGACTAATATTATTAAAGAGTAGAATTAAGATGAATGTTTATATGGTTGCTGGACTAAGGGAAGGAAAAACACACCCAAAGATGGCATTTCGCCTTTAGGTTGGTCTTTGTGCTGAAAAAGTTTGTCCTAGAAGAAGCTTCCCCCAAGAGAGGGACCATACATCCATTGATTGTATGACCTCAGCTATGTGTAATTGCTACCCCAAACTGTAAGAGTGGACAAAGGAAAAATCAAGAGAGAATTTGAGACGGAGAGTCCAAGAGAAATGAAGGAGATTCATGGAAAGAGAATCAGAGGAGAATTTAGATAAGCTTGGAAGAAACTGATGACAATGATATTCATTTTTGAATGTGTGAATCTTCCCAGCTCAGCCTATTCAGTGTCTCTCTTCCCAAGTCAGATTACAGCTATGCCAAATCCTGAAGTTGTGGTTTGAGTTCTGAAATAAATCACAGCAAGTCAGGTAAGAATTAGTCAAATGACCCCTGCGTGAATAGACGGAGCAGGTGGATGACATCTCTGTGGTTCTCACAGTCCAACAGACACAGAGCAAAAGGAAGATCCTTTGGGAGTGTCGCCGGGAGGAGCTTGGCAATCACACACTACCCTTTTGGCTTTTCTATTTGACTAGACACAGGGATATCTGGGGATCATATAGCATACTGCGAATCAAACCCAGTGCAAGGCAAGCATCCTCCCCACTATACTATGACTTCAGAACAATCTAGCGTTATTAAGGGCTCACTCATTGACTTTTTAACATAAAAGCAAAAGAACATTTCGTAATGGGTCAGAGAGAAAATAGAAGGTAGGGCATCTGCCTTGCATAAGGCTGACAGGGGCAGGATTCTGAGCACTGCCGAAAGGAACCCTGAGGACCGCCAGGAAAAAACCCTTCGGGAACATCAGACCCCAAACCAAAACAAAACAAAATGTCTCCGTATACTCAAAAAAATGCAAATGATCTGAGGGTAAAGACAAGCTTAGTGACAGAGAGGGCGGGTGCAAGGTGGTTCTGCTGCTCCTGAAAAGGGCACCCCAGCAATACAGGCTGTGCAGCCAGGCTTATTAAGAGAAAGGGGTACAAAGGACCCACATGACTAATGAAGAAGAATGGAACAAGCCAAGAAAGCAAAGCACCGGATCACCCCAGGGAATCGAAGGGCCGTGTGAGTACAGCACAGATGCCTGCATCTAGGAGCCCGAGGCCCCCTGGGGTCAGCAGCATGTTTCACACACACTCAGGGCACACCCACGATGCCTGGGGCTCCAGCCTGGGAGGGTCCTCAGACACTCAGCTGCAAACACACCTCTCCTCCCCGGCCTCATGGCTCCTCCTACCAGCCAGGGGATTACAGCTGGCTTCACCCTAGAATACCCTGCCCCCACAGAATCAATGTAGAGACTAGTGACAAAAAAAAGGCGAGAGGTCTAGCCCATATGTCCCTGATATAGCCAGCCAAGTTACTGAAAGTACGCAAACAACACAATCTTCACTTTTGTTGCCTTGCACACAACAGGTCCAATTCAATCCCCGGATCCCATATGATCCCCCAAGCAAACACCAAGAGTGATATGTGAGTGCAGAACCCAGAGTCACCCCTAATATCACGGCATGGCCGAAAAATGAAACAAAACAAAACAAAATTGGATGCATAAAAATATAAAGTTAGGCGCTAAAAGATAGTAAAGCAGGTAGAGCAGATTCTTCAACCACACATACCGGGGGTAGGTTCTGAAATTAAACAAAAAATGCAATGTAAGAATTCATTGAATTCGGGGCTAGAGCGATAGCACAGTGGGTAGGGGGTTTGCCTTGCAAGCGGCCAACACGTATTTGATTCCCAGCATCACATATGATCTCCTGAGCACTACCAGGAATAATTCCTGAGTGCAGAGCCAGGAGTAACCCCTGTGCATTGCCAAGTGTGAATCAAAAAGAAAAAAAAGAATTTATTAAATGGAGCATAATTAGATGAGGTTGAGCAGGTGGAGAACATCTCCATGGTTCTCGCAGTCCACAGAGGCCCACAGCAAAGGGAGGTCCATTGAGGGAATCGCCGTGAGCAGCTTGACAATCCCCAAATTAGCTTTCTGAGTTTTCATTTTTGACCAGACCCAGTGATGACTGGGGGAACATATGTGATGTCCAGATTCAACCTGGGTTGGCTCTGTGCAAGGCAAGCACACTTGTGTGTACTATCTCTCAGCTCCATTTAGCTTTGTTATGTGCCCCCTCATTCAATATTTAAACATAAATTCAAAAATATTCCTTAGTGGGTAGAAGAAAACAGCAGTTAGGGCATTTGCCTTCTAAGAGGCTGACAGAGGCTGATCCCTGAGCACCACCAAAAGTAACCCCTGTGAACAACCAGGTAAAACAGCTGAGTATTTCAGGCCCAAAACAAAAACAAAATCATTTTGTTGATATTATGAAAAGCCATGCTAATTATCCGATGGCAAAGATAACATGACAGGGCTGGACTGATACCACAGTGGGTAAGTCATTTGTCTTGCACGTGACTGACCCGGGTTTGATTCCCAGCATCCATTATTGTCCCCTGAACACTGACAGGAACAATTCCCGAGTGCAGAGCTGGGAGTAACCCTAAAGCATGGCCAGGTGTGACCCAAAAAGAAAAAAAATAAGTATGACAGTGAGGGCAGAGCATCCAGCTGTGCCTGGAAAGAGACCTGACATTGCAGGCTGTACAGCCAGGCTGATAAGGCAGGGGGACTGAGCACCGAGAAACCATTGCGTGATTCTGCACTCCTGACACATGAGGTGACAAAGCCAAGAAAGCAAAGTGAGGATCATTCTGTGATTGAGAGTCCTGGGGAGGGAATGGCAGCATGAGGCAGCACAGACGCCTGGATCCAGGAGCCTGAGGCTCCCGGGGTCAGCAGCACGTTTCACACACACACTCGGCACCCACACGGTGCCCAGGGTTCGAGCCAGGGATTGTTCTCAGACACACACCCACACACACGCTTCTCCTCCCCGACTTCAGGGCTTCTCCTTCCAGCCAGAAGATCACCCAGACTCCACCTCAGAATGCCCTGCTTCCACAGAGACAATGTACGGATTAGTGACAAGGAAAAAAGTGACAACTTACTAGGACAACTCCATGTGTCCTAATAAAAGAAGTGAAATTACAGAAAAGGCATGAACAGAATCTCCACTTTCCATATGCCTATGATTGGTGGATATCAGGGACATAAGACCCAAGTTTCATTTCAAGAGTGAAACTTGGGTCCTTCTGAAGTCTCCCATGAACTAATGGAAGTGACCCCAAGTAGTGAAATAGAGCAGAGACTGATGGGGTGAGGCTCTAAGAAAGAAATGAACTAGTGGCTGGAGTCCAGCATGGTGGGCAAGTGCCTGATACACACATACAGTTTTTATCCCTGGCATCCATATGGATTCCAGAGCACTGTCGGGAGAAATTCCTCAATAATAACCAGGCATAATCTCTGAGCATTACCGGGTTTAGCACGCAAACCAAGTCAAAACAAAAAAAAAGTAATAAATGAAGTTGCAGGTCTGGGGCAGTAGTACAAAGATTAAGGTACCAGTCTCGTAATCTGCTGACCAGGTTAATCCACAGCACAGCCAAAGGCCCCTGAGCACTGCTATGAGCAATCCTTCATCACAGTGCCAGAAGGAATGTGGACTGTGGCCCCAAAACAAAACCAAAGCAAACGCATTGAAGTGAAGGGTAGTACAAGAAGTTAATTTAGCAATGGAAGGACCCTTTTACAGGAGCTTGAGCGACAGTACAATGTGGAGGATGCTTCACTGGCATGTGGTTGATCTGGTTCAATGCCCTGTATCTCAGATTGACCCAAAAGCCCACCTAAAGTCATTACTGAGTAAAGGGCCTTGGTAACCCCTGAGCATCATGAGGTGTTGCCCAATAACAAAAACAGAGAAAAGGAAAGGACGTAGAGAAACAGCGAAATGCACAGCTTTCAAATATCCTGGCTGTCAGAGTAATGGCAACACAGCCCCTGTCCAGTCCTCAAGATGCCTTACAGGTCTCTCCTGGCACACACTCCCACGCAGCTCTCACTGATGGCCCGCAGATGTTCATAGGTCTCCAGTATCATGTCCCTATAAAGCTTTCTCTCATATATGGCCAAGCACATCCACTCCTGGGGTGAGGGTTATGGCCACATGAGTACAGGTCACCGCATCCTCAGTCAGGAGACATACAGGAGCAGGAGTCAGGGTCCATCCCCAGCCTATTCCCTTGGCAGTGAGTAGGAAACCACCAGGAACCTAGAAGCATTCAGCTCAGGGTGTCTCCTCTCAGGAAGAACGAGCCTCCACTCAAAATTCCTCGCTGACAGGCCCCAGAAATCATTCTACGGAAGCTTGATCTGATAAATTGTGAGAATTCTATAGTACAAAGTTCCTGTTAGGTGTCAGCCTTACACACAGACACCCCAGGGCCAAACACAGCACCACTAGTCCAGTGAGCAACAACTGAACACAAACTCAGAGAGACCAATAAAGTGATCCTAGATGTGGCCCCAAATACTAAGCATCCCCCCCATACACACAACTCTTGTCCTAGGAATGAAAAGGGAAACTCAATGTTCAGCGAGGTACTCAGAACTCTGTGTAACATATGTGCCTGTAGGACTCAGAAATCCTGGTTCAGGTTTGTCACAAATCTGTCTCGGAAAGTAGTGACTCAGTCCCAGAGATCCTCTGCTCCATCTCCCTGGGACCGGAGCATCCCTGGAATCGTGCACAACATCATGTGAATGTGACTGTGTGACACAGCAGGCAAGGCTATCCAGAGCAGAAAAGACAAAAGAGGTGAAACACACGTCCTGGGACTGAGTCACTGTAGCTGCTAGAGCACTTATGGGGCCCGCACATCCCGGGGGTACTGATGACATCAGTTGTGAACCCAGAGGACTAAGCCAAAATGAAGTCCTGAGCGCCTCCAATGTGGCACAAAAATAAATACGGAAGAAAACAAAGCAGCATAATGGAGGAACAAGAAGGATATCAGGCCAGGGACAGTGGTTAGGGCTGGTGGTCGCAGCCATTTCACAGGTCCCCCAACCAATACCAGGTGCAATGCTGGAATGCAGAGCTAGGAGTAACCCTTGAGAATCACTAGGTGTGGCTCATCCTCTTCAAAATCACCCAAAACAAAACAAAATCCAAGATCAGCAGTGGGCCCTTGGCACCCCATAGGGTCATTACCCACTGTACTACTGCTCCCGCCCCAAAATAGTTATTTTGAAACAATTTTCCAGGTTCAATCAAATGAAATATCAAGTTTTTGATTCAGGAAAAAAATAGAAATTTCTTTAGGTTTTGAGCAGTGATTTCACCACCCAGTGAAGCTAAGGGCCTCAAAAACAAGCATTGGCTCTAGATTTCCTCTCTGTAGTGCCCAGCCCTCCACTTTAAAAATCACACACTTGGTCCACCGAGTATCCAGTCGGCATAATATCTGTTCCAAATTTTACCAGCTCACTCATTCTCAATGACACCATTCCCATATCAAATTGCTGCAGTGTCAAATCCTGAATCTGCGGTTTGAGTTCTGAAATCAAATGCAATACACAGTGTAAGAATTCATTGAAAGAAATGTAGTTGAATGAGGCAGTGTGGGTGGAGGACATCTTCTTGGTTCTCACAATCCAAACAGGCCCACAGCAAACAGAAGATCTGAGTAGATGATGGGTGTGAGCAGCATGTCAATCCACACAAGATGTTCAGGTTTTACTTTTTGACCAGACCTTGTGATGTTCGGGACACATATGGGATGCATGTTATTGTACAAGGTCGGCCAAGTGTACGGTAAGCACAGTCCTCACTATACTATTACTCAGGCCCAAACTAGCTTTGTTACGGGATCACTCATTCACTATTTACAGAAAAAGGCGAAAGATATTTTGCAGGCACCCGACCAATGTAGGCTGTGCAGCCAGGCTGCTAATGTACAGACTGTGGGCGGGGGGTGGAGGGGCGGGACACCAAGGGCTGTGAATCGTATGCACCAACACATCAGGATAAATGATAACAACGCCAAGAAACTAAAGTGCAGGATCATAATTGAGGGAGAGTCCAGACAAGTGAAGAGCAGTGTGAGCACAGCACAGAGTCCTGGACCCAGTAGTTCGAGGCTCCCGGGGTCAGCAGTGTTTTTCACTTGCACTCGGGGTACCCCCACAGTGCCCAGAACTTAGCCAGGAAGGGTCTTCAGAAACTCACCTGCACACACGCCTCTCCTCCCGTGTCTCAGAGCTCCTCCTTCCAGCCAGGAGATCACTGAAGGCTTCAACCCTGGAATGCCTTGCACTGACAGAGATGAATCACATCTCTGGAGGAATTGAACTCGGGTCGGCCATGTTGGCTACGTGCAAGGCAAATGCCCTACCACTGTGCTATCGCTCCAGCCCACAAATACTCCATATATTATATATATTTTTATATATATTTATATATATAAATAAAATTATAAAAAATGAAAAAAGTTATTCTGGATCAATCACTTCCATAATTACAATGGCCGGAGTCAGAAAATGAACCTTAGGTAAAACAATTTTATTTTCAACAAGTGGATGGGGGATTGATACAAATGTACAGTAAGGAGGTAAATAAACCTGGTATACGTGAAAGTTTCCTGTGATACTAATACCATAAGTGAAATGTACTTGCTGATTATCACCTGGACCATGGTTATGACAGTGTTCTGGCATTTGGTCTTCCCAGTAAGTTAACTGGTAAATAATGGTTCTTAGTGATAGAGCAAGGTGGATGGAAATAAATACGAATTAAATAGGTACAAAATTGCATTTTGCTGGATAATGTCAAGACTCACCATGCTTTTATTCTTTGCTGTGACTCTGGCTTGGCTCAGAGGCCAGGTTTGCAGGGGATCATCAACCACGATGAAGCAGTGAACCCTTTTGACATTGAATAGACATCCAAACCTCCATTATTCAGGCCCTTCTGTGTTCTGATCTGGGAGCCACATCCCGCTATGCTGTCCATAATTTTGTCCAGGTCAGCCACATGCAAGAAAGCACTTTATTCGCTATAGCATATCTGCACTCCTTGTATTCAGATTTCTATTCGCTGTACACAAACATTGAGGATAAAAGTTTTGAGACTTTTACTTTGGAAGCAGTAAAATCCTAAGAATCTAATATTCACCAAAATGGTAAACACCATGTAGATCTGTGCAAAAGGCCAAGCCAGGCTGCAAAGTGACCAGTGTGGTTTGATGCCTTAAGCCCTATGCACACCTCCATGATGGGGGTTGGTCTGTATGCTGTGTTTTATGTACTTAATTATGTATTTTCGTTTTGGGGGAAGTCCGACAGTACTTAAGGGTTACTCCTGGTGGTTCCCGGCCACTATTGGGGATGTCAGGGACTGAACTCCAGTTGACCGAGTTCAAGGCATGTGGGCAACCCACTGTACTACCCCTCAGGCACTGTTGGTTTGAAATATTGTTTCTGAAACTGCCTCTTGGGGTTTTCCTTATAGGCATGAGTCCACTGATCTCATGTTGTTAAGGGGTAGAAGCCTTTCCTCCTGTTCCATGGTCTCTCTGGCTCTCTGGGTTGTTATGAGATAAGTTTCTATCTGCATCTTCATGGCTGGCTTCAGAGTAAGGGTGCAATACAGGATTAGGTGACTTCTATCTCTAGACCCCCACTTTGTGACTGAACACTGAAGCTACCTCTTCTTCACTCCTTTATGTGAGCCCATTCCACTACAGTGCACTTTATTTTTTTCTTTTTGGTCACATCCAGAGGTGCTCAAGGGTTACTCCTGGCTCTTCTGCATGCCTGGCCCTGCTTGGGAGGCCATATAGAATGCAGATGATTGAACCTGGGCCAGCTGTGTGGAAGGCAAACACCCTATCCACTGTGCTATCACTCCAGCCAGCCAGCCAGCCAACCTTACACATTTACCTGCATTTTCCTAGTTGTTCTCTGCACAGCTGGTGTCTGCCCCTTTAAGGCTGCTAGGAGAAACGGAAGTGACATCACAGCAGGGCACTTAGGTGTTTGCCTGCAAGAAGCTTGATCAGCCTCCATTTCTTACTGCAGGTGAGGGGCAAAGTGGCTGTCCCGCGTGGAAGGGGTCTGTGAAGGCCGGTTTTGTGGCGGCAAGCTAGTGGCCTCCCGTGAGCGCCTGGCGCCTCCCGGTCTCTGCACGGAGGGGCGGGGCCAAGCCACCTTGGAGGCCGCTTTTTCAGCCGTTTCCGATATCCTGGCGGTTCCTGCGGCGTGACGGGATTTGGTGGGTGACCCGGAGCTTTGGTGAGTGCAGTGGGGGCTGTGCCGGAGCGCAGGGGTTGTGGGTGTGAGTGCGTTGTTCTGTGGATCCCCTGCAGCTCCGCCATGGGGCAGTGGCGGGTGGGCGCGGGGCTGAGCGCGGGGACTGCAGAGCGTCGGGGCTGGGCCGTCCTGATCCTCCCAGCACGGGACTGCTCTGGGCGCTGCCCTGGACACTTTGGCGCGGACCTCCCTGCTGCAAAACCTGCAGATTCTCTTAGAGGACTGGAGAGATAGCACAGCGGTTAGGGCGTTTGCTTTGCATCTGGCCCACCAAGTTTGATCTCCGAGCTCCACCAGGACGGGTGCCTGAGCGCAGAGTCAGAAGTTTCTCGTCCATTTCGCCGGTGGTGCCTCCAAAACTATAAAAGGACTGTTAATTTTTGAGGGGCAGAGGGGAAGCTCCCCAATGGCAAATGACACTGTAGCCCTCGGTCACTATTCATTAGTAGCCCTGATGTCCAGGGCCATCCTGTGTGTGTGGATCTAGGGGTGGTTGCGGTTTGCAAGTGAAAATTTAATTTTGGGCTATTTTTGGTTGTATTTTGAGCACATCTATGGAAGCTCGGGGTTACTTCAGGAGCAGCACTCTGCGTTTTTTTTTTTTTTACCATCTTTAGGGGTCACGTGAGATGCCGAGTATCAATCTGCGTCAGCAAGGGAAGCGCCCCTCCCAGCTTACTATCTCTCTGACTCCACATTGTTGTTGTTTTTTCTAACATGTAGAATTTCTGTACCCTAAAATCAAGTTGAAAATTGCACCCCGACTCTTCATCTCTCCCTGATCAGGGCAAAACGCGGCTGTTACACTGAGTACTGAGAGTTGTGTTCAAATAATGTATGGGCATGAGCTGCGTGCATTTGGTGGCAACGATTGATCTCCCCACCCTGGCCGGTGAAGGGTGACAGAGGATCGAAGAAGGAAACAGGGGCCAGGCTCTTGGTGATCTGCTGGATATTAACTTAACAATGTTTTAGGTTTCATCTCTAAATTTCCACATTTGCTCCTCCCAGAGAAGCTTATCATGTCCTTGCTTACATCCCTAATTTAGTTAAAGTTTATATTTAACCTTTTCATTGTATTTTACTTCTCATTGTCTCAGTTCCCCAAGTCAGTCTTGATTACTTATGAGCCATAACTTTCTCTTAATTCTCAGCTTCATATTTGTACTGCTTTGTAGTTGAAGTGCTGTGTATTTGTACCCGTTTTTCTGTTTCCCCTATAGCTTTTTATGTTTTTACTATCCAACAGCCACGGCAGAGCCTGGCAAGCTCCCCGTGACATATTCGATATGCCAAACACAGTAACAACAAAGTCTCCAATGGAGACGTTACTGGGCCCGCTTGAGCAAATCGATGAACAACGGGAGGGCCTTTACTTTACTTTACTTACTTACTATACAACAGTGTCTATGGTTAAACCAGAAAGACATCAATGCTGTGCTCCTAATATTTGGGAATTGATTGACTCTGAAGTTATCTAATCCTGGGTATAATTGCTTGGTCATCATTACTTGACTCATGCTTTAGTTGCTGTAGTTCCTAACACCCCAAAAGGGAGGTTCTGCCGTGGGACTTGGATGGACCTGGAGCAAGTGGCAAAGCTACCCTGGTATCCAAATGGGACATTGTAGAAAGCAGAAATGCATGGTCTTGATGCAAACTGTTACAGCTTAAGAAACAGAAACCCCATGGGGAAGGACAAGCTGAACTGGCCTGAGGACTGAGTCTAGGATTTACAGTAAAACCTTGCTTGCTCTCACAGCCCAGAGAATTAAGTGTTAAAATCCTTATTTGCTCTCAAAGCCCAGAGAACTAAGTGTTGGGATCTTTGTTTCTTGCTCTGTTTATCCAAACAACGCAAGTATTGATAAATTATACAACTAGATGAAAAGATAAAAGCAACGTAGATGTCCCTGGGAGACAGAGTGTCTCCTTGGGTGAATCTCCCAATGAGAATTTCCTCTGACAAATGTTTATCTGCAAAAATGATCAGTCACTCCTATGTCCTTATCTCATGCCCCCTCAGATGTTCTATAAGTATGGTAGCTGTTCTGCATTAAATGGGCCATTTTTCACTTAGGGTGTGGTTTTCTGTCTCCCTATCACTCTGTCTCTGTTGGGAAGGGAGCCCCATTTTACTTTGTGGACTCACTGTACCCGCACATTTTACTTTGTGGACTCACAGTGATCAGTTGCTCTTTATTCCATTCTCCTGCGCACCTATACCAGTCTCCCACTGCTCTTTATCCCTCTCTTCATCCATGTCCCACAGGCTTTATTCCACATCCCACAGAGTTAGGGGTAGCAAATACACAGAGATGTGGTTGTACAATCAAAGGATGTAAAGCCCTTCCCTGAAGAGAAATTTCTAGACAAAACTTTGACTCAGAAGGAGAGATCAGCTCAAGGGCAGGATTTTCTCTACAGACATATTTTTTCTTTGCTTAGTTCATATTCATTGAAACAATCATCTTAAATTGACACTTAATCTTTCTGTTTAATTTGAATGGACACAGTAAAAGATCTATTAAGCTTATAGGGTGTCTCTATTGGGAATATTTCCTATAGCTCCCAGACTACACTCCCCAGGATAGGATAGTACTTCCTAACCCCAGCAGGATCCTTAGCCAGTTACTTATGTTTGGGTCACGACAAAATTTTTATGGTGCTTACCTGTCCCTTTTTAATGCCAGGGTAGCTCACAACTATCCTGGGTCCATCCAGTCTCTTGCTTTTTGGGTGCTAAGAAAGAAGAGTAGCTGAGACTTAAGTCTCATAAATATGACAATGCCCAGGAGTGTATAATATCTGGAGTCAAATAACTCTGAAGTTACAAAAGCATAACATTGTCTTCCTTTGTCTCTACAAAGCTGAGGACTGGGGGCATGGCCATCCCGATCCTGCCAGCACAATCTTCCCAACTGGGACTGCACTGGTCCTTGTCCAGGAGCAAAAAGGATATTTGTCTAAAGTAAACTGCAGAGGACATTAAGGAAATAGAAAGTCAAAATTTGACTCACAAATACAAAATCCAGAGATCTCTGAAGAATTTGACTTTACAATTCACAGTTTCTAGTTAGGGGAAATGGGTGATTAATGCATAGGAGAAGCAGAGCACCTGGAAGTTAAAGATGAATACTAAGGAAATGGGAGTGATTCGGGAGCATTGGTATGGGTGTTACTCAGTAAGCCTAAACTCCTTGTAGCAGAAGAGAAATCATGGACCAATGATAAACCTAAATTGTTTAGAACTCTAATCCAACAAAGGTAAAGGGTTTTGTTTTTTAAACACCTTGCTATCTTAGTTTTGGTTTTACAGGAGTAAGGACATTTGCTCAGGGTTCACCTTGGCTGTGCTAGGAGCACATTTACTTAGGGCCAGAGACATAGTACAGTGAGTAAGGATTTAACCATCCAAGCAGTCGACCCAGGTTCCACCCCTGCATCCATATATTCTGTACCAGAGTGATTCCTGAGTGTACAGCTAAGAGTAAGCCCTGGATATGCCGTTTGTGGCCCCCAAACAAAAATCACACAAAGACACACTTGTATATACACACATATATGCACATACAATTAAGAAAGATGCAAAATGGAGAAAGAACAATAGAGTTTCGGTAGCAGGGAAAGATCAAGAATAGGGAATTTTTAAGGACCAGAAATTTGACTCTTTAAATGTTTCACTCTAGAATTTGTCATTGCACATTATTTCCCCCCCCCCTTCGGTAGAATTTGCCTTTTTTTGTTCTTATATTTTTTGCCATAGCATACAGTACTCAGTGTTTACTCTTGTGTCTGAGCTCAGGGATCATTTACAAGAGTCAGGGTAACATTGTGTGTCTAGATATCTTTGGTTCAATGTTTGGTGAAAACTGCAGGATCAGGGGACTTCTCCTTACCCCCGGGACCCATAGTGTGTGACCGACCACTCCAGCATTTGCCTCTCCATGCCTTTTTTTGAGTCCATCCCCCTTGTAGAACGGATTCACCTAGGAGGCAAAATGGTTCTCAGTGCCTAGACTCTGGCTCTTTAAGGCACCTAATGGAAATAAAAGTGATGTCATAAGTGATGTCATAGTTCATTTTCCATCCCTGACACTGACACTGGGGCTGTTGTGTACTTGCCAAAGGACAAGTAAATTTGCGCTCTATCCTTAAAGGGGGATTCTGAAGGCGGGTTTTGTGGCAGGATTCGAGCAGCCTCCTGTGAGCACCCCGCGCCTTCCCATTTCCACACTCTGAGCTGAGGGGCCGAGCCAGCTTGGGGGGCACTTTTGCCCTAGTTTTTCACTTGTTCTCTGAAATCCAGGTGTATTCTGAGGTGCGGTGGAGGCTTTAGGGGGATGCAGAGCTTTGGGGGTGCAGTGGAGGCTGTCTCAGGGTTCAGGGGTGGCAGCTGTGAGTGTGTGATCCTGGGGGGCCTCTTTGACCACGATCGTCTCCAGCTCCAGGATGGGGCAATAGTGACTGAATGCGAGAATCAGCCGGGTCTTGGCCGTACCAACCCTCCCAGCAGTCCCATGTTTGAACCATCGGCCCTAACCTAGCTTCTTTAGAATCTCCAGATTTGAGGGGCAGAGCTTCAGCCCCTCCACTTCATGGCAGGAGATATTTTGCTGGTCATCTTCATTGTCTGCTGTTTTAGCCAGGGTCATGTGGGGTATGTGGGGGGAAGGGGACCTGCAGGTGGCTGAGGTTTGCCAATGAAAATGTATTTGGGGGATTATTTTTGATTCTTTGGATTTTTGGGGGGAGTGGGAACACACTCGGAGATGCTTCTGACTTACTGTAGCCTCTAAGCTAAGGAATTATCCCTGGCACTGCTGGGGGCCATATGGGATGCAGAGGATTGATTGGTTCATCTGGTCCAACGCCCAAGTCACATTACTGCCTGTCCAACAATACTGGTGTATCTTTTTCCGGATCATGAATTTCAGGTCCTTCACATCAAGCTGTAAGGCAGACCTGACTCTTCCTCTTTCCTTGAGCAGACGACCACTGGAATCGGGGTAAATACTGAGGGTAAAGTTTGGGTTTTTTTTTTTTTTTGCTTTTTGGGTTATACCTGGCGATGCACAGGGGTTACTCCTGGTTTTGTACTCAGGAATTACTCCTGGCGGTGCTCAGGGGACCATATGGGATGCTAGGAGTCGAACCTGGGTCGGCTGCATGCAAGGCAAACACCCTACCCGCTGTGCTATCACTCCAGCTCCAAAGGGCTTTTTAATGTTTATTTTTTAAAGAATATTTTTGTGTGTGCGGGGAGGGGGAAGAGCTGTGTTCATGACTCACTCCTAGTATTTTTGGAAGAAATTTATATAGGAAGGGGCGGAGCAAAAGTACAGCAAGTAGGGTGATTGCCTTACACACAGCCAACCCACGTTCTGTGTCTTGAATCCCACTGGTCCCCACACCTGCTGGGAGTGAAACCTGAGTGCAGAGCTAGGAATACTCCCTGAGCAATGCTGGTTCTGACTCAAAGAAGAAAAACATGCACACGCACCCGCACGGACGTGTGATCGTAGAAAAAGAGAATAATAATTCATGGAAAACCATACCAGAACATCAAATTTTTAAGGACCTGCTATTTGTCTATTTAAATGTTCTTCCCTCTTATTTTGCACAAGAATTCTGTTGGTTTCTTGTGATTCGAATTTGCCTTTTTGTTGCAGTGTTTTTGGTCATAATCTACAGTGCTCAGGTCTTAACTCCTGACAGTTCATATTATGGTCCCTAGTAAATGCCCTGGTTATTTGAATTATTTTTCTATTCAACCAACTGTTTGCATAGTTTTCTAATATATTCTTGGACGGCAGGAGCAAGTGTTGGCTGAGGCTCACGCAGATGTTCCGTTTCAGGGATAGAGTAAATTAGGACCCATAAGGTCTCAGGTCAAGCGCGAGAGAGCAGGGCTGTGCCTCTGACCCAACTGTACCCAGAAGTGATCTTGGTCCCTGGGACAGAGTGCCCAGGTGCATGTTCTTGTCCCTGCTGCAAGAGAGTGGCTGAAGCTTTGTCCACTCTAAGTCCCTGTGACTTTCCCCATGGCAGAGCCACATCCAGGCTATAGTTCCCAGGGGCAGCACTGCTGCCAGCTGCAGGGGCACCAGTACTTGGGAGCACCGGGACTCAGAGTCAGACTGAGGCTGGGCCTGTAGGGATTTTCCTGTGCAATTCAGGGAGGAATTCAGGGACCAGAGAGGGCTGTCGTTTCCTCTCCTATTGCCTGGGCCCAGGCTCCTATCCTGAAGTGCAGCACAGATGCCAACAAAATTTGCATCCCCAGTGGAGACAGGAGCTTCTGCCATTGTCTCCCTGAGGTGGGATTATGAGGGTGTGGCTGCTCTGAGATCAGGGGTGGGAGGAGGTGCTGCTCTCTGGTGCTCACTGTTCTGACTTCTTCAGGTCTTTGCACGGAGCCTCCTGCTAATTCTCAGCACAACAGTGGCGGGAGAAGATGGTGACGCGGCTTCTGATAAACCGTCCAAAGGTAGGAGTAGAGGGACAGAATGGCATGAGGTAGTGCCAGGAGTGCCCGGGTTTCCTGGGCGATCTGTTTTGAGTTTCTTTTGGATGGATTCCAAGTTGAGACTTCCGATCAGACCACGCCATATTTGGCTGTGGGACCGACCCAGCGGTGCATGAGGAATACTCAAAGCTCAGTGCTCAATGATCACTCCTGACATGTCTAGGCAACCAATGGGATGCTGGAGGTCCAAAGATTTTGTCTTGAATTTTCTGTTTTATTTGGGAGTGATAGCACAGCGGTAGGGTGTTTGCCTTGCACGCAGTCAACATGGCCGACCTGAGTTCGATTCTTCCGCCCCTGCCCCTCTCGGAGAGCCCGGCAAGCTACCAGGAGTATCTCGCCCGCACGGCAGAGCCTGGCAAGCTGTGATGTATTCGATATGCCAAATACAGTAACAACAAAGTCTCCAATGGAGACGTTACTGGGCCCGCTCGAGCAAATCGATGATCAACAATTTGGGGTGCAGAGCAAAGGATTCTCACAATAAATCCTTGTGCTGCACTCTGGCATTGCCCCTGGCAGTGCTTGTGGGACCATATGGGATGGTGGGGATCGCCAGTCATACACGCTGTTCCTGGAGCAGCTGTCCTGTTACGCCAACCTGTTGCTTCTTTTTCTTTTGCATTGTTTTTGTACTCAGCCATCCTCTTTACTCTGTTCTCTGGATTCACAACTGATGGGCATCAGAATGCCCTGGGGTGTGCTGGCCACATTTGCGTACTGTCAACTACAGTGACTTGGACCCCAGGACTTATTTTTCCCCTGTTTTGTCCTTCCTGCTCTGGAGAGCCTCGCCTTCTCAGTCATACAGTCTTATATTCACATAAAGTTATGTGTGGATTTCTGGGCATGCTCTGATCCCAAGGAGAAAGAGCCAAGGATCTCTGAGGCCAGTAGAGATGTTGGGGTGAAGAAACTTCTCTTTCTTTGCGAGGGATTTGGGGCGGTCTTGAGCAGTGTGTTCTTACAGGCACACATGCCATGCACCACTCTGAGTAGTTGTCTATATGGACTGTAGTTCTTAGTCCTAGTGGTCATGAGCTGTGGGGGTGCAGCGGTGAGAGTGCAGTGGTTTTTGCTGCACCCAGGGATGGTCTTTTGGATCGTAGAAGTCTGCGGTCAGGTGATCCTCTCTATAGTGCTCACTGGATCAGTGGTGCTCAAATTGGACCTTGGGTTACCAGGAAAGGCAGATATATCCGAGAACTTTCTGTATAACATACCCCCACTTTCACAGATCCAGCTGCCTTATGTGATTTCTGGGGCCTGTCAGCCATGCGTGTGCATGGAGGCTGGTTCATTCGAAGGGGAGAGGACTAGCGACAATATAGGACCCTGGGTCCTGGCCTCACAGTAGTGGGAATGAGACTAAGGTAGACTCTAACTGCCACCCTCCCTGTGTGCTGACTCAGGACGCAGTGACCTTCCACGACGTGGCTGTGAACTTCACCCTGGAGGAATGGTCATGCCTGGAGGCCTCTCAGCAGAAGCTCTACAGGGACGTGATGCTGGAGACCTACCAGCATCTGCAGGCTGTAGGTGAGAGCAGTGTGGAGCCAACCTTGTCTGGACAGACCTGCTTGGGCTCCCTGGGTTTGGGCCGCAGCTGTGTGTCCAACAGTAGCTGTGACTGACGGGCTGGTATGTTGAACAGCCATGAGGTGTTTGTTCCCTCCCTGTGTTTTTTTAGGGTTCACCTGTGGATACTCAGGGCTTACTCTCAGCTCTGTCCTTAGGAATTAGTCTTGTGGAGTAGCAGGACCCTGTGGGGTGATTCAGATCAACCCGTTTCGACTGTGTCCGTGGGAATATCCCTATCTGCCCAGTTATCGCTCGGGTCCCTTTAAATAGTTCCATCCATTGGTGAATCAATTTGCTTTGTGTACTACACAAACTTCCGTGTGTTTAATTGGCTTTGCTGTTTCCTTTGTTTAGGGAGCACAGTTCACAGTTCTCCTGTCTCTGTGCTAAACGATGACTCCTAAGAGTGCTCAGAAACCGGGATACCATGGACTGAAACCTCTTGGCAATTTAAAACATTCGTGCATGACTCCCAATACTTTTGCACCAGGCACTCAAATCAGACGGTTTTTGCTTTTTCTTTTTTCCTTAGGTTTAGGAAAAAAGAATCAGGATTACGGCCAGATTCTTTTCATTATTACATGCACATAATAATAATAATTATTATTATAGTAATAATTACAGTAGTTATTATAGTAATTATAATGATAATAATAATTATTATGATGTAATAATAATAATAACGTAACGGCCAGAATCCAGAGATTATCACACCCTTTACGACATCTTATCATCTCATTCCTACTTTGGACAAACTGGCAGGCTACCGAATTTATCTTGCCCACATGGCAGTCTGGCAAGCTCCCCGTGGAGTACCCAATATGCCAAATACCAATAATAATGAAGGGTCTCATTCTCCTAACTCTGAAAGAGCCTTGAATATGGGACTTTTTTTTTTAAATCTCAGGGCTAGGACGAAGGAGACGTTACTGGGGCCTGCTCGAGGCAATCGACGAATAACAGGATGGTTGTGATTGTGATTGTAATTAGGGATTATTCCTGCCTGTGTATTCAGGATCCACACCTGGCCTTGCTCCAAAACCTTATGGGCTGCCTGTGATCAAACCCACATGTGTGTGCA
Source organism: Sorex fumeus (assembly GCF_029834395.1). NCBI lineage: Eukaryota > Metazoa > Chordata > Mammalia > Eulipotyphla > Soricidae > Sorex > Sorex fumeus. The sequence goes on along the minus strand of NW_026606076.1, from coordinate 23,260,764 downwards.
GCACTTCTGTCCTATGTGCTGTACTATCTCTCCCACCACCGGGGCTTTGATATCTCTTCTCTCAACTCATCAGACACTGCCGTATTTCAGTGCTTGGAGATACTTCTAATGGTTCTTGTGAGACTTCAGCAGGACTCAGGCTTTGCTCCTGGACTCTGCACTCAGGGATCACTCCTGGCTGGCATGAGGGACCCTAGGGGATGTCGAGTATTGCAACTGGATTGGCTGTGAGAAACTCCTGCTGTGCTCTCTTTCTGGATACATTTTTAGCTTAAAAAAATAAGGGTCTCTTGCCACCTTTGGCCATTTCCAGATTTATTAAGCACTTAGTTTTACTGAAATTCTTGATGAGTTCATGAGGGGCTCAGGAAACTCCATGTGGTGTTAGGCCTAGACAGACAGTATGGTTAGGAAAGTGATTTTCTTGCAAGCAATGCACCTGGGTTAAATCCCCGGCATCCCATGTCATCCCCGAGCACCAGCAGTGCTGATTTCAGAATACAGAGTCAGGAGTCGTCCCTGAACATTGCCAGGTTAGACCCCAAACAAGACAAAAACCAACAACATACTGTGCTGATGAACACCCTGTTGGCCATACACAAGGCCTGGTCTATTGTATTTGTGGTATTTTCTTGGGTCTTACCTCTCGAATAACTAGAAATATGTGGCATTTTGGAAATGGACATTGTGTTCATGCCTTTCATTAATTTGCCCCGTTATATCAGGAAACACGGGGATTTACCTGTCACCTTTTCCTTGTCACTTATCCATGCCTCTGTCTCTGTTGTGCCAGGGCACACTGGGATGAAGCCTGCGGTGATCTCCTGGCTGGAAGGAGGAGCCCTGAGGTCAGGGAGGAGAGACTTGTGTTTAGGTGAGTGTCTGAGGACCCTTCCTGGCTCAGGCCCTGTGCAGTGTATGGGTGCTCTGAGCATGTATGAAACACGCTGCTGAGGCTGGGGCCTTGGGCTCCTGGATCCATGGCTCTGTGCCACACTCACACTCCTCTTCATTCCCATCGTATGTCTGTCCAGAATGACTCTGTACATTGCTTCCATGGCTTTCGAATAAGTAAGACCATAACAGAGCTAGTTTGGATCTGAACGATAGTGCAGCACGGAGTGCCTTGCAGTGCCTGAAAGTGACCTGTTCAATAACCTGGTTCCCTGAACATCACCAGGTCTGCTCAAAAACAAAAACAAAACCTAGTGTAGAATTGCAAAGATCCTTACCGTTTTCCACTAACCTAATCTTTTCTTTAGTGTAGGGTTTTATGGAATTTGAATACCACAGAGATGTACTCCAACTACATGGCATCATTTTGCTACATTTTTGACAATTGCTTTAACTGCATGTTGTGTTCAGTTTCAGAGCTGAAACCACGGATTCAAGATTTGGCATTACAGCACTTTGATTTGGGAATGGGGTCCGCAAGTACGAGTGAGTTGGTAAGATTTTTAATTCAGAATAAATTATTATGCCAGTGGGAGTGGACCAAATATGTGATTGTTAGGGTGGAGGGCTATGAATGGCAGGGAGGAATTCCAAAGCCTGATGCTTGGGGTAGAGGATCCTTAGCTTTACTAGGTGCTGAAATCAACCATGTATAAAAATGCTGTGAGTTTTCATTTGCTTGACAGTTATAGTCGTTTAAAAAGCTAATTTGTGGGCCATGGAGATAGTGCAGTGAGAAATATACTTGCTTTGCACAGGGATGGATGGTCCTTACCCAGCACTCCTTATAGACACCGTAGACCCACAGAACTGATCCTAGATACTGCATGGTGTGCCCCACGCAACCCCCAATAAATAGAAACTACAAAACATTAAGAACAAAAAACTTCGTTGATGCTGAAAGCAATCACTTGTGGTGAGAGCTTTGCAATAGCCACGAGGTCTATCTCAGCTGTGGGAGGATGCAGCGTTGTCTTCACCCCTTCATCACAGGTTCCACTCTGAGCTTTAATCAAACCCACTGTGGTTGTATCTCATTTTCTCTTGAAATGGATGCATCAGTTTTCTATAGAAGGAATTATTTCAAGTTGTATTCCTTCATTAAGTTAACGGTGGGGGGAAGTCACAGAATTTTATGAATCTGCTTCCATCAATTTTGTGCGTCGAACTTACATTTACACGAAGTTATTCTATAATAAGACAATCCTTACGTAGGTAGTTACATTTGTGTGGTGCATGTGTTAGAAACCTCACCTGGGGCTGGAACAATAGCACAGCGGGCAGGGCATTTGCCTTGCACGTGGCCAACCCGGGTTCGATTCCCTGCATCCCATATGGTCCCCTGAACACCGCCGGGAGTAACTCCTTAGTGCAGAGCCAGGAGTAACCCCTGTGCATCACCAGGTGTGACCCCCCCAAAAAAGAAACCACATCTGAAGGCTCAGTTTTTTGACAGGAAGACTCGGTGAATAAGTTAATAATTGGACTCCTTCTCTGCTCTTCCTACAGGGAAGCAGCCAACCCAAGTGGAATATCTCTGATTCTGCACTCTATGACAATATCTCTAGTGAGCAATCCTGCATTCAACCCCATGAGGACGCCAAGACGTGTGGGATGTCTTCTGAGCGTGATCAGAATGGCGAGAGCTACCTCACTCTGAAGAAGCCCTCCCTTGGAAAAAGTTCCTTGGAGTGTGGTGTTCTCAGTTCACAGTCACAAAATCCCCCAATCTGGATGCCACTAGGGAAAGAAGCACTGTTTATAGTGAGTCCCTCACAGCGACAAACTCTCAATCACAGTCACTGTGAACAGAACCCATATAAGTGTAAGGAATGTGGCGGAGCCACCCCATGTTCTCAGCACTGTGGTATTCCCTTAGAAAACTACAGTGGACAGCATCCCCGGAAAAGTGAGCACCGAGAACAAAGTGTGAGTCAAGGGTTATTCCATCATGACCATATGAATATAAATTCAGGAGTGAAACCTTATGCGTGTGAAGCATGTGGGAAGGCCTTCAATCAATCATCACATCTTTTTAGACATAGGAGAATTCATACAGAAGAGAAATCTCATAAATGTCAGACATGTGGGAAGGCCTTTATTCAGCCCTCAGATCTTAATAGACATATGAAAACGCATAGTGGAGAGAAGCATTATATATGTCAGACATGTGGGAAGGCCTTTAATCAGCCCTCAGATCTTAATAGACATATGGATATTCATAGTGGAGAGAAACCTCATAAATGTCAGACATGTGGGAAGGCCTTTATTCACACCTCATCTCTTTATAGACATAAGAATACGCATAGTGGAAAGAAGACTTATATATGTCAGGAGTGTGGAAAGGCCTTTGCTGGAGCCTCAAAACTTACTGTACATAGAAGAATTCACACGGGAGAGAAACCGTATATATGTAAGGAATGTGGAAAGGCCTTTGCTAAAGCCTCAATATTTACAGTACATAGGAGAATTCACACTGGACAGAAGCTTTATATATGTGTGCAGTGTGAAAAGGCCTTTACTACATCCTCACAATTGACTGTACATAGGAGAATTCACACTGGAGAGAAACCGTTTATATGTAAGGAATGTGGGAAGGCCTTTGCTAAAGCCTCAAGACTTAGTGAACATAGGAAAATTCACACTGGAGAGAAACCATATATATGTAAGGAATGTGGAAAGGCCTTTGCTGCAGCCTCAAAACTTACTGTACATAGGAGAATTCACACTGGAGAGAAACCATATATATGTAAGGAATGTGGAAAGGCCTTTGCTGCAGCCTCAAAACTTACTGTACATAGGAGAATTCACACTGGAGAGAAACCGTATATATGTAAGGAATGTGGGAAGGCCTTTTCTGAAGCCTCAAGACTTACTGTACATAGGAGAATTCACACTGGAGAGAAACCTTATATATGTAAGGAATGTGGGAAGGCCTTTTCTGAAGCCTCAAGACTTACTGTACATAGGAGAATTCACACTGGAGAGAAACCGTATATATGTAAGGAATGTGGGAAGGCCTTTGCTATAGCCTCAAGACTTACTGTACATAGGAGAATTCACACTGGAGAGAAACCGTATATATGTAAGGAATGTGGGAAGGCCTTTTCTGAAGCCTCAAGACTTACTGTACATAGGAGAATTCACACTGGAGAGAAACCGTATATATGTAAAGAATGTGGGAAGGCCTTTGCTATAGCCTCAAGACTTAGTGATCATAGGAGAATTCACACTGGAGAGAAACCGTATATATGTAAGGAATGTGGGAAGGCCTTTGCTAAAGCCTCAAGACTTAATGAACATAGGAGAATTCACACTGGAGAGAAACCATATATATGTAAGGAATGTGGAAAGGACTTTGCTGGAGCCTCAAAACTTACTGTACATAGGAGAATTCACACTGCACAGAAACTTTATATGTAAGGAATGTGGGAAGGCCTTTGCTGTGACCTCAATAATTAATGTATATAGGAGAATTCACATTGGATAGAAACCATATATATGTAAGGAATGTGGAAAGGCCTTTGCTGGAGCCTCAGACTTATTGAACATAGGTGCATTCATGCTGTAGAAAAACGCTTGAGCACCCTGCAGCTCCTAGTTTGGGAACTTGAGCGGAAGGACACGCCAGCTTGTAGGGCATTTTTGTGTTGTTTTTTCAAAACTTGTTCTGCATATCTAGGTATTAGGGAATGTGGAGCTTTTGAGGGTTGCATTGGGGGCTGTTCTGTGGCGAAGGTGTCATGGGTGAGGGTGCATTATGCTGAGGGTCCCTGCAGCCAAGATCACATCCAGGACCAAGATGGCATATGAACTTCTGGCCTTGGTGTGAGGGACCTGCAGACAGTGGTGGTCTTGGCAATCTCATACCTCCCTACTCGGGACTGCGCAGGGCCATTTTTGGAGCCTTTGGACTGGAGATAACACTTATCAAACCTCCAGATATGTTCACGCGAAGCCCCGAAAGGAAAGGGACACTTTTCTGGTCCGTCATTTTTATTGGCTCCTGTGCTGGGGTTGGGACTTTGGGGTGTGTCTGCACAAGTGAGAGGGTTTTGCCTCTGAAAATTTACTGTTTGTATTATTTATTTATTTTGTTTTCTGCTTTTTGAGTTACAACCAGCGATGCACATGGGGTTACTCCTGGCTTATGCACTCAGGAATTACTCCTGGCAGTGCTCAGGGGAACGTATTGTTTCCAGGATTTGAACCCGGGTTTTTTGCGTGCAAGGCAAACCTCCTACCCGCTCTGCTATCACTGCTGCTTAATGGCTATGATCCCAAAGATTCAGAGACAAATCTCAAAACCCAGCGGCTCTTGGCAGAAATGAGTCTGGACCCTGCAGTAGGTTACTAACCCCGGGCCACCCCAGAGGGAAGTGGTACTGTCCCTCCACCTGCTCCCCCTTGGCGGCTCACTGGCCACCATCCTCCAGAGGCCATTGGAAAGTCACCTTTGGGCCCGCAGTGATGAGATATGTGGAGCTTCACAGGATGGGGGGATGGGAGTGGAGGTGGCCCTTTCCTCCACGACCCAACAATAGCTTAGATCATGCCCACGAACTGCCTCTCTGGCTCCTGATAAAGCTGCTTAATGGCCATGATCCCAGAGAGTCAGGAGAAAATCTGGAACTCAGCAGGTCTTGGAAGAAATCCCTCCATATTATTAAAATTTCAAAATTACAAAATCATGTTGTTTATAACCAGCAATAGAAAACAAATTGTCTACTGTTGCCTTTTTGAACTATCTGAGTGCTGGGGTTAAATCCCAAATATAATAATGGTGGGTCTGGTGTCAAAATATTGAATGTAATCAAAGTAGAGAGAAATGTAGAAATCATCTGTCCCCACAGTTAGGGGTAGGGTGTAGAATGGGGGTATACTTGGGGTTTTGGTGGCGGAAAATGGGCACGGTAAAGGGACTGGTGCTTCATTGTATGAACGAGACTTAAACCCAAAAGCTTTGTAACTTCACTCAGGGCGATTCAAAAAATAAAATTATCAAAAAAAGGGGGGGAAAGTACGGTGGAGTTCATGCCCATTTCAGTCAGCCTAATCAATAGCCGAATAAACAACAATACTCCTGCAAATAATCTTTTCTACTTCCACATGTCCAATTGCAAACAATCCCTTTCTCTTCATCTCTCCCTGACCAGAACATCAGGAAAACTGGCTCTTTGGGGTGGCTACATCGTATACTTGTTTTATCTTTCCCTGAAAGGGAGATATTTGAGTATGGGGAAGGGGAGTTTTGCTCAGGGGTCACTGCTGGTGTGCTGGGAAAAAAATTATTTGGAAATGGCCAGAGCAATAGTACAGCAAGTAGGGTACTTGCTTGCATGTGGCCAACCCAGGAGTCCTCCACTCCACAACACCTTTGAGTTGCTCATTGGACATTGAGTGTCCCCTTCTCACCCCTAGAACAGTTGATGTGACGATATGGCGTGGGGGAGGAGTGTCTAGAGTTTGGTCCAACCCAGTGTTGCTTTCTTTTGGTCCTGCTGGGTCAGTGCTTAGGTGTTACTCACAGGAGCATTGTTCATTGGGTTTGTCTCTGGGGTGGCTGTGTGCACGTCCATCAGCTTCTAATATAGTTCCATTGTGGTAGATCAGGATTCCATCCAGTGACTACTGGGGCCTGTCACCCTAAAGTGTTGGTGGAGGCCGGTTCCTCCCTTGTGGAGTGGGGAGAGGGGAGATCCCTGAGAACCCCTAGGGTGCTGCAGTGTCTCATCCTCAGGCCCATTGTGTGGAGTGGGATGGCCTCCTCCTACCCTAGTGTGTGCTGGTTCGAAATGCGGTTACCTCTGTCAACATGGCAGTGAGTTTCACCCCAGAGGGATGAACATACCTGATTGCCTCTCAGAGGAATCTCTAAAGGGATGTTATGCTGGAGTCAGAAGAGGAGCAAAGATATGGAGGACCACTGACTGATGGTCAGAATGGCTTGTTTAATGTGAAGCTTTTAGCATAACTACAGAGCATTGAAGGTTGTTGAGCTATAGGACTACACATAGGGGTGACTGATCGTTTACAGAGGTAAAGCATTTTTGTTTGTTTTTGCTTTTTGGGTCATGCCTGGCCATTAACAGGGGTAACTCCTTGCTCTGCACTAAGGAATTTACTCCTGGATGTGATCGAGAAACCATATGGGATGCTGGGAAAAGAACCCTCATCATTTGCGTGCAAGGCAAATGCCCTTTCTGCTGTGCTATGGCTCCAGCCCCTACAGAGGTAAAGGGTTTTGATGGAGACAATTCTGGAGAATTCAAGGAGACACTGTCTCCCAGTGGCTATACAGAGAGATTCTCCCAGGGTCAACAGCATTATATTGCTTTCCTCTTTCTCTATCTACTAGAAAATATTAAACAATTAAATTTACTTCTTATTAATAATTGCAGATATGTGGATAAAGGTAAGGTAAAGGCCCTCCCGTTGATCGTCGATTTGCTCGAGCGGGCCCAGTAACGTCTCCATTGGAGACTTTTGTTGTTACTGTGTCTGGCATATCGAATACTCTCGGTAGCTTGCCGGGCTCTCCGAGAGGGGTGGAGGAATCGAACTCGGGTCGGCCATGTTGGCCGCGTGTAAGGCGAACGCCCTACCGCTAGCAAACACAGTAACAACAAAAGTCTCCAATGGAGACGTTACTGGGCCCGCTCGAGCAAATGTGGATAAAAATAGTAAGAAATATAGATTCCAAAATTTAGTTCTCTAGACTCTGAGGGCAAGGTTGCTGGGCTTCTACCATAAATCCCATACTAGGTCTTCAGGCCGGTACAGCTTGTCCTTCATGAGGTCCTGTCTCTTAAGTCATAACAGCTAATATCAAGACTGTTCTTTCATGCTTTCTAGACTATTCCATTTCGATTCCAGGGTAGTTTTGCTATTTCCCCAGATCCATCTCAGCCCTATGGGGGCCTTCCTTTTTGGAGTGTTAGGAAGTATGGCAACTGAAGCTTGAATCAAGTAAATATGACAGGTGCCAGGAGTAGATGTATTTCAGGATATGGGCCAAATATTAGGAGCCTATCATTAATAGTCTATCTGTGGTTAAGCAAAGAACATCGCTCTATAGTAGAGCATAAAAGGGCTAATGGGACTATAGAATAGGAAGTATTCACTTCAAATACAAAGTTCAGATTCACCTAAGTCATCAAACCTCACTTGGGGAATTGTAAGCTCAAAGTAAAGGTAAAAGAGAAATTCAGGGAATTACAGATGTTCCAAAAGCACTGTGGGGAGGGCGCTTCCTTATGTAAAGCAAACCAGGTTCAATCACTGACCTTCCATGGAGCCAATACTACCAGAGATGATTCCTGAGCGCGGATACAGGATTAACCCTTGAGCATCGCCAACTGTAACCAAAAACAAAACTGCATACAGTGCTGGTAGCTTAGTGATATTATCTGGGACTCCCTTATTTCACTCTTAAGTTTAAACCTTGTCTTATTCCTCACTCCCCACCAATCTTTGGCATATTGAAAGTGGACGTTATGATCATGCCTTTTCAATAGTGTGACCAGTTAGACCAGGGACACACGAGGTTTACTTGTCGCCTTTTCCTTCCTTGTGACTAATCCAGTCCTCTGTCTCTGTGGAGCAGGGCCTTCTGGGGTGAAGTCTGCGTTAATCTCTAGGCTGGAAGAGGAGCCCTAAAGCCGGGGAGGTGAGGTGTGTGCAGGTGAGTGTCTGAGGACCCTTCCTGGCTGGGTCCCTGGGCAGTGTGTGCGTGCCCTGAGTGTGTGAAACATATTACTGTGTCCTCGGGCCACTGGATCAGGCGTCTGTACTGCACTCACACTGCCCTTCACTCCCCGTAGCTGTTCATTACGAAGAGATCCTGTGCTTTGCTTTCTTGACTTTGTTGTCATTCTTCCTCGTCTGTCAGGTATGCTGAATAGTCATGAGTTTCAAGACCCTTGTCCCCCCCAGCTGAATAACCAGCCTGACTGTACACCTACAGGCCCAGGTACCCTTTCTGGACCCCTCTCTGTCAATATGACACCATGCTTATCTGCTTATCTTTGCCTTTGAATCATTGCCATGTTTTTTTGAATATAGGAAGAAATTGAATTTTCTTTTGTTTTGGGGCCTGGGGATGATCAACAGTTATTCCTGGTGTTTCTCATAAGTTGCTGTTGACAATGCTCAAGGATCAACCCCTGTCAGCCTCATGCAAGGCAAATGCCTACCTGCTGTACTCTTGTACGCACCACAAAATGTTTTATTGTGTGTATGTTAAATTGTGGCTGTGAGCCCATAGTGAAGCTTATTAGGACCAGAACAGCAGTGCATCACGGAGGGTGCTCGCCAACAGACGCTGCCTACCTTTGATGTCCAGCTTCCCCTGTGGTATCTCGAGCATCACTGGGCCTGATCAAAAATAAAACCCAAAAGGCTTGTTCTGGAATTGCCTTGCTCCTGCAGCAACACTTCCTGCAGATTTTCTCTTTTTGTCGGCTTGTTTGGACTGTGAGAACCATGTCCTCCACCTGTTTAGCCATTCAATTGCATTCCATTCAATGTTGGACTAATCCTCATTGTGCATTTTGTTTGATTTCAGAACTCAAATCACAGGTTCAGGATGTGGAATTACAGCAATTTCATTTGGGAACAAGGGTATTGCATACAAGTGTACTGTAAGATTCTCTTGTTGAAACTAAATATTATGCTATTGGAGTGCTCAGTGGACCAAGCATGTGACCTGAAAGGTAGGGTCTGACTCCATCCCCACAACCATATCTATGGTCTCAGCACCATAGGAAAATATCAGAGCCTAATACTGGGACTAGAGGGTCTTTAACCTCAGTGGGGGCTGAAATCTGGAAATTTATTTCATTTTATTCTTTTTTTAAGTTTTCATTAAAGTGCCAGAATTTTCAAAAGTATTGATAGTTGTACTTACGCATACAATAATTCAGCACCAATCCCTGCACCAGTGTCAGCTTCCCTCCACCCATGTTCCCGTATTCCCTCCAACCTCAGTCCTCACTCCACCCCACCTGTCATCTGAACAACCACATGACTAAGTTTCAGTGGTTGCAGCTTACATCTCTTGTTTTCAGTTCTCTTGCATTTGTATTTTGGGTAAATGGCTACACCCGTCACTCATGTCACTGCCATAAATGAATCCCTGATCCCTGTAAAATTCTGGTTCTCTTCTGCCCGCAGATTTCTTTCCTTCTTTATCCGGCTTCTCTCTAAACAATGAAATAAGGGATGATTTAATTAGACCCTTTACAGTACATCTCCACATCCAGTGTTCTGTATTCCACCGATGAGTGACATTATCCTGTTTTTGTTTCTTTTTCTGGCTAACTTCACTCAAGATGGTATCTTCCAGTTTCAATCGTGTTGCTGCATAAAATCAGTAGTTCTAAAACCTAAAAATATATATATTTTATTTATTTATTTATTTGCTTTTTGGGTTACATCCAGCGATGCTCAGGGATTACTCATAGCTCTCCACTCAGGAATTATTCCTAGTGGTTCATGTGGGACAATATGGGATGCCTGGGATTGAAGCTGGGCCGGCTCTATGCAAGGCAAATGCCTACCCCTGTACTATGGAACCCCCCAAAAATTCTTTTTATTACAGGGTAAATACTGTGACTTTACATTTGATAGACAGCAAGGACAAGTGTGATTGTTGAAAAGAACTCGATGGTTCAGCACTAGTGGTTTTGCATTAAGAAGCGCACTTGCTTGGCCCCAAGGAAGAAAACTTTGGTTTCATCCCAGCACCCCTCAGGGCCCCCAGAGCCCCAGCAGCAGGAATCCCTGAGTAATGCTGGTGTGACCCTCTCCCCACCTAAGTAAATAGAACAAGATAACAAAAAAACTCATTGATCCTGGAGAGGAATCTGTTTCAGGTGAGATGTTTTCAAAGGTCTGCCTCGACTGTGTGGGGATGCATCATTGCCTTCACACATGTATTCCACTAAGCTATCCCACTATGCTACACACTAAGCTAGTACCAAACCCAGTCTCGGGCGCCTTTTATTTTCACTCTAAACTGGTGCTTCAATTTTCTGCAGAGGTAGGTATTTCCAGTTACTGTATCTTGGGCTGGAGCGATAGCACAGCGGTACGGTGTTTGCCTTGTTCACAGCCAGCCCGGCCGAGCTGGGTTTGATTCCTCCACCCCTCTCGGACAGCCTGGCAAGCTACCGAGAGTATCTCACCCGAGCAGCGAAGCCTGGCAAGCTACCCGTGACATATTCAATACGCCAAACATAGTAACAGCGAGTCTCAAAATGGAGACGTTACTGGGCCTGCTCGAGCAAATCAATGAACAATGGGAGGACAATGTTTGTGTTTGTTTTGTTTGTTTGTCAGTTCTTTGAGTTGAAAAAATTTTTACACAGCTATGTGACCTGCCGTCGGTCTATTTTGCTTGTGCATTTTGCTGAAATGTAAGGTCGTTGCCTGGAAAATCCATCCACCTGTCAGAATTGCAATTGAGTTGGGTAAATGTTAGAAACCAACCTGCCGATCTAGAATTTTCTGGATGAAGAGACTCTCAGGCACAGCACAGTAATCGGAAGTCTTCTCTGCTGTTCTTGAAGGTAGCAGTCAACCCAGGAGGAATTTTTGTGATAATGCGCACTGTGACAAAATCTCGAGTGAGCAATTATGCCCTCAGCGCCATGAGGATGCCAAGACAGGTGGGATGTCTTCTGTGGGAGACCAGAAGGAAGTAAGCGCCCATGCTTTAAAGAAGCATTCCCCTGGAAAAAGCTACTCGGAGACTGTTCTGCTCAGTCCATGGACACAAGCTGTCCCTGGGGGAGAAGCTCCAGGACTGTGGGAGAGGAGCTCTGTTTATAGTGAGTCCAGTTATGTACCCCACAAGATATGAAGGCTGGAATGGAACCCAGGTTACCCAAGTGAAAGAAAGCTCTCATACTCTTTGGCTCTCCATACAACCCACCATCATGCCAGAGTGCTTCCTGAGTGCAGAGCCAGGAGAATATCTGTGTGTTGCTTGATTTGTGGCCTCCAAACCATGAACAAACCAAATACAAACAAAACAGCCTCAGTCCCTTATTGGAGGATTCCCTCATCCCAACGTGGGCGTTTCTGAGCTGTATCTTGCTGTATCCATGCTGCCTCTTCCTTGTATAGGGTTGGGTATCCTCAGAACGTGGGGTGATGTGGTGTGGGTTGCCCATACCAGGAAATATTTCTAAATGGTTTGGTCACAGACATAACAAAGTGGCTTCTGATGTGTTTTAGCTCAGAGTGTCACTATCACTGTCCTCCCATTGCTCATGGATTTTTCAGAGTGGGCCCAGTAACATTGTGAGACTTGTTACTGTGTTTGACATATCAAATATGACACAGGTAGGTTCTCAGGTTTTGGTGTGCAGGCAAGATACTCTTGGTAGCTTGCCGACAGTGGTGGTGGAATTGAACTCGGGTCGGCCATGTTGGCCACATGCAAGGCAAACGTCCTATGCCCTGTACTATGGCTCCAGCCTTGCAGCTTTGCCTTGCTCTGTCCACCTCAGGTTCAATCCTCTGCATCCGTCGTGGTCCAGAGGCAAAGATGGACAGCCCATTCGATCCTCGAGGTGATTCAGCTATGAACCCCACAAGATCTGAAGGCGAGAATCGAATACTGGTCACCCATGTGAAAGACGCACACCCTCAAGACTCTCCTACCACTTCCCCTTTGAAGCTCCTGGCTTGGTCTTTAATTACCCAATACTTTACACGGAAGCAAACCTAAGAAAGGGTGGAAAATTCTTAAAGGAACGAGCCTTGAGGACAGAAATGCCCACAGCTCCATCTCGTGGTGTTTCAGCATAAATTCTTGGGTCCAAATTTTCCCACTTTTAAGATTTTCAGCCTGTCTCTTTGCTGAAATGTTAAGTATGCGGTCATTAAAGATCCAGCACGCATCTTGGGCCGCTGCAAAAGGAGCAGAGCAGATAGGGCTTTTGCCTTGCATCCGTCAGACTGGGGTATATTCATAGGCTTCCCCTACGGTTCTTCAGTCAAGTCCATTGTGATTACTGAGTGCAGAGCCAGGAGAAGGCCGTGAGCATGCCCAGGTGTGGCCACAGCCATAAAGGAACAAACAAGAAAGAAAAGTAAAACACAGAGCTTTAGTTCCTTGATAGCGATTCTCTCACCATGACTTGAGGGTGTCAGAACTGTATATTCTTCCATTCCCCACATCGGTGTAAAATACTGTTAGAGTACCCTCATAACGTGGAGTGATGGGGTTTGGGTTGCCCATAACAGAAAACAGTCACAGGGCTCGGTCACAGGCATCACAAGGTGCATTCAGAACTTTTCTTGTACAGAGAGAAGAGAACAATAAATGTGAGAAAATAACCTTACCTTACCCATTAAAGGCTCAGTTCAGTCCTCTGCACCCTTCGGGGTTTAGAGACAAAGGTAGGGCAACCCACTCGACCCTCGAGGCGATTCAGCTATCCACCCCACAAAGATCTGAAGGCAGGAATCGAACCCAGATTACTCAAGTGAAAGACAAGCAACCGCAGGCTCTAATACCACTGCAACCTGTGGAAGCGGTTTGCTTAATCCTTAATTACCCCATACTGAACACTGAAGCAAAACCAAGGATGGAAAATTCTTAGAGAAATGAGCCTCAAGAGGGACAGAAACGTCCACAGTGCCATCTTGTAGCATTTCAGCGGAACTACCGCTGCCCGACTTTTTCAACGCTTAAGGTTTCCAACCCATTTCTTTGCTTCTCTGTTAGGTATAGGGTCATTAAAGATCAAGCAAGCCGCTTGGGTCGCTGCAGGGGGAGCAGAGAAGTTCGTGCTCTTGGCTTGCAGTCACAGGCCCCCGGTTCTTTTTCTGAATCTCCATACAGCCCCGCTATCATGCCCGAGTGCTTCCTGAGTGCAGAGCCAGGAGAACCTCTGTGCGTTGTTGGATTTGTGGCCCCCAAACCATGAACAAACCAAATAAAACCAAAACAGCCTCAGCCCCTTATTGGAGGATTCCCTCACCCCAACGTGTGGTTTCTGAGCTGTATCTTGCTGTATCCATGCCGCCTCTTCCTTGTAGTAGAGGTTTGGGCTCCCTCACAATGTGGGACGATGGGGTGTGGATTGCCCATAGCAGGAAATATTTCTCAATGGCTTGGTCACAGACATAGCAAAGTGGCTTCAGAAGATTTCTAGCTCAGAGTGAAGAGCAAAAATAAATAACTAAAAAGAAATAACTTAAAAGAAATGACTTTGTCTTGCTCTTTCCACGTCAGTTTCAATCCTCTGTACTCCTCGTGGTCCAGAGACAGAGACAAAGCGAGAGCAACCCACTTGACCCACGAGAAGATTCAGTTTGTACCCCACAAATTATGAAGATTGGAACCGAACCCAGGTTACCCAAGTGAAAGAAAGCACTCGCGCGTTCTCCTACTGCAGCACATGTGGAAGTGACTTGCTTGATCCTTAATTATCCCATGCTTATCCCTGAAGCAAACCCAAGGGTGGAAAATTCGTAAGAGAAATGGGCCTGGGGAGGGATGGAAACACACACATCGCCATCCCGTGGCATTTTGTGCAACTGCCAGGGCCAGACTTTCCCACACTTCAGATTTCCAGACCTTTTCTTTGCTTCAATATCAGGTATAGGGTCATTAATCAGGTAAACCGCTTGGGTCGCTGCAGAGGAAGCAGAGGGTTAGTGCACTTGACTTGCAGTCACAGGCCCCTGGTTCTTTCTATGGCTCTCCATACAGCCCCACCTTCATGCTGGAGTGATTGCTGAGTGCAGAGCCAGGAGAACCCCTGAGTATTGCTGGTGTTGGGCCCCCAAACCATAGACAAACCAAATAAAACCAAAACAGCCTCAGTCCCTTGATAGCAGATCCCCCACCCCAACTTGGTGGGTTCTGAGCTGTATCTTGCTGTATCACTGACCCCTATTCTTTGTTGAAGAGGGTTGGTGCATCCACAGAATGTGGGGTGATTTCACGTGGGGTTGATTATAACTGGAAACCTTTCAGAGTTGGGTCACAGACAGAGCAAAGAGGGCTCATAACTTTTCTTGTTCAAACTGTACAGAACAACGAAAAAATAATCTCACCCTGCTTATAACCGACCAGGTTTGATTCCCAGGTACTCAATGGTCCCCAGAACCCTGTGGGCACACACAAAAGCAGCCCCCCAAAACCCTCAGAGCCAGAGATATAGTATAGCTGGTAGGATGTTTGCCTTGCATACAGCCACCCAGGTCCAATCCCCTGCATCCCACATGGTCCTCAAGTACCACCAGGAGTAATTTCTAAATGCAGAGTCTGGAATAATCATGAGCATTGCTGGGTATTATTCAAAAAGAAAAAAAAATTCTTGACAGAAATGATGCATTTAGAATTTCCAGGGAAGGTGATCTCCCAGTCTTTGGCAAATTAATCCTGTGTTAATTAAAATTCTTCTTAACACACCCTAGTTCCTCTGATGACTGTTACCTTCACTCCAGACATCTGGTGATGCCAGAGTTGAATCTGGCCTCTGCCAATCTCCTCCATGAAGAACAGAAGACATGGGACTTCTCATGTGTATAGGAGCCCCAAAACTCAGGAGGAAAGATGGTACCCTCAGCAATGTGGAGTGCTGAGATGTGGGGACCTGGAGTCTGGAAATCTTTAGAACCAAGTTGGTTGAAGACATCATACTGCAGAAAGGCAAGCCTGTCCTGTGTCACCCTGTTCACTCTCGGGAAGCTGGTTTTGGATCACGGCCCACTGGGTGTCTCTCCACATAGAGGGTAAGTAGGGCGAGCCCCAGGCAGCACGGAATACGGACACAGTTCACTAGTTTATTCTCTGACCTGAGTTCCAGAAAGGTACTACAGAGCCGGGCATTGGTGGACTCTCATCCCCTCCAGGCCTTGGCGGGTGTAAGGGAGTCGAATCTACCATAGGAGGCCTCCTCTTGGCACACCGATCCCTTGAGAATGAAGGCAGAACCATTGGGGTCGGGGTCATGCCCCACCCTCCACTCCACCCCACCTGGTCCACACCTGATCTGGCTATATGATTCAGGGGAAGGGATTCGGAGGCAGGGGTGGGACAACGTCTGGAGTTGGCTGAGATGGGGGGCACACAACTCCGCCAGGGGGCCCCACATCCTTCTGGAGTACGACTTTGGTTCCCACACTTGGGGACCCCCACCTGCTCTGTTCCCAGAAATTTCTGAGGAATCCAACGAGCAGTCTACCTCGAATGGTAGGGAATCCAGTGGTCAACAAGGAGGTACGGAAGCACCAGATATTTGGGGGAACAGGATGTGAGGCAGGTTTAGAGGCAGGTTTAGGAGGGCTGTATCAACTCTGAGCTGGAAGCCCTTTGTATGCGGTGCAGGGGTCCTAAACTTCCAGCTAAACTTCCACTGTGCCCCCAAGAGTGGAGGGGAGAGGCTTGGTGATCCCCCTGGGTGCTGAAGAAGGAAGGAGATTCCTCTTATCTGACAGTGAGGCAGTTGCAAGAGAAGAGAAATAGGGTGGCTGGAGGCCTAATCACCATTAGTGCCCCTGTGAGGGCGTCCCATCTATCCCTCCCTCTACTCCGTGACCCCCAGACTCTCAGCTACTAAAGCAAACGGGCCCCCATTGGAAGCCGAACTTCTGGTCAGGCTGTCCGAAACCGGAAGCCGCCACATCCAGCAGCGGGAGTACCCATCCCTGGGGGCGCTGAATTCCAGCAGGGTCTTGGCCTGGCCCCTCCCCGGGCACAGGGACCCCCTGCATGCTCCCACCGCCTACTCCGCTGACCTAGCCGTCCTAGGGGGGCCGTAGTGCGGCCGCCGCCATCTGGCCATCTGGTTGAGGCCCGACTTCTGGCCCGTGGCCTCCCGGGAGTGCAGCATGAGGCCCTGGCTCCCTGCCGCCAAGTCCAGCCTGGCGGCATTGTTCTGGCACAGGCCTGTGAAGGACTGCCAGGTGCTGGTGCTCAGAGGCACAGGAAGGTCAGCTGCACGCCGCTCTCCCTGGTGCCATAGGCATCCATGTAGGAAAACTGCGGGTGCCCGGGCAGGATTCGGGGGCTAGAGGGCCGCCAGGGACAAGCTGGCGAGCCCCGGCTCTTCCTCCTGGTTGCACTTGGCTTTGTTTTAGATTTGTTTTTGCACACACGGCGGTGCACAGGGATCACTCCAGGTGGGTCACAGGGAGTACTATGGGGTGCCCGTGATCAAACCCCGTTCGTCGTGTGCAAGGCCAGTGTGTCCCCGTTGGACATCACTGCGGCCCGACTGAGCCTTTTTCTCGCTCCCCAGCATGTGCTTCCCTTAAACCTTTCTAAGTAAGTTTCTATAAAACTAGCTTGTTGGACCCGAGTGATGATACAGTGGGTAGGACACACAGACTTGCACAGCAGGCCCAGGTTCGATTCCTGGCATCCCATAGTGTTCCCCTGAACACATCCAAGAGTAATTCCAGGACGCAGAGCTAGCTGTCAGCCCTGAGTATCGCTTGGTGTAACCCAAAAAGGAAAAGAAAAAAGAAAACAATCTTGCTTCACACACACACACACACCACACACACCACACACACAAATTTTAAAAATCCAGAGGAGCCTCTGACTCTGAGCTTCAACAGTCTGTTCCTGTGGCTGGCACGCTTGTCCTTGTTCTCCCAGTCACTGACCCCAGTTATTGCTTAGGCCCCAATCAGGCTGAAACTTGTACCCGGGAGGCCAGTGGGTCCTTCCAGAACACATGGCCCCCAAACTCCCACCATGTCTTTGGGTCCCCCGCCTTCTCTCGCAAGCCAGCCTCTCTCCTCCCGGCCCACCTGCGGCCCAACAGCATGAATGACCTTCTGTCGTTGAATGGAGCCATACTAGCAAGGCAAGCGCCTCCCCACTGGATTATCTCTCTGGCCTCACATATCTTGTTAGGACAGGACAGCCTCGGACTGGGCCAAGGACAATGAAGATAGTATAGTTTCTACTCACGGCTCTATTATCTGCTTGTTCCAGGAGCAATGCATGGGCCCCTGAGCTATGACCATATAAAGATATAATCTAATTTCATAAAACACCTTGTGGTTGACTAATGAAACAGTTGCCATGGGTCCAGGCTCAGCCCTCAGACCCAGATATCACGTGAAGCCCGGAGCAGGCACTTACGTAAATTGAGACCTTCAAATCCTCTGTAACGGCCAGTATAGGCCTACAAATGCTCCGTTCTGAAGAAACTCGGGGTCTTGCCTCACCTACTGGGCCTGTGTGTCAGTGGGACGGCTTGACTCTGGCGAGCCAGCTCAATAAACTGCCTGCTTTCTGATGGCATTCCTGCATGGTCCTTGTCTGCGTCGGAGATCCCTAACAATCTTTGTTCTTTTAAAATAAAAACAGGTTTTATCTGGACGCTCTGTGGAAAGAGAGAGAGAGGGGGAGAGAGAGAGAGAGAGAGAGAGAGAGAGAGATGCGAGAGAGAACACGTTGGTCCCAAGTACAGCAGGCCCAGGACCCAAATGCAGCTATTTGGGTAGAAGTGCTTGTCTCAGGAGACCGGGGCCAGTGTGATTGCACGATCCCCAGCATCACGCAGAGTCCCACAATCACTGCCAGGAATTGCCTTGATGCAGTGCAAAGGTGCTTGTATCTTTATCTCACAGTGATTCAATTAAACACACACAGATACAAACACAAACACACACACACAAAACCTTGTTGAATGTGTGAGTCTCTCTCCTTTTTGCCCCTTAAATATACCCCCGAGGACTGGAATGTTCCCTTTGATCACAAGTGTATTTCCAGTTGATGCTCAGTCACTCATTTTGGAACACTGGTCATCCACGTACAACCTCTGTCGCTGAAAAGTTATTTGAGCCCAAATCACTGTCTTCCCTCCACAGATTCACAGATTATCAGAATAATAATGTGGCACTGCCTAACCCAACCCCTGCTCCATTTTGGTGGAAATGGAGGAAAACTATTTTCAGTACCCATCCCCCTCACCCTCTGACATTCGTTTATTCTCACATCTCACTCTGGTTGTGGCCTTCCTCACACATTATGACTCTGTTCACAATATAGAAAGTTGCCATATAGATTGAAGTCATGGTGCAGAACTAGACATTTGCTTTGCATGAAGCCAGCTCGGTTACAATCTCTGGCATCCCATATGGTTTCCTGGGTACTGGAAGGAGTAAATTCTGAGTGCAGGGCCAGGAGAAACTTTGAGCATCACCAAATGTGGAAAAGAAAGAAAAAAATTTTCCTTAGGAAAAGGAATTAAACTCATTTTTTTTCATTTGGGTTGATGTAATTTTTCAGCTAGATAGAAGCAAATGTTGCACAACATTTCAAATGTAGGCACAGTCATGAGTGAAAGAGCACAGGGTTATTTAAAGAAGAATCTGTTTCAGTCAATTATTAAATGAAGTACAAAATATGCATGTAAGTAATAAACAATGATTTCAAAATAGCATAGGAAAAGGCCTAGAGCAATAGCACCGTGAGGAGGATATTTGCCTTGTACGCAGCTGTCCTGTGTTCAATCTTGGCTACCACATATTTCCAGATGGAGTGATCCCTGAGTATGAACATAAGTATGAACATATGAACTATACTAAATATATACTACAGCTCACTTTATTCCATTGTATCTTCAATAGTATGATAAAGCAAGTAAGAAGATAAACGTTGAAAAATATAAATAATTAGATGTCTTGATTCACTGTTAATGAAGGATCTACATTGGTTAATAATTGAACTCTCCAAAGAAAACTATCATTCTGATAACACAAGTCATAAAAGAATTGCAAAATTAAAGAATTTTCAGCAATCTTACTCATATAAAATAATTCTAATTGGTTCAAGAAATTCTTGGTCAAAACGTTTAAATGGTAGAAAAATATTTTTGATATGATTTTGCTTTTTGGGTCACATCCATCAATTCACAGGTGTTACGCCTGGCTCTGCACTCAGGAATTACTCCTGGCGGTGCTCAGGGAACTTATGAGATGCTGGGAATTGATCCCAGGTCAACCGGATGCAAGGAAAATGCCCTACACGCTGTGCTAGCTCTCCAGTCCCATTTTTGGAAGACAGAAAAAGACATTTGAGTACATAAAATATTCATGAATCAGAACATCTGGTATTGTGATAGAAAATTCTTACCAAAATTAAAAACTCTAAAATTTTTAAAACAAATTCGTAAACAACCCTAGAATCATTTAACTAATCTGAACTAGATAAGATAGTTCTAATTTTTTTTTGTTTATTTTGGGGCCACACTCAGCATTACTCAGGGCTTACTCCTGGCTCTGCACTCAAAAATCAGTCCTGGAGGCTCAGGGACCCTATGGGCTGTCGGGGTTCGAACCTGCATCAGCTGCATGCACAGCAAGAGCCCTCCCCACTTCACTGTGGCTGCCTCCCCCAATAGTTCTAATACTTTGGTTATTAAATCATAGGCGCTACGAAAAATACATGAAAAAAGGGCATTTGAGAGAAAAGTTAAAAATCAATGAGGAATGCATAAAGAGATGGGGGAAGATTAATAAAAGAAAAGTGAACTCAGAAAACAAAGTTTAATCAGAGTGTAAAGGTGAATAGAGCTTCTGTGTCAGTGAATGAGTGAGGATGTAAACATTCTAAGTGACTTGTTGTATGTGTTACTATAAGAACTGGTTATGCCACCAAAAACTTTTTATTTTTTTATTTATTTATTCTTTTAAATTTATTTATTTATTGAATCACCATGGGAAAGGTTACAAAGCTTTCAGGTTTAGGTCTCAGTCATGCAAATATCAAGCACATTTCCCTTTACCAAAACTTATTTTTTACCACGAAGAACCCCAATAAAACCCCACCCTCCACCCCTCCCAGTCCCTGTGGGGCAGATGAATTCTAGTTAACACTCTATCTGCTTTGATTAGATTCATTGTTTCAATAAAAGATTCACCACTATTATTTAGAGTTTACCCCCCCACCCCCAAATCAGACATGCTGACAAAGCATTTTGAAGTGATTTGCTTTCTACAGCTGGGTTCAAGAATTATATGTCGGTTTTGGATTTCTGCTATTTTACTTATTGACCCTGGAAGTATTTCTACTGAAAGTCAGATAGTTAAGAAATTGGTTTCTGTGCTCTGGAGTCGTGGCCGTGCTGGAGAGCCGCTAGTGGGGGGCAACTGGTGGCCTTGGTAGGGCGTGAAGGGCGGACCGAAACGCCTCCCTTCCCATGAGGTTTTAGTCGCCCCCAGTCCCCCGGCTCATACCTGCTGTCCACAAGGCTCCCATGTGGCCGCCATCTTTCTTTCCAGAGAGGAGAAGGCGACTGGGGCAACACCCTTTCCCCTCCGGACAGACCTGATGGCCTGGATTAACGCATAGTCCTTTCACTTTTCTGCTCCAAGCTGCCGGGTTCGGCATTAAGTCCTTGTGCTTCTGGGGCCGTGGCCGTGCTGGAGAGCCGCTCGCGGGGGGCAACTGGTGACCTCGGTAGGGCGTGAAGGACGGACCGGAACGTCCCCCTTCCATGAGGTTTTAGTCGCCTCCACACCCCCGGCTCATACCTGCTGTCCACAAGGCTCCCATGTGGCCGCCATCTTTCTTTCCAGAGGGAGGAGGGCGGAAGGGACCAACACCCTTTCCTCTCCGGACAGACCTGATGGCCTGGATTAACGCATAGTCCTTTCACTTTTCTTCTCCAAGCTGCTGGGTTCTGCATTAAGTCCTTGTGCTTCTGGGGCTGTGGCCGTGCTGGAGAGCCACTCATGGGGGGCAACTGGTGGCCTCGGTAGGGTGTGAAGGGCGGACTGAAACGCCCCCCTTCCCATGAGGTTTTAGTCGCCCCCACTCCCCGGCTCATACCTGCTGTCCTCAAGGCTCCCATGCGGCCGCCATCTTTCTTTCCAGAGAGGAGAAGGCGACATGCCACCAAAAACTTTTAAAAAATACTTTAAATGAAAATACAGATTAAAAGCAATAAAAGGGGCCAGAAAGATAGTCCAGTGGCTGGGAGCTTGTCTTGCTCGTAATGGGTTTGGTATTTATCTCCAGCATCGTATAGGGTCCCCACTTGCCTTTCACACAGCCAACCCGGATTCCATCCCCAGTATCCTCTGAGTACAACCACAGTAATTCCTGCTTGCCTTGCACGCAGCTGACCAGTTCCATCCCATAGGGTGCCCCAAACACCATCCGTAGTAATTCCTGTGTGCAGAGGCAGGAAGACCCCTCAGCATCACTTGGTGTGGCTCAAAAGCATAAAGCAAAACAAAGAAGAAAAAACTCCAGAGTATCATGAGTATAATGGAATGTCAGTATAGGAACTCAGGTGAGCTTAACATTCCAATGTGTGTCCCACAAAAACAGCACCAGGAAAAAAATTCTCCGTTTTACAAATTTATTTTTTATTTATTTTTGTCACATTTTGTTGGATATCAACCCTCAGTGCCCTAGGCTTCACAGAATAATTGACTCTTTCCTCCTCCCAGAGAAGCTTCCCATGCCCTTGCTAACATCCCTAATTTATTAAAGTGTATCTTCAACCTTTCCTTTGTGTTGGATATTAACCCTAAGTGCTTTAAACTTCATCAGTGAATTGTCCCCTTTATTCCTCCTAGAGAAGCTTAACAAGCTCTTGCTGGAAAACCTAATTTGGTTAAAGTACATCCTTAACCTTGCCCTTATATTTTACCTCTCATTGCAACAACTTTCCAAGTTAGTCTTGATTATTCATAAGCCAAAACTTTCTGGTAATTCTGAACTTTGTATTTGTACTGTTTTGTATTTGAAGTGCTCTATATATCTACCTGCTTTTCTATCTCCCCTATAGCCTTTTCTATGTTTTACTATAGAGCAATGTTCTTTGGTTAAACACAGAAAGACCATTAATGCTATGCTCCTAATATTTGGGAATTGATTGATTCTAAGTTATATCTGCTCCTGGGTATAATTACTTGGTCATAATTACTTGAGTCAGGCTTCAGTTGTTGTAGTTCCTAACACCCCAAAAGGGAGGTTCCGCCGTGGGACTGGGATGGACCCGGGGCAGTGGCACAGCTACCTGGCATCGAAATGGGACATTGTAAAAGGCATACATGCATGGTTTTGATGCAAACTTTTACAACCTAAGAGACAGGACCCCCATTGGGAAGGACAAGCTCAACTGACCTGAGGACTTAGTCTGGGATTTATGGTAAAAGCCTTGCTTGCACTCAAGAGTCCAGAGAACTAAGTGCTGGGATCTTTGACTCTTACTCTGTTTATCAAAACAACTGCATTTATTGATAACTTATACACTAGAGGGAAAGATAAAAAGCAATGTAGATGGCCCTTGGAGGCAGTGTCTTCTTGAGTTGATCTCTCCAAGAGAATTTCCTCTGCCAAATGTTTATCTATGTAAATGACCAATCACAGCTATGTCCTGACCTCAATCCCCCTTCAGATATTCTATAAACATGCTAACAACTCTCCAATAAAGGGGCAATTTTTACCATCAACTATGTTCCCCCATCTACCCATCCCTCTTTCTCTCTGTTGGGGAGCCCTGGGGAGGTGGGGAGCCAGCTCTGGGCCACAGAACACAAACACACGCATCGCAGTAGCAGCCCCAGTGGTTTACCTTGTGAACTCACACACTTGGTGATGTTCGGGTTACTTCTGGCTCTGCATTCAGGAAGTACTCCTGACAGTGTTTGGGGGACCCTATGGAATGTCAGGGATGTTGGAACCTGGGTCAGCTGCATGCAAGACAAACACCCTACTCCTACTCTATCTCTCCATCTCCTCCACATCCCAAGAAATGCCAGGAGGAATTTCTGAGTGTAGACCCAGGAGTGAGCCCTGAGCATCACTAGGTGTGACTTCCCAACTAAAAGCAAAACTAAAATAAAATAGGCTGAACCTTGCGCAAAAAAATGAGATTAAAGGAAAAAAATCTCAGCACGCCGACCTTGTACTTACATTCCTACAGCTCTTGATTAGTGGCGAAAGGCTACACTGAGTACGGCAGAATCTCTGATGAGCTGTTCCTCACTGACGTCTTGCAAGCATGGGCATGGAGGAAGGGGGAAATGAAAAGTAAAAGGGGGAAGATATGTTTTTGTTATTTTGTGATTTTTTTCTTTTTTGGTGGGAGGCACACTTGGCTCTGCTCAGGGATCACTCCAAAGAGACTCAAGGTCCTGGAAGCATCAATTAAAATTATGTGGATAGGGGCTGGATTACTTGGACAGTGGGAGGGAAGCTTGCTTTGCACAGTGCCGAGGCCTGCCTGGGTTTGATCCCCTGCACCACTTAGGGTCCCCGAAGCCCACCAGGAGTGATCTCTGAGGACAGAGCTAGGAATAAGTTCTGAGTATATTATTTCGTTGCTACGTTTTGCACATCTTGGACATTTGTGTTTCTGTCACACCAATGCTGTGCAGATATTTTCTCCTGTTCATTGAGGGAGTGTTTTAATTTTGGCCGCCTTTCATTGGCAGTGCAGAAGTGTTTAAGTTTGATGTACTCCATCTGCTTTGACTTTCTTTTCCATGAAATTTAATTATCAAAGACATTTCTTTTCTTTTTAAAATTTATTTTCCAATCAAGACATTTAAAATAAAAAAGCACCGTAATTCCAAAGTTATTCAGTGTTGAGCTTTAGACATACAACATTACAGCACCAATCCGTGCATCAGTGCTAAGTTCTCCCCACCAATGGTCTCAGACTCCTGCCCATATCCCCTACCCACCTCCAGCCCTACCCTCTGGACAAGCCGCTTTCTCGCTTTGGCTGTTACAGTTTAGGTAACTTGATTTCAGTGTTGTTGACACTGTGGTTAGGGAATTTGGTTCTATCTTTCCTTAATAAAACCTGCATCTCCAGACCTGACACCCATTCCTTCTTCTCTGTTTTTTCTCTCTCTCCCTTCCACATTTTTTTCTTTCTCCTCTCTCTATCCTGAGGCTAAGGTTGAATAGAGCATCCTCCTCTTTAAGACATTGCATTTCTTCATCCAGTTATTCTAAATGCCTCATACAAGTGGTATCATCCTGTGTTTATCCTTCTTCTGACTTGCTTCATTTAACAATCATCAAAGACATTTCTAAAGTAGATATGATGGATATTATTATTATTATTATTATTATTATTATTAGCTTTTGAGGTCATACCTGGCGATTCTCAGGGGTTACTCCTGGCTCTGCAGTTTGGAATTACTCCTGGTAGTGCATGGGTGGACCATATGGGATACTGGGAATTTAACCCAGGTCAGCCACATAATAGGCAAACACCCTACCCTTATCAATCTGGCCCCATGATTCACTCTCAATGCTATACTTTCTAGATGTTTGGAGAAATTCATATTATTTATCCATCCTTATAATCATAGAGGAACATCACTGACCTGAAACTTCTGTGTACAATCTCTTCATTCTTTCTTATTCATTTATCACTAGCATCTTGATCACTTGATCACTTGATATACCATTACTCATTGATTCACTCGAGCAGGCGCCAGCAAACTCTCCATTCATCCCTGTCGCGTGATAATGTAGCCCAATGGCTTCTGCTCACTCTAGGACACGGAGAGGTTTTAATCAATCTTTCAGGGTCTTGACGAAGAAGTCTGACCATCTTATAGGTGGGCGGCCACGTGATCTTTTGACATCCCATGGAATCCAGTCAGTAATGGCTCTAGTCAGCAGTCATTTCCAAATCTCGTTACGTGTCCAGCCCATCTGATTTTTGACGCCTTGGCAAATGAGACATGGTCTCTGATTCTTGACTGTCGACAGAGGTCAGAATTTCGAATTCTTTCTCTCATTTGAGTGAAGAGTGATACTCCAAGCATAGCTTTGATTTCTCTTTGGGAGACCCAAATAGCGTTCTCATCATGTTTGAGTAGGGCCCAGGTCTCTGAGGTGTATGTTAATACAGGAATAACAGTGGAATCAAAGAGATGTGCCCGGAACCAGAGGTTCTTTGTCCTCTTAGCTATTTTTTGACGTTCTTAAAGGCGTTCCAAGCCTCTCTCTTTCTCCTGCACAACTCAGATGCCAGGTCATTAGTCATGTTGACTTCTCGACCTAGGTACACATAACTGTTGCATTCGGAGACGTTTATCCCATTGAGAGTGAATGGAACGCCTGGAGCAAGACCATTTCTCATAAACATTGTCTTTGTTAGATTCAGCTGTAATCCGACCCTTCCACAGACGAAGTCAGCTAGCATTTGTGCCACTTGGCTGATGTTTGGTGTTATAAGAACTATCTCATGAGTGAAGCGGAGGTGGTATAGTTATCGACCATCTATCTTCACTCCCATTCCTGCCTATTCCAGTCGTCGCATGACGTTCTCAAGGGTGGCACTGAAGAGTTTCGGTGAAATAGTATCACCCTGCAGAACCCCTCTCTTGACATCAATGATCACCTCCCTGTGGAATGGTGAGATCCTGGTAGTGAATCCGCAATACAGCTCACGGAGGATCCTGATGTATTGACTCTGAACACCCTGTTTGGCTAGGGCCTCGATGACCACTTCAGTCTCAAGAGAATCAAAGACCTTCTTTAAATCAATGAACGTTATTCAGCACAGCATCTTAAACTCCAGAGAAACCTCAGTGAGCTTGGTTATCATGTGGATATCGTCGATTGTGCTAAATCCTTTTCGGAAGCCAGCTTGCTCGCATGGTTGTTCTTCATCTAGTGTTCCACTAATCCTATTCAGGATGACTTGAGTGAACAGCTTATAGACGACAGACAATAGGCAGATCGGGCGATAGTTGCCAATGTCGTGGATGTCTCCCTTTTTGTACAGTAGTACAGTCCTGCTGGTTTTCCATTGGGACGGAAACTTGCATTCAGACAGGTAGTGTATAAAGAGCTGAGCCAGTGTATTGATGAGTACTGATTGCAGGTTCTTCAGGTGTTTAGGTCTGACCTTGTCTGGGCCAGGTGCTGTTTGATTCTTTAGCATCTACTGGTATTTTTTTCCATGAGGCCACACACATATTGATAGTAGGTCACTGACTTTAAGACACAGCCTCTAACAAGAGGAAAACAGTGCTTCTGTCTCTGAGATCTAGAAGAATCCTTTGGGGTCAGGCAGAAAAAAAAATCAAAAAAGCTAAACTGCCCTGGGGCGTGCAGTTGGGAAAATAGGACCAGGTGCCTCCTGGGTAAAGCGATCTTTCTCTAATTTCATTTAATCTAAATTAACAACTCTCAAGTTAGTTGAATGGTCAGTGATTGGTCAGTGGTGCGGGAACTGGATAGTAGTTATGATAGAGGAGGGTCCACTATGACAACACTAGTTGGAAATGATCACTCTGGACAAGAGCTGAGTGTTGAAAGCTGATAAAGGGACATACATGATAACATCCCGCATCTGTATTGCAAGCCATAATGCCTAAAATGAGAAAGATAAAGAGAGAGAAAAAAGAGAGAGAGAAAGAGTAGAGAGGTACCTTCTATAGAGACAGGTTGGGGTTGGGTGTGACTTGAAGATGTGAGAGGGAAACTGAGGGCCCTGGTGTTGGGAAATTACACTGGTGGGAGGGATGAGTGTTGGAATTTTGTATGGTTGAAACACAATCATGAACAATTTTGTAATGTTCTAATGCAGGCTGATTCAATAAAAATATAAATAACTCATAAATTTTTACCCCTGTTCTAACCACAGCAATGTGAACACATTGCCACTTTTACTGAATACGATCTGTGACTGTAATTGAAAATATGGAATGAAAACCATATTACCCCTCAGAGACAAGTTTCACTGTAGAAAAAAAAAACAAATTATCGTCTTATGGAGGGTAAATGAAGTTTCCATTTAAAATCCTACTTAATAGGGTTTGGAGTGATAGTACAGCAGGTAGGGTGGTTGCCTTACATGCAACTAATCTGAGCATAATTCTGAGCATCCCCTATGATCCACTGAGCCCTGCCAGGAGTATTTCCTGAGTACTGCCAGGAGAGCCTCAAAACAAAAGAAAAAATCCAAAGTATTATTACCACACCATTTAAAGCATGCAGTGAGTTTACTGTAGGTACTTAGTGCATTTACAGAGGGATATCCAGCCAACAGGCTTCTGGGTCCTGCTTTGGGACCAAAGACTGGACTTCTCTACTGCCTTGCCTCATTGCCAGGGGAAAGAGAACAGGTTTATAAGACCTTGTCGACACACCCGTAACCAAGAGACAATTTAAACTGAGCAAAATACCACAATATATTGAAAAATACATAACTTCTCTGTCACTCCAGTAAAATACCTTAATATTCCTGAGTATTATATTGAGGGTATTATTACACAACATGCCCAGAGCTATGGGCTTCATACAAACACTTTTTATTTGTCTCAAGAGATTTCAAGATCAAAACACAATCATGAAAGTTTGTAAGTCTGTAACTGTGTCTCATGGTGATTTGTTAAAATAAAAAAAAAATTAAAGATTTTGAGATAAAAGAAAACAAAGATGAGGCGTTCTATGTATAAGTTTGAATGTAAAATTCCGGTAACTGTCAGCCATGTTTTGTTTTCTTTGCCTTCTTCCGTGAACCATAAATACTAAGGAAAGGCAGGGTTGTCTGAGATTCTTTATATTTGAGCGACAATCACTGGGTTTGGGGGAGCCACGTTTGTAATGGGTACATCAAAATTCACCGTGCCTGGTGCCAAGTTCAAAGTCATAGGCTGGCCACATGCAGGGCAAGTTTTATAGAAAGTTTCTCAATTAGGAAGTGCTAACCCTCGCCCCACAAATAGAAATGTGGCAGGTGGATCTTATGAAAACCTGGACAGATCTCTTGTTGGCTAAACTTAAACTTCAAATATCGTAAGATTGATCTTAATTCCTAAAACTCTGATATATAAGTTCCACTGAGGCCTTCTAATGAATTCGAGCTAAGGTTTGGGTATTTGTCCTGGGTTTTGCAAAACATGCGGAAAAGCTTATAAACAGGCACTGGACGACTAGCTCCGGTGATGAAGTACAGGATCTGTAGCCTAACGGTCAGCATCTAATGATGGGGAAGAGAAGCTGCTGGCTGGAGCCAGCTCCAGTGTCAGTTGGTGGCAGGAGCACAAAGGTCTCCTGGCTAAGGAGCACACGACTTTGAGCCCGCCCCCAGAAACCGGTGGTTCTGGAGCTTAGCAACAGCCAATGAGAGAGGAGCCGGGCAAAACATGGACCAATAGGAGGCTAGTCCATAGGTATGTCCCGGTAGGGTTTGGCTCATTGCCAGCAAATGAGAGAGAAGTGGGGCAAAACATGGACCAATAGTAGGCGTGTCCATAGGTATTCCCCGTCCCTGGAAAAGGGTTTGGCTCATTGCCTGCCTCAGCATCCAAGTGGTCAGTCGTGGACTCTGATTTGCTAGGATGAGGTCTAGGAAATTGCACTGGGGATCCTGAGCTTCCCAAGAATCCCAAGAATCTTCAGATGACAGGTGAGCAGGATGGGGGCTCCTCTCGCCTAGACTGGGCCAGGGAGGAAGGGACTGGGGGGAGGGAGGGACCTCACCTCATCCAGAGGGTCCCACTGGCAGGTGGTGGATTAAGTCCTGGGGGATGAGTTGGATTTGATGACTGGTGACCAGCGTGGTGCGGACCCGGTTGGTAGAGGCATCTATACTGCTGACATCATTTATTGGGTGCAGATATTCCTTGAGAAACTTTTGGGGAGTTTCCTTCTGACAGCTCCTCACCCTGCTTTTCATGTCCCACTAGAGCCAACCTTGGGTCAGGGTCACAGGTGTGTGTTTATGAAATTTCTTTGCTGTGGGGGCAGGTGCCAGATTTGGAACTGATAACCCAAGATGAAACACCCATTTCTTGCCTGTCCAGCAATTATATTTTTTAAAAAATTTATTTTAATTAAATTTGGGGGGGGTAATTTTTGTCATGCTCAATAGCACAGCGGTAGGGCATTTGCCTAGCATGCAGCCAGCCAGGCTGAGCAGGGTTCGATTCCTCCATCCCTCTCAGAGAGCCCGGCCAGCTACTGAGAGTATCTCCCCATCACGGCAAAGACTGGCAAGCTACCCGTGATGTATTCAATATGCCAAACACAGTAACAAGTCTCACAATGGAGATGTTACTGGGCCTGCTCAAGCAAATCAATGAAAAACGGGAGGACATTGCTGTGCAACCCAACAGTGTCCCCTCCTCCCTCACCTCATTTGGACAAAGCGAGAAAGGGAGAAACAAACGGATCAGAGATGTGTTTGTCAATTTCTTTTTTATGACGACTTCAATGAGGGGGAGGGGAGGGGAATTGAGTGACATCATATTAAAACTCTGTCCGTTTCTGAGAATTTAAGTTGGGTTATTTTTAACTTATGATGTAACTTGGCCGTGATTCTGGAGCCCAGACCCAACCTGCTTCCCCACTCTAGTGCGTTCATCTCAACTTTCTATATTTGAATCGGGGTGTCTCGATTTAAGGGAAACAGTGTATCTTGTGTCTTCATTTGGCTCAAGTGGAGAAGTTTCAATTTATGTTATTTCAACTGTAGCAAATACATTCATCACATCTAAGATGAACACCGATATCTTGGTTTATGTTTGAATTTGAAATGGTTTCAAAGCGTTGCCACAAGCCAGGGCAACATCTCAAAGGGCTGGGGGACGTACCAAGCTGGCAAAAGACCCCATGTTTGAACACGAGCTCCCTTTGTTCCCCCCTCCCCGCGTCTGCCTCGCTGGGTGTGAAGTCAGCAGCAACAACCCTGGTTGCCCCCAACCCTGAAGTTGAACACTGAACTGCACCCCAAACCTTTGGGCCTGCATCTGGGCAGTTTTCCAGAGAGTGGGACCCTGTCAGGCACCTCTGTAGAGCTCCTCCCCCGTCTCCAGGAACTGATCAAAATAAAATAAGCTTACAGAAAGGCCCAGGGTAGAGAATACTTACTTATTTCAAGCATTTAGTGTCCCAAAACCACCAGTGTGACTGTCGTTCCACCAACATCTCCATTTTCCCTCCCAATCCATCCCTTTTGGCACATAACAAATTTACTTTGTATTGTTTATCCCAACAAAACTTTGAGAACTACAAATAGAAGCATCAGAAAATAAATCAGCAAGGACTAATTAGTACACATCTGAGTCTTTTAAAAATTTTGTTTGTTCATTTAAATTTTTATTTTAATTTTATAAGGTAGTTGACAATATTTGACAACTGCTTTCTATTTGAGAATTACACTTAATATTTGAACACCAATTCCACCACCATTGTAACTTCCCACCAACATAATTTAGATATGTCCATCCTAACCCCAACCCCTGCCCCAAAGCAGAAATGAAATAACATATTTTGTATTGTTTGTTATAAAAAAACT
This sequence comes from Sorex fumeus, assembly GCF_029834395.1. Lineage (NCBI taxonomy): Eukaryota > Metazoa > Chordata > Mammalia > Eulipotyphla > Soricidae > Sorex > Sorex fumeus. The sequence goes on along the minus strand of NW_026606076.1, from coordinate 23,229,538 downwards.
GCTGAAAATCCTACCAAAAAGTATCATTAGAGAAAAGAGTGTGAAGATTGTTGTATTTCAACCAGGGACCATTAAGCCCTTCTGTAAGAGATAACATGTTGTTAAAGGCTTAGCCTTCGGTGCATATACATATATATGTATATATATATATATCTATAAAGAAATATTTCCCTCTAAGATTGGTTGCCTCCTACTTTGAACCCCATCAAATGCGGTGCGGTATTCTTGGAGTATGGGTAGGGTGTGTCCTATGAAGCATCACACAGCTGTGAATGTAGCCACGCAGTCCAGGAATAGGTTCACTCATGGAGGAGGCATGACATGATCATATGGAGTGAAACAGCTCTGTGCGGGGTCTGGAAGCATTATTATGGTGAGTGTCATGTTATGATCACTTCCAGTAGAGAAAGATATGCGGAGAAGGCAATGCGATCTGGATGGTAACCAATGATGAGATTATCTGGCATCAGTCACAGTTGGCTTATGGGCATGACTGTTGAGTTGCTGGAGACAGGGGGATATGGCCAGAGGATCTCTATTCCAGTTCCCATTGAACCCAGATTTCTCAGTGACAAAATCCTGCATACCTGGGTTTTCTGGAGATTCAATCATGGGAGAGGCTCAGTCCAAATGTATGGAGAGCGGCCATGAGTATGACCGTGGTTGAGTTCTGGAGGTTTTCGGCTGCCGGGACTAGGTGGGTCCCTTGGGGCAGTGAGGGATTTCACCCAACCCCTCTGGGACACCTAGGGTGAAACAGCCTGGATCAGGTCCGGTGGCATAGTTATGTCAAGTGTCATGTTATGCTCCCCTACAGGAGAGAAGGACATGCGACTCTGGATGGTGGCCGATGATGAGATTATCTGTCGCCAACCATAGGTGGCTTATGGGTGTGACTGCTGAGTTGCTGGAGATAGGGAGATATGGGCAGAGGATCTATTGAGGAATTTTTGATATTTTGGTTGGGTGAGGCCATGGCACGATTCATTTTTCATGGCAGAGTGTATCCAATTCTCATTGAATGAGGAGGACAGAATGAGTGGAGGAAAAGCAGATTAATTGTAGTATCTGTGGAACATATCAATCCATGACCACACATGTTTTTATTTATTATTATTCTTATTATTTTTTTTTAAAAATGAATCACCATGAGAAAGAGCATTACAAAGCTGTTCATGATTGGGTTTCAGTCATACAATGTTCTAAAACCCATTCCTCCACTAGTATAATTTCCCAGCATCAGTGTTCCCAGTTTACCTCCCACCCCATACAAGTCACACGCCCCCACCCCAGCCTGCCTCTATGGTAGACACCTCTCTCTGTCTCATTCTTTTTATCTTATTTTAGGCATTATGGTTTGCTATACAGATGCTGAAAAGTTATGTATATCCCTTTACCGACTTTCAACACTCAGTTCTTGTCCAGAGTGATCATTTCCAACTATGCTGTCATGATGATTCCTCCTCTATCTTAACTACCCTCTACCCCCACACCCTTGTTGTAATTTCCAACCATTCACCAGTCCATGTGGCCCCTGTTTCCACTGGCATCGGATATTAGATTATTTTAAAATTGTTTAAATTTTATAAAGTAGTTCACAATATTTCATTACATTTAATATTCAAACAACAATTCCACCACAATTACACATTCCCACCAACATATTTTGGAAGATTCCATCCCAAACCCGAACCCCTGCCCCAAAGCAGAACTGAAATAATATATTTTGTATTGTTTTTTATGAAAAACCAGTGAACATGATACAGAAAGTTTCCTTAGAAGAAAGAATGTGAGGATTGTTGTATTTCACCCACAGGCAATTAAGTTCTTCTATAAGAGATCATTCACATGTTGTTAAAGGTTGAGCCTTGTGTGATGTGATATATGTATGTATGCATATATATATATTTATCTATGAAAAAAATTTCCCTCTAAGATTGGTAAGATTGGTTGCTTCTTACTTGAACACCATCAAATGTAGTGTGGTACTTTTGGAGTTTGAGTGGTGTGTGGTATGAAGTGTGGCCATATGAAGTGCGAATACAAATGTTGCCGTGCGGTCCAGGAATAAGTTCACTTGTGGGTGAGGCTCAGCCAGATTGTGTGGAGAGTGGCCATGAGCATGGTGGCGGTTGAGTTCTGGAGGTTTTTGGTTGCAGGGCTGGGTCCCTTGAGGTGGGAAGGGGTCTCAACTGGCCGCCCTCTGGGGTTCCCCAAGTGAAACAGCCTGGCACGGGGTCCAGCGGCATGGTTATGGCAAGTGTCATGTTCTGCTCCCTTCTGGGAGAGAAGGACATGTGACTCTGGATGGTGGCCAATGATGAGATTATCTGGCACCAGCCAGAGGTGGTTTATGGGTGTGACTGCTGTTTCTGGAAACGGGGATACGGGTGAAGGATCCCCATTCCTGGTTCCATCAAACCTTGAGTTCTCTGTCACAAAGTCCCACATACCTGGGTTTTCTGGGGATCCAGTCATACATGAGCCTTTACCCGAGTGTACGGAGAGTGACTGTGAGCAGGGTAGAGAGAATTTCTTGGACCAATTAGAATTACTTTATATGAGTAAGACTATTGAAAATCTTTTAACTTTGCAATTCTTTTATGACTTGTGTTATCAGAATGATAGTTTTCTTTGGAGGTTTCAATTATTAACCAATGTAGATCCTTCATCAACAGTGAATCAAGACATCTATTTATATTTTTCAACGTGTATCTTCTTTCTTGCTTTATTATACTATTGCAGATATAATGGAATAAAGTGAGCTTATGATAGTTGATATGTTCATACTTATGTCCATATTCAGGGATCACTCCTTCTGGGGATCAGGTGATATGTTGTACCAGGGATCGAACCCAGGAGAGCTGTCTACAAGGCAAGTATCCTCCCCGTGGTGTTATTGTTCCAAGCCTTTTCCTATGGTATTTTGAAAACATTGTTTATTACTTACATGCATATTTTGTACTTCATTTAATAATTGACCGAAACAAATTCTTCTTTAAATAATACGGTGCTCCTTTTCCTCATGACTGTTCCTACATTAGAAATGTTGTGCAACATTTAGTTCTATCTAGCTGAAAAATTACATCAACTCAAATAAAAAAATGAGTTTATTCCTTTTCCTATTGACAATTTTTTCTTTCTTTGACACAGCTGGTGATGCTCAAGGTTTCTCCTGGCGCTGCTCTCAGGAATTACTGCTTCCAGTGCCCAGGGAACCATAGGGGATGCCAGAAATTGTACCTGAGCTGGCTTCATGCAAAGCAAATGTCTAGCACTGCACTATGACTTCAACACGAATGGTGAATTTCTATATTGTGAGCAGAGTCAGAATGTGTGAGGAAGACCACAACCAGAGTGAGAAGTGAGGATTAACGAATGTCAGAGGGTGAGGGGGATGAGTACTGAAAATAGCTTTCCTGAGCATCACACCACCAAAATGGAGCAGGGGTGGGTTAGGCAGTGCCAGATATCAGAATCTGTGGAGGGAAGACAGTGATTTGGGCTCAAAAACTTTTCAGTGACAGAGGTCGTAGGTGTATGAATGTTTCAAAATGAGTGACTGAGAATCAACTGGAAATAGGCCCGTGATCAAAGGGAACATTCCAGTCCTCGGGAACATATTTAAGGGCCAGCAAGGAGAGAGACTCACACATTCAACAAGGTTTTTTTTTTTGGTGTGTGTTTTTAGTTGAATCACTGTGAGATATAGATACAAGCACCTTGGCACTGCGTCAAGACTCACTCCTGGCAGTGCTTGGGGGACCTGTGGGATCCTGGGATAAAATCCAGGTCAGTGGCATGTACGGCCAGCGCCCTCCCCTCTGTGCCGTCACATTGAGCCTTCCCCCGGCTCCTGAGACAAGCCCTTCTACCCGAATGAGCACATTTCTTTCCTAGGCTTGCTCTACTTGGGACCAACGTGTTCTCTCTAGCATCTCTCTCTCTCTCTCTCTCTATCTCTCTCTCCTTCCTGAGAGTGTCCAGATAAAACCTTTTTTTTTGTTTTAAAAAGAACAAACAAATGTGAGGCCAGAGAGCTAGTTCAGAGGGGAGGTGCTTGCCTTGCATGCAGCTGGTCCTGGTTGGATGCCCAGTCCTCTGAAGGGTCCCTCAGACCAGCCAGGATTGATCCCTGAGCATTGCCAGGTATGACCTGCAAACAAAATTAATACTAATGATGATTATTAGTCTTCAGATCACATGTAGCAATGCTCAGGGATCACTCGTGGCAGGGCTCTGGGAAACCTCTGAGATACTAGGGATGGAACCCGGGTCAGTTGTGTACAAGGCAGGAGTCTCCAGTATAATCTAGCCCCCGAAGGCAAGAGGGGGATGGTGGGTGGTGACAAACTTAGGGAAGTGGCCCCAAGGGAGCTTAGTTACATTGTCATTGTTGGGTGTACTCAGCTTCACTGGGGACATCTGAGAGACAGTGTGAGACAGACAGCACTTGGGAATTGCTCCACATCGGCATAGAGCGGGCCAAGGACTAGGGGCATTTGCCCACAAGCTCCATCTGTCCATCATTGCTTGAAGAGTGTGTGCTGCATCGAACCTTTCCTGAAGCCCACTAGCACGATCGGAGACCCAGACACCTCCAGTTTCCAGCCTGGGATGACAAGGCCACAAGGGGCAGGGCAGGGTCTGGAGAGGTAGTTCAGGAGGTGGGGCACATGCCTTGCACGTGCAAATACTGAGTTTTGTCCATGGAACCACATGTCCCCCACACACAGGTATTACACTGGAGGCCTTCAGCACCTCAAGGTCTGAACAACCTATTCTCACCAGGAGGGGCCCACAAACCCCTTAGCATTGCATAGGAATTGACCCCCCTCATAAAAATCATGCTGGTAGGAGGCAGTCAAAACCTGTGTTCCACTGACTCCCTGTGTCCCCCAGGTGAAACTGGCCTCATGGTCCAGGGAGAAGCCAGGAAGCTGGTACAGCTCCTTCCGTCGAGGGAAGAAGGTCAGTCATGTCATTGGAACTCGGGCAGGTTGGGAAGAGAGACTGGCTTGTGGGAGAGGGCGGGGAACCCATAGACATGGTGGCAGTTTGGGGGCCCTATGTGCTGGAAGGACCCAAAGGTCTGGGGACAAGGTGCAAACTGACTGAGGCTTGAGTAATGACTGGGGTCAGTGACTGGGAGAACAGGGACAAGTGTGCCAGCTGCTGGAACAGACTCTGCTGAAGCTCAGAGCCAGAGAGGCTCAACTGGATTTTTTAAAATTGTGTGTGTGTGTGTTTGTGTGTGTGTGTGTGAAGCAAGATAGTTTTCTTTTTTCTTTTCCTTTTTGGGCTACACCAAGCAATACGCAGGGCTGACTGCTGGCTCTCTGTCCTGGAATTATTCCTGGCTGTGCTCAGGGAAACACTATGAGATGCCAGGAATTGAACTCTGGTCTGCTGTGTGCCCTACCTGCTATATCATCACTCGGGCTCCAACAAGATAGTTTTTTATAGTAAATTACTTAGAAAGTTTGAGAGAGAAGCACACGCTGGGGAGAGAGCACAGGCGTCTCCAGAGGGAAAATTTTCAGCCAGGCCCCAGCGATGTCCAACTGGGACACACTGACTTGCACACATCAACCAGAGTTTGATCTCGGGCACCCCATATTCCCCCCTGAGGCGTGACTGGAATGAGCCCTCAGCACTTCCAGATGTGGAAAAAGAAAACCAAGTGCAACCAGGAGGAAGAACCAGGGCTGGCCGGCCTGCCCCTGGTGGCCCACTCTCCCTGGACTCCTGCCTGGGCAGTTCTCCTAAGTGGACACGATCGGTGCCCCAGTGAGCACGTGCAGCTCACCTTCCTGTCCCTGCTGACGGCAGACCTTTGCCTACCTGTGTCAGAACTCGGCCACCAGACTGAGGCCACTGGGGGCCAGGGCCACGAGCTGCACTTGCGGGGGTCTGTGGGCCAGGAGCTGGGCTCAACCAGATGGCGGTGGCCGCACTCCGGTCCCCCAGGACTACTGGTGAATCCGTGGAGCAGGCGGTGGGAGCACACATGGGGGTCCCCACACCCGCTAGCCATGCCCCTGACAAGCCCTGCTCACACCCCCTCAGTTCTGGGGGGCCCTGGCAGAGACCCTGCTGGCATTCAGTGCTCCCAGGGACGGATCCTGTCGCTGCTCAATATGGCAGCTGCTGAATTCAGACAGCCAGACCAGAAGTTCGGCTTCCAACAGGAGCTCTCTGCTTCAGTAGCTGAGAGAGTCGGGGGTCGCGGAGGTGAAGGGGGTACAGATGGGACACCCCTACGGGGGCACTAATGGTGATGAGGCCTCTAGCCGACCCATTTATCTTCTCCTGCAACTGCTTTATGGTCAGACAAAAGGAATTTCCTTCCTTCTTCAGCCTCCCGGGGGACCCCCAAGCCTCTCCCCTCCTCTCTTGGGGGGGGGGGCACAGTGGAAGTTTAGCTGGAAGTTTAGCACCTCTGCACCGCATAAAAAGACTTTCAGGTTCAGAGCTGATACAGCCCTCCTAAACCTGTCTCCCGTCCTGTTCCCCCAAATATCTGGTGCTTCCGGACCTCCTTGTTGACCACTGGATTCCCTCCTGTTCCAGGTAGACTGCTCATTGGCTTCCCCAGAAATTTCTCGGAGAAGGGCAGGTGGGCGGTCCCCAAGTGTGGGAACCAAAGTCGGACTCCAGACAATGTAGGGCCCCCTGGACGCGTTGTGTGCCTTCCCACCTCAGCCCAACTCCAGATGCTGCCTCACCTCTTCCTCTGAGCCCTCCCTGTATCATATAGCCAGAAATGGAGGTGTGGACCAGGTGGGGTGGAGTGGGGGTTGAGGGATACATGTTCTAAGAGGAGGCCGCCTCTGGTGGATTCGACTCGCCAAGGGCTGGAGGGGATGAGAGTCCAGCAACTTCCGGCCCTGCAGAGCCCTGCTGGACCTCAGGTCAGAGAATAAACTGGTGAACTGTGTCCGGGTGTCTATGCTGCCTGGGGCTCGCCCCTCTCACACTCTGCATGGAGAGACACCCAGTGGGCTGTGCTCCAGAGCCAGCTGCCCGAGAGCGAACAGGGTGACACAGGAGAGGCTTGCCTTCCCGCAGTATTATATCTCCAACCAACTCGGATTTAAAGGTCTCAAGACCCCAAGTGCCCATATCACAGCACTCCACATTGCTGAGAGTGCCATCTTCCATCCTGAGTTTTGGGGTTCCTATACACATGACAAGTACCACGTCTTCTGTTCTCCATGGAGGAGGTTGGCAGAGGCCAGATTCAACTCTTGATTTTCCAAATGTGTGGGGTGAACGTAACAGTCATCAGAGGAACTAGGTTGTGTTAAGAAGAATTTTAATGAACACAGGAATAATGAGCCTAAGACTGGGCAATCCCCTTCCTTGGAAATTCTAAATACATCACTTCTGTCAGGGAATTTTGTTTTGCTTTTTTGGTAACACCCAGCAATGCTAAAGGGTTACTCCAGGCTCTGCACTCAGAAATTACTCATGATGGTACTTGGGGGACCATATGGGATGCCGGGGATTAGGCACGACTTGACTGTATGCAAGGCAAATATCCTACGAGCTATACTATAGCTCTGGCATCAAAGGTTTTTTTGGGGGCCTGCTTTGGTGTGTGCCCACAGGGTACTGGGGACAATTGAGTACCTGGGATTGAACCTGGTCGATTACAAGCAGGGTGAGATTATTTTGTCGTTGTTCTATTCACTTTGAGCAAAAAAAGTTATAATCCGTCTTTGCTCTGTCTGTGACCCAACTCTTTGAAAGGTTTCCAGTTATAGTCAACCCCATGTGCAATCACCCCGCGTTCTGAGGATGCCCCAACCCTCTTCAACAAAGAATAGGGGTCAGTGATACAGCAAGATACAGCGCAGAACCGACCACGTTGGGGTGGGGGAATCTTCCATCAAGGGACTGAGGCTGTTTTGGTTTTATTTAATTTCTTCATGGTTTGGGGGACACAAATCCGGCAGTGCGCAGAGGTTCTCCTGAAGCTGCATTCAGAAATCACTCCAGCATGATGGTGGGGCTGCATGGAGATTCAGAGAAGAGCCAGGGGCCTGTGACTGCAAACTAAGAGCACTAACCGCTCTGCTGCCACTGCAGCGACTCAAGCAGCTGCTTGATCCTTAATGACCCTATACCTAACATTGAAGCAAAGAATTGGGCTGAAATCTTAAGCGTGGAAAAAATCGGGCCTCGGTAATTCCATCGAAACGCCACGGGATGGCGCTGTGGACGTTTCTGTTCCCCTCCGGACTGGTTTCTAATAATTTTCCACCCTTGTGTTTGCTTCAGTGTTCAGTATGGGGTAATTAAGGACCAAAGAAGCCACTTCCACAGGTGCAGCGGTTGGGGAGGCTGTGGTTGCTTGTCTTTCACTTGAGTAATCTGGGTTCGATTCCAGCCTTCAGATCTTTGTGGGCTGGATAGCTGAATCTCCTCAGGGGTCGACTGGTTTGCCCTAGCTTTGTCTCTGAACCTAGAGGGGTGCAGAGGATTGAACTGATCCTTTAATGAGCAAGGCACGGTGATTTTCTTACATTTTTTGTTCTTTTCTCTCTGTACAAGAAAACTTTTGAACACACCTTATGATGCTTGTGACCAAGCCCTTTGAATGTTTCTTGTTATGGGCAACCCACACCCTATCACCCCACATTATCAGGGTACTCTAACCATCTTCCACACCAACGTGGGGAATGGAAGATTATACAGTTCTGGCAAACTCATCTCGCGGTGAGAGAGTTCGCCATCAAGGAACTGAAGCCCTATGTTTTACTTTTCTTTCTTGTTCATTCCTTTATGGTTGTGGCCACACCCGGGTATGCTCAAGGCCTTCTCCTGGCTCTGCACGCAGTAATCACTATGGACATGACTGAAGAACTGCAGGGGAAGTCTGACTATGCCTGGGTCCTATGGATGCAAGGCAAAATCCCTACCGTTTCTGCTCCCTTTGCAGCAGCCCAAGCTGCGTGCTGGATCCTTAATGACCTCATACTTAACATTTAAGCAAAGAGAAGTGCTGAGAATCTTAAACGCAGGAAAAATTGGACCACGGAAGTTAGGCTGAAACGCCACGAGATGGAGTTGTGGGTGTTTCCGTCCCTCTCCAGGCCCGTTTCTCTAAGAATTTTCCACCCTTAGATTTGATTTTGTGTTAAGTATGGGGTGATTAAAAGATCAAGCACGGAGCTTCCAAGGGGCAGTGTTAGGAGAGCCTTGATGGTGTTAGTCTTTCACACAGGTGGCCAGCATTCTATTCCCACCTTCAGATCTCGTGGGGTACATAGCTGAATCACCTTGTGGGTCGAATGGGCTGCTCCATCTTTGCATCTTGACCACGAGGGGAGCAGAGGATTGAACCTGACATGGGCAGAGCAAGGCAAAGCTGCAAGGCTGGAGCAATAGCAAAGCAGATAGGGCTTTTGCCTGGCGTGCGGCCGACATGGCTGACCTGAGTTTGATTCCTCCATTCCTCTCGGCAAGCTACCGAGAGTATCTCGCACACAGGGCAAAACCTGTAATCTACCCATCACATATTCGATATGCCAAACACAGTAACAAGTCTCAAAATGTTACTGGGCCCACTAGAGCAAATCCATGAACAATGGGAGAACAGTAACAGTGACACTCTGAGCTAAAAAACATCTGAAGCTACTTTGTTACGTCTGTGACAAAACCATTTAGAAATATTTCCTGCTATGGGCAACCCACACCTCATCACCACATGTTCTGAGGGTACACAAACCTCTTATACGAGGAAGAGGCAGCATGGATACAGCAAGATACAGCTCCCAAACACCCACGTTGGGATGATGGAATCCTCTACTGAGGCTGTTTTGTTTTTATTTGGTTTGTTCCTGGTTTGGGGGCCACAAATCGTGCAACATGCAGAAGGTCTCCTGACTCAGGAAGCATTCCAGCATGAGGGTGAGGCTGTATGGAGAGCCAAAGATTGTGAGTCCTTTCTTTCATTTGGGTAACCTGGGTCCGATTCCAGCCTCCATATCTTGTGGGGTACATAATTGGACTCACTATAAACAGTGCTCCTCTCCCACAGTCCAGGGGCTTCTCACCTGGGGCAGTCTGGAACCATGGACTGAGCAGAACAGTTTCCGAGAAGCTTTACCCAGGGGAGCACTACCATGCAGTATGGGAGCTCACTTCCTTCTAGTCGCCCACAGAAGATATCCCACCTGTCTTGGAATCCTCATGGGGCTGAGGGCATAACTGCTCACTTGAGCATTTGTCACAGTGCGCATGATCAGAAAAATTCCACCTGGGCTGGCTGCTACCCTAAAGAATAGCAGAGAAGGATTCCAATGACTGTGCTGTGCCTGAGAGTCTCCTTGTCCAGAAAATTCTAGACCTGCAGGTTGGGTTCTAACATTTACCCAACCCGATTGCAATTTGAACATGTGGATGGATTTTCCAGGCAGCGACCTAACGTTTCAGCAAGATGGACAAGGAAAATAGACCGACGGCAAGTCACATAGCTGTGTAAATTTTTTTCCAACTCAAAGAACAGACACAGTAAGTGGAAATAACTCCCTCTGCAGAAAATTGAAGCAGCAGTTTAGAGTGAAAATAAAAGGGACCTGAGACATGCACAGAAATCCACACATAACATTATGTGAACGTAAGAATGTATGACTGAGAAGGCGAGGCTCTCCAGAGCAGGAAGGACAAAACAGAGGAAAAGCAAGTCCTGGAGCCCAAGTGACTGTAGTTGCTAGTGCACAAATGGGGCCAGCGCACCCTAGGGTGTTCTGATGCCCATCAGTTGTGAATCCAGAGCACAGAGTCAAGAGGATGGCTGAGTACAAAAACAATGCAAAAGAAAAAGAAGCAGCAGTTTGGCGTAACAGGACAGCTGTTCCGGGGACTGTGTGTAGGACTGGTGATCCCCGCCATCCCATATGGTCCCACAAGCACTGCCAGGGACAATGCCAGAGTGCAGCACAAAGAATGATTGCAAGAATCCTTTGCTCTGCCATCCGAAATAAAACAGAAAACCCAAGACAAAATCTTTGGTCCTCCAGCATCCCATTGGTCACCTAGACATGTCAGGAATGATCATTGAGCACTGAGCTTTGAGTACTCCTCATGCACCGCTGGGTCGGTCCCAAAGCCAAACATGGGGCATTCGATCGGAAGTCTCATCTTGGAATCCGTCCAAAAGAAACTCAAAACAGATTGCCCAGGAAGCCCGGGTTCTCCTGGCACTACCTCATGCCATTCTGTCCCTCTACTCCTACCTTTGGACGATTTATCAGAATCCGAGTCACCATCTTCTCCTGCCATGTTGTTCTGAGGATCAGCAGGAGGCTCTGTGCAAAGTCCTGGAGAAGTCAGAACAGTGAGCACTAGAGAGGAGCACCTCCTCCCACTCCTGAGCTCAGACCAGCCAAAACCTCACAATTCCACCTCAGGGAAACAATGGCAGAAGCTTCTGCCTCAGCTGGGGATGCAAATTTTGTTGGCACCTGGGGAGGAAACGACAGCCTTCTCTGATCCCCGGATTCCTCCTTGGATTGCACAAGAAAATCCCTACAGGCCCAGCCAGTGGCTGACTCTGAGTTCCGTTACTCCCGAATAATAGTGCTCCTGCAGCTGGCAGCAGTGCTTCCCCCTGGGAACTATAGCCTGGATGTGGCTCTGCCATGGGGAAAGCCACAGGGACATGGAGTGGACAAAGCTTCAGCCACTCTCTTGCAGAAGGGACAAGAACATGCACCTGGGAACTCTGTCCCGGGGACCGAGATCACTTCTGGGTACAGTTGGGTCAGAGGCACAGCCCTGCTCTGTCCCACTGGAGCCCTTATGGGTCCTGATTTACTCTAACCCTGAAACGGCACATCTGCGTGAGCCTCAGTCAACAGTTGCTCCTGTTGTGCAAGAATACATTGGAAAATCGCGCAAACGGTTGAATAGAAAAATAATTCAAATAACGAGGGTTTTTACTAAGGACCATAATATGAAATGTCAGAAATTAAGACCTAAGTATTGTAGATTATGACCAAAAATACTGCAACAAGAAGGCAAATACGAAGCACAAGAAACAAACAGAATTCTATGTGCAAAATAAGAGGGAAGACATTTATATAGTCAAATAGCAGGTCCTTAAACCAAGCTTTTCTGGACGATTTTCCATGAATTCTTATTATTCTCTCTTTCTGCGATCACACGTTTTCTCTGTGCACGTGTATGTGTCTGTGTGGGTGTGTGTGCGTGTTTTTCTTCTTTGAGTCAGAACCAGCATTGCTCACGGAGTATTCCTAGCTCTGCACTCAAGTTTCACTCCCAGCAGGTATGGGGACCAGTGGGATTCAAGACACAGAACTTGGGTTGGCTGTGCGCAAGGCAATCACCCTACTTGCTGTACTTTTGCTCCGCCCCTTCCTATGTAAATTTCTTCCAAAAGTACCACGAGTGAGTCATGAACACAGCTCTCCCTCCCCACCCACACACAAAAATCTTCTTTCAAAAGATAAACATTAAAAACCCCTTTACCCTCAGTATTTACCCCAATTCCAGGGGTTGTCTGCTCAGGGAGAGATGAAGAGTCAGGGCTGCTTTACAGCTTGATGTGAGGGAGGTGAAATTCATGATCTGGAAAAAGATACACCAGTATTGTTGTTGGACAGGCAGTAATGTGAGTTGGGCATTTGACTAGATCCACCGATCAATCCTCTGCATCCCATATAGCCCCCAGCAGTGCCAGGGATAATTCCTAAGCTTAGAGGCTAGAGTAAGTCATAAGCATCTCCGGGTGTATTCCCCCTCCCCCCAAAAATCCAAAGAATCAAAAATAGCCCCCAAATACATTTTCATTGGCAAACCTCAGACACTTGCAGGCCCCCCCCACATACCCCACATGACCCCGGCTATCACGGCAGACAATGAAGATGACCAGCAAAGGATCTCCTGCCATTAAGTGGAAGGGCTGAAGCTCTGCCCCTCAAATCTGGAGATTCTACAGAAGCGAGGTTAGGGACTATGGTTCAAAAATGGGACTGCTGGGAGGGTTAGGACGGCCAAGCCCCCGGCTGATTCCCGCAATCACCCACTATTGCCCCATCCTGGAGCTGGAGACGATTGTGGCGAAAGAGGCCCCCCAGGATCACAAACTCACAACTGCCACCCCTGAAAGCTGATACAGCCCCCACTGCACCCCCAAAGCTCTGGGTCCCACTAAAACCTTGACCACACCTCAGGATCCACCTGGACGTTGGGGAACAAGTGAAAAACCAGCACAAAATTGCCCCCCACAAGCTGGCTCAGCCCCTCGGCTCATAGTGTGAAAACGGCATCGTGCAGGGTACTCACAGGAGGTTGCTCGAGTCCTAAAACTAAATCCTTCTTCAGAGTCCCCCTTCCAGGATGGGGCACAAATTTACTTGTCCTTTGCCAAGTGAGCAGCAGCCCCAGTGTCAGTGTCAGGGATGGAAAATGAACCATGATATTTATGACATCACTTATGACATCACTTCCGTTTCCATAAGGTGCCTTAAAGAGGCAGAGTCTAGGCACTGAGAACCTTTTTTTTGCCACAAAACTGAATCTGTGCTGCAAGGGGGATGGACCCGAATAAAGGAGTGGAGAGGCAAATGCTAGAGTGTTCGGCCACACATTGAGGGACTGGGGGTAAGGAGAAGAAGGAGAAGTAACCTGATCCTGCAGTTGTCACCAAACATTGAACCAATGATATCTAGACACACAATGTTATCCTGACTCTTACCAAATGATACCTGAGCTCAGAGACAAGAGTAAACACTGAGCACTGTAAACTGTGGTGAAAAAATATACAAAAAACCCCCAAAATTCAAATATTATCAAAGGGGGGGAAATGATGTACAAAGACAATTCTAGAGTGATACATTTAAAGAGTCAAATTACTGATCCTTAAAAATCCCCTATTATTGATCTTTCCCTGCTACAGAATGTCGCAGTTTCTTCTGAATCCCTATTGTTCTTTCTCCATTTTGCATCTTTCTTAATTATACGTGCATATAAGTGTGTATACACAAGTGTGTCTTTGTGTGACTTTTGTTTGGGGACCACAACTGGCAGATTCAGGGCTTACTCCTCGCTTTACATTCAGGAATCACTCTGGTACGGACCACATGGGATGCAGGGGATGGAACCTGGGTCGACTGCTTGGTTAAGTCCTTACTCACTGTACTATGGCTCCGGCCCTAAGTAAATGTGCACCCAGGGTGATCCCTGAGCAAATGTCCTTACTCCTGGAAAACCAAAACTTTCCTGCTAAAAAAAATCCTTTACCCTTGTTGGATTAGAGTTCTAAACAATTTAGGTTTAACATTGGTCCACCATTTCTCCTCTGCTACAAGGAGCTTAGGCTTACTGAGTAATGGCTATCTCAATGCTAGTGAATCACTCCCATTTCCTTAGTATTCATCTTTAACTTCCAGGTGCTCTGCTTCCCCTATGCATTAAATACCACTTCCCTAACCAGGACCTGTCAATTGTAAAGTCAGATTCTTCAGAGATCTCTGGATTTTGTATTTGTAAATCAAATTTTGACTTTCTCTTTTCTTTATGTCCTCTGCAGTTTACTTTAGACTAATATCCATTTTGCTCCTAGACAAGGACAAATTCAGTCCCATGTTGGGAAGATTGTGCTGGGAGGATCAGGATGGCCATGCCCCCCGCCCTCAGCTTTGTAGAGACAAAGGAATACAATGTTATGCTTTTGTAACTTCAGAGTTAATTGACTACAGATACGATTTAAAATAAACTGCTGGGCATTGTCATATTTATGAGACTTAAGTCTCAGCTTAACACAGACATGCGGTCCGGAGGCTGAGATCTCCAAGCCTGCTCGGATCGGGGCTGAGTATCCTCCACCCAGATCCTGCACCCAGAATCCTCCACCAAGTCCCAGAAACTATAAAATCCTGCTCCCAGAAGTGGAGCATCTTATCTCGTTCTTACTTTGGACAACCAGTCAGTCTACCGAACGTAACCTGCTGACAGGGCAGAGTCTGGCAAAGGACCCGTAGCATACCCAATATGCCAAATATCAGTAACAATGATGGGTCTCATTCTACTAACCCTAAAAGAGCCTTCAATATGGCACTTTTTAAAATCTCAGGGCTAGGACGAAGGACACGTTACTGGTACCTGCTCGAGGCAATCCACGAACAACAGGATAATTGTGATTGTGACTGAAGCCTCAGCTGCCCTATGTTTCTAGCACCCCAAAAGCAAGACACTGGATAGACCCAGGATAGCTGTGAGCTACCTTGGCATTGAAAAGGGGCAGGTAAGCACCATAACAAATTCCATCATGACCCAAACATAAGCAACTGGATAAGGATCCTGCTGGGGTTAGGAAGAACTAACCTGTCCTGAAGAGTGTAGTCTGGGTGCTATAGTAAATATCCCCAACAGATCCACCCTTTAAGGTTAATAGATCTCTTACTGTGTCCATTCAAAATGATCAGAAAGATGAAGTGTAAATTTAAGATGATTGTTTCAATGAATATGAACTAAGCAAAGAAAAAATATGTCTGTAGAGAAAATCATGCCCTTGAGCTGACCAAGCAAAGAAAATATATGTCCGTAGAGAAAATCATGCCCTAGAGCTGATCTCTCCTTCCAAGTCAGATTTTTGCCCCAGAAGTTTCCCCTGAGGGAAGACCTTTACATCCTTTGATTGTACAACCACATCTCTGAGTATTCGCTACCCCTAACTCTGTGGGATTGGCTGGAGAATAAAAGCTGTGGGAGACGAGTGAGCAGAGTGGATGAAGAGCAGTGGGAGACTGGTATAGTTGCGCAGGAGTATGGAATAAAGAGCAACAGATCACTGTGCGTCCACAAAATAAAATGCGAGGGTGTGGTTAGGTGTTGGTGGTCCAGTGCTGCCTCCTATCTCCTGAGCACCTCCCAATAGAGACAGAGAGACAGGAAGACAGAAAACCACAGCCTGATGGTGAAAATGGCCATTTAATGCAGAACAGGTACAACACTTATAAAACATCTGAGGGGCATGAGGTAAGGACATAGGAGTGACAGGTCATTTACAGAGATAAACATTTGGCAGAGAAAATTCTCATAAGGAGATTCACCCAAGGAGACATTCTGTCTCCCAGGGACATCTAAATTGCTTTTGCGTTTATCTTTTCCTCTAGTCGTATAAGTTATCAATACTTGCAATTGTTTGCATAAACAGCAAGAGAGAAAGATCCCAACACTTAATTCTCTGGGCTCTGAGAGCATATAAGGCTTTTAACAATTGATGCTAAAACTTAAATGCTAAAACTGAAAACAGTTAATGCTCTGACAGCAAGCAAGACTGAAAATCCCAGACTAAATCCTCAGGCCAGTTCAGCTTGTCCTTCCCCGTGGGGATCCTGTCTCTAACGTTGTAACAGTCTGCATCAAGAGCATGCATATCTGCTTTCTAGAATTTTCCATTTCGAAGCCGGGGTAGTTTTGCCACTTGCCCCAGGTCCATCCAAGTACGATGGCAGAACCTCCCTTTTGATGTGTTAGGAACTACAGCAACTGTAACCTGAGTCAAGTAATGATGACCAAGCAATCAAGCCCTGGATTAAATAACTTCAGAGTCAATCAACTCCCAATTATTAGGAGCATGGCATTGATGGTATTTCTGTGTTTAACCAAACAAATTGTTGTATAGTAAAAACATAAAAAATCTAAAGGGGAAATAGAAAAGCAGGTACAAATTCACAGCATTTCAACTACAAAGAAGTACAAATATGAAGTTGAGAATTAACAGAAAGTTATGGCTTTAAGTAACCAAGACTGACTTGGGAACTGAGACAATGAGAGGTAAAATAGAAAGAAAAGGTTAAAGATAAACTTGAACTAAATTAGGGATGTTAGCAAGGACATGATAAGCTTCTCTGGGAGAAGCAAGAGGGGCAGATGAAGCCTAAAATACTCTAAGTTAATATCCAGCAGGTCACCAAGAGCCTGGCCCCTGTTTCCTTCTTTGATCCTCTGTCACCCTTCACTGGCCAGGGTGGGGAGACCAATCATGGCCACCAAATGCATGCAGCACATGCCCAGATATTATTTGAACACAACTCTCAGTACTCAGTGGTACAGCTGGGTTTTGCCCTGATCAGGGAGAGATAAAGAGTCGGGGTGCAATTTTCAACTTGATTTTAGCGTACAGAAATTCTATATGTTAGAAAAAACAACAATGTGGAGTCAGAGAGATAGTAAGCTGGGAGGGGTGCTTCCCATGCTGACCCAGATACTCGGTATCTCACATGACCCCCTAAAGAACTGAAAAAAAAAGAATTCCAGAGTACTGCTCCTGAAGTAAGCCCTGAGCTTCCACATATGTGCCCAAAATACAACCAAAAATAGCCCAAAATTAATTTTTCATTTGCAAACTGCAACCACTACTAGGACCATGGCCCCAGAATGGCCCTGGACATCAAAGCTACTAATGACTAGTGACCAAGGGCTACAGTGTCATTTGCCATTAGGGAGTTGTCCCCCCGCCCCCCGCTCAAAAATGAACAGGCTTTTTATAGTTTTGGAGGCACCAGCAGCGATCGGGATGAGAAACTTCTGACTCTGCGCTCAGGAACCCAATCTGGTCGAGCTTGGAGATCGAACTTGGGTGGGCCAGATGCAAAACAAACGCTGTAACAGCTGTACTATCTCTCCGGTCCTCTAAGTGAATCTGCAGGTTCTACAGCTGTGAGGTAGGGGCCAAAGCGTCCAGGACAGGGCCCAGCGCAGTCCCGTGCTGGGAGGGTCAGGACCGCCGAGCCCCGACAGCCCCAACGCTCTGCAGCCCCCGAGCTCAGCCCCAAGCCCATCCGCCACTGCCCCATGGAGGAGCCGAAGGCGATTGTGGCTGTAGGGGATCCCAGAACCACGCACTCACACCCCCGACCCCTGCGCCCCAGCACAGCCCCCACTGCACTCACCAAAGCTCCGTGTCCCCCACCAAACCCCTCTGCGGGAACCACCTGAATATCGGGAACCAATTGAAAAAGGAGCACGAAAGCGTCCTCCCAGGTGACTTGGCCCCGCCCCTCAGTGCGGAGAGCGGGAGGCATGGGGTGGGGCGCTCCCGGGAGGCTGCTGGTGTCCTGCCACGAAACCGGCCTTCACAGACCCCTTCCACGTGGGACAGCCACTTGGCCCCACCCCTGTGTAACAAGTGGATGCTGATCCAGCATCTTGCACGTAAACACCTAAGTGACCTGCTGTGATGTCACTTCCGCTTCTGCACGCAGCCTTAAAGGACCAGACACAAGCTGCGCAGAAAACAACTGGGAAAATGCAGGTAAATGTGTAAGGCTGGTTGGCTGGAGCGGAAGCACAGTAGATAGGGTGTTTGTCTTGTACACAACTGACCCAGGTTCAATCATCTGGATTCTATATGGTCCCATTTTGGTGTATAATGGATTGTTAGGATTTTCCTGCTTCCAAAGTAAAAGTCTCAAAACATTTGCCCCCAGTATTTGTGGAAATCCAATGGAAAGCTGAATATAATGAGTGCAGATATGCTACAGAGAGTTAAGTGCTTCCTTGCATGTGAGTGACCTGGACACAAATTAAGGACAGCACAGCGGTATGTGGCTCCCAGAATATAACACAGAAGGGCCTGAAGAATGGAGGTTTGGCTATCTATTCAATGTCAAAAGGGTTCACCGCAGCATCGTGGTTGATGAACCCTGCAAAACAGGGACTCTGAGCCAAGCCAGAGTCACAGCAAAGAATGAAACCAAGGTGAGTCTTGACAGCACCCACCAAAATGCAATTTTGTACCTATTTACGTCTTATTTAATTCCTTCCACCCAGGTTTATTACTATGAACCATTATTTACCAGTTAACATACTCGGAAGTCCACATACCAGGACTTTATCACAACCATGGTCCAGGTGATAATCAGCAAGTACCTTTCACTTATGGTACTATTATCATAGGAAGCTGTCACACATACGAGGATTATTTCCTTCCTTACTGTACTTTTGTATCAATCTCCCATCCACTTGTTGAAACTAAAATTGTTTTATCCAAGGTCCCTGTTCTGACCCCGGTCACTGTTATTATGGAATTGATGGATCCAGCATAACTTTTATATTTACTAAAGCTTGACGGAACATGATGGCCTTCCTCTATTCCTTCCCTAAAGGATTTTCTCCAGTATTCTCTTTAAAGGCCACATGTGCAAATAATGGGCTTTCCATGTTTGTACATATACATAGTTTCTCTCCAGTGTGAATTCTCCTATGCATAATAAGGCCTGAGGATCCAGGAAAGTCCTTCCCATACTCCTGATATATATAAGGTTTCAGTGCAAAATGACCTTTCCCATGCACATGAAGGGCTGAAGACAAACTAAAGACCTTTCTACATTACTTACACGCATGAGGTTTCTCTTCACTGTGATTTTTCTTTTTCAGAAAGCTATGCTAATTGCATAAAAATCTTCCTGCAGTCCTTACATATAAAAGGCCTCAATCCAGGATAAATTCTTCTACACACAGCAAAGCTTGAGGATTTAGTAAAGTTATTCTCACACCCTTACTTATGTTTTTTTCGAGTATGAATTTCCCTATGTTTAATAAGGAGTTAGGGGGAAGCGAAGGCTTTGCCTAAGTCTTTACAAACATAAGGTTTGTGTCCAGTATGAAATTTTCTGTGCCTCAAAAGACTTGCGAAATAAGCAAGGGCCTTGTCACATTCCTTACGTATATATGGATTCACTGCAGTGTGTTTTCTTGTGGACAAAAAGTTTGAATAGAAAGTGAAGACCCTTCTACAGTAATTACACGAATAATGTGTCATTACTGTTTTCCAATGCTCAGAAAGATCTGATAAGAAATGAAAGGCCTTTTCACCTACCTCACAAATATAAGTGTTTTCTGCAAAATGAAAACTGTGAAAACTAAGACTTCAGGAATAATGAAAGGCTTTCCTACATTGCTCACATGTATAGGTGACTTTTTTCTCTGTACTAAGGCTTGTGGAATAAGCAAAGACTTCCCACTCCGTACATGCATATGGTTTCTTTCCAGTGTGACTTTTTCTGTGCATACTAAGTTGTAAGAGTCAGATAAAGGCCACGACATATTCCTTACATGCATACGAACTCTCCAGTATGAAATCTCCTGTGTGTAAGGTATTAGGATGCTATGAAGGCTTTCCCACAATCCTTACACTTAACCGGTTTCTCTCCTGTGTCGATGTTCACATAGTCCCACCGGGGTGACACTGGACTCAAGTTTGTCCTCAGTGCTTAAATTTCTGGGGATTCTGTCCATTATTGGCTTCTAAGGGAAGATGATGGTGCTGAGGACATGGGAAGGGTGATCCTCTGATCACCCTCAGAAAACGTTGCACCTGTGTCAGCATCCCCATGGGAATGGGGGATAAATTGCTCACTTGAGATTTTATCACAATGTGCAGGAAGAGATATTCCACCAGGGCTGGCGGATTCCTTGTAGAAGAGCAGAGAAGATTCTAATTAGTAGTCTATGCCATGAGAGTTTTCATGTCAAAAGAAATCAAGCTCTGCAGGTAGGTAGCTGATGGGGCATGGGACAATAAGTTTCTTGGGGAAGTAATAAATCCAGATGGCGGTGAAAGTAGTTATTCCGAAGCCAGCCCTGGGCTTAAGAGAGGAATTGGCCTAGTAGAAACCCAGAGAGTTGGAGACATAGAACAGGAGTAAAGGCTAGTAAGAACATCAGAGAGCACGTTCTGGACAACGCTCTAACCTTTGACAACACACAAGAAGTGGACTCTCAGCTATAAAGAAAACCCCAGGAGGCAGTTTCAGAAACATGATTTTAAACTGAGTATCAGGCTAGTACAGTAGGCTATATGCAGTCAATCTATGTACAATGTCCAGAATTCCAAATGGTCCCCTGAGCACCATCCATCCTGAGACGGATGGAATTTTGCTCTGTCCAATCATAAATGTTGCACTTTTTTCTTCTAATATTAGTAAAGTGACATGTATGGAATCCAGGACTGTGACCAAACTTGTGAGTAATCACAGGTAAATGGAATGGCCTGATGGCATGTGGGGAGCTTGGGAGCTGACCCATATTCCCACTTATAAAAGATTTCATCAAGGGGTCCCTTCCGTCCTTTCAAACGACATTCTGTGTACAGTAAAGTTCATCTAAACTGTCTCCAATCAAGACCATAGCAACTGTAGTTCAGGGTAGGGTGTTGCTTTCACATGGCCGATCTAGGTTCAACCCCCAGGATCCTGAAGAGTCTCCCGGAGCACCAACTGAGTGCAAACTCAGGAGAAACCCCTGGGCATCACCAGGTATTGTAGGATAATATTGGTTTGCCCTTCCTCCCTGGTCTCTGGGAGCTTGTCTTTGTTTATTGCCCCTAAACCTTTCAATTACCTTTGTCTCCTGATCAGACTTTTACTTTAAATATTGTCTTTCTCATCACATTAATGTCCTTTGCGTGATTAGCAATTTCAGAGCTATTGCATTTTGTATGCATATAGGAAGATAGTTACAAAGACAAGACAGTGGCTTGGGAGTTGATAGTCTCCAGATAATATTACCTCCTGGACATCTGCTCTCTTGACTTAACCTCAGTTGCCCTTACTTCCTTGATCACCCAAACCAGGGTCCCGATGAGGGACTGGATGGACCCAGGGCAAGTGGTGAGTTAGCTACCCTGACATCGAAATGGGCCTGGCCAATGTATCATAATGCTTATATATAAGTTAAAAGCATGGTCATGGACAAATTATGTCATAAATCAAAAACTTATAACTAGAATTGAACCCTGCTGGGATTAGGAGTGATTGATCCGGTCTGAGCACTGTTCATTGATTTTCTCGAGCGGGCCCAGTATTGTCTCCATTTTGAGACTTGTTCTTACTGTGTTTGGTATATTGAATATGTCATGGGTAGCTTGCCAGACCTTGTGCAAGGCAAACGCCCAACTGCTGTGCTAAATATGTTAAGTTATTTTCTGGTCTAAGGAGAGGAGAAACACACCTTAAGGTGTGCTTTGCCCCCGTGGGCTGCAGGTGATGGGGAAGTCTGTAAAAACATTTTTCATTACACTTCCCGTGGGGAGGCGTGGTTGGGGGGGCATGGTGAGAGGAGAAAAAAGAGCAGCTTCAGGGAGACAGAGCGATTGAAGGAGACTGAGAGAAGAAGAGACACAGAGTTAGAGATGGTTGCGACTTAGATAGAAGGCTGAGAGCTGAGAGTAAGAGTGGCTGGGGAGATTGGAGAGGAGTCACGGAGAGCATTGTAGAGAATGTTAGAGAGATGGTTGGATAGAGCTGGGAGCGTCAAGGGATTTGATAAACTGCAAATACTCAGCAACCAGCTTGGCCCTCATTCTTCTTTCGCCAGTCCAAAGCAACAGCTGTCCGGGGTCGATAAGTGGCTTGAGAACACCAAATGCGGACAGGTAGAGAGAGCCGCTGAGAGTCCAGGAACATCTGTTAACATGTCAATCTAGTTCAACCCCCAATTTCCATAGGTACCCCAAGCCCCCCTGAAGTGATTCCTGAATGCAGAGTCAGAAGTAAGCCCAATGTACTTCTGGCTGTGACCCGAAAACAAAAACACACAACAACTGAATTGTGGGGGGCTGGAGCAATAGCACAGCAGGTAGGGCGTTTACCTTGCACGCCACTAGCCCACATTTGATCCCAGCACCCCATATGGTTCCCCAAACACCGACAGGAGTAATTCCTGAATGGATGAGCCAGGAGTAACCCCTGTGCATCACCAGGTATGACCCCCCCCCAAAATAGAATACTGTAGTTAATAAGGAAAAAAAGACCACAACTTTCTCAAATTAGCATAAAAGCATTTTTATGATCGCCACAGAGATATCACAGACCATGAGTTGCTTGTCTGGCACATTGCTGACCAGAGTTCAATCCATATCACCTCACAAGGTCCCCAAACCTAGCATTATCAATGAGAAAAGAGCCGGGGAAAACTCTAATCTTCATAGGGTGTGGCCAACCAAAAATAAATCTACAAATTTAGGTGCCATAACTATAGTCTGGTAGGTTACTGGCCTTGTACACGGCTGACTTGTATACCCTAGCACCACACAACACTAGGTAGATTTTGGTACCTTTTGGCAGAGATCACAGGGTAGACATTAAATATAAAAATATACGTGTGTGTTTTTTGTGTATAAATATATATATGTACATATATATACATAAAATTGGTTCACAAGTCAATCTCCTCCACCAGCCAGTTTTGTAGAATGCAGGTTTGGGTTTTGGGGCTACAGGTGGCAGAACTTGGGGCTTACCTGATTGGTGCTTGGAGAATCCTGTGTTGAACAGTAGACTCTACCGTGGACGTCTGCTTGCAAGGACAGTTCCTGCACTCCTGGACTATCTCTGATCACAGGAATTCAAATTCTATACAAATAATGCGAACCTTGTGAGAAGGATACAGGCAGGGGGCAGGGATCAGGCCCAGCTAGTAGAGGTCAGGGCAGGGCTGCTGGCACCTGGGGCCTCCCAGTGCAAACTTGAGCCAGAAGTACAGGCTGCAATTTCAAATGTTTGCAGGGGCCTTAAAGAGCTGACAGTGAGTGGCAGGGCACTTCTCATGAATTCAGAAGACTCAACGTCACATCCTGAATTGTCCCGGAGCACTGCTGGGTTTGGCAAAAGCCCGCATATCCAATCCTCCTTCTGCCCAAATAAAGGCAACGAGAAGTTATCTGCCAACAGCAGCAGTGTGAAATCTGTAATATGTTCTCAAGGGTCAGTCCACTGGGTTTGTTATTTTGTTTTGGGACCACATCTATAAGTGCTCAGAGTACACAGGCCAGGTTTCCAGACTATGATTTTACTCCTGCGGGTAAGTGATTTTATAAAAGAAAAAGAGGATGAAGAATTACACTTGGAGCGAGAGTGATAATACAGCAGGAAGGGTATTTGTTCGGTCCCCGGAATCCCAACCGGTTCCCCAAGCACTGCCAGGAGTGATTCCTGAGTGCCAAGCCAGAATTAACACCTGAACATCACCACTGTGTCCCAAAAAAAGATAAAAGAAAAAAGAAAAGAAAAATTACGCTTATTCCAAATGAGATTTTAAGTCCATAATGTTGCTCAGAGCCTCCAACTCCTTCCTTTCCTCCTAATAACCACTTGTTTAAAGGACTCAAGAATGTTCACATCTAAGAACTTTCAATGAAGTTATGAACACAGGGGCAGGGAAGAGCACACCAGACTGAAGCAGATACCGGCCAACTGGAAGCCCAGAGGGCCTTCCCTGGTACCCAGTGTCCACTCGTCCCCTGAGCACAGAGCAGGGGACAGACCTCAATCACTGCCAGGTGTGGCCCCAAACCTCACCTCATCTGCTCCCCAAGTAGTGAAATACACGTAAGGAGAGGAGCTCAGATGACTGAGCACCTGATATAACTTTGGGGTTCATGGCATGGCTCCCCCTGCATCTCAGACACACAGACACAGAGGGGGAGAGTTGTCTCTGACTATCTCCACGTTTGTAGCAAATGGAGCGGGGAAGACAGGAGATATACTCCAACACCAAAAAGATGTTCAAAGCATGCTCATGTGTCAAGACAAATTTTGGAGTGGGAGAGTTGGAGTCATACCTAGTGATGCTCAAGGGACCCTGTGGTGTGGCAGGGATAACTCTGGTCATGGCAAGAAAGACAAACACCTTCCTGGCTATACTACTGCACCAGCCCCCTAAGAGTAAGACGTTTAGAACCTATTGCAGTTGGTCCCTGGAAATCCCCTTTCTGAAAGTACTCACTCAACAGCAGGACACTCCTCTATCTGGGAGTGATGGACAGTGGGGGATGATTGGAATCTTGGCAGTTGAGGCAGAATTTTTTTTCTGAGGAAATATAATCATATAGGGTTAGCAAAGATAATAAGTTGCTAAGGTGCTTTTCTATCAAGCAGCTAAGCCAGGGTCAATATGCAATAGTACATAGACTCACCCACCCCAGCACTGCTAAAAATGATACCTGATCTCAGAAACAAGGAGTAATCCCTGAGCACTGAGTGATGCTGTGGCCTCAAAAAGTACAATAAATTAAATAATAAAAAAAATTCTGTGAAAAGAGATTGGAGAGATAGTAGAGCAAGAGAGATGCTTGTCTTGCACACGGCCAACCCAGGTTTGAATCCTGGCATCCCATATGGTGCCCTGAGCTCATCCAGGAGTGATCCATGAGTACTGAGGCAGGAGGAGTAAATGAGTCTTGCAGTTGTACTCCTACAGACTAAATAATTCATTCATTTAAATCAATCAAGGTTTGGTGGCCAGTACTGATCCTAAATTGCATTATTAGAGGGTTTAGGGCACACTCTGAAGTGCCCAAGCTACTTCCTGCTAAGATTGCATATTTGGTTGCAAGACCCACGGTGGCATAGCACAACCCTGATGCATCCCTCTGGACCTACGCCCCAACACTGAGTTGTCTTAAAGCTCTAAACCTTGGGGACTGAGTGATAACATAGACAAATATGCATTTGTTTTGACGGTGGCTGACCTGGGTTTAATTCTGTGTATCCCTGGCACCACTAGGAGTGCTTACTGAATGTAGAGACAGGAGTAACCAACCAGCATCGCTGGGTGTGACCCAAAAAGAAAAATAAAAAAATAAAAAGAAGTAAAGAGTCGCTCCCCACCTCCCTGTACTCCCAGGACCCACTGAATGTACAAGGAACAAGTGAAAATCAAAGGCTCTGCCAAATGCTTTTGAGCCCCAAGCATATAAAGAATATGCCAAGCTCCTCCACCTGCCCGACTCTCAGAAGGAATGAAAGGACAGTGGGGAGAGTGTTTTTTCCTTCA
Organism: Sorex fumeus; assembly: GCF_029834395.1. Taxonomy (NCBI): domain Eukaryota; kingdom Metazoa; phylum Chordata; class Mammalia; order Eulipotyphla; family Soricidae; genus Sorex; species Sorex fumeus. Next base: position 23,203,723 of record NW_026606076.1, on the reverse strand, counting down.
TGCTGCTGACCCTGATATGGGATACTTGAGCAACCTCAGCAGTGATCCCTGAACACTGCCAGGTGGGACTCAAAAACCCCCAAGAGGAAAAAGAATGCCCCGCGGGTCCCTTTGATGAGGGAAACCCACACTTTAGCCCTACTCCACAATCAGCCTAATGAATGAAAGGGGGCCAGTTATGGGATGTCCTGCAGACACTGCTGAGATAATCCAACAACCCCTTTGACTGACCAGGTGCTAGGATACGCCCCGAAACTAAGTTAACGCTGAGGTGCCCTCATGCGGCCCATCTGATCTGGGGGGGTAGACTGACGCTCCCTCTAGCTCTGACACTTTCTGCTTTGTAAGGGGCCCAAGCAATGGTTCAGCAGGGAGGGTGCTTTCCTCACATCTTGGCACCACAAAGGGTCCTCGGATCCCCAGGGAGGGACTCCTGAGCACCACCAGGTAAAGACCTAAAACACATCACGATCACAATCATCCTGTTGTTCATCAATGGTATAGATTTCCCCAGCTTACCCTGGATGCCCCCTCATCCGCTTCTCACCTTCTGCAGCCCACTGGCACTTCCACCCAGAATGCCAAGTCTCCTCTGATAAAGAACCCGGATTATGTGACGTCACCTGCATAGTTGCCCAAAGACTTAAAAGGCCAGGCTTCAAATATTACTGGTCAGAAAGTTTCATTTTTCCTCGTTTCTGTGATAGGATCAGGTGACCCAGATATCTGGGGGTCGCCAGGTTGGAATAGATGGAGAGTGACGACTAAACAGATAACATGTCAAGTAGCGAATCTTTGTATTTACGAAGGAAGTAACATTCACAAAAATACTTTTCAAACAGCCACCAAGACCATCTCTCTGAGTCCCGACGTTCATTTATATATTCATGTACAACTCTCAGCCACATGCTAGGACCAAGCCCCCAGGATTCGACCTGGCAGCTGCCAATGAAAATGATGGGCTTCAACAGGGTCCCTCTCCACTGGGGGCTGAGGAGCTGCCCCTCAAAGTGATCTGGAAATTTTACATACACATGTCTACACTGAAAGCTGCAGGACAGGGCCCGGCACAACCCCTACTTGACAAGATTGGGATGGTCAAGAGTTCTGCCATCAGCAGTTCCAGGGTCCTCAATTCCCAGAGCCCCCAATCCTCACCTCAGCACCCAGGCCACGCTACCCCATCGCAGAGCTGGAGACGAAGGCGCCCCCAATAAAACGCACAGACACCCGAGACTCCTGTACCTTGCTAAATCCCCCCAATGCAACCAGCAAAGCTCTACATCCTCCTAAAGCCTCTGGAGCAAGTCAGACCCAGGAACCCACTGGATATGGATGGGGGGAGTGAAAAACAACCACAAATGTGCCCCCCAAATCTGGTGCGATCCCGTCAGTCACAGTACTGGCACTGAACGTGAGAAGTCCTCGTATCCTGCCACTGATTGGCCTTCAGTGTCCCCCTTCGACTGAAATGTCACTTTGCCCTTTAAACGCGTGCCCATAGGAGGCCTGATACACTTGACATCATTAGGAAGTAAAGGTGCACATGGAAGACTCCCGTCTGTTACATCATCCATTTCACCAAGGAGCCTTAAAGTGCCAGGTTCCAAGTGCAGAAAGACCATTATGCAAGTGCAGGTGAATCGGCGCAAGGGGGATGAGCTCGGATAAAGAAAAGGAGAGGCAAGTGCTGGAAGCGCTGGTCACAGAGGTAAGGGCAGCGAGTTAAGGTGGAGTCCCTTGATCCTGTACTTGTCAAACATGGAACCCATGCTCTCACACACACGTCCATCATAAAAAAGCAGGTTGATTCCAAGTAAAACAGGCAAGTAGGTTGTGAATGGCTCATGGGACAATGAGTTTCGCTGGAAAGTCATTAATGAAGATGGTGCAGTGACTCTGAAGCCAACCTTGAAGATGCAGAGGAACTGGCCAGTAGCAATCAGGAGAGCTGGAGAGACACTGGACAGGAGCAAAGGCTGGGAAGAACATCAGAGAGCACTGTACAGTGAACACTCTACCCCTTGAAAACACAAGAGTAGAGAACTCTAACCTAAAAGGAAACCCCAGGATGCAGCTTTCGAAACACGTTTTCAACCAAGAGTAAGGGGAAAGAGAATAGTACTGTGGCTTAATACTTGTGTTAAACATGGTTTTCCTGAGTTCCATTCTTGGTATCCAAAATAATACAAAATCCTAAGAACTGCCAAGTATAGCATGAATTACACAAAACATACTTCAATAAATAAATACCATGTATGAACCAACCCTATGAATGGAGGCACATAGGAGTTAAGGGGCACCAAAGTGTACCAGATCATTTTGTAGACTTGGTCTTTTTTATGAGGGAGTACTGCTATTTATTCAGCCACTGATTAGCTGATTGAATTGGGCATGAACTCAACCTTACTTTTTTTCATAGTTTTATTTATTAACCCCAATATACCCCTATTCCACCCCACCCAATGCCTGTGAGGCAGATGATTTCTACTTATCTCTTCTCTACATTGGTTACATTCATCATTTCGACAAAAGATGTACCGTTATTTTTTAGAACCCCCCCAACAATCAGAATTGCTGAAAAGGCATTGTGAAATACTTTGTTTTCTATAGCTGGTTATGAGAATCATATAATGTTGCGTGGCCGCTGTTGCGGCCATGCGATTTTGGATTTCTCTAAAGAGCCAGATAATTTAGAGATTGGTTTTTTTGTGTCTTGTGTTATGGCTGTGCCAGAGAACTGTTCTTGGGAGGCAACTTTGGACCTGGTAGTGCGTGAAGGATGAGCCGGTACCACCCCTATTCCCATAAGACAGTAGTTGCCTTGTCACTGCTGGCTCATATCTGGCTTTTCTATCAGCTTTGAGGCCACCTTGCTGCCGGGGGTGGGGAGGCAGAAGGGAGAAACACCCTTTCCCTCCCGGGGAGGCATGACAATGTAGTTTAATGCATGGTCCATTTACTTTTCTGCCGCAAGCTGCCGGCCTCTGGACTAAGTCCATTTGCCTCTGGAGCCATGTCTGTGCCGGAGAGCCGCTCGTGGGGCGCAACTCGTGACCTCAATAGGGCATGGAGGACGAGCCAGTACTGACCCCATTCCCATGAGACTACAGTTGCCCCGTCACTGCCGGCTCATACCTGGCTCTCTAATAAGCTCTGAGGCGGCAGCCACCTTGCTGCCTGTGGGGAGAAAGGCAGAAGGGAGCAACACCCTTTCCCTTCTGGGGAGGCATGATGCTGTAGTTTGATGCATGGTTGATTCACTTTTCTACCACAAGATGTTGGGCTCTGGATTAAGTCCTTTTGACTTGGAGCCATGGCCGTGTATGCAGTCCAGAGGCATTTCTGACAAAAGCCACTGGGTTTTGAGATTTGTTTCTGAGTCTCTGGGATCGTAGCCATTAATCAGCTTGATCTGGAGCCAGAGAGGCCACTTGTAGGCGGCGACTTGAGGTCTCACTGGGATGGGGAGGAAAGGGCTGGTTCCACCCCCATCTGGTGAGGCCCTGCGTGTCTCATCACTGCAGGCCCAAACCTGACTGTCTTGTGGCCTCTGGATGATGATGGTCACCAGGCCGCCAAGGCACGAAATCTATTCACACCTGGAGTGGCCCAGCCCCAGTAACCTACTGCAGGAACAGGAAGCATTTCTGCCAAAAGCTTTTAGGTTCTGAGATTCGTTTCTGAGCCTCTGGGATCAAGGCTGTTAAGTAGTTCGATCAGGAACCAGAGAGGCCATGCCTCCAGTTATATAGCTGACCCGGAGGTGGTTTGTGGGTATGTCTCCCACATACCTAACTTTTGGCCGTTTACTTTCTTGATAAAATTTGCCCCAAGTTTTTGGGGTCTGGGCAAAGGAACAGCAGCAATTTTGGGTATCTGAAGGCCTGACAGTGCCATCAGGCTGTTGATGCACTTGCCTCACAAGTACAGATTGACCGTTGGCGGCACCATACCCCCAGACTTGGTCCTTTGGAAAGACCAAAAACGGTTTTAATCATTCTGGTGGCTAGTAAGGTTGAGATTATACCACTTGCAAATGCATAGTTTTGTCGTCTTTTCTCCTAATATAACTGAAATTTGGAGAGTGGAATCCAGGAATGTGACAACACTTCATAGTTAGTCATCACAGCTGATGTTATTGCCTGTTGAGTTGGGAGTTTGACTATTCTGCCAAGTTCCCACCATTTGAAAAATATTTTGATCAAGGGGCCTAGTCCATCCTTTCATAAAACCATCAGAAATCTTTCTGTGCACAGTCAAGTCCATTTCAACTATCTCTAATCCGCCCTATTAAAGAACAATGACAGGGCTATTATCCTAAACTTTTCAGAAATCACTTAATCACTTAACTTCCCGTTAGTCGTCGATTTGCTCGAGCGGGTGCCAGTAACGTCTCCATTTGTCCCTGTCACGTGCTAGTGTAGCCCAATGGCATCTCTGCGCTCCGGGAACATGAAGGGCCTCAAACCGATCGTTCATGATCTTGACGAAGAAGTCTGACCATCTGGTAGGTGGGCGGCCACGCGGTCTTTTGACATCCCGTGGAATCCAGTCAGTAACAGCTCTAGTCCAACGGTCGTCTTTAAATCTCATTACGTGACCAGCCCATCTGATTTTCGACACCTTGGCAAATGAGACAGCGTCCCTGATCCTTGATCGTCGACGGATGTCAGAACTCCGGATTCTTTCTCTTACTTGAGTGAAACGTGATATTGCAAGCATAGCTCTTTCTATTCTTCTTTGGGAGACCTGAATAGCATTCTCATCTTGTTTGAGTAGGGCCCAGGTCTCTGAGGCATATGTTAATGCAGGAAGAACAGTGGAATCAAAGAGATGTGCCCGGAGCCGGAGGTTCTTCGTCCTCTTAGCTATTTCTTCGACGTTGTTGAAGGCATTCCAAGCCGCTCTCTTCCTCCTGCGCAGCTCGGGTGCCAGGTCATTTGTCATGTTGACCTCTCGACCTAGGTACACATAGCTGTTGCATTCGCAGATGGTCGTTCCATTGAGAGTGAATGGGGCATCAGGAACGAGGCTGTTTCTCATAAACATTGTCAAACTTTTCAGAAATATTTATTAATGCTTAGGGAAATCTAATGAAAATCTGAATGCTATGAGTGCAGAGCTGATACAGCGTGAAGGTGTTTGATTGCATAAGACTGATCTGGATTCAAATTCCAGATCCCCTTAAGGACACCTATGCTCTCCCTCGCAGGTATGGATGAGCTCAGAGCCAAGAGTACGGGCTGAGAAAAGCACGCGTGGCTCCTCAAAATATAACTGAGGAAAGGCTGAAGTGTGGAGGTTTGCATCTTTTTCCATTCCAAAGGATTCACTGCAACGTCCTGCTTGATCTCTACCATAAACCCTGAAAACCAGGACCTCTGTTCAAACCAGAGTCCAAGCAAAAATTAGACACCGGGCTGGAGTGATAGCACAGCAGGTAGGGCAACCGCATTGCAGCTTGAGTTTGAGTTTGAGTTTCGGTCTTAAATGATCGAACACCCATCCTCCATTTTCCACCATCAATGTCTCCCCCCTACCTCTATGGCAGACAATCTCCCCCATACTCTCTATTTCTGGGCATTATGGTTTGCAATACAGACACTGAGGGGCTATCACCTTTGGCGCTTTATCTATTTTCGGCACACACGTCCCATCCCAGCAATCCTTCTAACCCTCATTGAATTACTGATATCTTCTCTATTCCAGCTGCCTTCTCCCCAGCTCATGAGACAGGCTACCAACCATGGAGTAATATTTCTGGGCCTTGTGTGTACTGCCCTTTGGTGTCAGTCTCATGTTTTTATTCCACAATGAGTGCAGTCAATGTCTGTTCCGCTCTTTCTGACTCATTTCACTTAGCATGAAAACAAACAATATTTCTTTCTTTCTCTTTTTTGTCATTTTTTTCCTTTTTTGGATCACACCCAGGAATGCACAAAGAAAAAGGTCACAAATAAACACAGAGGAATGGGAACACTGTGATAGGAGTAGCCTGACAAACCTAAAAACTCTGTCACATCTCCACCCCAAGGGACTCAGCGCGGGCAGCTGAAAACCTCCAGAACTCAACCACCACCCTGCTCACTGTCACTCTCCGTACACTTGGGCCAAGCCTCACGTATGACTGGATCCCCAGAAAACCCAGGTATGCTGGACTTTGTGACAGAGAACTCAGGGTTTGATGGAACCAGGAATGGGGATCCTTCACCCGTATCCCCGTTTCCAGAAACAGCAGTCACACCCATAAGCCACCTCTTGCTGGTGCCAGATAATCTCATCATCGGCCACCATGCAGAGTCACATGTTCTTTTCTCCCAGAAGGGAGCATAACATGACACTTGCATAACCATGCCACAGGATCCTGTGCTAGACTGTTTCACTTGGGGTACCCCAGAGGGTGGCTGGTTGAGACCCCTCCTCACCCCAAAGGACCTATACCTGGCAACCAAAAACCTTCAGAACTCAACTGCCACCATGGTCATGGTGACTCTCCACGCACTCTGACTGAGCCTCACCTTCAAGTGAGCCTATTCTTGGACTGCACGGCCACATTTGAATCCGTACGACACTTCATACCACACACTACTCAAACTCCAAGAGTAAAACACCACATTTGATGGGGTTGAAGTAAGAGTCAACCAATCTTACCAATCTTAGAGGAAAATATTTTCACACACGCACATATATACATATATATATATATATATATATATATATATATATATATCACATGAATGTGTGAGGAATGCCAAGAGAAAGATAGCCACAAAAAAACGCCTGTCTTCGAAAACTCTTGAGCTAATTCGCCAGCATCCTTTGGCACATGCCTCAGGCAACCGCAAGCTAACGTCCGAGCTCACAAAGCAGTGCAGAGATGCGATCAAGGAAGACCTCAAAGAGAGAAGAGCAGAAGTACTGGTAGATGCGGCAGAAGCTGGGAAAAGTATTCGTTACGCCCGCCTGTCCTTCGCCAACTACAAGACCAAGATGACTAGCTTCCGACATCCTGATGGATCAATCACATCCTCCAAAATGGCATTGAAGAAGATTATCCATGACTTCTACTCAAATCTCTTCGATAGCCATGTCCACTTGCCAACATACCAAATTCCACAAGATGGGTATGTCGTTCCCAACGTTCTCCCTTCCGAAATCCGACACGCCATTTCGTCGGTAGAGAAACAAAGAGCACCCGGCCCAGACAAGGTCAGACCTGAACACCTGAAGAACCTGCCATTAGTACTCATCAATACACTGGCTCGGCTCTTCACTCGCTACCTGTCTGAATGCAAGGTTCCGTCTCAATGGAAAACCAGCAGGACCGTACTACTGTTTAAGAAGGGAGACATCCATGACATTGGCAACTATCGCCCTATCTGCCTATTGTCTGTCATCTACAAGTTGTTCACTCGAGTCATCCTAAATAGGATTGAGAGAACACTAGATGAAGGCCAACCATGCGAGCAAGCCGGGTTCTGCAAAGGATTCAGCACCATTGACCATATCCACACAATAACCAAACTCATTGAGGTTTCTCGGGAGTTCAAGATGCCGCTCTGTCTAATGTTCATTGATTTAAAGAAGGTCTTTGATTCTGTTGAGATGGAAGCGGTCATTGAAGCCCTAGCCAATCAGGGCATTCAAGCCCAATACATCAAGATCCTCCGTGAGCTGTATTGCGGATTCACTACCAGGATCTCACCATTCTACAAAGAAGTGATCGTTGATGTCAAGAGAGTGGTTCGGCAGGGTGATACCATTTCACCGAAACTCTTCAGTGCCACCCTCGAGAACATCATGCGAAGACTGGAATGGGAAGGAATGGGAGTGAAGATAGATGGTCAGCAACTACACCACCTCCGCTTTGCAGATGACATTGTTTTAATAACACCAAACATCAGCCAAGCGGCACAAATGCTGGCCGACTTTGACCATGAGTGTGGGAAAGTAGGACTACAGCTGAATCTTACGAAGGCAATGTTTATGATAAACAGCCTCGTTCTTGATACTCCATTCGCTCTCAATGGAACGACCATCTGCGAATGCAACAGCTATGTGTACCTAGGTCGAGAAGTCAACATGACAAATTACCTGTCACCCGAGCTGCTCAAGAGGAAGATAGCGGCTTGGAACGCCTTCAAGAACGTCGAAGAAATAGCTAAGAGGACGAAGAACCTCCGGCTCCGGGCACATCTCTTTGATTCCACTGTTCTTCCTGCATTAACATATGCCTCAGAGACCTGGGCCCTATGCAAACAGCATGAGAACGCTATTCAGGTCTCCCAAAGAAGAATAGAAAGAGCTATGCTTGGAATATCACGTTTCACTCAAATGAGAGAAAAAATCCGGAGTTCCGACATCCGGCGACGATCAAGAATCAGGGACGCTGTCTCATTTACCAAGGTGTCAAAAATCAGATGGGCTGGTCATGTAATGAGATTTAAAGACGACCGCTGGACTAGAGCTGTTACTGACTGGATTCCACAGGATGTCAAAGGACCGCGTGGCCGCCCACATACCAGATTGTCAGACTTCTTCATCAAGATCATGAACGATCGGTTTGAGGCTCTTCATGTTTCCAGAGCGAACAGATGCCATTGGGCTACACTAGCACGCGACAGGGACAAATGGAGACTTTACTCGTGCCCGCTCGAGGAAATCGACGACTAACGGGAAGCTAAGTGATTAAGTGATATAGTACACAAGGCTCAACCTTTAGCAACATGTGAATAATCTCTTATAGAAGGGCTTAATGGCCTGTCGGTGAAATAAAACAATTCTCACGTTCTTTACTCTAAGGAAACTTTTTGTATCATCACTTCACTTAATCACTTAACTTCCCGTTAGTCGTCGATTTCCTCGAGCGGGCACCAGTAACGTCTCCATTTGTCCCTGTCGCGTGCTAGTGTAGCCCATTGGCATCTCTTTGCTCTGGGAACATGAAGGGCCTCAAACTGATCGTTCATGATCTTGACGAAGAAGTCTGACCATCTGGTAGGTGGGTGGCCACGCGGTCTTTTGACATCCCGTGGAATCCAGTCAGTAACAGCTCTAGTCCAGCGGTCGTCTTTAAATCTCATTACGTGACCAGCCCATCTGATTTTCGACACCTTGGCAAAAGAGACAGCGTCCCTGATTCTTGATCGTCAACGGATGTCAGAACTCCGGATTCTTTCTCTCATTTGAGTGAAATGTGATATTGCAAGCATAGCTCTTTCTATTCTTCTTTGGGAGGCCTAAATAGCGTTCTCATGCTGTTTGCATAGGGCCCAGGTCTCTGAGGCATATGTTAATGCAGGAAGAACAGTGGAATCAAAGAGATGTGCCCGGAGCTGGAGGTTCTTCATCCTCTTAGCTATTTCTTCGACGTTCTTGAAGGCGTTCCAAGCCGCTCTCTTCCTCCTGTGCAGCTCGGGTGCCAGGTCATTTGTCCTGTTGACCTCTCGACCTAGGTACACATAGCTGTTGCATTCGCAGATCGTTGTTCCATTGAGAGCGAATGGGGCATCATGAACGAGGGTGCTTCTCATGAACATTGTCTTCGTAAGATTCAGCTGTAGTCCTACCTTTCCACACTCATGGTCAAAGTCGGCCAGCATTTGTGCCGCTTGGCTGATGTTTGGTGTTATTAAAACAATGACATCAGCAAAGCGGAGGTGGTGTAGTTGCCAACCATCTATCTTCACTCCCATTCCTTCCCATTCCAGTCTTCGCATGATGTTCTTGAGGGTGGCACTGAAGAGTTTCGGTGAAATGGTATCACCCTGCCGAACCACTCTCTTGACATCAACGATCACTTCTTTGTAGAATGGTGAGATCCTGGTAGTGAATCCGCAATACAGCTCACAGAGGATCCTGATGTATTGGGCTTGAATGCCCTGATTGGCTAGGGCTTCAATGACCGCTTCCGTCTCAACAGAATCAAAGACCTTCTTTAAATCAATGAACGTTAAACAGAGCGGCATCTTGAACTCCCAAGAAACCTTAATGAGCTTGGTTATTGTGTGGATATGGTCGATGGTGCTGAATCCTTTGCGGAACCCGGCTTGCTCGCATGGTTGGCCTTCATCTAGTGTTCTGCCAATCCTATTTAGGATGACTCAAGTGAACAACTTGTAGATGACAGACAATGGGCAGACCGGGCGATAGTTGCCAATGTCATGGATGTCTCCCTTCTTGAACAGTAGTACGGTCCTGCTGGTTTTCCATTGGGACGGAACCTTGCATTCAGACAGGTAGCGAGTGAAGAGCCGAGCCAATGTATTGATGAGTACTGACGGCAGGTTTTTCAGGGGTTCAGGTCTGACCTTGTCTGGGCCGGGTGCTGTTTGTTTCTTTACCGACGAAATGGCGTGTCGGATTTCGGACGGGAGAACGTTGGGAACGACATATCAATCCTGTGGAATTTGGTATGTCGGCAAGTGGACATGTGTATCATGGTCAGTGGTTTTTCATAACAAACAATACACAGTATATTATTTCAGTTCTGCTATTGGGGCCTGGGTTGGTGTTTGGGGTGGAACCTTCCAAAATATGGTGGTGGGAAGGTGTCATGGTGGTGGAATTGGTGTTTGTGTATTAATTGTAATCAAATATTGTGAACTACTTTATAAAATTTTAAAAAATTAAAATAACCTAATATCCGAGGCCAGTGAAAACAGGGGCCACGCGGACTAGTGAATTGTTGGGAATTACCACAAATGTTTGGAGATAGAGGGTAGTTAATATAGAGGAGGATTCATCATGACAGCATAGTTAGAAATGATAACTCTGGACAAGAACTGAGTGTTGAAAGTATATAAAGGGATATACATAACTTTTCAGCGTCTGTGTTGCACACCATAATTACTAAAAAGAGAATGAGAGAGAAGAGAGGTGCCTCCCATAGAAGCAAGCTGGGAGGGTGACTTGAAGTGGTCAGAGGGAAACTGGGAACACTGGTGCTGGGAAATTATACTGGTGGAGGGATGGGTGTTAGAACATTGTATGACTGAAACCCAATCATGAAGAGCTTTGTAATGCTCTATCTCATGGTGATTCAATTTAAAAAAATTTAAATAATTATAATAAAAAATAAAAACTTGCATGGTAATGGATTGATATTTTCCACAGGTACTATAATGAATCTGCTTTCCCTCCACTCATTCTGTCCTCATCATTCAATGAGAATTGGATACACTCTGACATGGAAAATGAATCGTGCCATGGCCTAACCCAACCAAAATATCAACAATTCCTCACTAGATCCTCTGCCCATATCTCCCTATCTCCAGCAACTCAGCAGTCAAACCCATAAGCTACCTCTGGTTGGCGGCAGATAATCTCGTCATTGGCCACCATCCAGAGTCATACGAGTCATCCAGAGTCCTTCTCTCCTGGAGGGGAGTATAACATGACACTTGACCTAAGTATGCCACCAGACCCTGAGCCAGGCTATTTCACCCGGGGCGCCCCAGAGGGGTTGGGTGAAACCTCTCCCTGTCCCAAGGGACCCAATCCTGGCAGCCGTAAACCTCCAGAACTCAACCACGGTCATGCTCATGGCCACTCAATACATTTGAACTGAGCCTCACCCATGATTGAATCCCCAGATGCAGGACTTTGTCACTGAGAATTCTGGGTTCAATAGGACCGGGAATAGACATCCTCTGGCCATATGGCCCTGTCTCCAGCAAGTCAATAGGCATGCCCATAAGCCACCTCTGACTGACGCCAGATAATCTCGTCATTGGTCACCATCCAGATCACATCTCCTTCTCTCCCGGAAGAGATCATAATATGACACTCACCAGAAGCATGCTACCAGACCTCGTACAGAGCTGTTTGACTCCACATTTTCAGGTCAAGCCTCACTCATGAGTGAACCTATTCCTGGACTGCATGGCCACATTCACAGCCGTGCAATGCCTCATAGGACACACCCTACCCATACTCCAAGAATATCACACCACATTTGATGGGGTTCAAAGAAGGATGCAACCAATCTTAGAGGGAAATATTTCTTTTACATATATATATATATGTGTGTGTGTGTACATATATATATATATATGCACAGAAGGCTAAACCTTTAACAACATGTTATCTCTTATAGAAGGATTAATGGTCCCTAGGTGAAACACAACAATCTTCACACTCTTTCCTCTAAGGATACATTTCTTTAGAGTTTTCAGCAGTTTTTTTTTATAACAAAATACAAAATATATAGGGCTGGAGCGATAGCACAGCGGGTAGGGCGTCTGCCTTGCACGCAGCCAACATGGCCGACCGGAGTTCCATTCCTCCGCCCCTCTTGGAGAGCCCGGCAAGCTACCAAGAGTATCTGATATACCAGACACAGTAACAACAAAGTCTCCAATGGAGACGTTACTGGGCCCGCTCGAGCAAATCGATGATCAACGGGAGGGTCTTTACTTTACTTTACTTTACAAAATATATTATTTTGTTTTGACTTTGGGGCAGGGGTTGGGGTTCGAGATGGATAGAAACATCTGAAATATGTTGTTGGGAAGGTACAATGGTGGTGGGATTAGTGTTGGGATATTCAATGTAATCAAATATTGTAAACTACTTTATAAAATAAAAAATTAACAAAAAAATAAGCCTCAATAATGTGAAGTTCTGAACGTGCCACTAACATTCTCAAGCATTTCTCTCTTTGGGAAAAGTTGGCAGTCAGGGGATGTTGGAGCACATCTGGCAGTGCTCAGGCTATTCCTGATTTAGTGCTCAGAAGTGCTCAAGAATAAAATGTGGCCAGGTAATCTCATCAATGGACATGATCCAGAGACTCACTGTCCTTCTCTCTTGGAAGAGAGCATAAAACAACGCACGCAATAGCCATGCTGCTGGACCCCAAGCCAGGCTGTTTCGTACAGGGTACCTGGTAAGGGGGCAGGGGAAGCTCCTCCCCACCCCAAGGGACCCAGATCTGGCCACTGAAATCCTGGACTGTGCAGCCACACACTATCACATACCTCACACCACTCATATTCCAAAAGTAGCACACCACATTAAATGCGGTTTAATTTAACAACATATTAGTCATCTCTTATAGAAGGGTTTAATGGCCCTTGGGTGAAATACACTAATCTTCACACACACTACCCTAAGTAAAGTTTTCTGGAGAGTTTTCAGTGATTTATTGCTAACAAACAATAGAAAATAAATTACTTTAGTTCTGCTTTCGGGCAGAGGTTGGGGTTCGAAATGGAAACATCTAAAATATGGTAGTGGGAAGGTCCATTGGTGGTGGAATTGGTGTTCAACTATAAAGTGTAATTGTCAAATATAAAGCAGTTGTCAAATATTGTCAACTACTTTATAAAAGTAGTTGTCTTCGTTGTCTACGCAACAACATCCAATTATGATGAAGGAGAAATTGAGAAGTTCTACAGAAAGCTGAAAAGTTCTATAAAGAAGACCACACCTTTTACAAGATAATTTTGGTGATTTTAATGTCAAGATAGGATCAATAAGATCAGAAGAAGAACTCAACATCGGGATCCATGGCCTAGAATGGAACAGACAGGGTGAGAGACTCTCTGAGTTCATCAAGTTGACCAAGATTATCCATGATAACTCATAGTTCCCGAAGGCCGAAATTAAACGTTGAACAAGGGAGTCTCCCAGTGGATGGTTCCACAACAGAATTGACCATATCATATTCAATTGATGCTTTTGCCTGATGTCGCTGTTGTCCCAAAATTCCATACGGGATCGAACCACCATCTCCTTCATGCAAAATTCTACTTCACAGAATGGGGAGAAAGGGCTGCAAAGTTTAAGAAGAGAACTCCCAGAACGACCACCAACTGGGAGCTCTTTGGCACTATTGCGGCAACATGGGAAGATGCCATCATAGAAAACATTGGCAAGGAATACGATCGACTGGTTCACCACCTCCATGATTGTGTGAGAAACACCAAGAGAGAGATAGTCACAAAAATGCCTGTCTTCGAAAACTCTTGAGCTTATTTGCCAACATGGCTTGGTGCTAGCCGCAGGCAACCACAATCGAATGTCCGAGCTCGCAAAGCAGTGCAGAGAAGTGAGAAAGGAAGAACTTGAAGAGAGATGAGCAGAAATCCAGGCAGACGAAGCAGAAGACAGGAAAAACATTCACAACGCCCTCCTTTTCATGGCCAACTATAAGACCAAGATGACTCCCCTCGGACATCCTGATGGTTCTATCAAGTCTTCCAGAAGGGCTATGGAGAAGATTATCCATGACTTCTACTCAGACCTCTTCGATATCCACATCCACCTACCCACATACCAAATTTCGCAGGATGGATATGTCGTTCCCAACGTTGTCCCTTCTGATATGCGACACGCCATTTCGTTGGTAAATAAGTGAACAGCACCTGGCCCAGACAAGGTCAGACCCAAACACCTGAAGAATTTGCCATTAGGACTCATCAATACACTGGCTCTGCTCTCCACATGCTACCTATCTGAATGCAAGTTTCCCTCCCAGTGAAAAAGCAGCAGGACTGTACTACTGTACAAGAAGGGAGACATCCAAGACATTGGCAACTATTGCCCAATCTTCCTATTGTCTGCCATCTACAAGCTGTTAACTTGAGTCTTCCTGAATAGGATTGGCATAACACCAGATGAAGGACAACCATATGAGCAAGCCGGTTTCCGAAAAAGATTCAGCATGATTAACCATAACCACATGATAACCAAGCTCATTAAGGTATCTCGGGAGTTTAAGATGCAGCTTTGTCTAATGTTCATTGATTGAAAGAAGGCCTTTGATTTTGTTGAGATGGAAACTCTCATCGAAGCCCTAGCCAAACAGGGCTTTCAAACTCAATACATCAGGATCCTGCATGAGCTGTATTATGAATTCACTACAAAGATCTCACCATTCTACAAAGAAGTGATCATCGATGTCAAGAGAGGGGTTTGGCAGGGTGATACCATTTCACCGAAACTCTTCAGTGCCACCCTCGAGAACGTCATGCAATGACTGCAATGGAAAGAAATGGGAGTGAAGATAGACGGTCGGCAACTACACCACCTCCGCTTTGCTGATGACATCATTCTAATAACTCCAAACATTAGCCAAGTGGCAAAAAGGCTGGCTTACTTTGACCGTGAGCGTGGAAAGGTTGGACTACAGCTGAATCTCACCAGGACAATGTTTATGAGAAACAGTCTTGTTCCTGACGTTCCATTCACTCTCAATGGAATGACCATCTCCGAATGCCACAGTCATGTGTACCTAGGTCAAGAAGTCAACATTATGAATGACCTGGCACCTGGGTTGCGCAGGAGGAAGAGAGTGGCTTGGAACACCTTTAAGAGCGTCGAAGAAACAGCTTAGAGGGCAAAGAACCTCTGGCTCTGGGCACATCTCTTTGAATCCACTGTTCTACCTGCATTAACATACGCCTCATAGACCTGAGCCCTATGAAAACTGAATGAGAACGCTATTCACGTCTCCAAAAGAGGAATTGAAAGAACTATGCTTGGAGTATCACACTTCACTCAACTGATTGAAAGAATCGGAAGTTCCGACCTCCGTTGACAGTCAAGAATCAGGGATGCTGTGTCATTTGCAAAGGCGTCAAAAATCAGATGGGCTGGACATGTAATGAAATTTGGAGATGACTGCTGGACTAAAGCCGTTACTGACTGAGTTCCCAGGGTGTCAAAAGATCGCATGGCTGCTCACCTACGAGATAGCCATATTTCTTCATCAAGACTCTGAACAATCAGTTTGAGGCTCTTCGTTCTTGTTCCTAGAACGAACAGACTCCATTGGGCTATGCTAGCACGTGACACGTATGGATGGAGACGTGATTGGCGCCCACTTGAGCAAAACGATGAGTAACGGATGTCAAGTGATCAAGTGAGTTATAAAAATAAAATTTTAATTTAAATGAGCAATTTTTTTTCTTTTTGGCTCACACTCAGCGATGCACAGGGGTTACTCCTGGCTCTGCACTCAGGAATTACTCCTGGCGGTGCGCAGGGGACCGTCTGGGATGCTGGGAATTGAACCCGAGTAAGACGCTGCAAGGCAAATGCCCTACCTGCTGTGCTATCGCTCCAGCCCCAAAAATACATTTTTAAAAGACTCAGATGTGCACTAATTAG
The DNA here is from genome assembly GCF_029834395.1 of Sorex fumeus. Lineage (NCBI taxonomy): Eukaryota > Metazoa > Chordata > Mammalia > Eulipotyphla > Soricidae > Sorex > Sorex fumeus. The sequence goes on along the minus strand of NW_026606076.1, from coordinate 23,187,604 downwards.
CCCTTACTGATCTAGTTTCTGATGTTTCTATTTGTCGTTCTCAATGTTTTGTTGGAATAAACAATATAAAGTAAATTTGTTACGTGCCAAAGGGGGTATATTGGGATTGGGAAGGAAACTGGGAATATTGGTGGAGGGACAGTCACACTGGTGGTGTAGGAACGCTAAATGCTTGAAACAAGTAAGTATTCTCTACCCAGGGCCTTTCTGTAAGCTTATTTTATTTTGATCCATTCCTGGGGACGAGGGAATAGCTCCACGGAGATGCCTGACAGAGTCCTCCTCTCTGGAAAACTGCCCAGGTCTCGGGTCCAAAGGATTGGTGTGCAGTTCAGTGTTTACCTTCAGTGTTGAGGGCCACCAGGGTTGATGCTGCTGATGTCACACCCGGTGGGGCAGATGCGGGGAGGGAGGAACAAAGGGAGCCCGCGTTCAAACTTGGGGTCTTTTGCCAGTCTGGCATGCGCCCCAGCCCTTTGAGATGTTGCCCTGGCCCATGGCAGCGTTTTGAACCCGTTTCAAATACAAACAAAAACCAAGTTATTGGTGTTCATCTTAGGTGTGAAGAATGTATTTGCGGTAGTTGAAATAGCATAAATGAAGTTTCTCCACTTGAGTCAAGTGAAGATACAAGACACACTGTTTCCCTGAAATTGAGACATCCCGATTAAAATATAGAAAGTTGAGATCAATGCACTAGAGTGGGGAAGCTGGCTGGGCTCTGAATCACGGCCAAGTTAAATCATAAAGTTAAAAATAACTTAACTTAAATTCTCAGAAATTGATAACGATTTTATATGATGCCACTCTATTCCCCTCCCCTACCCCTCATTGAAGTCGTCAGAAACAAGAAATTGACAAACACGACTCTGATCCGTTTATTGCTTTGTCCAAATGAGGCGGGGTGGTGGGGAAGAACACACTGCTGCGTAGAGCATGACAAAAAAATTATCCCCCACCGAATTAGTTAAAATAAGGGTTTTTTTTTTTTTAATATAATCACTGGACTGGTGAGAAACGGGCGTTTCACCCTTGGTTATCAGTTCCGACTCTGGCACCTGATCCCCACAGCAAAAGCATTTCAGACACACAAACCCCCGACCCTGACTCAAGGGTGGCTCTCCTAGATCGTGGAGAGCAGGGCGAGGAGCTGTCAGAAGGATACTCCCCTAAAGTTTCTCAAGGAAGATCCAAACCCAATCCCTGTTGTCGCCAGTATAGACACCTCTACGAACCGGCTCCAAACTGCGCTTGTCACCAGCCATCAAATCCGACTCGCCCCCAAGGACTTAACCCACCACCTGCCATCGGGACCCTCTGAGTCCTGGGTGAGGCTCCTCCCTCCCCACGGTCGCTTTCTCCCTGGCCCGCTGTAGGCTAAATCAGACCCCATCCTGCTGACCTGTCATCTGGGGATTCCTGAGATTCTTGAGATGCTCGGGATCCACAACGAAATTTTCTAGATCTCATCCTAGCAGACCACATTCCACGACTAACCCTTGGATGCCGAGACAGGCAATGGGCAAACCTTGCCCCAGGGCAGGAAATACCTATGAACACGCTTCCTATTGGTCCGCGTTTTGTCCCGCTCCTCTCTCATTGCCTGTTGCTAAGGCCTAGCGCCCTGCGGACTGATTTCTGGGGGCGAGCTCAAAGGTGTATGCTCTTTAGCCAGGAAACCTTTGTGCTCCAGACACCAGCTTCTCTTCCGTACCATTAGATGCTGACCGTTAGACTACATACCCTGTACTTCATCTCCGGACCTAGTCCTCCAATGCCTGTTTATAAGCTTTTCCGCGTGTTTTGCAAAACCCAAAACAAATACCCTGACCTTGGCACCAATTCATTAGAAGGTCTCAGTGGACCTATATAACAGAGTTTTAGAAATATTAAGATCAATCGTAGGATATTTGAAGTTTACGTTTAGCCAATAAGAGATCTGTCCAAGTTTCCATAAGATTCACTTGCCACATGTGTATTGGTGGTGGTGGGGGGGGAGGGAGTTAACACTTCCTAATTAAGGAACTTTCTATAAAACTTAACTTACATGTGGCCAGCCCAGGACTTTGAACTTGGCATCTGGCACAGTGAGTTTTGATGCACTCATTACAAATCTTGCTCTGCCAAACCCAGTATTGCGGCTCAAATAATAAAGAATCTCGGACAACCCTGCCTTTCCTTAGCATTTCTGGTTCACGGATGCAGGCTAACAAAATAAAAGGTGACTGACAGTTAACAGAATTTCACATTCAAACTAATACACACAGCGCTTCAATCTTTGTTTTCTTTTATCTCGAAATTTATATGTATATATATATTAATGAATCACCATGAGATACAGACTTACAAACTTTCATGATTGCGTTTTGATCTTGAAATCTTTTGAGTCAAATAGAAAGTGGTTTGTAGGAAGCTCATAGCTCTGGGTATGTTGTATAGTAATACCCTCAATGTAATACTCAGGAAGGTTAAGGTGTTTTACTGGTGTGACAGAGAATTTATGTATTTCTCAATATATAGTGTTATATATTGTTATATATAACAATATATGTTATATAACTATAAATAATGTTATATATATATATATGTATATATATATATATATATAGTCTCCTGCCCCTGCGCCTGACTGTCCTCGCCGCCGGGGCCCCTTGGAGGGGAGCGGGTTGAGCTTTCCTCCCCGCCTCGACCAGGGCTCCGGCAGCAAAAGACTTCCAGGACGAGCCACCACCATGCTGAGACCACTCTCCGCACACATGAAGGTACTGGAAGAGGGACAAAGTCACGCGGGTTCCGGGGCCGAGATCTCCAAGCCTATTCGGATTTGGGTCAAGCATCCTCCATCCAGATCCTCCAAATTCCAATAGGCGGGGGTCACACCCACCAACTGGTCCCCTGGTGCCATGTAATCCCATCAGCGGCCAAGACTCAGACTATAAAAACCAGCTCTTATTATCTCATTCCTACTTTGGACAAACTGGCAGGCTACCGAATGTAGCGTGCCCACCCGGCAGAGTCTGGCAAACTCCCTGTGGCGTATCCAATATGTCAAATACCAGTAACAATGATGGGTCTAATTCTCCTAAAAGAGCCTTGAATATAATCTCAGGGCTAGGATGAAGGAGACGTTACTGGGGCCTGCTCGAAGCAATTGACAATTAACAGGATGATTTGTGATTTGTGATTGAGTGTTATTTTATTCAGTTTAAATTGTTTGTCTCTTGGTTATGGGAATATCTACAAGGTCTTATAAACCTGTTCCCTCTCCCCTGGCAATCACTTCACTTAATCGCTTAACTTCCCATTAGTTAGTCGTCAATTTGCTCGAGCGGGCACCAATAATGTCTCCCTTTGTCCCTGTCGTGTACTAGTGTAGCCCAGTGGCATCTGTTCACTCTGGGAACATGAAGAGCCTCAAACCGATCGTTCATGATCTTGACGAAGAAGTCTGACCATCTGGTAGGTGGGCGGCCATGCGGTCTTTTGACATCCCGTGGAATCCAGTCAGTAACAGCTCTAGTCTAGCGGTCATCTTTAAATCTCATTACGTGACCAGCCCATCTGATTTTTGACACCTTGGCAAATGAGACAGCGTCCCTGATTCTTGATCGTCGTCGGATGTCAGAACTCCGGATTCTTTCTCTCATTTGAGTGAAATGCAATATTCCAAGCATAGCTCTTTCTATTCTTCTTTGGGGGACCTGAATAGTGTTCTCATCTTGTTTGCGTAGGGACCAGGTCTTTGAGGCATATGTTAATGCAGGAAGAACAGTGGAATCAAAGAGATGTGCCCGGAGCCAGAGGTTCTTCGTCCTCTTAGCTATTTCTTCAACATTCTTGAAGGTGTTCCAAGCCGCTCTCTTCCTCCTGCGCAGCTCAGGTGCCAGGTCATTTGTCATGTTGACCTCTCGACCTACGTACACATAGCTATCTTCATTGTCTAAGTACCAACATCTCATTATGATGAAAGAGAAAAGTTCTACATGGAGCTAGAGAAGTTCTATAAAGTCCACACCTTCTACAAGATCATTGTGGGTGATTTTAATGCCAAGATAGGACAGAGAAGATCAGCTGAAGAACTTCACATTGGGACCCATGGCCTAGAATGGAACGAACAGGGTGAGAGACTGTCTGATTTCATCATGTCGACCAAGACCATCCATGGTAACTCACAGTTCCAGAAGGCAGAATCTAAACGATGGACATGGGAGTCTCCCGGTGGACGATTCCACAATGAAATAGACCACATCATATTCAATCGACGGTTTTGCATGACCGATGTCGCTGTTGTCCCAAAATTTCGAATGGGATCAGACCACCGTCTCCTTCGTGCAAAATTCTACTTCACAGAGCGGGGAGAAAGGGCTGCAAAGTTCAAAAAGAGAACTCCCAGAATGACCACCAACTGGGAACTCTTTGGTACTATTGCGGCAACATGGGAAGATGCCATTGTTGACAACATTGACGAGGAATACGATCGACTGGTTCAGCACCTCCATGAATGTGCGAGGAATGGCAAGAGAGAGATAGCCACAAAAAAAACGACTGTCTTCGAAAACTCTTGAGCTAATTCGCCAGCGTGGTTTGGCGCATGCCTCAGGCAACCACAAGCTAATGTCCGAGCTCGCAAAGCAGTGCAGAGATGCGATCAAGGAAGACCTCAAAGAGAGAAGAGCAGAAGTACTGGTAGATGCGGCAGAAACTTGGAAAAGTATTCATTACGCCGGCCTGTCCTTCGTCAACTACAAGGCCAAGATGATTGCCCTACGGCATCCTGATGGATCCATCACATCCTCCAAAACGGCAATGGAGAAGATTATCCATGACTTCTACTCAAATCTCTTCGATAGCCATGTCCACTTGCCGACATACCAAATTCCACAAGATGGATATGTCGTTCCCAACGTTCTCCCTTCCGAAATCCGACACGCCATTTCGTCGGTAAAGAAACAAACAGCACCCGGCCCAGACAAGGTCAGACCTGAACACCTGAAGAACCTGCCATCAGTACTCATCAATACACTGGCTCGGCTCTTCACTCGCTACCTGTCTGAATGCAAGGTTCCGTCTGAATGGAAAACCAGCAGGACCGTAGTACTGTTCAAGAAGGGAGACATCCATGACATTGGCAACTATCGCCCAATCTGCTTATTGTCTGTCATCTACAAGTTGTTCACTCAAGTCATCCTAAATAGGATTGGCAGAACACTAGATGAAGGCCAACCATGCAAGCAAGCCGGGTTCTGCAAAGGATTCAGCACCATTGACCATATCCACATGATAACCAAGCTCATTGAGGTTTCTCGGGAGTTCAAGATGCCGCTCTGTTTAACGTTCATTGATTTAAAGAAGGCCTTTGATTCTGTTGAGACGGAAGCGGTCATTGAAGCCCTAGCCAATAAGGGCATTCAAGGCAGGGCATCAGGATCCTCTGTGAGCTGTATTGCGGAATCACTACCAGGATCTCACTATTCTACAAAGAAGTGATCGTTGATGTCAAGAGAAGGGTGCGGCAGGGTGATACCATTTCACCGAAACTCTTCAGTGCCACCCTCAAGAACATCATGTGATGACTGGAATGGGAAGGAATGGGAGTGAAGATAGATGGTCGGCAACTATACCACCCCCGCTTTGCTGATGACATTGTTTTAATAACACCAAATATCAGCCAAGCGGCACAAATGCTGGCCGACTTTGACCATGATTGTGGAAAGGTAGGACTACAGCTGAATCTTACGAAGGCAATGTTTATGAGAAAAAGCCTCGTTCCTGATGCCCCATTCGCTCTCAACGGAACGACGATCTCCGAATGCAACAGCTATGTGTACCCCTGGCAATGAGGCAAGGAAGTAGAGAAGTCCAGTCTTGGGTCCAAAAGCAGGCCCCAGAAGCCTGTTAGCTGGATCCCCCTCTGTAAATGCACTATCTGAATACCTAGAGCAAACTCACTGCATTCTTTAAAGGGTGTGGTAATAATACTTTGGATTTTTCTTTTGTTTTGAGGCCTCACCTGGAAGTACTCAGAAAATACTCCTGGCGGGGCTCAGTGGATCATATAGGATGCTCAGGATTATGCTCATATTAGGTGCATGTTAGGCATCCACCCTACCTGCTGTACTATCACTCCAACCACTATTATGGTAGGATTTTAAATGGAAACTTTAGTAACCCTCCATAAGACGATATTTTTTTTTCTACAGAGAAACCTATCTCTGAGGGGCAAAATGATTCCCCTTCCACATTTACAATTACAGTCACAGATTGTATTCAGTATATTTGCCAATGGGTTCACATTGGTGTCGTAAGAACTGGGGTCAAAATTTATAAATTATTTATTTTTTATTGAATCAGGGTGAATCAGAGCATTACAAAATTGTTCATGATAGTGTTTCAGTCATACAATAATCCAATACCCATCACTCCTACCAGTATATTTTCCCAAAACCAGGGTTCTCAGTTTCCCTCCCACTTCTTCAAGTCACTCCCGACCCCAGCCTGTCTCTATGGCAGGTGCTTCTCCTCTCTCTCTCTCTCTCTCTCTCTCTCTCTCTCTCTCTCTCTCTTTCTAATTTAAGGCATTATGTTCTGCAATACAGATGCTGACAGGTTATCATGTATATCCCTTTACCTGCTTTCAATACTCAGCTCCAGGCATCATCAAGTGGTGAGTTCACAAGGTAAAACGCCGGGGCTACTGCTACGATGCATGTGTGTGTGTGTGTGTTCTGTGACTCTGAGCTGGGTACCCACGTCCCCATCTTCACAGGCTCCCAAACAGAGAGACAGAGAGATGGGGAGATTTGGGACCACAGGCTGATGTTGAAAAATGCACCTTTGATGCTTAGTTGCTAGCATGTTTATAGAATATCTGAAGGGGGATTGAGGTAAGGACATAGGTGTGATTGGTCATGTACATAGATATACATTTGTCAGAGGAAACTCTCTTGGGGAGATCAACTTAAGAAGACACTGTCTCCCAGGGACATCTACATTGCTTTTATCTTTCCCTCTGGTTGTATAAGTTATCAATATATGGGTTGTTTGGATAAACACAGTAAGAGACAAAGATCCCAACACTTAGTTCTCTGGGCTCTGAGAGCAAGCAAGGCTTTTACTGTAAATCCCAGACTAAATCCTCGGGGCAGTTCAGCTTGTCCTTCCCCATGTGGGTCCTGTCGCTTAGGTCGTAACAGTTTTCATCAAGACCATGATGCCTTGCACATGTCGATTGGGGTTCGATCCCAGGCACCCCATAGTGTCCCCCAGGCACACCTGGAGTGATCCCTGAGCTCCGCCAGGTGTGCAAAACAAAACCAAGTGCAACCAGGAGGAAGAAATAGGGCTGTCCGACCTGCCTCTGGCGACCCGCTGGTCCTGAACTCCTGCTTGGGCATCCACAGTTCTCCTAAGTGGATGTGGTTGGCGCCCCAGTGAGTAGTGTTCAGCTGACCTTGGGGGGCGCGGCGGAAGTTTAGCTGGATGTTTAGCACCTCTGCCCCCCATACAAAGGACTTCCAGCTTGGAGCTGATACAGCCACCCCAAACCAGCCTCTCGCCCTGACTCAGAAAAATCTGGTGCTTCCTGGGGCTGGAGCAATAGCACAGTGGGTAGGGCATTTGCCTTGCACGCGGTCGACCCAGGTTCGATTCCCAGCATCCCATATGGTTCTGAGCACCGCCAGGAGTGATTCCTGAGTGCATGAACCAGGAGTAACTCCTGTGCATTGCTGGTGTGACACAAAAAGCAAAAAAAAAAATTCTGGTGCTTCCAGATATCCTTGTTGACCACTGAATTCCATTCTGTTTGAGGGAGACTACTCACTGGCTTCCCCAGACATTTGCAGGAGCAGGGCAGGTTTGGGGTTCCCAGAAGGATGTGGGACCCCCTGGCAGAGCTGTGTGAACCCCACCTCAGCCCAACTCCAGACGCTGCCCCACCCCTGCTTCTGACCCCCTCCCCCGAATCATATAGCCAGATCAGGAGGGGTTGGATGGGGTTTGGACGATGACCCCAGACCCCAATGGTGCTGCCTTCATTCTCGAGGGATCCGTGTGCTAAGAGGAGGCCACCTCTTGTGGATTCGACTCGCTTACACCCGCCAAGGGCTGGAGGGGATGATAGTCCAGCATCTTCCGGCCCTGCCCACGCCCAGTTATTGGGTCTCGGGTCACAGAATAAACTGGTGAATTGTGTCTGGGTGTCCGTGCTGCCTGGGGCTCTCCCCACTCACTCTCTCTGTGGAGGCACACCCAGTGGACAGTGCTCCAGAGCCAGCTGCCAGAGAGGAAACAGGGTGACACAGGAGAGGCTGTGCCTTCCCGCAGTATAATGTCTCCAACCAACTCAGTTTAATGGTCTCCAGACCCCAGGTCCCCACATCACAGCACCCCACATTGCTAAGGTTGCCATCTTCTGCCCTGAGTTTTGGGGTTCCTATACATATGAGAAGTCTCATGTCTTCTGTTCTCCATGGACGAGCATGGCAGGGGCCAGATTCAACTCCAGCATCTCCAGATGTCTGGGGTGAAGGAAACAGTCATCAGACAGACTGGAGTTAGGTTAAGGAGAATTTTAATTAACACAGGAATAATGAGCCTAAGACCGGGCAATCTCCTTCCCTAGCAATCCGAAATACATAACTTCTGCCACGGAATTGTTTTTTGCTTTTTGGGTAACATTGAGCAATGCTCAATGGTTACTCTAGGCTCTACACTCACAAATTACTCCTGGCAGTAATTGAGGTACCATATGGGATGCCAGGGATTGGACCCACGTTGCCTGCATGCAAGGCAAACTTGCTACACGCTGTACTATAGCTCTGCCTCCGAGGATTTTTTAGGGGGCTGCTTTGGTGTGTGCCTATAGAGTTCTGGGGACCATTGAGTACCTGGGATTGAACCTGGTTGGCTACAAGCAGGGTGAGATTATTTTGTTGTTGTTCTGTTTACTTTGAACGAGAAAAGTTATGCTTGTTTGCTCTGTTCATGACCGAGCTCTTTAGAAAGGTTTCCAGTTATAGTAAGCCCCACGTGCCAACACCCCACGTTCTGAAGATGCCCCAACCCTCTTCAACAAAGAAGTGAGGTCAGGGATACAGCAAGATACAGCTCAGAAACCCCCATGTTTAGCGGAGAGAATCCTCCAATAAGGGACTGAGGCTGTTTTGGTTTCATTTGTTTTGTTCATGGTTTGAGGGACAATAATTCAGCCAAACGCAGAGGTTCTCCTGACGCTGCATTCAGGAATCACTCTTGCATGATGGTGGGGCTGTATGGAGAGCCAAAGAAAGAACCAGGGGCCTATGACTGCAAGCCAAGAGCACTAACCGCTCTGCTCTTATTGCCGCGGCCCGAACTGCTTGCTTGATCATTAATGACCCTATACCTAACACTGAAGCAAAGAAATGGGCAGGGAGTCTTAAGTGTGGGAAAAGTCAGGCCGCGGTAGTTCCGCAGAAACGCCACAAGATGGCGCTCTGGGAGTTTCCGTTCCTCAACAGGCACGTTTCTCTTAAGAGTTTTCCAACCTTGGGTTTGCTTCATTGATAAGTATGGTATAATTAAGGATCAAGCAAGCCGCTTCCACAGGTGCTGCAGTACGAGAACCGTGCAGGAGCTTTCTTTCACTAGAGTAACATGGGTTTGATTCCAGCCTTCAGATCTTGTGAGGTACATAACTGATTCTTCTCGGGGGTCAAGTGGGTTGCCTCCGCTTTGTCTCTGCACCACGAGGGGTGCAGAAGATTGAACTTGACGTGGAAAGAACAAGACAAATTCATTTATTTTTATTTTTTGTTCTCTTCTTTCTGAGCTAGAAACCTTCTGAAGCCACTTTGCTATGTCTGTGACCAAGCCATTGAGAAATATTTCCTGCTATGGGCAACCCACACCCCATCACCCCACATTTTGAGGGTGCCCTAACTTCTACGACAAGGAAGACGCAGCATGGATACAGCATGATATAGCTCAGAAACGCCCACGTTGGGGTGAGGGAATCCTGCAATAAGGGATTGAGGCTGTTTTGGTTTTATTTTGTTTGTTCATGGTTTGGGGGACACAAATCCAGCCACACACAGAGGTTCTCCTGACGCTGCATTCAGGAATCACTCTTGCATGATGGTGGGGCTGTATGGAGAGCCAGAGAAAGAACCAGGGGCCTGTGCTGCAAGCCAAGAGCACTAACCGTCCTGCTCCCACTGCAGCGACCCAAACAGCTTGCTTGATCCTTAATTACCTTATACCTAACATTGAAGCAAATAAATGGGCTGGAAATCTTAAGCGTGGGAAAAGTCGGGCAGCGGTATTTCCGTCGACACACCACGAGATGGCGGTGTGGACGTTTCTGTTCCTCTCCAGGCTCATTTGTCTAAGAATTTTCCACCCTTGGGTTATCTTCAGTATTTAGTATAGGGTAATTAAGGATCAAGCAAGCAGCTTCCACAGGTGCAGCGTTAGGGGAGCCTGCGGTTGATTGTCTTTCACTTGAGTAATCTGGGTTCGATGCCAGCCTTCAGATATTTGTGGGGTGGATAGCTGAATCTTCTCGGGGGTCGAGTGGGTTTCCCTAGCTTTGTCTCTAAACCTTGAGGGGTGCAGCAAATTGAACTGAGCCTTTGATGGGCAAGGCAGGGTTATTTTCTTACATTTATTGTTCTTTTCTCTCTGTACAAAAAAGTTCTGAACGCACCTTCTGATGCCTGTGACAGTGCCCTTTTAAGGTTTCCTTTTATGGGCAACCCACACCCCATGATCCCACATTATGAGGGTACTCTAAACATCTTCTACACCAACGTGGGGAATGGAAGAATATACAGTTCTGACACCCTCAAGTCGGGGTGAGGGAATTAGTCATCAATGAACTGAAGCTCTGTGTTTTACTTTTTCTTGTATGCTCCTTTATGATTGTGGCCACACCGGGTATGCTCAGGGTCTTCTCCTGGCTCTGAACTCAGGAAACACTTTGTACATGACTGAAGAACTGTATGGGGATCCTATGAATATACCCGGGTCCTGTGGATACGAGGCAAAAGCCCTATCCTATCTGCTGCCATTGCAGCGGACAAAGCTGCAGTGCTTGATCCTTAATGACCCCATTTAAGCAAAGAGAAGGGCTGTAAATCTTAAACTTGGGAAAATTTGGACTACGGAATTTATGCCGAAATGCCAAGAGATGGAGTTGTGGGCGTTTCCATCCCTCTCCATGCCCGTTTCTCTAAGAATTTTCCACCCTTAAGTTTGCTTCTGTGTTAAGTATAGGGTAACTAAAGATCAAGCACGAGCTTCAAAGGGGAGTGGTAGGAGAGCCTTGAGGTTGCTAGTCTTTCACACAGGTGACAAGCATTTGATTTCCATCTTCAGATCTTGTGGTGTACATAGCTGAATCACCTTGGGAGTCCAGGGGCTGCTCCATCTTTGCTTCTGGATCACGATGGGTGCAGAGGATTGAACCTGACGTGGATACAGCAAGGCAAATTTGCAAGGCTGAAGCCATGGCACAGCAGGTATGGCGTTTGCCTTGCATGCGACCTTCATGGTCGACCCGAGTTTCATTCCTCCACCCCTCTCGGCAAGCTACCAAGAGTATCTTGCCCACACTGTAAAGCCTGCCAAGCTACCCGTGACGTATTCGATATGCAAAACACAGTAACAAGTCTCACAATGTTACTGGGCACGTTCAAGCAACTCTATGAAAAACGGGAGGACAGTGACAGTCTGAGCTGAAAAACATCTGAAGCTACTTTGCTATGTCTGTGACCAAACCATTTAGAAATATTTCTGCTATGGGCAACCCACACTTCATCACCCCACGTTCTGAGGGTACCCAACCCTCTTCTACGAGGAAGAGGCAGCATGGATACAGCAAGATACAGTTCAGAAACGTCCACGTTGGGGTGAGGGAATCCTTCAATAAGGGACTGAGGCTGTTTTGTTTTTATTAGGTTTGTTCATGGTATGGGGGCCACAAATTCAGCAACGCGCAGAGGTTCTCCTGGCTCTGCACTCAGGAAGCACTCGGGCATGATGGTGGGGCTGTCTGGAGAGCCAAAGAGTGTGAGAGCTTTCTTTCAATTGGGTAATCTGGGTTTGATTCCAGTCTTCATATCTTGTGGGATACATAACTGGACTCACTATAAACAGTGCTCCACTCCCACAGTCCAGGGGCTTCTTACCTGGGGCGGTTTGTGTTCATGAACTTAGCAGAACAGTCTCCGAATATCTTTTCCCAGTGGAGCGCTTGTTTTCAAGCGTGGGTGCTCACTTCCTACTGGTAACCCACAGAAGACATCCTACCTGTCTTGGCATCCTCATGAGGCTGAGGGCATAAATGCTCACTCGAGATTTTGTCACAGTGTGCATGACCAGAAGAATTCCACCTGGGCTGTTTCTACCCAAGGAAAAGCAGAGAAGGATTCCAATTACTGTGCTGTGCCTGATAGTCTTCTGGTCAAAAAAAAATTCTAGACCTGCAAGTTGGTTTCTAACATTAACCCAACTTGGTTGCAATTCTGACACGTGGATGGATTTTCCAGGCAACGACCTAATGTTTCAGCAAGATGGACAAGCAAAATAGACCGACAGCAGGTCACATAGCTGTGTATTATTTTTCCAACTCTAAGAACAGACACAGTAATGGAAATTACTCCCTCTGCAGAAAATGGAAGCACCAGTTTTGAGTGAAAATAAAAGGGGCCCGAGACTGGGATTGGTACTAGCTTAGTGTGGAGCTTAGTGGGATAGCTTAGTGGGATACACGTGTGAAGGCAATGATGCATCCCCTCACAGCCGAGACAGACCTTTGAAAACATCTCACCTAAAGCAGATATCTCTCGAGGATCAATGAGTTTTCTGTTATCTTGATCTATTCACTTAGGTGGAGAGAGGGTCACACCAGCATTGCTCAGGGATTCCTGCTGCTGGGACTCTCAGGGCCGCGAGAGATAACCAGGAAAAAACTGCCTTTCTTCAAACACTCTTGAACTTATTCGCCAACGTGGCTTGGCACATGCGTCAGGCAACCGCAAGCGAATGTCCGAGCTGGCAAAACAATGCAGAGAAGTCATCAATGATGATCTCAAAGACAGGAGAACACTGATGCTGGTAGATGCGGCAGAAGCTGGGAAAAGCATTTGTAATGCCCGCCTGTCCTTCACCAACTACAAGACCAAGATGACTGCCCTCCAACATCCTGATGGATCTATCACATCTTCCAGAAGGGCAATCAGAAGATTATTTATGAATTCTACTCAGATCTCTTTAATAGCCACGTCCAACTGCCCACATACCACTTACTGCGCAATGGATATATTGTTCCCAATGTTCCCCCTTCCGAAATTCAACACGCCATCTCATCGGTAAAGAAACAAAGAGCACCTGGCCCAGACAAGATCAGACCTGAACACCTGAAGAACTTACCATCAGTACTCATCAATACACTGGCTCGGCTCTTCACACGCTGTCAGAATGCAAGGTTCCATTCCAATGGAAAACCAGTAAGACTGTACTACTATACAAGAAGGGAGACATCCACAACATTGGCAACTATCGCCCAATCTGCCTATTGTCTGTCATCTACAAACTGTTCACTCGAGTCATCCTGAATAGGATTATCAGAACACTAGATGAAGAACAACCTTATGAAAAAGCTGGGTTCTGAAAAGGATTCAGTACCATCTACCATATCCACATGATTACTAAGCTCATTGAGCTTTCCCAGGAGTTCAAGATGCCGCTCTGTCTAACGTTCATTGATTTAAAGAAGGCCTTTGATTCTGTTGAGATGGAAGCGGTCATAGAAGCCCTAGCCAATCAGGGTTTACAAACTCAATACATCAGGATCCTCCGTGAGCTCTATTATGGATTCACTACCAGGATCTCACCATTCTACAAAGAAGTAATCATCCATGTCAAGAGAGGGGTTCGGCACGGTGATACCATTTCACCAAAACTCTTCAGTGCCACCCTCAAGAACATCATGCGACGACTGGAATGGGAAGGAATGGGAGTGAAGATAGATGGTCGGCAACTACACCACCTCCACTTTGCTGATGGCATCGTTGTAATAACACAAGACATCAGCCAAGAGGCACAAATGCAGACCTACTTCGACCGTGAGTGTGGAAAGATTGAACTACAGCTGAATCCTACAAAGACAATGTTTATGAGAAACAGCCTTGTTCCTGATGCTCCATTCGCTCTCAATGGAACCACCATCTCCGATTGCAACAGGTATATATACCTAGTTCGAGAAATCAACATGAATGACCTGGTACCTGAGTTATGCAGGAGGAAGAGAGCGACTTGGAATGCTTTCAAGAGCGTTGAAGAAATAACTAAGAGGACAAAGAACCTCCAGCTACAAGCACATCTCTTCGATTCCACTGTTATTCCTGCATTAACATATGCTTCAGAGACCTGGGCCCTATGAAAACAGGATGAGAACGCTACTCGGGTCTCTCAAAGAGGAATCGAAAGAGCTATGCTTGGAATATCACGCATGACTCAAATGAGAGATAGAATCTGGAGTTCTGATCTCTGTCAATGGTCAAGAATCAGGGACACTGTCTCATCTGCCAAGGCATCAAAAATCAGATGGGCTGGACACGTACTGAGGTTTGCAGACAACCACTGGCCTAGAGCCATTACTGACTGGATTCCACAGCACGTCAACAGATCGCGTGGACGTCCACCTACAAGATGGTCAGACTTCTTCATCAAGACCCTGAATGATCAGTTTGAGGCTCTGCATGTTCCTAGAACGAACAGATGCCATTGGGCTACACTAGCACGCAACAGGGATGCATGGAGATGTTACTGGCACCCACTCGAATAAATCGATGAATAAAGGGGGATCAAGTGATCTATATTTTAGGTTTTAGAATTACTTCTTTCATGCAGCAACACGGTTGGAACTGGAATATACTGTCTTGACTGAAGTTAGCCATAAAAACAAAACAAAACAAAAAAAAACTGGATGATGTTCACTCATTGGTGGAATACCGAACACTGGATGTGGAAATGTACTGTAAAGGGGCTGCTTCAATCATCCCTGATTCCAGTGTTTAGAGAGAAGGCGGACAAAGAAGGAAAGAAATTTGGGGCGGAAGAGAACCAGAAGTTTACAGGGATCAGGGATTCATTTATGCCAGTAACATGAGTGAGGGGTGTAGCCATTTACCCAAAATACAGATGCAACAGAACTGAAAACAAGAGATCTAAGCTGTGACCACTGAAACCTAGTCATGTGCTTGTCCAGATGACAGGCGGGGGTAGAGTGGGGACTGGGGTGGGGAGGGAATACGGGAACATGGGTAGAGGGAAGCTGATGCAGGGATTGGTGTTCAATTATTGTACGCCTAAATACAACTACTAAAAACTTTTAAAATACTGGCACTTTAATGAAAACTTTAAAAAAACAATACAATAAAATAAATTTCCAGATTGCAGTACCCACTGAGGTTAAAGACCCTCTAGTCCCAGCATTAGGCTCCGATATTTCTCCTGTGATGCTGAGACCATAGATGTGGTTGTGGGGATGGAGCCGGACCCCACCTTTCAAGTCGCATGCTCGGTCCACTGAGCAATCCAACGGCATAATAGTTAGTTTCAACAAGAGAATCTTACAGCACACTTGTATGCAATACCCCTGTTTCCTAAAGAAATTGCTGTAATGCCATATCCTGAACCTGTGATTTGAGTTCTGAAATCAAACAAAATGCACAATGAGAATTAGTCCAATATTGAATGGGATGCAGTAGAATGACCAAGCAGGTGGAGGACATCTCCATAGTTCTCACAGTCAAAACAAACCTACAGAAATGGAAAATCTGTGGGAAATGTTGCTAGGAGGAGCTTGGCAATCCCCAAAAAATCCTTTTGGGTTTTGTTTTTAATCAGACCCAGTGATGCTTGGGATACCATAGGGGATGCTGGACATCGAAGGTAGGTGGCATCTGTAAGGCGAGCACCCACAGTGATGCACTGCTCTTCTGGTCCTAATTAACTTCACTATGGGCTCACAGTCACAATTTAACATACACACAATAAAACAATTTTTGGTGCGTACAAGCGTAGAGCAGGTAGGCATTTGACTTGCATGAGGCTGACAGGGGTTGATCCTTGAACACTGCCAAAAGCAACTTATGAGAATCACCAGGAATAATTGCTGATCATCCCCAGGCCCCAAAACAAAAGAACACTCAATTTCTTCCCATATTCAAAAAAACATGGCAATGATACAAAGGCAAAGATATGCATGGTGTCAGATTGACTGAGCAGAGTCCAGAAAGGGCACCCGGCCCTTTCCGTGTACAGTCAGGCTAGTTATAGCCGGGAACACAAGGGCTTTGAAACACATGTACTACTCGACATAACTGACAAGTGAGGAAGAATGACAACAAAGTCAAGAAAGGAAAGAACAGGATCTCTCCATAATGAACAGATCCTGGGAGAAGATACCCCTACCCCCATGCCACACCCCCATATCACATGTTCTAGGGATGAGAAGGGGATACTCAATGTCCAATGAGCAACTCAAAGATGTTGTGGACTGGAGAACTCCTGGGTTGGCCACATGCAAGGCAAGCATCCTTGCTCTACTATTCCTCTGGCCATTTCTAAATAAATGGGAGAAAACGGGAAAAAATGGGAGAGCAATTACAAAGCTTTCAGGTTTAATTTTTCGTCATACAATGAAACACCCGTCCCTTCACCGTGCCTATTTTCCACCACTAAAAACCCAAGTATACTGCCATTCCACACCTCCCCCTACCTGTGGGGCAGATAATTTCCACATTCTTCTTACTACTTTGATTACATTCAATATTTTGACATGAGACCCACCATTATTATTTGGGATTTTTACCCCAGCACTCAGGTCTGGCGAAAATGCAACAGTAGACAATTCTTTTTCGATTGCTGGTTATAAATAACATATAATTTTGAAATTCTGAAATTTTAACAACTAAATCTGGAGGGATTTCTGCCAAAACCTGCTGGCTTCCGAGATTTGTGCCTGAGTCTCTGGGATTATGGCCATTAAACAGCTTTATCATGAGTCAGAGAGGCGGTTCGTGGGAATCGCTTAGGCTCTTGTTGGGGTGGGGAGGAATTGGCCGGCTCCACCCCATCCTGAGAGTCCCCACGTAGCTTCGTGAGTGTGGGTCCAAACCTAACTTTCCAAAGGCCTTTGGAGGATTGAGGCCACTGAGCCGCCAAGTGGGAGTCGTTGGGGGAACAGCACCAATTCCCCCTGGAGTGTACCGGGGACAGTAACTTACTGCAGGGTCCAGAGGCATTTCTGCTAAAAGGCGCTGGGTTTTGAGATTTGTCTTTGTATTTCTGGATAGCACCAAATGAAGGCAGGCCTTCCCACAAGTCTGACACGGATAAGGTTTCCCTCCACTGTGAATATTCTTGTACTTAGCAAGGATTCAGAATGGCAGAAGGCCTTCCAATATTCCTCGCATATATAAGGTTTTTTTTCCGGCATGAATGCTCCTATGCACACTACTTCTGAGGGTTCTCAAAAGGCCTTTCCACACTTCTTATATGTATACAGTTTCTCTCCTGTGTGTATTCTCCTATGTAAATTAAGTATTGAGGACATACAGAGGCCTTCGCACATTCTTTACAAATATAGTTTCTCTCCAGTGTGAATTCTCCTATGTACATTAAGGCTTGAGGCTTCAGGAAAGGACTTCCCACATTCCTTACATATATACGGTGTCTCTCCACTGTGAATTCTCCTATGTACAGTCAATTGTGAGGATGAATTAAAGACCTTTTCGCACTCCAGACATATCTAAGTCTTCTCTCCATTATGAATTCTCATCTGTAGAGTAAGGGAAGAGAACCATGTGAATCCCTTCCCACAGGTCTGACACTGATGAGGGTTCTCTCTGAGATGAATTTTCATATGTGCAGTAAGTCTTGATAATCCAGCAAAGTCCTTCCCACATTCCTTACATATATATATATATGTTTCTCTCCAGTGTGGAATTTTCCTATGTTCACGAAGTGTAGAGGCTCCAGCGAAGGCCTTCCCACATTCCTTACATATATACGGTTTCTCTCCAGTGTGAATTCTCCTATGTACACTAAGTCTTGATGCCAAAGCAAAGGCCTTCCCACATTCCTTACATATATACGGTTTCTCTCCAGTGTGAATTGTCCTATGTAGACTAAGTCTTGAGGCTGTAGCAAAGGCCTTCCCACATTCCTTACATATATACAGTTTCTCTTCAGTGTGAATTCTCCTATGTACACTAAGGATTGAGGCTTCTGCAAAGGACTTCCCACATTCCTTACATATATACGGTTTCTCTCCAGTGTGAATTCTCCTATGTACTGTAAGTTTTGAGGCTATAGCAAAGGCCTTCCCACATTCCTTACATATATATGATCTCTCTCCAGTGTGAATTTTCCTATGTTCACTAAGTCTTGAGGCCAAAGCAAAGGCCTTTCCACATTCCTTACATATATACGGTTTCACTCCAGTGTGAATTCTCCTATGTGCACTAAGGTTTGAGGCTACAGCAAAGGCCTTTCCACATTCCTTACATATATACGGTTTCACTCCAGTGTGAATTTTCCTATGTACACTAAGTCCTGAAGCTCCGGCAAAGGCCTTTCCACATTCCTTACATATATATGGTTTCTCACCAGTGTGAATTCTTCTATGTACACTAAGTCTTGATGATTCAGCAAAGGCCTTCCCACATTCCTTACATATATATGGTTTCTCTCCAGTGTGAATTCTCCTATGTAAATTAAGTCTTGAGGCTCTAGCAAAGGCCTTTCCACATTCCTTACATATATACGGTTTCACTCCAGTGTGAATTTTCCTATGTACACTAAGTCCTGAAGCTCCGGCAAAGGCCTTTCCACATTCCTTACATATATATGGTTTCTCACCAGTGTGAATTCTTCTATGTACACTAAGTCTTGATGATTCAGCAAAGGCCTTCCCACATTCCTTACATATATATGGTTTCTCTCCAGTGTGAATTCTCCTATGTACACTAAGACTTGAGGCTACAGCAAAGGTCTTCCCACATTCCTTACATATATACGGTTTCTCTCCAGTGTGAATTCTCCTATGTACACTAAGACTTGAGGCTTTCACAAAGGCCTTTCCACATTCCTTACATATATATGGTTTCTCTCCAGTGTGAATACTTCTATGTATACTGAGGCCTGAGGATCGAGTAAAGGCATTATCACACTCCTGACATATAGAAGGCTTCTCTCCACTATGAGTTTTCATAGGTCTATTAAGACTCGAGTTCTGAATAAAGGCCTTTCCACATGCCTGACATTCATGAGGTTTCTTTCCTGTATGAATTCTCCTATGCATAATAAGATGTGATGATTGATCGAAGGCCTTCCCACATTCTTCACATGCAAAAGGTTTCGCTCCTGAATTTATTTTCATATGGTCATGATGAAGTAACCCTTGACTCACACTTTGTTCTCGGCGCTGACTTTTCTGGGGATTCTGTCCACTGTGGTTTTCTAAGGGAACACCACAGTGCTGAGAACATGGGGAGGCTCCCCAACATTCCTTACACTTAGATGGGTTCTGCTCACGGTGACTTTGGTTGAGGGTATGTTGCTGTAAGGGACTCACTATAAACAGTGCTCCTCTCCCTAGCAGCTGCCCCCCTGGGGAATGTTGTGCCTGTGAACTGAGAATAACACACTCCAAGGAACTTTTTCCAGGAGATGGCTTCTTCAGAGTGAGGTAGCTCTCGCCATTCTGATCACCCTCAGAAGACATCCCGCCTGTCTCGGTGTCCTCATGGGGCTGAAGGCAGGATTGCTCACTCGAGACATTATCATACAGTGCAGGATCAGAGACATTCCACTCGGGGTGACAGCTTTCCTGTAGAACAACAGAGGATTCTAATTATTGACTTATTCACTGAGTCTTCCTGTCAAAAATCTGAGCCCTTCAGATGTGCTTTCACACATATGCACCACACAAATGCAATTACTGATATATGAATTGTCTTACTATAGAATAACTTCATGTTACTGTAAGTTGGACACACAAAATTGATGGATGCAGAGTCAGTAAATTTTGTGACTTTCCCCCATTTAAATTAATGAAGGAATACAACTGGAATAATTCCTTCTATAGAAAACAGATTCATCCATTTCAATAGAAAATGAAATAGATTCACATGTGGATTTGATTAAAGTTTAGCGTGGAACCTTTGATGCAGGGGTGAAGACAACGCTACATCATCACGCAGCTGAGACAGACCACGTGGCCATTGCAAAGCTCTCACCACAAGTGATGGCTTTCAGGATCAATGAAGTTTTTTCGTCTATCTGTTTTGTAGTTTCTATTTAGTGGGGGTTGGTTGGGTGGAGGGGCACAGCATGCAGTGTCTAGGATCAGTTCTGTGGGTCTATGGTGTCTATAACGCGTGCAAAGAAAGTATATTTCTCACTGCACGATCTACAGGGCCCACAAATTGGCTTTATATACAACTACCACTGTCAAGAAAATTAAAACTCACAGTATTTTTATACATGGTTGATTTCAGCACCTAGTGAAGCTAAGGGTCCTCTACTCCAAGAATCAGGCTTTGGAATTCCTCCCTGCCACTCCCAGCCTTCCACCTTAACAATCACATAGTTGGTCCACTCCTGCTGGCATAATAATATTTATTCTGAATTAGTTAATCTTACCAACTCACTCGTACTTGCTGATCCCATTCCCAAATCAAAGTGCTGTAATGCCAAATCCTGAAGTCGCGGTTTCATTTCTGAAACTGAACAAAACATGCAATTCAAGCACATGTCAAAAAATGTAGCAAAATGATGCCATGTAGTTAAGAGTACATCTCTGTGGTTCTCAAAGTCCAAAGAGTCCCACACTAAAGAAAAGATTCGGAGAGTGGAAAACTGTGAGTATCTTGGCAATTCTACACTAGGTTTTGTTTTTGTTTTTGAGCAGACCTAATAATGTTTGGGGAACCAGGTTATTGAACAAATTATTGAACAGGTCACCGTCAAGAACTGCAAGGCACTCCCTGCTGTACTATCATTCACATCCAAACTATTATGGTCTTACTTATTCAAAAGCCATGGAAGCAAATTATAGGATCATTCTGTGACTGACAGTCCAGAGGAATGAAGAGCAGCGTGAGTGTGGCACAGACCCAAGGATCCAGGAGACCAAGGCCCCGGTCTCAGCAACGTGTTTCATACATGCTCAGGTCACCCATACACTGCACAGGACCTGAGCCAGGAAGGGCCCTCAGACACTCACCTGCACACACACCTCTCTTCCCCGAACTCAGGGCTCCTCCTTCCAGCCAGGAGATCACCGCAGGCTTCATCCCAGAGTGTCCTGCCCCGACAGAGACAGAGGCATGGATAAGTGACAGGGAAAACGTGAAAGGTAAATACCCATGTTTTCCTGATATAACTGTGCAAATATCTGAAAGGCATAAACAGAATGTCCATTTCCAAAATGCCACATATTTCTAGTCATTCGAGAGGTAAGACCCAGGAAAATACCACAAATACTCTAGACATGGCCTTGTGTATGGCCGACAGGGGGGTTGATCAGCTCAGTATGTTGTTGGTTTTTGTCTTGTTTGGGGTCTCACCTGGCAATGATCAGAGGTGATTCCTGACTCTGTATTCAGAAATTACTGCTGCTGGTGCTGGGGGATGATATGGGATGCCGGGGATTTTACCCACGGTGTGCCGCTTGCAAGAAAATCACTTTCCTCCCTGTACTGTCTTTCTAGGCCCAGCAGCACATGGAGGTTCCTGACCACCTCACGAACTCATCATGGATTTCAGTAAAACTAAGTGCATAATAAATATGGAAATGGCCAAGGCTGGTAAGAGACCCTTATTTTTTTAAGCTAAAAAATGTATCCAGAAAGAGAGCACTGCAGGAGTTTCTCACGGCCAATCCAGTTGCAATACCTGATATCATCTAGGGTCCCTCATGCCAGCCAGGAGTGATTCCTGAGTGCAGAGTACAGGAGCAAATCCTAAGTCCTGCGGAAGTCTCACAAGAACCATTAGAAGTAAATCCAAGTACTGAAATAGGGCAGCGAGTAATGAGTTGAGAGACGAGATAGCAAATCCTGTGGTGAGGCACCAACATTTTAAGTTGCCAAGTCCACGGTACCCCATGGCCCCTGAGCACTCTTAGGAGTCATCCGTTAGCACAGAGCCAGGAGAATTGTGGACTGTGCCTCACAAACAAAGGCAACAGCAAAACCAATTAAACACACAAAAATTCGTGTAGTACACAAAGTAAATTGATTCACCAATGGATGGAACTATTTAAAGGGACCTGGGCGATAACTGGGCAGATAGGGATCTTCCCATGGGCACAGTTGAAACGGGTTGATCTGAATCACCCCATAGAGTACCGCTACCCCACAAGAATGATTTCTGAGGACAAAGATGAGAGGAAGCCCTGAGTATATATAGGTGAACCCTAAAAATAAACCAGGGAGGGAACAGCTACTGCGCGGCTGTCCAACATCCCAACCTGTCACAGAGCTACTGTTGGACACACAGCTGCCGCCCAACCCCAGGGAGCACACGTGGGTCTTTTCAGACAAAGTTGGCTCCACACTGTTCTCACCGACAGCCTGCAGATGCTGGTAGGTCTCCAGCAACACGTCCCTGTAGAGCTTCTGCTGAGAGGTCGCCAAGTATGACCATTCCTCCGGGGTGAAGTTCACAGCCACGTCATGGAAGGTCACTGCGTCCTGATTCAGCACACAGGAAGGGTGGGAGTCAGAGTCTATCTTAGCCTCATTCCCACTACTCTGAGGCCAGGTCCCAGGGTCCTATATTGTCGCTTGTCCTCTCCCCTCCGAATGAACAGCCTCCATACACACGCATGACTGACGGGTCCCAGAAATCACATAAGTCAGCTAGTTCTGCTAAAGTGGGAGGACGTTATACAGAAGGTTCTTGGATGTATCTGCCTTTCCTGGTAACCCCAGGACCAATTTGTGCACCACTGGTCCAGTGAGCACTGTAGAGAGGATCACCTGAACACAGACTTGTACGATCCAAAAGACTATCCCTGGGTGTAGCAAAAACCACTGCACGCTCACCGCTGCACTCCCACAGCACATGACCACTAGGATTGAGAACTCGACAGTCCATATAGACAACTACTCAGAGCAGTGCATGGCATGTGTGCCTGTAGGAACTCACTGCTCAGGACTGCCCCAAATCCCGCTCAAAGAAGGTAGAAGTTTCTGGACCCCAACATCTCTGCTGGCCTCAGAGATCCTTGGCTCTTTCTCCTTGGGATCAGCGCATGCCCAGAAATCCACACAAAAAATTATGTGAATGTAAGACTATATGACTGAGCAGGTAGTCTCTCCAAAGTAGGAAGGACAAAACAAGAGAAAAGCAAGTCTGGGGGCCCAAGTCACTGTAGTTTCCAGGGCGCAAACAGGGCCAGTACACCCCAGGGTGCTCTGAGGCCAGTCAGTTGTGAATCCAGAGCACACAGTCAAGAGGACAGCTGATGACAAAAACAATGCAAAAGAAACCAAAGCAGCAGGTTGGCATAACAGGACAGCTGTTCCAGGGAGAGCATGTAGGACTGGCGATCCTCAACATCCCATATGGTCCCACAAGCACTGCCAGGGGCAATGCCAGAGTGCAGCACAAGGAATGATTGCAAGAATTCTTGCTCTGCTACCCCAAATAAAATAGAAAACCCAAGATGAAACCTTTGGACCTCCAGCATCCCATTGGTCACCTAGACCTGTCAGGAATGAACATTGAGCACTGAGCTTTGAGTACTCCTCATGCACCACTGGGTTGGCCCCAAAGCCAAATAAAACAAAACAAACATACACAAAAGCAGCTTCAAACAGCAGAATGGGACGATCCGATCGGAAGTCTCATCTTGGAATCCATCCAAAAGAAATCCAAATAGATGGCCCTGGAAGCCGGGGCACTCCTGGTACTATCTCATGTCATTCTATCCATCTACTCCTACCTGGGGACGGTTTTTCAGAAGCCGCGTCACCATCTTCTCCTATCACTGTCGTTCTGAGGATCCGCAGGAGGCTCCGTGCAAAGAACTGGAGAAGTAAGAACAGTGAGCACCAGAGAGCAGCACCTCCTCACACTCCTGAGCTCAGACCAGCCACACCCTCGGGCACAGCCTCACAATTCCACCTCTGGGAGACAATGGCAGAGGCTCCTGTCTCCGCTGGGAATGCAAATTTTGTTGGCATCTGTGCTGCACTTCAGGAGAGGAGACTGGGCCCAGGCTACAGGGGAGGAAAAGACAGCCTTCTCTGATCCCCGGATTCCTCTCTGTCTCCCACAGGAAAGTCCCTGTGGGCCCTTCCAGGGGCCGACTCTCAGCCCAGGAGTTCCCGAATACTAGCGCCCCCCTGCAGGCTGGCAGCAGTGCTGCCCCATGGGAACCGTAGCCTGGAATGTGGCTCCACCATGTGACTTAGAGTGAACAAACCTTCGACACTCACTTGCAGGGTGGATAAGGACATGCACCTGGGCAATCTGTCCTTGGGGACCTCAGTATTTACCACAATGGCAGGTGTCGTTTGCTCAGGGAGAGATGAAGAGTCAGGCGTGCTTTGCAGCTTGATGTGAGGGACCTGAAACTCATGAACCAGAAAAAGATACACGGGTATTGTGGTTAGAAGGCAATAATGTGAACTGGGTGCTTGACTAGATGAACCAATCAATCCTCTGTATCCCCTATGGCCCCCAGCAGCGCCAGGGATAATACCTGAGCTTAGACACTCGAGTAACTCATGAGCATCTCCGCGTACTTGCTCTCTCTCCCCCCTAAAATATAAAGAACCAAAAATAGCCCCCGAAATACATTTTCATTGGCAAACCTCTGCCACCTGCAGGCCCCCTCCCCCCCGCCCCATATACCCCGCATGATCGCGGTTATCACGGCAGACAAGGAAGATGACCAGTAACAGGTCTCCTGCAATTAGGTGGAGGGGCTGAAGCTCTGCTCCTCAAATCTGGAGATTCTACAGAAGCGAGCTTAGGGCCAATGGTTCAAACATGGGACTGCTGGACGATTGGAATAGCCAAGCCCTCAGATGATTCCCGCATTCACCCACTGTTGCCCTATCCCAGAGCTGGAGACAATCATGGCGAAAGAGGCACCCCAGAATCACAAACTCACAACTGTCACTCCTGAACCCTGAGACAGCCCCCACCGCACCCCCAAAGCTCTGCGTCCCCCTAAAACCTCCATCACACCTCACGATCCACCTTGATGTTGACGAACAAGTGAAAAACCAGCGCAAAAGTGCCCCCCAAGTTGGCTCGGCCCCTCGGCTCAGAGTGTGGAAATGGGAAGGCGCAGGTTGCTCACAGGAGGTTGCTCGAATCCTGCAACTAAATCCTTCTTCAGAGTCCCCCTTCCAGGATGGGGAGCAAATATACTTGTCCTTTGCCAAGTGAGCCACAGCCCCAGTGTCTGAGTCAGGAATGGAAAATGAACCATGACATTTATGACATCACTTATGACATCACGTCCATTTCAATTAGGTACCTTAAAGAGCCAGAGTCTAAGCACTGAGAACCTTTTTGCCACCCAGGTGAATCTGTGCTGCAAGGGGGATGGACTCGAATAGAGGAGTGGAGAGGCAAATGCTGGACTGTTCGGTCACACACTGTGGGATTGGGGGTAAGGAGAAGTCCCCTGATCCTGCAGTTGTCAACTAACATCGAATCAATGTTATCTAAACACAGAATGTTACCCTGACTCCTGTCAAATGATCCCCGAGCTCAGAGACAAGAGTAAACACTGAGCACTGTAGGCTGCGGTGAAAAATATAACAAGAAAAAAGGCAAATTCTACCGAAGGGGGGAAAAATGATGTACAAAGACAAATTTGAGAGTGAAACATTAAAAGACTCAAATTTCTGGTCCTTAAAACTTCCCTATCCTTGGGGCTGGAGAGACAGCACAGCGGGTAGTGTGTTTGCCTTGCACGCGACCAACCCAGGTTCGATTTCCAGCATCCCATGTGGTCCCCTGAGCACTCGTCAGTGCAAAGCCAAGAGTAATTCCTGTGCATCGCCAGGTGTGACCCAAAAAAGAAAAAAAAATCCCCTATTTTTGATCTATCCTTCCTACAGAAACTCACAGTTTCTTCTGAATCCCTATTGTTCTTTCACCATTGTTTGTGCATATATATTTGTATATATAACTGTGACTTTGTGTGATTTTTGTTTTGGGGCCACAACCGGCAGATTCAGTGCTTACTCCTAGCTCTATACGCAGGAATCACTCTGGTACAGACATTATGGGAAGCAGGGGATAGAATTTGGGTCGATTGCTTGGATGGTTAAATTCGTACTCACTGTACTATGGCTACAGCCCTAAGTAAATGTGCTTCTACCACACCCAGTGAGATTTCTGAGCAAATGTCCTGACTCCTGGAAAACCAAAACTTTCTTGCTTAAAAAAACAAAACCCTCTACCCTGGTTGGATTCTAGTTCTAAACAATTTAGGTTTAATATTGGTTCATCGTTTCTCATCTGCTACAAGGTGCTGAGGCTAACTGAGTAATAACCATCACAATCACTCCCATTTCCTTAGTATTCATCTTTAACTTCCCTGTGCTCTGCTTCCCCTATACATTATTCACCCATTTCCCATAACCACAACCTGTGAATTGTAAAGTCAGATTCTTCAGAGATCTCTGGATTTTGTATTTGTAAATAAAATGTTGACTTTCTCTTTCCTTTATATCCTCTAGAGTTTACTTTAGAAAAAAAATATCCTTTTTTGCTCCTGAACAAGGACCAGTGCAGTCCCAGGTTGGGAAGATTGTGCTGGGAGGATTGGGATGGCCATGCCCCCAGCCCTCAGCTTTGTATATAAAAAGGAAGGCAATATTATGCTTTTGTAACTTCAGAGTTAATTGACTGCAGACACTATATACTCCTGGGCATTGTCATGTTTATGAGACTTAAACCTCAGCTCCCCTTTATTCTTCGCACCCCAAAAGCAAGAGACTAAATGGACACAGGATAGATGTGAGCTATCCTGGCATTGAAAAGGAACAGGTAAGCACCATAACAAATTCCATTATGTTCCAAACATGAGCAACTGAATAAGGATCCTTCTGTGCTTAGGATGGACTAACCTGTCCTGGGGAGTGTAGTCTGGGAGCTATAGGAGACACCCTATAAACTTAATATACCTCTTACTGTGTCCATTCAAAATGAACAGAAAGAGTAAGTGTAAATTTAAGATGACTGTTTCAATGAATATTAACTAAGCAAAGAAAAAAATATGTCCTTAGAGAAAATCCTGCCCTTGAGCCCTTGAGCTGATCTCTCCTTCAAGTTAGATTTTTGTCCTAGAAGTTTCCCCTGAGGGAAGGGCTTTACATCCTTTGATTGTACAACCACATCTCTGTGTATTTGCTACCCATAACTCTGTGGGATGGGCTGGAGAATAAAGGCTGTGGAAGACAGGTCAGGAGAGGGAATGAGGAGCAGTGGGAGACTGGTATAGGTACATAGGAGAACGAAATAAAGAGCAACTCATCACTGTGAGTCCACAACGTATAATGTGGGGGTGCGGTGAGGTGTTGGTAGCCCAGCGCTCCCTCCACAACTCTGGAACCCTTCCCAACAGAGACAGAGTGAAAGGAAGACAGGAAATCACATCCTGATGGTAAAAGTGACCTGTTTATTGCAGAACAGCTACCATACTTTTAGAACATCTGAGGGGGCATGAGGTAAGGACATAGGAATGACTGATCATTTACGCAGATAAATATTTGGCAGAGGAAATTCTCATGGGGGAGATTCACCTAAGGAGACACTCTGTCTCTTATCTTTTCCTCTAGTTGTATAAGTTATCAACACTTGTAGTTGTTTGGATAAAGACAGTAAGAGACAAAGATGACAAAACTTAATTCTCTGGGCTTTGACAGCAAATAAGGCTTTTTTTTCTTTTTTGGGTCACACCCGGTGATACAAGGGGATACTCCTGGCTCTGCGCTCAGGAGTTACTCCTGGCACTTCTCAGGGTACCATAAGGGATGTTGGAAATCAAACCCAGGTCGGCTGCCTGCAAGGCAAACACACTACCCGCTGTGCTATCTCTCCAGCCCCCAGAGCATATAAAGCTTTTAACACTTACTTCTATGGGCTCTGAGAGCAAGCAAGGCTCTTACTGTAAATCCCAGACTAAGTCTTCAGGCCAGTTCAGCTTGTCCTTCCCCATGGGGGTCCTATCTCTAACGTTGTAACAGTTTGCATCAAGACCATGCATACGTGCATTCTAGAATGTTCCATTCCGAAGCCAGGGTAGTTTTCCCACTTGCCCCGGGTCCATCCAAGTCCCACGGCAGAACCTCCCTTTTGGTGTGTTAGGAGCTACAGAAACTGAAGCTCGAGTCAAGTAATTATGACCAAGCAATTATGCCCAGGAGTGGATATACTTGAGTCCATCAACTCCCAAATATTAGGAGTATAAGCATCGATGGTCTTTCTGTGTTTAACCAAAGAACAGTGCTGTAGAGTAAAAACATAAAAAACTATAGGGGAAACAGGAAAGCAGGTACAAATACACAGCCACTTCAACTACAAAGCAGTACAAATACAAAGTTGAGAATTACCAGAAAGTTATGGTTTATAAGTAATCAAGACTGACCTGGGGAACTGAGACAACGCGAGGGAACTGTTACATACAAAGGAAATGTTAAAGATAAACTTTAACTAAATTAGAGATGTTAGCAAGGACATGATAAGCTTCTCTGGAAGAAGGAAAAGGGGCAATTCATATCTGAAGCCTAAAACACTGTGGGTTAATATCCAGCAGATCACCAAGAGCCTGGGCCCGTTTCCTTCTTCGATCCTCTGTCACCCTTCACCGGCCAGGGTGGGGAGACCAATCATGGCCACCAAAGGCACACAGCGCATGCCCATACATTACTGGAACACAACTCTCAGTACTCAGTGCAATAGCCGAGTTTTGCCTGCTCAGGGAGAGAGGAAGAGTCGTGGTGCAATTTTCAACTTGATTTTAGGATACAGAAATCCTACGTTAGAAAAAAACAACAATGTGGAGTCAGAGATAGTAAGCTGGGAGGGGCAATTCCCATGCTGACGCTGACCCAGATCAATATTCGGCATCTCACATGAACCATAAAGAACTTAAAAAAAAAAGTATTCCAGAGTGCTGCTCCTGAAGTAAGCCCCGAGCTTCCACAGAAGCGCCCAAAATACAACCAAAATAGCCCCAAAGTAAATTTTCATTTGCAAATCGCAACCATCCCTAGAACCACGCCCACAGGATGGTCTGGACATCAAGGCTACTAATGAATAGTGACTGAGGGCTACAGTGTTATTTGCCATTTGGGAGCTGCCCCTCCCGCCACTCAAAAATGAACAGGCCTTTTATAGTTTTGGAGGAATCAATGGCGATATGGACGAGAAACTAATGACTCTGCGCTGAGGCACCCGTCCTGGTGGAGCTCGGAGATCGAACTTGGGTGGGCCTGATGCAAAGCAAACACCCTAACCTCTGTTCTATCTCTCCAGTCCTCTAAGAGAATTTGAAGGTTCTACAGCACTGAGGTCAGGGCGAAAGCGTCCAGGACAGCGCCCAGCACAGTCCCGTGCTGGGAGGGTCAGGACCGCCCAGCCTTGATGCTGTGTAGCCACCACGCTCAGCCTCGCACCCACCTGCCACTGCCTTAAGGCGCAGCTGAAGGCGACTGTGGCTGCAGGGGATCCCCAGAACCATGGACTCACGCCCGTGACCCCTGCGCCCCTTTACAGCCCCCACTGCACTCACCAAAGCTCCGCGTCCCCCACAAAACCCTGGCGTGCCTCAGGAACCACCTGGATATCGGTTGAAAAAGGAGCGGAAAAGTGTCCTTAGAGCTGGCTTGGCCCCGCCCCTCACAGTGTGGAGACTGGGATGCGCAGGGCGGGGCACTCACGGGAGGCCGCTAGTGTTCTGCCAGGAGACCGGCCTTCACAGACCCCTTCCACGCGGGACAGCCACTTCACCCGTCACCTGCACAACAAATGGAGGCTGATCAAGCTTCTTGCAAGCAAACACCTAAATGCCATGCTGTGATGTCACTTTCGCTTCTGCAAGCATCCTTAAAGGGTCAAGCACCAGCTCCGCAGAGAACTAGAAAAATGCAGGTAAATGTGTAAGGCTGGTTGGCTGGAGCGATAGCACAGTGGATAGGCGGTTTGCTTTCTACACAGCTTACCCAGGTTCAACATCTGGATTCTATATGGTCCCCCAAGCAGGGCCAGAAGTGCAGAAGAGCCAGGAGAAACCCCTGAGTACTGCTGGGTGTGACCCAAAAAGAAAAAAAAAGTGTACTGCACGTGGAATGGGCTCACATAAAGGACTGAGAAGTGGTGGCTAGAGAGCTCAGTCACAAAGTGGAGGTCTGGAGAGGAAGTCCCCTGATCCTGTATTGCACAGTGACTCTGAAGCCTGCCCTGGAGATGCAGATAGGAACTGCTCTAGAAACAACCCAGAGAGCCAGAGAGACACTGGAACTGGAGGAAAGGCTTCTACCCCTTAACAACACCAGAGCAGTGGACTCATGCCTACAAGAAAAACCCTAGGAGGCAGTTTCAGAAACAATATTTCAAACCAACAGTGGCCCGAGGGGTAGTATAGTGTGTTGGGCACTTGTCATGAACTCGGTCAACCTGAATTCAGTCCCTGACATCCCCAATAGTGGCATGGGAACCACCAGAAGTAACCCTTAAGAACTGTCAGGTTTTCACCAACACACATTCTAGAGGAAAAGGGAGCTCAGATAGAGAACGGAGCACCAAATAAAGGTAGTTGGGAGGATCCTCCCAGGATGGGAGAAGCATGCTGAAAGTAGACTATAGACCAAACATGATTGCCACTCAATGCCTCTTTTGCAAACCACAACACCAAAAGGAGAGAGAGTACTAAAGGGAATGCCCTGCCACAGAGGCAGGGTGGGATAGGGGGAATGGGGGTGGGAGGGATACTGGGACCCGTGGTGGTGGAAAATGGGCAATTGTGGAGGGATAGATATTTGATCATTGCATAATTGAAATCCAAGCAGAAAAATTTGTAAGTCTACAACTGTACCTCATGGTGTTTCACTAATAAAATTTTTTTAAAAAATACATAATTAAGTACATAAAACACCGTGTACAGAACAACCCCCAGCATGGAGCCATGCATGGGGCTAACAGGCAGCAAAGCACACTGGTCACTTTGCGTACTGGCTTGGCCTTTTGCACAGATCTACATGGTATTTAACATTTTGGTGTATAATAGATTGTTAGGATTTTACTGCTTCCAAAATGTTAAGTCTCAAAACATTTACCCTCAGTATTTGTGTAAATCAAATGGAAAACTGCATACAATGAGTGCAGATATGCTACAGCGAGTGAAGTTCTTCCTTGCATGTGGCTCTACCTGGACACAAATTATGGACAGCACTGCGGGATGTGGCTCCCAGAACATAACACAGAAGGGGATGAAGAATGGAGGTTTGGCTGTCTATCCAATGTCAAGAGTTCACCTCAGCATCCTGGTTTATCTCTGCCATGATCCTCTGCAAACCAGGGCCTCTGAGCCACGTCAGAGTCACAGCAAAGAATGAAACCATGGTGAGTCTTGACAGTACCCAGCAAAATGCAATGTCTGTACCTATTTACTTCTTATTTAATTCCTTCCACCTTGCTTTATCACTAAGAACCATTATTTACCAGTTAACATACTGGGAAGTCCACATGCCAGGACATTGTCATAACCATGGTGCAGGGGATAATCAGCAAGTACCGTTCAGTTGTGGTACTATTATCACAGGAAGCTTTCACACGTAGCAGGATTATTTCCTTCCTTATAGTCCTTTTGTATCAACCCGCCACCCACTTGTTGAAACTAAATTGTTTTACCTCAGGGCCCTGTTCTGACGCTGGCCATTGTTATTATGGAAGTGACTGATCCAGCATAACTTTTATACTTACTAAA
Source organism: Sorex fumeus (assembly GCF_029834395.1). Classification (NCBI taxonomy): domain Eukaryota; kingdom Metazoa; phylum Chordata; class Mammalia; order Eulipotyphla; family Soricidae; genus Sorex; species Sorex fumeus. The sequence continues at coordinate 23,155,587 of NW_026606076.1, read as the reverse complement.
GCTTGAGGGAACATGAAGGCCTTCCTATATTCCTTACTTACAGGATATTTTCCAGGATTCTCTTTAAAGTCGCAGGTGCGAATAATGCACTTTCCATGTTCTTACATAAATATATATATTCTTACATATATATATAAATATGTGTATTTATATATAGCTTCTCTCCATTGTGAATTCTCCTATGCATAAGGCCCGAGGATCCAGGACAGTCCTTCCCACACTCCGACAGATATAAGGTTTCACTGCAAAATGACTTTTCACATGCGCAGTAAGGGCTGAAGACAAACTGAACACCTTTCCACATTTCTTACACATATGAGGTTTCTCTGCATTGTGAATTTTCCTGTTCAGAAAGCTATGCCAATTGCATCAAAATTTCCTGCAATCATTTCATATATAAGGCCTCAATCCAGGATAAATTTTTCTCACACAGCAAAGCTTGAGGATTGAGTAAAAATCTTCCCACACCCCTACATATGTTTTCTTCGAGTATGAATTTTCCTATGTTTAAATAGGAGTTAGGGGAAAGTGAAGGCTTTGCCAACGCCTTTAAAACATAAGGTTTGTCTCCAGTATGAAAATTTCAGTGTCACAAAGGGACTGTGAAATAAGCAAAGGCCTTGCCACACTCCTTACATGTATATATATACATATATATATATTTATGTATATGTATATATTTATATATGTATATATGGATTCAATGCAATGTGCGTTTTCTTATGGACAACAAAGTTTGAATAGTAAGTGAAGACCCTACCACAGTACCACAGTAGTGACACGAATAGTATTTTATTCCCCTGTATGAACTTTCCTATGCTCAGAAAGACCTGAGAAGAAATGAAAGGCCTTTACATCTACCTCTCATATATAAGGGTTTTCTACGAAACAGAAATGATAAAAACTACGATTTCAGGAATAAGCAAATGCCTTCCAACTTTGCTCACAAGTATAAATTATCTCTCCAGTGTGAGTTTTTCTGTGTACTAAGGCTTGTGGAATAAGCAAAGACTTTCACTCTGTATATGCATATGGTTTCTTTCCAGTGTGACTTTTTCTGTGCATACTAAGATGTAGGAGTCAGAGAAATGCCACAGCACATTCCTTACATGCATACGGACTCTCCAGTATGAAATCTCCTGTGTATAAGGTATAAGGATCCATCAAAGGCCTTCCCACAGTCCTTACACTTAAACGGTTTCTCTCCTGTGTGGATGTTCACATAGTCCCACCCGGGTGATGCTGGACTGAAACTTTGTCCTCAGTACTTACATTTCTGGGGATTCTGTCCAATATGGGCTTCTATGGGAAAGTGATGGTGCTGAGGACATGGGAAGAGTGATCTTCTGATCACCCTCAGAAGACATCCCACCTGTCTCGGCATCCCTGTGGGGATGAGGGCCAAATTGCTCACTTGAGCCTTTATCACAGTGTGCAGGAAGAGACATTCCACCAGGGATGGCTGTTGCCATGTAGAAGAACAGAGGATTCAAATTATTAGTCTATGCCATGAGAGTTTTCAGGTCAAAAGAACTCAAGCTCTGCAGGTAGGTAGCTGGTAGGGTAAAGGACAATGAGGTTCTTGCGGAAGTGATAAATCCAGATGGGAATGAAAGCGGTGACTCCAAAGCCAACCCTGGGGATTCAGAGAGGAACTGGCCTAGTAGAAACCCAGAGAGCTGGAGACATGGATGGAACAGGAGCAAATGCTGGTAAGAACATCAGTGAGCATGGTCCGGCCCATGCTCTACCCCTTGACAACACGCGAGCAGTGGACTCTCAGCTACAAAGAAAACCGCAGAAGGCAGTTTCAGAAACATGATTTCAAACTGAGAGTATCAGGCTAGTACAGTGTGTTGCATGCAGTCAATCTAGGTACAATGTTCAGAATTCCAAGTGGTCCCCTGAGCACCATCTGACTCATAGATGGATGGAATTTTGGTCTATCCAATCACGAATGTTTCCTTTTTTTTACCTCTAATATTAGTGAAGTGACATGGGTGGGATCGAGGAATGTGACCAACCTTGTGAGTAATCACAGGTAAACGGAATGGTATGCTGGGATGTGGGGAGCTTGGGACCTGACCCATAATCTCAGTTATAAAAGATTTCATCAAGACGCCCCTTTCATCCTTTCAAACGACATTCTGTGCACAGTTACGTGCATCTAAACTCTCCAATTGAGACCAGAGCAACTGTAGATTGGGATAGGGTGTTGCCTGCACATGGCCAACCAAGGTTCTATCCCCAGGATCCTGTAGAGTCTCCCGGAGCACCATCAGAAATAATACCTGAGTGCAGAGCCAGGAGAAACCACTGAGGATCACCAGGTATTGTAGCATAACAGTGGTCTGCCCTTGCTCCCTGGCCTGGGAGAACTTATGTTTGTTGATTGCCCATAACCTTGTCCCCTGGTCAGACTTTGACTTGTAAATATTGTCTTTCTCTTCTCCTTAATGTCTTTTGCATGGTTAGCTATTTCAGAGCAATTGCTTTTTGTATGGATACAGGAAGACAGTTAGAAAGACAAGCCTGAGCTTGAGAGTTGATGGTCTCCAGATAATATTACCTCCTGGACACCTACTCCCTTGACTGAAGCCTCAATTGCCCTTACTCCCTCGGTCCTCAGAAGAGGGATCCGATGACTGACTAGATGGACCCAGGGCAAGGGGTGAGCTAGCTACCCTGGCATCGAAACGAACGTGGACAAAGTACCAAAACACAAAGTGAACTTTGGGGGGCTGGAGTGATAGCACAGCTGTTAGGGTGTTTACCTTGGACACGACCACTGCAGGTTTTATTCCCAGCATCCCAAATGGTCCCCAAGAACCGCCAGGAGTAATTCCTGAATTCATGAGCCAAGAATAACCCCTGTGCATCACTGGGGGTGACCGAAAAACTAAAAAAAAAAGGGGGAATTGTGTAGTTAATCAGAAAAAAGAACACAACTTTCTCGACTTAGCAAAGAATCATTTTTATGAAGGCTACAGAGATAGCACAGAGCACGAGTTGCTTGTCTGGCACATAGTGACCAGGGTTCAATCCCTATCACTTCACAGGGTCCCCAAACCTAGCATTATCAATGAGAACAGAGCCGGGGTAAACTCTAATCTCCATTGGGTGAAGCCAACCAAAAATAAATCAATAAATTTAGGTGCCAGAACTATAGTCTGGTAGGGTACTGGCCTTGTACACAGCTGACCTGTATATCCCGGCACCACACTGAGTACCGTTTGGTACCTTTTGGCAGCAAACACAGGGCATGACTATATATATATATATATATATATATATATATATATATATGTAAAGGTAAAGGTAAAGGCCCTCCCGTTGATCGTCGATTTGCTCGAGCGGGCCCAGTAACGTCTCCATTGGAGACTTTGTTGTTACTGTGTCTGGCATATCGAATACTCTCGGTAGCTTGCCGGGCTCTCCGAGAGGGGCGGAGGAATCGAACTCGGGTTCGCCATCTTGGCCGCTTGTAAGGCGAACGTCCTACCGCTGTGCTATCGCTCCAGCCCTAAATGTATATATATATATATACAGTAAAGTAAAGGCCCTCCCATTGGTCATCGATTTGCTCGAGCGGGCCCAGTAACGTCTCCATTGGAGACTTTGTTGTTACTGTGTCTGGCATATCGAATACTCTCGGTAGCTTGACGTATATTATATATGTGTGTATGTGTGTATATCTATATCTACATCTATATCTATATATTTAATTTGTTCACAAGTCAACCTCCACCAACCAGTTTTATAGAATGCAGGCTTGGATTTTGCTACAGGTGGCAGAACTTTGAGCTTACCTGAGTAGTTCTTGGGGAATACTGCGTTGTACAGGAGAGTGTACCATGGCAGATTGCATGCAAGGACAGGTCCTGCATTCCTGGCCTATCTCTGTCTGCAGGAATTCAAATCCTATATAAATAATATGAACCTTGTGAGAAAGATACAGGCATGGGGCAGGGATGAGGCCCAGCTGGTAGATAGTTGTTAGGGCAGGGTTGCTGGCACCTGGGGCCTCCTGGTGCAAACCTGAGCCAGAAGTACAGGCTGCAATTTCAAAGGTTTGCAGCGGCCCGGAAGAGCTGAGACTGAGTGGGAGGGGACTTGTCCTGAACGCAAAAGACTTAACTTCACAACCTGAATTGCCAAGGAGTGATCCCGGAGCACTGCTGGCTTTGGCAAAATCCTGCATAGCCAAACCGCCTCCTGCCCAAATAAAGGCAATGAGGAGTTAATTGCCAACAGAAGAGGTGTGAAATCTAGTAATATATTCTCAACTGTCAGTCCTCTGGGTTTGTTGTTTTGTGTTGGGATCACATCCAGAAATGCTCAGGTCTTACAGGCCAGGTTTTAAGACTATGAATTGAGTCCTATGGGTACGTGATTTTATAAAAGAAAAAGAGGATGAAAAATTAGAGGATGAAAAATTATACTTGGAGCCAGAGTGATAGTACAGTTGACAGGGCATATGTTTGGTCCCCGGCATCACATACAGTGCCACAAGCACTCCTAGGAGTGATTCCTAAGTGCCAAGCAAGAAATAACACCTGAGCATTACCGCTGTGTCCCCAAAAGAAAAAAGAAAAAAAAGAAAAGAAAAATTAAATTTAGCCCAAACGAGATTTTCAAGTCCATAATTTTGCTCAGAGCCTCCAACTCCTTCATTTTCCCCTAACAGCCATCTGTTGAAAGGGCTCAAGAAATTTCACGTGTGATGAAGCCAAGAGGGGTAACATAAGAATTATTGGAGTCCCAGAGGTACAGGAAGAAAACCTTGATGAAGAAGAAACTGTCAAAGACATCATTGCTACAACGTTTCCAGAGCTGAAGAAAACTTGTGACCATATTCAGGAGGCCTGAAGGGTACCAGCTAGAAGAAATCCGAATAAAAATACCCCAAGACACATTCTGATCAAAATGACCAAAACCTTAGACAGAGACAAAATTCTGAAAGCAGCAAGATCGAAGAAAGAAATCTCTTACAAAGGAGCATCCTTAAAATTCACAGCTGATTTTTCTGATGAAACCCTTATGGCCCGAAAACAGTGGTGGAACATAGTGAAAAAACTCAATGAAATAAATGCCTCCCCCAAAATACTTTACCCAGCAACTCTCTCATTCATAATAGAAGGAACAACACACAGTTTCACAGACAAACAACAGCTCAGGAACTTCATAGACTCAAAACCGTGGTTACAAGATCAACTAAATGGGCTACTTTAAGGCAAGAAAGGCCCCTCAAATACACCAAATTTCAACAGAACAATAGGACAAAATCCCGTAACAATAATCTCTCTCAATGTCAATGGGCTAAACGCACCAATTAAAAGACATAGAGTGGCAGGATGGATTAGAAAATTGAACCCAATATTCTGCTGCCTGCAAGAAACACATTTCAATAGTCAAAGCAAACACAGACTCAGAGTCAAAGGCTGGAAAACAATCCTACAGGCAAACAGCTCCCATAAAAAAGCTGGGGTAGCCATCCTAATATCAGACCACATCGATTTCAGAGTGAGGAAGGTCATAAGAGAGAGTGAAGGTCATTTCTTATTGATCAAATTATCTGTACAACAGGAAGAACTTACAATAATAAATGTATATGCACCTAATGAGAGACCAGCAAAGTTCTTAAAACAACTACTTATAGATTTGGAAAAAGACATCAACATCAACACAATACTAGTGGGAGACTTCAACACTGCTTTGTCACCTCTTGATAGATAAACCAGACTCAAGCTTAGAAAGGACATACTTCATCTGAGGGAAACAATGGAAGAAAGGGACTTAGTAGATATATACAGGACACTTCATCCACAAAAAGCTGAATATACGTTCTTGTCAACCGTACATGGAACATTCTCCAAGATAGACCACATGCTGAGCCACAAAACATGCCTCCAAAAAATTAAGAAGATAGAGATTGTATCGACAATCTTCTCAGACCATAATGCGCTGAAATTAGAAGTAAATCACATACAAAAACAGAAAACTAAATCAAACACCTGGAAATTAAACAGTGCTCTACTGAACGAGTGGCTTAGGAAATCAAAGAGGAAATCAAAAGATTCCTAGAAACGAATGAAAATGAGAACACGAGTTACCAAAACTTATGGGACACAGCAAAGGCTGTGTTAAGAGGAAAGTTTATAGCTCTACAAGCATTCCTCAGGAAGGAGGAGCGAGCACACATAAGTAACCTAACCTCACAGCTTAAGAGCTTGGAGAAGGACCAAAAAAAGGAGCACAACACGAACAGGAGAAAGGAAATAATAAAACTCAGAGCAGAGATTGACGAGATGGAAACCCAAAAAACAATCCGAAAGATCAATGAAACCAAGAGCTGGTTCTTTGAGAAAATTAACAAGATTGATAAACCTCTAGCAAAACTCACAAAGAAAGGGAGAGAGAAAACCCTAATAAACCGAATCAGAAATGAAAAGGGGGTCATTACAACAGAAACTACAGAAATTCAAAGGATCCTCAGGGAGTACTTTGAGAAACTGTATGCCACGGAACATCAAAACCTCGAGGAAATGGATAAATTCCTAGACTCCTACAGACTCCCAAGGCTGAACCAAGAAGACCTGGAATACCTGAACAGACCTATCACCATCAAGGAAATTGAAATGGTAATAAAAAGTCTCCCCAAGAACAAAAGTCCTGGTCCGGATGGATTCACTAGTGAATTCTTCCAAATCTTTAAAGAGGACTTACTCCCAATCCTCTTTAAGCTTTTCCACGAAATTGAAATATCAAAACACTTCCAAACAGTTTCTACGAAGCAAATATCACACTGATATCAAAAGCAGACAGAGATACCACAAAGAAAGAGAATTACAGACCGATATCCCTGATGAACACAGATGCAAAGATCCTCAACAAACTACTAGCAAATAGAATCCAACTACTCATCAAAAAGATCATACACCATGACCAAGTAGGATTCATTCCAGGGATGCAAGGATGGTTCAACATTCGGAAATCAATCAACATAATCCATCATATCAACAAAAGAAAAGATAAAAAGATAAAAAGCATATGATTTTATCAATAGATGCAGAGAAAGCATTTGACAAGATCCAGCACCCCTTTATGATGAAAACCCTAGCCAAAATGGGTATAGAGGGGACCTTCCTCAACATAATTAAAGCCATCTACCACAAGCCTACAGCAACCATCACCCTCAATGGGGAAAAACTGAGAGCCTTCCCTCTAAGATCAGGGACGAGACAAGGATGCCCACTCTCTCCACTGCTGTTCAATATAGTACTGGAAGTACTTGCAATAGCGATTAGGCAAGAAAAAGATATTAAGGGCATTCAGGTAGGAAAGGAAGAAATCAAGCTCTCACTATTCGCAGATGATATGATACTATACTTAGAGAACCCAATAACCTCCACCAAAAAACTCCTAGAAACAATAGACTCGTATAGTAAAGTTGCAGGCTATAAAATCAATACCCAAAAGTCCATGGCTTTCCTATAAGCAAACAGTGAGAGAGAAGAAAGCAACATGAAAAAAACAATCCTGTTCACAATTGTGCCCCAGAAAATCAAGTACTTAGGAATCAGCTTAACTAAGGAAGTAAAGGAGCTGTACAAAGAAAACTACAAAACGCTACTTCAGGAAATAAAAGAGGACATGAGGAAATGGAAAGATATCCCCTGCTCATTGGTCGGGAGACTTAACATTGTCAAAATGGCAATACTACCGAAAGCATTGTATAAATTCAATGCAATCCATATAAGGACACCCACGACATTCTTCAAAGAAATGGAGCAAACACTCCTGAAACTTATATGGAACAATAAGCCCCCACGAATAGCTAAAGCAATTCTTGGGAAAAAGAAAATGGGAGGAATCAACCCCCCGAACTTCAAACTGTACTACAAAGCAGTAATAATTAAAACAGCATGGTACTGGAACAAAGGCAGAACTGCAGACCAATGAAACAGGGTTGAATACACTGACATCTCCCCTAAATCATATGATCATCTAATCTTTGATAAAGGTACAAGTAATGTGAAGTGGAGTAAGGAAAGCCTCTTTAACAAATTGTGCTGGCATCACTGGACGGCTACATGCAAAAAAAAAAAATGGGCTCAGAACTCTGCCTAACACCGTGTACAAAAGTAAGATCAAAATGGATTAAAGACCTCAACATCAGACCAGAAACCATAAGGCACATTGAAGACAAAGTTGGCAAAACCCTCCATGACATTGAAGCTAATGGTATCTTCAAAGATGCCACGCCACTGTCTGAGCAAGTGAAAACAGAGATAGATAAATGGGACTATCTTAAACTAAGATGCTTCTGCACCTCCAAAGAAACAGTGACCAAAATACAAAGACAGTCTACAGAATGGGAAAGGATATTCACCGAATACACATCTGACAAGGGGTTGATATCCAGGATATACAAAATACTGGTTAAACTCCACAAGAAGAAAACATCCAACCCCATCCAAAAATGGGACAATGAAATGAACAGAAACTTTCTCAAAGAAGAAATCCGAATGGCAAAAAAGCACATGAGAAAAAGCTCTACATCATTAATCATCAGGGAGATACAGATCAAAACCACAATGAGATACCATCTCACACCTCAGAGACTGGCCCACATTCAAAAGAACAAAAGCAACCGATGTGGCGAGAAAGGGACACCTCTTCACTGTTGGTGGGAATGTCGACTGGTTCAGCCCTTCTGGAAAACAGTATGGACAATTCTCAAAAAATTAGAAATTGAGCTCCCATTTGACCCAGCAATACCACTCCTAGGAATATATCCCAGAGAGGCAAAAATGTATAGTCGAAGTGACATCTGCACTTGTTTGTTCATTGCAGCACTCTTTACAATAGCCAGAAACTGAAAGAAACCTGAATGCCCAAGAACAGATGACTGGTTAAAGAAACTTTGGTACATCTACACAATGGAGTACTACGTAGCTCTTAGAAAAGATGAAGTCATGAAATTTACATACAAGTGATACTACATGAAAAGTATCATGCTAAGCGAAATGAGTCAGAAAGAGAGGGATAGACATAGAAAGATTGCATTCATCTGGGGGATATAAAGTAACAAAATATGAGATCAATACCCAAGAATAGCTGAGATCAGCACCAGGAGGATTACTCCATAGCTTAGTGGCCAGTCGGGCATTCTAGAGGAAAGGGCAGCTCAGATAGAGAAGGGAACACCAAATAAAGGGTGTTTGGAGGATCCTCCCAGGAGGGGAGATGCATGTCGAAAGTGGTGTTTCACTAATAAAAAAAAATTTAAAAAAAAAGAAATTTCACGTGTATGAACTTTCCACGAAGGTATAAACAGGAGAGAGCACACCAGACTGAAGCAGATGCCAGCCACCTGGAAGCCCAGAGGGCCTTCCCTGGTATCCAGTGTCCACTAGTCCCCTGAGCACAGAGCAGGGCACAGACCTCAAGTACTACCAGGTGTGGCCCCAAATCTCACCTCATCTGCTCCCCAAGTAGTGAGATACACCCAAGGAGAGGAGTTCAGAGGGATGAGCACCTGATTTACCTTTGGGGGACCTGGCATGGCAACCCCCTGCATCTCAAACACACAGACACAAGAGGGGGAGAGTCTCTGATTATCTCCAAGTTTGTAGTAAATGGAGTGGGGGGGGGGAAAGACAGGACAAACACTCCAACCCCAAAAAGATGCTCAAAAATGCTCATGTGTCAAGACAAATTCTGGAATGGGAGGGTTGGAGTCATACCTAGTGATGCTCAGGGGGAAATATCACCTAGTGATGTTGTGGCAGGGATAACTCTGGAGACCGCAAGAAAGACAAACACCCTCCTGGCTGTACTACTGCACGAGCCCCTGAGAGTGACACATTAGAACCTATTGCAACTGGTCCCTGGAAAACCCCTTTCTGCAAGTACTCACTTCAACAGCAGGGCACACCCCTGGTCTTGGAGCGATGGACAGTGGAGATGCTTGGAATCTGGACAGGTGAGGCAGAAATTCTTTTTTCTGAGGAAATATAATCACATAGGGTTAGCAAAGCTAATAAATTGATAGGGTGCTTTTCTTTCAAGCAGCTAAGCTGGGGTCAATATGCAACAGGACATAGGCTCACCCACTCCAGCACTGCTGAAAATGATACATGAACTCAGAACCACGAGTAACCCCTGAGCACTGAGTGCTGCTGTGGCCAAAAATGTACAATAAATTAAGTAATGAAGACATTTCTGGGGCCGGAACGATGGTACAGCAGGTAAGGAGTTTGCCTTCCATGCGGCCAACCTGGGTTCGATTCCAGAAATCCCATATGGTCCCCCAGCACTTCCAGGAGTGATTCTTGAATGCAAAGCCAGAGTAAACCCTGAGCATCGCTGGGTGTGACCCTAAAAATCCAAATAAAAGAAATTTCTATGCAAAGAGATTGGAGACACAGTATAGCAGGTGAGGTGCTTGTCTTGCACTCGGTCAAACCAAGTTTGAATCCTGGCATCCCATACGGTGCCCTGAGCCCAGCCAGGAGTGATCCCTGGAGAAGTAACTGAGTCTTGCAGTTGTACTTCCTACAGACTAAATAATTAATTCATTTAAACGCATAAAGGTGTGGTATCCAATAGTGATCCTAAATTGCATGATTAGAGAGTTTAGGGCCACTCTGGAAGTGCCCAAGCTACTTCCTGCTAAGATGGCATATTTGGTTGCAAGACCCACTGTAGCAACACCCTGATGCACCCCTCCAGACCGCAACCTGAGTTGGCTTAAAGCTCCAAACCTCGGGGCCTGAGTGACAGAATAGAAAAATGGGCATTTCTTTTGAAGGTGGCCAACCTGGGTTTAATTCTGGGCATCTCTCATGGTTCCTGGCACCACTCGGAGTGCTTGCTGGATTTAGAGCCAGGAGTAACCATAATGCCGCGCTGGGTGTGACCCCAAATGCAAAATAAATAAATCAAAAGAAAAGAGAAGCTCCCCACCTCCGTGAACTCCCAGAAACCACTGAATGCACAAGAACCAGTGAAAACCAAAGGCTCTGCCAAATGCTTCTGACCCCCAAGCACATGAAGAATATTCCCAGCCCCTCCCCCCATCCAGCCCCGCCACCCCCCAAGAACGAGAGGACAGAGGGGAGGGTGCCTCTTCCTTCATGCTACTGACCCAGATATCTGGTACCCTGAGCAATCCCAGGAGTGACCCCTGAACACAGCCATGTGGGGCTCAACACCCCCCAGGAGGAAAAAAATGCACCCCCCAGGTCCCTTTGATGAGGGAATCCCACGCTTTAGCCCTACTCCACAATCTGCCTAAGGAACGACACGGGGCCGTAACGGGATGTCCTGGGGACACTGCTGGGATGACCCACCCACCCCTGTGACTGACCAGGTGCTGGAGTCGCCCTGAAACTAAGATAACGCTGAGCTGCCCTCACCCACCCCATCAGATCTGGGGGAGACTGAGACTCCCTCTAGCTCTGACGCTTTTTGCTTTGGGAGAACCTGAGCGATGGGTCAGCAGGGAGAGCGCTGGCCTCGCATCCAGACACCCCGAAGAGTCCTCGGATCCCCAGGGAGGGAGTCCTGGGCGCCACCGGGTAAGGGTCTAAAACACATAAAAAAATTAAAACGTTTTTTCCACTTTTCTTTGTTCGGTTATTGTCCTTGTTTCTGGAACTTTCAGAACAACCTTGGCGCTTCCAATTCTTTTTCTCCTCGACCACGTGCTTCCTCTGCCCACCCACCTTTTATTTTGGGGGGCCTGGGGGTCTTTGCCCAGGGGTTACTCCGGGCCCTGGGCTCACACCAGGCTGGTCCCGGGACGCTGTGGGGTGCCGGGATCAAACCCGGCCGGCCGCGTTCCCTCTTACGCATCTTTCTAAATAAGTTCTACTCATTAAAAACGACCATTTTTCCCTCAAAATCAATTTATAAACAAGATAAACCTCTCGGCTGGAGCGCTCAGCGCGTCCCTGGTGAGGGGCCGCCACCCCGGGCCACCGCCACGGAGCGACCCCGCCGCCCACAAGGCGGAGACCCGGAGGTTCAGGCGCTCAGAGTGACCACTGGCTGGCGAGGAAACCGACCTTCCGGGACCCCCCTGCCCCCCTGGGGTACCCCCTCACCTGCTCCTCACCTTCCGCAACCACGCGGTCCGCCGGCACTTCCGCACAGAACGCCAAGGCCGGTAGATAAAGGTCGCGCATTTTGTGACGTCACCTGCACGTTCGCCCAGAGCCTTAAAGGGCCAGGCTTCAAATATTCTTGACCAGGTACTTACCTGGTCAGGAAGGTTCATTTTTCCTCGTTTCCGGGATAGGATCACGTGATCCAGACATCAGGTGGTTGCCAGGTCTGGGATAGATAGAGAGGGAGGAGCTGAACAGATAACATGTCGAGCAGAGTGTCTTTGTATTTCCGAAGGAAATAAAATTCACAAAAATAATTTACAAACAGCCGCCAAGACCATAACTCTGAGTCCCGACATTCATTTATTTATTCATTTACAACCCTCAGCCACATGCTAGGACTAGGCCCTCAGGATTCCTTCTGGCAGGTTCCAGTGAAAAAGACTGGCTTCAACAGGGTCCCTCACTATTGGGGGCTGAGGAGCGGCCGCTCAAAGTGATCTGGCAATTCTACCTACACATGTCTACACAGAAAGCTGTAGGACAGGGCCCGGCACAACCCCTGGTTGAGAACTTTGGGATGGTCAAGACTTCTGCAATCAGCAGGTGCGGCATCCTCAAGACCCACAGCCCCCCATATTCAGCTCCACACCCAGGACAGGTTGCCCCATCCCAGAGCTGGAGGTGAAGATGCCCCAAGGATAATGCACTAACACCCGAGACCCCTGTGCCGTGCTAAATCCCTCCAGTGCAACCAGCAAAGCTCCATATCCTCCTAAAGCTTCTGGAGCAAGGCAGACCGCAGGAACCCACTGGATATGGATTGGGGGGGGGGGGTGAAAAACAACCACAAAAGTGCCCCAAGAGCTGGCACAATCTCATTGATCACATTGTAGGCACTGGAGGTGAAAGGTCCTCATGTCCTGCCACTAATTGGCCTTCAGTGTCCCCCTTCGACTGAAGTATCACATTGTCCTTTAAACGCGTGCCCAGAGGAGGCCTGAACCACTTGACATCATTTGGAAGTTAAGGTGCACATGGAAGACTCCCATCTGTGACATCATCTATTTCACCAAGGAGCCTTAACGTGCCAGGTTCCAAGTGCTGACAAACCATTATGGTAGCCCAGGTGAATCAGTGCAAGGGGGATGAGTTGAATCAAAAAGAGGAGAGGGAAGTGCTGGAGGGTATGGTCACAGAGTTCAGGGCAGCGAGTTAAGGTGGAGTCCCTTAACTGGTCAAACATAGAACTAATGCTCCCCAACATGTCCATCATGAAAACAAAAGCAGGTTGATTCAAAGTAAAACAGACAAGAAGGTTGTGAATGGGTCCTGGGACAGTGAGTTTCTCTGGGAAGTCATTAATCAAGATGGGTGCAGTGTCTCCGAAGCTAGCCCTGAAGATGCAGAGGAACTGGCATAGCAGCAACCCAGAGAGCTGGAGAGACACGGGACAGGAGCAAAGGGTGGGAAGAACATCAGAGAGCATTGTACAGTGAAAACTCTACCCCTTGAAAACACGCTGTATAAGAACCTACAAGGAAACCCCAGGATGCAGCTCTGGAAACACGTTTTCAACCAAGAGTATGGCAAAAGAGGTTAGTACTGTGGCTTAATGCTTGCGTTAAACATGGTTTTCCTGAGTTCCATTCCTGGCATCCAAAACAACACAAACTCCTAAGAACTGCTAAGTATGGCATGAATTATATAAAACATATTCAATAAATAAATCCATGTATGGACCTACCCTAAGAACGGAGGCACATAGGAGCTAAAGGGCACCAAAGTGTACTAAATCATTTTGTAGACTTTGTCTTTTGGGCAGACCAAAAACCGTTCTAATCATTCTGGTGACTAGTAGGATTGAGATTTTACCACTTGCAAACACAAAGTTTTCTCGTCTTTTCTACTAATATAACTGAAATGAGAAGAGTAAAATCCAGGAATGTGACCATCCTTTATAGTTAGTCATCACAACTGATGTTATTACCTGTTGAGATGGGAGTTTGGGCATTCTGGCAGGTCCCCACCATTTGTAAAATATTTTGATCAAGGGGCCTGTTCCATCCTTTCATAGAACCATCAGAAATCTTTCTGTGCGTGTCAAGTCCATTTCAACTGTCTCTAATCCACCCTACTAAAGAACAATGACAGGGCCATTATCCTAAACTTTTGAGAAATATTTACCCTCAATGCTTAGGGAAATCTAATAAAAATCTGAATACTATGAATGCAGAGCTGATACAGTGGGAAGGTGCTTGATTGCACAAGATTGATCTGGATTCAAAATCCAGATTCCCATATGGATACCTATGTCCTCCCTCGCAGGTATGGATGAGCTCATAGCCAGGAGTATGGCCTGAGCAAAGTAGGTGTGACACCTCAAAACATAACAGAGGAAGGCCTGAAGTGTGGAGGTTTGCCTCTTTTTCCATTCCAAAGGATTCACTGCAACATCCTGCTTGATGTCTATCATAAATCCCACCAACCGGGGTCTCTGCCTCAAGTCCAAGTCAAAATGAGACACTGGGCTGGAGTGATAGCAAAGCGTATAGGGCGTTCTCATTGCATGCAGCCAACCCAGGTTCAATTTCCAGCATTCCATAGGGTCCCCCAAGAACAGCCAGGAGTAATCCCTGAGTGCAGATCCAGGAGTAAAACCTGTGCATCTCTGGTTTTGACCAAAAAACAAAAGACAACAAAAAAGTGACACTGATAATTGTGTTCAAGGGGTGGTTTTTGTACCCAGTTACTTAGTTCCTATTTTAATCAGTTTTCACCTGGATTCCATCATCAAGACCCATTATTTACAGGGAAGAGTGCAATAGCACAGCGGCTAGGGCGTTTCTTTGCATGTGGCTTACCCAGGTTTGATTCCCAGCATCCCATACGGTCCCCTGAGCACAGCCAGGAGTGATTCCTGAGTGCAAAGTCAGGAGTAAACCTTGAGAATCTCCTGCTGTGACCCAAAAAGGAAAAAAAGAAAAAAATGGACCCATTATTTAAAGGTTAACATACACATTAATTCCAAGTGCTGGGGCACTGGCATAGGAAATAGTAATCATTACTACTATTATTATGGTTTGCTATATAAGGTAACTCAGGTGGTTAATTCAGGTTCACCAGGAACTCAGGCCTTAGTAGGCATATGAAAATACAAAGTGGCAAGAACTCTTAAGAGTGTACAGAATGGGAAGATCTTTGTGTTTCCCTGAATTGCAATCATCAGCAATTCCCTTTCCCTCATAGTACTGAAGTCACCAATTTAATTTGAACTTCAGAACTGTAACATAAAGAATGAACTAGGAGTGTATATTTAAGACATCAAAAGGTTGAAGCACAGTGTTTGCCATGGGATCCCCAAAGTACCACACTCCCAGAGTAATTCCTGAGTGCATATTCAGGAGAAACCCCTTAGCATCACCCAGGTGGGACACAAAAATGAAAAACAAAATGGTCAAAGGCAAGCCGTGAGGAACCCAGAGATAATGAATGCATTGTGTATCCTTCCCAAGGCCTGAAGTAGAATGAATGATGCATTCAAGGTAAATTGAAATTCAGATTTTAGGGACTGCTGGGCGTTTGCCTTGCAGGGGATGACTGGATATTATCCCTTCCCCTCGCAGGCCCACCTGCAGTGATCCTGCCTGCGGAGCCAGAAGTAACTGCTGGGCATTTCTGGTTGTGCCTTACCCCCACACCTACAAAAAAGTACTTGTTTTGTGTATTGAACAGAAAGCGCTATGTCAGGGGGATCAGGTTTATGAATGACAGATGTGAACGATTTCAGTGATCCCTGTGATCAAGGCTTTCTGTGACTGTAGGTGATTTTTCTGTGCTCACCTCCTGTATCACATGGTCCCCTGGTACCACGGGGAGTAATCAGCTACCTGGGCAGCACTGGGAGCCTTAGGATTTGCATCTTTTGGGAGTGAGACACAGTCAGCAGTGCTCAGGGCTAATTTATTCCTGCCTTTGCACTCAGGAGTCACTCCTCTGGGGCCAGGGTTGAGGTCTCCTAACGTCCTAACATCCAGCACCCCCTAATGATTTGGAGGGAATTGATGTAGACATGCAGGCAGATAGAGAAGGTTCCCCTCCCAAGGAAAAGGCAGTAAATTTCCTGGGAATAGCTCTGAAGTTGTGAAGGCCAACCTTGCAGAAAACAGGAACTAAGGCCTGATCAGGCCCTCACCTATGGCCAGCAACAGACCCAGAAAAGCTCCTGCAGAAACAAAAGGCCAGGAAAGGAATTTCAAAGAAAATCATCACCACTCCCAACCTGCCTAGGCAACCTCCTTAGCAACGGGACTTTGACCTAGGTAAAAGCCTAGATTGGATTCCCTTCTGTATGAGGGAGACTGCTCATTGGCTTTCCCAGACATTTGCGGGAGCAGGGCAATTGGGGGTTCCACGAGTGTGGGAACCAAAGTCGGACTCCAAAAGGATGTGGGACCCCACACCACTGCTTCCGGCCCCCTCCCCCAAATTATATAGTCAGATCACGAGGTGTGGAGCAGTTGGGGTGGGGTGGGGGTTGGGGGATGACCCCAGACATCAATGGTGCTGTTTTATTTTCGAGGGGTCCGTGTGCCAAGAGGAGCCACCTCTGGTGGATTCAACTCTCTTACACCCGCAAAGGGCTGGACGGGATGAGAGAGGTCAGCATCTTCTGGCCCTGCCTGCGTCTGACTGGGCCTTGGGTCAGAGAATGAACCGGGGATCTGTGTCCGGGTGTCCCTGCTGCCTGGGTCTCGTCCCACTCACTCTATGTGTGGAGGCACACCCAGTGGGCAGTGCTCCAGAGCCAGCTACCCGGGAGCGAAGAGGGTGACACAGGAGAGGCTTGCCTTCCCGCAGTACGATGTGTCCAACCAACTCAGTTCTAAAGGTCTCCAGACCCCACGTCCACATATCACAGCACCCCATATTGCTGAGGGTGCCATCTTCTGTCTGAGTTTTGAGGTTCCTGTACACCTGAGAATTCCCATGTCTTCTGTTCTCCGTGGAGGAGGGTGGCAGAGGACAGATTCAGCTCCAGCATCTCCAGATGTCTGGGGTGAAGGTAACAGCCATCAGAGGACCTAGGGTGTGTTAAGAAGAATTTTAATTAACACAGGAATAATGAGCATAAGACTGTGCAATCTCCTTCCCTGGAAAATCTAAATACATCACTTCTTCCAAGGATTTTTTTTCTTTTGCTTTTTGGCTAATACCCAGTAATGCTCATGTGTTACTCCAGGCTCTGCACTCAGAAATTACTCCTGGTGGTACTTGGGGGACCATATGGGATGCCAGAGATTGGACACGGGTTGGCTGTTTGCAAGGCAAACATCCTACGAGCTATACTATAGCTCTGGTTCCGAGGGGTTTTTTTTGGGGGGAGGGGCTGTTTTCTTGTGTGTCCACAGGGTTCTGGGAAACATTGAGTACCTGGGATTGAACATGGTCGATTACAAGCAGGGTGAGATTATTTTGTCGTTCTTCTGTTCACTTTGAACAAGAAAAGTTATGAGCCCTATTTGCCCTGTCTGTGACCCAGCTCTTTGGAAAGGTCTCCAGTTATAGTCAACCCCACATGCCATCACCCCACTTTCTGAGGATGCCCCAACCGTCTTCTACAAAGAAAAGTGGTCAGGCATACAGCAAGATACAGCTCAGAACCCACGAAGTTAGGGTGCTGGAATCTGTCATCACGGGACTGAGGTTGTTTTGGTTTAATTTGGTTTGTTCATGGTTTGGGTGCCCAACACCAGCAACGTGCAGAGGTTCTCCTGACGCCACATTCAGGAATCACTCCGGTATGATGGTGGGGCTGTATGGAGAGCCAAAGAGAGAACCAGGGACCTGTGACTGGAAGCCAAGAGCACTAACTGCTCTGCTCCGACTGAAGCGACCCAAGCAGCTTACCTGATTAATGGACCCTATACCTAACACTGAAGCAAAAAAAGGGCTGGAAATCTTAAGCCTAGGAAATGTCGGCCCGCAGCAGTTCCGGGAAATGCCACAAAGTGGCGCCGTGGGCGTTTCCCTGCCTCCCCAGGCCTGTTTCTATTAAGAATTTCCCACCCTTGGGTTTGCTTCAGGAATAAGTATGGTATAATTAAGGATCAAGCAATCCGCTTCCACATGTGCTGCGGTACAAGAACCCACGAGTGCTTTCTTTCATTAGAGTAACCTGGGTTCTATTCCAGCCTTCAGATCTTGTGGCGTACATAACTGAATCTTCTCGGGGGTCGAGTGGGTTGTTCCCACTCTGTCTCTGGACCACGAGTGGTGCAGAAGATTGAACCTGACGTGGAAATAGCAAGGCAAAGTCATTTATTTTTATTTTTTGTTCTCTTCACTCTGAGCTAGAAACCTTCTGAAGCTACTTTGCTTATGTCTGTGACCAAGCCATTGAGAAATATTTCCTGCTATGGGCAACCCACACCCTGGCACCCCACATTCTGAGGAAGCCCAAACCTCTTCTACAAGGAAGAGGCAGCATGGATACAGCAAGATAGAGCTCAGAAACACCCGCATTGGGGTGAGGGAATCCTCCAATAAGGGACTGGGGCTGTTTGGGTTTTATTTGGTTTGTTCATGGTTTGGGGGACACAAATCCAGCAACAGCAGAGGTTCTCCTGATGTTGCATTTAGGAATCACTCTGGCATGATGGTGAAGCTGTATGGGGAGCCAGAAAAATAACCGGAGCCTGTGACTGAAAGCCAAGAGCACTAACCACTCTGCTCCCGCTGCAGGGACCCAAGTGGCTTGCTTGATCCTTAATGACCCTATGCCTAACATTGTAGCTAAGAAAAGGGCTGGAAATATAAAGTGTGGGAAAGGTGGGCCACGGCAGTTCTGGCGATACACCACGAGATGGCACTGTGGACGTTTCAGTCCCTCTCTGGGATCATTTCTCTTTTTTTTTTTTTCATTTTTATTAGTGAATCACGATTAGGTACAGTTGTAGACTTACCCATTTTTGTGCTTGGTTTTCAGTTATACAATTATTAAGTACCCACCCCTCCACCAGTGCCCATTCTCCACCACCACTGATCCCAGTTAGTCTCTCCCATTCCCATCCCCCCCATCCCAACCTGCCTCTGTGGCAGGGCATTCCCTTTTGTTCTCTCTCTCCTTTTGGGTGCTGTGGTTTGCAAAAGAGGCATTGAGTAATCATGTTCAGTCTATAGTTTTAACTTTCAGCATGCATCTCCCATCCTGGGAGGATCCTCCCAGCATCCTTTATTTGGTGCTCCTTCTCTATCTGACCTGCCTTTTTCCCTAGCGTGTGCAGCTGGCCTCCATGCGATGGAATAAACCTCCGGGCACTTGTCTCGGCTATTCTTGGGTGTTAGTCTGAAAGAAAGGGACAGACATAGAAAGATCACTTTCATCTGGGGAACATAAAGTAACAAAACGTGCTCGTTTCTAAAAGAATTTTTCCACACTTGGGTTTGCTTCAGTCTTCAGTATGGGGTAATAAAGGATCAAGCAAGCCTCTTCCACAGGTGCAGCAGTAGGAAGGAAAGCCTGCGGTTGCTTGTCTTTCACTTGAGTAATCTGGGTTCGATTCCAGCCTTCAGATATTTGTGGAGTGGATAGCTGAATCACCTTGGGGGTCGAGTGGGTTGCCCTAGCTTTGTCTCTGAACCTCAAGGGGTGCAGTGGATTGAACTTAATCTTTAACGAACAAGGTAAAGGTTATTTTCTTACATTTATTGTTCTTTTCTCTGTGTACAAAAAAAGTTCTGAACGCACTTTGTGATGCCTGTGACCAAGCCCTTTGGATGTTTTCTGTCATGGGCAACCCACACCACATCACCGCACATTATGAGGGGACACGAACCCTCTTCTACACCGACGTGGGGAATGGAAGAATATACAGTTCTGACACCCTCAAGTTGGGGTGAGGGAATTCGCCATCAAGGAACTGAAGCTCTGTGTTTTACTTTTCTTTCTTGTTTGTTCCTTTATGGTTGTGGTCACACCCGGATATGCTCAGGGCCTTCTCCTGGCTCTGCACTCAGGAAACACTATGGACATAATTGAAAAACCACATGGGAAGCCTATGAATATACCCGGGTCCTATGGATGCAAGGCAAGAAGCCCTATCCACTCTGCTCCTATTGTAACAGCCCAAGCTGCGCTGTATCCTTAATGACCCCATTTAAGCAAAGAGAATGGCTGAAAATGAGATGGAGCTGTGAGCTTTTCAGTCCTTCTACAGTCCTATTTCTCTAAGAATTTTCCACCCTTAGGTTTGTTTCTGTGTTAAGTATGGGGTAATTAAAGATCAAGCACAGGGCTTCAAAGGGGCAGTGGTAGGGGAGCCTTG
The DNA here is from genome assembly GCF_029834395.1 of Sorex fumeus. Lineage (NCBI taxonomy): Eukaryota > Metazoa > Chordata > Mammalia > Eulipotyphla > Soricidae > Sorex > Sorex fumeus. The sequence goes on along the minus strand of NW_026606076.1, from coordinate 23,135,144 downwards.
AGGGTGCAAGTCTCTGACATGGGTGACCAGCATTCGATTCCCGCCTTCAGATCTTTTGAGATACATGGCTGAATCACCTCGGGGCTTGAGTGGGCTGCTCCATCTTTGCCTCTGGACCAAGAGGGGTTCAGAGGATTGAACCTGACGTGGACAGAGCAAGGCAAATCTGCAAGGCTGGAGTGATAGCACAGCAGGTAGGGCGTTTGCCTTGCATGTGGCCGACATGGCCTCCTGGGTTCGATTCCTCCACCCTCTCGGCAAGCTAACAAGAGTATCTTGCCCATACGGCAAAGCCTGGCAAGCTACCAGTGATGTTTTCGATATGCCAAACACAGTAACAAGTCTCACAATGTTACTGGGCCCCCCTTGAGCAAATCGATGAACAATGGGAGGACAGTGACTGTGACACTCTGAGCTAAAAAACATCTGAAGTCACGTTGTTATGTCTGTGACCAAACCATTTAGAAATATTTCCTGCTATGGGCAACCCACACCGCATCACCCCATGTTCTGTGGGCACCCAACCCTCTACTACAAGGAAGAGGCAGCATGTATACAGCAAGATACAGCTCAGAAACCCCTTGTTGGGGTGAGGGAATCCTCCAAGAAGGGACTGAGGCTGTTTTGGTTTTATTTGTTTTGTTCATGGTTTGGAGGCCACAAATCCAGCAACATGCAGAGGTTCTCCTGACTCTGCACTCAGGAAGCTTTCCGGCATGATGGTGGGGCTGTATGGAGGTCCAAAGTATGCGAGTGCTTTATTTCACTTGGGTAACCTGGGTTCGATTCCAGCATTAATATCTTGAGGAGTACATAATTGGACTCACTATAAACAGTGCTCCTCTCCCACAGTCCAGGGGCTTCTCACTTGGGGCATTCTGGGACCATGGACTGAGCAGAACAGTCTTCGAGTAGCTTTTCCCAGGGGAGCGCTTCTTTGCAGTGTGGGCACTCACTTGCTTCTGATCGCCCAGAGAAAACATCCCACCTGTCTTGGCATCCTCATGGGGATGAGGGCATAATTGCTAACTCGAGATTTTGTCACAGTGTGCATGATCAGAAAAATTCCACCTGGACTGGCTGCTACCCTGAAAAACAGTAAGGAAGGATTCCAATTACTGTGCTGTGCCTAAGATTCTCCTTGTCCAGATAATTCTAGACCTGCAGGTTGGTTTCTATCATTTACCCGACTCAATTGCAATTCTGACATGTGGATGAATTTTCCAGGCAACAACCTAACATTTCAGCAAGATGCACAAGCAAATAGACCAACATCAGGTCACATAGTGCAGGGGGGCCCCGCCAAACCACTCTCCGTCCCATGGAGGTGGCCCTAGGATCCGTAGGTGCAGGGAAAGACTGACCGAATGAACACAAGACACGACAGAAAAAATGGAGCTTAGAAACAAAGAGAAAAAGGGACAGGCTTTATTGAGGGTGATGGGGGTATATATTAGTGAGGCAGCTACACAAAGGGTCATGCTCAAAATGTGATTAGGAAAGTTACAGAGTCTAGAAGTTTAACCTACCATGCATTACAAAGCTTATACTAAGTTATTCATTGTCAGTTACAGCCATGACAATTGTTTTCTTGGGATAATCATACATAGGACAGGCTTTACCTGCCAAAGGTCACGTAGGTGAGGATTACCATACCACAGGCTTTACCTGCTGAGGGTCACGTAGGTCAGGATAGCCGTACCTAGCACAGGCACGTAGGCTCTTGGTCAGTTAAAGGGCCAGTTACCACATCTCCCCCTTCCTTTTTTATAAAAAAATGCCAGCTAGGGGGAGCATTGACTGGGCCCCTCCAGGATATCAAGAAAATCTTTGTTTTGTGGAGGGGAGGAAAGTAGACAGAGCCTGTTTTCCCCTGCCCACCCTACTAGCGGAGGGGAGCCGTGGAAAAAGGCCAGTGTTAGGCAGATGAAACCTCCATGCAGGCCCAGTGTACTCCACAAGCAGTCGGAATCAGCCATGAGGCCTCCCTTGCAGTGCTTTGCCTAGCGGCTGAACAAAATGGAATAGGGTAAAGTCCGACTCCTTCATACCCAGATTGTCAGATCAGAGAGGGGCAGGGGAGCTGGCCATGAACAACTCAAGGTTGGGTCCAACTAAATACAACCTGCGAGCCGTCTTCTGTAGCAGCAGAATTTGTGGCCGCATGGTCTAGGGGAGCATCTTCCATTGCCAGGCGGTGATAATGCACCTGTATAGGTGCTGCCACCAGTAAGGCAACCTGCTGTTTGATAAAGCTGATTAGATGGTTAAACACGCAAGGGCCAATAGTAGCAACTAACAAGAGTGCAGTAAGGGGACCCAAGAAGGGGAGTAGGTATGGGAGAAGAGTGTGAAAGCCCCAGGTATAGGTAGAGGACTCTCGTTGGCATCGTCTGAGCTCTAAACCCTCGCGGAGTTCCCGCATGGTATCCCGAATGACTCCACTATGATTGACATAGAAACAGCATTCCTCCCCCAGTGCGGCACAGAGTCCACCCTCTTTCAAAAAGAGAAGGTCAAGTCCTCTCCGATTCTGCAGGGCAACTTCAGAAAACAAATTGAGGGATTCTTCCAAATGGGCGATCGAGCCTTCCAAGCAGCTGTTGTCTGCCTCGACAGCAGCATGAAGGGAGGCTAGTGCAGAATGTTGAGTCACCAGGGACGCGATGCCCATCCCTGCGCCCGCAAGGGTCAGGGTCAGGAGGGTAGCGACAGTGATGGCTGTGAACGGGTCATGACGATTACGATGGAGATCAGTCCTATTGTCCCAAGCGTCCAAAAAGGAATTGGCCGGATATTAGAAAATTCGGTGCAGGACAACAACGGAGACACAGAAGTCCTGGGCGGGACGAAAGACTGATCCAGCCAGATGTGGGGTAAGTCCCGCCCAAACGCACAGCCACCAGGATCCAGATGAAGGGAGAACCCACTGGTCTAACTGGAGAGAAGGATCAGGGATGTGGGTGGCGCATAGTTTGGAAGGGTCAAGGGAAGGAGGTGCGGCACCAACACAATATCCACGGCCTGATACATCCAGGAGGGAAAGGTTCGAGAGGACAGAGGCCCACTCACGGGAGGTATGGAATAAGGCAAGGGGCTGCCTAAGAGGTCAAAAAATGGGGGGGAGGGCGGTTGCAAGCGCAGCCAGCAGCTGCGTGTAAGGTTTGGGGAGGTGCGGTTGAGGGAGTCAAAAGAGGCCATGACTAAACCACGAAGAGAGTCACTCGGATGCGGCTCGAGACCTGGGGAAGGGACCCGGTCTGTGGGGACTACTGGGATGGGAGTACTGGGGGTGGTCGCAGGTGGAGCTGAGGGAGCCGGCTGGACAAGGTAGTGCCAGACGCGAAAGAAAAATCCGATGGCCTGACCTGTCAGAGTGCCGCCCGAAGCGCGGACCCCCCCAACGGAGGCCATCTCCCTCCCAACGGGAGCTGGGGAGCAGTTTCCCCAAGGATGTGAACAATAGGAGGAACATGCGGCAACTGTCAGCCCCAGAGGGGGGAATACTTCCCGACGAGCCGGGGGCCCTGGCTCGGTGGCTGTAAATCAAGTAATCGAGGTGGGGGGTGGAGAGAGACGAGGGAGGAAGGCCCGCTACGGAAGATTCACAGCCCCAATTCTTACCAAAAAAGTCAGGCACACCCCCGCACTCAGGACGATGAGGCTGTTCTGGACAAATGTAAATGGTAATTTCCTTCCACGAGTGGTCACAGAGGGACTTGGGCAAGGGCCGCCACTGTAAATTGGGGAAGGCATGCAAAGAACCATCGAGTATGGCATGGCAGTAATCGACCTCTAAGTCAGGGAACCAGGAAAGGGTTTGGGGAGCTCACTTGCAGAAAACACGAGTGGCATCCTTCACAGCGTGTTGTCTCTCATTTGTCATCGGGTTGATGAATACTTTCCAGCAGATGGATATAGGCTGGTGTGCCTCACTGTTTGACGGTCAGCACCGGACTGGGTGGAGTGTCATGAACAGCATCAGCAGGATTTCCAGGGACATCTGTGGGGAAAATAGAGGTGTTCTCAGGGCCAGGCGAGGTTCTGGAATTTGTTACATGATTTATAGGTCAGACAAGGTGGGCAGGAAGCCGGCGAGCTGCTCCTTCACGGATATCAAAAATTCAAGCATGTCCTCTGCCCCAGATCAGAACTGGGTCCAGGCCATGCCACTGAGCCGTGAGTGGATCCTTCCATTTAGGCATAGCATAGGAGTTTTTCGAGTCAGAGTGCCAGAAACGATCTGCAGCACTGCGGCCATCCTTATCCAGGCTCAAAAAATTGAGCACAAACTGCACATGGGACAGCAGTGTCTTAGGAGAGTTAGAGGCACCATATAGGTTTCTATCCTTCACCAATTTGGAGATATACATTTTAAGGGTAGAGTGGGCTCTTTCCACGATACCCTGGCCTTGTGGATTGTAGGGAATTCTGGTAGTATGCTGTATTTGGAATTGTTTGAAAAAGTTCTGAAATTTTTTTTTCCAGTATAGCCTGGCCATTGTCCGTTTTAATGCGCTGAGGCTTCCCCAGGATAGATAGGCAGTAAAGGATATGAGCGATAACATTCTTAGCGGCCTCGCCTGTCTGAGCAGATGCAAAGATATACCCGCTGAAGGTATCTATTACCACATGGACATATCAGAGCCGTCCAAAAGAGGAGACGTGCGTGACATCCATTTGCCAGAGTGTGTTAGAAACAAAGCCTCTGGGATTGACTCCCAGGTGGGGTGCAGGCAGAAAGGAGACACAAGACTGGCACTGCTTAATGATTTGTCGGGCCTGCTCTTGAGGGATTTTAAACATCATTCTTAAAGTATTAGCGTTAAGATGATGAAGTGCATGAGCCTTAGTGGCCTCGGATATGGGGTCTGGACTGGAAACAGAGGCTGCAATCAGCCGAGTAGCCCGATCAGCCCTGTCATTGCCTTCGGATAGTGGGCCAAGGAGCCCAGAGTGGGCTCTCAGATGGCCTATGAAAAAGGGGAGATGGCAGGAGCGGATGCACTGTTGAATCTGTAAGAACAAACTGGTCGCCTGAGAGGATTCCTTAATATAGCTGACAGTTTCAAGGAGCGGAACGGAAAAGGCTACATAGGCACTATCTGTGCATAGATTAAAAGCTGTCTGAGGGAAGTCCTGAAAAACTTTACAGACGGCCGACAGCTCCACCAACTGGGCGGACGTATAGTCTGTGCGAGAGAAGACAACCTTCTCTTGGTGCACGTATGCTGCCATCCCATTAGAAGATCCATCAGTGGAGATAGTGGGAGCCCCAGGGATGGGGTTATTTCTAGTGACAGTGGGGAAGATCCATCTGTGTATCTTGCAAAATTGAACCAGTCTGTCTGGAGGGTAATGATTGTCTATGAGTCCCTCAAAAGAGACACAGGCTATGGGCCAGTCATCGGAATTCTGGAGTAGCCAGTTTACCTGGTCTCGGTCGTAGGGCTGAATGATGGTGGTTGGCTCTAAGCCGAAGTATTTTCTACAATAAATAGTCTGCCCTAGTCTGATTAATGAGGAAACAAGGAGGTAATAGGGAGTGAGGACACGTCTGGGGGTCGAGGGTAGAGACAACCAGGAAACGGGATGGGTCTGCCAAACAAGACCTGTAGGGGAGAGTGGGGTCTCAAAAATTATCAGAGAAAACGGGAGCTCATAGTTCAGGGCAACGATAAACTGTTCATCAATGGCATGCTCTACAAAGGCAAGGGCACGTCGGGCGTCATCTGTAAGTGTACAGGGGGAACTAGAATCGGGATCGCCCCGAAGGGTGTCAAATAGAGGCTTAAGGTCATCTTGTGTCAGCTTAAGGCAGGGTCGGAGCCAGTTAATATTGCCTAATAGCTGCTGAAAGTCATTTAAAGTCCTCAATGTGGAAGTCATGAGCTGAGCCTTCTGGATTCTGATTCTAGATCGGTCGATCTGAAAGCCTAAGAAGGAGTAGGGGTCACTCATCTGAATTTTGTCTTGAGCTATGGAAAACCCTGCATGAGTTAGGGTGTCAATCATATGATTGCAGCAATGCATAACTTCATCTGGGTGCGGGCCAGCAAGCAGGATATCATCCATATAATGGACGATGTAAAGATCCGGCCATTGTTCCCTGACCGGGGCCAGAACACTCGCAACAAACTTCTGACACAAAGTGGGGCTGTTGGCCATTCCCTGAGGTAGCACCTTCCACTGAAACCGCTTCATTGGGCCTCTGAAATTTGTGACGGGAACACTGAAGGCAAATCGGGAGTGATCAGCAGGGTGGAGGGGGATGGAGAAAAAACAGTCCTTTAGGTCAATAACAATCTTGTGCCATAGGGCGGGGATGACTACGGGCAATGGTAAGCCAGGTTGTAATGCTCCAAAGACAACCATGGTCTTGTTAATTGCCCTCAGATCCTGGAGCAGATGACACTTCCCCGATTTCTTCTTGATCACAAAGATGGGCGTATTCCAGGGGGAATTGGTCAGTTCTATGTGTCCAGCAGCGAGCTGCTCCTTCACTAGCGCCTCCGCTGTGGCCAGTTTTTCTGAGGACAGGGTCCATTGATCTACCCACACAGCGCCATCTGATTGCCAGATAATCTTATCAGTGTGGGGTACAGGCAAGTCAATGGCCATTATGGTAAATTTCACAGTACTTGTCGTCCTACAGAGGGGGAAGGCATCACGGGTTCAGTGAGGCCCTGGGAGTGCCTTCCCAGACCTTGACTAGGAAGATAGCCCTGCTGAAGTAAAATATCTAGGCCTTTGGTATCTACTAGGTTCGGGTCCATTTGGGACAAGACATCCCTCCCCCACAGATTAACAGGCAGGTCGGGGAGGACATAGGGGCGGACGTGGCCTTTCTCTCCTTTGGGGGTCCGTCACTTGAGTTCAGCTGAACTTAATATTGGTTTTTTTGAATGGCCAATCCCCTGCAGGTGTGTTAAAGAGGGGGAGAGTGGCCATTTGGGCGGCCAGTCCCTAGTAGTAATGATGGTTGTATCAGCTCCAGTATCTATAAGGCCGGTAAAGGGCCTGCCTAAGATGGTGAGGGTCAGGAGTGGCTTACACTCCCTTATAGCCTGAGCCAAATGCACCCCCAGTGGCACGGGGCCTGTGGCACCAGGAGCAAGGCCAGGTGGGATGAGGAGCAAGTCATCAATGTGGGCACCCAGATCTATACTTAGGAAGGAAGACGTAGTCATGGCCATAATGTTAAGCTGGCCAGTGAGAGTATTATCTATAGTGCCGGGAAGGACCTGGAATTCTTCCAGTATAAGATTCCCCCTCCCGATAATGAGGCCAACCATTCCGGCAGACAGAGGCCCCTGGAAATTAACTGGGATGGGCTGAGGTCCCTGTGCCTGGGTTAAGATTGTGGGGGAGGTGGTACGGAGGTCCAATTTGGAGCTTCCTGGGATGGCACGCAGGAGGGAATCGAAACCGGAGGGGGAACAAGGGCCAGAGGCGGAAGAGTTTGGGGAGGAAGAAAGGGGGTGCCCCAGCTGCCTGCTGTATTACGGGGCCCTGGGGCCGGCCCCGCAACAAGTTTCCCGGGTGAAAGGTAACTCCAACCTGGCAGTCTGATGCCCAATGGTACCCGTCCTTACACTTGGGGCATAATTTATGGGGCACGCGCGCCCTCTCCCGCTCTGGGCAGTGGCGCCGGAAATGACCAGGCTTGTTGCAGCCAAAGCAGAATCTAGGGTCAATTGGAGCGGTTATGGGAGTATGGGTTAAACCTTTAAAGGACGCCCCAATGGCCAGTCCAATTTTGTGAGAGGTGGGGTCTACATCGGCGCACAGGCGGAGGTAGTCAGAGAGGGTCTTGCCTCCTTTATGAGGACGAAGGATGTCCTGGCAGACAGAATTAGCATTTTCATAGGCTAGGTGGCAAATAAAGTCATTATCAGTGTCACCTCCCCCCAGGAGGCTCTCAGAAGCCTCCACCAGGTGGCCAACAAAGTCATTGTAGGGCTCGTTAGGGCCCTGCTGGACTTTGGAAAGAGAGGTGACAATGGAACTCTTGGATGGGAGACCCTTCCAAGCCTTCAAGGCTGCCGCCTGAATCTGTGTGAGTAGGCCAGGAGGGAACTGAGCCTGAACCTCGTTAGAGGAGAAGGAATCATTACCCAGGAATTTGCTCAGTACCCAGGGGGAGGAGGACCCTCCCGCAGCGAGATTCCGCCGGGCCATATCCTGACAGCGATCATGATGATCCACCTTCCAGAGCAGATAGTCTCCGCGGCTTTAAACGGCACGGGTCAGGGAAAACCAATCATTAGGGGTGAGGCAGCTCTCGCTAAGGGATTCTAAAAGGCTCAGGGTAAAGGGGGCAGTTGGACCTCCTTTGGACCAAAGGAGGCAACAGCATCCTTAATGTCTTTAATATCACTAAACTTCAGTCTTTCATAGTGCTGTCGTCCATGGGCTCCCACGTGGGTCTCCCCTGGCTCTGAGTCCCTTGCATCCCTGCCCGGATTAGGAGCCTCCTCGATGCCCTCACGGTCATCTTGGAAGTCTGCCTCTTGGGCTGCTCCCTCCCTCTCCTCCCCTGAGGGGGCTTGAGGTGAGAGGCATCTACCAGACCGGAGAGCAGGAAAGATCTGAGGGGCTTGCAGCCGAGCTTTAAGCGGTGGGCTTAGTGAGTCAGGCGGGGTATTTGGAGATAGATCAAGCTGCCTGATCTGCCCCAGGAGGTCCAGGAATTCCTGCTTTTGTTGTATAAAGGAGCGGAGCATTTGAGTATCCTGTGCCAAGCGGTGGGTAACAAGGTGAAGGTCAGGACCCACAAGGGGTGGAGAAAGACAATTGCTCGCCCCGAAAGAGACCTCGGGAATGTACGGAGGGGGGCAGCGAGGGTGGGCGAGGGGGCCATTGGGGACCTCTCAGGTGCACGAAAGCATGTGGCTGCATCCCCGAGGTCAGCAACGTTCTCAGGGGGATGGGCATCAGAGTCCACAGAATGCGGAGGGGAGTGCTTGGGGAGGGGATCCCTGATGACTGGATATAAGCGTGGCATCGAACATTCAGGGGGATCGTACTGAGAGCCTGCAGGAGGTTTCTCAGGTGGCTCCTCAGTGGGCATAGGGATTGACACAGAGGGACACGGGGACCGACAAGGTTCCTCTGTCTCTGCGGTCAGGGTGGGGACAACAGAAGGCGGACAGGAAGGTGTGCGGGAGTGAGGGTTAGAAGGGCCATAATCTTTAAGGTCTCAGAGTCTTGAATTATCTGGTGGGCATCTGACTGAACATGTCGGACTCGAAGGACCTCATTAATGAGATTCCAATAAGAGAAAGTCGGAACGGGGATTCTCTTGGGGCCAAACGTCCTGTAATAGTCTTTAAGACAGTCTCCTACATGGCCCCAACATTTCTCATCGATGGTCCATCCTTGAGGGAACCAGGGACAGATCTTCTCAATAAGAAGATAGAAATCTACGAGATCCTTTTTCTTTACCCGGATACCCCGGTGCTTAAGGGATGTCTTTAAACCATGAATAAACAATTCCTTCTTGCTTAAACTCTGACCCATTGTCAGAGGTCAGGAGAAACAGCGTTCAAAGATACAGACACACACGAATATACAGATTACGAAACAGAAAATGAGAAATATAGGAAGAAGAGAGAGAGTAAGACAGATGAAAGGAATAGAAGGCAGACAAGATATAAAGATTGACGAGACAGGAGATGGGTCACTGGAAGTCTGTACCCCCGCATGAATACCTGGGAAAAACAGACGCGAGACACGGGGGAGGCCCAACAAAGTGGCCCACTCAGGTGCTTGTGTGGTCGGTGGGAAACTTAGCCATAGTGGATCAGCCAAAGGTGACTTGCGGCCGACGTCTAAGTCAGCACCACCATAGACCATATGTTTCCCGTGGAACCGCAGGCAGCCCAACCGGATTCCGTAGCCTTTTCGGGGATCTTAGGGGTGCCCAGCCGTGGAACAACAGACTTGAATCAGAGGCGAGGACGCCCCTGACCGCTCATTCACTCACACACACATTCCACAAAGGACACGACAAAGGGGCATGGGGGGGCCTTATCCAACCCAGTGACCGTCTCATATACCTCATATGAGACTGAACACTTAATTCTCCCCTGATGCCGCCCCGTCGACCTCTATAATGAGGCAGGGGCTAGTACCCACTCAGCCTCGAATGAGATGGGGATCTGCCCACTCGGCCTCGAACGAGACAGGGATTTTTGATTAGGCGTGCACTTACCTTTCCATGCGTCCCGGTGGCCACCGCTTCCTGAAGGGGAGTTCGGCAGTCGTCTCCCAGACACCACCCCGTGTGTGCGCCAGTTGCGAGGGGCCCCGCCAGACCACTCTCCGGCCCACAGAGGTGGCCCTAGGGTCCGTAGGTGCAGGGAAAGACTGACCGAATGAACACAAGACACGAGAGAAAAGAATGGAGCTTAGAAACAAAGAGAAAAAGGGACAGGCTTTATTGAGGGTGATGGGGGTATATATTAGTGAGGCAGCTACACAAAGGGTCGTGCTCAAAATGTGATTAGGAAAGTTACAGAGTCTATAAGTTTAACCTGGGCTGGAGCGATATCACAGCGGGTAGGGCGTTCGCCTTACAAGCGGCCAACATGGCCGACCCGAGTTCGATTCCTCCGCCCCTCTCGGAGAGCCCGGCAAGCTACCGAGAGTATTCGATATGCCAGACACAGTAACAACAAAGTCTCCAATGGAGATGTTACTGGGCCCGCTCGTACAAATCGACGATCAACGGGAGGGCCTTTACCTTTACCTTTATAAGTTTAACCTACCATGCATTACAAAGCTTATACTAAGTTAATCATTGTCAGTTACAGCCATGACAATTGTTTTCTTGGGATAATCATACATAGGACAGGCTTTATCTGCCAAAGGTCACATAGGTGAGGATTACCAAACCACAGGCTTCACCTGCCGAGGGTCACGTAGGTCAGGATTACCATACCACAGGCTTTACCTGCTGAGGGTCAAGTAGGTCAGGATAGCCGTACCTAGCACAGGCACGTAGGCTCTTGGTCAGTTAAAGGGCCAGCTTCCCACAACATAGCTGTGTAAAAATTTTCCAACTCAAAAGAACAGACACAGTAAGTGGAAATAACACCCTCTGCAGAAAAGTGAAGCCTCAGTTTAAAGTGAAAATTAAAAGGGGCCTGAGACTGGGTTTGGTTCTAGCTGAGTTTGAAGCCCGGGCTTCACATGTGAGGGCACTGATGTATCCCTACACAGCCGAGATGGACCTTTGCAAACATCTCACCTGAAGCAGATTCCTCTGCAGGATCATTGAGTTTCTTGTTATCTTGTTATATTTACTTAGGTGGGGAGAGAGTCACACCAAGCATTGCTCAAGGATTCCTGCTGCTGGGGCACTGGGGGCCATGTGGTGTGCTGGAATGGAACCATAGTTTTCTTCCTGGTGCCAAGCAAGTGCCCTTCCTAATGCAAAACCACTAGTGCTGAACCATTGAGTTCTTCTCAACACACTTGTCCTTGCTGTCTATCAAATGTAAAGTCACAGTATTTCCCCTGTAATAAAAATAATTTTGGGGGAGTCGGTGCCATAGTACAGGGGTAGGCATTTGCCTTGCACACAGCCAGCCCAGCTACAATCCCAGGCATCCCATATGCTCCCCCAAGTACCCCTAGGAATAATTCCTGAGCGGAAATCTAGGAGTAACCTCTGAGCATCAATGGATGTAACTCAAAAAGCAAAAATTTAATATTTTTTTTAGGTTTTATAATTTTAGTATATGTGCTGCCAAACGGTTGGAAGATACCATGTTGAGTGAAGTTAGCCATAAAAAGAAACAAAAACAGGATGATGTCACTCATCTGTGGAATACAGAACACTGGATGTAGAAATGTACTCTAAAGGGGCTACATAAATCATCCCTGACTCCAGTGTTTAGAGAGAAGCCGGTCAAAGAAGGAAAGAAATCTGGGGGCAGAAGAGAACCAGAAGTTTACAGGGATCAGGGCTTCATTTATGCCAGTGACATGAGTGAGGGGTGTAGCCATTTACCCAAAAATACAGATGCAACAGAACTGAAAACAAGAGATCTAAGCCGCAATCACTGAAACTTAGTCATGTGGTTGTCCAGAACAGGCGGGAGTGGAGTTGGGACTGGGGTGGGTATGGAATATGGGAACACGGGTGGAGGGAAGCTGACGTGGGTGCAGGGATTGGTGTTGAATTATTGTATGCCTAAGTACAACTACGAATAACTTTGAAAATCCTGGCACTTAAAAAAAAGCAATACAATAAAATAAATTTCCAGATTTCAGCACCCGCTGAAATTAAAGACCCTCTACTCCCAGCATTAGGCTCTGAATTTTTTTTTTTTGCTTTTTGGGTCACACCCGGCAATACACAGGGATTACTTCTGGCTCATGCAATCAGGAATTACCCCGGAGGTGCCCGGGGGACCATATGTGATGCTGGGAATCGAACCCAAGTCGGCCGCGTGCAAGGAAAATGCCCTACCTGCTGTGCTATCACTCCAGCCCCAGGTTCTGATATTTTTCCTGTGGTGCTGAGACCATAGATGTGGTTGGAGGATGTAGCTGGACCACCTTTCAAGTCACATGCTTGGTTCACAAAGTACCCCCAATGGCATAATATTTAGTTTCAACAAGAGAATCTTACCAGCACACGTGTATGCAATATCCATGTTCCCAAATCAAATTGCTGCAATGCCACATCCAGAACCTGTGATTTGAATTCTCAAATCAAAAACAATACACAAGAATTAGTCTCATGTTGAATGCAACACCCCTCAATGGCTGAGCAGGTGAAAGACATCTCCATGATTCTCACAGTTCAAACAAGCGTATAGAAAGGAAAACTCTGCTGGAAGTGTCTGTGGGAGGAGCACGGCAATCCCCGAAAAAACGTTTTGGGTTTTGTTTTTGATCAGACCCAGTGATCCTCAGGATACCATCGGGGATGCCAAACATCGAAGGGAGGCGGTGTCTGTAAGGCAAACACCCTCTCTGATGCACTGCCATTCTGGTTCCAATTAGCTTCACTATAGGCTCACACTCACAGTTTCACATGCACGCAATAAAACATTTTTGGTTGGTCAAGAGTACAGCAGGTAGCCTTGCATGAGGCTGACAGGGGTTGATCCCTGAACACCGCTGAAAGCAACTTCTGAGAACTACCAGGAATAACTGCTGGGAATCCCCAGGCCATGAAACCAAAGAAAATTACATTTCTTTCTATACTCAAAGCACCATGGCATGATCCAAAGGCAAAGATAAGCATGGTGTCTGATTGAAAGAGCGGGGTCCAGTGCTCCAGAAAGGGCACCCGACCCTGTAGGTGTACAGTCAGGCTGGTTATACAGCCAGGGGAACAAGGACCTTGAAACTCATAAACTATTCCACATACCTGACAGATGAGGAAGAATAACAACAAAGTCAAGAAATCAAAGCGTAGGATTGTTTGCTAACAGACAGCTCAGGGGAGTGTAGGGCAGCATGAGCACAGCACAGACACCTGATCCAGGAGCCCAAGGAACTCGGGGTCAGCAGCATGTTTCACATGCTCTTAAGGCACCCACACAGTGCCCAGGGCCTCAGCCAGGGTCGTCAGACACTCAGTGTGACACACACCTCTCCTCCTCGGCTTTAGGGCTCCTCTTCCACCCAGGAGATTAACACTGGCTTCACCCCAAAAAGCCCAGTCCCCACAGAGATGGAAGCATGGATTAGTCACAAGGAAAAGACGACAAGTAATCCTCATGTGCCCCTGGTCTAACCGGCCATATTACTGAAAAGGCATGATCATAATATCCACTTTCAATATGCCAGAGATTGGTGGGGAGTGAGACATAAGATAAGGTTTCAATTTAAGAGTTAAATAATGGGACCCCAGATAATACCACTAACAGTCTAGGCTTGGCCAGGCATATGGCTGACTTAAGTTTCATCCCAGCACTGTATGTAGTTTTGTTTTGGGGTCACACTTGGCGATGCTCAAGGGTTAATCCTGTATCCGCACTCAGGAATCACTTCTGATAGTATTGGCTCCATGGAAGGTCAGCGATTGAACTCGGTTTTCTTCGAGTAAGGAAGCGCCCTCCGCACTTACGCTCTCTCACCGCGGAACCAAATGGAGTTTCTGAGCCCCTCCCAGAGTGATCACTGAGTGCACAATCAGGAGGAAATCCAAGCACCCAAGTGAGGACAAGGATGGCAAGACCTACAACTTTATTTTAAGCTAAAAATAAAGGGAAATAGAAGGCGGTGTAGGCAGATAGTACAGTAGGTGGGGCAAAGTACTTGCCCATATTCAAACCAAGTTTGTGCCCTACCAGCCAGCCATGAACCCTGAGTGCAGAGGCCAGGAGCAAACCCTGAGTCCAACTGGTTTGGTACCGAACAAATTTTAAAATTCGTAGAAGAGTCCAATGGAGGCAGGGTGACAATGCACAGGATTGGGGAATATGCTTTGCATGTCGGACCCTCTGACTTGATTTCAGGCACCATCTGGTCTCCTGGGAACACTGGAAGTGACCCCAAGCACTGAACAGAACATCAGCTGAGGGGGTTAGGCGCTAAGATATAAATGATCTTAGCGGACAGAGAGATGGCACAGCAGGGAGGGCGTGTGCCTTGCACACAGTCCAACCGGGTTTGATCCCATGTATCCCTTAAGGTCCCTGAGCAGTGCCAAAAGTAATTCCTGAAGGCAGAGCCAGAGTAGCTCCTAAACACCACTGAGTGTGGCCCAAAAGCCAAAAAGTAAATGAATGAAAATTTTAAAATTACAAGTAAAAGAACTAAACAAACTTGAGTCACACTTACAAATTATTACTCAAGTTAGAATCTTTGGGATTAGTGAGAAGATATTGAGCAGAGGGCGCTAACCTTGCCCTGAGCCGACACAGGAGGGAGCCCTGAGCAGAGATGGGTGTGGCCCACACTTCCCCTCTCAAATAAGTAAAATGACATTTCAGATAATAAAATAGGGGCTGGAGAGACAGTACAATGGGGACAGTGCTGCCTTGCTGTGGCTGATCTAGATTCGAGTCCCCACGTCCTGTACAGTTTCCAGAGCTCTTCCAGAAGTGATCTCTGAGTGAAGAAGCAGGAGTCACCCATGTGCATCACCAGGTGGGTCCCCAAACAAAACAAACAAAGCAAAAATTTAACTGTACTCAGAGAAAATAAAGCAAGTGCTGAGGAGATACTCCATAAGGTCGGGGCTTGCCTGTGTCCTACACAAAATTAATGCTCTGAACCTGCATCCCATATGATTCCCTGAGCATCACTAGAAGGAGCTTGTGAGTGTACCATCAGGAGGAACCTCTGAGCATTGCCAGGTGTGGCCCCAAACAAAAACAAAAAATAAATGAAGTTGAAGGCCTGTCCAGGCGTGCACTCTGCAAACTCCTGATCGGGTTGCAATCCACAGTACCCGCATTGTCCCCTGATCACTGCCAGGAGTGATCTGTTGGCACAGAACCCGAGAAAATGCTGAGTGTGGTCCCGGAATAATACCCAAAGCAAAATAAAACATGCAAGTTAAATGTGGTAATAGAAGTAAATTTACTTTTTATATTTTGGGGGTTGCACCCAGCAATGCACAAGGTTTAATCCTGGCTATGGGCAGAGTAAATACTCTTGGCTGTGTCTTGGGATCGTATTAGATGCCGTGGATTGAACCTGGACTAGCCACACAGGAAAAAAAAAATGCCAGACTCATTATACTATTGTTCTGGCTGAAAGTAATTTCATTTAGTAAAAGAAGAAACAGCTCATAGGGTGCTTGAATGCATTTATCTGACCCGGGTTTGATACTGGGCATCCATTATGATTCTCCATGCTCACCAACAATGATTCCTGAATATAGAATCAGTAAGAACCCCTCAGAACCAATAGTGTGCCCCAGAAAGAAAGAAAGAAAATATGACAGAAAGAAGGAAGGAAAAATGAAAGGAAGTAGAGAAACAGCTATCTGCATGACTGTCACACCTTCCAGCCACTCAGAATCACAGCCTGGACCAGCCCCTAGAAGCCAACACAGGTTTCTCTGGGCATGGGAAGCAGGCCCAGCAGCTCCCACTGACAGCTCACAGGTGCTGGTGGGGTCTCCAGCATTACATCCCTGTAGAGATTCCTCTGTGGGGCATCCAGGCATGGCCACTCTTCCATGGTGAATCTCATGGCCACATCGGGAAAGATCACCATGTCCTAAGGTAGTACACACAGGGGGTGTGAGTGAGGCCATCACACATCACACCCTATACTATGGTGCCTGATGATGAGACACACAGTGCCCTAGAGGAGTACAGGGCCTCCCCCTCTCTTCACTCCCATCAGGAGCAACCAGCCTCCTCTGCATTTCAGGGTTATGGGTGACAGAACCCGGTAATCACTTGAGAGAAGCCAGATCTGCTACAATGACACTATACTACAAGGTTCCTGCAGGTACTACACTTACATTGGGGCACCCCAGGGACAAAGCCAATGAACACTGCTCTGGTGAGCACTGCAGAATGAAACACCCAAGTACATAAGCAGCAGCACCAAAAATAGAAGCTACACTGGGTTGGACCAAACACTAGACGACCCTCCATGTCACACTTCCACACGCCCTGTTCTAGGGTTGAGAAGGGGAGACTCAATGTACAGTGGCAAACTCAAAGCTCTGTGTGGACATATGTGCCTGTAGGACCCTGAAGTCACGGTTAAGGGCTGCCTCTAATCCCTGTTCAAGAGGCAAAAATGTCTTGATCTTTAACACCTCTACCAGATACAACATACTTTGCTTGTCTCCCAGGTACCGGCGCAAGATCAGAACTGCATGCACAGCAGCATGTGAACGTGACTCTGTGTGACTGAGCAGGCGAAGCCCTCCAGAGCGGGAAGGACAAGGCAGGGGAAACACATATTCTGGGGCCCAAGTCACTGTAGCTGCCAGGATACATATGGGGCCAACACACCAGGGGCCCCTAATGCCCCTGAGGTGTGAACATAGAGCACAGAGCCAAGAGGAAGCCCTGAGTAACTCCACTGTGGCACAAAAATAAATACAAAAGAAAACAAAGCATCAAGCAGCACGGTAGGGGTAGGGCTGGCGATTCTTCAGTACCACACGGTCCTTCATGCACTCTGAGGTGCTATGCTGCAGTGCTGAGCCAGGAGTAATTGTGAACATCACAAGGTCTGGTCCCACATCACATCCCAGTGTAAAATAACCAAAAACCCCAAAGTTAGCCTTGGACCCCGAGTACCCTGTAAGATCCCCAAGTTCTCAAAGAAGTGATCCTTGAGCACTGAGTTGGGAGTACTTCTGGAGCACCTCTGGGTGAGGACTCAATCCATATACAACAAAACAAACAGGGACAAAATTTACCTCATACAGCATAGTTGGAAACCCTTTCCAGGAATCTCAGTCCAGGGCTCCTTCCTATACCAACTGGAGACAGATGGGCCAGGAAGACAGCAAGTTCCTGGCACTGCACCATGTCATCTTGACACTTACCTCTTTCCTGGCAACAGTGTGTCAGATGGTGTGTCACCATCATCTCCAGCATCTGTTATTCCTGAAGATCGGCAGGAGGCTATGTGCAAAAGACCTGGAGAAGTCAGGACTCCATCCAGCAAGGGGCTGAATCTGAGCCCAGGTGCCCAAGCACATCAGCGCCCCCTGCAGGCCGGCATCAATGCTGGCCCCAGTGACCCTTAGTCTCAAAGTGGCACTGCCATGGGCTCAGCTAAAGGGCCTCAGCATGGGCAAACTATCAGGTGCCCTCTGGCACCTGGGCAGGGACATGCATGTGGGAACTCTCTGCAGGGACCAGGATCACTTCTGGGCCCATATGAGCCCAAAGCACAGTCCTAGTTCCGTCCTGCTGAACCGGGCTCCTCTGGGTCCTGATCTACTCTACTCCCGAATCAGCATATCCACGTGAGCCTCTTCCAGTACTCCCTCCTGTCTTGCAGGAACAGATTTGAGTACCACGCAAATGTGTGTTGTAGAGCATAATTATCCTATTATCCAGAGTGTTTACTAAAGATCATGATAGGAACTGTGTCTGACAGTCAGAACTTCTTGTGTAAGTCTACTTTCTAACTAAACATTTTCTATCTCATGTGCCACAGCAATATTACAGCATGTAGTATCATCTTGCAGTTGGCTGTCCCAAGGAAATACCCAAGCATACCTTATGGTGCCCTGAGCCTGGCAGCAGTGCGCCCTGAGTTCAGTCAGGAGTTAGACCGACAAACTGTAGGATATGGCCTAGAAGGTCAGCAACTTGGTAACTCTAACCAAGCAGGAGAGAAAAGAAAAGAGAAAACAATGTCATGTGCAATGACAAATTCTAGCCTGCTATAGTTAAAGAGTCAAACAGTGGGTGCTTATTTATTTGTTTATTTATTTATTGCTTTTTGGGTCACACCTGGCAATGCTCAGGGGTTACTCCTGGCTCTGAACTCAGGAATTACTTCTGCTGGTGCTTAGGGGACCATATGAGATGCTGGGAATTGAACCAGGGTTGGTAGCGTGCAAGGCAAACGCCCTCCCCGCTGTGCTCTCTCTCTAGCCCCAAACAGTGGGTGTTTAAAGCCTCATTATATGTCTTTTACTCGTATGCAGGGGCTCAAACCTTGGTTGGCTTTGTGCAAGGCAAGTGCCCTTAGCACTGTACTTTGGCTCTGGCCATTTATCAGTTAATTGCTTCCCAGCACACGAGGAGTGATCCGTGAGCAGAGCTTCTTGTCTCCAAAAAATCCCGTTCCTTCAAAAAAGAAAAAAAAATACACGAAAAAACAAAATACAAAGATATGTTTATCCACTGTACTCACCCAACAACCAGTTACCAGGGGTCACTTGGCCAGGGAGAGATGAGGGTGAGGGGTGGCTTGCTACCTAAGAGACTAGAAAATCCTGATTTGGGAATAAAACTATGTAGGGATAGGTAAAGGTAAAAGGTAAAGGCCCTCCCGTTGATCGTCGATTTGCTCGAGCGGGCCCAGTAACGTCTCCATAGGAGACTTTGTTGTTACTGTGTCTGGCATATCGAATACTCTCGGTAGCTTGCCGGGCTCTCCGAGAGGGGCGGAGGAATCGAACTCGGGTCGGCCATGTGGGCTGCGTGCAAGGCAGACGCCCTACCCGCTGTGCTATCGCTCCAGCCCTATGTAGGGATAAAACAGACAATAAAACAGGTTGGATTCTTACATTGCTGACTCCGATCAATCTTCTGCTTCCCGTACGGCCCCCAGAGCAACGTCAGGAATAATTCCTGAGCACAGTGACAGAAATAAAACCTGAGCATCTACGGGTGGACCACTAACCCCAGAAAAAAAAAAGACCAAATAAAAATAGCTACAAAAGAATTTTAATTGGCAAACCCAGCCACCTGCAAGCACCACGCCCCCAGTGGCTTCGCCCCATCACAGCAGCCAGTGACAAACAAGGATGAAAACCGGTGCCTTTGCCAGCAAGAGGCTGAAGTGATGCCCCTCATGTGAGTCTGGAGGTTCTAGGTTGACTCCTATGTCTGGCCCAAAGGTTCAAGGACAGGGCCCAGCGCAGTCTGTGCTGGGAGGCTCGGGACGGTGAAGCCCCCATCCTACGCAGATCCCGCTCCTCAGTGCCCAATCCCCTGCACCCAGCCTGCACCCACCCGCTGCTACACCATCACAGAGCTGGAGGCAATTGCGCCTCAGGAACTACCTGGTATAGGGGAATAAGCGAGAAACAAGCACGAAAGAATCCCCCAAGCTGACGTGGTTCTACCGCTCACAGTGGAGAGATGGTTGGCGTGGGGTGCTCATGGGAGGCCGCTCCCTTCCTGCCACAAAATCGACCTTCATAGTCCCCGTGCCATGCCAGAACGCCACTTCCTCCTTCCCCCCGGGTTCCCAAGGGCAACGTTACTGAAGCATCTGTGTCAGAAACAAAATGTGTACCCAGTAGCTCCTGCGCTGTGATGTCACTTCAGGCTCCGCAGGCAGCATATACAGGGCCAGGCTCCAGGTATGGAGAGGTTGTTTCGGAAAACCCAGGTGAATCTGTGCTGCAACGTGGATGGGCTTATACGTAAGAGTAGAGAGGAAGCTCCTGGAGTGGTTGGTCACACAGTGTGGGGTTGGGAGTAAGGAGAAGTGCCCTGATGCTGTAATAGGGTGAACCAATGCTCTCACACTCAAGTCCATGGGTGGAAATGAAGCAGATTGTTTCAGTAACTGGCAGGTAGGCAGAATAACCATATTTCAATTTAAGATGGAAATGAGCCATGCTGAAATGTCCCAAGAACCACTGGAAGTAATCCCAATAAACAATCCTGTGTCTGATGGGGTGAGACCCTAGAAAAAATGAACCTGTGGCTGGAGGGAAGGTCCAGGGGGCGGACACATGCCTGACACTCACAGTTTTGATTTCTGACCTCCAGATGGCACCAGAGCACTGCCAGGAGAAATTACCGAATATATTCCCAGGAGAAATCCAGAGCATTGCTGTTTGTAGCCCCCAAACAAAATCAAAACCAAAAAATAATGAAGTTGCAGCACTGGTGCAGAGTGGATAAGACACCAGCCTCATAAGCTGTTTGACTGGGTTAATACACATCACCTCCGTGGGTCCTGGAGCACTGCCAGGAATGATCCTTCATCAGAGAGCCAGGAAGAATGGGCACTTTGGCCCCGAAATAAATCCCAAAATAACACACTTAATTGAAGTATAGCACAATTAATTTATCAATGGAAGGAACTATTTATGCAGGAACCTGAGCAGAGCATATGGAGTCACCCCTACGTGTAGTCCTATACATCAAACCCCTTCAATGCTCTGTAAGTATGCTAACAGATTTGCATTAAATGGGTCATTCTGATCATCAATCAGTGGTCCCCCATCTCTTTGTTTCTCTTTTGACTCCAGCAACACGTCCCTGTAGAGATTCCTCTGAGAGGCAACCAGGCATGTTCACTCCTCTCGGGTAAAACTCTCTGCCATGTTGACATAGGTAACTGCATCTTGAATCAGCACACACAAGGGGAGGAGGAGGCCATCCAACTCCACACAATAGGGCCAAAGGATATACTGCAACACCGTAGAGGAGCTCAGGGCCTCTCCCGTCTCCCCACTTTAGAAGGGAGAAACCGGCCTCCACCAACACTTTAGGGTGACGGGCCCCAGTAATTACAGTATGGAAGCCAGATTTCTTACAATGGCACTATACTGAAAGTTGATGGACTTGCACACAGCCACTCCAGGGACAAAGCCAATGAACACTGCTCCTGTGAGCACCAGACAGAGTGATACCTAAGCACAGACCCAGTAGGACCAAAAGAAAGCAACACTGGGTTGGGCCAAACCACTAGACATTCTTCCCTCATGCCGCACCCCCACATCACCTGTTCTAGGGATGAGAAGGAGACGCTCAATTTCCAGTGAGCAACTCAAAGATGCTGTGGACTGGAGTACCTTGGGTTGGCCACATGCAAGGCAAGCACTGTACTCGCTTTACTATGGCTCTGGCCAATTCTAAAATGAATTTCTTCTCAGCACACTAGGAGTGACCCCTGAGCAAAGTTCCCCTTCCCCAATCATGATCACGACCATCCTTTTGTTCGTCGATTACCTCGAGCAGGCCCCAGTGACGTCTTCTTAATCCTAGCCCTGAGATTCAAAGCTATTTCAGGGTTAGGAGAATTAGACCCATCATTGTTACTGGTATTTGGCATATTGGTTATGCCACGGGGAGCTTTCCAGACTCTGCCATGTGGGCAGGTTACATTTGGTAGCCTGCCAGTTTGTCCAAAGTAAGCATGAAATAATAATGTCTCAGCCGCATTCGCTTCCGGGATCTGGGTTTTATAGTCTCTGGGTCTTGGCCGTTTGATGGGATTACATGGCGCCAAGGGGTCAGTTGGTACGTGTGACCCCTGCCTACTGGAATATTGGGGATATGGGTGGAGGATGCTCAGCCCCTATCTGAGCAGGCTTGGAGATCTCAGCCCCGGAACCCACATGCCTTTGTTCCTCTGCCGGTACCTTCAGGTGTGCAGGGAGTGGTCTCACCATGGTGGTGGCTGGTTCTGGAGGTCTTTGGCCGCCAGAGCCCTGGTCGGGGGGCGGGAGGGAAACTCAACCCACTCCACTCCAAGGGGCCCCGGCGAGGACAGCCAGGCACGGGGGCAGGAGACTCTGTGCTGTTCTCTTCCGGGATCTGGGTTTTATAATCTCTGGGTCTTGGCCGTTGATGGGATTACACATTACACGGAACCAGGGGGCCAGTTGGTGGGTGTGACCCCTGCCTACTGGAATATGGAGGATCTGGGTGGAGGATGCTTCCCCATACTCAAATATCTCCCTTTCAGAAAAACATAAAACATGAAGTTTACCAATGTAGCCACCCCAAGAACCAGTATACCTAATATCCTGGTCAGGGAGTGATGAAGAGAAAGGGACTGTTTGCAACTGGGCATGTGAAAGTAGAAATTCCTTTTTTCCCTAGGAGTATTGCTGTTTATTCAGTCATTAATTAGACTGATTAAAATGGGCATGAACTCCAGCTTACTTTTTTCATAATTTTATTTATTGAATCACCGTGAGAGCAGTTACAAAACTTTCGGGATTAAATCTCGGTCATACAATGAAACACCCATCCCTTCACCAAGCCCATTTTTTTACCACCAAAACCCCCAGTATACCCCCCATTCCACATCCTCCCCCTACCTGTGGGGCAGATGATTTCCACATTACTCTCTCTCTCTCTACTTTGATCACATTCAATATTTTGACACCAGACCCACCATTACTATTTGGGATTTTACCCAAGCACTCAGATCTGCCGAAAAGGCAACAATAGACAATTTATTTTCTATTGCAGGTTATAAATAACATATGATTTTCTTATTTTGAAATTTTAACAATATGGAGGGATTTCTGCCAAAATCTGCTGGGTTCTGATAGTTGTTCCTGAGTCTATGGAATCAAGGCCATTAAGCAGCTTTATCAGAAGAGAGGCGGTTCGTGGGTGCAACTTAGGGTCTCGGGGCTGGAGGAAAGGGCCACCTCCACACCCATACTGTGAGGCCCATTGTATCTTGTCACTGTGGGCCCAAACCTGACTTTCCAATGGCCTCTGGAGGATGGTGGCCATGGATCCGCCAAGGGGAGCAGGCGGAGGCACAGCATCCTTTCCCCCTGTGTGACCTGGCGACAGTAACCTACTGCGTGGTCCCAACGCATTTTGGCCAAAAGCTGCTGGGTTTCTAGGTTTGCTTCTGAATCTCTGGTATCATGGCCATTAAGAAGCTTGATCATGAGCCACAGAGGCCATTCATGGGCACCAGGAAACTTGGGGGCTCTTTGGGGTGGGGAGAAAAGGACCGGCTCCACCACCATCCCTTAGGTACTACATGTCTCATCACTGAGGGAACAAACCTAACCATCAAGAGGCCATTGGAGATGGCGTTCACCGAGCCACCAGGGGTAACAGGCCAAGGCACGAAACCTATTTCCACCTGGGGTGGCCCAGCACCGGTAACCTACTATGGGGAACAGATGCATTTCTGCTAAAAATTGCTGGGCTCTGAAATTTGTTTCTGAGTCTCTGGGATCATGACCGTTAAGCAGCTTGATCCCAAGCAAGAGAGTCCATTGGTGGGCAGTGACACAGGGTCTCATTGGGGCAGGGAGGAAAGAGCCATGTCACCCCCATCTCATGAGGCCCTGCGTGTTTTGTCACAGCAGGCCCGAACCTGACTGTCCAATGGCAAATGTCCAATGTCAGATGGCAGCCGTCAAGTCAAAGGGGGAGCAGGCAGAGGGACACACCCTTTCCCCCTTGCCGTTGTCTGGCACTGGTAGCCCATTGCGGGGACTGAGTGCATCTCTGCAAAGGCTGCTGGGTTCCAAGATTTATCTCTGAGTCTATGGGATAATGTCCTTTAAGCAGTTTGATCAGGAACCAGAGAAGCCTTACCTCCATATATGTAGCTGAGCAAGAAATGGTTTCTTGGTGTGTCTCACACATACCTAACTTTTGGCTGTTTACTTTCCTGGTAAACTTTGCCCCAGGTTTTTGGAGTCTGGCCAAATGCACAGCAGCAATTTTGGGGTATCTGGAAGTCTGAGGGCGCCATCAGTCTGCTGATACCCTCGCCTCACAGCCACAGATTGACCTGCTGGTGGCACCACACCGCCAGGAAGTAGAAATTCTTGATATGGAAAAAAAAACAATATTGGGGTTAGACTCACCGTAAATTGAGTAGGATGTTTGCCTTGCTGATCCAGGTCAAACCTTCCCATCCCATAGAAGCCCGGCAGCACCCCAGAATAATTACTGAGCTGCAGAGCCAGAAGTAAGCCTTGAACATCGAAGAATGTCTTTTCTTCCCTTCCAACTCCACTGAATATAAAGAGCTACTAAAATTAATCCAAAGAGGGGCTGGAGTGACAGCAGAGAGGACAGGACATTTTCCTTCCACGCGACCAATTCGGGTTTGATTTCCAACAACAATATGTCCCCTGAGCACTTCCAGGAGTAATTCCTGAGTATATAAGCCAGGGGTAACCCCTGTGCATCGCTGGGTCTGACCCAAAAAAGCAATATATAATCCAAAGAGCAAATTTCAGAGGCAAATACCTCTCACTTGTAAAGACACGCCCAGAAGGCCCCATCCCAGAACGGGAGCCAATAAAAATTACAGCGACATATCTGGAATTTTGATTAGTATTATATCCAGTACAAAGACTCCAAACAGGGCCACACACTGTCCTGAGTAGGGAGGTATGAGATGGCTAAGACCTCCACTTTCTGTAGGTCCCTCAAACCAAGGCCCAAAGTCCATGTGCCCACCCTCCAGTACCATCTTGGACCTGGTTGCGATTGTGGCTGCAAGGGCTTTCAGGATAACGCACCCTCACCCAAGATACCTGTGTCACTGAACAGCCCCCAAGCACCCATCAAAAGCACCACATCCCCTAAAGCCTGGTTATCCAGAAAAAGTGAAAAAACAAGGGTTAAAGTGCCCTACAAGCTGGCGTGATCCACGCTGAATTTCCCAAAACCGAGGCACAGGGTGCTCAAGCATCCCAAATCCTAACACAGAAAGGACTGAAGAATGAAAGTTTGCCTTATTTCCACTTTCAAAGGATTCAAATCAGCATCTTGGGTGATTTCTGCCATAATTACTACAAACCAGCACCTTTTGGCCAAGCCAGAAGCAGAGCAAACAATAACACAGTGGTTAGCCATGACAGCTCTGAGCAGGGGGTGTTTTTATACCTGCTTATTCAGTCAACTTTCTCCTAATTTTCATCACCAAGATCCATTATTTACAAGTTAAATAAAAAAAGCAATCTCAGCACTAGTACACTGACATAGCTGCAGCCTGGGTGAAAATCAGCAGGTACATTTCACTGACATGAGAAGGCCGTCACAAGCAGGCAGGCTTACTTCCCTCGTAACTTCACTTTTGTAGCACACTTGACCATCTTGTCCAAAGGAAACTTGCTTTACTGAGCTGTTCTGTTCTGACCTTAGAGACTATTATTAAGGGATCAAATCATCCAGTATGAATTTTTCTATGTTGACTAAGGTGTGAGGATAATATGAAGCCATTCCCACATTCCTGGCATATATGTGGTTTCTCTCCAGTATGAATTCTGATATACTGACTAAGAGAATAGCACCAAGTGATGGCCTTCCCACATGTCTGACGCTGATAAGTTTTCCCTCCACTGAATTTACTGTGCTGAGCAAGGTATTCAGAATGGCAGGGCTTCCCACATTCATCACATATATAAGGTTTTTTTCCAGTGTGAATGCTCCTATATACACTAAGTCTTGAGGCTCCAGCAAAGGCCTTTCCATATTCCTTACATATATAAGGTTGCTCTCCAGTGTGAATTCTCCTATGTACATTAAGTATTGAGGCCAAAGGAAAGGCCTTCACACATTTCTTACATATACAGTTTCTCGCCAGTGTGAATTTTCCTATGTACAGTATGTCTTGAGCATCCAAAAAAGGCCTTTCCACATTCAGTACATATACACAGTTTCTATCCTGTATGAATTCTCCTATGTACACTGTCTTGAGGATCTAGTAAAAGCCTCCCCACATTCCTTACATATACGTATATATATATATATATATATATATATATATATATATATATATATATATTCTATCCGGTATGAATTCTCATGTGTATAGTAAGGGAAGTGAAATGTGTGAATGCCTTCCCACATGTCTGACACTGATGAGGTTTCTCTCTAAGATGAATTATTTTATGTGCATTAAGATAAGAGCACAAAGTAAAGGCTTTCCCACATGTCGGCCACTGATGAGATTTCTCTCCACTGTGAATTCGCCTATGATTCCTAAGGTACTGAGATCGACAGAAGGCCTTCCCATATTCTTGGCAGATATATGGTTTCTCTCCAGTGTGAATTCTCCTATGTGCACTAAGTCTTGAGGCTCCAGCAAAGGCCTTCCCACATTCCTTACAAATATATGGTTTCTCCCCAGTGTGACTTTTCCTACGTGAAGTAAGTCTCAAGGCTCCAGCAAAAGCCTTTACACATTCCTTACATACATACAGTTTCTCTTCAGTGTGAATTGTCCTATGTACAATAAGACCTGAGGCTCCAGCAAAGGCCTTCCCACATTCTTTACATATATATGGTTTCTCTCCAGTGTGAACTCTCCTATGTACACTAAGTCTTGCAGCCCCAGCAAAGGCCTTTCTACATTCTTTACATCTATACGGTTTCTCTCCAGTGTGTATACTTGCATGTCTACTGAGGCTTGAGGATTGAATAAAGGCCTTGCCACCCTTCTGACATATATAAGGCTTCTCTCCACTATGAGTTTTCATATGTCTATTAAGATGTGAGATCTGAATAAAGGCCTTCCCACAAGTCTGACATTTATGTGGTTTCTCTCCTGTATGAATTCTCCTATGCATAAAAAGATATGATGGTTTAGTGAAGGCCTTCCCACATTCTTCACCTGCATAAGGTTTTTCTCCTGCATTTATATTCATATGGTCATGATGGAGTAAACCTTGACTCACACTTTGTCGTTGGTGCCAACTTTTCCGGGGATTCTGTCCACTGTGGTTTTCTAAGGGAACACCACGTTGCTGAGAACATGGGGAGGATCCCCCACATTCCTTACCCTTAGATGTGTTCTGCTCATGGTGACTTTGGTTGAGGGTACGTCGCTGTGAGGGTCCCACTGTAAACAGTGCTGCTATCCCTAGACGCTGCCCCACTGGGGAATTTCCTGCCCGTGAACTGAAAACAACACACACCAAGAAACTTTTTCCAGGTGAGGGCTTCTTCAGAGTGAGGTCGCTCTCGCCATTCTGATCACTCTCAGACGACATCCCGCCTGTCTCGATGTCCCCAAGGCACGAAGGACAGGACTGCTCACTCAAAACATTGTCACAGAGCGCAGCATCAGAGACATTCCTCTCAGGCTGGCTGCTTCCCTGTAGAACAGCAGAGAAGGATGCCAATTAACACTTATTCTCCGAGTCTCCTGTCAAAAACTTGAGTCTTTCAGATGTGTTTTCTCACATACGCATAATACAAATGCAAATACCGACATCACTTAATGACTTAACTTCCCGTTAGTTGTAAATTTGCTCGAGCAGGCACCAGTAATGTCTCCATTTGTCCCTGTCACGTGCTAGTGTAGCCCAATGGCATCTGTTCGCTCTGGGAACATGAAGAGCCTCAAACCGATCATTCATGATCTTCACGAAGAAGTCTGACCATCTGGTAGGTGGGCGGCCATGCGGTCTTTTGACATCCTGTGGAATCCAGTCAGTAACAGCTCTAGACCAGCGGTCATCTTTAAATCTCATTACGTGGCCAGCCCATCTGATTTTTGACACCTTGGCAAATGAGACAGCGTCCCTGATTCTTGATCGTCGATGGATGTCGGAACTCCTGATTTTATCTCTCATTTGAGTGAAAAGTGATATTCCAAGCATAGCTCTTTCTTTTCTTCTATGGGAGACCTGAATAGCGTTCTCATCCTGTTTTCGAAGGGCCCAGGTCTCTGAGGCATATGTTAATGTAGGAAGAACAGTGGAACCAAAGAGATGTGCCCAGAGCCGGAGGTTCTTCGTCCTTTTATCTATTTCTTTGACGTTCTTGAAGGCGTTCCAAGCTGCTCTCTTCTTCCTGTGAAGCTCGGATGCCAGGTTATTTGTCATGTTGACTTCTCGACCTAGGTACACATAGCTGTTGCATTCGGAGATGGTCGTTCCATTGAGAGCGAATGGGGCATCAGGAACGAGACTGTTTCTCATGAACATTGTCTTCATAAGATTCAGCTGTAGTCCTACCTTTCCACAATCACGTTCAAAGTCGGCCAGCATTTGTGCCGCTTGGCTGATATTTGGTGTCATTAAAACAATGACATCAGCAAAGCGGAGGTGGTTTAATTGCCGACCATCTATCTTCACTCCCATTCCTTCACATTCCAGTCGTCGCATGATGTTCTCAAGGGTGGCACTGAAGAGTTTCGGTGAAATGGTATCACCCTGCCGAACCCCTCTCTTGACATCAACGATCACTTCTTTGTAGAATGGTGAGATCCTGGTAGTGAAACCGCAATACAGCTCACGGAGGATCTTGATGTATTGGGCTTGAATGCCCTGATTGGCTAGGGCTTCAATGACCGCTTCGGTCTCAACAGAATCAAAGGCCTTCTTTAAATCAATGAACGTTAAACAGAGTGGCATCTTGAACTCCCGAGAAACCTCAACGAGTTTGGTTATTGTGTGGATATGATCGATGTGTGGATATGGAACCCGGGACTGAGATCTCCAAGCCTGCACAGTTTGGGACTGGACCTGCCAGTAACTAGACAGTTACACCCACCAACTGCCGTGTAACTCCAACAATGGCCAGGATCCAGAGATTATCACACTCAGCTCCCGGGAGAGAACAAGGCAGAGTCTCCTACCCTGTGCCTGACTGTCTCCACCAGGGGCCAACAGCTGAAGACCTCCGGGGCCCAGCCAAGGCCATGCTGGGACCACTCTCCACACACTTGGATGAGCCTCACGCATAAAAGAACTGGCAGAGGAACCCAGGTGTGTGGGACCTGGGGCTGAGATCTCCAAGCCTGCACGGTTTGGGACTGGACCTGCCAGTAACTAGACAGTTACACCCACCAACTGCCGTGTAACTCCAACAACGGCCAGGATCCAGAGATTATCACACTGAGATCCCGGAAGCGCACGGCCGCGAATGCGACATCTTATCATCTCATTCCTACTTTGGACAAACTGGCAGGCTACCAAATGTAACCTGCCCACATGGCAGAGTCTGGCAAACTGCCCGTGGTATACCCAATATGCCAAAAACAAGTAACAATGATGGGTCTCATTCTCCTAACCCTGAAAAAGCCTTGAATATGGCACTTTTAAAAAAAATCTCAGGGCTAGGACGAAGATGTTACTGGCACCTGCTCGAGGCAATCGAAGTACAACAGGGTGGTCGTGATCGTGATGGTCGATGGTGCTGAATCCTTTGCGGAACCCGGCTTGCTCGCATGGTTGTCCTTCATCTAGTGTTCTGCCAATCCTATTTAGGATGATTCGAGTGAACAACTTGTAGATGACAGACAATAGGCAGATAGGGTTATAGTTGCCAATGTCATGGATGTCTCCCTTCTTGAACAGTAGTACGGTCCTGCTGGTTTTCCATTGGGACAAAACCTTGCATTCAGACAGGTAGTGAGTGAAGAGCCGAGCCAGTTTATTGATGAGTACTGATGGCAGGTTCTTCAGGTGTTCAGGTCTGACCTTGTATGGGCCGGGTGCTGTTTGTTTCTTTACCCACAAAATGGTGTGTCGGATTTCGGAAGGGAGAACGTTGGGAATGACATATCCATCCTGTGGAATTTGGTATGTCGGCAAGTGGACATGGCTATCAAAGAGATTTGAGTAGAAGTCATGTATAATATTCTCCATTGCCGTTCTGGAGGATGTGATGGATCCATCAGGACGTCGGAGGGCAGTCATCTTGGTCTTGTACTTGGTGAAGGACAGGCGGGCGTAACAAATACTTTTCCCAGCTTCTGCCGCATCTACCAGTACTTCTGCTCTTCTCTCTTTGAGGTCTTCCTTGATCGCATCTCTGCAATGCTTTGCAAGCTCGGACGTTAGCTTGCGGTTGCCTGAGGCATGTGCCAAACCACGCTGGCGAATTAGCTCAAGAGTTTTCGAAGACAGGTGTTTTTTTGTGGCTATCTTTCTCTTGGTGTTCCTCGCACATTCATGGAGGTGCTGAACCAGTCGATCGTATTCTTCATCAATGTTGTCAACAATGGCATCTTCCCATGTTGCCGCAATAGTGCCAAAGAGTTCCCAGTTGGTGGTCGTTCTGGAAGTTCTCTTTTTGAACTTTTCAGCCCTTTCTCCCCACTCTGTTAAGTAGAATTTTGCATGAAGGAGATGGTGGTCCGATCCTGTTCGAAATTTTGGGACAACAGTGACATCGTTTAGGCAAAACCTTCGATTGACTATGATGTGCTCTATTTCGTTGTGGAATCGTCCACCGGGGGACTCCCATGTCCAACGTTTAGATTCTGCCTTCTGGAACTGTGAGTTACCATGGATGGTCTTGGTCGACATGATGAACTCAGACAGTCTCTCACCCTGTTCCTTCCATTCTAGGCCATTGGTCCCGATGTGAATTTCTTCAGCTGATCTTCTTGGTCCTATCTTGGCATTAAAATCACCCATGATGATCTTGTAGAAGGTGTGGTCTTCTTTATAGAACTTCTCCAGCTCCATGTAGAATTTCTCGATTTCTCTTTCATCATAATGAGATGTTGGTGCGTAGACAACAAAGATAGAAACTGCAGGCAGTGAGCCACATCTATTCAAATGTAAACGTCTGATTCGGGTTGTTAGGCATTCGAATGAATCAATGCTCTTGGCCAAGTTTGTGTTGACACGGACACCGACGCCTCCGACACCTCTTTTATCGCATGTTCCGAGGAACAATTCTTCTCCAGTGTCGAAAACAGCATGTGAGATTCGTGCCTTCTTGTCTCGGTCAGACCAATGATGTCGTACTTGATTATCCGCGCTTGTACCATCAGGTCCTCGATGGATGTATCTGATGCTAGCGTACGTGCATTGAAAGTACAGACGATCATTTTTGTCTTCCTTCATTGTGGCAGCCTAGTCCGGCCTTGAGATTTTGACATATGGATTACCGACATATAATTCTTATTATAGAATATCTTCACGTTATTGTAAGTTGGACACACAAAATTGATGGACAGAGTCAGTAAATTCTGTGAATTCCCGCCCCCCCCAACTTAATAAAGGAGTAAACTGGAAATAATTCCTCCTATAGAAAACTGACTCACCCTTTTAAAGACAAAATGAAATACATCACATGTGGGTTTGATTAATGCTCATTGCGGAACCTGTGATGCAGGAGTGACGGCAATGCTGCATCGTCACACAGCTGAGACAGACAAAGTGGCCATAAGTGATGGCTTTCAGGATCAAAGAATTTTTTTGGTTTTTTTTTCTGTTTTGTAATTTCTATTTATTGGGGGTTGTGTGGATGGAGGGGCACACCATGCAGTGTCTAGTATCAGTTCTGTGGGTTTATGGAGACCATAAGGACTGCTGGGCATGGAATATCCATCCCTGTGCAAAGCAAGTATATCTTTCACTGCACTATCTCTAGGACCCACAAATTAGCATTGTAAACAACTACCAATGTCAAGCAAATGAAAACTCACAGTATTTTTATACATGGTTGATTTCAGTACCTAGTGAAGCTAAGGGTCCTCTACTCCAAGCATCAGGCTTTGGAATTCCTCCCTGCCACGCCCAGCCCTCCACCTTAACAATCACATACTTGGTCCACTGAGCTATCCCGCTGGCATAATAATATTTATTCTGAATTAGCGAATCTTACCAACGCACTCGTACTTGCTGACCTCATTCCCAAATCAAAGTGCTGTAATGCCAAATCCTGAAGCCACGGTTTCAGTTCTGGAACTGAACATAACATGCAATTCAAGAACTTGTCAGAAAAAAAAAGTTGGAAAATGATGCCACGAATTTAGAGTACATCTCTGTAGTTCTCAAAGTCCAAAGAGTCCCACACTAAGGAAAAGATCTGGTTAGTGGATAATTGTGAGGATCTTGGAAAAACTACACTAGGTTTTGTTTTTGTTTTTGAGCAGACCTGGTGACGTTCGGGGAACCATATGTGATGCTGGTTATTGAACAGGTCACCTTCAGGCAATGCAAGGCACTCCTCCATGTACTATAGTTCAGATCCAAACTAGCTCTGCTATGTGCTCACTTATTCGGATTTAAACAAAAAGGTCTAAAAATATTTTTACAGATATAGTGACACCGTGGTTGTGAATCCAATCAGGTTAGTCATAGATAGGGGATGGGGTGGATCAGAAACGGTGACTCTCATTGACTGACAGAGAGCAAAAATAACAACAAAGACATGGGCGCAAATTACAGGATCATTCTGTGACAGAGAGTCCAGGAGAGTGAAGAGCTGCATGACTGTGTCACAGACCCATGGGTCCAGGAGTCCACCGGACTCAGCAGTGTGTTTCATACATGCTCAGGGCACCCATACACTGCACAGGGCCTGAGCTAGCAAAGGTCCTCAAACATTCACCTGCACACACGCCTCTCCTCTCCGACCTCAGGGCTCCTCCTTCCAGTCAGGAAATGACCGCAGGCTTCATCCCAGAGTGCCCTGTCTCGACAGAGACAGAGGCATGGATAAGAGACAAGGAAAAGGTGACAGGTAAATCCCCGTGTTTTCCTGATATAACTTGGCAAATATCTGAAAGGCATCAGCAGAATGTCCATTTCCAAAATGCCACATATTTGTAGTTATTCGAGAGGTAAGACCCAGGTTTCAATTTAAGAGTGAAATAGGTGGACCCTGAATATACCACAATACTCTAGACCTGGCCTTGTATATGGCCAACAAGAGGTTGATCAGCACAATATGTTGTTGGTTTTTGTCTTGTTTCGGGCCTCACCTGCCAATGCTCAGGGGTGTCTCCTAACTCTGTATTCAGAAATCACCGCTGGTGGTGCTTGGGGATGACATGGATCAGGGATTGAACTCACGTGCGCTCCTTGAAAGACAATCACTTTCCTCCCTGTATTGTCTCTCTTGGACCAGCGCCACATGGAGTTTCCTGAGCCCCTCATGAACTCATCACGGATTTCAGTAATACTAAGTGCTTAATAAATCTGGAAATGGCCAAAGGTGGCAAGAGACCCTTATTTTAAGCTGAACAATGTTTCCAGAAAGAGAGCACAGCAGGAGTTTCTCAAAGCCAACCCAGTTGCGATACCTGACATCCCCTAGGATCCCTCATACCATCCAGGAGTGATCTCTGAGTGCAGAGTCCAGGAGTAAACCCTGAGTCCTGCTGAAGTCTCACAAAAACCATTAGAAGTAAATCCAAGCACTGAAATAGGGCAGCAATTATGAGTTGAGAGACGAAATATCAAAGCCCCGATGGCGGGAGAGATAGTACAGCACATAGGACAGAAGCATTGCACACACATGTGGCTTTGATCCCAGGCAGCCCATATGGTCTTGGAGCAATGCCAGGTTTGGATCCTGAATACACAGGCAGGAATAATCCCTATCCATAAGGGAAAAAAAGAAAAAGAAAAACCCTCTGACTTGAGAGCCTGGTTGAATTGTACTGGGGGTGAGGTACCAATGTTTTAAGTTGCCAAGAGGTTTCAATCCACGGAACCCCGGTTCCTGAGCACTCGTAGGAGTCATCCTTTAGCACAGAGCCAGGAGAACTGTGGACTGTGCTCCCAAATAAAGGCAACAGAAAAATCAATTAAACACAAAAAAGTTCATGTAGTACACAAGGTAAATTGATTCACCAATGGATGCAACTATTTAAAGGGACCTGAGCGATAACTGGGCAGGTAGGGATTTTCCCATGGACACAGTAGAGACAGGTTGATCTGAATCACCCCACAGTGTCCTGCTACTCCACCAGAGTGATTCCTGAGGACAGAGTTGAGAGTAATCCCTGATTATCCATAGGTGAACCCTAAAAAAAACAGGGAGGGAACAGCTACCACACGGCTGTCCAACATCCCAGCCCATCAAAATGACAGCTACTGTTGTACACACAGCTGCGGCCCAACCCCAGGAAGCCCAAGTGGGTCTGTCCAGACACGGTTGGCCCCAAAGTGCTCTCACCGACAGCCTGCAGATGCTGGTAGATCTCCAACATCACGTCCCTGTAGAGCTTCTGCTGAGAGGCTGCCAGGCACGACCATTCCTCCGGGGTGAAGTTCACAGCCACGTCATGGAAGGTCACTGCGTCCTGAGTCAGCACACGGGGAGGGTGGGAGTCAGAGTCTATCTAAGCCTCATTCCCACTACTGTGAGGCCAGGACCCAGGGTCCTATATTGTCGCTGGGCCTCTCCCCTCCGAATGAACCAACCTCCACGCATGACTGACGGGCCCCAGAAATCACATAAGGCAGCTGGATCTGCTAAAGTGGGAGGACGTTATACAGAAGGCTCTTGGATGTATCTGCCTTTCCTGGTAACCCCAGGTCCAATTCGAGCACCACTGGTCCAGTGATCACTGTAGAGAGGATCACCTGAACACAGACTTGTACGATCCCAAAGACCATCCCTGGTTGCAGCAGAAACCACTGCCTGCCCACTGCTGTACCCCCACAGCTCATGACAACTAGGACTGAGAACTCAACAGTCCATATAGACCACTAGTCATAGCTGTGTACGGACATGTGTGCCTGTAGAAACTCACTGCTCAGGGCCGCCCCAAATTCCTCTCAAAAAAGTTAGAAGTTTCTTGACCCCAACATCTCTACTAGCCTCAGAGATCCTTGGCTCTTTCTCCTTCAGATAAGTGCATGCCCAGAAATCGACATGTCTGGCAATGCCAGAGTGCAGCACATGGAATGATTGTGAGAATCCTTTGCTGTGCCACCCCAAATAAAACAGAAAACCTAAAATGAAACCCTTGGACCTCCAGCATCCCATTGGTCACCTAGACCTGTAAGGGACGATCATTGAGCACTGAGCTTCGAGTACTCCTCATGCACCACTGGGTCGGCCCCAAAGCCAAATAAAACAAAACAAACATACACAATAGCAGCTTCGAAGAGCAGAATGGGACGGTCTGATTGGAAGTCTCATCTTGGAATCCGTCCAAAAGAAACTCAGAACAGATGGCCCTGGGGGCTGGAGCAATAGCACAGCAGGTAGGGCGTCTGCCTTGCACGCGACCGACCCGGGTTCGATTCCCATCCCATATGGTCCCCTGAGCACCACCAGGAGTGATTCCTGAGTGCAGAGCCAGGAGTAAGCCCTGTGTATCGCCGGGTGTGACCCAAAAGGCAAGGTAAAGGTAAAGGTAAAGGCCCTCCCGTTGATCGTCGATTTGCTCGAGCGGGCCCAGTAACGTCTCCATTGGAGACTTTGTTGTTACTGTGTCTGGCATATCGAATACTCTCGGTAGCTTGCCGGGCTCTCCGAGAGGGGCGGAGGAATCGAACTCGGGTCGGCCATGTTGGCCGCTTGTAAGGCGAACGCCCTACCCGCTGTGCTATCGCTCCAGCCCAAAAGGCAAAAAAAAAAGAAAAAAAGAAAAGAAAAAAAAAGAAACAATCCCAAACAGATGGCCCAGGAAGCCCGGGCACTCCTGGCACTATCTCATGTCATTCTGTCCCTCTACTCCTACCTGGGGACGGTCTATCAGAGACCGTGTCACCATCTTCTCCCACCATTGTTGTTCTGAGGATCAGCAGGAGACTCCGTTTAAAGACCTTGAGAAGTCAGAATAGTGAGCACCAGAGAGGAGCACCTCCTCCTACCCCTGAGCTCGGACCAGCCAAACCCTTGGGTAGAGGCTCACAATCCCACCTCAGGGAGACAGTGGCAGAAGCTCCTGTCTCCGCTGGGGATACAAATTTTGCTGGCATCTGTGCTGAACTTCAGGATAGGAGCTAGGGCCCAGGCTGCAGGGGTGGAAACGGCAGCCTTCTCTGACTCCAAAATTCCTCCCTAGATACCACAGGAAAGTCCCTACAGGCCCAGGTAGGGGCTGACTCTGAGTCCAGCAGCTCCCGAAAACCAGCGCCTCTGCAGGCTCGCAGAAGTGCTGCCCCTTGAGAACTATAGCCTGGAATGTGTCTTTTCCACTGGGAAAGACACAGGAACTTATAGTGGACAAATGTTCAGCCACTCTCCTGCAGGGTGGACAGAACCTGAGCCTGAGCACTCTGTCCCAGGAACCGAGATCACTTCTGGGTACAGTTGGGTCAGAGACACAGCCCTGCTCTTTACCACTGGACATGAGCCCTTATGGGTCCTGATTTACTCAAACCCTAAAACGGCACATGTGCGTGAGCCTCAGCCAACACTTGCTCCTGTCCTGCAAGAATATATTAGAAAACCACGCAAACAGTCAGTTGTACAGCAAAATAATTCAAATAGCCCGGGCATTTACTAAGGACCATAATATGAACTGTCAGGAATTAAGACCTGAGCACTGTAGATTATGAACAAAACTACTGAAACAAAAAGGCAAATTCGAAGCACAAGAAACAAACAGAATTCATGTGCAAAATAAGAGGGAAGAACATTTAAATAGTCAAATAGCAGGACCTTAAAACTTAGTTTTTCTGCTCTTCCTCTTCACCCGCCAAGCTGTCCTGGTCTTCTTCCCCACCCAGTTTTTACTCCCCCCCCACAACCGGTTCCGGTGGGGGCGTCGCCTCTTCTGAAGTGGGCGTGCCTTTGTTAGAAATGGGCGTGGCCTGATTTTAGGCAGGCGGCCCCTTAAGCAGCTGCAGGTATTTTAGACATACCAAGAAACCTAGTACCCATACCTACACAACAACATGAAGAAACAACGCAAATTCCCACTACATGCGGAGAACGATGAAAAGAGTCCAGAAGCCTCTGTAGGTGCGACACACCGAAGGGAACTCTCTGACAAAGAATTCAGATATGAAGTCATGAAGATGTTCAATGAACTCAATGAAACAGTCAGACATATATCCAGTAAATTAAAGGACATGAAAGAAACACTCGAGAAAATACAGGAAGAAATGAGAGTAGAAATTGGAAAGCTATGCACAGAAATGTCATGAATTAAAGATTCCATAGATTAAATAAAAAACACAGTCTGTTACCTCAATAGTAGAATAACCCACTGATTCTGAGGACAGAATCAGTGAGCTGGAAGATCAGCTGAACCAAGTCAACAGGCAACAACGAACAATGGCAAGGGACCTCAAAATAGCTCTAGAGTGATTCAGAGTCCTAGGAGACGATTCCAAGAGGAACAACATTAGAATTATTGGAGTATCAGAAGCTCAGGGAAACAATCCCAATGAAAAAGACACGGTTAAACAAATCATTGCTGAAAAATTCCCAGAGCTCAACAATGCAGTCATCAGGTTCAAGGAGCCCGAAGGGTGCCAGCTAAAAGAGACCTTAAGAAAAACACTACAAGAGATATCATAGCCAGAAAGATCAATGCTGCCAATGGAGACACAATACTGCAAGCAGCAAGGTCAAAGAAGGAAATCACATACAAAGGAGCATCCCTTAGATTCACGGCAGACCTATCAGAGGAAACCCTCCAAGCCCAAAGGCAATAGGGGGATATAGTGAAAAAACTCACTGAAATGCGTCACCAGGAATACTCTATCTGGCTAAACTGTCACTCAAAATTGAAGGAACGGTACACTATTTTCTAGATAAATAGCAGCTCCAGAACTTCATAGACTCAAAACCAGACCTAAAAGAAGGGCTAAAGGGTCTACTATAAGACAAGACAAACCCTATAAGCACAACAGACCCTTAGAGAAAGATGATACAAAACCCCACAACAATAATATCTCTCAATATCAACAGTCTAAATTCACCAATTAAAAGACACAGAGTGGCAAAATGGATTCAGAGACAAAACCCAACATTCTGCTGCCTACAAGAAACTCATCTCAACAGTCATAGCAAACACAGACTCAAAGTGAAAGGATGGAAAACAATCCTGCAAGCAAACAGCTCCCTCAAAAAGCTGGGGTGATCATACAAGTATCCGACAACATTAATTTCAGGCTGAAAAACATTAGAAAGGACAGCAAAAGCTATTTTCTCTTCATCAAGGGATATGTACAATAGTAAGAAACCACACTCTTAAATGTATATGCATCTAATGAGGGAACAGCTAAATATTTAAAACAACTGCTAATCGATTTTAAGGAGGACATTGCTAGCAACACAACAGTAGTTGGAGACTTCAACA
Source organism: Sorex fumeus (assembly GCF_029834395.1). Lineage (NCBI taxonomy): Eukaryota > Metazoa > Chordata > Mammalia > Eulipotyphla > Soricidae > Sorex > Sorex fumeus. The sequence goes on along the minus strand of NW_026606076.1, from coordinate 23,096,819 downwards.
TTGCCTTATCACCTCTGGATGGATCAACAAGAACAAAACTCAGCAAGGAAACATTGGCTTTGAAAGAAGAAATAGAAGAGAAAGGGCTTTTAGACCTCTACAGGGCTTGACACCCCAAAAAGAAAGAATACACATTCTTCTCCAGTGTGCACGGAGCATTTTCCAAAACAGACCATGTGCTAGGCCACAAAACATACCTCAATAGAATCAGGAAGATAGAATTAGTATTAGCAATCTTTTAAGACCACGATGAGCTGAGGATAGAAATGAATCACACACAGACACGGAGAACCAAATCAAACACCTGGAAATTAAACAACTCAATGCTGATCAATGAGTGGGTAAGGAAGGAAGTCAAGGACGAAATCAAAAAATAACTGGGAGTGGCTGGAGAGATAGCACAGCGGGTAGGGTGTTAACCTTGCATGTGGTCGACCTGGTTTCGACTCCCAGCATCCCATATGGTCCGCTGAGCACTGACAGGAGAAAATCCTGAGTGCAGAGCCAGGAGTAACCCCTGTGGATCTCCAGGTGTGACCCAAAAAGCAAAAAAAAGGATACTTGGAAACAAATGAGAATGAAGACATCACTTAATCACTTAACTTCCCGTTAGTCGTCGATTTGCTCGAGCGGGCGCCAGTAACGTCTCCATTTGTCCCTGTCGCGTGCTAGTGTAGCCCAATGGCATCTCTTCGCTCCGGGAACATGGAGGGCCTCAAACCGATCGTTCATGACCTTGACAAAGAAGTCTGACCATCTGGTAGGTGGGCGGCCACGCGGTCTCTTGACATCCCGTGGAATCCAATCAGTAACAGCTCTAGTCCAACGGTCGTCTTTAAATCTCATTACGTGACCAGCCCATCTGATTTTCGACACCTTGGCAAATGAGACAGCGTCCCTGATCCTTGATCGTCGACGGATGTCAGAACTCCGGATTCGTTCTCTCATTTGAGTGAAACGTGATATTCCAAGCATAGCTCTTTCTATTCTTCTTTGGGAGACCTGAATGCCGTTCTCATCTTGTTTGCGTAGGGCCCAGGTCTCTGAGGCATATGTTAATGCAGGAAGAACAGTGGAATCAAAGAGATGTGCCCGGAGCCGGAGGTTCTTCGTCCTCTTAGCTATTTCTTCGACGTTCTTGAAGGCGTTCCAAGCCGCTCTCTTCCTCCTGCGCAGCTCGGATGCCAGGTCATTTGTCATGTTGACCTCTCGACCTAGGTACACATAGCTGTTGCATTCGGAGATGGTCGTTCCATTGAGAGCGAATGGGGCGTCAGGAACAAGGCTGTTTCTCATAAACATTGTCTTCGTAAGATTCAGCTGTAGTCCTACCTTTCCACACTCACGGTCAAAGTCGGCCAGCATTTGTGCCGCTTGGCTGATGTTTGGTGTTATTATTTAATGAAGACATGAGCTACCAGAACTCATGGGATACAGCTAAAGCTGTATTAAGATGGAAATTCATAGCTGTGAAAGCATATTTTTTTAGAACAGAAGGATGCACATAAACAACTTGATTTCACAGTTCAAGATCTTATAAAAGATCAACGGAATGAGCCCAAATCAGGCAGAAGGAAAGAGATCATAAAACTTAGAGCAGAAATCAACGACATGGAAACCAAAGAAACAATCCAAAAGATCAATGAAACCAAGCGCTGATTCTTCGAGAAAATAAACAAGATAGATAAACCACTAGCAACAATCACAAAGAAAGAGAGAGAACACGAATAAATCGAATCAGAAATAAGAATGGGTATATCACAACAGGAACCAAAGAAATTCATAAGATCATCAGAGACAACTTTGAAAGTCTATATGACACGAAACAAGAGAACCTAGAAGAAATGAATAAATTTCTGGATTCCTATAATCTCCCAAAGCAGAATCAAGAATATCTAGAGTACCTGAATAGACCTATGAACATCAAGGAAATTGAAACTGTAATCAAAAGTCTTCCCCAAAACAAAAGCCCAGGTCCAGATGGATTCACTAGCGACTTTTTCCAAACATTTAAAGAGGACCTATTTATTGCCAGTTCTTCTCAAGGTTTTCAGGAAATTGAAGAAAGAGAAACTCTCACAAACAGTTTCTATGAAGCCCATATCTCTCTCATAGCAAAAGGAAACAAAGACAGCATAAGAAAACTACAGGCTGATATCACTGATGAACAAGGATGCGAAGATTCTCAACAAAATACTAGCAAATAGAATTCAACAACTCATCAAAAAGATCATACACCATGACCAAGTGGGATTCATCCTGGGGATGCAAGGATAGTTTAACATTGGAAATCAATCAACACAATCTATCATAACAACAAAAGAAAAGATAAAAATCATATGATCATATCAATAGATCAGAGAAAGCATTTGACAAGATCCAGCAGCTGTTTATGATGAAAACCCTCACCAAAATGGGGATAGAGTGGACTTTCCTCAATATAGTTAAAGCCATCTACCACAAGCCTACAGCAAGCATCATCCTCAATGGGGAAAAACTGAGAGCCTTTCCTCTAAGATCAGGGATGAGACAAGGATGCCCACTCTCTCCACTATTGTTCAATATGGTACTGGAAGTACTTGCAATAGCGATTAGGGAAGAAAAAGATATGAAGGGCATTCAGGTAAGAAAGGAAGAAATCAAGCTCTCAGTATTTGCAGATGATATGATACTATACTTAGAGAACCCTAAAGCCTCTACCAAGAAATTCCTAGAAAAAGAAGACTTCGACAGCAAAGTTGCAGGCTATAAAATCAATACCCAAAAGTCCATGGCTTTCCTATACGCAAATAGTGAGCAAGAAGAAAGTGACATAAAGAAAACAATCCCGATCACAATTGTGACCCAGAAAATCAAGTACCTAGGAATCAGTTTAACTAAGGAAGTAAAGGACCTGTAAAAAGAAAACTATAAAATGCTACTTCAGGAAATAAAAGAGGACACTAGGAAATGGAAAAATATCCTCTATTCATGGATCAGGATAATTAATATTGTCAAAATGGCAATACTTCCCAAAGCACTTTACAAATTCAATGTGACCTCTATTACAATACCCATGCCATTCTTCAAAGAAATGGAGCAAACACTCCTAAAATTTATATGGAACAATAAGCCCCCACAGATAGCTAAAACGATTCTTGGGAAAAAGAAAATGGGAGGAATCAATCTCCCTAACTTCAAACTCTACTGCAAAGCAGTAATAATTAAAACAGCATGGTACTGGAACAAAGGCAGAGCTGCAGACCAATGGAAGAGGGTTGAATATACTGACATCTCCCCCCAAGCATATGATCATCTAATCTTTAATAAGGGCCAGGAAAAGTGAAGTGGAGCAAGGAAAGCATCTTTAACAAATTTTGCTGGCAAAACTGGACGCCTACATGCAAAAAAGTGGGCTCAGATCTCTGCCTAACACCATGTACAAAAGTAAGGTCAAGATGGATTAAAGATCTCAACATCAGAACGGAATCCATAAGGTACATTGAAGACAAAGTTGACAAAACCCTCCATGACATTGAAGCTAATAGTATCTTCAAACGGTATCACAGCACTGGCCAAGAAAGTGAAAACAGAGATAGACAAATGGGACTATCTTAAACTAAGAAGCTTCTGCACCTCAAAGGAAACAGTGACCAAAGTACAAGACAGTCTACAGAATGGGAAAGGATATTTGCCAAATACACATCCCACAAGGGGTTGATATCAAGGATATACAAAGTACTGGTTAAACTCCACAAGAAGAAAACATCCAACCCCATCAAAAAATGGGGCAACAAAATGAACAGAAACTTTCTCAAAGAAGAAATCCGAATGGCTAAAAGGCATATGAGAAAATGCTCCACATCATTAATCATCCAGGAGATGCAACAAAACAACAATGAGATTTCATTTAAATCATTTCACACCACAGAGACTGGCCCACATCCAAAACAACAAAGCAACCGGTGTTGGTGCGGACGTGGCGAGAAAGGGACTCTCCTTCACTGCTGGTGGGAATGCTGACTGGTTCAGCCCTTTTTGAAAACAGTATGGACGATTCTCAAAAATTTAGAAACTGAGCTCCCATTTGACACAGCAATACCACTCCTGAGGATATAGCCCAGAGAGGCAAAAAATTATAGTTGAGGGGCTGGAGCAATAGCACAGCAGGTAGGGCGTTTGCCTTGCACGCGACCGACCAGGGTTCAATTCCCAGCATCCCATATGGTCCCCTGAGCACCGCCAGGAGTAATTCCTGAGTGAATGAGCCAGGAGTTGCTCTTGTGCATTGGCAGGTGTGACCCAAAAACCAATATATATATATATATATATATATATATATATATATATAGTCGAAGTGACATCTTCACTTGTTTGTTCATTGCAGCATTGTTTACAAGACCTAGAATCTGGAAAACACCTGAGTGTCCGAGAACAGATGACTGGTTCAAGAAACCTTGGTACATCTACACAATGGAGTACTATGTAGCTGTTAGAAAGGAAGTGTCATGGTCCTCCTGTTATTTGTTAATTTGCTCGAGTGGGCCCAGTAACGTCTCCATTGTGAAACTTGTTGTTACTGTGTTTCGCATATCAAATACATCACGGGTAGTTTGCCAGGCTTTGCTGTGCGGGCAAGATACTCTCGGTAGTTTTCCAGGCTCTCCAAGAGGGGCGGAGAAATCGAACCTGAGTTGGCTGGGGTGGCTGCATGCAAGGCAAACGCCCTACTGCGGTGCTATCTCTCCAGCCCGTTAGAAAGGATGAAGTCATGAAATTTACATACAAGTGGTACTACATGGAAAGTATCATGCTAAGCAAAATTAGTCAGAAAGAGAGGGACAGACATAGAAAGATTGCATTCATTTGGGGAAAATAAAGTAACAAAATAGGAGACTAACACCCAAGAATAGCCAAGATAAATACCAGAAAGTTTACTCCATTGCGTGGAGGCCAGCCGCACACGCTAGGTATAAAGGTAGCTCAGATAGAGATGGGAGCACCAAACAAAGGGTGTTGGGAAGATCCACCAAGGATGGGAGATGCATGCTGAAAGTAGACTATAGGCTGAACATGATTGCCACTCAATGCCTATTTTGCAAACCACAGCACCCAAAAAGAGAGAGAACAAAAGGGAATGACCTGCTACAGAGGCAGGGTGGGATGGGGGGATGGGGGCGTGAAAGGGATACTGGGATTAGTTGTGGTGGAGAATGGGCACTGGTGGAGGGATGGATACTCATTCACTGTATAACTGAAACCCCAAAATTTGTAAGTCTACAACTGTACCTCATGGTGTTTCACTAATAAAAATTATAAAAAAATAACTTTGTATTTCTGCCATGGTTTTCCATGAATTATTATTCTCTTTTTCTGCGATCACACATTTTCTTTGTGCATGTGGGTGTGTCTGTCTGGGTGTGTGTGCATGTTTTTCTTCTTTGAGTCAGAACCAGCACTAATCAGGTAATATTCCTAGCTCTGCGCTCAGGTTTCACTCCCGGCAGGTTTGGGGACCAGTGGGATTCAAGATTCAGAACTTGGGTTGGCTGTGTGCAAGGCAAGCACTCTACCTGCCGTACTTTTGCTCCGCCCCTTTCTATGTAAGTTTCTTCCCAAAATGCCAAGAGTCATGAACACAGCTCTCCCTCCCCACCCAAAAAAATCTTCTTTCAAAAAATAAACATTTAAAACTCCTTTACCTCAGGGAGAGATGAAGGGTTCTTTGCAGCCTGATGTGAGGGAGCTGAGGTTCCTGATTTGGAAAAAGAAACAACAGTGTTGAGTTTGGACAGGCAGTAATGTGAGTTGGGCATTTGACTAGATGAACCGATCAATCCTCTGCATCCCATATGGTCCCCAGCAGCGCCAGGGATAATACCTGATATTAGAGACTAGAGTAAGTCCTGAGCATCTCCGGATGTGGCCCCTCCCCCTCAAAAAACAAAGAAGCAAAAATAGCTCCCCAAGTAGATTTTCATTGAAAACCCCCGGCACCTGAAGGTCCCCTCACCCCCATCCCCTTCATGACACTGGCTATCACAGCTGACAATGAAGATGACCAGCAACAGGTCTCCTGTCATTAGGTGGAGGGGCTTCAGATCTTCCCCTCAAATCTGGAGATTCAACGGAAGATTAGTGCCGACGGTTCAAATATGGAACTGCTGAGAGGGTTGGGATGGCCAAGCCCCCAGCTGAGTCCCGCATTCACCCGCTGTTGCTCCATCCCAGAGCTGGAGACGATGGTGACCATAGAGGCTCTCCAGCATCAAGCACTCACAGCTGCGAACCCTGATACAGCCCGCACTGCACCCCAAAAGCTCCATGTCCCCCTAAAGACTCCACCACACCTCAGAACCCGAATGAATACCGTGGAACAGTGAAAAAAAAACAGTGCAACAATGCCCCCCAAGCTGGCTCGGCCCCTCCGCTCACAGTGTTGAAATGGGAAGCCGCGGGGTGCTCACAGGAGGCTGCTTGAGTCCTGCCACAAAATCTGCCTTCAGAGTCCCCCTTCCAGGATGGGGCACAAATTTACTTGTCCTTTGCCAAGTGAGCAACAGCCCCAGTGCCTGTGTCAGGGACGGATGATGAGCCATGGCATCACTTATGACATCACTTCTGTTTTCATAAGGTGCCTTAAAGAGCCAGATTCTAGGCACTGAGAACCTTTTTGGCACCCAAGTGAATCTGTGCTGCAAGGGGGATGGACTCAAAAAAAGGCGTGGAGAGGCAAATGCTGGAGTGGTCAGTCACACACTAAGGGGCTTGAGGGTAAGAAGTCCCCTGATCCTGCAGTTGTCACCAAACATTGAACCAATGATATCTAGACACACAATGATGCCCTGACTCTTGCCAAATGATCCCTGAGCTCAGAGGCAATAGTGAACTCTGAACACCGTAGGCTGTGGTGAAAAATGTAACACAAAAAAGGCAAATTCTACCAAAGGGGAAAAATGATGTGCAAAGACAAATTCTAGAGTGAAGAGTCAAATTTCTGTTCCTTAAAATCCTCTATTCTTGATATTTCCCTGCTACAGAAACTCAGTTTCTCCTGAATCCCTATTTTTCTTTTTCCATTTTGCATCTTTCTTAACTGTACGTACATATATATGTGTCTTTGTGTGATTTTTGTTTGGAGGGCACATCTGGCAGACTCAGGGCTTATTCCTAGCTGTATACTCAGGAATCACTCTTGTACGGCCATATGGGATGCAGGGATGCAGGGTACCTAGGTCGATAGCTTGGATGGTTAAGTGCTTACTCGCTGACTCTGGCTCTAAGTAAATGTGCTCCTAGCACACCCAGGGTGATCCCTGAGAAAATGTCCTTATCCCTGAAAAAACAAAACTATCTTGCTTAAAAGAACACAACCCTTTCCCTTGTTGGATTAGAGTTCTAAACAATTTAGGATTAACATTGATCCATCATTTCTCCTCTGCTACAAGGAGCTTAGGCTTATTGAGTAACATCCATCCCAATGCTTCTGAATCACTCCCATTTCCTTAGCATTCATTTTTAATTTCCAGGTGCTTCTGCTTCCTCTATGCATTAATCACCCATTTCCCCTAACCAGAACCTGTGAATTGTAAAGTCAGATTCTTCAGAGAGATTTGGATTTTGTATTCGTAAGTGAAATTTTGACTTTCCCTTTCCTTTATTTCCTCTGCAGTTTACTTTAGACAAATATCCTTTTTGCTCCTGGACAAGGACCAGTGCAGAGAAGATTGTGCTGGGAGGATCTTGCATAGACAAAGGAAGACAATATTATGCTTTTGTGACTTCAGAGTTAATTGACTCCAGATACTATATACTCCTGGGCACTGTCATATTTATGAGATTTAAGCCTCAACTGGCCTATGTTCCTAGCACATCAAAAGCAAGAGACTGGATGGGACCAGGATAGCTCTGAACTACCCTGGCATTGAAATGGGACAGGTAAGCACCATAACAAATTCTGTCATTGAGGTAGACAGGTAGATAGGGAAAGGCCCTTGACAATGAAACTTGGATAAACAAAATTACATGGAAGAATTCTAGGACTGATCCACCTTGTGGATACAGAAAACAAAAACCTGATAAGACCATCAGCAGACCCTGAGGATATTGGCCCCCTCCCCATGAAGTTTCTCTTTTCAAAAACCTGGGTCATCTTCCTTAATCTGATTAACTTTAGTGATTCAGCCCAAATAAGACCCTCACCACTACCAACCTCCCTGGTGACCTCCTCGGTAACGGGACTTTTACCTAGGAAGAAGCCCCACATGGGGGAAGGTTGGAGAAACCCTATAAAGGGCACCTTGAACAAAGGAAGGGTGCATATGTTGCCAAGCCCATGTGCTTCTTCCGCCCATGTGGCCTAGCACATTTGTCGCCCGCATATCCCCTCTTCAGATGTGTACTTTCATGCTTTCATGTCTAATGCTAGGATGTGTTTAGGGGCTCTCTCTGCTATTGGAGAAGCCCGTGTTGTCTCTTGAGTACATCACTCTCTCCCTCTCTCTCCCTCCACACCTAAAAATCCTCTAAATAAAATCTATTTATTTCACTGCTTGTCTATTCCTGAAATTCCTTTCTGTGAGGTGAGATAAGAACCCAGTAGCACTGGGTCCCGGGTAGCAGAGGCGGTTGGGGAGAAAGTGACCGTGTTTCTCCTCCCCAATTCACATAAGTCACCCGTGGGGCCCACCAACATCATCATGGCCCAAACATAAGCAACTCGATAAGGATCATTCTGGGGTTAGGAAGGACTAAACTGTTCTGGGAAGTGTAGTCTGGGAGCTATAGGAAATATCCCCAATAGAGACACCTTATAAACTTAATAGATCTTTTACTGTGTCCATTCAAAATGAATAGAAAAAGTGTAAATTTAAGATGACTGTTTCAATGAATATGGACTAAGCGAAGAAAAAAATATGCCCTTAAGAGACAATTCTGCCCTTGAGCTGAACTCTCCTTCCAAGTCAGATTTTTATGCTAGAAGTTTTCCCCTTCCTTTGATTGTACAACCACATCTCTGTCTATTTGCTAACCCTGACTCTGTGGGATGGGTTGGAGTAAAAAGGCTGTGGGAGACGTGTGAGGAGAGGGAATGAGGAGCAGTGGGAGAGTGGTATAGGTGCACAGGAGAATTGAATAAAGAGAAATTGATCACCGTGAGTCCACAAAGTAAAATGTGGGGGTGTGGTGAGGTGTTGGTTGTTCAGCACTGCCTCCTCACCTCCTTAGCCCCTTTCAACAGAGACAGAGAGACAGGGAGACAGAAAACCACAGCCTGATGGTGAAAATTGTCCTTTTAATGCAGAACAGCTACCATATTTATAGAACTTCTGAGGGGGCATGATGTATGGACATAGGAGTGACTGATCATTTACGCAGAAAAATATTTGGCAGAAGGAATTCTCAGGGAGAGATTCACTCAAAGAGACACTCTGTCTCCCAGGGACATCTGCATTGCTTTTATCTTTTTTCTCTAGTTGTATAAGTTATCAATACTTGCAGTTGTATTGATAAACATAGTAAGAGACAAGGATCCCAACACTTACTTCTCTGGGCCCTGAGAGCAAGCAAGGCTTTTACTGTAAATCCCAGACTAAGTCCTCAGGCCAGTTCAACTTGTCCTTCCCCAAGGGGATCCTGTCTCTAAAGTTGTAACAGTTTGCATCAAGACCATGCATTTATGCTTTCTAGAATATTCATTTCGAAGCCAAAGTAGTTTTGCCACTTGCCCCAGGTCCATCCCAGTCCCACGGCTGGTCTTCCCTTTTGGGGCATTAGGAACTACAGCGAATGTAGCCTGAGTCAAGTAATTATGACCAAGCATTTATGGCCAGGAGTAGATATACTTCAGAGTCCATCAACTCCCAAATATTAGGAGTATAGTATTGATGGCCTTTCTCTGTTTAACCAAAGAACATTCTGTATAGTCAAAACATAAAAAAGCTATAGAGGAAATTGAAAAGCAGGTACAAATACACAGCACTTCAACTACAAAACAGTACAAATACGAAGCTGAGAATTAACAGAAAGTTATTGCTTATAAGTAATCATGACTGACTTGGGCAACTGCGACAACGTGAGGTAAAATACAAAGAAAAGGTTAAAGATAAACTTTAACTAAATTAGGGAGGTTAGCAAGAACAGGATAAGCTTCTCTGGGAAAAGCAAAAGGGAAAATTCACAGATGAAGCCTAAAACACTGTTAAGTTAATATCCAGCAGATCACCAACAGCCTGGCCCCTGTATCCTTCTTCGATCCTCTGTCTCCCTTCACCCTCCAGGGTGGGGAGACCAATCATGGCCACCAAATGCATGCAGCACATGCCCAGACATTATTTGAACACAACTCTCAGTACTCAGTGTAACAGCCATGCTTTGCCCTGATCAGGGAGAGATAAAGAGTCGGGGTGTAATTTTCAACTTGATTTTAGGGTACAGAAATTCTACATGCTAGAAAAAACAACAAAGTGGAGTTAGAGATGGTAAGCTGGGAGGGGCGCTTCCCTCGCAGACACAGATTGATACTCTGCATCTCACGTGACCCCTAAAGATGAAAAAACCAATTGCAGAGTGCTGCTACTGAAGTTAAGCCCGGAGCTGCCACAGATGTCCCCAAAATACAATCAAAAATAGCCCAAAAGTATATTTTCATTTGCAAACCACAACCTCTACTAGTACCACGGCCCCAGGATGGCCCTGGACATCAAGGCTAATAATGACTAGTGACCGAGAGCTACAGTGTCATTTGCCATTAGGGAGCTGTCCACACCCCCCCCCCGCCGCTCAAAAATGAACAGTCCTTTTATAGTTTTGGATGCACCACCGGCAATATGGACGAGAAACTTCTGACTCTGTGCTCAGGAACCCGTCCTGGTGGAGCTCGGAGATCAAACTTGGATGGGCCAGATGCAAAGCAAACGCCCTAACCGCTGTGCTATTTCTCTGGTCCACTATGTGAATCTGCAGGTGTTGCAGCAGTGAGGTCGGGGCCAAAGCGTCCAGGACAGGGCCCAGCGCAGTCCCGTGCTGGGAGGGTTAGGACGGCCCAGCCCGACGCTCTGCAGCCCCCGCGCTCAGCCCCGTGCCCACCCGCCACTGCCCCATGGCGGAGCCAAAGGCGATTGTGGCTGTAGGGGATCCCGGAACCACGCACTCACACCCCCGACCCCTGCGCCCAGGCACAGCATCCACTGCACTCACCAAAGCTCCACGTCCCCCACCAGACAAGCCTGAGCTTGAGAGTAGATGGTCTCCAGATAATATTACCTCCTGGACATCTGCTCTTTTGACTGAAGCCTCAGTTGCCCTTTCTTCCTCGATCCCCAAAAGAAGGGTCCAATGAGGGACTAGATGGACCCAGGGCAAGTGGTGAGCTAGCTACCCTGGCATCGAAATGGGCCTGGACAAAGTACCATAGTGCTTATTCATATGAGCCTGGTCATGGACAAATTCTGTCATGTATCAAAAAGTAATAACTAGAATTGGACGCTGCTGGGATTAGGAGTGATTGATCCGGCCTGAACACTGTAATCTAATCTGTGGTGAGAAGTCCCCAGGAGAGTCACCCACAACCCTAAAAGTGTCTATTACTGTGTCCATACAGAATGGTAATCATTAGGAAGTAAAACTAAATATGTCAATTAAGTTCCTGGTCTAAGGAGATGAGTAAAACACCTTAAGGGCTGCTTTTTCTTCGTGGGATGCAGGTGATGGGGATGTCTGGAAAACCATTTTTCATTGTGCTTCCCGTGGGGAGGCATGGATTGGGGTCGTGGTGAGAGAAGAAAAAGAGAAACTTCAGGGAGACAGGGCGAATGAAGGAGACTGAGAAAAGGGATGGTCCTCCTCCACCCAGATCCCCTATCTTCCAGTATGTAGGCATTACAACCACCAACTGCCCCCGGCGCTGTGTAATCCCATCAATGGCAAAGACCCAAAGACTATAAAACCCTGCTCCTGAAAGAGAACAGCATAGTCTCCTGCCTCTGCATCTTGCTGTCTTAGTGGGGCCTCTTGGAGAGGGTGTGTTGAGTTTCCCACCCCAATATGCAACAGGACATCGGCTCACCCAATCCAGCACTGCTAAAAATGATACATGAACTCAGAACCAAAAGTAACCCCTGAGCATTGAATGCTGCTTTGGTCAAAAAAAGTACACTAAATTAAATAATAAAGACATTTCTGGGGCCGGAACGATGGTACACCAGGTAGGGAGTTTGCCTTCCATGCGGCCAATCTGGGTTCGAGTCTCAAAATCTAATATCGTCCCCCAGCACTGCCAGGAGTGATTCTTGAATGCAAAGCCTGAGTAAACCCTAAGCATCGCTGGGTGTGACCCTAAAAATGCAAAAAAGAGAAATTTCTGTGGAAAGAGATTGGAGACACAGTATAGCAGGTGAGGTGCTTGTCTTGAACTCGGCCAAACCAAGTTTGAATCCTGGAATCCCATACGGTGCCCTGAACCCCGCCAGGAGTGATCCCTGTGTGCAAAGGCAGGAGAAGTAACTGTGTCTTGCAGTTGTACTTCCTACAGACTGAATATTTAATTCATTCAAATGAATAAAGGTATGGTAGCCAATAGTGATCCTAAATTGCATTATTAGAGGGTTTAGGGCACACTCTGGAAGTGCCCAAGCTACTTCCTGCTAAGATTGCATATTTGGTTGCAAGATCCACTGTAGCACCACCCTGATGCACCCCACCAGACCGCAACCTGAGCTGGCTTAAAGCTCCACACCTTGGGGACTTGAGTGACAGAATAGGCAAATGAGCATTTCTTTTGAAGGTGGCCAACCTTGGTTTAATTCTGGGCATCCCTATGGTTCCGAGCACCACTAGGAGTGCTTGCTGAATTTAGAGCCAGGAGTAAGCATAATGCCTCGCTGGGTGTGACCCCAAATGCAAAATAAATAAATCAAAAGGAAAGAGAAGCTCCCCACCTCCCTGAAGTCCCAGAACCCACTGAATGCACAAGAACCAGTGAAAATTAAAGGCTCTGCCAAATGTGTTTGAGCCCCAAGCACATAAAGAATATGCTGCGCCCCTCTCCCCATCCAGCCCGGCCACCCCCCAAGAATGACAGGACAGAGGAGAGGGTGTTTTTTCCTTCAGGCTGCTGACCCAGATATGGGGTAACCTAAGCAACCCCAGGTTTGACCACTAAACACTGCCAGGTGGGGCTCAACACCCCCCACAAGGAAAAAGAATGCGCCCCCAGGTCCCTTTGATGAGGGAATCCCACGCTTTACCTACTCCACAAGCAGCCTAAGGAATGAAAGGGCGCCAGTAACGGGATGTCCTGGGGACACTGCTGGGATGATCCACCCACCCCTGTGACTGACCAGGTGGCGGAAGTCACCCCGAAACTAAATTAACGCTGAGGATCCCTCACATGCCCCATCAGATCTGGGGGGGAGACTGAGGCTCCCTCTAGCTCTGACACATTCTGCTTTGTGAGGGACCCGAGCGATGGGTAAGCAGGGAGGGTGCTGGCCTCGCATCCCGACACCCCAAAGGGTCCTCGGATCCCCAGGGAGGGAGTACTGAGCGACACCAGGTAGGGGTCTAAAACACATAAAAAAATTAAAACTTTTTTTCCTCTTTTATTTGTTTCGTTATTGTCCTTGTTTCTGGAACTTTCAGAACGAACTTAGCGCTTCAAATTCATTTTTCTCCTTGACCACGTGCTTCCTCTACCCACCCATATTTTTGGGGGGTCTGGGGGGCTTTGCCCAGGGGTTACTCCGGACTCTGGGCTCACTCCAGGCTGGTACCGGGACGATGTATGGTGCCGGGATTGAACCCGGCCAGCCGCGTTCCCCCATTATGCATCTTCCTAAATAAGTTCTACTTAGAAAAAATGACCCTGTGTCCCTCAAAATCAATTTATAAACAAGATAAAACTTTCAGCAGGAGCGCTCTGTGTGACCAGGGTGAGGGGCCGCTACCCCGGGCCACCGCCACGGAGCGACCCCGCTGCCCACAAGGCGTAGAACGCGGAGGTTCAGGCGTTCAGAGCGACCACCCGGGCGGGTGGCGGGGGCACCGACCTTCGGGGACCCCCTGCCCCCCAGGGTGCCCCCTCACCCGCTCCTCACCTTCCGCAACCAGGCGACCCGCTGGTACCTCCCCACAGAATGCCAAGCCCTGGAGGATAAAGGTCGTGGATTTTGTGATGTCACCTGCACGTTCGCCCAGAGCCTTAAAGGGCCAGGCTTCAAATATCCCTGACCAGGTACTTGCCTGCTCAGGAAGGTTCATTTTTCCTCATTTCCGGGATAGCATCAGGTGATCCAGATAGCTGGGGGTCGCCAGGTCTGGGATAGATAGAGAGGGATGAGCTGAGCAGATAACATGTCGAGCAGAGAGTTTTTGTATTTATGAAGGAAATAAAATTCACAAAAGTACTTTGCAAACAGCCACCAAGACCATCTCTGTGAGTCCCGATGTTCATGTATATATTCATTTACAACCCTCAGCCACATGCTAGAAATAGGTCCCCAGGAATCTTTCTTTTTTAAGTAAATAGATTTCATTTGGAGGATTTTTAAGCTGTGGAGTGGGGGGAAAGAAAGAAAGAAAAAGAGAGAGAGAGAGAGTAAAGTTAGACATGAAAGCATGAATGTACACATCCCAAGAGGGGAGATGCGGGCAACACATGTGCTCGGGAACCACATGTGCTCGGCCATGTGGGTGCAAGCAGCACATGGGCTCTGGCAGCATATGCGCCCCCCGGGAATCTTTCTGGCAGGTGCCAATAAAAAAGACGGGGTTCAATAAGGTCCCTCACCATTGGGGGCTGAGGATCTGCCCCTCAAAGTGATCTGGCAGTTTCACACACACATGCCTACACTGAAAGCTGCGGGACAGGGCCTGGTACAACCCCTGCTTGAGAAGGCTGGGATGGTTAAGACTTCTTCCATCAGCAGGTGGGGCATCCTCGAGACCCACAGCCCCCCATGTTCAACTCCGCACAGGGGCCACGCTGCCCCATCGCAGAGCTGGAGACGAATATGCCCCCAAGCTCACACCCGAGACCCACGTGCCGTGTTAAATCCTCCCAATGCAACCAGCAAAGCTCTACATTCTCCTAAAGCCTCTTGAGCAAGGCAGACCCCAGGAACCCACTGGATATGGATGAGGGGGACTGATAAATAACCACAAAATTGTCCTGAAAGCTGGAACGATCCCATTGGTCACATTACAGGCATTGAAGGTGAGAGGTCCTCATGTCCTGCCACTGATTGGCCTTCAGTTTCCCCCTTCACCTGAAGTATCAGTTTGTCCTTTAAATGCTTGTCTGTATGAGGCCTGATCCAGTTGACATCATTAGGAAGTAAAGGTGCACATGGAAGACTCCAGTCTGTGACAGCATCCATTTCACGAAGAGCCTTAAAGTGCTAGGTTCCAAGTGCAGACAGACCATTATGGCAGCCAGGTGAACCAGTGCAAGGGGGATGAGCTCCAATAAAAAAGAGGAGAGGCAAGTGCTGGAGAGGCTGTGCCTGATAGTCTTCTCGACAACAAAATTCTAGACCTGCAGGTTGGTTTCTAACATTTACCCAACTCGGTTGCAATTCTGACCCATGGATGGATTTTTACAGGCAACTACCTAACGTTTCAGCAAGATGGACAAGCAAAATAGACGGACGGCAGGTCACATAGCTGTGTGATTTTTTTCCAACTCAAAGAACAGACACAGTAAATGGAAATAAGTCCCTCTGCAGAAAATTGAAGCACCAGTTTAGAGTGAAAATAAAAGGGGCCCGAGACTAGTTTTGTTACTAGCTTAGTGTGAAGCTTAGTGGGATAGCTTAGTGGGATACACGTGCGAAGGCAATGATGCATCCCCACATAGCCGAGACAGACCTTTGAAAACATCTCACCTGAAGCAGATTCCTCTCGAGGATCAATAAGTTTTCTGTTATCTTGTTCTCTTTACTTAGGTGGGGAGAGGGTCACACCAGCAGTGCTCAGGGATTCCTGCTGCTGGGACTCTCAGGGCCGAGAGAGATAACCACGAAAAACCCGCCTTTCTTCGAACACTTTTGAACTTATTCGCCAACATGGCTTGGCACATGCCTCAGGAAACAGCAAGCGAACGTTCAAGCTCGCAAAACAATGCAGAGAAGCCATCAAGGATGACCTCAAAGACAGGAGAACAGCGATGCTGGTAGATGCGGCAGAAGCCATGAAAAGCCTTCATAATGCCTGCCTGTCCATCACCAACTACAAGACCAAGATGACTAACCTCCAACATCCTGATGGATCTATCACATCTTCCAGAAGGGCAATGGAGAAGATTATTCATGACTTCTACTCAGATCTCTTTAATAGCCACGTCCACTTAACCACATACCACATTCTGCACGATTGACATATTGTTCCCAATGTTCTCCCTTCCAAATTTCAACACGCCATCTCTTCGGTAAAGAAACAAAGAGCAGCTGGCCCAGACAAGATCAGACCTGAACACCTGAAGAACTTACCATCAGTACTTATCAATACACTGGCTTGGCTCTTCACACGCTAACTGTCTGAATGCAAAGTTCCATCCCAATGGAAAACCAGCAAGACTGTACTACTATACAAGAAGGGAGACATCTATGACATTGGCAACTATCGCCCAAACTGCCTATTGTCTGTCATCTGCAAACTGTTCACTCGAGTCATCTTGAATAGGATTAGCAGAACACTAGATGAAGAACAAACATGTGAACAAGCCAGGTCCCGAAAAGGATTCAGTGCCACGTACAATATCCACACGATTACTAAGCTCATTGAGGTTTCTCAGGAGTTCAACATGCCGCTCTGTCTAACGTTCATTGATTTAAAGAAGGCCTTTTTTTCTGTTGAGATGGAAGTGGTCATAGAAGCCCTAGCCAATCAGGGTGTACAAACTCAATATATCAGGATCCTCCGTGAGCTGTATTGCGGATTCACTACCAGGATCTCACCATTCTACAAAGAAGTAATTATCCATGTCAAGAGAGGGGTCGGGCAGGGTGATACAATTTCACCAAAACTCTTCAGTGCCACCCTTGAGAACATCATGCGATGACAGGAATGGGAAGGAATGGGAGTGAAGATAGATGGTCGGCAACTACACCACCTCCGCTTTGCTGATGACATCGTTCTAATAACACTAAACATCAGCCAAGCAGAACAAATGCTGACTGACTTCGACCGTGAGTGTCGAAAGGTCGGATTACAACTAAATCTCACAAAGAAAATGTTCATGAGAAACAGTCTTGTTTCTGATGTTCCATTCACTCTCAACAGAATCACCATCTCTGAATACAACATTCAGCACCCACTGAGGTTAAGGACCCTCTAGTCCCAGCATTAGGCTCCGATATTTTTCCTGTGATGCTGAGACCATAGATGTGGTTGTGGGGATGGAGCCGGACCCCACCTTTCATGTCGCATGCTCGGTCCAATGAGCACTCCAATGGGATAATAGTTAGTTTCAACAAGAGAATCTTACAGCACACTTGTATGCAATACGCCTGTTCCTAACGAATTTGCTGTAATGCCACATTCTAAAACTGTGATTTGAGTTCTGAAATCAAACAAAATGCACAATGAGAATTAGTCCAATGTTGAATGGAATGCAGTTGAATGACCAAGCAGGTGGAGGACAACTCTATATTTCTCACAGTCCAAGCAAGTCTACAGAAAGAGAAAATCTGTGGGAAGTGTTGCTAGGAGGATCTCGGCAATCCCTAAAAATGCCTTTTGGGTTTTGTTTTTAATCAGACCCAGTGATGCTTGGGATACCATAGGGGATGCTGGACATCGAAGGTAGGCGGCATCTGTAAGGCGAGAACCCACCGTGATGCACTGCTGTTCTCGTCCTAATTAACTTCACTATGGGCTCACAGTAACAATTTAACATACACACAATAGAACAATTTTTGGTGCGTACAAGCGTACAGCAGGTAGGCATTTGCCTTGCATGAGGCTGACAGTGGTTGATCCTTGAACACTGTCAAAAGCAACTTACAAGAACCACCAGGAATAACTGCTGAGCATCCCCAGGCCCCAAAACAAAAGAAAACTAAATTTCTTCCCATATTCAAAAAACCATGGCAATGCTCCAAAGGCAAAGATATGCATGGTGTCAGATTGACTGAGAGGAGTCCAGAAAGGGCACCCGACCCTTTAGGTGTACAGCCAGGTTAGTTATATAGCCGGGGACACAAGGGCCTTGAAACACATGGACTACTCGACATACCTTACAGATAAGGAAGTATGACAACAAAGTCAAGAAAGCAAAGCACAGGATCTATCCGTAATGAACAGCTCCGGGGAGAAGACACCCCTACCCCACGCCACACCTCCACATAACATGGTCTAGCGATGAGAAGGGGATACTCAATGTCCAATGAGAAACTCAAAGATGTTGTGGATTGGAGGACTCCTGGGTTGGCCACATGCAAGGCAAGCATCCTACTTGCCCTACTATTTCTCTGGCCATTTCTAAATAAATGGGAGAAAACGGGAAAAAATGGGAGAGCAATTAAAAAGCTTTCAGGTTTAACTCTCCGTCATACAATGAAACACCCGTCCCTTCACCGTCCCCTTTTCCCACCACTAAAAACCCAAGTATACCGCCATTCCACAGCCTCCCACTAACTGTGGGGTAGATAATTTCCACATTCTTCTCTCTACTTTGATTACATTCAATATTTTGTCACGAGACCACCAGTATTATTTGGGATTTTACCCCAGCACTCAGATCTGGCGAAAACACAACAATTGACAATTCTTTTTCGATTGCTGGTTATAAATAACATATGATGTTGGAATTCTGAAATTGTAACAACTAAATCTGGAGGGATTTCTGTCAAAACCTGCTGGGTTCCGAGATTTGTTCCAGAGTCTCTGGAGTTATGGCCATTAAACAGCTTTACCACGAGCCAGAGAGGCGGTTCGTGGGAATGACATAGGCTCTTGTTGGGGAGGGGAGGAATTGGCCGGCTCCACCCCATCCTGAGAGGCCCCACGTATCTTCCTGAGTGAGGGCGCAAACCTTACTTTCCAAAGGCCTTTGGAGGATGGAGGCCACCGAGCCGCCAAGTGGGAGCAGTTGGGAGGACAGCACCAATTTCCCCTGGGGTGAACCAGGAACAGTAACCTACTGAAGGATCCAGATGCATTTCTGCTAAAAGGCACTGGGTTTCAAGATTTGTCTCTGAATCTCTGCGATCATGGCCATTAGGTACCTTGATCATGAGCCAGAGAGGTCAATCATAGGTGCCAGACAACTCGGGGTTTTGTTGCGGTGGGGAGAAAAGGGCCGGCTCCACCACCATCCAGTTAGGCCCTGCATGTCTCCTCACAGCAGTCCCAAACCTAACCGTCCAGAAGCCATTAGAGATGGCGGCCACTGAGCCGCCAGGCACGAAACCTATTGCCACCTGAAATACCCAGCTTTGGTAACCTACTGTGGGGACCAGACACATTTCTGCTAAGAGCCACTGGGTTCCGAAGATTTGTTATTGAGACTCTGGGATCATGGCCGAGTGATCAAGAGCCAGACAGTCCGTACATGGGTAGCAACTTGGGGTCTCATTGAGGGGGGGAGAAAAGGGCAGAGTCTGCCCCAATCCCATGAGGCCCCACATGTCACTGCAGGCCCAAACTTGTCTGTCTAAAACCTGTCTGTCCAATGGCCTCTGGAAGATGGTTGCCACTGAGCCACCAAGTGGGATCAGGCGGAGATACACACCCTTTCCCCCTTGTGGTGGTCTGTAACTGGCAGCTCATTGCGGGAACCGGACACATCTCTGCAAAAAGCCGCTGGGTTCTGAGATTTGTCTCTGAGTCTCTGGGATCATAGACTTTAAGCAGTTTGATCAGGAACCAGAGAGACCTTGCCTCCAATTATATAGTTGAGCCGGAAATGGTTTGTTGGTGTGTCTTGCACATACCTAACTTTTGGCCGTTTACTTTCTTGGAAGACTTTGCCCAAACTTTTTGTTGTCTGGCCAAAGGCACAGCATCTATTTCGGAGTATCTGGAAGTCTGATGGTGTCATCATTCTGCTAATGCACTTTCCTTACAGGCACAGATTGACCTGCTGGTGGTACCAGACACCCGGGAAGTAGAAATTCTATATATGGAAAAAAACACCAATATTGGGGTTGGACTCACTATAAAGTGAGTAGGATGCTTGCCTTGCTGATTCAGGTCAAACTTCCCCATCCCATAGGAATCCAGCAGCACTGCAGAATAATTCCTGAGCTGCAGAACTAGAAGTAAACCTTGAGCATCAAAGAATCCCTTCCAACTCCCCTGAATTAAAAAAAAAAAAGCTATTAAAATTAATCCAAAGTAGGGCTGAAGTGATAGCAGAACAGGTAGGACGTTTGACTTGCACATGACCAACCCGGTTTCGAATCCCAGCAACAATATGGTCCCCTAAGATTTACCAAGAGTAATTCCTGAGTGCATAAGCCAGGAGAAACCCATGTGAAACGCTGGGTGTGACCCAAAAAGCAATAAATAAATAAATAAATAATAATAATCCAAAGAGTAAATTTTCAGAGGCAAATATCTCTCACTTTTCCAAACACGCCCCAAAGTCCCAAACCCAGCAAGGAAGCCAATGAAAATGACTGACGCCAAAAGTGTCCCTTTCCTTTGGGGGCTGCCCGTGAACATACCTGGAGTTTTGATAAGTGTTATGTCCAGTCCAAAGGCTCCAAACATGGTCCTGCGCAGTCTCGAGTTGGGAGGAATGAGATGGCCAAGACCCCCACTCTCTGCAGGCTCCTCACACAAAGGCCTGAAGTCCATGTGCCCACCCTCCATTGCCATCTTGGACATGGTTGCGATCGTGGCTGCAGGAGCCCTCAGAATAACGCACCCTCACACATGGCACTTGAGCCAAAGAACAGCCCCAATGCACCCCTCAAAAGCTCCACATCCTCTAAAGCTTGGACATCCAGAACAAGTAAAAAAAGCATGAAAGTGCCCTACAAGCTGGTGTGACCTGCCGCACAAGTTCCCAAACCGGGATTTTCAGGGTGCTCAAGCATTCCAAATTCTAACACAGGAAAGACTGAAGAATGAAGGTTTACCTGTTTTTCCATTTTCAAAGAATTCAGTGCTGCATCTTGGTTGATTTCTGCCATAATTCCCACCAAACAGCCCCTCTGGGCCAAGCCAGAAGCATAGCAAACAATAAGAGAGTAGTGAGCCGTGACAGCTCTGAGCAGGGGGGTGTTTCTATACCTGTTCATTCAGTCACCTTCCTCCTTATTTTCGTCACCAGGACCCATTATTTACAAGTTAACACACAAGCAATTCTAAGCCCTAGAGTACTGGCATAGGTGCAGCCCGGGTGAAAATCAGCAGGTACATTTCAATGACAAGAGAAGCCTGTTCCGAGCAGGCAGGCTTACTTCCCTCTTAACTGCACTTTTTTAACACCCTTGACCATTGTGTCCAAAGGAAACTTGCTTGTCTGACTTGTCCTGTTCTGTCCTTAGAGACCGTTATTAAGGGATCAAATCATCCGGTATGAATTTTTATATGTTTATTACGGCGTGAGGGGTACATGAAGCCCTTCCCACATTACTGACATATATGCAGTTTGTCTCCAGTATGAATTCTCATATACTGAGTAAGAGAATAGCACCAAATGAAGGTGTTCCCACAAGTCGGACACTAATAAGGTTTCCCTCCACTGTGAATTTTCCCGTGCTTAGAAAGGATTTAGAATGGCAGAAGGCCTTGCCACATTTCTCCCATATATAAGGTTTTTCTCTGGTGTGCTCGAACACACACACAAAGCAGTGCAGCTCGCACTTTGTCCGAGCTCGCAAAGCAGTGCAGAGATGCGATCAAGGAAGACCTCAAAGAGAGAAGAGCAGAAGTACTGGTAGATGCGGCAGAAGCAGCGAAAAGTATTCGTAACGCCCACCTGTCCTTCACCAACTACAAGACTAAGATGACTGCCCTCCGACGTCCTGATGGATACATCACATCCTCCGGAATGGCAATGGAGAAGAGTATCCATGACTTCTACTCAAATCTCTTTGATAGCCATGTCCACTTGCCGACATACCAAATTCCACAGGATGGGTATGTCATTCCCAACGTTCTCCCTTCCGAAATCCGACACACCATTTTGTCGGTAAAGAAACGAACAGCACCCGGCCCACTGCACCATCTCACTGCACCATCTCTAGGGCGCAGAAATTAGCTTTCTAAACAACTACCACTTTCAAGCAAATAAAAAATCACAGTATTTTTAAACATGGTTGATTTCAGCACCTAGTGAAGCTAAGGGTCCTCTACTTCAAGCATCAGGCTTTGGAATTCCTCCCTGCCATTCTCAGCCTTCCACCTTAACAATCACATACTTGGTCCACTCCTGCTGGCATAATAATATTTATTCTGAATTAGCGAATCTTACCAACTCACTCGTACTTGCTGACCCCATTCCCAAATCAAAGTGCTCTAATGCCAAATCCTGAAGTCGCGGTTTCCGTTCTGAAACTGAACAAAACATGCAAATCAAGCACATGTCAAAAAATGTAGCATAATGATGCCATGTAGTTAACAGTACATCTCTGTGGTTCTCAAAGTCCAAAGAGTCCCACACTAAAGAAAAGATTCGGATAGTGGAAAACTGTGAGGATCTTGGCAATTCTACACTAGGTTTTGTTTTAGTTTTTGAGTAGACCTGGTAATGTTCAGGGAACCAGGTTATTGAACAAATTATAGAACAGGTTACCTTCAAGCACTGCAAGGCACTCCCTGCTGTACTATCGTTCAGATCCAAACTAGCTCTGTTATGGTCTTACTTATTCAAAAGCCATGGAAGCAAATTACATGATCATTCTGTGAATAACAGTCCAGGGGAATGAAGAGCAGCGTGAGTGCGGCACAGACCCAAGGATCCAGGAGCCCAAGGCCCCGGTCTCAGCAGCGCGTTTCCTACATGTTCATCGCACCCATACACTGCACAGGGCCTGAGCCAGGAAGGGTCCTCAGACACTCACCCGCACATACGCCTCTCCTCCCCGACATCAGGGCTTCTCCTTCCAGTCAGGAGATCACCGCAGGCTTTATCCCAGAGTGCCCTGCCCCAACAGAGACAGAGGCATGGATAAGTGACAGGGAGATGGTGACAGGTAAATCCCCATATTTTCCTGATACAAGTGGACATATATCTGAAAAGCATGAACAGAATGTCCATTTCCAAAATGCCACATATTTCTAGTTATTCGAGAGGTAAGACCCAAGAAAATACCACAAATACTCTAGACCTGACCTTGTGTATGGCCGACAGGGGGTTGATCAGTACAGGATGTTGTTGGTTTTTGTCTTCTTTGGGGTCTCACCTAGCCATGCTGAGGGGTGACTCCTGACTCTGTATTCAGAAATCACTGCTGCTGGTGCTTGGGGATGACATGGGATGCCTGGGATTTAATCCACGTGCGCCGCTTGCAAACATCTGCCGCCCAACCCCAGGGAGCCTACGCGGGTCTGTTTAGACAAGGTTGGCTCCACACTGCTCTCACCGACAGCCTGCAGATGCTGGTAGGTCTCCAGCATCACGTCACTGTAGAGCGTCCGCTGAGAGGCCTCCAGGCATGACCATTCCTCCTGGGTGAAGTTCACAGTCACGTCATGGAAGGTCACTGCATCCTGAGTCAGCACACAAAAAGGGTGGGAGTCAGAGTCTATCTTAACCTCATTCCCACTACTCTGAGGCTAGGTACCAGGGTCCTATACTGTCGCAGGGCCTCTCCATTCCAAATGAACCAGCCTCCATGCACACGCATGACTGACGGGCCCCAAAAATCACATAAGGCAACTGGATCTGCTAAAGTTGGAGGAAGTTTTACAGAAGGTTCTTGGATGTATCTGCTTTCCTGGTAACCCCCCGGCCAATTCGAGCACCACTCGTCCAGTGAGCACTGTAGAGAGGATCACCTGAACACAGACTTGTACGATCCAAAAGGCTATCCCTGGGTGTAGCAAAAACCACTGCACGCTCACCGCTGCAACCCCACAGCACATGACCACTAGGATTGAGATCTCGACAGTCCATATAGACAATTACTCAGAGCAGTGCATGGCATGTGTGCCTGTAGGAACTCACTGCTCAGGACTGCCCCCAATCCTGCTCAAACAAGGTAGAAGTTTTGTGACCCCAACATCTCTACTGGCCGCAGAGATCCTTGGCTCTTTCTCCTTGGGATCGGCGCATGCCCAGAAATCCACACACAAGATTATGTGAACGCAAGACTGTATGACCGAGCAGGTAGTCTCTCCAAAGTAGGAAGGACAAAATAGGAGAAAAGCAAGTCTGGGGGTAGTTGCCAGGACGCAAACGAGGCCATCACACCCCAGGGTGCTCTGAGGCCAGTCAGTTGTGAATCTAGAGCAAAGAGTCAAGAGGAAAGCTGATGACAAAAACAATGCAAAAGAAACCAAAGAAGCAGGTTGGCATAACACGACAGCTATTCCGGGGACAGCATGTAGGACTGGCGATCCCGGACATCCCATATGGTCCCACAAGCACTGCCAGGGGCAATGCCAGAGTGCAGCACAGGGAATGATTGCGAGAATCCTTGCTCTGCCACCCCTAATAAAACAGAAAACCCAAGATGAAACCTTTGGACCTCCAGCATCCTATTGATCACCTAGACCTTTCAGGAAAGAGCATTGAGCACAGAGCTTTGAGTACTCCTCATGCACCACTGGGTTGGCCCCAAAGCCAAATAAAACAAAACAAACATACACAAAAGCAGCTTCAAACACCAGAATGGGACAGTCCGATCAGAAGTCTCATCTTGGAATCCGTCCAAAAGAAACTCAAAACAGAAGGCCCAGGAAACCTGGGCACTCCTGATACTACCTCATGTCATTCTATCCATCTACTTCTACCTGCGGACTGTTTAGCAGAAGCTGTGTCACCATCTTCTACTGTCACTATTGTTCTGAGTATCAGCAGGAGGCTCCGTGCAAAGACCTGGAGAAAACAGAACAGTGAGCACCAGAGAGGAGCACCTCCTCCCAATTCTGAGCCAGACCAGCCATACCCTCGGGCACAGCCTCACAAATCCACCTCTGGGAGACAATGGAAGAAGCTCCTATCTCCGCTGGGGATGCAAATTTTGTTGGCATCTGTGCTGTACTTCAGGAGAGGAGCCTGGGACCAGGCTACAGGGGAGGAAAAGACAGCCTTCTCTGATTCCAGGATTCTTCTCTGGCTCCCACAGGAAAGTCCCAATAGGCCCTGCCAGGGGCTGACTCTCAGTCCAGGAGCTCCCAAATACTAGCGCCCCCCTTCAGGCTGGCAGCAGTGCTGCCCCCAGGGAACCGTAGCCTGGAATGTGGCTCCACCATGTGACTTAGAGTGGACAAATCTTTGACACTCGTTTACAGGGTGGACAAGGACATGAACCTGGGCACTCTGTCCCGGGGACCTCAGTATTTACCACAATGTCAGGTGTCGTCTGCTCAGGGAGAGATGAAGAGTCAGGGTTGCTTTGCAGCTTGATGTGAGGGAGCTGAAATTCATGAACCTAAAAAAGATATACAAGTATTGTGGTTAGATGGCAATAATGTGAATTGGGCGCTTGACTAGATGAACCGATCAATCCTCTGCATCCCATATGGCCCCTGGCAGCGCCAGGGACAATACCTGAGCTTAGAGACTCGAGTAAGTCATGAGCATCTCCGGGTATGTGCCCTCTCTCCCCCCTTAAATATAAAGAACCAAAATAGCCCTGCCCAAATACATTTTCATTGGCAAACCTCAGCCACCTGCAGGCCACCTTCCCCCTCACATACCCCGCATGATCGCGGCTCTCATGGCAGACAATGAAAATGACCAGCAACAAGTCTCCTGCCATTAGGTGGAGGGGCTGAAGCTCTGCCCCTCAAATCTGGAGATTCCGCAGAAGCGAACTTAGGGCCGATGGTTCAACCATGGGACTGCTGGGACGGTTGGAACAGCCAAGCCCTCAGATGATTCCCGCATTCAGCCACTGTTGCCCCATCCCGGAGCTGGAGACGATCGTGGCCAAAGAGGCACCATAGAATCACGAACTCAAAACTGTCACTCCTGAACCCTGAGACAGCCCCTCCTGCACCCCCAATGCTCTGCGTCCCCCTAAATCCTCCACCACACCTCACGATCCACCTGGATGTTGGCTAACAAGTGAAAAACCAGTGAAAAAGTACCCCCAAGTTGGCTCGGCCCCTTGTCTCAGAGTTTGGAAAAGGGAAGGCGCGGGGTGCACACAGGAGGTTGCTTGAGTCCTGCAACTAAATCCTTCTTCAGACTCCCCCTTCCAGGATGGGGCACAAATTTACTTGTCCCTTGCCAAGTGAGCAACAGTCTCAGTGTCTGATTCAGGGATGGAAAATGAACCATGACATTTATGACATCACTTATGACATCACTTCTGTTTCCATTAGGTACCTTAAAGAGCCAGAGTCTAGGCCCTGAGAACCTTTCTGCCACCCAGGTGAATCTGTGCTGCAAGGGGGATGGACTCGAATAAAGGAGTGGAGAGGCAAATGCTGGACTGGTCAGTCACACAATGGGGGCCTAGGGGTAAGGAGAAGTCCCCTGATCCTGCATTGTCACCTAACATTGAACCAATGATAACTAAACACAGAATGTTACCCTGACTCTTGTCAAATGATCCCTGAGCTCATAGACAAGAGTAAACACTGAGCACTGTAGGCTGTGGTGAAAAATTTAACAAGAAAAAAGGCAAATTCGACCGAAGTGGGGGGAATGATGTACAAAGACAAATTCGAGAATGAAACATTAAAAGAGTCAAATTTCTGGTCCTTAAAAATCCCCTATTCTTGGGGCTGGAGAGATAGCACAGTGGGTAGGGCGTTTGCCTTGCACGCGGCCAACCCGGATTCGATTCCCAGCATCCCATACGGTCCCCTGAGCATTGCCAGGAGTAACTCCTGAGTGCAAAGCCAGGAGTAATCCCTGTGCATCGCCAAGTGTGACCCAAAAAAGAAAAAATAATCCCATATTTTTGATCTATCCGTGCTACAGAAAGTCACAGTTTCTCCTGAAGCCCTGTTGTTCTTTCACCATTGTGCATATATATGTGTATATATAAGTGTGATTTTGTTTGATTTTTGTTTCGAGGCCACAACCGGCAGATTCAGGGCTTACTCCTAGCTCTACACGCAGGAATCACTCTGGTACAGACCATATGGGATGCAGGGCATAGAACCTGGGTCGATTGCTTGGATGGTTCCTTACCCACTGTACTATGGCTCCGGGTCTAAGTAAACGTGCTCCTAGCACACCCAGTGGGATTCCTGAGCAAATGTACTTACTCCTGGAAAACCAAAACTTTCTTGCTTAAAAAAAAAACAAAACCCTTTACCCTGGTTGGATTCGAGTTCTAAACAATT
Organism: Sorex fumeus; assembly: GCF_029834395.1. Taxonomy (NCBI): domain Eukaryota; kingdom Metazoa; phylum Chordata; class Mammalia; order Eulipotyphla; family Soricidae; genus Sorex; species Sorex fumeus. The sequence goes on along the minus strand of NW_026606076.1, from coordinate 23,069,420 downwards.
TAGGTTTAACATTGGTTCATCATTTCTCCTCTGCTACAAGGAGCTGAGGCTTACTGAGTAACACCCATCCCAATCACACCCATTTCCTTAGTATTCATCTTTAATTCCCTTTTCTCTGCTTCCCCTATACATTATTCACCCATTTTCCCTAATCACAACCTGTGAATTGTAAAGTCAGATTCTCCAGAGATCTCTGGATTTTGTATTTGTAAATAAAATGTTGACTTTCTCTTTCCTTTATATCCTCTACAGTTTACTTTAGAAAAATATCCTTTTTTGCTCCTGAGCAAGGACCAGTGCAGTCCCAAGTTGGGAAGATTGTGCTTGGAGGATTGGGATGGCCATGCCCCCAGCCCTCAGCTTTGTCTAGACAAAGGAAGGCAATATTATGCTTTTGTAACTTCAGAGTTAATTAACTGCAGATACTATATACTCCTGGGCATTGTCATGTATATGAGACTTAAGCCTCATCTGCCCTTTGTTCTTAGCACCCCAAAAGCAAGAGACTGGATGGACCCAGGAGAGCTGTGAGCTACCCTGGCATCAAAAAGGGACAGGTAAGCACCATACCAGAGGGGTGACTGATCATTTACGCAGATAAACATTTGACAGAGTAAATTCTCATGGGGAGATTTACCCAAGGAGACACTCTGTCTCCCAGGGACATCTACGTTGCTTTTATCTTTTCCTCTAGTTGTATAAGTTATCAACACTTGTAGTTGTTTGGATAAACACAGTAAGAGACAAATATCCCAACACTTATTTCTCTGGGCTTTGACAGCAAATAAGGCTTTTTTTTTTCCTTTTTGCTTTTTTGGGTCACACCCGGTGATACAAGGGGATACTCCTGGCTCTGCGCTCAGGAGTTACTCCTGACATTGCTCAAGGGACCATATGGGATGCTGGGAATTGAACCCAGGTTGGCCGTGTGCAAGCCAAACACCCTACCCGCTGTGCTATCTCTCCAGCCCCCAGAGCAAATAAGGCTTTTAACACTTACTTCTCTGGGCTCTGAGATCAAGCAAGGCTTTTACTGTAAATCCCAGACTAAGTCTTCAGGCCAGTTCACCTTGTCCTTCCCCATGGGGATCCTGTCTCTGATGTTGTAACTGTTTGCACCAAGACCATGCACACGTGCTTTCTAGAATGTTCCATTTCGAAGCTGGGGTAGTTTTCCCACTTGCCCCTGGTACATACAAGTTCCACGGCAGAACCTCCCTTTTGGGGTGTTAGGAACTACAGTAACTGAAGCCCGAGTCAAGTAATTATGACCAAGCAATTATGCCCAGGAGTAGATATACTTGAGTCCATCTACTCCGAAATACTAGGAGTATAAGCATTGATGGTCTTTCTGTGTTTAACCAAAGAACAGTGCTGTAGAGTGAAAAAATAAAAATGCTATAGGGGAAACAGGAAAACAGGTACAAATCCACAGCCACTTCAACTACAAAGCAGTACAAATACAAAGTTGAGAATATCCAGAAAGTTATGGCATATAAGTAATCAAGACTGGCCTGGGGAACTGAGACAACGCGAAGAAAAATACAAAGGAAATGTTAAAGATAAACTTTAACTAAATCAGGGATGTTAGCAAGGACATGATAAGCTTCTCTGGGAGGAGCAAAAGGGGAAATTCACAGATGAAGCCTAAGACACTTTGGGTTAATATCCAGCAGATCACCAACAGCCTGGCCCGTTTCCTTCTTTGATCCTCTGTTACCCTTCACCGGCCAGGGTGGGGAGAACAATCATAGCCACCAAAGGCATGCAGCGCATGTCCAGACATTATTTGAACACAACTCTCAGTGTAATAGCCGGGTTTTGCCTAATCAGGGAGAGATGAAGAGTTGGGGTGCAATTTTCAAATTAATTTTAGGATACAGAAATTCTAAGTTAGAAAAAACAACAATGTGTAGTCAGAGATATTAAGCTGGGAGGGGCGTTTCCCATGCTGACCCTGATTGATATTCAGCATCTCACATGAAACCTAATGAACTTAAAATAAAAAGAATTCCAGAGTGCTGCTCCTTAAGGAAGCCCCGAGATTACATATTTGTGCCCAAATACAACTAAAAATAGCCCCAAAGTAAATTTTCAGTTGCAAACCGCAACCACCCCTAGAACCCCACCCAAGGGATGGTCTGGAAATTAAGGCTACTAATGAATAGTGACTGAGGGCTACAGTGTCATTTGCCATCAGGGAGCTGCCCCTCAAAAATGAACAGTCCTTTTATAGTTTTGGAGGCACCACCGGCGATATGGACGAGAAACTTCTAACTGCGCTCAGGCACCCGTCCTGGTCGAGCTTGGAGATCGATCTTGGGTGGGCCAGATGCAAAGCAAACGCCCTAACCGCTGTGCTATCTCACAGGTCCTCTAAGTGAACCTGCAGCTTCTACAGCAGGGAGGTTGGGGCCAAAGCGTCCAAGACAGGGCCCAGCGCAGTCCCGAGCTGGGAGGGTAGGGACGGCCCAGCGCCCCCCCCACCCACTCGGCCCCGCGCCCACCTGCCACCATCCCACGGCGGAGCTGCAGGGGATCCCCAGAATAACACACTCACACCCGCGACCCCTGCGCCCCAGCACAGCCCCCACTGCACTCACCAAAGCTCCGAGTTCCCCACAAAACCCCGCCAGGCGGCAGGAACCAGGAACCGCATGGATATCAGTTGAAAAAGCTTAAAAGTGTCATTAGAGCTGGCTTGGCTCCACCCCTCAGTGCAGAAACTGGGAGGCGCGGTGTGGGGTGCTCACGGGAGGCCGCTAGTGTCCCGCCACGAAACCGGCCTTCACAGACACCTTCCACGACGGACAGACAGCCTCTTTTCCCTTCACCTGCTTAACAAACGGAGGCCTGATCCAGCATCTTGCACTCAAACATGTAAATGCCCTGCTGTGAGGTCACTTCTGCTTCTGCAAGCAGCCTTAAAGGGCCAGACACCAGCTGCGCAGAGAACAACTAGGAAAATGCAGGTAAATGTGTAAGACTGGTTGGCTGGAGCGAGAGCACAGTGGATAGGGTGTTTGCCTTGTACGCATCTGACTCAGGTTCAATCATCTGGATTCTATATGGTCCCATTTTGGTGTATAAGAGATTGTTAGGATTTTACTGCTTCCAAAGTGTAAGTCTCAAAACATTTACCCTCAATGTTTGTGTAAATCAAATGGAAAACTGAATACAATGAGTGCAGATATGCTACAGCGAATGAAGTGCTTCCTTGCATGTGGCTCTACCTGGACACAAATTATGGACAGTACTGCGGGATGTGACTCCCAGAACATAACACAGAAGGGCCTGAAGAATAGAGGTTTGGCTGTGTATACAACGGCAAAAATGGCTAACCACAGCATCCTGATTGATCTCTGCCATGATCTATGCAAAGCAGGGCCTCTGAGCCAAGTCAGAGTCACAGCAAACAATGAAACCATGGTGAGTCGTGACAGTAACCAGCAAAATGCAATGTTAGTATACCTATTTACTTCTTATTTAATTCCTTCCACCTTGCCTTATCACTAAGATCCATTATTTACCAGTTAACATACTGGGAAGTCCACATGCCAGGACATTGTCATAACCATGGTGCAGGGGATAATCAGCAAGTACCTTTCATTTACGGTACTAGTATCACAGGAAACTTTCACGTATAACAGGATTATTTCCTTCCTTACTGTACTTTTCTATCTATCCCCCACCTACTTGTTGAAACTAAAATTGTTTTACCTAAGGGCCCTGTTCTGACGCCGGTCATTGATATTATGGAAGTGATTGATCCAACATAACTTTTATATTTACTAAAGCTTGAGGGAACATGCAAGCTTTCCTATATTCCTTACGTACAGGATTTTCTCCAGGATTGTCTTTAAAGTTACAGGTGAGAATAATTCCCTTTCCACGTTCTTACATAAATATATATATATTCTTACATATATAAATATGTATATTTATATATAGCTTCTCTCCAGTGTGAATTCTCCTATGCATAAGGCCCGAGGATCCAGGAAAGTCCTCCCCACAGTCCTGACAGATGTAGTTTTTCACTGCAAAATGACTTTTCACATGCGCAGTAAGGGCTGGAGACAAACTGAACACCTTTCCACATTCCTTACACTTATGAGAGTTCTCTCCACTGTGAATTTTCCTGTTCAGAAAGCTATGCCAATTGGATCAAAATCTTCCTGCAGTCATTTCATATATAAGGCCTCAATCCAGGATAAATTTTTCTCACACAGCAAAGCTTGAGGATTGAGTAAAAATCTTCCCACACCCCTACATACGTCTTCGTCGAGAATGAATTTTCCTATGTTTAAAAAGGAGTTAGGGGAAAGTGGAGGCTTTGCAAATGTCATAACAAACATCAGGTTTGTCTCCTATATGAAAATTTCAGTGTCACAAAAGGATTGTGAAATAAGCAAAGGCCTTGCCACACTCCTTACATATATACATGGATTCACTGCAATGTGCGTTTTCTTATGGACAAAAAAGTTTGAAAATTAAGTGAAGACCCTCCCACAGTAGTGACACGAATAGTGTTTCATTCACCTGTATGAACATTCCTATGCTCAGAAAGACCTGAGATGAAAGGACTTTCCACCAACCTCACATATATAAGGGTTTTCTACAAAACAGAATTTATGAAAACTAAGACTTCAGGAAGAAGCAAAGGCCTTCCTACATTGCTCCCAAATACAAGTTATCTCTCCAGTGTTCCAGTGTGAGTTTTTCTGTGTATTAAGGCTTGTGGAATAAGCAAAGACTTTCACTCTGTATATGCATATGGTTTCATTCCAGTGCGACGTTTTCTGTGCATACTAAGATGTATGAGTCAGAGAAAGGCCACAGCACATTCCTTACATGCATACGGACTCTCCAGTAGGAAATCTCCTATGTATAAGGTATGAGGATCCATCAAAGGCATTCCCACAGTGCTTAAACAGTTTCTCTCCTGTGTGGATGTACACATAGTCCAACCGGTATCATGCTGCACTCAAAAGTTTGTCCACAGTGCTTACATTTCTGGGAATTCTGTCCAATATGGGCTTCTATGGGAAAGTGATAGTGCTGAGGACATGGGAAGAGTGATCTTCTGATCACCCTCAGAACACATCCCACCTGTCTCGGCATCCCTGTGGGGATGAGGACCAAATTGCTCACTTTATCACAGTGTGCAGGAAGAGACATTCAACCAGGGCTGGCTACTGCCATGTAGAAGAACAGAGGATTGCACTCATTAGTCTATGCCATGAGAGTTTTCATGTCAAATTAAATTAAGCTCTGTAGGTAGGTAGCTGGTAGGGTACGGGACAATGAGTTTCTTGGGGAAATAATAAATCCAGATGGGGATGAAAGTAGTGACTCCGAAGCCAACCCTGAGGATTCAGAGAGGAACTGGCTTAGTAGAAACTCAGAGAGCTGGAGACATGGAAGAGGAACAAAGGCTGGTAAGAACATCAGAGAGCAAGGTCTGGCCAACGCTCTACCCCTTGACAACACGCGAGCAGTGGACTCTCAGCTTAAAGGAAAACCCCAGGAGGCAGTTTCAGAAACATGATTTCAAACTGAGAGTATCACGCTAGTACAGTGCGCTGCATGCAGTCAATCTAGGTACAATGTCCAGAATTCCAAAGGGTCCCCTGAGCACCATTTGACTAATAGATGAATGGAATTTTCCTTTATCCAATCGTAAATGTTTCCTTTTTACCTCTATTATTTGTAAAGTAACATGGGTGGGATCCAGGAATGTGACCATCCTTGTGAGAAATCACAGGTAAACGGAATGGTCTCCTGGGATGTGGAGAGCTTGGGACCTGACCCGTATTCCCACTTATAAAAGATTTCATCAGGACGCCCCTTCTATCCTTTAAAACAACATTCTGTGCACAGTTACATGTATCTAAACTCTCCAACTGAGACCAGAGCAACTGTAGATCTGGGTAGGGCGTTGTTTGCACATGGCCAACCTAGGTTCAATCCCCAGGATCCTGTAGTTTCCAGGAACCCCATCAGAAGTAATACCTGAGTGCAGAGCCAAGAGAAACCATTGAGGATCGCCAGGTATTGTAGTATAATAGTGGTCTGCCCTTGCTCCCTGGCAGGTGAGATCTTATGTTTCTTGATTGCCCATAACCTTTCAATTACCTTTGTCAACTGATCAGACTTTGACTTGTAAATATTGTCTTTCTCTTCTCCTTAGTGTCTTTTGCATGGGTAGCTATTTCAGAGCAATTGCTTTTTGTATGGATACAGGAAGACAGTTACAAAGAAAAGCCTGAGCTTGAGAGTTGGTCTCCAGATAATATTACCTCCTGGACATCTGCTCTCTAGACTGAAGCCTCAGCTGCCCTTACTTCCTCAATCTCATAAAGAAGGGTCCGATGCGGGCAAGTGGTGAGCTAGCTACGCTGGCATCGAAATGGGCCTGGCCAAAGTACCATAATGCTTATATATAAGAGCCTGGTCATGGACAAATTTTGTCACGAATCAAAAAGTAATAACTAGACTTGGACGCTGCTGGGATTGGGAGTGATTGATCCGGCCTGAGTCTGAATCTGTGGTGAGAAGTCCCCAGGAGAGTCACCAACAAGTCTAAAAGTTTCTATGACTATGTCCATACAGAATGGTAATCATCAGGAAGTAAAACTAAATATGTCAATTAAGTTGCTGGTCGAAGGAGAGGAGTAACACACCTTTAGGGCTGCTTTTTCTTCATGGGCTGCAGGTAATGGGGAAGTCTAGAAAATCATTTTTCATTGCGCTTCCCGTGGGGAGGCATGGATTGTGGTCGTGGTGAGAGAAGAAAAAGAGCAGCTTCAGGGAGACAGGGGGAATGAAGGAGACTGAGAAAAGAGATGGTCGTCCTCCACCCAGATCCCCTATCTTCCAGTATATAGGCGTTACATCCACCAACTGCCCCCGGTGCTGTGTAATCCCATCAATGGCCAAGACCCAGAGACTATAAAACCCTGCTCCTGAAAGAAAACACGCAGTCTCCTGCCTCCGTGGCTGGCTTTCTCACTGGTGCCTTTCTCACTGGTGCCTTTTGGAGGAGGGTGTGTTGAGTTTCCCTCCCAACCCCGAGCAGAGCCCTGGCAGCTCACGACCTCTGGTTCGAGCCACAGCCATGCTTAAGACCACTCTCCACAAGTTCGGACAAGCCTCACGCATGAAGGAACCGGCAGAGGAACCCAAGTGTGCAGGACCTGGGGCTGAGATATCCAAGCTGCACTGGGACTGGGCCTCCTCCACCCAGATCTCCCATCTTCCAGTATGTAGGCGTGACACCCACCAACTGTCCCCGGTGCCGTGTAATCCCATCAATGGCCAAGACCCAAAGACTATAAAACTGTGCTCTGGGAAGTGCACGGTCACACAAAATTTTTTTTATCTAGTCTTAATCTGGAAAAACTGGCAGGCTACCAGAAGTATCCTGCCCACACCGCAGAGTCTGGCAAACTCCCCCATGGTGTATTCAATATGCCAAAAACCAGTAACAATCATGGTTCTCTTTCTCCTGACCCTGAAAGAGCCTCAAATGTGGCACTTCTTAATATCTCAGGGATAGGAAGAAGGAGACATTACTGGGGCCTGTTTGAGTCAATCCATGAACAACAGGATGAAGAGAGAGTGAGAGAAGAAGAGACACAGAGTTAGAGGACACGGTTGCGACATAAAGAGAAGGCTGAGAGCTGAGAGTAAGAGTGGCTGGGGAGATTGGAGAGGAGTCACAGAGATCATTGGAGAATGAGTTAGAGAGAGGGTTGGATAGAGCTGGGAGACAAGAGACTGAATAAACTGCAAGTAATCAGCAACCAGCCTGGTCCTCATTCTACTTTCATCGGTCCAAAGCAACAACTGTCCAGGGTGGAGAAGTGGCTCAAGAGCACCAAATGTGGACAGTGAGAGAGAGCTACCAGGAGAGACCTGTTAAGGTGTAAATCCTGTTCAAACTCCCACTTCTCATAGGTTCCCCCAGGCCCCCCTGGAGTGACTCCTGAGTGCAGAGTCAGGAGTAAGCCCAGAGCACTTCTGGCTGTGATCCGAAAACAAAAACACAAAAAAGTGTTCTGGGGGGGGGCTGGAGCGATAGCACAGTGGGGAGGGTGTTTACCTTGGACACGACCAAACCAGCTTTGATTCCCAGCATCCCCAATGGTCCCCCAAGAACCGCCAGGAGTAATTCCTTAATGCATGAGCCAAGAATGACCCTTGTGCATCACTGGGGGTGATCCAAAAAGCAAAAAAAAAAAAAAAAAATGAAAGTGACTTGTGTAGTTAATCAGAAAAAAAACACAACTGTCTCGACTTAGCAAAGAAGCATTTTTATGATGGCTACAGAGAAAGCACAGACCACGAGTTGCTTGTCTAGCACATAACTGACCGAGGTTCAATCTCTACCACCTCACAGGGTCCCCAAACCTAGCATTATCAATGAGAGCAGAGCCGAGGTAAACTCTAATCTCCATTGAGTGTAGTCAACCAAAAATAAATCAATAAATTTAGGTGCCACAGCTATAGTATGGTAGGGTACTGGCCTTGTACACGGCTGACCTGTATACCCCGGCACAACACTGAGTACCATTTGTTACCTTTTGCAGCAACCACGGGGTATGACCATATATATATATATATATATATATATATATATATACACACACACACATATATATATACACACAGACAACATGGCCGACCCGAGTTCGATTCCTCCACCCCTCTCGGAGAGCCCGGCAAGCTACCGAGAGTATTCGATATGCCAGACACAGTAACAACAAAGTCTCCAATGGAGACGTTACTGGGCCCGCTTGAGCAAATCGATGATCAACGGGAGGGCCTTTACTTTAACTTTACACATATATATGTATACATATACACATATATATGTATATATACACATATATGTGTGTGTTTGTGTATGTGTGTATATCTATATCTATATATCTATCTATCTATCTATCTATCTATATATATATATATATATGTAATTTGTTCACTAGTCAACCTCCACCAACCAGTTTTGTAGAATGCAGGTTTGGATTTTGCTAAAGGTGGCAGAACTTTGAGCTTACCTGAGAGGTGCTTGGAGGAATCCTGCTTTGTACAGGAGACTGTATTATGGTAGACTCCTTGCAAGGATAGGTCTTGCATTCCTGGCCTATCTCTGACTGCAGGAATTCAAATTCTATACAAATAATGTGAACCTTGTGAGAAAGTTACAGCAGGGGGCAGGGCTGAGGCCCAGCTGGTAGATAGAGGTCAGGACAGGGTTGCTGGCACCTGGGGCCTCCTGGTGCAAACTTGAACCAGAAGTACAGGCTGCAATTTCAAAGGCTATCAGCGGCACGAAAGAGCTGACAGTGAGTGGCAGGGCATTTGTCATGAACGCAAAGGACTTAACTTCACAACCTGAATTGCCAAGGAGTGATCCCGGAGAGCTGCTGGGTTTGGCAAAATCCCGCATAGCCAATCCTCCTGCCCAAATAAAGGCAATGAGGAGTTAACTGCCAACAGAAGAGGTGCAAAATATAGTAATATGTTCTGAACGGTCAGTCCTCTGGGTTTGTTGTTTCGGTTTTGGGACCACATCCAGAAATGCTCAGAGCTTACAGGCCAGGTTTTCAGGCTATGATTTACCTATGGGTACGTGATTTTATAAAAGAAAAAGAGGATGAAAAATTATACTTGGAGCCAGAGTGATAGTACAGTTGGCAGGGCATATGTTCGGTCCCCGGCATCACATACAGTCCCCCAAGCACTCCCAGGAGTGACACTGATATTTGTGATTAAGGGGGGGTTTTTGTACCCTTTTACTTAGTTCCTATTTAATCAGATTTCCCCTGAATTCCATCATCAAGAACCATTATTTACAGGGGCTAGAGCAATAGCACAGAGGGTAGGGCGTTTTCCTTGCATGTGGCTGACCCAGGTTCGATTCCCAGCATCCCATATGGTCCCCCGAGCACAGCCAGGAATGATTCCTGAGTGCAAAGCCAGGAGTATCCCCTGAGCATCTCTGGGTGTGACCAAAAAAAAGGACCAATGTTTACAGGTTAACATACAAATCAAGTCCAAGTGCTGGGACACTGGCATATGAAATAGTAATCATTACTATTATTATTATGGTTTGCTATATAAGGAAACTCGGGAGGTTAATTCAGGTTCACCAGGAGCTCAGACCTTAGTAGGCGTATGAAAATACACAGTGGCAAGAACTCTTAAGAGTTTACAGAATGGGAAGATCTTTGTGTTTCCCTGAATTGCAATCATCAGCAATTCCCTTTCCCTCATAGTACTGAAGACACCAGTTTAATTTGAACTTGAGAACTGTAACGTAAAGAATGAACTAGGAGTGTATATTTAAGACATCAAAAGGTTGAAGCATAGTGTTTGCCACAAGATCCCCCAAGCACCACACTTCAAGAGTAATTCCTGAGTGCATATTCAGGAGAAACCCCTGAGCATCACCCAGGTGGGACACAAAAATGGAAAAAAATGGTCAAAGGGCAAACAATGAGGAACCCAGAGATAATGGAGGTATTGTGTATCCCACCCAAAGGCTGGGGGAGATTGAATGATGCATTCAAGGTAAATTGAAATTTAGATTTTAGGGACTGCTGGGAGTTTGTCTTGCAGGGGATGACAGGATATAATCCCTTTCCCTCCCAGGCCCACCTGGAACTATCCTGCCTGGGGAGCCAGAAGTAACTCCATTTCTGGTTGTGCCTTATCCCCACCCCTACAAAAAAGTACTTGTTTTGTGTATTGAACAGAAAGCGCTATGTCAGGGGGATCAGGTTTATAAATTACAGATGTGAGCGATTTCAGTGATCCCTGTGATCAAGGCTTTCTCTGCCTGTAGATGGTTTTTCTGGGCTCACCTCCAGTATCACATGGTCCCCTGGTACCACAGTGAGTAATCAGCTACCTGGGAAGCACCGGGAACCTTAGGATTTGCATCTTTGGGGAGGGAGACATAGTCAACAGTGCTCAGGGATTATTTATTCCTGCCTCTGCACTCAGGAGTCACTCCTCTGGGGACAGGGTTGAGGGCTCCTAACGTCCTAAGGTCCAGCAACTCCTAATGGTTTGGAGGGAATTGATGTAGGCATGCAGGCAGATAGGGATGGCTCCCCCTCCCAAGGTAAAGGCAGTGAATTTCCCGGGAATAGCTCTGAAGTTGTGAAGGCCAACCTTGAAGAAAACAGAAACTAAGGCCTGATCACACACTCACCTATGGCCAGTAACAGACCCAGAGAAGCTCCTGCAGAAAAAAAAAAGGCCAGGAAAGGAATTTCAAAGAAGATCATCACCACTCTCAACCTGCCTAGGCAACCTCCTTAGCAACGGGACTTTGACCTAGGTAAAAGCCTAGATTGGATTCCCTTCTGTTCCAGGGAGACTTCTCATTGGCTTTCGCAGACATTTGCGGGAGCAGGGCAAGTGGAGGTTCCCTGAGTGTGGGAACCAAAGTCGAAATCCAGAAGGATGTGGGGCCCCCCAACACTGCTTCCGACCCCCTCACTTAAATAATATAGTCAGATCAGGAGGTGTGGACCAGGTGGGGTGGGGTGGGGGTTGGGGGATGACCCCAGACGTCAATGGTGCTGCTTCATTCTCGTGGGTCCGTGTGTCAAGAGCCACCTCTGATGGATTCAACTCTCATACACCCGCAAAGTAAGAGAGGGGATGAGAGAGTCCAGCATTTTCCGGCCCTGGCCGCGTCTGACTGTGCCTTGGGTCAGTGAATAAACTGGGGATCTGTGCCCGGGTGTCCCTGCTGCCTGAGGCTTGCCCCACTCAGTCTATGTGTGGAAGGATACCCAGTTAGCAGTGCTCCAGAGCCAGCTACCCGAGAGCGAACAGGGTGACACAGGAGAGGCTTGCCTTCCTGCAGTACGATATGTCCAACCAACTCAGTTCTAAAGGTCTCCAGACCCCACTTCCACATATCACAGCACCCCACATTGCTGAGAGTGCCATCTTCTGTCCTGAGTTTTGAGGTTCTTATACACATGAGAAGTCCCATTTCTTTTGTTCTCCATGGAGGAGAAGCCAGATTCAACTCCAGCATCTCCAGATGTCTGGGGAAAAGGTAACAGCAATCAGAGAAAGTAGGGTGTGTTAAGGAGAATTTTAATTAACATACGTGGGGAGAGGGTCACACCAGCATTGCTCAGAGATTCCTGCTGCTGGGACTCTCGGGGCCGAGAGAAATAACCACAAAAAAACTGCCTTTCTTCGAACACTCTTGAACTTATTCGCTAATGTGGCTTGGCACATGCCTCAGGCAACCGCAAGCGAACGTCCAAGCTGGCAAAACAATGCAGAGAAGCCATAAAGGATGACCTCAAAGACAGGAGAACAGCGATGCTGGTAGATGCGGCAGAAGCCATGAAAAGCCTTCATAATGCCCGCCTGTCCTTCACCAACTACAAGACCAAGATGACTCCCCTTCGACATCCTGATGGATCTATCACATCATCCAGAAGGGAAATGGAGAAGATTATTCATGACTTCTACTCAGATCTCTTTAATAGCCACGTCCACCTGCCCACATACCACATTCTGCACCATGGATATATCATTCTGAATGTTCTCCCTTCAAAATTCAACATGCTATCTCGTCGGTAAAGAAACAAAGAGCACCTGGCCCAGACAAGATCAGACCTGAACACTTGAAGAACTTACCATCAGTACTCATCAATACACTGGCTCGGCTCTTCACACGCTGTCTGAATGCAAGGTTCCATCCCAATGGAAAACCAGCAAGACCATACTACTATACAAGAAGGAAGGCATCCACGACATTGGCAACTATCACCCAATCTGCCTATTGTCTCTCATCTACAATCTGTTCATTCAAGTCATCCTGAATAGGATTAGCAGAATACTAGATGAAGAACAACCATGTGAACAAGGTGGGTTCCGAAAAGGATTCAGTACCATCTACAATATCCACATGATTACTAAGCTCATTGAGGCTTCTCAGGAGTTCAAGAAGCCACTCTGTCTAACGTTCATTGATTTAAAGAAGGCCTTTGCTTCTATGGAGACGGAATTGGTCATAGAAGCCCTAGCCAATCAGGGTGTACAAACTCAATACATCAGGATCCTCCGTGAGGTCTATTATGGATTCACTACGAGGATCTGATCACTCTACAAAGAAGTAATTATCCATGTCAAGAGAGGGGTTCGGCAGGGTGATACCATTTCACCAAAACTCTTCAGTGCCACCCTTGAGAACATCATGCGATGACTGGAATGGGAAGGAATGGGAGTGAAGATAGATGGTAGGCAACTATACCACCTCTGCTTTGCTGATGACATCGTTCTAATAACACCCAACATCAGCCAAGAGGCAGAAATGATGACCGACTTCGACCGTGGGTGTGGAAAGGTCGGCCTACAGCTGAATTACGAAGCATCACAATTATGAAGACAATGTTTATTACAAAAAGCCTCGTTTCTGATCCTCCATTCGCTTTCAATGGAACCACCATCTCCGAATGCAAGTTATATATACCTAGTTCGAGAAAGAAACATGATGAATGATCTGGCACCTGAGTTTCGCAGGAGGATGAGAGCATCTTGGAATGCCTTCAAGAGCGTTGAAGAAATAACTAAGAGGACAAAGAACCTCCAGCTTCAAGCACATGTCTTCAATTCCACTGTTCTTCCTGCATTAACATATGCCTTAAAGACCTGGGCCCTATGAAAACAGGATGAGAACGCTACTTGGGTCTCTCAAAGAGGAATCGAAAGAGCTATGCTTGGAATATCACGTATCACTCAAATGAGAGATAGAATCCGGAGTTCTGATCTCCATCAACGGTCAAGAATCAGGGACGCTGTCTGATCTTCTAAGGTATCAAAAATCAGATGGGCTGGACACGAAATGAGGTTTACAGACAACCACTGGCCTAGACCCATTACTGACTGAATTCCACGGGACATCAAAAGACTGCATGGACGCCCACCTACAAGAGGTTCAGATTTCTTCCTAAAGACCCTGAAAAATCGGTTTGAGGCTCTCCATGTTCCTAGAACAGATGCCATTGGGCTACACTAGCACGCAACAGGCATGCATGGAGACGTTACTGACACCCACTCGAATAAATCGATGAATAAAGGGAGATCAATTGATATATTTTTTAGGTTTTAGAATTACTGCTTTTATGCACCAACATGGTTGGAACTGGAAGATACTGTCTTGAGTGAAGTTAGCCAGAAAAAGAAACAAAAACAGGATGCTGTTCACTCATCTGTGGAATACCGAACACTGGATGTGGAAATGTAATGTAAAGGGGCTGCTTAAATCATCCCTGATTCCAGTGTTTAGAGAGAAGCCGGACTAAGAAGGAAAGAAATTTGGGGCGGAAGAGTCCCGGAAGTTTACAGGGATCAGGGATTCATTTATGCCAGTGACATGAGTGAGGGGTGTAGCCATTTACCCAAAACACAGATGCAACAGAACTGAAAACAAGAGATCTAAGCTGTAACCACTGAAACCTAGTCATATGCTTGTCCAGATGACAGGTGGGGGCAGAGTGGGCAGCTGGGTGGGGAGGGAATACGGGAACACGGGTGGAGGGAAGATGATGCAGGAATTGGTGGTCAATGATTGTACGCCTAAATACAACTATCAATAACATTAAAAATACTGGCATTTTAATGAAGACTTTAAAAAACAATACAATAAAATAAATTTCCAGATTTCAGCACCCACTGAGGTTAAAGACCCTCTAGTCCAGGCATTAGGCTCTGATATTTTTCCTGTGATGCTGAGACCATAGATGTGGTTGTGGGGATGGAGCTGGACCCCACCTTTCAAGTCGCATGCTCGGTCCACTGAGCACTCCAATGGCATAATAGTTTAAACAAGAGAATCTTACAGCACACTTGTATGCAATACCCCTGTTCCCTAAAGAAATTGCTGTAATGTCACATCATAAACCTGTGATTTGAGTTCTTAAATCAAACAAAATGCACAATGAGAATTAGTCCAATGTTGAATGGAATGCAGTTGAATAACCAAGCAGGTGGAGGACATCTCCATAGTTCTCACAGTCCAAGCAAGTCTACAGAAAGGGAAAATCTGTGGGAAGTGTTGCTGGGAGGAGCTCAGCAATCCCCCAAAAAATCCTTTTGGGTTTTGTTTTTAATCAGACCCAGTGATGTTTGGGATACCATAGGGGATGCTGGGCATCGAAGGTAGGCGGCATCTGTAAGGCGAGAACCCACCGTGATGCACTGCTGTTCTCGTCCTAATTAACTTCACTATGGGCTCACAGTCACAATTTAACATACACACAATAAAACAGTTTTTGGTGCTTACAAGCGTACAGTAGGTAGGCATTTGCCTAGCATGAGGCTGACAGGGTTTGATCCTTGAACACTGCTAAAAGCAACTTACGAGAACAACCAGAAATAACTGCTGAGCATCCCCAGGCCCCATAACAAAAGAAAACTCAATTTCTTCCCAAATTCAAAAAACCATGGCAATGATCCAAAGGCAAAGATATGCATGTTGTCAGATTGACTGAGAGGAGTCCAGAAAGGGCACCCGACCCTTTAGGTGTACAGTCTGGCCAGTTATACAACTGGGAAAACAAGAGCCTTGAAACACATGGACTACTTGACATACCTGACAGATAGGGAAGAATCACAATAAAGTCAAGAAAGGAAAGCACTGGATCTGTCCGTAATGAACAGCTTCAGGGAGAAGATACCCCTACCCCATGCCACACCCCCACATTACATGTTCTAGGAATGAGAAGGGGACGCTCAATGTCCAATGAGCAATGAAAAGATGTTGTGGACTGGAGGACTCCTGGGTTGGCCACATGCAAAGTAAGCATCCTACTTGCTCTACTATTACTCTGGCCATTTCTAAATAAATGGGAGAAAACAGGGGAAAATGGGAGAGCACTTAGAAAGCTTTCAGGTTTAAGTCTCGGTCATACAATGAAACACCCGTCCCTTCACCGTGCCCACTTTCCATCACTAAAAACCCAAGTATAATGCCATTCCACAGCCTTCCTCTACCTGTGGGGCAGATAATTTCCAATTATTCTCTCTACTTTGATTACATTCAATATTTTGACACAAGACCCACCATTATTATTTGGGATTTTATTCCGGCACTTTGATCTGGTGAAAACGCAACAGTAGACAATTCTTTTTCAATTGCTGGTTATAAATAACATATGATTTTGGAATTATGAAATTTTAACAACAAAATCTGGAGGAATTTCTGCAAAAACCTGCTGGGTTCTGAGATTTGTTCCTGAGTCTCTGGGATTATGGCCATTAAACAGCTTTATCACGAGCCAGAGAGGTGGTTTGTGGGAATGACTTAGGCTCTTGTTGGAGTGGGGAGGAATTGGCCAGCTCCACACCCATCCAGCAAGGCCCCACGTATCTTCGTGAGTGTGGGCCCAAACCTGACTTTCCAAAGGCCTTTGGCGGATGGAGGCCACCGAGCCGCCAAGGAGGAGCAGTTGGGGGGACAGCACCAAATACCCTTGGGGTGGACCTGGGACAGTAACCTACTGCAGGATCCAGATGCTTTTCTGCTAAAAGGCACTGGGTTTCGAGATTTGTCTCTGAATCTCTGGGATCATGGCCATTATTCACCTTGATCACGAGCCACAGAGGTCAATCGTAGACGTCAGAAAACTCGGGGTTTCGTTGGGGCGGGGGGAAAAGGGCTGGCTCCACCACCATCCCATTAGGCCCTGCATGTCTCCTCACTGCAGTCCCAAACCTAACCGTCCAGAAGCCCTAAGAGATGGCGGCCACTGAACCGCCAGGCACAAAACCTATTCCCACCTGAAATACCCAGCTTTGGTAACCTACTGTGGGGACAGAACACATTTCTTCTGAAAGCCACTGGGTTCCGAAATTAGTTTCTGAGACTCTGGGATCATGGCTGTTAAACAGAGTGATCAAGAGCCAGAAAGTTCGTACATGGGCAGCGACTCGGGGTCTCATTGAGGTGGGGAGGAAAGTGCAGAGTCCAGCCCAATCATATGAGGCCTTGCATGTCTTGTCACTGCAGGCCCAAACCTGTCTGTCCAATGGTCTATGGAAGATGGTGGCCACCGAGCCACCAAGTGGGATCAGGCTGAGAAACACACCCATTCCCCTTGTGGTGGTCTGTCGCCGGTAGCTCATTGCGGGTATCGGGCACATCTCTGCAAAAAGCTGCTGGGTTCCGAGATTTATCTCTGAGTCTCTGGGATCGTAGCCTTTAAGAGGTTTGATCAGGAACCAGAGAGACCTTGCCTCCAATTATATAGCTGAGCAGGAAATGGTTTGTTGTTGTGTCTTGCACATACCTAACTTTGGCTGTTTACTTTCTTGGAAGACTTTGCCCAAAGTTTTTGTTGTCTGGCCAAAGGCACAACATCTATTTCGGAGTATCTGGAAGTCTGATGGTGCCATCAGGCTGCTGATGCAGTCGCCTTACAGGCACAGATTGACCTGCTGGCGGTACCATAATCCCGTGTTGTAGAAATTCTATATATGGGAAAAAAAAAAAACACCAATAGTGGGGTTGGAATCATTGTGAAGCGACTAGGATGCTAGCCTCCCCATCCGATAGGTACCCAGCAGCACCACAGAATAATTCCTGAGATGCAAAACCAGAAGTAAAACTTGTGCATCAAAGAATCCCTTCCAACACCCCTGAATAAAAGCAGCTATTAAAATTAATCCAAAGAGGGGCTGAAGTGATAGCAGAGCGGGTAAGAGGTTTGACTTGCACGTGACCAACCCGGGTTCGAATCCCAGAAACAATATGGTCACCTGAGCTTTACCAGGAGTAATTCCTGAGTGCATAAGTCAGGAGAAACCCATGCGAAACGCTGAGTGTGACACAAAGAGCAAAAAAAAAATTATAATCCAAAGAGTAAATTTTCAAGGCATATACCTGTCACGTGTCTAAACACACCCCAAAGTGCCAAACCCAGCACTGAATCCAATGAAAATGACCGACGGCAAAAGTGTCCCTTTCCTTTGGGGGCTGCCCGTGAACATATCTGGAGTTTCGATAAGTGTTATTTCCAGTCCAAAGGCTCCAAACAGGGTCCTTCACAGTCTCCAGTAGGAAGGAACGAGATGACCAAGACCCCCACTCTTTGCAGGCTCCTCACACCAAGGCCTGAAGTCCATGTGCCCAACCTCCAGTGCCGTCTTGGACCTGGATCGATGGTGGCTGCAGGGGCCCTCAGGATAACGCACCTTCACCCATGACACCTGAGCGACACAACAGCACCCAATGTACCCCTAAAAAGCTCCACATCTACGAAAGCCTGGATATCCAGAACAAGTAAGAAACAAGCTTGAATGCACCATACAAGCTGGCTAGACCTGGCGCTCAAGTTGCCAAACCAGGGTGCTCAAGCATTCCAAATCCTAACACAGGAAATACTGAAGAATGAAGGATTACCTATTTTTCCATTTTCAAAGTATTCAATGCTGCATCTTGGTTGATTTCTGCCATAATTCCCACTAACCAGTCCCACTGGGCCAAGCCAGAAGCATAGCAAACAATAATAGAGTAGTGATCCATGACAGCTCTGAGCAGGAGGTTGTTTCTGTACCTGTTTATTCAGTCAACTTCGTACTTATTTTCATCACCATGACCCATTGATTACAAGTTAACACACAAGCAATTCCAAGCACAAGAATACTGGCATAGGTGCAGCCCGGGTGAAAATCAGCAGGCTTCAGCAAAGTACTTCCCACATTCCTTACATATATACGGTTTCTCTCCACTGTGAAGTCTCCTATGTATAGTCAATTGCGAGGATGAAGTAAAGGCCTTTCCGCATTCCTTACATATATATGGTTTCTCTCCAGTGTGAATTCTCCTATGTACACAAAGGTTTGAGGCTTCAGCAAAGGACTTCCCACATTCCTTACATATATTATGGTTTATCTCCAGTGTGAATTCTCCTATGTACACTAAGTCTTGAGGCTCCAGCAAAGGCCTTTGCACATTCCTTACATATATACGGTTTCTCTCCAGTGTGAATTCTCCTATGTATAGTAAGGCTTGAGGATTTAGCAAAGGCCTTCCCACATTCCTTACATATATACGGTTTCACTCCAGTGTGAATTCTCCTATGTTCACTAAGTCTTGAGGCTTTAGCAAAGGCCTCCCCACATTCCTTACATATATACGGTTTCTCTCCAGTGTGAATTCTCCTATGTACACGAAGGCTTGAGGATTGAGAAAAGGCCTTCCCACATTCCTTACATATATACGGTTTCTCTCCAGTGTGAATTCTCCTATGTACACTAAGTCTTGAGGCCAAAACAAAGGCCTTTCCACATTCATTACATATATACGGTTTCTCTCCAGTGTGAATTCTCCTATGTACATTAAGGCTTGAGGCTGTAGCAAAGGCCTTTCCACATTCCTGACAAACATAGGGTCTCTCTCCAGTGTGAATTCTCCTATGTACATTAAGGCTTGAGGCTGTAGCAAAGGCATTCCCACATTCCTTACATATATACGGTTTCTCTCCAGTGTGAATTCTCCTATGTACACTAAGGTTTGAGGCTTCAGTAAAGGACTTCCCACATTCCTTACATATATACGGTTTCTCTCCAGTGTGAATTCTCCTATGTACACGAAGGCTTGAGGCTTCAGCAAAGGACTTCCCACATTCCTTACATATATACGGTTTCTCTCCAGTGTGAATTCTCCTATGTACACTAAGTTTTGAGGCCAAAATAAAGGCCTTTCCACATTCCTGACAAACATAGGGTCTCTCTCCAGTGTGAATTTTCCAATGTTCACTAAGTCTTGAGGCCAAAGCAAAGGTCTTTCCACATTCCTTACATATATACGGTTTCACTCCAGTCTGAATTCTCCTATGTTCACTAAGTCTTGAGGATTGAGCAAAGGCCTTTCCACATTCCTTACATATATACGGTTTCTCTCCAGTGTGAATTCTCATATGTACACTAAGATTTGAGGCTTTCGCAAAGGCCTTCCCACATTTCTTACATATATAGGGTTTCTCTCCTGTGTGAATTCTCCTATGTTCACTAAGATTTGAGGCTTTCGCAAAGGCCTTCCCACATTCCTTACATATATACGGTTTCTCTCCAGTGTGAATACTTCTATGTATACTGAGGCCTGAGGATCGAGTAAAGGCATTAGCACACTCCTGACATATATAAGGCTTCTCTCCACTATGCGTTTTCATAGGTCTATTAAGACTAGAGGTCTGAATAAAGGCCTTCCCACATGTCTGGCATTCATGAGGTTTCTCTCCTGTATGAATTCTCCTATGCATAATAAGATGTGATGATTGATCGAAGGCCTTCCCACATGCTTCACATGCAAAAGGTTTCGCTCCTGAATTTATATTCATATGGTCATGATGGAGTAACCCTTGACTCATACTTTGTTCTTGGGGCTGACATTTCTGGGGATTCTGTCCACTGTGGTTTTCTAAGGGAACACCACAGTGATGAGAACATGGGGAGGCTCCCCCACATTCCTTACACCTATATGGGTTCTGCTCATGGTGACTGTGGTTGAGGGTATGTTGCTGTGAGGGACTCACTATAAACAGTGCTTCTCTCCATAGCAGGTGCCCAATTGGGGAATTTTGTGTCTGTGAACTGAGAATAACACACTCCAAGGAACTTTTTCCAGGAGAGGGCTTCTTCAGAGTGAGGTAGCTCTCACCATTCTGATCACCCTCAGACAACATCCCGCCTGTCTCGGTTTCCTCATGGGGCTGAGGGCAGGATTGATCACTCGAGACATTATCATACAGTGCAGGATCAGAGACATTCCACTCGAGGTGGCAGCTTTCCTGTAGAACAACAGATGATTCTAATTATTGACTTATTCACTGAGTCTTCCTGTCAAAAAAACTGAGCCCTTCAGATGTAGTTTCACACATATGCACCGCAAAAATGCAATTACTGACATATGAATTGTCTTACTATTGAATAACTTCATGTTACCGTAAGTTGGACGCACAACATTGATGGATAGAGAGTAAATTCTGTGACTTTCCCCCCTTTTAAATTAATGAAGGAATACAACTAGAAATAATTCCTTCTATAGAAAACGGACACATCCATTTCAGGAGAAAATGAATAGATCCACATGTCGGTTTGGTTAAAGTTCCGTGTGGAACCTGTGATGCAGTGGTGAAGACTACGCTGCATCGTAACGCAGCTGAAGCAGACCACCTGGCCATTGCAATTCTCTCACCACAAGTGATGCCTTTCAGGATCAATGAAGTTTTTTCTCTTTCTTTTTTGTCGTTTCTATTTATTTGTGGTTGGGTGGGTGGAGGGGCACACCATGCAGTGTCTAGGATCATTTCTGTGGGTCTATGCTGTCTATAAGGCGTGCTGGGTAAGGACCATCCATCCCTAAGCAAAGCAAGTATATTTCTCACTGCACCATCTCTAGGGCGCAGAAATTAGCTTTCTAAACAACTACCACTGTCAAGCCAATCAAAACTCACAGTACTTTTTATACATGGTGAATTTCAGCACCTAGCAAAGCTAAGAGTCCTCTACTCCAAGCATCAGGTTTTGGAATTTCTCCCTGCCAATCCCAGCCTTCCACCTTTACAATCACATACTTGGTCCACTCCTGCTGGCATAATAATATTTATTCTGTATTCGTGAATCTTACCAACTCACTCGTACCTGCTGACCCCATTCCCAAATCAAAGTGCTCTAATGCCAAATCCTGAAGTCGCGGTTTCCGTTCTGAAACTGAACAAAACATGCAAATCAAGCACATGTCAAAAAATGTAGCATAATGATGCCATGTAGTTAACAGTACATCTCTGTGGTTCGCAAAGTCCAAAGAGTCCCACACTAAAGAAAAGATTCGGATAGTGGAAAACTGTGAGGATCTTGGCAATTCTACACTAGGTTATGTTTTTGTTTTTGAGCAGACCTGTGATGTTCGGGGAACCAGGTTATTAAAGAGATTATTGAACAGGTCACATTCAGGCACTGCAAGGCGCTCCCTGCTGTACTATCATTTAGATCCAAACTATCTCTGTTATGGTGTTATTTATTCGAAAGCCATGGAAGCAAATTACAGGATCATTCTGTGATTGACAGTCCAGGGAAATGAAGAGCAGCTTGAGTGCGGCACAGACCCAAGGATCCAGGACACCAAGGCCCCGGCCTCAGCAGCATGTTTCACACATGCTCAGGGCACCCATACACTGCACAGGGCCTGAGCCAGGAAGGGTCCTCAGACACTCACCCGCACACACGCCTCTCCAACCCGACCTCAGAGCTCCTCCTTCCAGCCAGGAGATCACTGCAGGCTTCATTCCAGTGTGCCCTGCCCCAACAGAGACAGAGGCATGGATAAGTCACAGGGAAAAGGTGACAGGTAAATGCCCATGTTTTCCTGATATAAGTGGGCATATATCTGAAAAGCATGAACAGAATGTCCATTTCCAAAATTCCACATATTTCTAGTTATTCGAGAGTTATGACCGAAGAAAATATCACAAATACTCTAGACCTGGCCTTGTGTATGGCCGACAGGGGGTTGATTAGCACAGTATGTTTTTGTTTTTTGTCTTGTTTTGGGTCTCACCTGGCAATGATCAGGGCAGACTCCTGACTCTGTATTCAGAAATCACTGCTGCTGGTGCTCGGGGATGACATGGGTTGCCGGGAATTTAACCCACGTGCGCCGCTTGCAAGAAAATCACTTTCCTCCCTGTACTGTCTCTCTAGGCCCAGCAGCACATGGGGTTTCCTGAGCCCCTCATGAACTTTTCATGGATTTCAGTAAAACTAAGTGCATAATAAATCTGGAAATGGCCAAGGGTGACAAGAGACCCTTATTTTTTAAGCTAAAAATGTATCCAGAAAGAGAGCACAGCAGGAGTTTCTCACGGACAATCCAGTTGCGATACCCGATATCTCCTAGGGTCCCTCATGCCAGCCAGGAGTGATCCCTGAGTGCAGAGTCCAGAAGCAAAACCTAAGTCTTGCTGAAGTCTCACAAGAACCATTAGAAGTAAATCAAAGCACTGAAATAGGGCTGCGTCTAATGAGTTGAGAGACGAGATATCAAATACCCTGTGGTGTGAAAGAGATAGTACAGCAGATAAGACAGAAGCGCTGCACACACATGTGGGTTTGATCCCAGGCAGCCCATATGGTCTTGGAGCAAGTCCAGGTGTGGATCCTGAATTCAAAGGCAGGAATAATCCCTAATCCCTAAGGAAAAAAGAAAATGCAAAAACCGTCTGACTTGAGTGACTGGTGCAAAAGTACGGGGGGTGAGACACCGACAGTTTAACTTGCCAAGAGGTTTCAATATACGGTTCCAAATGGCCCCTGAACACTCTTAGGTGTCATCCTTTAGCACAGAGCCAAGAGATCTGTGGACTGTGCCCCCCAAACAAAGGAAACAGCAAAACCAATTAAACACACAAAATTTTGTGTAGTACACAAAGTAAATTGTTGCACCAATGGATGGAAGTATTTAAAGGGACTTGAGTGATAACTGGGCAGATAGGGATCTTCCCATGGACACAGTCGAAAACGGTTGATCTGAATCACCCCATACGGTCTGTCTACCCCACAAGAGTAATTCCTGAAGACAAAGCTGAGAGTAAGCCCTGAGTATCCACAGGTGAACCCTAAAAAAAACGAGGGAGGGAAGAGCTACTGCACGCCCGTCACAGAGCTACTGTTGGACACACAGCTGCCGCCCAACCCCAGGGAGCCAAGCGGGTCTGTTCAGACATGGTTGGCTTCACACTGCTCTCACCGACAGCCTGCAGATTCTGGTAGGTCTCCAGCATCACGTCCCTGTAGAGCTTCCGCTGAGAGGCCTCCAGGCATGACCATTCCTCTGGGGTGAAGTTCACAGCCACATCATGGAAGGTCACTGCGTCCTGAGTCAGCACACGAAGAGGGTGGGAGTCAGAGTCTATCTTAGCCTCATTCCCACTACTCTGAGGCCAGGTCCCAGGGTCCTATATTGTCGCTGGGCCTCTCCACTTCGAATGAACCAGCCTCCATGCTCACGCATGACTGATGGGCCCCAAAAATCACATAAGGGAACTGGATCTGCTAAAGTGGGAGGACGTTATACAGAAGGTTCTTGGATGTATCTGCCTTTCCTGGTAACCACCCGGCCAATTCGAGCACCACTGTTCCAGTGAGCACTGTAGAGAGGATCACCTGAACACAGACTTGTACGATCCAAAAGACTATCCCTGGGTGTAGCAAAAAACACTGCACGCTCACCGCTGCACCCTCACAGCTCATGACCACTAGGATTTAGAACTCGACAGTCCATATAGACAACTACTCAGAGCAGTGCATGGCATTTGTGCCTGTAGGAACTCACTGCACTGTACCGCCCCAAATCCTGCTCAAATAAGGTAGAAGTTTCTTGACCCCAACATCTCTACTGGCCGCAGAGATCCTTGGCTCTTTCTCCTTGGGATCAGCGCATGCCCAGAAAACCACACACAAGATTATGTGAACGTAAGACTATATGACCGAGCAGGTAGTCTCTCTAAAGTAGGAAGGACAAAACAGGAGAAAAGCAAGTCGGGGGGCCCAAGTCACTGTAGTTGCCAGGGCGCAAACGGGGCCAGCACACCCCAGGGTGCTTTGAGGCCAGTCAGTTGTGAATCCAGAGCACAGAGTCAAGAGGACAGCTGATGACAAAAACAATGCAAAAGAAGCTGAAGCAGCAGGTTGGCGTAACAGGACAGCTGTTCCAGGGACAGCATGTAGGACTGGCGGTCCCCAACATCCCATATGGTTCACAAGCACTGCCAGGGGCAATGCCAGAGTGTAGCACAAGAAATGATTGCAAGAATCCTTGCTCTGCCACCCCAAAGAAAACAGAAAACCCAAGATGAAACCTTTGGACCTCCAGCATCCCACTGGTCACCTAGACCTTTCAGGAATGAACATTGAGCACTGAGATTTGAGTACTCCTCATGCACCACTGGGTCGCCCCCAAGGCTAAATAAAACAAAATAAACATACACAAAAGCAGCTTCAAACAGCAGAATGGGACGGTCTGATCGGAAGTCTCATCTTGGAATCCGTCCAAAAGAAACTCAAAACAGATGGTCCAGGAAGCCTGGGCACTCCTGGTACTACCTCATGTCATTCTATCCCTCTACTCCTACCTGGGGACAGTTTATCAGAAGCCGCATCACCATCTTCTCCTGTCACTGTTGTTCTGAGGATCAGCAGGAGGCTCCGTGCAAAAACCTGGAGAAGTAGGAACATTGAGCACCAGACAGGAGCACCTCCTCCCACTCCTGAGCTCAGACCAGCCACACCCTCGGGCACAGCCTCACAATTCTGCCTCTGGGAGACAATGGCAGAAGCTCCTGTCTCCGCTGGGGATGCAAATTTTTTTAGCATCTGTGCTGCACTTTTAGGAGAGGAGCCTGGGCCCAGGATACAGGGGAAGAAAAAACAGCCTTCTCCGATCCCCAGATTCCTCTCTGGCTCCCACAGGAAAGTCCCTGTAGGCCTTTTCAGGGGCCGACTCTCAGCCCAGGAGCTCCCGAATACTAGCGCCCCCCTGCAGCTGGCAGCAGTGCTGCCCCGTGGCAACCGTAGCCTGGAATGTGGCTCCACCATGTGACTTAGAGTGAACAAATCTTCGACACTCTCTTGCAGGGTAGACAAGGACATGCACCTGGGCACTCTGTTCTGGGGACCTCAGTATTTACCACAATGGCCTGTGTCGTCTGCTCAGGGAGAGATGAAGAGTCAGGGGTGCTTTGCAGCTTGATGTGAGGGACCTGAAATTCATGAACCAGAAAAAGATACACTGGTATTGCGGTTAGAAGGCAATAATGTGAACTGGGTGCTTGACTAGATGAACCAACCAATCCTCTGTATCCGATATGGCCCCCAGAAGCACCAGGGAAAATACCTGAGCTTAGAGACTCGAGTAACTCATGAGTATCTCCGCATATGTGCTCTCTCTCCCCTTAAAATATAAAGAAGCAAAAATAGCCCCCGAAAAACATTTTCATTGGCAAACCTCTGCCACCTGCAGGCCCCCTTCCCCCCCCCCCCCATATACCCTGCATGATCGCGGCTATCACAGGAGAAAATGAAGATGACCAGCAACAGGTCTCCTGCCATTAGGTGGAGGGGCTGAAGCTCTGCACCTTAAATCTGGGGATTCTACAGAAGCGAGCTTAGGGCCGATGGTTCAAACATGGGACTGCTGGGACGATTGGAATAGCCAAGCCCTTGGATGATTCCCGCATTCACCCACTGTTGCCCCATCCTGGAGCTGGAGACGATCGTGAGAAAAGAGTCACGCCAGAATCACGAACTCACAACTGTCACACCTGAACCGTGAGACAGCCCCCACTGCACCCCAAAGCTCTGCGTGGCCCTAAAACCTCCATCACACCTCACGATCCACCTGGATGTTGGCGAACAAGTGAAAAACCAGCGCAAAAGTGCCCCCCAAGTTGGCTCGGCCGCTCGGCTCAGAGTGTGGAAACGGGAAGGCGCAGGGTGCTTACAGGAGGTTGCTCGAATCCTGCAACTAAATCCTTCTTCAGAGTCCCCCTTCCAGGATGGGGAGCAAATTTACTTGTCCTTTGAGAAGTGAGCAACAGCCCCACTGTCTGAGTGAGGGATGGAAAATGAACCATGACATTTATGACATCACTTATGACATCACTTCTGTTTCCATTAGGTACCTTAAAGAGCCAGAGTCTAGGCACGGAGAACGTTTTTGCCACCCAGGTGAATCTGTGCTGCAAGGGGGATGGACTCGAATAAAGGAGTGGAGAGGCAAATGCTGGACTGGTCGGTCACACACTGGGGGCCTAGGGGTAAGGAGAAGTCCCCTGATCCTGCATTGTCACCTAACATCGGACCAATGATATCTAAACACAGAATGTTACCCTGACTCTTCTCAAATGATCTTTGAGCTCAGAGACAAGAGTAAACACAGAGCACTGTAGGCTGTGGTGAAAAATTTAACAAGAAAAAAGGCAAATTCTACCGAAGGTGGGGGGGAAATGATGTACAAAGACAAATTCGAGAATGAAACATTAAAAGAGTCAAATTTCTGGTCCTTAAAAATCCCCTATTCTTGGGGCTGGAGAGACAGCACAGCGGGTAGGGCGTATGCCTTGCACACGGCCAACCCGGGTTCGATTCCCAGCATCCCATATCGTCTCCTGAGCATTGCCAGGAGTATCTCCTGAGTGCAAAGCCAGGAGTAATCCCTGTGCATCGCCAAGTGTGACGCAAAAAAGAAAAAATAATCCCATATTTTTGATCTATCCGTGCTACAGAAAGTCACAGTTTCTCCTGATTCCCTGTTGTTCTTTCACCATTGTGCATATATGTGTGTATATATAAGTGTGACTTTGTTTGATTTTTGTTTCTAGGCCACAACCGGCAGATTCAGGGCTTACTCCTAGCTCTACACGCAGGAATCACTCTGGTACAGACCATATGGGATGCAGGGCATAGAACCTGGGTCGATTGCTTGGATGGCTCCTTACCCACTGTACTATGGCTCCGGGTCTAAGTAAACGTGCTCCTAGCACACTCAGTGGGATTCCTGAGCAAATGTCCTGACTCCTTGAAAACCAAAACTTTCTTGCTTAAAAAAAAAAAAAAAAAAACAAAATCCTTTACCCTGGTTGGATTCTAGTTCTAAACAATTTAGGTTTAACATTGGTTCATCATTTTTCCTCTGCTACAAGGAGTTGAGGCTTACTGAGTAACACCCATCCCAATCACACCCATTTCCTTAGTATTCATCTTTAATTCCCTGTGCTCTGCTTCCCCTATACACTATTCACCCATTTTCCCTAATCACAACCTGTGAATTGTAAAGTCAGATTCTCCAGAGATCTCTGGATTTTGTATTTGTAAATAAAATGTTGACTTTCTCTTTCCTTTATATCCTCTACAGTTTACTTTAGAAAAATATCCTTTTTTGCTCCTGAACAAGGACCAGTGCAGTCCCAAGTTGGGAAGATTGTGCTGGGAGGATTGGGATGGCCATGCCCCCAGCCCTCAGCTTTGTCTAGACAAAGGAAGGCAATATTATGCTTTTGTAACTTCAGAGTTAATTAACTGCAGATACTATATACTCCTGGGCATTGTCATGTATATGAGACTTAAGCCTCATCTGCCCTTTGTTCTTAGCACCCCAAAAGCAAGAGACTGGATGGACCCAGGAGAGCTGTGAGCTACCCTGGCATCAAAAAGGGACAGGTAAGCACCATACCAGAGGGGTGACTGATCATTTACGCAGATAAACATTTGGCAGAGTAAATTCTAATGGGGAGATTTACCCAAGGAGACACTCTGTCTCCCAGGGACATCTACGTTGCTTTTATCGTTTCCTCTAGTTGTATAAGTTATCAACACTTGTAGTTGTTTGGATAAACACAGTAAGAGACAAATATCCCAACACTTATTTCTCTGGGCTTTGACAACAAATAAGGCTTTTTTTTTGCTTTTTGCTTTTTTGGGTCACACCCGGTGATACAAGGGGATACTCCTGGCTCTGCGCTCAGGAGTTACTCCTGGCATTGCTCAAGGGACCATATGGGATGCTGGGAATCGAACCCAGGTTGGCCGTGTGCAAGCCAAACACCCTACCTGCTGTGCTATCTCTCCAGCCCCCAGAGCAAATAAGGCTTTTAACACTTATTTTTCTGGGCTCTGAGAGCAAGCAAGGCTTTTACTGTAAATCCCAGACTAAGTCTTCAGGCCAGTTCACCTTGTCCTTCCCCATGGGGATCCTGTCTCTGATGTTGTAACTGTTTGCATCAAGACCATGCACACGTGCTTTCTAAAATGTTCCATTTCGAAGCTGGGGTAGTTTTCCCACTTGCCCCAGGTCCATACAAGTTCCACGGCAGAACCTCCCTTTTGGGGTGTTAGGAACTACAGTAACTGAAGCCCGAGTCAAGTAATTATGACCAAGCAATTATGCCCAGGAGTAGATATACTTGAGTCCATCTACTCCGAAATACTAGGAGTATAAGCATTGATGGTCTTTCTGTGTTTAACCAAAGAACAGTGCTGTAGAGTGAAAAAATAAAAATGCTATAGGGGAAACAGGAAAGCAGGTACAAATCCACAGCCACTTCAACTACAAAGCAGTGCAAATACAAAGTTGAGAATAACCAGAAAGTTATGGCATATAAGTAATCAAGACTGGTCTGGGGAATTGAGACAACGCGAAGAAAAATACAAAGGAAATGTTAAAGATAAACTTTAACTAAATTAGGGATGTTAGCAAGGACATGATAAGCTTCTCTGGGAGGAGCAAAAGGGGCAATTCACAGATGAAGCCTAAGACACTTTGGGTTAATATCCAGCAGGTCACCAACAGCCTGGCCCGTTTCCTTCTTTGATCCTCTGTTATCCTTCACCGGCCAGGGTGGGGAGAACAATCACAGTCACCAAAGGCATGCAGCGCATGTCCAGACATTATTTGAACACAACTCTCAGTGTAATAGCCGGGTTTTGCCTAATCAGGGAGAGATGAAGAGTTGGGGTGCAATTTTCAAATTGATTTTAGGATACAGAAATTCTACGTTAGAAAAAACAACAATGTGTAGTCAGAGATATTAAGCTGGGAGGGGCGCTTCCCATGCTGACCCTGATTGATATTCAGCATCTCACATGGAACCTAAAGAACTTAAAATAAAAAGAATTCCAGAGTGCTGCTCCTTAAGGAAGCCCCGAGATTACATATTTGTGCCCAATATACAACCAAAAATAGCCGCAAAGTAAATTTTCAGTTGCAAACCGCAACCACCCCTAGAACCCCACCCAAGGGATGGTCTGAAAATTAAGGCTACTAATGAATAGTGACTGAGGGCTACAGTGTCATTTGCCATCAGGGAGCTGCCCCTCAAAAATGAACAGTCCTTTTATAGTTTTGGAGGCACCACCGGCAATATGAACGAGAAACTTCTAACTGCACTCAGGCACCCATCCTGGTCGAGCTTGGAGATCGATCTTGGGTGTGCCAGATGCAAAGCAAACACCCTAACCGCTGTGTTCTCTCTCAGGTCCTCTAAGTGAACCTGCAGCTTCTACAGCAGTGAGGTTGGGGCCAAAGCATCCAAGACAGGGCCCAGCGCAGTCCCGAGCTGGGAGCGTAGGGACGGCCCAGCGCCCGCCCCACCCACTAGGCCCCGCGCCCACCTGCCACCATCCCACAGCGGAGCTGCAGGGGATCCCCAGAATCACACACTCACACCCGCAACCCCTGCGCCCCAGCACAGCCCCCACTGCACTCACCAAAGCTCCGAGTCCCCCACAAAACCCCGCCGGGCGGCAGGAACCAGGAACCGAGTGGATATCAGTTGAAAAAGCTTAAAAGTGTCCTTAGAGCTGGCTTGGCTCCACCCCTCAGTGCAGAAACTGGGAGGCGCGGTGCGGGGTGCTCACAGGAGGCGGCTAGTGTCCTGCCACAAAACCGGCCTTCACAGACACCTTCCACCACGGACAGACAGCTTCTTCTTCCTTCACCTGCTTAACAAATGGAGGCCTGATCCAGCATCTTGCAGGAAACATGTAAATTCCCTGCTATGACGTCACTTCCGCTTCTGCAAGCAGCCTTAAAGGGCCAGACACCAGCTGCGCAGAGAACAGCTAGGAAAATGCAGGTAAATGTGTAAGGCTGATTGGCTGGAGCAAAAGCACAGTGGAAAGGGTGTTTGCCTTGTACGCAGCTGACTCAGGTTCAATCATCTGGATTCTATATGGTCCCATTTTGGTGTATAAGAGATTGTTAGGATTTTACTGCTTCCAAAGTGTAAGTCTCAAAACATTTACCCTCAATGTTTGTGTAAATCAAATGGAAAACTGAATACAATGAGTGCAGATATGCTACAGCGAATGAAGTGCTTCCTTGCATGTGGCTCTACCTGGACACAAATTATGGACAGCACTGCGGGATGTGACTCCCAGAACATAACACAGAAGGGGATGAAGAATGGAGGTTTGGCTGTCTATCCAACGTCAAGAGTTTACCTCAGCATCCTGGTTTATCTCTGCCATTATCCTCTGCAAACCAGGGCCTCTGAGCCACGTCAGAGTCACAGCCAAGAATGAAACCATGGTGAGTCGTGACAGTAACCAGCAAAATGAAATGTTTGTACCTATTTACTTCTTATTTAATTCCTTCACCTTGCCTTATCACTAAGAACAATGATTTAACAGTTAACATACTGGGAAGTCCACATGCCAGGACATTGTCATAACCATGGTGCAGGGAATAATCAGCAAGTACCTTTCACTTACGGTACTAGTATCACAGGAAGCTTTCACATATAACAGGATTATTTCCTTCCTTACTGTACTTTTGTAATTTTCCCCCATCTACTTGTTGAAACTAAAATTGTTTTACCTAAGGGCCCTGTTCTGACGCCAACCATTGTTATCATGGAAGTGATTGATCCAACATAACTTTTATATTTACTAAAGCTTGAGGGAACATGAAAGCTTTCCTATATTCCTTACCTACAGGATTTCCTCCAGGATTGTCTTTAAAGTTGCAGGTGAGAATAATTCACTTTCCACGTTCTTACATAAATATATATATTCTTACATATATAAATATGCATATTTATATATAGCTTCTCTCCAGTGTGAATTCTCCTATGCATAAGGCCCGAGGATCCAGGAAAGTCCTTCCCACACTCCTGACAGATGTAATTTTTCACTGCAAAATGACTTTTCACATGCGCAGTAAGGGCTGGAGACAAACTGAACACCTTTCCACATTCCTTACACTTATGAGATTTCTCTCCACTGTGAATTTTCCTGTTCAGAAAGCTATGCCAATTGCATCAAAATCTTCCTGCAGTCATTTCATATATAAGGCCTCAATCCAGGATAAATTTTTCTCACACAGAAAAGCTTGAGGATTGAGTAAAAATCTTCCCACACCCCTACATATGTCTTCTTCGAGAATGAATTTTCCTATGTTTAATAAGGAGTTAGGGGAAAGTGAAGGATTTGCAAAAGTCATAACAAACATAAGGTTTGTCTCCTATATGAAAATTTCAGTGTCACAAAAGGATTGTGAAATAAGCAAAGGCCTTGCCACACTCCTTACATATATACATGGATTCACTGCAATGTGCGTTTTCTTATGGACAAAAAATTTTGAATAGTAAGTGAAGACCCTCCCACAATAGTGACACGAATAGTGTTTCATTCACCTGTATGAACATTCCTATGCTCAGAAAGACCTTAGATGAAAGGCCTTTCCACCAACCTCACATATATAAGGGTTTTCTGCAAAACAGAATTTATGAAAACTAAGACTTCAGGAAGAAGCAAAGGCCATCCTACATTGCTCCCAAATATAAGTTATCTCTCCAGTGTTCCAGTGTGAGATTTTCTGTGTACTAAGGCTTGTGGAATAAGCAAAGACTTTCACTCTGTATATGCATATGGTTTCTTTCCAGTGTGACTTTTTCTGTGCATACTAAGATGTATGAGTCAGAGAAAGGACACAGCACATTCCTTACATGCATACGGATTCTCCAGTACGAAATATCCTATGTATAAGGTATGAGGATCCATCAAAGGCCTTCCCACAGTGCTTAAACAGTTTCTCTCCTATGTGGATGTTCACATAGTCCCACCGGGGTCATGCTGGACTCAAAAGTTTGTCCACAGTGCTTACATTTCTGGGAATTCTGTCCAATATGGGCTTCTATGGGAAAGTGATGGTGCTGAGGACATGGGAAGAGTGATCTTCTGATCACCCTCAGAACACATCCCACCTGTCTCAGCATCCCTGTGGGGATGAGGGCCAAATTACTCACTTGAGCCTTTATCACAGTGTGCAGGAAGAGACATTCCACCAGGGCTGGCTACTGCCATGTAGAAGAACAGAGGATTACACTCATTAGTCTATGCCATGAGAGTTTTCATGTCAAAAGAAATTAAGCTCTGTAGGTAGGTAGCTGGTTGGGTACGGGACAATGAGTTTCTTTGAGAAATAATAAATCCAGATGGGGATGAAAGCAGTGACTCCGAAGCCAACCCTGAGGATTCAGAGAGGAACTGGCTTAGTAGAAACCCAGAGAGCTGGAGACATGGAAGAGGAACAAAGGCTGGTAAGAACATCAGAGAGCAAGGTCTGGCCAACGCTCTACCCCTTGACAATACACGAGCAGTGGACTCTCAGCTTCAAAGAAAACCCCAGGAGGCAGTTTCAGAAACATGATTTCAAACTGAGTGTATCACGCTAGTACAGTGCGCTGCTTGCAGTCAATCTAGGTACAATGTCCAGAATTCCAAAGGGTCCTCTGAGCACGATCTGACAAATAGATGGATGGAATTTTCCTTTATCCAATCGTAAATGTTTCCTTTTTTACCTCTATTATTAGTAAAATAACATGGGTGGGATCCAGGAATATGACCATCCTTGTTAGAAATCACAGGTAAACGGAATGGTCTCCTGGGATGTGGAGATCTTGGGACCTGACCCATATTCCCACTTATAAAAGATTTCATCAAGGCGCCCCTTCTATCCTTTCCAACAACATTCTGTGCACAGTTACATGTATCTAAACTCTCCAACAGAGACCAGAGCAACTGTAGATCTGGGTAGGGCGTTGTTTGCACATGGCCAACCTAGATTCAATCCCCAGGATCCTGTAGTTTCCAGGAACACCATCAGAAATAATACCTGGATGCAGAGCCAAGAGAAACCATTGAGGATCACCAGGTATTGTAGTATAATAGTGGTCTGCCCTTGCTCCCTGGCAGGTGAGATCTTATGTTTCTTGATTGCCCATAACCTTTCAATTACCTTTGTCTCCTGATCAGATTTTGACTTTTAAATATCGTCTTTCTCCTCTCCTTAATGTCTTTTGCATGGTTAGCTACTTCAGAGCAATTGCTTTGTGTATGGATACAGGAAGACAGTTACAAAGAAAAGCCTGAGCTTGAGAGTTGGTCTCCAGATAATATTACCTCCTGGACATCTGCTCTCTAGACTGAAGCCTCAGCTGCCCTTACTTCCTCGATCTCATAAAGAAGGGTCTGATGAGGGACTAGATGGACCCAGGGCAAGTGGTGAGCTAGCTACGCTGGCATCGAAATGGGCCTGGCCAATGTACCATAATGCTTATCTATAAGAGCCTGGTCATGGACAAATTTTGTCACGAATCCAAAAGTAATAACTAGACTTGGACGCTGCTGGGATTGGGAGTGATTGATCTGGCCTGAGTCTGAATCTGTGGTGAGAAGTCCCCAGGAGAGTCACCAACAAGTCTAAAAGTGTCTATTACTTTGTTCATACAGAATGGTAATCATTAGGACTAAATATGTCAATTAAGTTGCTGGACGAAGTGGAGGGGTAACACACCTTTAGGGCTGCTTTTTCTTCATGGGCTGCAGGTGATGGGGAAGTCTAGAAAATCATTTTTCATTGCGCTTACCGTGAGGAGGCGTGGATTGTGGTCGTAGTGAGAGAAGAAAAAGAGCAGCTTCAGGGAGACAGGGGGAATGAAGGAGACTGAGAAAAGACATGGTCCTCCTCCACCCAGATCCCCTATCTTCCAGTATATAGGCGTTATACCCAACAACTGCCCCCGGTGCTGTGTAATCCCATCAATGGCCATGACCCAGAGACTATAAAACCCTGCTCCTTAAAGAAAACACGCAGTCTCCTGCCTCCGTGTCTGGCTTTCTCACTGGTGCCTTTTGGAGGAGGGTGTGTTGAGTTTCCCTCCCAACCACGAGCAGAGCCCCGGCAGCTCAAGACCTCTGGTTCGAGCCACAGCCATGTTTAAGACCACTCTCCAGAATTTCGGACGAGCTTCACGCATGAAGGAACCGGCACAGGAACCCAGGTGTGCAGGACCTGGGGCTGAGATCTCCAAGCTGCTCGTATTGGGACTGGGCCTCCTCCACCCAGATCTCCCATCTTCCAGTATGTAGGCGTTACACCCACCAACTGTCCCCGGTGCCGTGTAATCCCATCAATGACCGAGACCCAAAGACTATATATGCTTATCTATAAGAGCCTGGTTATCCCCCTTTTTGATTCATGACAGAATTTCATTTCATGTATGTGTGTGTGTGTGTGTGTGTTTGTGTATGTGTGTATATCTAAATCTATATGTATACTTAATTTGTTCACAAGTCAACCTCCACCAACCAGTTTTGTAGAATGCAGGTTTGGATTTGGGTGCTACAGGTGGCAGACTTTTGACCTTACCTGAGTGGTGCTTGGGGAATCCTGCGTTTTACAGGAGCCTACCATGGCAGACTGCTTGCAAGGACAGGTCCTGCATTCCTGGCCTATCTCTGACTGCAGGAATTCAAATTCTATATAAAAATATGTGAACTTTGTGAGAAAGATATTGCAGGGGGCAGGGATGAGGCCCAGCTGGTAGATAGAGGGTAGGGCAGGGTTGCTGCTACCTGGGGCCTCCTGGTGCAAACCTGAGCCAGAAGTACAGGCTACAATTTCAAAGTTTTGCAGCGGTCTGGAAGAGCTGAGAGTGAGTGGCAGGGCACTTGCATGAACGCAAAAGACTTAACTTCAGAACTTGAATTGCCAAGGAATGATCCCGGAGCACTGCTTGGTTTGGCAAAATCCCGCATAGCCAATCCTCCTCCTGCCCAAATAAAGGCAATGAGGAGTTAACTGCCAACAGAAGAGGTGTGAAATCTAGTAATATATTCTGAACGCTCAGTCCTCTGGGTTTGTTGTTTTGTTTTGGGACCACATCCAGAAATGCTCAGAGCTTACAGGCCAGGTTTTCAGACTATGATTTTACTCGTATGGTTACATGATCTTATAAAAGAAAAAGAGGATGAAATATTATACTTGGATCCAGAGTGATAGTACAGTTGGCAGGGCATATGTTCGATCCCTGGCATCACATACAGTCCCCCAAGCACTGCCAGGAGTGATTCCTGAGTGCCAAGCCAGAAATAACACCTGAGCATTACCGCTGTGTCCCAAAAAGAAAAAAGAAAAAAGAAAAATTAAATTTAACCCAAATGAGATTTTAAAGTCCAAAATTTCGCTAAGAGACTCCAACTCCAACTCCTTCATTTTCCCCTAACAGCCATCTGTTGAAAGGGCTCTAGAAATTTCACATGTAAGAACTTTCCATGAAGGTATAAACAGGAGAGAGCACAGCAGACTGAAGCAGATGCCAGCCACCTGGAAGGCCAGAGGGCCTTCCCTTGTATCCAGTGTCCACTAGTCCCCTGAGCACAGAGCAGGACACAGACCTCAAGTACTACCAGGTGTGGCCCCAAGTCACACCTCATCTTCTCCCCAAGTAGTGAGATACACCCAAGGAGAGGAGCTCAGAGGGCTGAGCACCTGATTTACCTTTGGGGGACATGGCATGTCTTCCCCTGCATCTCAGACACACAGACACAAGAGGGGGAGAGTCTCTGACTATCTCCAAGTTTATAGCAAATGGAGCGGGTGAGGGGGAGAGGGAAAGACAGGAGAAACACTCCAACTCCAAAAAGATGCATAAAAAATTCTCATGTGTCAAGACAAATTCTGAAGTGGGAGGGTTGGAGTCATACCTAGTGATGCTCAGGGGACAATATCACTTAGTGATGTTGTGGCAGGGATAACTCTGGTAACCACAAGAAAGACAAACGCCCTCCTGGCTGTACTACTGCCCCAGCCCCTAAGAGTGAGACATTTAGAACCTATTGCAGCTGGTCCCTGGAAAACCCCTTTCTGCAAGTACTCACTTCAACAGCAGGGCACACTCCTGGTCTTGGAGAGATGTACAGTGGAGATGTTTGGAATCTGGACAGGTGAGGCACAAATTCTTTTTTTCTGAGGAAATATAATCACATAGGGTTAGCAAAGCTAATAAGTTGGTAGGGTGCTTTTCTTTCAAGCAGCTAAGCTGGGGTCAATATGCAACAGGACATAGGCTCACCCACTCCAGCACTGCTAAAAATGATGCATGAACTCAGAACCAAGAGTAACCCTTGAGCACTGTTGTGTTGTTGTTGTGGCCAAAAAAAGTACAATAAATTAAGTAATGAAGACATTTCTGGGGCCGGAACGATGGTACAGCAGGTAGGGAATTTGCCTTCCATGCGGCCAACCTGGGTTCGATTCCCAAAGTCCCATATGGTCTCCCAGTACTGCCAGGAGTGATTCTTGAATGCAAAGCCTGAGTAAACCCTGAGCATCGCTGGGTGTGACCCTAAAAATCTAAAAAAAAGAAATTTCTGTGGAAAGAGTTTGGAGACACAGTATAGCAGGTGAGGTGCTTGTCTTGCACTCGGCCACATCAAGTTTGAATCCTGGCATCCCATACGGTACCCTGAAATCCGCCAGAAGTGATCCCTGAGTGCAAAGGTAGGAGAAGTAACTGAGTATTGCAGTTGTATTTCCTACAGACTAAATAATTATTTCATTTAAACAAATAAAGGTGTGGTGGCCAATAGTGATCCTAAATTGCATTATTAGAGGGGTTAGGGCACACTCTGGAAGTGCCCAAGCTACTTCCTGCTAAGATTGAGTATTTGGTTGCAAGACCCACTGTAGCAACACCCTGATGCACCCCTCCAGACTGCAACCTGAGTTGGCTTAAAGCTCCACACCTTGGGGCCTGAGTGACAGCATAGACAAATGAGCATTTCTTTTGAAGGTGGCCAACGTGGGTTAAATTCTGGCCATCGCTTATGGTTCCTAGCACTACTAGGAGTGCTTGCTGAATTTAGAACCAGGAGTCACCATGATGCCTCGCTTGGTGTGACCCAAAATGCAAAATAAATAAAAAAGGAAAGAGAAGCTCCCCACCTCCCTGAACTCCCAGAACCCACTGAATGCACAAGGACCAGTGAAAATCAAAGACTCTGCCAAATGCTTTTAAGCCCCAAGCATATGAAGAATGTGCCCAGCCCCACCCCCCATCCAGACCTGACACCCCCCAAGAACGACAGGACAGAGGGTAGGGTGTTTTTCTCCTTCATGCTGCTGACCCAGATATGGGGTACTCAGAGCAACCCCAGGAGTGACCCCTGAGCACAGCCAGGTAGGGCTCAACACCCCCCCCACGAGGAAAAAGAATGCACCCCCAGGTCCCTTTGATGAGGGAATCCCACGCTTTAGCACTACTCCACAATCAGCCTAAGGAATGAAAGGGGCCAGTAACGGGATGTCCTGGGGACACTGCTGGGATGATCCACCCACCCCTGTGACTGACCAGGTGATGGTCATCGCCCTAAAACTAAGATAACGCTGAGGTGCCCTGACCCGCCCCATCATATCTGGGGGAGACTGAGGCTCCCTCTAGCTCTGACTCTTTCTCCTTTGTGAGGAGCCCGAGCAACGGGTCAGCAGGGAGGGCGCTGGCCCCGCATCCCGACACCCCAAAGGGTCCTCGGATCCCCAGGGAGAGAGTCCTGAGCACCACCGGGTAAGGGGCTAGAACACATAAAAAAAATTAAAACAACTTTTGTTTCCACTTTTCTTCGTTCGGTTATTGTCCTTGTTTCTGGAGCTTTCAGAACGACCTTAGCGCTTCATATTCGTTTTTCTCCTCGACCACGGGCTTCCTCTACCCACCCACCTTTTTGGGGAGCTCTGGGGGGCTTTGGTCAGGGGTTACTCCTGGCTCTGGGCTCACTCCAGGCCGTGATCGGACGCTGTGAGGTGCCCGGATCGAACCCGGCCGGCCGCGTTCCCCCCTTACGCATCTAAGTAACTTCTACTCAGTAAAAACGATCGTTTTTCCCCAAAAATCAATTTATAAATAAGATAAACCTTTCGGCAGCAGCTCTCTGTGCCACCCGGGTGAGGGGCCGCCACTCCGGGCCACCGCCGAGGAGCGACCCCGCCGCCCACAAGGCGGACACCGCGGAGGTTCAGGCGCTCAGAGCGAACACGGGCGGCCTGCGGGGAAACCGACCTTCCTGGACCTCTCTGGCCCCCTGGGTGCCCCCTCACGGGCTCCTCACCTTCTGCACCTAAGCCGCCCGCCAGCACTTCCGCCAACTTCCAAGACGCAGGGAAAGAGGGTCCCGACTCTGTGACGTCATAGGCAGAGCGCCCAGAGCCTTAAAGGGCCAGGCTTCAAATATTCCTGACCAGGTACTTGCCTGGTCAGAAAGGTTCATTTTTCCCCATTTCTGGGATAGGATCAGGTGATCGGGACACCTGATATTTGCCAGGTCTGGGATAGATGGAGAGTGACGGACTGAACAGATAGCGCATCAATCAGAAGTCTTTCTTTTGATGAAGGAAATAAAATTCACATTCTTTGCAAACAGCCTCCCAGACCTCTCTGAGTTCCCACGTTTATTTATATCACACTGAAAGTCCAGGTCTTGAGTAGCTTCAACTGTTTATTTTCACAATGATAGGAGAGATTCAGAAACTAAGTGAATCACGTGGCTTAGAAAGCAGTCAGGGGTAGCCCAGAAGGGGACTCAGGGATTGGTGATGACTGGGAAAACATTTGTGTATGCAAAAATTCCTGTTTCTGTATTTGTGTGTGTTCAGAGCAAACGGTGCTCTCCAGTTATTCCTTGAGAGCTATGCGCAGCAACTCTTCAAACAGTGCTCAAAGTCTACATAGCAGTGATTCTACATGGATCAGACAAATGAATAGAAAGTCCCTTAACTGCTGTGCAGCTAAATATTCTTTTAATATTTTAGTACTTGATGATTTATTAAGCTATAATTCTTCAAAATTTGAACCAGTGGGAAAGAATAACTGTACAGGAGAAAGCCTCTTTTTCAGAAATGCTGATCTATTGATCTGTTGTTTGGCTATGATGATTTGGTGCTTGTTACCGTAAGAATATGAAATTAATTTAGTTTACAAGTTTACTTTTTAGCGGAGTTATTACAAAAACATACTCAATTTCTTGTAACCATTCCACTAGGGTGCCAGATCGTCCCAGAGTGCAAATAGGAAAAATAGGTTAGGGTCCCCCCAAAGTGAGGTAGTAAACATCAATAGCTGATTTATTTCTGTATTCGCTTTTCTTTGCTTCGGTAACTATGCTTGCCTCACTATGCTTAGATAAATTTACAGGGTACCAGGATGTGGGTCTGGTGAATTTAATTTTGTGGGTGCTTATGAAATGGACAGGTGAATCAGGATGTGCTTTTTTCTAACCAACAGACTGTGCTTCTCTTGGGAGGCTGCTGCTTTGCCTGGCAGAACAGCCTGTAACCTGGTGTGAACAAACACTCCAAATTTTAGAGTTCATTCGAGATTTGATGGCATGGGGGCCCAACATCCCAAATTCCTGGGATGTCCGCAGAAAGCCTTCAAAGGACCTGCTAGTACTGGCGATGTTCTCTCTGGTCCCGAGAGTCAGCTGTGGGATGATGTAGAAGGCTGGACGCAGCACAACCTCCCCTATCTTCAACTTACCCTATCTTCCCACTACCACACTGTCCTCCCATTGTTCATCGATTTGCTCGAGCAGGCCCAATAGTGTTTCCATCGTGATACTTGTTGTTACTGTCTTTGGCATATCTAATATGCCACGGGGAGCTTGCCAGGCTTTGCCGTGTGAGTGAGATACTCTCGGTAGCTTGCCAGGCTCTCCGAGAGGGGCAGAGGAATCGAACTTAGAGCAGCCTCAAGGGCCACGTGCAAGGCAAACGCCCTACCCACTGTGCTATCGCTCCAGACCAACTACTACACTGTTCTGTTCAAAATATAGCTCTAAACATTTTAGGTTTTACACTGGTATGTCCATTCTCCCTTGTCACAGGGAGTTTAAGGTTTATTGGATTACACCCATACAATGCTCCTGAGGCACTCCCATTCCTCTGTTTCTTGGAATATAGCTCTATAAACACTTTAGGTTTAACATTGGTATGTCCTTCCTCCCTTGCCAGAGGGAGCTTAGGCTTACCACAGTGCTCCTGAGGTACTCCCATTCTTCTGTGTTTCTCTGTAACTTCCCTCTCTGTGCTTTCCTTTCCCAACTGGTCTGTCAAATATTTCTCCTAATCAGATTCTGTTAAGTTCTAAGGTCTGAATCCTCAGAAATCTGTGTGAAAAACTGCTTTTCTCTTCTCCTTATGTCCTTGGCATAATTACTTTAGAGCAACACCCTTTTCGTATAGACATAGGAAGATAGTTAATACTCTGACATTGTAACTTGGGAGTTAAATGACACCAAATAATACTTCATACCTAGGCATCTGCTTTCTCAATCTAAGCCTCAGTTGCCCTTAGTCCCTAGCACCCCAAAGGCAGTGTCATGATGAGGGACTGGATGGACTCACGGCTAGCTGTGACGTACCCTGGCATCAAAATGGGCTAGACCAAAATGCCATATGAGTTAAGAGCATGGTCATGGACAAATTCTGTCATGATCCAAAGAGTAACAACTAGATTGGTATCATGCTAGGGTTAAGAAAGACTAATCTGACCTGAGCACTGTAATCTGAGATCTATAGTAAGATGTCCCCAGCTTAATGTATCTATTACTGTGTCCATATTAAATGACTACTAATTTTATTAAGGAGTAGAATTAAGATGAATTTTTATATGGTTACTGAACTAAGGGAAGGAAAAACGCACCCATAGATGGCATTTCACCTTTAGGTGGGTCTTCTTGCTGAAAGAGTTTGTCCTAGAAGATGTTTCCTCTGAGAGAGGGACCATACATCCATTGATTGTATGACCTCGCCTATGTGTAATTGCTACCCCAACTCCCTCATGATTTGGGGGATAATTAATGCTATAAGAGTTGGCAAGGGAAAAAATCAAGAAAGAATCTGAGAGGGAAAATCCAAGAGAAATGAAGGAGATTCATGGAAGGAGAATCAGAGGAGAACTGAGAGGAGATTGGAAGAAACTGCAATTGATACCAAGGAGCCTGGACCTCATTCTGTCCGTCATCGACCCATGGCTGTCACCGGGCCAAGGGTGGGGGAAGCAGCCTGAGACCATCAAATTCAGGCGGCGGTGGGGGGGGGAGGGGAGAAGAGAGAGAGAGGAGAGAGAGAGGGGGCTTCATATTCATTTTTTGTAAACACAGCATGAACTGACAAACCAATTCTTTGAAACAATTACCACTTGTGTTTGCTTTCAGTAGATGAAAAAATTAAAGTACTTTATTGATATGAAAAATAATAGAATTTTTTTCAGTTTCAGTACCCAGTAAGGCTAAGTGTCTTTTACTCCCAGGATAAGACTCTGGATTTTGTCCTTGCAGTGTCCAGAGACCACAGATGTAATCGCAGGGAGAGAACCCGGAACCCCACCTTTCCAGTCACATGCTTGCTCCACTGATCTATCCCGCTGGATATAATGATATTCATTTTTGAATGTGTGACTCTTACCAGCTCACACATACTCAGTGACCCTATTCCCAAGTCAGAGTGCACCTATGCCAAATCCTGAGACTGTGATTTGAGTTCTTAAATAAATCACAGCAAGTCAGGTAAGAATTAGTCGAATGACTCTTGGGTGAACAGGCCGAGCAGGTAGATGACATCTCTGTGGTTCTCACTGTCCAAACAGGCCCAGAGCAAAGGGATGATCCTTTGGGATTATTGCTGGGAGAAGCCTGGCAATCACACACTAGCTTTTTGGCTTTTCTATTTGACTAGAACCAGAGATATTTGAG
The DNA here is from genome assembly GCF_029834395.1 of Sorex fumeus. NCBI lineage: Eukaryota > Metazoa > Chordata > Mammalia > Eulipotyphla > Soricidae > Sorex > Sorex fumeus. The sequence goes on along the minus strand of NW_026606076.1, from coordinate 23,026,790 downwards.
GATCCTATGGAACTGCAACTCAAACCCTGTGCAAGGCAAGCACCCTCCACACTATACTATGACTTCAGCACAAACTAGCTTTATTATGGGCTCACTCAATGACTTTTTAACATAAAAACGAAAGAATATTTCATAGTGGATCAGAGAGAGAATAGCAGGTAGGGCATCTGCCTTGCATAAGGCTGACAGGGGCAGGATTCTCAGCACTGCCCAAAGGAACCCTGAAGACCGCCAGGAATAGACCCCTTGGCAACATTAGACCCCAAACCGATACAAAACAAAATGTCTTCATATACTCAAAAGACATGCAAATGACCTGAGGGCAAAGACAAGCTTAGTGACAGAGAGGGCGGGGTGCAAGGTGGTTCTGCTGCTCCTGAAAAGGACACCCCAACAATATAGGCTGTGCAGCCAGGCTGGTAAGGGAAAGGGGTACAAAGGACCCTGAATCTCATGAACACATGACAAATGAATAAGACTGGAACAAGCCAAGAAAGCAAAGCACAGGATCACTCCAGGGGAGCGAAGGGTTGTGCGAGTAGAGCACAGATGCCTGCATCCAGGAGCCCGAGGCTCCCTGGTGTCAGCAGCATGTTTCACACACACACTCAGGGCACACCCACAATGCCCAGGGCCGAGCCTGGGAGGGTCCTCAGACACTCAGCTGCATACACGCCTCTCCTCCCCGGCCTCAGGTCTCCTCCTACCATCTAGGGGATTACAGCTGGCTTCACCCTAGAATACCCTGCCCCCACAGAATCAATGTAGAGATTAGTGACAATGAAAAGGTGAGAGTCCTAGCCCATGTGTCCCTGATATAACCAGCCAAGTTATTGAAAGTACGCAAACAACAAAATCTTCACTTTTGCTGCCTTGCACGCAACTGGTCCAATTCAATCCCCGGATTCCAGATGATCCCCCAAGCAAACACCAAGAGTGATAAGTGAGTACAGAACCCAGAGTCACCCCGAAGTATCATCTCGTGGCTGAAAAATGAAACTAAACAAAACAAAATTGGACGCATACAAAATATAATGTTAGGTCCTTGAGAAAATTTTAGTTGGGAGAGTTTTGAATTATTGAGTAAATAATGTATTATAAAGGTAACTTTAAAAGTATTGTGTATTTGTTTTGTTTTGTTTTGCTTTTTGGAACTTCACATCGGGACCCATGGCCCAGAATGGTACGAACAGGGTGAGAGACTGTCAGAGTTCATCATGTCGACCAAGACCATCCATGGTAACTCACAGTTCCAGAAGGCAAAATCTAAACGATGGACATGGGAGTCTCCCGGTGGACGATTCCACAATGAAATAGACCACATCATATTCAATCGACGGTTTTGCCTGACTGATGTCGCTGTTGTCCCAAAATTTCAAACGGGATCGGACCACCTCCTCCTTCGTGCAAAATTCTACTTCACAGAGCAGGGAGAAAGGGCTGCAAAGTTCAAAAAGAGAACTCCCAGAATGACCACCAACTGGGAACTCTTTGGTACTATTGCGGCAACATGGGAAGATGCCATTGTTGACAACATTGACGAGGAATACGATCGACTGGTTCAGCACCTCCATGAATGTGCGAGGAACGCCAAGAGAGAGATAGCCACAAAAAGTCGCCTATCTTCGAAAACTCTTGAGCTAATTCGCCAGCGTGGTTTGGCGCATGCCTCAGGCAACCGCAAGCTAACGTCCGAGCTTGCAAAGCAGTGCAGAGATGCGATCAAGGAAGACCTCAAAGAGAGAAGAGCAGAAGTACTGGTAGATGCGGCAGAAGCCGGGAAAAGTATTCGTAAGGCCCGCCTGTCCTTCGCCAACTATAAGAGCAAGATGACTGCCCTCCGACGTCCTGATGGATCCATCACATCCTCCAGAACGGCAATGGAGAAGATTATCCATGACTTCTACTCAAATCTCTTCAATAGCCATGTCCACTTGCCAACATACCAAATTCCACAGGATGGGTATGTTGTTCCCAACGTTCTCCCCTCCGAAATCCGACACGCCATTTCGTTGGTAAAGAAACAAACAGCACCCGGCCCAGACAAGGTCAGACCTGAACACCTGAAGAACCTGCCGACAGTACTCATCAATACACTGGCTCGGCTCTTCACTCGCTACCTGTGTGAATGCAAGGTTCCGTCCCAATGGAAAACCAGCAGGACCATACTACTGTTCAAGAAGGGAGACATCAAGGCAGGATGGATTAGAAAATTGAACCCAACATTCTGCTGCCTGCAAGAAACGCATCTCAATAGTCAAAGCAAACACAGATTCAGAGTCAAAGGCTGGAAAACAATCCTACAGGCAAACAGCTCCCATAAAAAAGCTGGGGTAGCCATCCTTATATCAGACCACATTGATTTCAGAGTGAGGAAGGTCATAAGAGACAGTGAAGGCCATTACTTATTGATCAGAGGATCTGTACAACAGGAAGAACTTACAATAATAAATGTATATGCACCTAATGAGAGACCAGCAAAGTACTTAAAACAACTACTCATAGATTTGGAAAAAGACATCAATAGCAACACAATACTAGTGGGAGACTTCAACACTGCTTTGTCACCTCTTGATAGATCAACCAGACTCAAGCTTAGCAAGGACATACTTCATTTGAGGGAAACAATGGAAGAAAGGGACTTAGTAGATATATACAGGACACTTCATCCACAAAAAGCTGAATACACATTCTTCTCAAGCGTACATGGAACATTCTCCAAGATAGACCACATGCTGAGCCACAAAACATGCCTCCATAAAATTAAGAAGGTAGAGATTGTATCAACAATCTTCTCAGACCATAATGCGCTGAAATTAGAAGTAAATCACACACAAAAACAGAAAACTAAATCAAACACCTGGAAATTAAACAGTGCACTATTGAACAACGAGTGGATTAGACAGGAAATCAAAGAGGAAATCAAAAGATTCCTAGAAACGAACGAAAATGAGAACAGGAGTTACCAAAACTTATGGGACACAGCAAAGGCTGTGTTAAGAGGAAAGTTTATAGCTCTACAAGCATTCCTCAGGAAGGAGGAGCGAGCACACATAAGTAACCTAACCTCACAGCTTAAGAGCTTGGAGAAGGACCAAAAAAAGGAGCACAACCCGAACAGGAGAAAGGAAATAATAAAACTCAGAGCAGAGATTAACGAGATGGAAACCCAAAAAACAATCCGAAAGATCAATGAAACCAAGAGCTGGTTCTTTGAGAAAATTAACAAGATCGATAAGCCTCTAGCAAAACTCACAAAGAAAGGGAGAGAGAAAACCCTAATAAACCGAATCAGAAATGAAAAGGGGGTCATTACAACAGAAACCACAGAAATTCAGAGGATCCTCAGGGAGTACTTTGAGAAGCTTTATGCCACGGAACATCAAAACCTCGAGGAAATGGATAAATTCCTAGACTCCTACCGACTCCCAAGGCTGAACCAAGAAGACCTGGAATACCTGAACAGACCTATCACCATCAAGGAAATTGAAATGGTAATAAAAAGTCTCCCCAAGCACAAAAGTCCTGGCCCGGATGGATTCACTAGTGAATTCTTCCAAATCTTTAGAGAGGACTTACTCCCAATACTCTTTAAGCTTTTCCACGAAATTGAAATATCAAAAACACTTCCAAACAGTTTCTACGAAGCAAATATCACACTGATACCAAAAGCAGACAGAGATACCACAAAGAAAGAGAATTACAGGCCGATATCCCTGATGAACACAGATGCAAAGATCCTCAACAAACTACTAGCAAATAGAATCCAACTACTCATCAAAAAGATCATACACCATGACCAAGTAGGATTCATCCCAGGGATGCAAGGATGGTTCAACATTCGGAAATCAATCAACATAATCCACCATATCAACAAAAGAAAAGATAAAAAGCATATGATCATATCAATAGATGCAGAGAAAGCATTTGACAAGATCCAGCACCCCTTTATGATGAAAACCCTAGCCAAAATGCGTATAGAGGGGACCTTCCTCAACATAATTAAAGCCATCTACCACAAGCCTACAGCAAGCATCATCCTCAATGGGGAAAAACTGAGAGCCTTCCCTCTAAGATCAGGGACGAGACAGGGATGCCCACTCTCTCCACTGCTGTTCAATATAGTACTGGAAGTACTTGCAATAGCGATTAGGCAGGAAAAAGATATTAAGGGCATTCAGGTAGGAAAGGAAGAAATCAAGCTCTCACTATTCGCAGATGATATGATACTCTACTTAGAGAACCCAATAACTTCCACCAAAAAACTCTTAGAAACAATAGACTCGTATAGTAAAGTTGCAGGTTATAAAATCAATACCCAAAAGTCCATGGCTTTCCTATACGCAAACAGTGAGAGAGAAGAAAGCAACATGAAAAAAACAATCCCATTCACAATTGTGCCCCAGAAAATCAAGTACCTAGGAATCAGCTTAACTAAGGAAGTAAAGGACCTGTACAAAGAAAACTACAAAACGCTACTTCAGGAAATAAAAGAGGACATGAGGAAATGGAAAGATATCCCCTGCTCATGGGTCGGGAGACTTAACATTGTCAAAATGGCAATACTACCGAAAGCATTGTATAAATTCAATGCAATCCCTATAAGGATACCCATGACATTCTTCAAAGAAATGGAGCAAACACTCTTGAAATTTATATGGAACAATAAGCCCCCACGAATAGCTAAAGCAATTCTTGGGAAAAAGAAAATGGGAGGAATCAACCTCCCGAACTTCAAACTGTACTACAAAGCAGTAATAATTAAAACAGCATGGTACTGGAACAAAGGCAGAACTGCAGACCAATGGAACAGGGTTGAATACACTGACATCTCTCCTCAATCATATGCTCATCTAATCTTTGATAAAGGTGCAAGTAATGTGAAGTGGAGTAAGGAAAGCCTCTTTAATAAATTGTGTTGGCATCACTGGACGGCTACATGCAAAAAAATAGGCTCAGAACTCTGCCTAACACCATGTACAAAAGTAAGATCAAAATGGATTAAAGACCTCAACATCAGACCAGAAACCATAAGGTACATTGAAGATAAAGTTGGCAAAACCCTCCATGACATTGAAACTAATGGTATCTTCAAAGATGCCACGCCACTGGCCAAGCAAGTGAAAACAGAGATAGACAAATGGGACTATCTTAAACTAAGAAGCTTCTGCACCTCCAAAGAAACAGTGACCAAAATACAAAGACAGTCTACAGAATGGGAAAGGATATTCACCGAATACACATCTGACAAGGGGTTGATATCCAGGATATACAAAATACTGGTTAAACTCCACAAGAAGAAAACATCCAACCCCATCCAAAAATGGGGCAATGAAATGAACAGAAACTTTCTCAAAGAAGAAATCCGAATGGCAAAAAAGCACATGAGAAAATGCTCTACATCATTAATCATCAGGGAGATGCAGATCAAAACCACAATGAGATACCATCTCACACCTCAGAGACTGGCCCACATTCAAAAGAACAAAAGCAACCGATGCTGGCGTGGCTGTGGCGAGAAAGGGACACTCCTTCACTGTTGGTGGGAATGGCGACTGGTTCAGCCCTTCTGGAAAACAGTATGGACGATTCTCAAAAAATTAGAAATTGAGCTCCCATTTGACCCAGCAATACCACTCCTGGGAATATATCCCAGAGAGGCAAAAATGTATAGTCGAAGTGACATCTGCACTTGTTTGTTCATTGCAGCCCTCTTTACAATAGCCAGAAACTGGAAGAAACCTGAATGCCCAAGAACAGATGACTGGTTAAAGAAACTTTGGTACATCTACACAATGGAGTACTATGTAGCTCTTAGAAAAGATGAAGTCATGAAATTTACATACAAGTGGTACAATATGGAAAGTATCATGCTAAGTGAAATGAGTCAGAAAGAGAGGGATAGACATAGAAAGATTGCATTCATCTGGGGGATATAAAGTAACAAAGTATGAGATTAATACCCAAGAATAGCTGAGATCAGCACCAGGAGGATTACTCCATAACTTAGAGGCCAGCCGGGTATCCTAGAGGAAAGGGCTATTCAGATAGAGAAGGGAGCACCAAATAAAGGATGTTTGGAGGATCCTCCCAGGAGGGGAGATGCATGTCGAAAGTAGACTATGGACTGAACATGTTTGCCACTCAATGCCTCTTTTGCAGCCCACAACACCCAAAAGGAGAGAGAGAACACAGGGGATTGCCCTGCCACAGAGACGGGGGGATGGGGGATGGGGGTGGGAGGGATATTATCCATGGTGGTGGAAAATGGGCACTGGTGGAGGGATGGGTATCTGATCATTGTATAATTGAAACCAAAGCACAAAAAATTGTAAATCTACAACTTTTAAAAAAATAAAATAAAATAAAGGGGAAAAAAAAAAAAAAGAAGGGAGACATCCATGACATTGGCAACTATTGCCCGATCTGCCTATTGTCTGTCATCTACAAGTTGTTCACTCGAGTCATCCTGAATAGGATTGGCAGAACATTAGATGAAGGACAACCATGCGAGCAAGCAGGGTTCCGCAAAGGATTCAGCACCATCGACCATATCCACACGATAACCAAGCTCATTGAGGTTTCTCGGGAGTTCAAGATGCCGCTCTGCTTAACGTTCATTGATTTAAAGAAGGCCTTTGATTCTGTTGAGACGGAAGCGGTCATTGAAGCCCTAGCCTATCAGGGCATTCAAGCCCAATACATCAGGATCCTCCGTGAGTTCTATTGCGGATTCACTACCAGGATCTCACCATTCTACAAAGAAGTGATCGTTGATGTCAAGAGAGGGGTTCGGCAGGGTGATACCATTTCACCGAAACTCTTCAGTGCCACCCTCGAGAACATCATGCGACGACTGGAATGGGAAGGAATGGGAGTGAAGATAGATGGTCGGCAATTACACCACCTCCGCTTTGCTGATGACATTGTTTTAATAACACCAAACATCAGCCAAGCGGCACAAATGCTGGCCGACTTTGACCGTGAGTGTGGAAAGGTAGGACTACAGCTGAATCTTACGAAGACAATGTTTATGAGAAACAGCCTTGTTCCTGACGCCCCATTCGCTCTCAATGGAACGACCATCTCCGAATGCAACAGCTATGTCTACCTAGGTCGAGAAGTCAACATGACAAATGACCTGGCACCCGAGCTGCACAGGAGGAAGAGAGCGGCTTGGAATGCCTTCAAGAACGTCGAAGAAATAGCTAAGAGGACGAAGAACCTCCGGCTCCGGGCACATCTCTTTGATTCCACTGTTCTTCCTGCATTAACATATGCCTCAGAGACCTGGGCCCTATGCAAACAAGATGAGAACGCTATTCAGGTCTCCCAAAGAAGAATAGAAAGAGCTATGCTTGGAATATCACGTTTCACTCAAATGAGAGAATGATTCCGGAGTTCTGACATCCGTCGACGATCAAGGATCAGGGACGCTGTCTCATTTGCCAAGGTGTCGAAAATCAGATGGGCTGGTCACGTAATGAGATTTAAAGACGACCGTTGGACTAGAGCTGTTACTGATTGGATTCCACGGGATGTCAAAAGACCGCGTGGCCGCCCACCTACCAGATGGTCAGACTTCTTCGTCAAGATCATGAACGATCGGTTTGAGGCCCTTCATGTTCCCGGAGCGAAGAGATGCCATTGGGCTACACTAGCACGCGACAGGGACAAATGGACACGTTACTGGCGCCCGCTCGAGCAAATCGACGACTAACGGGAAGTTAAGTGATTAAGTGATTAAGTGATTGCTTTTTGGGTCACAGCCGGCGATGCATAGGGGTTACTCCTGGTTCTGCACTCAGGATTTACTCGTGGCAGTGCTCAGGGGACCATATGGGATGCTGGGAATCGAATCCGGGTCAGCCACGTGCAAGGCAAACGCCCTACCCGTTGTGCTATTGCTCCAGTCCCCTGACTTTCCTAAATAATTCAAGCACACCAGCAGTGAGCCCTAGGCAAAAGTCCTATTCACCAAAAAATCAAATATCTTCCTTCCAGTATCTTACTTTACCAGCGTTACACAAAACAACAGCGAAGGAAGCCTGCTAAGGGAGAGATGAAATGAGAAAGGTGCTTTGCTCCTTATACATTTTTTTTTCTTTTTGGGTCACACCTGGCGATGCTCAGGGTTTCCTCCTGGTTCTGCACTCAGAAATTACTCTTGCAGTTGCTTGGGGGACCATATGGGAAGCTGGGAATCAAACCCGGGTAGGCCACATGCAAGGCAAATGCCTTACCTGCTGTGCCCAATCAAAATAATCAATCAAAATAATCAAAATAAATCGCTCCAGCCCAATCAAAATAAATCTTCTATTTTATTTTTTTGTAGGCCACACAGCTGATGCTAAGTGGTAATTCCTGGCTCTGCACTCAGAAATCAATCCAGGTTGTTGCTAGCAGGATGGAACCTCGGTCTGCAATGTGGAAAACAAAGGCTTTCAGTGCTTTGATGTAGGTCCCTCACCCCAAGACCTGCAGTCCCCCTGCTCAACCCTGCTCCCACCCACCTCTGCCTATCGCTGACCTGGAGGCGATCGTGGTGCAGGGACCCCCAAGGTCATGCACTCACACCCACGCACCCTGCACCCTGGTACAGCCCCCATCATACCCCTCAAAGCTGTGCCCCCGAGAGCCTCCACCGCTCCCCAGGAACCACCTGGATATCAGGGAACAAGTGAAAAAATGTGTGAAAGCGCTCCCCAAACTGGAGCAGGTAACCCTCTTATAGTACAGAGACAGAGAAGTGTGGGGTGCTCACAGGAGGCCTTGTCTCCTGCCACAAAATTGGCCTTCACAGCCATCTTTCCAAGAAGATACTCTACTTTGTCCTTTATCCACAAGAACAATGACTGCTGGGCCCTGTGTCCAGGACACCAGCAACTGGAGGGTCCTGAGTTCACTCTCACTGAGTGCAGAGTCAGTAGTAAACCCAAGCATCCAACAAGGACAATGATGGAAATCCCCCCAAATTTATATTAAGCTAAAAACAAAGGGAAAGACGGAGGGTAGCAGGTATTACAGCAGGTGGGGCAATGGTCTTGTCAATGGTCAGACCAGGTATGATCCCCGACAACTCCATACTGTCCACCACCAGCCAGGCATGATCCCTGAGTGCAGAGACAAAGATCAAACCCTGAGTCCTGCTGGTTTGGCCCCCAAAAAAATTTAAAAAAACCTAAAAGAGTCCGATGAAGGCCGGGCGACAATGCAAAGGATTCAGAAACATGCTTTGCATGCAGGAACCTCTGATTTGATGCTGGGCGACACCTGATCACCGAAGATCACTTGAAGTCACCCCAAGCACTGAGAATAACAGCAGATGATGGGGTGAGACTTTAAGAAATAAATGATCTTAGGGGCTGTAATGACAGCATAGAGGGCACGGCTTGCATGCAAACCACCAGAGTTCGAATCTCAGCATCCCATATGGTCCCTGAGCACTGCCACGAGTAAATACTGAGGGAAGAACCAGGAGTAACCCCTGAACACCACTGAGTGTAGCCAAACAACCAAAAAATAAATGAATGGAATTTAATAGTTACAAATGAAAGAAAATAAAAATTCCTAGTGTGTTCCCGAAACAACACCAAGAACAAAAGCACAACACCCAAGTTAAATGTGGAAGTAAGTAAGTAAAAAGTAAAGTAAAGGCCCTCCCGTTGATCGTCGATTTGCTCGAGCGGGCCCAGTAACGTCTCCATTGGAGACTTTGTTGTTACTGTGTCTGGCATAGCGAATACTCTCGGTAGCTTGCCGGGCTCTCCGAGAGGGGCGGAGGAATTGAACTCAGGTCGGCCATGTTGGCCGCTTGTAAGGCGAACGCCCTACTCGCTGTGCTATCGCTCCAGCCCTTGATGTGGAAGGAGAAGTAAATGTGGAAGTAAATGTGGAAGGAGAAGTAAATTTATTTCGTTTGTTTTGAGTCACATACACAGCAATGTATAGGGTATATTCATGGCTCTGGGCTGAGGAAATACTCCTGGTCATGCCTGGGCTCCATATTGGATGTCAAGTATCAAACTAGTAGTGATTCCTGAGTGCAGAAACTGAAGTCACCATGTGCATTTCCAGATGGACCCCAAAATGAAACAAAGTAAAAAAAATTAATTTGGACTCATAATAAATAAGGCCCACAACTGGGGAGATACTCCAGCAAATTGGGGCTCACCTGTTCCTTGCACATACTTAGCATTCTGGTCCCCGTCCATTCCTCTGGGGCGAAGCTCATGGCCACGTCGGGGAAGGTCACCACGTCCTGTCCGACATACACAGGGGACAGGAGTGAGGCCATCCCACCCCATACTATGGTGTAGTGCCTGATCACAGCTTCCTCAGGCATAAGACAGCGAGGTGGGTAGAATGAAGAATTCCCTGATTTTTGATTCACAATAATTTTTGGCAACATTATGGTTGATCTCTGCCATAAACCCCTTCAATACAGAGCCTCTGGACCAAGCCAGAATCAGAGCAAAGACTGAGACAATGGTGAACCTTGGCAGTCCAAAGTGAGGGGTGGTGAAACATGTATGTATTTAATTTACTAAAGAGAAAAATCCCCAACTGCTAATAAACTTTTAGGATTAAAATTGATAAGAAAACAAACTTGCAATATCAATCGATGTAGTAATAAATTTATGTGAACATTGATATATTTGATTGCAGGATTTTAAGACTCTAAGAATCTTTGAAGCTTTTTGTTGCTTCAATAGGTTTTTACATATTGATTTTTAATTTTTATTTAGTCAGCTTTCTATTGACTTTCATTACCAAAACCCATTATTTACAAGTTAACATACACGTGAAGTCCAAATGCTGAGACACTGCTAAAGCTGAAGCCCGGGTGATAATCAGCAAGTACCTTTCCCTTATAGTACTGATGTCACTGGGAGCTTGTAACCTGATACCTGGATTACTTCCTTCTTGGCTGCACTCCTGCAGCCCCCTAACACTCCTGGTCCAAACAAAACTTGTCTTCTCTAGGGGCACTCCTCTGAATGTGGGAATAGTTATTAGGGATCGCTCATCCAGTGTGCATTTTATGATGTCTACAAGGCTTGAGACGTATGCAAAGGCCTTCCCACATTAAAAAGATAAGATTTCTCTCTCAACCCTCCCAATGACTGTGAGGCAAGAATTTCTACTTACCTCTTCTCCACATTGATTACATTCATTATTTCGACAAAAGATGTACCATTATTGTTTAGAATTCCCCCCCCCCCCCAACAATCAGAATTGTTGAAAAGGCACTGTGAAATACTTTGTTTTCTATAGCTGGTTATGAGAATCATATAATGCCATGGGGCCTCGATTATGTATTTCTCCAAAGAGCCAGATGATTATGAGATTGGTTTCTGTGCATCTGATGTTATGGCTGTGCAGGAGAGCCACTCGTGGAGGGCAACTAGTGACCTCGGTAGGGCGTGAAGGATGAGCCGGTACCAACCCCCTTCCCATGAGACTATAGTTGCCCTGTTACCGCCGGCACATACTTGGCTTTCCAATAAGCTCTGAGACGGCGGCCACATTATATGGGATCCAGATGCATTTCTGCGTAATGCCACTAGGTTTCAAGATTTGTTTCTGAGTTTCTGGGATCATGGCCGTTAATAAGCTTGATCAGGAGCAGAAGAGGCCATTTGTATGCGGCGACTCGGGGTCTCGCTTGGATGGGGAGGAAAGGGCCGGTTCCAATCCCATCTGGTGAAGCCCCGCGTGTCTCATCACTGCAGGTCCAAACCTGATTGTCCAGTGGCCTCTAGAGGATGGCGGTCACCAGGCTGCCAGGGGGAACAGGCCAAGGCATGAAACCTATTCCCACCTGGAGTGGCCCAGCGCCAGTAACCAATTGCAGGAACAGGATGCATTTCTGCCAAAAGTCTTTGGGTTCTGAGATTGGTTTCTGAGGCTCTGGGATCAGGGCCATTAAGTAGTTCAATTAGGAATAAGAGAGGCCATGCCTCCAATTCTATAGCTGAGCTGGAGGTGGTTTGTGCGTGTGTCTCCCACATACCAAACTTTTGGCCATTTACTTTCTTGGTAAACTTTGCCCCAAGTTTTTGGGGTCTGGCCAAAGGCACTGCAGCAATTTTGGGGTATCTGAAAGTAAGACGGTGCCATCAGGCTGCTGATGCACTCACCTCACAGGTACAGATTGACCTGCTGGTGGCACGATAGCCCTCTACTATGACTTTTAAAATGCATAGTAAGGCTACAGGGTAGAGCGAAGACGTTCCCACATGTCAGACATTTATATGGTTTCTTTCCAGTGTGATTGTTTTCTGTGTTTAGTAAAACACCAAGCTTGAATGAAAGCCTTCGCACAGTCCTTATATATGTAGAGTCTGTCTCCAAGACCAATTTTCCTGTAATTCTAAGACTTGAGGGCATAATGTAGGACTTTCCGCATCATTTACACATGCAAGTTATGTGTAATAAGGAGGAGTAACTGAATGGGTTCCCACAGTCCTAACAAATATAAAGGATTCCCCGAATTCATCTCAAAGATGGTAAAAGTGATTCGATCCTAAGGTTCTCTGCCCCAAATCCCTGGGACAGGCACATGCCCAGACCTGCACACACAGCATCATCTGAACAAGAGACTGTGTGACTGAGCAGGTGAGGCTCTCAGAGCAGGAAGGACAAAATAGGAGAAACACATGTCCTGGAGCCATAGCACAGCGGGTAGGGCGTTCGCCTTACAAGTGGCCAACATGGCCGACCCGATTTCGATTCCTCTGCCCCTCTCGGAGAGCCCGGCAAGCTACCGAGAGTATTTGATATGCCAGACACAGTAAAAACAAAGTCTCCAATGGAGACGTTACTGGGCCCGCTCGAGCAAATCGACGATCAACGGGAGGGCCTTTACCTTTACCTTTACCTTTACATGTCCTGGGGTCTGAGACATTTGTAGCCATCAGGGTACATACATAAGCAGCACACCTGGATTCCCCTGATGCCTACCAGAGGTGAATCTGGAGCACAGAGCCAAGAGGAAGCCCTGATTATCTACACTGAAGCACAAAAATTAACACGAAAGAAAACAAAGCAGCAGGGTAGAGTAACAAAACAGTGGGTCTGGGACAGCATTAAGGGCTGGTAATAACGCCATCCCATATAGTTCCTCAAGAACTGGCAGATGGTAATCCTTCGTACAGAATCAGAAATAACCTGAGAATCACTGGGTATGGCCCCTCCCCTTAAACATCTTCCAAAAACAAACAAACAAACAACTCTAATCAGCGTTGGACCCCTGGCACCCTATACAGTTGCTAACCCAGTCTTGAAAGGAATGATCCTTGAGCACCACTAATAACACAGCGGTAGGGCGTTTGCCTTGCACGCAGCCAACATAGCCGACTCGAGTTCGATTCCTCCACCCCTCTCGGAGAGCCCGGCAAGCTACCGAGAGTATCTTGCCCGCACGGCAGAGCCTGGCAAGCCACCCGTGATGTATTCGATATGCCAAACACAGTAACAACAAAATCTCCAATGGAGATGTTACTGGGCCCACTCGAGCAAATCGATGATCAACGGGAGGGCCTTTACTTTATTCAAATCAAAAAAATAAATAAATAAAACAGCAGCCTCAAACAGAGCTGATTAATCAGGCCAGGAGCCGGATCCACAGGCTCCTTCCTAAAACAATCAGAGACGATCAACCTGGGAAGCTTGTGCTACATGTCACTGCACTGCGTTGTCTTCTCACTCTCCCACCTGAAGATGGTGTGGCAGAGTCCATCTCACCATCTCCTGCCTGTTTTTCCTGTGGACCAACAGGAGGCTCCATGCAAGTACCTGAGCCGTGGGCACCAGAGAGGAGCACAACCAGCCCGGCCCCCACCTGACCAGAAGTCCCTGCATTAGAGCCAGAAAGGTAGTGACCAGCTGCATGTTTGGACACTGGCTCACAGAAACATCCACGGCAAGACACTGACAGATGTTCCTGTCTCTCGGGGGAGAGAGAAATGGGTTGTGACCCAGCTGCTGTCAGGACAGGAGTGGTTGAGGCCTACAGGGGAGGAAACCCCGGTGCTGCCCAAGCCCGGGACTCTACCTAGGGAACCACACAGGAAGGTCCTAAAGGCCAGAGACTAACTCTGAGGCCAGGAGCTCTCACGTAGCTGCAGCCCCTGCAGGCCCCCGTGACCACAGTGTCATTATTGGCTCTGCCGTGGGGCCAGTCACAGGGACTCAGGGTGGACAAAACTTCAGCTGCCCTCTTGCAGAGTGGATAGGACACGGGCCTGGGAGCTCTCTTTCAGGAACCAAGGTCACTTCTGGGCTCGAGTAGGCCCCAGGCAGTCCCAGCTCTGACCCTCTGGACCTGGACCCATCCTGGTCTTGATTTACTGTAATCCTCAATCAGCACATGAGCCTCATCCAGCACTTGCTCCTATTTTGCAAGAATCACTCTGAAAACCATGTAAAAAGTGTGTTGTATCACAAAACTATCCAAATAACTAGGGTGTTTACTATGAACCATGATGTTATGTGTGTCTAACAACAAGAATTTCTAGAGTGAATCTACTTTGAAACCATGAATATTATATCTTGGGGCCTGGAGTGGTAATACAGTGGATAAGAGATTCACTTTGCACTTTGCTGACCCAGGTTCAATATACTAGAATATATATGGGCCCCTGATCCTTGTAGGAAATGATCCCTGACTTCAGAGGCAGGAATAAGCCATGGACAATGAATGGTGATTACCAAAAATACTGCAACTTCAAAAGGTAACTATAATGAAACAAGAGAACAACAACAAAACATACCCAAGTGTCAATTCTGAGGCATACACACCAGGTCGCCAGATGTGAAGAATAGTGAGTTGGTAGGTCACATGGTAACACGTTCAGTGTTCTGTCTCTCCAAAGAAATACAGACACAGGGACTACAACAACTGATGGCCAATGGATAGTGCATAGTCAATCTTTAATTCAGAATCGAATAGCATACTTATAGAACATCTGAGGGGTTCTGAGGTACAGAACGTCACGTATTGTGATTTACCATTTACAGAGGTCAAGCGTTTCAACAGAGATAATTCTTTGCAGGGGAATTAACTCAAGGAGATGTTCTGTGGGAGACTTTGCTGAGAAATTCACTCATGGGCTATATGCATCTGTGTTGCTTTTCTCCTTCCCTGCTCGTACATACTAAACAATTAAGTTTACTTCTTATTAATATTTGAAATTATCAATACACACAGTAGAGAAACATCCCAAAACTTACTTCTCTGGGATCCAGGAGCTAAGGTTAAAAGCTGGGATCCAGCTTTCTGGGGTTAGCGACTACAGCAACTGAAGCCTGAGTAAAGTAATTATGATTGATGGCCAGCAGTATATATATTTAGAGTCAATTAACTCATAAATATTAAGAGCTTATCATGAAAGGTTTTTCTGTTTTGAAGCAAAGAACATTGCTCTATAGTGATAGATTATAGATTATACAGGTTACAGCGGAAAGGGAAATGCAAATAAATGACTGCAGATACAAAGTCTAGAGTCACCAGAAGGTTTGACTTTATGATGTAAGGATAGATTAGGAGTGCTCATAAGGGCACTATAACCATCTTTGGGGGGAGCAAAAGTGGAAATTTACTGATCAGACCTAAAACACTTAGGATAAAGACAAATTCTAGAGTGAAACATTTGAAGTGGATTCTTAGGCCACTTTTTCTGTATTTTTCTATTCTGCAAAAATTCATGATTTCTCATGAATACTCCTCCTCTCTCTCATTGCTCTAATAGCCTCTCTGTGGGTATGTGTATGTGCATGCACATGTTTCAATTTTAGACCACAACTGGCAGTGCTCAGGGATTTGCAGCTCTGGGATCAGGGTTCAGTCCTAGTGGGGCTCAGGGACTATAAAATTACTAGACATAGAGAGACCTGGGTTGGCTGCTTCAAGGAAAGTACCCTACTTGCTGTACTATTGCTCTGGCCCTTTCTAAGTGAATTATTTCCACCACATCAAGAGTGACCCTGAACAAAGCTTCCCCAACAACACCCCCCGCCCCAAAAATCAACTATTTCTCTTAAAAAAGGAAAACAAAACTTTACCCCCAGTACTCACAACAGCTGGGGGTCATCTGGTCAGGGAGAGATTACATGCGTGGGGTGCTTTGCAACTGGACCTTAGGATGGAGAAATTCTTTACCTAGGGAAAAATACAAAAGCTGGGACCAGAGACAGTAAGTGGGTACGAACTTGCCTTGCATGCAGCCAACCGAGATCAAGTCCCGGCATCCCTTATGGTCCCCAAGTACCACGAGCAGGAATTCCTGACTGCAGAGCCGAAAGTAAACCCTGACCACCATCAGATGTGGTACAAGAGCCAAACCAAAATGATAATAATGAAAAAGTTTCATTTGCAATCGCCACCCACCTGCAAGGACTGAGACATGGGTGGCCCCACCGCATTAGGACAGTCAAACAAAGGACAGAGGACAACTGGATTCCCTGCTGCAGTGGGGTTGGGGCCCCGCCCTTCTAAGTGAACCTGAAGGTGCCACACTAAGGATGCCAGGGCCAAACGCTCCGGACAGGGCCAAGCAAAGTCGGGTGCTGGAGGTTCGGGAGGGCTAAGCCCCGTCCTCTTCAAGTCCCGGATCCCCAGACCCACCGGACTCTGACCCTTCCAGGAGGTGGAGGAGATCTTGGCCAAGGGAAATCCCAGGATAACTTGTTCACACCTGCGACCCCTGTGCCTGTCACAGCCCCCACTGCACCGCCCAAAGCCTCTGGGTCCCCTGAAAGCTTTCGCCTTACCTCACCTCAGGAACCGCCTGGACATACTGAACAGTGGAAAGCAAGCGTAAAAGCACCCCCCAAGTTGGCGCAGCCCTACCACTCACAGTGCCAAGACGCGGGGCGCTCACCTGAGGCCACTTGCATTCTGCCACAAAATCGGCCTCACAGTTTCCTTGTCATGCCAGGTGCCAGTTCCTCCTCTACCCACGAGACCAATGGCGGCCAGAGCCAGGCAACTACAATTAGAACAGAAAGGATTTCTGAAGGGCCCGTCTATGACATCATTTCTGCTTCTGCCAGGAGCCTTAAAGGGCCATGGTCCAGATGCAGAGACCCTCTGTGCCCACCCAGGTGAATTCGTGCTGCAAGGAGGACGGACTGGATAAAGGAGTGGAGAGGTAGCTGCTAAAGTGTTTGCTCACACAGTGGGGGCCTGGGGATAAGAGGAAGACCCCTGATCCTGCACTGGCCAATATAACATTGAAACAATGATCTTACACACAGTCCATCAGGAAAATCACATGTGGGTTGATTCAAGGACAAACAGGCAGGTTGGTACAAGGCAACTGGCATTGAGTTGCGTGAGGAAGTCATCAAGACGGGGTGAAAGCAGTGGAAATGGCAGCCTTCTATGATCCTCAGATTCCTCCATGGAGCACAAAAAATTCCCTAGAGGCCCAGCCAGGGGACTCAGGAGTTCCGGAGTAACAGCACCCCCTGCAGGCAGGTAGCAGTACTGCCCCTGGGAAATATAGCCTGGAATGAGGCTCTGACATGGGGAAAGACTGGGACTTAGGGTAGACAAACCTTCAGCCACTCTCTTGCAGGGTGGACAAGGGCATGCACCTGTACACTCTGTCCAGGGGAACAAGGTCACTCCTGGGTCCAGATAAGCCTGAGGTACAGCCGTGCTCTGTCCTGCTGGACCTGGGCCCATCTGAGTCCTGATTTACTCTAATCCTGCATCAGCACATCTGCATGAGTCTCATCCTATACTCGCTCCTGTTGTGCAGGAAAATATTTGAAAACGGTGCAATCACCCAGGTTTATAGAAAATAAATCCAAATATCCAAGGCATTTATTTACTAAGGACCATAATATGTACTGTGCCTGTCATTTGGAACTTCTCAAGACTACTTATATTGTAAATATTCTATTTTGGGGGTGGAGTGGTCTTACTCTCAGCTGACCCAAGTACGATACTTGGCCACGCTGGGCCCTGGCTGCAGTGATCCCTGAGCTGAGTCAGAAGTAAGGGCAGAACACTACAGGGAGTGTCCAAAACTACAGCAACAACAGGACAACTATAAGAAAGCAAAACAAACAAACAAACAAAAATCATGTGCAAAGTAAAACTAGAGAGGAACATTTAAATAGTAAAAGAGTGGGTTCTTAAAACTCTGGTTTCTGGCATTTCCATAGTTTCCCAGAATCCTTATTATTCTCTTTTCTTGCAAGTACATGTTTTCCTGTGTGTGCAAGTGTGTATGTGTGTGTGTGTTTTTCTTTGAGCCATCACAAGCATTGCTCAGGGGGTATTCCTAACTCTGCACTCAGGGTTTCAATCCTGGAAGCTTTGGGGATCACTAGGATGCAGGGGACTGAACCCAAATTTATTGTGTCCAAGGCAAGTATTTGCTGTACTTTCGCTCTGCCCCTTCCTACATAAATTTCTTCCAAAAGTACCAGGAGTCCTATACAAAGTTCCCCCCCCCCCCCCACGCACAAATAAACAAGTATCTTCCTTCAAAAAAAAGGGAAAAATTTAAAAAACGACAACAAAAATCTTTACCCTCAGAATTTATCCCAATAGCCACGGGTCACCCGCTCAGGAAGAGATGAAGAGTGGAGGGTGCTTTGCAACTTAACATGAGATGAAACTTGTGATCTGAAAAAAAAAAAAAAACACCAATAGTGTTATTGGACAGACAATGAAGTCTGTAGGTCACTTGCCTTGACCCAGTAAATTCTCCCCGTACCTATGTCCTGCAGCAACACCAGCAGGAATCATACCTGAGCCCAGAGCCAGAAGTAGCCCTGAACATCTCTAAGGATGCCCCCTCCCCCCAACGCCCCCTAAAACAACCCCCAAACCAAAAACAGCCCCAAGAGAATATGTTCATTGGCAAACCCAGCCACCTGCAGGTCCACTGCCCCCGAATGTCACGAACCAACACGGCGGCAATGAAAATGATGTACAGCAAGGGGACCCTTATCATGGGGGGGGAGTGAGGGGGACTGCGGCTCTGCCCTTCAAATCTGGAGGTTCTACAGCTACGAGATTAGGGCCAAAGGCTACAATATGGGACTACCGGGAGGGTTGGGACAGCCAAGACCCCCGCACTGTGCAGGTCCAGCACCCCCGTGCTAAGCCCCTCCCCACCCGCTGCTGCCCCATCATGGAGATAGAGGCCATCAAGGCCTCAGTGGCCCCCAGGGACCACGCGCACACACCCGCAACACTGCGCCCCAGTACAGCCCCCACCTAGCCCCCCCAAAGCTCCCCGTCCCCCTAAAGCCTCCGCCATGCCTCAGGAACACCTGGATGTTGGGGAACAAGTGAGAAACCAGCGTGAAAGCGTCCCCCACGCTAACGCATTGCTCACAGTGCAGAGACAGAGAGTCACCCCTCTCCTACCCCAAAATCCGCCTTCAAGAACCGCTTCCAATCAGTTCCATGACGTCCTTCACCCAGGTAACAATGTTGGGACTGACTGAACCATCTCTGTCAGCAAGAATACAGGTACCAGGAAGGCCCTGTCTGTGATGTCACTTCCGTTTCCACCCGCAGCCTTAAAGGGCCAGGCTCCAAGTGCGGAGAGATCCTTTCGGGACACCCAGGGGATCCTGTGCGGCCTACGAAGATTCGAATCCCAGCATCCCATATGGTCACCCAAGCACCGCTAGGAATAATTCCTCCGGGCATAGCCAGAAGTACTCTGTGTGTATCGCCAGATGTAACCCAAAAGGCCAAAAAAATGAATAAAATAAAATTTGAGATAACAAATTTGCAATATTAATATCAATAGGTGGAGAAAACAAATTCATGTGAACATTGTTATATCTGGTTTTAGGGTTGGTAAGACTGTCTCTTTAATTTTTAAAAGCTTTTGTTGCTTCAAGAGGTTTTTCCTTTTATATTTGGTACTTATTTAGTCACTTTCCTACTGTCTTCCATAACCAAGACTGCTATTTACAAGTTAACATACTGTGAAGTTTAAATGCCGGGACACTGGCATAACTATAGCCCTGGTGATAATCACCGAGTACCTTTCCCTTACAGGATGATGTCACGGGAAGCTTGTCATGCTGGATTCTTAGCTTCTGGGATGCACTTTTGTAACCCCCTCCTAACCTTCCTGGTCTAAATAAAACTCATCTTCCCTAGGGGGATTGTTCTAAACTTGGGGACAGTTGTTTGGGGTCAACTCATCCCATGTGCATTTTACAAAGACTACAAAGGCTAGAGAGGCACACAAAGGCCTTCCTACATTTACAAACATGAGCTTTCCCTCCAGTTTGTATTTTCCTATGGATCGTAAGAAGAGTTGAGGGTTGAGTGAAGGCCTTCACACATTCCTCACATATGTAAGACTTCTCTCCAATATGAATTTTCCTATGCATACTAAGGCGTGAATGTAGAGCAAAGGCCTTTTTAACATGTATGGGGTTTCTCTCTGGTATAAAATTTTCTGTTTAGTAAAATATCAATTTTGAATGAAGGCCTTCCCACAGTCCTTCCATATGTAAGCTCTCTGACATATGAATTTTTCTGTGATCACTAAGGCTAGAGGACATAATGTAGGCCTTCCTGCTTGTCTTACATACATAATGTTTCTTTCCAGTATGAATGTTCTTATATGTAAAAAGGAGTGAGAGGTAAGTGAATGCCTTCCAACAGTCTATATATATATACATATACATATACATATATATACATACATATACATATACATATATATACATATATATGCCAGAGGTAAGTGAATGCCTTCCAACAGTCTATATATATACATATATATACATATATATATACATATATATGGATTCTCTTCAGTGTGCATTTTCCTGTGCTTAGTAAGTAAAGGTCTTCTCACAGTCCTTACATGAGTAACATTTCTCTACTGCATGAATTTTCTATGCACAGAAAACCCTGAGAAGGAAATAAAGGTCTTCAAGCATTCCTTATCCTTACATGAATAAGGTCTCTCTAAATGAATTTTCCTATGCATACTAAGTCTTGAGGTCTTCCCATATTCCTTGGATGAATAGTGTTTCTCTCCTGTATGAATTATCCTATGTGTGATCTGGTATGAGGATAGATCTAAGTCTTCCAACATTTTTTACATGTTTACAATTTCTCTCCTGTGTGGATATTCAGGTGATGATATTTGTGTGGTACCTGACTCAAATTGTGTCCGTGCTGCTAACAGCCCTGGGATTTTTCCCATCTGAAGAATTCCTGCCTGTCTCAGAATCCCCACAGTGATGCAGGCACCACTGCTCACTCGAGCCTGTCACAGTGCACAGGATCAGAGACATTCCACTGAGGCTGGTTGCTTCCCTGGAGAATAGCAGAGGAGGTTTACAATTATTTCTTGATTTCTTGAGGGTCTCCATGTCAAAAAAAAAAGTCAAACCCTGCAGGTTTGATGTCTAACATTTCCACCATGGAAATACAATTATTGACACATATATGGCTTTTCCTGGAATGACCAAATAGTTTTGCAAGACGTTCATGCAAAATTGACAGAAGTGTTGTTATTAACATGTGTCCATTTTTTTTTCTCAACTCAACGAAGAACAAATTAAGTGGAAATTATTTCTATACAGAAAAAGGAAGCACCACTTTCAAGAAAATAAAAATACACCCGAATCTGGGTTCAGTTGTAGGTCAGTATGGAGCTCGGGATGCTTGTACGAAGGCAAGGTTGAGTCCCCACAAAGCTGAGAATGCAGGGGCCATTGAAATCACCTAACCTAATTGAATCAATGTCAGGATCAATGAGGATTTTGAGTTTTGTTATGTTTATAAGTTGGGACCGTGTCACATGAAACAATGCTTTGCAACAGGCACTTAGGAAGCAGAAATTCTTGACCTAGAAATAAGACATAAAAGTTGGGATGAGAGACAGTAAAGTGGGTAAAGGAATTTGCGTTGCACGTTGCCAACCCAGATCAATCCCTGACATCCCATATGATCCCCGAGTACCATCAACAGGAATTCCCAACTGCAGAGCCAAAAGTAAACCCTGAGCATCTCCAGATATGGTACACAAGCCAAACCAAAAAAATAATGAAGGGGCTGGAGGAAAAGCAGAGCCGGCACAGCATTTACCTTGCATGTGGCCAACCCAGATTTAATTCCCAGCATCCCACCTGGTCCCCTGAGCATCACCATAAGTAATTCTTGAGTGCAGACCCAGGAGTAACCCCTGTGCATCGCCGGGTGTGACCCAAAAATAAATAAATGAATAAATAAATAAATATGTGAAAAGAAAAAAGAAAAGAAAAAAATTCACTTGCAAATGTCACCCACCCACAGGGAATGAGCCACTGGGTCGCCTTTTCCCATCACAACAGCCAATCAAAGCACAGAGGTGAATTGAGTTTTCTGCTGCAAGGGGGCTGGGGCCCTGCCCTTTGAAGTGAATCTGAAGATTCTACACTAGTGATGCCAGGGCCAAAGGCTCTGGAAACAGCCAAGCTAAGCCCAGTGCTGGCAGGTTTGAGAGGGCTAAGCCCCGCCCTGTGCAGGTCCCTCAGTCCAGCACCCACCCACCTCTGAGCCGTCCCAGAGCTGGAGGCGATCCTGGCTAAGGGGACTTTCCCACAATCACTTGCTCACACGTGCGAACCCTGCACCTTGGCACAGGCCCCACTCCACTGCCTAAAGCCTCTGGGTCCCCCTAAAGCCATTGCCATACCTCAGGAACCTCCTGGATATCAGGAATGAATGAAAAACAAAGGTGAAAGTGCCCCCAAGCTGGACCAGCTCTGCCACTCACAGTGCAGGCGACTGGGAGGCCGCTAGTATCCTGCCACAAAATCAGCCTCCACAGTCCCCCTGTATAAAGAGCCGCAAATTCCTCCTCTACCCACCAGACCTGTGGCAGCCTGAGCCAGGCAACCATGACTAGAATAGAAAGGTTGCTGAAAGACCAGTTCTGTGACATCACTTCCGCACCCGCCAGGATCCTTAAAGGGCCATAGTCCAGATGCAGAGAGACCCTCTGTCCCCATCTAGGTAAATTGGTGCTTTAAGGGGTCTGGACTGGATAAAGTAGTGGAGAGGCAGCTGCTGGAGTGGTGGGTCACACAGTGGGGGGCTGAGGTAAGGACAAGAGCCCTGATCCTCTACTGGTCAGTCAACCACTGAAATAATGCTCTCACAAACAGTCCATCAGGAAAAAAAAAAACATGTGGGTTGATTCAAGGTCACACAGGCAGGTTGGTACAAGGCAATTGACACTGAGTTTCATGAGGAAGTAATCAAGATGGGGTGAAAGCAGTGACTCTGAAGCCAGCCCTGGAGATGCAGAGAGGAACTGGCCTAGTACCAGCTCAGAGAGCTGGACAGACACTGGAAAGGGGAAAAGCCTAGTAAGACCATAAGAGAGCACTCTCCAACCAACATGCTACCTCTTGAAAATGCCTGACTAGTAGACTCTTGCCTACAAGAAAAACCACAAGAGGTAGTTTCAGAAATACACTTTCAAATCCAAAGTATGGACAAGAGGGATATTACAGTGGAGTGGACGCTTGCCTTGTATGTGGTCAATCTGGGTTCAATCCTCATAATTCCAAATGGTGCCCTGAGCACCATCAAAGTGAAAATCAAGGAGTAAGCTCTACACACTGCCAGGTGTGTACCACCAACAAACATTATATATATATATATATATATATATATATATATATATATATAGCGATAGCACAGTGGGTAGGGTTTTTGCCTTGCAAGCGGCCAACATCTACCGAGAGTATCTCGCCTGCACAACAAAGCCTGGCAAGCTACCCGTGGTGTATTCAATATACAAACACAGTAACAAAAAGTCTCAAAATGGAGACGTTACTGGGCCTGCTCGAGCAAAATAGATGAACAACGGGAGGAAAGATTTTTTGACATATATATAATATATGGAATATTTGTATTATACATAATGTATATCATATAAATTACATCACGGATCATGGTCCTCCCATTGTTCATCGATTTGCTTGAGCAGGCCCAGTAATGTCTCTATCATGAGACTTGTTGTTACTGTGTTAATCATATCGAATACATCACGGGTAGCTTGCAGGGCTCTGCCGTGAGGGCAAGATACTCTTGGTAGCTTGCCAGCTCTTCGAGAGGGGCTGAGGAATCGAACTTGGGCCGGCCATGTTGGCTGCGTGCCAGGCAAATGCCCTACACGCTGTGCTATTGCTCCAGCCCATAAATTACATATATATCAAATTTATATCTATGTACATGTATGTACACATAAAAACTTAGAGTATATTCCGACCCTAAGAATGGAGGATAATAGGCAGCAAACCATTCTGGTCACTTTGGAGCCTTTTATGACCTTTAAACAGATCTGAATCCTTTTTATCATTGGGGTGACTATGAGATTGATGGAACTTTGCTAATTCCAAATAGAATGCTTATTTTATTTCTCTGATAATATTGAACTGACGGGTGGGATCCAGGAACTTGACCAACCTTGTGAGTAATCACAGGAAAATGGAAGGGCCTGTTGGGATGTGGGGTGCCTGGGGAGTGTTGGGATGTGGAGAACTGACCCATATTCCCAACATTTGTCAGACATTTGAATCAAGGAGCCCGTTCCATCCTTTCAAACATCTTTCTACGCACAGTAAAGTTCATTTAAACTGTTTCAAATAGGGACCAAAGAGACAGGACAGCAGGGAGGACATTTCTCTTGTATTACCTTTTTTTTAACGGGAAAATACTTTATTTTCACAACCAAAGCAGAAAAGATGCCTTATGAGTAAAAGACAGGAAAGATATTCCATGTTTTACAACATGAAAACTTTTTTTATAATTATAAATAATTAGGGCTGGAGCGATAGCACAGTAGGTAAGGCATTTAGCTTGCACACAGCCAACATGGCGGACCCGAGTTCGATTCCTCTGCCTCTGTCAGAGAGCCTGGCAAGCTACCGAGAGTATCTCGCCCGCATGGCAGAGCCTGGCAAGCTACCCGTGACGTACTTGATATGCCAAACACAGTAACAACAAGTCTCATGAAGGAGACGTTACTGGTCTCAGTTGAGCAAATCAATGAACAACGGGAGGACCATGACCGTGATAAATAATATAGTCTCTGGGTCTTGGTCGTTGATGGGATTACATGGCGCCAGGGGGCCAGTTGGTGGTTGTGACCCCTGCCTTCTGGAATTTGGAGGATCTGGGAGGAGGATGCTCAGCCCCGATCCGAGAAGGCTTGGAGATCTCAGTCCCGGGACCCGCATGCCTTTGTTCCTCTGCCAGTACCTTCCTGCGTGTGGAGAGTGGTATCAGCATGGTGGTGGCTGGATCTGGACGTCTTTGGCTGCAGGATCCCTGGTCGGGGCGGGGAGGGAAACTCAACCCATTCCCCTCCAAGGGGCCCTGGCGAGGACAGCCAGGCGTGGGGGCAGGAGACTCTGTGCTGTTCTCTTCTGGGAGCTGGGTTTTATAGTCTCTGGGTCTTGGCCGTTGATGGGATTACACGGTGCCAGGGGGCCAGTTGGTGGGTCTGACACTTGCCTACTGGAATTTGGAGGATCTGGGTGGAGGATGCTCAGCCTAGATCCTGAGCAGTCTTGGAGATCTCAGCCCCGGGACCCGCATGCCTTAATAAAACCCAATCAAAGGACAGACAACAACGGGGGGTGGGGGGTGGGGGGGTTGGGCCCTGCCGTTTGAAGTGAATCTGAAGTTTCTACACGAGTGAGTGATGCCAGGGCCAAAGTGAATCTGAAGTTTCTACACGAATGAGTGATGCCAGGGCCAAATGCTCTGGAACGGGCCAGAGCAAATTCCCATGCTGGGAGAGTCGGGACAGCCAAGCCCTGCCCTCTGCATGTCCCACAGACCCCGAGCTCAGCCCCTGCACTCAGCCCCACACCCACCTGCTGCTGACCATTCATGCAACTGGAGGTGATGGTGGCCAAAGGGGACCCCATGATCACCCCCACACACCGCAACCCCTGCACCCCCTAAAGCCTCTGCGTTCCCCTAAAGCATCCCTCATGCCTCAGGAAATGGCTGATATCAGAAATGAGAGAAAAACAAGAACAAAAGGGCCCCCCAAGCTGGAGGGGCCCTGGTGCTTACAGGGGGGGAGAACGGGAACCACTGTGCGCACATGAACCGCCACTCGCTTCCTGACAAAAAAAATAGGTCTTCACAATTCCCCTTCTATGAAGGGCCGCCATTTCCTCCTCTACCACCAGACCAATGGCGGCCTGATCAGGCAACCACAATGGGAAGAGAAAAAATATCCGAAGGTCCCTGGCCTGGGAAGCCACTTCCACTGCTGTGGGAACCTGAGCCTTAAAGGGCCCTTGTCCAGATGCAGAGACCTTTTTTGCCCACCTAGGTGAATCTGTGCTTCAAAGGGGATGGACTGGATAAAGGTGTAGAGAGGTGGCTGTGGAGAGTGGTGGGTCACACAGTGGGGGTGGGGATAAGAACCTCTGATCCTGCACTGGTCAGTCAAACAATGACCCAATGGTCTCACACACAGTCCATCAGGAAAAACACAGCTGGGGTGATTCATGGTAAAACAGGAAGGTTGGTACAATTCACCAAGTGCTGAGTTTCTTTGGGAAGTAATCAAGATGGGTTGAAAGCAGTGACTGCAAGCCAGCCCTGGAGATGCAGGGAGGGACTGGACTAGCAGCAGCCGAGAGAGCTGGACAGACACTGGAAGAGGAGGAGAGGCTGGTAAGAACATCAGAGAGCACTGTATGATCAACACACTACCCCTTGAAAACCCCGAAACAGGGCACTCTTACCTACAAGGAAAGAATCAGAAGCACAATTTTAAATCCAGACCACGGGGCAAGAGGTTAGTACAGTGGCTTCGGCTCTTGCCTTGCATGTGGTCAATTTGGGTTCAACCCTCAGAATTCCAAATGGTCCCCTGAGCACCATCAAAGTGCAAAGCCAGGAGTAGGTCCTGAGCACTGCCAGGCTGCACCAAAATCATATATTCCGACCCTAAGAATGATGGATAATAGGCAGCAAGCCATTTTGGTTACCTTGGAGCCGTTTTTGTCCTTTAAACAGATCTGAATCCTTTTTATCATTCTGGTGACTACTACTTTGAGCGGACTTTGCTAATTCTAAATAAAACACTTAATTTTTTATGTAATATTATTGAACTTGTGGGGGGAATCCAGGAACATGACCAACCTTGTAAGTAATCATAGGTAAATGGAACAGCCTTCTGGGATGTGGGGAGCTGACCCATATGCCCGGCATTTGTCAGACATTTGACTCAAGGGGCCCATTCCATCCTTTCCTGTCTTTCTAAACACAGAAATGTTCATTTAAACTGGTTCCAATAGGGACCCAAAAGTAGGTACAACAGACAGGACATTTACCTTGCACCGGGTTTAACAGGGTTCCTGGAGTACCACCAGGTGTAATCTCTGAGTATTTCAGGATATGACCCAAAAAGATGGGAAAAACAAAGTTTAAAATTTAAAAGCAAACTGTCTTCACAGCACTCCATTTAAGAACCTTGCCAGGGCCATTTAACTAAGATGACACTTTCTGAAACATTTATCCTTTGTATTACATAACGCTAAGCAGTACCTGAACACATGGGAGGCAGAGATGGCATGGGGGAAGGAGCTGGTGACACACATCCCACCGGGACTCCAACCACGGTAACCCATAATAATCCTGAGTCCCCCAGGTATGGATGACTGAGCTGAGAGCAAGGACTAGGACTCAGCTGGGTGTGGCTCCAAAGAACATGAATCAGGAACCCCTGAAGAACGAAGGTGTGGCTGTTTCTCTTCTATAATCTCCCAAACCAAGGGCCTCAAAGTCAAGTCACAGGGGCTGGAGCGATAGTCCAGGGGGAGGGCTTTTTCCTTGCATGGGGCCAGCCCAGTTTCAATCCCTGCCATCCCATATGGTCCACAGGCATTGCCAGGAGTAATTACTGATTGTGGAGGCAGGAGTAACATCTGAGCATCACTAGGTGTGAATCAAAAAGCAAAAAAAAAAACATGTCTATACAGAGTCACAACAAAGAATACACCAGGGGTGAGCCTTGACAGCCCTGAGCGAAGGAAATTTTTTTTTTCCCTTTTAATTCACATTCCTCCTGGCTTTCATCAGAAAATCCAAAAAGTACATGTTAACATCCACATCAAGTTTAAATTGCAGAACCCTGGCATAGACTTTCCCTTATAGACTGACATCACAAAAACTTTGTTACACACTAAGGGATTATTTCCTTCCTGGCTGCACTTTTGTAGCACAGCATCTCATGGTACAAAGAAAACAGACTTTACCAAAGGGGCCTGTTTTGACATTAAAATAACATTAAAAATTTTTATTACAGCATTGAGTAGTTGCTACCCCTAACTCTGTGGGATAGGGAATAAAGCCTGTGGGAGATGGGTGAAGAGAGGGATAAAGAGCAGTCGGAAACTGGTATAGGTGTGCAGGAGAATGGAATAAAGAGCAAATGATGACTGTGAGTCCACAAAGTAAAATATGTGGGTGCAGTCAGTCCACAAAGTAAAATGGGGGTCCCTTCCCAACAGAGACAGAGAGACAGGGAGATAGAAAACCACACTCTAAAATGGCCCGTTTAATGCAGAACAGCTACCATAACTTATAGAACGTCTGAGGAGGCATGAGCTAAGGACATAGTAGTGACTGTTCATTTACACAGATAAACATTTGGCAGAGGAAATTCTCAGGGAGAGATTCACTCAAAGAGACACTCTGTCTCCCAGGGACATCTACATTGCTTTTATCTTTTCATCTAGTTGGATGAGTTATCAATACTTGCAGTTGTTTGGATAAACACAGTAAGAGACAAAGATCCCAACACTTAGTTCTCTTGGCTTTGAGAGCAAATAAGGATTTTAACACTTAATTCTCTGGGCTCTGAGAGCAAGCAAGGCTTTTACTGTAAATCCTAGACTAAGTCCTCAGGCCTGTTCAGCTTGTCCTTCCCCATGGGGCTCCTGTCTCTAACGTTGTAACAGTTTGCATCAAGACAATGCATATCTGCTTTCTAGAATGTTCCATTTTGGAACCCGAGTAGTTTTGCCACTTGCCCCGGGTCCATCCAAGTCTCACGGCAGAACGTCCCTTTTGGGGTGTTAGGAACTACAGTAACTGAATCCTGAGTCAAGTAATGATGACCAAGCAATTATGCCCAGGAGTAAATAACTTCAGAGTCAATCAACTCCCAAATATTAGGAACATAGCATTGATGGTCTTTCTGTGTTTAACCAAATACATTGTTGCATGAATGTAGGCTGAATGTAGCCTGCCCACACGGCAGAGTCTGGCAAACTCCCCATGGCGTACCCAATATGCCAAATACCAGTAACAATGATGGGTCTAATTATCCTAAAGAGCCTTGAATATAATCTCAGGGCTAGGATGAAGGAGACGTTACTGGGACCTGCTTGAGGCAATCGACGATTAACAGGATGATTTGTGATTGTGATTTGTGATTGTTGCATAGTAAAAACATAAAAACCTAAAGGAGAAATAGAAAAGCAGGTACAAATACACAGCACTTCAACTACAAAGCAGTACAGATACGAAGTTGAGAATTACCAGAAAGTTTTGGCTTATAAGTAATCAAGACTGACTTGGGGAACTGAGACAATGAGAGGTAAAATACAAAGAAAAGGTTAAAGATAAACTTTAACTAAATTAGGGATGTTAGCAAGGACATGATTAGCTTCTCTGGGAGGAGCAAAAGGGGCAATTCAAGATGAAGCCTAAAACATTGTTAAGTTAATATCCAGCAGATCACCAAAAGCCTGGGCCTGTTTCCTTCTTCGATTCTCTGTCACCCTTCACCGGCCAGGGTGGGGAGACTAATCATGGCCACCAAATGCACATAGCATATTCTCCATGGTCCACGGTCCTCCCGTTGTTCATTGATTTGCTCAAGTGGGCCCAGTAACGTCTCCATCATGATACTTGTTGTTACTGTGTTTGGCATATCGAGAACATCATGGGTGGCTTGCAAGGCTCTGCCGTGTGGGCGAGATACTCTCAGTAGCTTGCCGGGCTCTCCCAGAGGGGCGGAGGAATCGAACTCGAGTCGGCCATGTTGGCTGCGTGCAAGGCAAACACCTTTCTGCTGTGCTATCACTGCAGCCCTTTATCGCTCCAGCCCTTTTCCAGCACACAGCACATACCCAGACATTATTTGAACACAACTCTCAGTACTCAGTGTAACAGCTGCATTTTGCCCTGATCAGGGAGAGATGAAGAGTCAGGGTGCAATTTTAACTTGATTTTAGGGTACAGAAATTCTACATGCTAGAAAAAACAACAATGTGGAGCCAGAGATAGCAAGCTGGGAGGGGCGCTTCCCTTGCTGACCCAGATTGATACTCGGCATCTCTCGTGACCCCTAAAGATGAAAAAAAATTAATTGCAGAGTGCTGCTCCTGAAGTAAAACCCGAGCTTGCATAGATGTGCCCAAAAAAACCAAAAATACCCCCAAAGTAAATTTTCATTTGCAAACCGCAACCACCCCTAGATCCACGCACACAGGATGGCTCTGGACATCCAGGCCACTAATGAATAGTGACCCAGGGCTACATTGTCATTTGCCATTGGGGAGCTACCTTCCCTCCACCCCGACCCCTCAAAAATAAACAGGCCTTTTATAGTTTTGGAGGCACCAACGGCGATAAGGACGAGAAACTTCTGACTCTGCACTCAGGCACCCGTCCTGGTGGAGCTCAAGACAGAACTTGGTGGGCCAGATGCAAAGCAAACGCCCTAACCACTGTGCTATCTCTCCGGTACTCTAAGAGAATCTGCGGGTTTTGTAGCATTGAGGTCCAGGCCAAGGCGTCCAGGGCAGCACCCAGCGCAGTCCCGTGCTGGGAGGGTCAGGACGGCCCAGCCCCGACGCTCTGCAGCCCCCGCGCTCAGCCCCGCGCCCACCCGCCACTGCCCCACGGGGGAGCTGCAGGGGATCCACAGAACCACGCACTCACACCCGCGAGCCCTGCGCCCCGGCACAGCCCCCACTGCACTCACCAAAGCTCCGCGTCACCCACCAAATCCCGTCACGCCACAGGAACCGCCAGGATATCGGGAAACGGCTGAAAAAGCGGCCTCCAAGGTGGCCTGGCCCCGCCCCTCCGTGCAGAGACCGGGAGGCGCCGGGAGGCCGCTAGTGTGCTGCCACGAAACCGGCCTTCACAGACCCCTTCCACGCGGGACAGCCACTTCGCCCCTCACCTGCAGTAAGAAATGGAGGCTGATCAAGCTTCTTGCAGGCAAACACCTAAATGCCCTGCTGTGATGTCACTTCCGTTTCTCCTAGCAGCCTTAAAGGGGCAGACACCAGCTGTGCAGAGAACAACTAGGAAAATGCAGGTAAATGTGTAAGGCTGGCTGGCTGGCTGGCTGGCTGGCTGGCTGGCTGGCTGGCTGGCTGGCTGGAGTGATAGCACAGTGGATAGGGTGTTTGCCTTGCACACAGCTGATCCAGGTTCAATCATCTGCATTCTATATGGCCTCCCAAGCAGGGCCAGGCATGCAGAAGAGCCAGGAGTAACCCTTGAGCACCTCTGGATGTGACCAAAAAGAAGAAAATAAAGTGCACTGTAGTGGAATGGGCTCACATAAAGGAGTGAAGAAGAGGTAGCTTCAGTGTTCAGTCACAAAGTGGGGGTCTAGAGATAGAAGTCACCTAATCCTGTATTACACCCTTACTCTGAAGCCAGCCATGAAGATGCAGATAGAAACTTGTCTCATAACAACCCAGAGAGCCAGAGAAACCGTGGAACAGGAGGAAAGGCTTCTACCCCTTAACAACATGAGATCAGTGGACTCATGCCTATAAGGAAAACCCCAAGAGGCAGTTTCAGAAACAATATTTCAAACCAACAGTGGCTGAGGGGTAGTACAGTGGGTTGCCCACATACCTTGAACTCGGTCAACCGGAGATAAGTCCCTGACATCCCCAATAGTGGCCGTGAACCACCAGGAGTAACCCGTAAGTACTGTCGGATTTCCCCCAAAACGAAAATACATAATTAAGTACATAATACACAGCATACAGATGAACCCCCATCATGGAGGTGTGCATAGGGCTTAAGGCATCAAACCACACTGGTCACTTTGCAGCCTGGCTTGGCCTTTTGCACAGATCTACATGGTGTTTACCATTTTGGTGAATATTAGATTCTTAGTATTTTACTGCTTCCAAAGTAAAAGTCTCAAAACTTTTATCCTCAATGTTTGTGTACAGCGAATGGAAACCTGAATACAAGGTGTGCAGATATGCTATAGCGAATGAAGTGCTTTCTTGCATGTGGCTGACCTGGACAAAATTATGGACAGCACAGCGGGATGTGGCTCCCAGATCAGAACACAGAAGGGCCTGAATAATGGAGGTTTGGCTGTCTATTCAATGTCAAAAGGGTTCACTGCTTCATCGTAGTTGATGAGCCCCTGCAAACCTGGCCTCTGAGCCAAGCCAGAGTCACAGCAAAGAATAAAACCATGGTGATTCTTGACATTATCCAGCAAAATGCAATTTTGTACCTATTTAATTCGTATTTATTTCCATCCACCTTGCTCTATCACTAAGAACCATTATTTACCAGTTAACTTACTGGGAAGACCAAATGCCAGGACACTGTCATAACCATGGTCCAGGTGATAATCAGCAAGTACATTTCACTTATGGTATTAGTATCACAGGAAACTTTCACATATACCAGGATTATTTACCTCCTTACTGTACATTTGTATCAATCCCCCACCCACTTGTTGAAAATAAAATTGTTTTACCTAAGGTTCATTTTCTGACTCCAGCCATTGTAATTATGGAAGTGATTGATCCAGAATAACTTTTTTTCATTTTTTTATAATTTTATTTATATATAAATATATATAAATATATATATATATATATAATATATGGAGTATTTGTGGGCTGGAGCGATAGCACAGCAGTAGGGCATTTACCTTGCACGCAGCCAACATGGCCGGCCCGAGTTCAATTCCTCCAGAGATGTGATTCATCTCTGTCAGCGCAAGGCATTCCAGGGTTGAAGCCTTCAGTGATCTCCTGGCTGGAAGGAGGAGCTCTGAGACACAGGAGGAGAGGCGTGTGTGCAGGTGAGTGTCTGAGGACCCTTCCTGGCTGAGTTCTGGGCACTGTGGGGGTACCCCGAGTGCAAGTGACAAACACTGCTGACCCCGGGAGCCTTGAACTACTGGATCCAGGCCTCTGTGCTGTGCTCACACTGCTCTTCACTTGTCTGGACTCTCCCTCAATTATGATCCTGCACTTTAGTTTCTTGGCGTTGTTATCATTTATCCTGATGTGTTGGTGCATACGATTCACAGCCCTTGGTGTCCCGCCCCTCCACCCCCCGCCCACAGTCTGTACATTAGCAGCCTGGCTGGACAGCCTACATTGGTCGGGTGCCTGCAAAATATCTTTCGCCTTTTTCTGTAAATAGTGAATGAGTGATCCTGTAACAAAGCTAGTTTGGGCCTGAGTAATAGTATAGTGGGGACTGTGCTTACCGTGCACTTGGCCGACCTTGTACAATAACATGCATCCCATATGTGTCCCGAACATCACAAGGTCTGGTCAAAAAGTAAAACCTGAACATCTTGTGTGGATTGACATGCTGCTCACACCCATCATCTAATCAGATATTCTGTTTGCTGTGGGAATGTTTGGATTGTAAGAACCAAGAAGATGTCCTCCACCCACACTGCCTCATTCAACTACATTTCTTTCAATGAATTCTTACACTGTGTACTGCATTTGATTTCAGAACTCAAACCGCAGATTCAGGATTTGACACTGCAGCAATTTGATATGGGAATGGTGTCATTGAGTATGAGTGAGCTGGTAAAATTTGGAACAGATATTATGCCAACAGGATACTCAGTGGACCAAGTGTGTGATTTTTAAAGTGGAGGACTGGACACTACAGAGAAGAAATCTAGAGACTACTGCTTGGTGTTGAGGCCCTTAGCTTCAGTGAGTGGTGAAATCACTGCTCAAAACCTAAAGAAATTTCTATTTTTTTCCTGAATCAAACACTTGATGTTTCATTTGATTGAACCTGGAAAATTGTTTCAAAATAACTACTTTGGGGCGGGAGCAGTAGTACAGTGGGTAATGACCCTATGGGGTGCCAGGGGCCCACTGCTGATCTTGGATTTTGTTTTGTTTTGGGTGATTTTGAAGAGGATGAGCCACACCTAGTGATTCTCAAGGGTTACTCCTAGCTCTGCACTCCAGCATTGCACCTGGTATTGCTGGGGGACCTGTGAAATGGCTGTGGCCACCAGCCCTAACCATTGTCCCTGGCCTGATATCCTTCTTGTTCCTCCATTATGCTGCTTTGTTTTCTTCCGTATTTATTTTTGTGCCACATTGGAGGCGCTCAGGACTTCATTTTGGCTCAGTCCTCTGGGTTCACAACTGATGTCATCAGTACCCCCGGGATGTGCGGGCCCCATAAGTGCTCTGGCAGCTACAGTGACTCAGTCCCAGGACATGTGTTTCACCTCTTTTGTCTTTTCTGCTCTGGAGAGCCTTGCCTGCTGTGTCACACAGTCACATTCACACGATGTTGTGCACAATTCCAGGGATGCTCTGGTCCCAGGGAGATGGAGCAGAGGATCTTTGGGACTGAGTCACTACTTTCCGAGACAGATTTGTGACAAAACTGAACCAGGATTTCTGAGTCCTACAGGCACATATGTTACACAGAGTTCTGAGTACCTCGCTGAACATTGAGTTTCCCTTTTCATTCCTAGGACAAGAGTTGCGTGTATGGGGGGATGCTTAGTATTTGGGGCCACATCTAGGATCACTTTATTGGTCTCTCTGAGTTTGTGTTCAGTTGTTACTCTTCAGTGCTCACTAGACTAGTGGTGTTGTGTTTGGCCCTGGGGTGTCTGTGTGTAAGGCTGACACCTAACAGGAACTTTGTACTATAGAATTCTCACATTTTATCAGATCCAGCTTCCGTAGAATGATTTCTGGGGCCTGTCAGCCAGGAATTTTGAGTGGAGGCTCGTTCTTCCTGAGAGGAGACACCCTGAGCTGAATGCTTCTAGGTTCCTGGTGGTTTCCTACTCACTGCCAAGGGAATGGGCTGGGGATGGACCCTGACTTCTGTTCCTGTATGTCTCCTGACTGAGGATGCGGTGACCTGTACTCATGTGGCCATAACCCTCACCCCAGGAGTGGATGTGCTTGGCCATATATTAGAGAAAGCTTTATAGGGACGTGATACTGGAGACCTATGAACATCTGCGGGCCATCAGTGAGAGCTGCGTGGGAGTGTGTGCCAGGAGAGACCTGTAAGGCATCTTGAGGACTGGACAGGGGCTGTGTTGCCATTACTCTGATATTTGACAGCTGTGCATTTCGCTGTTTCTCTATGTCCTTTCCTTTTCTCTGTTTTTGTTATTGGGCAACACCTCATGATGCTCAGGGGTTACCAAGGCCCTTTACTCAGTAATGACTTTAGGTGGGCTTTTGGGTCAATCTGAGATACAGGGCATTGAACCAGATCAACCACATGCCAGCGAAGCATCCTCCACATTGTACTGTCGCTCAAGCTCCTGTAAAAGGGTCGTTCCATTGCTAAATTAACTTCTTGTACTACCCTTCACTTCAATGCGTTTGCTTTGGTTTTGTTTTGGGGCCACAGTCCACATTCCTTCTGGCTCTGTGATGAAGGATCGCTCATAGCAGTGCTCAGGGGACCTTGGCTGTGCTGTGGATTAACCTGGTCAGCAGCTAACGAGGCTGGTACCTTAATCTTTGTACTACTGCCCGTGACCTGCAACTTCATTTATTACTTTTTTTTGTTTTGACTTGGTTTGCGTGCTAAACCCGGTAATGCTCAGAGATTATGCCTGGTTATTATTGAGGAATTTCTCCCGACAGTGCTCTGGAATCCATATGGATGCCAGGGATAAAACTGTATGTGTGTATCAGGCACTTGCCCACCGTGCTGGACTATCATTCCAGCAACTAGTTCACTTCTTTCTTAGAGCCTCACCCCATCAGTCTCTGCTCTATTTCACTACTTGGGGTCACTTCCATTAGTTCATGGGAGACTTCAGAAGGACCCAAATTTCACTCTTGAAATGAAACTTGGGTCTTATGTCCCTGATATCCACCAATCAGAGGTATATGGAAAGTGGAGATTCTGTTCATGCCTTTTCTGTAATTTCACTTCTTTTATTAGGACACATGGAGTTGTCCTAGTAAGTTGTCACTTTTTTCCTTGTCACTAATCCGTACATTGTCTCTGTGGAAGCAGGGCATTCTGAGGTGGAGTCTGGGTGATCTTCTGGCTAGAAGGAGGAGCCCTGAAGTCGGGGAGGAGAAGCGTGTGTGTGGGTGTGTGTCTGAGAACAATCCCTGGCTCGAGCCCTGGGCACCGTGTGGGTGCCGAGTGTGTGTGTGAAACGTACTGCTGACCCCGGGAGCCTCAGGCTCCTGGATCCAGGCGTCTGTGCTGCCTCATGCTGCCATTCCCTCCCCAGGACTCTCAATCACAGAATGATCCTCACTTTGCTTTCTTGACTTTGTCACCTCATGTGTCAGGAGTGCAGAATTACGCAATGGTTTCTCGGTGCTCAGTCCCCCTGCCTTATCAGCCTTGCTGTACAGCCTGCAATGTCAGGTCTCTTTCCAGGCACAGCTGGATGCTCTGCCCTCACTGTCATGCTTATCTTTTTTTTCTTTTTGGGTCACACCTGGCTATGCTTTAGGGTTAGTCCCAGATCTGCACTCGGGAATTGTTACTGTCAGTGTTCAGGGGAGAATAATGGATGCTGGGAATCAAACCCGGGTCAGTCACGTGCAAGACAAATGACTTACCCACTGTGGTATCAGTCCAGCCCTGTCATGTTATCTTTGCCATCGGATAATTAGCATGGCTTTTCATAATATCAACAAAATGATTTTGTTTTTGTTTTGGGCCTGAAATACTCAGCTGTTTTTCCTGGTTGTTCACAGGGGTTAATTTGGGTGGTGCTCAGGGATCAGCCCCTGTCAGCCTCTTAGAAGGCAAATGCCCTAACTGCTGTTTTCTTCTACCCACTAAGGAATATTTTTGAATTTATGTTTAAATATTGAATGAGGGGGCACATAACAAAGCTAAATGGAGCTGAGAGATAGTACACACAAGTGTGCTTCCCTTGCACAGAGCCAACCCAGGTTGAAACTGGACATCACATATGTTCCCCCAGTCATCACTGGGTCTGGTCAAAAATGAAAACTCAGAAAGCTAATTTGGGGATTGTCAAGCTGCTCACGGCGATTCCCTCAATGGACCTCCCTTTGCTGTGGGCCTCTGTGGACTGCGAGAACCATGGAGATGTTCTCCACCTGCTCAACCTCATCTAATTATGCTCCATTTAATAAATTCTTTTTTTTTTCTTTTTGATTCACATTTGGCAATGCACAGGGGTTACTCCTGGCTCTGCACTCAGGAATTACTCCTGGTGGTGCTCAGGAGATCATATGTGATGCTGGGAATCAAATACGTGTTGGCCGCTTGCAAGGCAAACACCCTACCCACTGTGCTATCGCTCTAGCCCCGCATTCAATGAATTCTTACATTGCATTTTTTGTTTAATTTCAGAACCTACCCCCGGTATGTGTGGTTGAAGAATCTGCTCTACCTGCTTTACTATCTTTTAGCGCCTAACTTTATATTTTTATGCATCCAATTTTGTTTTGTTTTGTTTCATTTTTCAGCCATGCCGTGATATTAGGGGTGACTCTGGGTTCTGCACTCACATATCACTCTTGGTGTTTGCTTGGGGGATCATATGGGATCAGGGGATTGAATTGGACCTGTTGTGTGCAAGGCAACAAAAGTGAAGTTTGTGTTGTTTGCGTACTTTCAGTAACTTGGCTGGCTATATCAGGGACATATGGGCTAGACCTCTCGCCTTTTCATTGTCACTAGTCTCTACATTGATTCTGTGGGGGCAGGGTATTCTAGGGTGAAGCCAGCTGTAATACCCTTGCTGGTAGGAGGAGCCATGAGGCCGGGGAGGAGAGGTGTGTTTGCAGCTGAGTGTCTGAGGACCCTCCCAGGCTGGAGCCCCAGGCATCGTGGGTGTGCCCTGAGTGTGTGTGAAACATGCTGCTGACCCCAGGGGGCCTCGGGCTCCTAGATGCAGGCATCTGTGCTGTACTCACACGGACCTTCGATTCCCTGGGGTGATCCGGTGCTTTGCTTTCTTGGCTTGTTCCATTCTTCTTCATTAGTCATGTGGGTCCTTTGTACCCCTTTCTCTTAATAAGCCTGGCTGCACAGCCTGTATTGCTGGGGGGCCTTTTCAGGAGCAGCAGAACCACCTTGCACCCTGCCCTCTCTGTCACTAAGCTTGTCTTTACCCTCAGATCATTTGCATTTTTTTGAGTATACGGAGACATTTTGTTTTGTTTTGGTTTGGGGTCTGATGTTCCCGAAGGGTTTATTCCTGGCGGTCCTCAGGCGTTCCTTTCGGCAGTGCTCAGAATCCTGCCCCTGTCAGCCTTATGCAAGGCAGATGCCCTACCTTCTATTCTCTCTCTGACCCATTACGAAATGTTCTTTTGCTTTTATGTTAAAAAGTCAATGAGTGAGCCCTTAATAACGCTAGATTGTGCTGAAGTCATAGTATAGTGGGGAGGGTGCTTGCCTTGCACTGGGTTTGATTCGCAGTATGCTATATGATCCCCAGATATCCCTGGGTCTAGTCAAATAGAAAAGCCAAAAGGGTAGTGTGTGATTGCCAAGCTCCTCCTGGCGATACTCCCAAAGGATCTTCCCTTTGCTCTGGGTCTGTTGGACTGTGAGAACCACAGAGATGTCATCCATCTGCTCGGTCTGTTCACGCAGGGGTCATTTGACTAATTCTTACCTGACTTGCTGTGATTTATTTCAGAACTCAAACCACAACTTCAGGATTTGGCATAGCTGTAATCTGACTTGGGAAGAGAGACACTGAATAGGCCTGAGCTGGGAAGATTCACACATTCTAAAATGAATATCATTTTCATCAGTTTCTTCCAAGCTTATCTCAATTCTCCTCTGATTCTCTTTCCATGAATCTCCTTCATTTCTCTTGGACTCTCCGTCTCAAATTCTCTCTTGATTTTTCCTTTGTCCACTCTTACAGCCTTAGTTATCTCCCAAATCATCAGGGGTTTGGGGTAGCAATTACACATAGCCGAGGTCATACAATCAATGGATGTATGGTCCCTCTCTTGGGGGAAGCTTCTTCTAGGACAAACTTTTTCAGCACAAAGACCAACCTAAAGGCGAAATGCCATCTTTGGGTGTGTTTTTCCCTCCCTAGTCCAGCAACCATATAAACATTCATCTTAATTCTACTCTTTAATAATATTAGTCATTTTGTATAGACACAGTAGTAGATACATAAAGCTGGGGACATCTTACTATAGATCTCAGACTATGGTGCTCAGGCCAGATTAGTCTTTCTTAACCCTATCATAGTCCTAATCTAGTCGTTACTCTTTGGATCATGACAGAATTTGTCCATGACCATGCTCTTAATTTATATGGTGCTTTGGTCTGGCCCATTTCAATGGCAGTGTACCTCACAGCTATCCCTGGGTCCATCCAGTCCCTCATCGTGACACTGCCTTTCGGGTGCTAGGAACTAAGGGCAACTGATGCTTAGATTGAGAAAGCAGATGTCCAGGTGTGAGGTATGATTTGGAGTCAATTAACTCTCAAGTTACAAAGTCAGAGTATTAACTATATTCCTATGTCTATAAGAAAATGACATTGCTCTAAAGTACCTATGCAAAGGACATAAGGAGAAGAGAAAATCAGTTTTTCACTCATATTTCTGAGGATTCAGACCTTACAAATTAACAGAGTCTGATTAGGAGAAAAAGGTGACAGGCCAGTTGGGAAAGCAAATCACAGAGAAGGAAGTTACAGAGAAACACAGAAGAATGGGAGTGCCTCAGGAGCACTGTGGTAAACCTAAGCTCCCTGTGGCAAGGGAGGAAGGACATACCAATGTTAAATCTAAAGTGTTTAGAGCTATAATCCAAGAAACAGACGGATGGGAGTGCCTCAGGAGCGTTGTGATGGGTGTAATCCAATAAACCTAAACTCCCTTTGACAAGGGATAATGGACATCCCAATGTTAAACCTAGAATGTTTAGAGTTATATTTCCAACAGAATAGTGTAGTAGTTGGGCTGGAGCGATAGCACAGTGGGTAGGGCAATTGCCTTGCATGTGGCCCTTGAGGCTGCCCTGAATTCGATTCCTCTGCCCCTCTCGGAGAGTCTGGCAAGCTACCAAGAGTCTGGCAAGCTACCAAGATACCAAGAGTATCTTGTCCGCACGGCAAAGTCTGGCAAGCTCCCCGTGGTGTATTAAATATGCCAAACACAGTAACAAAAAGTCTCAGGATGGAGACATTATTGGGCCTGCTCAAGCAAATCGATGAACAATGGGAGGACAGTGTGGTAGTGGGAAGATAGGGGCAAATCTTGAATGAACTCCAAAATTTGGAGTGTTTGTTCACACCAGCTTGTAGGCTGTTCTGCTAGCCAAAGCAGCAGCCTCCCAATAGAAGCACAGTCTGTTGGTTAGAAAAAAGCACATCCTGATGCACCTGTCCTTTTCATAAGCACCCACAAAATTAACTTCACCAGACCCACATCCTGGTACCCCATAAATTTATATAAGCATAGGGAGGCAAGCATAGTTACCGAAGCAAAGAAAAGCCAATGCAGAAATAAATCATCTATTGATGTTTACTACCTCACTTTGGGGGGACCCTTACCTATTGTTCCTATTTGCACACTGTGATGGTCTGACAGCCTAGTGGAGTGGTTATAAGAAATTGAGTATGTTTATGGAATAATTCTGCTAAGAAGCAAACTTGTAAACTAAATTTCATATTTTTACTGTAACAAACACCAAATCATCATAGCCAAACAATAGATCTACATGTCTGAAAAAGAGGTATTCTTCTCCTGCACAACTGCTATATAGTTGTTCTTGCTTACTGGTTCAAATTTTGAAGAATTACAGCTTAATAAATCATCAAGTATACTAAAATATTAAAGACTATTTACTGCACAGCAATTAAGGGACTTTCCGTTCATTTTTCTGATCCATGTAGAATCACGGCCATTGAGCACTCTTTGAAGAGTTGCTGCACATAGCTCTCATGGAATAACTGGAGAGCACCCTTTGCTCTGAACACACACAAATACAGACACAGGAATTTTTGCTTACACAAATATCTTCCCAGTCATCACCAGTTCCCGATTCCCCTTCTGAGCTACGCCTGACCCCTTTCTGAGCCACGTGATTCACTTAGTTTCTAGCTCTCTCCTATCATTGTGAAAATAAACAGTTGAAGCTACCCCAGACCTGGACTTTCAGTGCTATACAAATGAACCTGGGGACTCAAAGAGACGGTATGGGTTGCTGTTCGCAAAGTATCTTTGTGAATTTTATTCCCTTCGTCAAAAAAAAAAAAAAAAAACTTCTGATCGACACACTATCTGTTCAGTCAGTCAATCTCCATTTATCGCAGACCTGGTAAACAACAGATGTCCTGATCACCTGATCCTATCCCAAAAAACGGGAAAAATGAATCTTCTGACCAGGCAAGTACCTGGTCAGGAATATTTGAAGCCTGGCCCTTTAAGGCTCTGG
The DNA here is from genome assembly GCF_029834395.1 of Sorex fumeus. NCBI lineage: Eukaryota > Metazoa > Chordata > Mammalia > Eulipotyphla > Soricidae > Sorex > Sorex fumeus. The sequence goes on along the minus strand of NW_026606076.1, from coordinate 22,985,096 downwards.
GCGCACTGCCGATGACGTCACAGTGTCGGGATCCTCTTTCCCTGAGCGTCTTGGAAGTCGGGGCGGAAGTGCTGGCGGCCGGCTTTGGTGCGGAAGGTGAGGAGCAGGTGAGGGGGCACCCAGGGGGGCAGTGGGGTCTGGGAAGGTCGGTTTCCAGCCGGCCGCCCAGTGGTCGCTCTGAGCACCTGAACGTCCTGGGTCTCCGCCTTGTGGGCGGCAGGGTCGCTACATGGCGGTGGCCCCGGGGTGGCGGCCCCTCACCCGGGACGCGCTGAGAGCTGATGCCAAAAGTAGCAGCTTTTAAATCTTATTAAAAATTGATTTTGAGGGAAACAAGGTCGTTGTTATTGAGGAGAACTTACTTAGAAAGATGCGTAAGGGAGGAACGCTGCCGGCCGGGTTTGATCCCGGCCTCCCACAGCGTCCGGGTAGCAGCCTGGAGTGAGCCCAGAGCAGGGGCCAGAGATGGGGTGGGTGGGGGGAGGGGCAGGGCACATTTCTGTGCTTGGGGCTCAAAAACATTTGGCAGATCCTTTGCTTTTCACTTGTTCCTTGTGCATTAAGTGGGTTCTGGGAGTACAGGGCGGTGGGGAGCTTCTCTTTACTTTTTCTTTTTTTTTTAATTTTTGCTTTTTGGATCACACCCAGCGATGCACGTGTGTTACTCCTGACTCTCCGTTCAGCAAGCACTCCTAGTGGTGCCAGGAACCATGAGGGATGCCCAGAATTAAACCCAGAGTTCCTGCCCTTGAAACAAATGCTCTTTTGTTTATGCTGTCACTCAGACCCCGAGGTGCAGAGATTTAAGACAACTCAGGGCTCGGAGGAGGGGGATGAGCAGAGGGTGCATCAGGGCTGTGCTATGCCATAGCGGGTCTTGTAAGCAAGTGTGTAATCTCAGCAGGAAGTAGCTCGGAGATTTCTAGAGTGTGCCCTAACCCCTCTAGTAATGAAATTTCGCATCAATATCGGATACACCACTTTATTCATTTAAATGAACTAATTATTTGGTCTGGAGGAGTAGAACTGCAAGACTCAGTTACTTCTCCTCCCTCTGCACTCAGGGGTCATTTCTGGCTGGGCTCAGGGAACCATATGGGATGCCAGGATTCAAACTGGTTTGACCGAATGCAAGACAAGCACCTCACCTGCTATACGATCTCTCCAATCGCTTTATAATTTATTTTATTGTAGTTTTTGGGCCACAACACCACTCAGTGCTCAGGGATTACTCTTGATTCTCAGCTCAGGCATCATTTTTAACAGTGCTGGGGTGGGTGAGCGTATGCACTGTTGCATATTGACCCCGGTTTAGCTGCTTGAAAGAAAAGCACCCTATCAACTTACTATCTTTGCTAACCCTGTATGATTATATTTCCTCAAAAAAGAATTTCTGCCTCAGCAGTCAAGATTCCAAGCATCCCTCACTGTCCATCTCTCCCACACCAGGGGTGTGCCCTGCTGTTGAAGTGAGTACTTGCAGAAAGGGGTTTTCCAGGGACCAGCTTCAATAGGTTTTAAATGTCTCACTCTTAGGGGCTGGTCAGTAGTATAGTCAGGAGGGCGTTTGTCTTTCTTGCAGTGACCAGGTTATCCCCGACATGCCATAGAGTCCCCTGAGCATCACTAGGTATGGCCACAACCCTCCCACTCCAGAATTTGACTTGACACACGAGCATTCTTTGAACTTCTTTTTGGGTGTTGGGGTATTTCTCCTGTCTTTTCCTCCCGTTTGCTACAAACTTGGAGATAGTCAGAGTCTGTCCCCCGATCTCTGTCTGGGATGCAGGGGGAGCCATGCCATGTCCCCCAAAGGTAAAGCAGGTGCTTTGCCCGCTGAGCTCCTCTCCCTGGGTCTATCTCACTACATGGGGAGCAGATGAGGTGAGATTTGGGACCATACCTGGCAGTGCTTGAGTTCTGTGCCCTGCCAGGGGACTAGTGGATAAGGGGTACCAGGGAAGGCCCTCTGGGCTTTCAGTTGGACAGTGTCTGCTTCAGTCTGCTGTGTTCCCTTTTACTCCTCTGTTCATACCTTAATTGGAAGTTCTTAGATATGAACATTCTTGAGTCCTTTGAACAAGAGGCTGTTAGGAGGAAAGGAAGCAGTTGGAGGCTCTGAGCAAAATTATGGACTTTAAAATTTCATTTGGGATAAATACAATTTTTCTTCTTTTTTTTTCCGCTTTTTGCGTCACACTAGTGATACTCAAGGGTTGTTATCCTGGCTCTGCACTAACCCTCTACAGTCAGGAATCACTCCTGGCGGTGCTCGGGGAACCATATGGGATGCCAGGGACCAAACCCAGGTCAGCCATGTGCAAATCAAATGCCCTGACCGCTGTACTGTCACTCCAGCCCCAAGTGTAATTTTTCATCCCTTTCTTGTTTTATAAAATCACGTACCCATAGGAGTAGTGAAAACCACGGCACTGGAGCAATAGCACAGTGGGTACGGCGTTTGCATTGCATGCAACCAACCTGGGTTCGATTTCCAGCATCCCATATGGTCCCCTGAGCAACACCAGGGGTAATTCCTGAGTACAGAGCCAGGAGCAACCCCTGCACATAGCCAGGTGTGACCTAAAATCAAAACACAAAAGCAAAAAAAACTAACAAAAAATATAGTCTGAAAACCTGGCCTGTAAGCTCTTAGCACTTCTGGGTGTGGTCCCAAAACAAAACAAAAAAACTGAAAGGACTGACCCTTGCGAATATATTATTAGATTTCACACCTCTGCTGTTGGGAGATAAATTCCTCATTGTGTTTATTTGGGCAGGATGGGGATTGGCTGTGCGGGCTTTTGCCAAACCCAGCAGTGCCCTGGGATCACTCCTTGGTGATTCAGAATGTGTAGTTGAGTCTGTCGCCTGCATGACAAGTGCCCTGCCATTCACTGTGTGCTCTTTCTGGCCCCTGTAAGCCTTTGAAATTGCAGTTAGTACTTCTGGCTCAGCTGTGCACTGGGAGGCCCCAGGTGGCAGCAGCCCTGCCTGGACCTCTACCAGCTGGGCCTCATCCCTGTTTTCTGTCTGTATCCTTCTCATAAGGTTCACAGTACTTACATAGACTTTGAATTACTGGGGTCAGTGATAGGCCAGGAGTGCAGGCCCAGGCCTTGCAAGCAGCCTGCGACATGGTACAATCTCCTGCACAACGCAGGATTCCTCAAACACCACCTGGGTGAGCCCAAAGATCTGCCACCTTTGGCTCCAAAACCCAAGTCTGACCTGCATTCTCCAAAACTGACTGGTGGAGGTTGACTCATGAACAGAAACTTTTTTTTCTGGTCATAACCTGTGGTTGCTGCTTTTGGTACCCTGTGTGGTGCCAGGGACCGAACCCAGGTCAGCTGTGTACAAGGCCCATACCCTACCAGAATGTATTTCTGGCACCTAAATTTATTTTTGTTCGGCCACACCTGGCAGAGTTTACCGTTGGCTCTGTTGTCATTGATCGCTCTAGGTTTGGGGATCCTGTGGGGTGATGGGGATTGAACCCTTGTTACCTGTGTGTCAGACAAGCACCTTGTGATCTGTGCTATCTCTGTAGCCATCATTAAAATGCTTTTATGCTCGGTAAAGTAAAGAGAGTTGTGTTCTTTTTTCCAATTAACTACACAATTCACTTTTTACTTGTGTGTTTTTGTTTTGGGGCCACAGGCAGCAGTACTCTGGGTACTGGAGTAACCTGACTTTGCACTCAGGAGTCACTCCAGGTGGGCTTGGGGGATCCTATGGGATGTGGGGGATTAAACCAGAGTCAGCTGCCTTCAAGGCAAGTGCCCTCCCCAATATGCTGTTGTTCTGGCCTGGGGCCTATTTCTTCTCTGTTCCACTATATGTTTAGATATCATAACATTTTCAGTTCAAGTGGAACTACGACCCTTGAGATAGGAGAGCAGGTCAGCTGCTTGCCCTGCCCTCCCTGAGAGCAATTTCAGATTCCAAAGCAGAAACTTCTGGTCAGGGCCCTGGGGTTTGTGCACCTCTCATGCTCACTGATCTTTGCATGGAGCTTCCTGCTGATTCTCGGGAATTATAGGTGGGAGAAGATGATGTTGTGCCGTCTGACACACCGTCCACAGAGAGGAGGAAAGTGAAAAATGATATGATGCAGGGAGGAGTGTCTAGGCCTTTTGGGCTGACTGTCTCTAGAGTTGTTTCAGGAAGGAGCACTGGCTCTACTTGTGTAAACTCATGAAAGGGGCACTGCACACTGCAATGGTGGCTCAATCTCTCCCACCGCTGGCGTTCGGTAGTCTCACCCTTCTTCCTCCACTGCTGGGAGGTCGATGGCGATGGGCAGGCAAAGGAAGGAAAGAGGGCCAGACTGGTTGATTTTAATCACAGTTTATTCCAATCCTCTCTCCATCCACATCAGTCTCTCTTCTCCGCCTCTGCTTCTTCCTCCCCCATGCTACTTCATTCTCCTTTTCCATCCCCCTTCATCCTCCTTCTCTGGAGTCTGGATTCTGATCCCTCTTTCTCTTCCTTCTGCTCCCCTTCTCCTTCCTTCTGACCCCCCAGCCCACTCTTCCAGTACAGTTAAATCCCAAAGCATGAGGGGATGGGGTAATCATTACACACAGGTGTAATCACAATCAATAGGGGTAGAATTCTTTCCCTCTTTCCCTGGGGACATCCACTCCTAGGACAGATCCTCATTATCAGATCAATCCACCCTAGAGCAGATTCTCCCTGGTGTGTTTCTCCTCTCCTTGTCTAGCAAACATATAAGCATATATAATATTAATCATTTTGTATGGATACAGTAAGAAATATCTTAAACTTACAGAATTGCCCTCCTAGTGACATCTAGATCTCGGACTGCAGTGCTCAGGCCAGATAGTCTTTCCCACCCCTAGCAGGATCCTAGGCTCATCATTACTTTTGGATCAATCACAATCACAACAATTACAACCATCCTGTTATTCGTCGATTGCCTGAAGCAGGCCCCAGTAACGTCTCCTTTGTCCTAGCCCTGAGATTTTTGAAAAAAGTGCCATATTCAAGGCTCTTTCAGAGTTAGGAGAATGAGACCCTTCATTGTTACTGGTATTTGGCATATTGGGTATGCCACGGGGAGTTTGCTAGATTCTGCCGTGTGGGCAGGTTACATTCGGTAGCCTGCCAGTTTTGGTTCATGGCGACATTTGCATATGATCAAACTCTTGACTTATAGTTAAGAATCGTGGCATTTTGCCCTGACCCATTTCCATGCCAGGGTAGCTCACCGCTTGCCCTGGGTCCATTCAGTCCCTCGTCGGGATCCTGCTTTTGGGGTGTTAGGAACTAAGGGCAACTGAGGCTTAAGTCGAGAAAGCAGATTCCCAGGAGTGAATAATATTCAAAGCCAATCAAATCCTAAGTTACAAAGCATAATGTTAACGGTCTTCCTGTATCTATACAAAAAGGGCATTGCATTAAAGTAAACTGTTCATAAGGCATAAGGAGATGAGAAAGGCAAAATTTCACTCATAAAATCATAGATTTCTGTGGAATCTGACCTTACAAATTAACAGAGTCTGATTAGGAGGAAATCTGATTAACTGGGTGGAGAGGAGAGCATAGGGAAGACTGTTTACAGATAGGGAAGACTGTTTACAGATAAACACAAGGGAATGGAAGTGCCTCAGGAGCACTGTGATGGGTGTAACCAGATAAAGCTAAGCTTTTTGTGTAAGAAGGACAAAGCAATGCCATCCTACATTACTTTTTTTTTTTTTTTTTGCTTTTTGGGTCACACTCTGCGATGCACAGGAGTTACTTCTGGTTCACGCACGCAGGAATTACTCCTGGCGGTGCTCGGGGGACCATATGGGTCACTGGGAATCAACCTAGGTCGGCTGCATGCAATGCAAATGCCCCACACGCTGTGCTATTGCTCCAGCCCATGGCTCTACTCTTTTTAAGACTGCTTTTGTCCTTGTTTATTTGTTTTGTTGTATTTGGGTTTAGATCATACTCCACTGAGAAGTAGTCCCAGCTCAGTGCTCAAGATTCATCCCTGCCAGGTCTCGTACTCTGTGTGGTACCTCAGATCCAAGACTGACTTCTTTAGCTTTGTTCTGTTTGGGAAGGTTGGGGACCACACCTAGTGATCTTGGGGTTTCTTCTTGCTCTTCGCTCCAGCATTTCCCTGGCAGTGCTTGGGGGACCATATGGGACACAAGGTTTACTAGCCCTAATCGCTCTTCTTTCAGATTTATTTTTGTGCTACAGTGGAGGTGCTCAGGGCTTCCTCTTGCTCTCTGCTCTGGATTCATCCCTAACAGGCATTGGAGCCCCTGGGCCACATGGCCCCATATGTGCCCTATCAGCCACAGTGATTCAGGAACCCGGACATGCGTTTCCTCTGTTTCATCCTTTCTGCTTTGGAGAGCCTCACCTGCTCAGTCACACAGTCTCATGTTCCCTCGCTGCTTTGTGTGCAGTTCTGGGCATGTGCCAGTACCAGGGAGATGGAGCAGAGGATCTTTGGGTCTGGCAGAAGTGTTGGGAGTTAGGTCACTTTTGCCTGCTTTGAGAGGAATTTGGGGCAGCCCTGAACTTGAGTTCATAGTCCTCTAGGCACAAATGTCCACACACAACCTTGAGTTGCTCACTGGACATTGAGTGTCCCCTTCTCATCCCTAGTGATTATGGTCCCTGGGCGTCGGGTTTTTGTGCTCAGTGTTTTTGTCCAAGCCCATCATTGCTTTTTTAAGAATTACATTATTTTTAAAAAGTAGTTCACAATATTTGATTACATTTAATATTCCAGCCACAATCCCACCACCATTACACCTTCCCACCACCATATTTTGGATGTTTCCATCCTGTACCCCATCCCCTGCCCCAAAGCAGAAACGAAATAATTTATTTTGTATTGTTTCTTATGAATAAAGTACTGAAAATGCACAAAAAAAAAAAAACTTTCGTTAGAGGAGAGTGTGTAAAGATTGGTGTATTTCACCCAGAGGCCATTAAGCCTTTTTATAAGATGGTACTAATATGTTGTTAAGGCTTGAGTCTTGTGTGCTTCTCTCTCTCTCTCTCTCTCTCTCTCTATATATATATATATATATATACACATATATATATACACACACACAAACACATATATCTGTAAAAATATATTTCCCTCTAAGATTGGTTGCCTTCTACTTTAAAACCACTTCAAATTTGGTACTCTACTCTTGGAGTATGAGTGGTGTGAGGTATGAAATGCCATGTCTGCGGCGTGCAAGGCAAGCACCCAAACCACTAACCTGATACTCTCAAGTTTAACATCATGTTTCTGAAACTGCCTCCTGGGGTTTTCCTTTAGCTGAGAGTCCACTTTTTGTGTGTTGTCAAGGGGTAGAGCATTGGCCGGACTGTGCTCTCTGATATTCTTACCAGCCTTTGCTCCTGTTCCAGTGTCTCCAGCTCTCTGGGTTTCTACTAGGTCAGTTCGTCTTTGAATCCCGAAGGCTGGCTTCAGAGTCGTTGCTTTTAGCCCCATCTTGATTAATTACTTCCTCAAGATACTCATTGTCTCATACCCCACCAGCTACCTACCTGCAGAGTTTGATTTCTTTTGACATGAGAACTCTCATGGCATAGAGCAATAATTGGAATCCTTCTCTGGTGTTCTACGTGGAAGCAGCCAGACCTGGTGGGATGTCTCTTTCTGCACACTGTGATAAAGGCTTAAGTGAGCAGTGTTGCCCTCATCCCCATGGGGATGCACAGACAGGTCCATTGTCTTCTGAGGATGATGAAAATGGCAAGAGTATGCCCGTTCTGACAAAGTCGTCCCCTAGGGAAAGATCCTTGGATGTTCAGCACAGTCAGCGGACACAACCCCTCCATAGTGGGGCAGCTTCTGGGAGACGAATACTGTTTATAATGTGTCTCTCACACTGACAGGCCCACAGGCAGTCATTGTGAACTGAACCTGTCCACGTGTAAGGAATGTGGGGGAGCCTTCACGTGTTCTCAGCACCATCACTTTCCTTTAGAAACCCACAGTGCTCAGAATTCCCAGGAATGTCAGCACTGAGGACAAACTCTTGAGTCTAGTGTCACCCCGGCGGGGCTATGTGAATATCCACACAGGAGAGAAACCACTTAAGTGTAAGGACTGTGGGAAGACCTTCGTTGGATCCGCATACCTTATTCACAGGAGATTTCATACTGGGGAGTTCGTATGACTGTAAGGAATGTGTCGAGACCTTTATCTGACTCATGCACCTTAGTATCCTTAGTATGCACAGGAAAAGTCACACTGGAGAGAAACCATATGCTTGTATGGACTGGGAAGTCTTTGCTTGTTTCACAAGCCTGGGTGCACAGGAAAACTCACACTGGAGAGATAACTTATATGCGCGAGCAATGTGGGAAGGCCTTTGCTTATCCCTGAAGTCTTAGTTTTCACTAAATTCGTATCGGAGAAAACCCTTATATATGTGAGGTAGTTGGGAAGACCTTTCATTTCTTCTCAGTTTCGTTCTGAGTATAAGGAAGTTCATACAGGAATGAAACTTTATTCATGTCACAACTCTGGGAGGGTCTTCACTTTCTTTTTTTTTTCCTTTTTGGGTCAATCCTGGCTCTCTCCTCAGCAGTTACTCCTGATGGTTTTCAGGGGACCATATGGGATGCTGGGAGTCGTACACGGGTCAGCTACATGCAAGGCAAACACCATACCCTCTGTGCTTTCGCTCCAGCCGGGTCTTCACTTTATACTCAAACTTTTTAGTCCACAAGAAAACCCACTCTACAGCGAATCCATATATATATGTAAGGAGTGTTGCAAGGTCTTTGCTTATTCTGCAAGCCTTTTGAGCCACAGAAAATTTCGTACTGGAGACAAACCTTATGTTTGTAAAGACTTTGGCAATGCCTTCACTTCCCCTTAACTCCTTGTTGAACATAGGTGCATTCATACTTGAAAAAGCATATATTAGGGTGGGAAGATCTTAAATCAATCCACAAGCTTTGCTTTGTGTAAAAGACATTTATCCAGGAATGAGGCCTTTCATATGTAAGGTCTGCAGGATAATTTTCAATAAATTAGCATAACTTTTTGAATAGGAAAATTCACATTGGAGAGAAACCTCATAAGTGTAAGGAATGCGGGAAGGTCTTCAGTTTGTCCTCAGCCCTTCCTACGCATATGAAAAGTCATTTTAGAGTGAAACCTCATGTATGCCAGGAGTGCGGAAAGGAAAGGCCTTTTCTGGATCTGCAGGCCTTACTATGCATAGGAGAAGTCACACTGGGGAGGAACTATATATATATATATATATATATATATATATATATATATATTCACACACATCATTTAAAGGCACCTGCAGCCTTTTAAGGCATAAGAGAATTAATACTGCAAAATAATCGGTGGGTAAGGAATATAGGAAGTCTTTCGTGTTCCCCTCAAGCCTTAGTAAATATAAAAGTTATGTTGTATCAATCAATTCCCTAATAACAATGGCCAGGGTCAGAACATGGCCCTTATGTAAAACAGTTTTAGTTTCGACAAGTGGGTGGGGGGTTGCTACAAAACTACAGTCCGGAAGGAAATAATCTTGGTGTGTGTGAAAACTTCCTGTGACATTAGTACCATAAGGGAAAGGTACTTGCTGGTTATCACCTGGACCATGTCTATGACAATGTTCTGGCATTTGGATTTCACATTCTGTTAACTGGTAAATAATGAGTCTTAGTGATAAAGCAAGGTGGAAGGAATTAAATAAAATGTAAATAGGTGGGGACTATAGGATGGGAGATGCATGCTGAAAGTATACTCTAGACCAAACATGATTGCCACTCAGTGCCTCTGTTGCAAACCACAGCACCCAAAAGGAGAGAGAGAACAGAAGGGAATTCCCTGCCACAGAGGCAGGATGGGATGGGGGCTTGGGGGGTGGGAGGGATACTGGGATTAGTGGTGGTCGAGAATGGGCACTGGTGGAAGGATGGGTACTCGATCATTGTATAACTGAAACCCAGGCACAAAATTTTGTAAGGCTACAACTGTACCGCATTGTGTTTCACTAACAAAAATTAAAAAAAAAATAGGTCGGGACTGGAGTAATAGCACAGTGGTAGGGTGTTTGCCTTGCACGTGGCCGACCCGGTTTCAATTCCCAGCATCCCATATGGTGCCCTGAGCACCACCAAGGGTAATTCCTGAGTGCAAAGCCAGGAGTAACCCTTGTGCAATGTCAGGTGTGACCCAAAAAGCAATAAAAATATTAAATAAATAGGTATAAAAATTGCATTTTGCTGGGTCAAGGCACACCATAGTTTCATTTGTCGCTGTGACTCTGGCTTGGCTCAGACGTCCTGGTTTGTGGGGGATCATGGCAGAGATTAACCACGATGCTGTGGAGAACTTTTCGACTCGGATAGACAGCCAAACCTTCATTCTTCAGGCCCTTCTGTGTTACATTTCGTGGAGCCACATCCCGCTGTGCTGTCCATATTTGGTGTCCAGGTCAGCCGCGTGCACGGAAGCACTTTACTTGCTGTAGCATATATGCAGTCCTTGTATTCAGGTTTCCATTCGATTTACACAAACATTGTGGATAAATGCTTTGAGATTTTTACTTTGGAAGCAGTAAAATCCTAACAATCTAATATTCCCCAGATTGGTAAACACCATGTAGATAAGTGCAAAAGGCCAAGCCAGGCTGCAGACTGACCAGTGTGGTTTGCTGCCTGTTAGCCCCTCCTTTCTGGGGGTTGGTCTATATGCTCTGTTTTATATACTTTAGTTTTGGTCAAAACCTGACAGTTCTTAAGAGTTACTCCTGGTGGTTCCCATGCTACCATTGGGGAATGTCAGGGAATGAACTCAGGTTGACCGAGTTCAAGGCAGTTGCCCAACACTCTGCACGACCCTTCTGGCCATGTACTCTTTTTTATTTTTGGGGGTCATACCTGTGATTTATAGGGGTTTCTCCTGGCTCTGCAATCAGGAATTACTCCTGGTGGTGCTCAGGGGACCATATAGGATTCTCGGAATCAAACTCATGTCAGCTGCATACAAGGCAAACGCCCTACCTACTGTGCTCTCACTCCAGCCACTGGCCGCATACTCTTGGTTTGAAATCTTGTTTTTGAAACGGCCTCCTAGGGTTTTCCTTGTAGGCAAGTGTCCACTGCTCTTGTGTTGTTAAGGGGTAGAAGCCTTTGCTCCTGTTCCAGCGTCTCTCTGGCTCTCAGGGTTGTTACTAGATCAGTTCCTCTCTGCATCTGCAGGGCTGGCTACATAGTCACTGCTAATACAGGATTGGGGGACTTCTTCTTCCAGACCCCCACTTTGTTACCAGTCACTCTAGCCACCACCTCTTCACTCCTTTATGTGAGTTCATTCCACCTTCAGTACACTTTATTTTCTTTTCTTTTTGGGTCACACCCAGCGATGCTCAGGGGTTATTCCTGGCTCTGCACTATGAATTACTCCTGGCAGTGGTTGGGGGGGCCATAAAGGATGCCGGGGATTGAACCTGGGTCAGCTGCATGCAAGACTAATGTCCTGCCCACTGTGCTATTGCACTGGCCCAGCCAGCAGTACATATTTACCTGCATTGTTCTAGTGGTTTCCTGTGCACCTGGTGTCTGGTCCTTTAAGACCACTCACAGAGGTGCAAGTGACGTCACAGCAGAGTTTTAAGGTTCTTGCTTCAGACACTGGATCAGGTGTCTATTTGTCACATGGGTGAAGGGAGCAGTGTCTGTCCTGCGTTGAAGGGGGTCTGTGAGGGCTGCTTTTGTGGTAGGGCACAAGCAGCCTCCCATTAGCGCCTGGCACCTGCCCATCTCGTCACTGTGAGAGTAGGGGCGATGCCAGATTGGGGGCACTTTCGCGCTTTCTTCCAGTCATTCCTGTGGTGCAGGGGTGATGTTTTGGGGACGTGGAGCTTTGGTGAGTTATAGCAGGAGCTGTACCGGGGCACAGGGGTCGAGGGTGTCAGTGCGTGATCCTGGGGATCCATTGTGGCCAGAGTCTCCTCCAGCTCTGGAAATGGGCAGTAGCAGATGGGCATGGGGATGAGCACAGTGGTAACAGAGAGAGGAGGGGAAGCGGGGGCGGTCTCGACCCTCCCAACACTGAGCTTCGCTGGGCCCTGTCCTGGATCCTTTGGTTCGACATCGTTGCTGTAGAACTTCCAGATTCACTTCGAGGATGGGAGTGATAGCACCACGGTTAGGGCGTTTGCTTTGCATGTGGCCCACCCAAGTCTGATCTCCAAGCTCCACCAGGACGGATTCCTGAGCGCAGAGCCAGAAGTTTCTCCTCCATATCCCTGGTGGAGCCTCCAAAAAAATAAAAGACCTGTTCATTTTTGAGGGACAGGGTGGCAGCTCCCCAAGGCAAACGACCCTGTAGCCCTGGGTCACTGTTCAGTAGTAGCCTTGATGTCCAGGGCCATCCTGGGGATGCAGCCCTAGGGATGGTTGTGGCTTGCAAATAAAAATTTGCTTTTGGGCTATTTTTGGTTGAATTTTGGGCAGATCTGTGGAAGATTGAGGCTTACTCCAGGAACAGCACTATGGAATTATTTCTGTTGGTTCTTTAAGGTTAATATATTTCATATGTTTATTTAATACATTTCATATAGTTGATATAAATAAAATGATATATTTTAAATGTTTAATATAAGTAAAATATACACTTTCTATCCCTCTCGGAGAGCCCGGCAAGCTATAGAGAGTATCCTGCCTACACGACAGAGCCTGGCAAGCTCCCCATGGCATATTCAATATGCCAAAAACAGTAACAATAATGAGTCTCATTCCCCTGACCCTGAAAGAGCCTCCAATATGGCACCATTGGGAAGGATGAGTAAGGAGAGACTGCTAAAATCTCAAGGGTTGAATGGAGATGTTACTGGCGCCTGCTAGAGCAAATAGATGAACAATGGGATGACAGTGCTACAATGATACAGTGCTTTAGGGGTGATATGAGATTCCAAGGATTGATTTGGTTCAGCAAGGGAAGTGCCCCTCCCAGGTTACTGCCTTTCTGCCGCCACATTTCTTTTTCTAACATTAGAATTTCTGTATCCTAAAATCAAGTTGGGATGCAGCTTGACTCTTCACCTCTCCCTGATCAGGCTATCCCCAACTGTTATGCTGAGGTACTTAGAGTTGTTTTCAAGTAATGTAGCTTGTGCGGAGTGCATTTGATGGCCATGATTCATCTCCCAACCCTGGCCGATGAAGGGTGACAGAGGATCGAAGAAGGAAACAGGGTTCAGGCTGTTGTGATCTGTTAGATTTTAACCCAAAGTGTTTCCGTCTTCATCTGTGAATTGCTGGTTTTCCTCCTTCCAGAGAAGCTTACATCCTTCCTTGTTAACATGCCTAATTTAGTTCACGTTTACCTTTTCTCTATATTTTACCTCTCATTGTCTCAGTTCCCCAAGTCACTCTTGATTACTGATAAGCCATAACTTTGTGGTATTTCTCAACTTTGTATTTGTACTGCTTTGTAGTTGAAGTGCTGTGTATTTGTACCTGCTTTTTTATTTCCCCTGTAGTCTTTTTATATTTTACTATAGATCAGTGCTCTTCGATTAAACACAGAAAGACATCAGTCCAAGGCTTTGGGAGTTGATTGACTCTGAAATATATCTACTGCTGGGCATAATTTCTATGTCATACATACTTGACTTAGGCTTCAGTTGCTGTAGTTCCTAACGCCCCAAAAGGGGGTCCTGTCGTGGGAGTTGGATGGACCTGGAGAAAGTGGCAAAACTCCTCTGGCATTCAAATGGGACATTCTAGAAAGCAGAAATGCCTGGTCTTTATGCAAACTGTTACAGCTTAAGAGACAGGACCCCCATGGGGAAGGACAAGCTGAACTGGCCTGAGGGCTTAGTCTGGCCCTTTAAGGCTGCTTGCAGGACCGGAAGTGACATCAGAGTGGGGCCTTTGTGGTGCTTCTCTTCCTGGAAACGGGCTCAGGAGTCATTGTTCACGTGGCTAAAGGACAAACTAGGGTCCCAGGGAGGAAGCGAGACTCTGAAGGCCTATTTTGTCTTACTGCAGGTCAGGGGTGGCCTCCCGTGAGCGCCCCATGCCTCCACATCTCCACACTGAGCTGTGGGACCGCGCCAGCTCAAGGGGCCTCTTGCACCTGTTTTTCTTGTGTTCCCCGATATCCAGTGGTTCAAAGGTATGATGGGGTCTTTTGGGGAGCGCGGAGCTTTGGGAGGTTCGTAAGGGCTGTAGTGGGAGGCGGGGGTTGCAGGTGTGAGTGCATTATACTGGGGGGGGGGCTGCAGTGGCCAAGGTCACCTTCAGCTCTGTGTTGGGGCAGCCACGGGTGGGTGTGGGGCTGAGCACGGGAGTTGCAGGCCTTGGGGTGCAGGAGCTGCCGAGAGTGGGGCCTTAGCCTTACCGAACCTCCCAGCTGACCCATGTTGGGATCTTGCACCAGTTTCGCTGCTGTAGAATCTCCAGATTCACTTTGAGGTGCAGAGCCTCGCCCCCCCCCCCCCCCCAAAGACTTGATACCCTGTTGTCGTCCAGCTTTTTCACTGGCTGCCCTCGTGGATCAGGCCTGGGCGGTGGATCTGCAGGTGGCCAGGGTTTGCCAATGATAATTTCATTTTGGGGCTACTTTTGGCATGAGGAATGGGGGGCTTTGCATTCCTGGAGATATCCTAAAGGCTTGCTCTGGCTCTGGCCTCAGATATTATTCCTGGCAGTGCTCTGGGGGCCCTGGGGACCCAGAAGATTGATTAGTGCCAGCAACGCAAGCATGCTAACAGGTTTACTGTATGTCGGAATAGGAATATCTGCTTCCTCACATCAAGTTGCAAAGTCCTGCCCAGACTGCTGGCTATCGAGGTGAGTATTGGTGGTAAAGGTTGTGTCTGTGTGCGCTTGTGTGTTCGTGCACTGCTGGTAAAAGTGTATGTCTGTAGAATTTTTTAAAAAAATTATTTATTTGCTTTTTGGGTCACACCCAGCGATGCAAGGGGTTACTCCTGGTTCTCCTCTCAAGAATTACTCCTGCGGTGCTCAGGGGACCATATGGGATGCTGGGAATCGAACCCAGGTCTGCCACTTGCAAAGCAAACGCCCTACCCACTGTTCTACTTCTCCATCCCCCCCATAGTGCAGAATGTGGCTCTATCACCGGCGGGGGGAGGCAGCCCTTCTGCTGGCCAGATGCACAGGATTTCCTGGTCTCAGAGTCCCTCCCTGGCTGGGCCTGTGAGACCAAGGCAGGGCTGACTTTTCTCTCTTGTAGCCAAGTCCAGAACTTGTGTCGCGAAAGGCAGCACAGATGCCAACACATTTTGCTTCACCTGGGGAGAAAGAAACATCAGGCAGTGTTCCCCAGGCGGGTCTCTGAGCCAGTGCCCGAGGGTGTGGCTGGTCAGAACTTGGGGATTTTACTCCTGTCCAGTTCTCACAATTCTGACTTCTCCTCCAGGTCTCTGAACCTCTGGAAAAACAGGCAGGAGAAGATGATGAGGTGCCATCGGACACACCAACGCCAGGTAGGAGTGACAAAATGAGGTGAAGCAGTGACAGGAGCGTCAGGCTTGCCGGGCTGTCTGTCTCTGACTTGCTCAGGAAGGATCCTGCCGCCTTGTCAGAGCACCTGGCTATCTGCAGTATGAGGGCACATTTGTGTCAGTTTTGTTGTATTTGGCTTTTGGACCACAACAGCTCAAAGATTACTGGTGCTCAAGGATGACTTCTGACATGTCTCAGGGACCATATGGGGTTCTGGGCATCAAAGGCTGGTGTCTGGGTATTTCGTTTTGTTTTCAGAGCCACACGCAGTTATTCTGGGGTTTATACTCTTGTCTCTGCACTCTGGCATTGTACCTGGATTCTGGTGATTATACTCTTGTCTCTGCACTCTGGCATTGTACCTGGGACTGCTTAGGGGACCCTATGGGATGGCGGGGATCACCAGCCCTACCAACTATCCCCATCCCACTGTCCTGTTACACAGTCATGCTGCTTTGTTTCTTTTCGTATTTAGTTTTGCGACAGGGGAGATGCTCAGGGCTTCCTCTTGGCTCTGTGCCTGATGTGCATCATGGGTCCCCGGGTGTGCTACACCTGTTTGTGCGCTTGCAGCTCAAGTGACTGTGGGATACAAGGGGTGTATGTTTAGTGTTTTGACCTGAAAGCAGGGTCACTCATTTGGTTCCCAGTGATTGTGTGCTCAGTTTTTACTCGCTGCAGTGCTCATAGGAGCAGTGGTGGAATTCCCTGACATCAGGAGCAAGTCTGCCACCTTCAGGAACCTTCTAGTAGAGCATCCTCACATTTTCATAGATGCAGCTGTCTTTGAAGTTGGGACCCGTTTGCCAGTAGTTCAGATGGAGGCTGGTTCCTCCCGAGGGGACAGACCGTGAGCCCCTCCAGGGCCCTGGGGTCCTGACCTCACAGTCCAGGGAACAGGGTGGGGTCAGACCCTGACTCCTGCCCCCTTTTTATGCCAGTTCAGGACACGGTGACCTTCCCCGACGTGGCCGTGCTCTTCACCCCAGAGGAGTGGGCGTGCTTGGATGCTTCTCAAAGAAAGCTCTACAAGGATGTGATGCTGGAGAACTACCAGCACCTGTGGGCCATTGGTGAGAGCAGTGCGGGGCCGACCTTGTCTGGACATACCCATGTGGGCTCCCTGTGCCGGGCTGTGACTGTGTGTCCAACAGTAGCTGTGACTGTCCTGGGGAGGACAGCCATGCAGTAGCTGTTTCTCTAGCTCCTTCCCTGGTTTTCTTGTTGGTGCCCACCTGGCGATGCTCAGGGCTTACTCTAAGCTCTTCCATAGGAATCACTCTCTGTGGGTTTGCATGAATCTGCAGTTCTGGCTTTCAACCTAGGTTAGCCCCATGCATGGCAAGCTCCCCACGTGTTGTAACCGTCGCTCAGGTCTCTCTAAAAAGTTCCTGGTTCCTGCCAATGCTGAGTTCTCTGATCACTTCTTGTACTACATATAATTTCTAGTATTTGTTTTGGTTTTGTTTTTCTTTGGGGCACAACCTAATCCTCTTGTCTCTGTGCTGAGGGATCACTCCCAGGGGTTCTCAGGGGCCATGGGATTCTGAGGATTGAACACACTTGGCAGCTTAAAAGGTTGCTGTCTTAATCCCGGTACTATTGCATCAGGCCCACAATTTCAGTTTGTGGTAGGGTGTTTGCCTTGCACGCAGCAAACATGGCCGACCCGAGTTCGATTCCTCCGCCCTTCTCGGAGATTCCGGCAAGCTGCCGAGAGTATCTCGCCCACATGGCAGAGCCTGGCAAGCTCCCCGTGACGTATTCGATATGCCAAACACAGTAACAACAAAGTCTCCAAAGGAGACATTACTGGGCCCACTCGAGCAAATCGATGATCAACGGGAGGGCCTTTACCTTTTCATTTTTATTTGTATTATTTTATTTTTATTTTTTACAATTTTTATTAGTGAAACACCATGAGGAACAGTTGTAGACTTAAAAAAATTTTGTGCTTAGCTTTCAGTTATACAGTGATTGAGTACCCATCCCTCCAACAATGCCCATTCTTCACCACCCCTAATCCCAGTGTCCCTCCCACCCCCCACCCCCTGCCCAACCTGCCTCTGTGGCAGGGCATTCCCTTTTATTTTGTTTTGATTTGGTTTGGGGTTATACTTACAAATACTTAGGGATTATTTCTGGCTGAATATTCAGTTATTCATCCTGGTTGTGGTCCGGGACATTGTGTGCTGCTGGGAATCAATCCTGAACGTGTGTGTATTGTCTGTTTCCTGCCTGCTGTAATATTGCTCCCAACATAGCTCATTTATTTCTTAGGGTCTCACCCCATCTGTTGTTGCTCTATTTCAGTGCTCGTGGTCACTTCCGGTGGTTCTTGGTTCATCAGGAGTCAGGATTTGCCTCTTGATTATGCAGTCAGGGTTCACATCTGATGGCTTGAGAGACCCTACTGAATGTCAGGATCGAACTTTAATTGACCTTGAGGAAGGCCCATTCCTGACCTGCTGTGCTGTCTGTCTGCTTCCTTTTATATGTTTATTTTTAAAACCAATTTGGGGCTTTCGTCATCTTTGGCCATGTTTGGATTTGGTAATCTTTGGGGCTTACTACACTGAGGCATCAGTTCACGCAGGCTCAGTACATTGCACGTGATGCCAAGCCAAGAGTGACAGTTTCTTGTCTTGCAAGTTCTGGACATGTGTTTTATTCTCTCCATCCCAGGTGATCCTCAAGCAACATAAAAGTTGATTTCTGAGTACACAATGAGCGAGAGGCCTTGAACATCCCCAGCTGAGGATCCCAAACTAGAGAAAAACTAGAGAAAAAAATACTATGTATTGTGCTGTGATCAAATCCCTGTTGGCCCTTTAAGACCCAGGCTATACTATTTGTCGTGTTTTCTGGGGCCTCATATTAAACTCTTAAATTAAGTCCTGAATCTTAGCTCTTGGATAACTCCAAATCTGGATCATTTTAGAAGTGCAGATTCTGTTCATGCCTTTCCAGTAATTGACTCAATTTTTATAGGGACACATGGGGTTTTCTTGTCATGTTTTCCTTGTCACTAATCCATGCTCCATCTCTGTGAGGTTCAGGGTATTCTGGGGTGAAGCCTGCAGTGATCATCTGGCTGGAAGGAGGAACCCTGAAGCTGGGGAGGAGAGGCATGTGTGCAGGTGAGTGTCTGAGAACCCTCCCTGGCTCAGGCCCTGGGCAGTGTGTGGGTGCCCTGAGCACATGTGAAATGCGCTGTTGACCCTGATATCCTTGGGTTCCTGGATCCAGGCATCTGTGCTGCATTCACGCTGCCCTTCGCTCCCACGAATTGTCACAGAATAATCTTTTGCTATACTTTCTTGGCTTTGACAGTATTTTTCCTCTTCTGGCAGTCCATGAAATTCTCACTTCTTGGTCCCCCTGTCTTTCCCTTACCAGCCTGTCTGTACAGCCTATAATGTCGCTGTATCTTGAAATTTTTTTTTGCCTTTTTGTTTAGTTAATAAGTGAAGCCATAATGAAGCTGTTTTGGCTCTGAGTGATAGTAATGCAGGAAATACGCTTGTCCTGCACACTGTCCACCTGGTTCAATAACCAGCATCCCATATAGTTCCCTGAGCATCACTGCGTATGTTCAACAAACAAAAAAGAAAAAAATATATCTTTTGGGATTGCCAAACTTTTCACAGCAATCCTCCCCGGGACCTTCCCTGTTCTGTGGGATACTTTGGACTGTGAGTACCATAGAGATATCCTGAAGCTGTACTGCCTGGTTAAGGATGTTTCATTCGAAGAGTTCTTACATTGTATATTGTGTTTGGTTTCAGAACTCAAAGCACGGCTTCAGGATTTGGGAACTCAGTTAGTCAGTATGAGTGAGTTGCTAAGATTTGCAAGTTTGGAAATAATATTATAATCACAATCACAGTCACAACCATCCTGTTATTCGTCGATTGCATCGAGCAGGCCCCAGTAACGTCTCCTTCGTCCTAGCCCTGAGATTTTTTTAAAAAGTGCCATATTAAAGGATCTTTCAGAGTTAGGAGAATGAGACCCTTCATTGTTACTGGTATTTGGCATATTGTGTACACGCACGGGGAGTTTGCCAGACTCTGCCGTGTGAGCTGGTTACATTCGGTAGCCTGACAGTTTGTCCAAAGTAGGAATGAGATAATATGATGTCATTATTATGATACTAATTATTAGTATTATACTACTAACGGAAAATGTCAGTGGACCAGCATGTTACTTTTAAAGTGCAGGGCCAGGAATGGCCGGAAGGAAATTCATAGTATGATGCTTGAGGTCCAGGACCCTTATGTTCACTGGGTGCTGACATCTCTGCTCAAAACCTAAAAAAATTGTAATATGTTTCATGTAAATGCCGTGCTTTTTCATTTGATTTAACAAATTAATGGCCCCACATTCATCAATTTTCCATGTGTGTCTTACAGAAACATTAGGTTAGTCCATGGTAATGCCATCCACCGGTAGGGAATTGCATTGGTGTGGTACAAATGTTAGAAACCAATCTGCAGGTATCAATTTCATGTAACATGGAGACTCTTAAGGAATAGAACGATAATTGGAATCTTCTGCTGTTCTACAGGGAAGCAGCCAGCCCGAGTGGAATGTCTTTGACCCTTCACACTGTGAAAAAGTCTCGAGTGTGCATTTGTGCCCTCAGCCACACGGGGATGCCAAGGCAGGCAGGATAGCCTCTGAGGGTGATCAGAATGGAGAGAGCAACCTCACTCTGAAGAATCCCTCCCGTGGGAAAAGGTTCACACAGTCTTTTATTCTCAGACCATGGACACAAACCGCAACATTGGGGCAGACCCTAGAATATGGGAGAGAAGCACTGTTTATAGTGAGTCCTTCACACCGAAAGGCCCACAAGCAGTGTCACCATGGATTGACGCTGTCCAAGAGTAAGGAATATGGGGGAGCTTCCCCATGTTCCCAGGACCATGATGTTCCCTTACAAACCCACAGTGGAGAGAATCCCCAGGAGTGTCAGCAGCAAGATCGTGGTTTGAATCCGGCATTACCGCAATGTGATGACATGAACATCCACAAAGGAGGGAAACCGCATACATGTAAGGACTGTGCGAAGACCTTCACTCGACCCTCAGACCTCTTAAAACATTGTAGAATCCATACTGGAAAGAAAGCATATGTGTGTGAGCAATGTGGGAAGGTCTTTGGTTATTCCTCACACCTTTCTAAACACAGGAAAATTCATACTGGAGAGAAACCTCATAAATATAAGGCACGTGGAAAGGCCTTCACTCGATCCTCAACCCTCACCGGGCATATGAAAACTCATACTGAAGAGAGGCCTTATATATGTAAGGAGTGTGGGAAGGCGTTTACTTATTCCTCAAACCTTAGTCGGCATATAAGAATTCACAAAGGAGAGCAGCCTTATGGATATAAGCTATGTGGAAAGGCCTTCTAGTGTCCTCAACCCTTTCTCGGCATATGAGAATTCACAATGGAGAGAAGCCTTATGGATGCAAGGTATGTGGAAAGGCCTTTGTTAATTCCTCAAGACTTACCTACCATATGAGAATTCACACTGGAGAGAGACCATTTGTTTGTAATGAATGTGGGAAGGCCTTTGTTGTATCCTCAGGCCTTACTCGACATATGAGAATTCACAATGGAGAGAAGCCTTATGGATGTAAGGTATGTGGAAAGACCTTTGTGGAATCCGCAAATCTCATTCAACATATGCGAAAGCACACTGGAGAGAAGCCTTACGGGTGTAAGGTATGTGGAAAGGCCTTTGTTGAATCCTCAAGCTTTACTCGTCATATGGGAAATCACACTAGAGAGAGACCATATGTTTGTAAGGAATGTGGGAAGGCCTTTGTTGTATCCTCAGGCCTTACTCGACATATGAGAATTCACAATGGAGAGAAGCCTTATGGATGCAAGATATGTGGAAAGGCCTTTGTTAATTCCTCAAGACTTACCTACCATATGAGAATTCACACTGGAGAGAGACCATATGTTTGTAAGGAATGTGGGAAGGCCTTTGTTGTATCCTCAGGCCTTACTCGATATATGAGAATTCACAATGGAGAGAAGCCTTATGGATGTAAGGTATGTGGAAAGACCTTTGTGGAATCCGCAAACCTCATTCGGCATATGCGAAAGCACACTGGAGAGAAGTCTTATGGGTGTAAGGTATGTGGAAAGGCCTTTGTTGAATCCTCAAGCTTTACTCGTCATATGGGAAATCACACTGGAGAGAGACCATATGTTTGTAAGGAATGTGGGAAGGCCTTTGTTGTATCCTCAGGCCTTACTCGACATATGAAAATTCACAATGGAGAGAAGCCTTATGGATGTAAGGTATGTGGAAAGGCCTTTGTGGAATCCGCACGCCTTATTCGGCATATGCGAAAGCACACTGGAGAGAGACCTTATGTTTGTAAGGAGTGTGGGAAGGCCTTTGTTTCTGCCTCAAATCGTAATTGTCATGTGAGAATTCACACCGGAGAGAGACCATTTGTTTGTAAGGAATGTGGGAGGGCCTTCCGTCTGGCCTCCGACCTATATGTACATAGGGCAGTTCACACTGGGGTGAGATCTTATATATGTCAAGAATGTGGGAAGGCCTTTGTGTTTCATTCTGGTCTTAGGAAACATCGTAAAATTCATATTAAATAACTCAATGCCATAATAACAATTGTTAATGTCAAAACAGGCCCCTTTGGGAAAGTGTCTTTTCTTTGTACCGTGGGATGCTGTGCTACAAAAGTGCAGCCAGGACGGAAATAATCCCTTAGTGTGTAACAAACTTTCTGTGATGTCAGTCTATAAGGGAAAGTCTATGCCAAGGACCTCGAATTTGAACTTGATGTTAACATGTACTTTTCACATTTCTTGTGAAAGCTAAGAGGAATGTGAATAAAAATGCAAAATAAATCCCCTTTGCTTAGGGCTGTCAAGGTCAAGAGTGGCCGAGATTAGTACCAGGAATTTTGCTGCATGGCTTGGAGGCCAGCCACACATGCTAGGGGAAAAGGCAGCCCAGGCAGAGAAGGGAGCGCCAAATAATGGGTGTTGGGAGGATCGTCCCAGGATGGGAGAAGCATGCTGAAAGTAGACTATAGACCAAACATGATTGCCACTCAATGCCTCTTTTGCAAACCACAATACCCAAAAGGAGAGAGAGAACAAAAGAGAATGCCCATACACAGAGGCAGGGTGGGATATGAGGAGATGGGGGTGGGAGGGATACAGGGATCCGTGGTGGTGGGAAATGGGCACTGGTTGAGGGATGGTATTTCGTCATTGTATACTTGAAACCCAAGCACAAAAATTTGTAAGTCTACTACTGTACCTCATGCTGTCTCACTAATTAAAATTTTAAAAAAATGAATAGAAAGGCAAAAATCAGTTCGCTCAGGGCTGTCAAGGCTCACCACTGTCTTATGATTTGTTGTGACTCTGGCTTGACATTTTTTTTTGCTTTTTGGTTCACACCCAGCGATGCTCTGGGGTTACTCCTGCCTCCAAATCAGTAGTTACTCCTGGCGGTTCCTGATGACCATATTGGATAGCAGGGATTGAAACTGAGTTGCCCCGTGCAAGGAAAAAGCTCTCCCCTCTGGACTATTGCTCCAGACCCTGTGACTTGACTTTGAGGCCCTGGGTTTGGGGGATTATGGCAGAAAACCGGCCACACCTTCATTCTTCAGGGCCTCTTGATTCATGTTCTTTGAAGCCACACCCAGCTGAGTCCTACTCATCGCTCTCAGCTCAGTCATCCATACCTGGGGGACTCGGGATCATTATTGGGTACTGTGGTTTGAATCCAGGTGGGCTGTGTCACCACCTTCTTCCCCCATGTCATTTCTGCCTCCCAGGTGTTCAGGTACTGGTTAGCGTTGTATCAGTATTAAGGATAAATGTTTCAGAAAGTGTTATCTTAGTTAAATGGCCCTGGCAATGTTCTTTAGTGGAGTGCCATGAAGGCGGTTTTTTTTTTTTAATTTTAAGCTTTGTTTTTCCAGTCTTGGGGGGTCATACTCAGGGATTACTCCTGGTGGTGCTCTGGGAACCCTGTTAAAGCTGGTGCAAGCCAAAGTCATATCTGTTGTACCTATTCTTTGGCCCCTATTGGAAACAGTTTAAATCATTACTGTGTTTAGAAAGATATACGAAATGATGGAAGGGGCCTCTTGAATCAAATGTCTGACAAGTGCTGGGAATATGGGTCAACTCCCCACAAACCAACAGGCCATTCTGTTTACTTGTGATTTTTCACAAGGTTGGTCGTGTTCCCCAAGAGTTCAATAATAATACAGAAAAAAAGTAAGTGTTATATTTAGAATTAGCAATTAGTCACTGCTATCACCGCATCTTGATTACTTCCCCAAGATACTCAGTATCCGGTGAATTGTAGCAACCTTCCTGTTTTACCTTGAATCAACCCAGCTGCGTTTTCCCTGATGGACTGTGTGTCAGAGCATTGGGTCATTGTTTGAACAGTACAGGATCAGGGGTCTTCGTATCCCCAGCCTCCCACTGTGTTGCCTACCACTCTCCACAGCTGACTCTCCACACCTTTGTTCCGTCCATCCCCCTTGAAGCACACATTCACCTGGGCGGGCAAAAAGGGTCTCTGCATCTGGACCAGGGCCCTTTAAGGCTCAAGTTCCGGCAGCAGTGGAAGTGGCGTCCCAGGCCAGGGACCGTTGGATATTTTTTCTCTTCCCATTGTGGTTGCCTGACTCAGGCCGCTATTGGTCTCATGGTAGAGGAGGAAATGGCGGCCCTTCTCGGAAAGTGGACTGTGAAGACCTATTTTTGTCAGGACGCGAGTGGCGGTTCGTGAGCGCCCAGTCCCTCCCATTCTCTGCCCTGAAAGAGCCGGGGCACTCCAGCTTGAGGGGCAGGCCCTTTTGTGCTTGTTCACTGCTCGCATGTTCTCAGTCATAGACTGTTGACTGGACAGTGTTCTCTGATGTTCCTACGAGCCTTTGCTCCTGTTCCACCATTTCTCCAGCACTCTGGGCTACTGCTAGGCCAATACCTCTCTGCTCTTGTTCTGGCTTGGAGTCACTGCTTTCATCCTACCTTGATTGATTATTTCCTGGAGAAACTCATTGTCCCATGCACCACCTGCTCTCTATTGCCTGTTTTACTTTGCGATTTTCATGATGCACTTTGTGTGAGAGTATTGGCTCATTGTTTCCCCAGTACGAGACCAGGGGATTCTTACCCATCACTAGCCCTCCACTGTGAGGCTGTAGGCCAGTACAGGAGCTGCCTCTCCACCCCTTTGTGTGTGTGAATCGGTCCCCCTTTCACGACAGATTCTCCTGGTTTGGCATAATGGTTCTCTCCACATCTGGAGTCTGGCTCTTTAAGGCTGCTTGCGGAAACAGAGTGACATCACAGGAAGCCCTCCCTGGTGCTTCTATTCCTGGAAACTGGGTCAGTGTCATTGTTCATGTGGGTAAAGGACAGAGTCGGGCCCCTGTGAGGAAGTGGGACTCTGGAGGCTGACTCTTTGGCAGAACAGGGGTGATCTCCTGTGAGCGGCTGGCGGTTCCCCGTCTCCACACTGAGCTGTGGCTCCTTGTCAGCTGGGGGCACTTTTGCACTTGTTTTTCACTTATCCCTGATATCAGGTGATTCCTGAGGCGAGGCGGATCTCTGACAGGGTGCAGGGGAGGAGGATGTGAGTGAATGATCCTGGGTCAGGATCGCCTACAGCTCTGTGATGGAGCATCGGAGTGTGGGTACTGGGCTGAGCACAGGGGCTGTGGGTATTACGGGTGAGGGACCTGCGAAGGGCAAGGGCTTAGCCATCCTGACATTCAGCTGACCTACATTGGGACCTTGACCCCAGTCTCACTGCTGTAAAATCTCCAGATTCACTTTGGGCAGAGTTGCAGCTCCTGCAATTGTAAGAGATCCTATTACCCTCCGGCTTTTTCAATGGCTTCCGTGGTATGATGGGGCCACCTGGAGCAGTGGATCTGAAGGTGACTGGGGTTTTAGTTTCCTTTGGGGGTTATTTTTGGTGTGGGGAATTGGGGGATCTACATGTGTGAAGATACCCTGAGGGCTTACTCTGACTCCTGGCTCAAGTATTTTGCCTGGAGTACTCTGGGGGCCATAGGGATGCATAGGGATGCAGGGGATTGACTGGTGTCAACAAGCAAACATCCTATTAGTTTTAGAGTCTGGCGGAACAGGAATTTCTGCTTCTTCACATCACGTTGCAAAGCCCTGTGTATACCTATATCTATTTAGGTGAGTACCTGGGGTAAAGGGTGTGTGTGTGTGTGTGTGTGTGTGTGTGTGTGTGTGTATGTGTATAAAGTGGTTTTTTTAAGAGGACAAGGGCTGTCTCCGTGATAGAGCCACTATTCTGGGCTATGGTTGTGCGGGGCAGCCCTGCTGCCAGCCTGCAGGGGGCGCTGATGCACATGATCTGCCATCCAAGTCAGTGCCTGGCTGTGCCTGTGAGAACCTTCTTTGGGACCCAGGGAGAAGTCCTCAGGCCAAGGCAGGGCTGAGTTTTCTCCCTTGTAACCAAACACAGAGCTTGTGTTGTGAAAGGCAGCACAGATGCCAACCCATTTTGCCTCCCCTGATAGACTCAAGCATTAGGCAGTGTCCTCTAGGTGTGTCTGTGAGCCAGTGCCCTGGTCAGGCCTGGGGGTTGTGCTCCTCTCCAGTGCTCACTGCTCTGACTCTTCTTCCAGGTCTCTGATCCTCAAAAAAATCAGTCAGGACTACATGGTGACATGCCATCGGATATCCCATCTCTAGGTAGGAAGAGAGTGACAAGATAAGGTGATGCAGAGACAGGAGCGCTCAGTCGTCTTGGGCCAAATGTCTCTGAGTTGTTTAAGGAAGGATCCTGTATTGTGCCTCCTTGGTGGAGGGCCCGATACTTTCCTTATGAGGCTATGTTTATTTCAGTTGTATTGTATTTGGCTTTTGAACCACACCCAACGTAAAGAGTTCTCATACCTTAGTGCTTAAGGATGACCCCTGACATGTCTCAGGGACCATATGGGATGCTGGGGGATGAAGACTTGCGTCTGGGTATTTTGTTTTGTTTGGAGGGCTACACCCAGTGATTCTAGGGATTATTCTTGGTTCTGAACTGTGGCGTTGCACCTGGCAGTGCTTGGGGGACCATATGGGAAGATTGGGTTCACAGCCCGGCCTTCTGTTCTATTACTTCATCCTGCTAATTTATTTTCTTTCCTGTTTATTTTTCTGCCACAGTGGAGGTGCACAGGCCTTGTTTTCTCTGTGCTCTGGATTCCCACCTGATGCACATCACAGGTCCCCCAAGTGTGCTGGCCCGTTTTCACCCTGTCAATTGCAGTGACTAGGATCCCAGGACATGTGTTTCCCCTATTTTGTCCTTTCTGATCTGACGAGCGTTGCCTGCTTGGTCACACAGTCCCGCATTCAGTCGCTTCTCTGTTTGCAGTTCTGGGCACACGCCGTCTTTTGAGTCCCACCCAGAAATACTCAGGGATTATTCCTGGTGGTGCTCTGGGAGCCTGTTAAAGGTAAAGCAAGAGGAATGTCCTCCCTACTCTCCTACCTCTTTGGCCCCTACGGGAAACTGTTTAAATGAACTTTACTGTGTGTAGAAAGACATTTGAAAGGATAGAAGGGGCCCCTTGATTCAAATGTCTGACAAATGTTGGGAATATGGTTCAGTTCCCCACATCCCAGCACTCCCCAGGCTCCTCACATCCCAGCCCGCCCTTCCATTTACCTGTGATTACTCACAAGGTTCGTCAAGTTCTTGGATTCCACCCGTGAGTTCAATAATATCAGAGAAAAAGAATAAGCATTGTATTTGGAATTAGCAAATTTCCATCAATCTAGTAGTCACCAGAATGTTAAAAAGGATTCAGATCTGTTTAAAGGCCAAAAAAGGCTCCAAAGTAGGGTCAGAAAATATACTCTAGGTTTTTATGTGTACAGGCTGGAGCGATAGCACAGTGGTAGGGCGTTTGCATTGCACGCAGCCAACATGGCCGACCCGAGTTCGATTCCTCCGCCCCTCTCGGAGAGCCCAGCAAGCTACTGAGAGTATCTCGCCCGCACGGCAGAGCCTGGCAAGCTCCCCTGACGTATTCGATATGCCAGACACAGTAACAACAAAAGTCTACAATGGAGACGTTACTGGGCCCGCTCGAGCAAATCGATGATCAACGGGAGGGCCTTTACTTACTTACTTACTTTTATGTGTCCATACATGTATATAGATATAAATTTGATATATATATATAATTTATATGATTTTATTATGTATAATACATATACTTCATATATTATATATGCATATTTTAAAACAACTGTCCTCCCATTGTTCATCCGTTCTGCTAGAGCGGGCCCAGTAACATCTCCATTTTGAGACTTCTTGTTACTGTGTTTGGCATACCGAATATGCCATGGGTAGCTTGCCAGGCTTTGCTGTGCAGACGAGATACTCTCGGTAGCTTGCCAGGCTATCCAAGAGGGGCGGAGGAATCGAACCCGGCTTGGCCGGACTGGCTGCGTGCAAGGCAAATGCCCTACTGCTGTGCTATCACTCCATATATATGTATGTATGTTTGTTGGTGGTACACACCTGGCAGTGTGCAGGGTTTACTCCTGGATTTTACTTTGATGGTGCTCAGGGGACCATTTGAAATTCTGAAAATTGAACTCAGATTGACCATATACAAGGCAACCGTCCACCCCACTGTACTACCCCTCTTGTTCATATTCTGGATTTGAAATTGGGTTTCTCAAACTGCATCCGGTGTTTTTTCTTGTAGGCAAGAGTCCACTGGTCAGGCGTTTTCAACAGATAGCGTGTTGGCTGGACAGTGCTCTTTGATGGTCTTACGAGGCTTTTCCCCTTTCCAGTGTCTGTTCAGCTGTCTGTGCTGGTGCTAGGCCAGTTCTTCTCTGCATCACCAGGGTTGGCTTCAGAGTCACTGCTTCACCCATTCTTGATTACTTCCTCACGAAACTCAATGTCAGGTGCCATGTACCAGCATGCCTGTTTGACCTTGAATCAACCCACATGTGTTTTTCCTGATGAACTGTGTGTGAGAGCATTGTTTCAATGGTTGACTAACCAGTACAGGATCAGGGCTCTTGTCTTTACCCCCAGCACCCCACTGTGTGACGCACCACTCCTACAGCTGCCTCTCCACTACTTTATGCAGTCCAGCCACCTAAAAGCACCAATTCACCTGGATGGGCACAGAGGGTCTCTCTGCATCTGGACCATAGCCCTTTAAGGATCCTGGTGGGTGTGGAAGTGATGTCACAGAACTGGTAGTTTCAGCATCCTTTCTATTCTAGTTGTGGTTGCCTGGTTCAGGCTACCATTGGTCTCGTGGGTAGAGGAGGAATTGATGGCTCTTTTGACAGGGGGACTGTGGAGGCCGATTTTGTGGCAGGACAGAGGCGGCCTCCCAGTCTCCTGCACTGTGAGTGGCAGAGCTGGGGTACCTGGAGGCACGATTTCGCGCTTCTTTTTCACTCGTTCCTGATATCCAGGCGGTTCCTGATGTATGGCAAAGGCTTTAGGGGGACCCATGGTCTTTGGGCAGTGGAGTGGGGGCTGTGCCGGGGTGCAGAGTTCGGACGTGTGAGCAAGTGATCATGGGAGGTTCCCCATAGCTAGGATTGCCTCCAGGTCCGGGAAGGGTCAGAAGTTGTTAGGTGCAGGGCTGAGAGACCTGCACAGGGCGGGGCTTAGCCCTCTCAAACCTGACAGCAGTGGCCTGTGCTTGGCTGTTTCCAGAGCCTTTGGCCCTGGCATCACTAGTATAGAACCTTAAGATTTACCTTAATGGGTAGGGCCCCAAACCCCCTTCAGCAGGAGACCCAGTTCTTCTCTGTTCTTTGATTGACTGTTGTAATGGGAAAAGGCCACCCAGTGGCTCATTCCCTCTGGGTGGGTGAAATTTGCAAGTGAAACTTTTTTTTTTCTTTTTGGGTCACACGTGGCAATGCTCAGGGGTTACTCCTGGCTCTGCACTCAGGATTTACTCCTGGCGGTGCTCAGGGGACCATATGGGATGCTGGGAATCAAACCCGGGTTGGCCGCTCCTAAGGCAAATGCCTACCCGCTGTGTTATCTCTCCAGTCCCATGTGTCTTTTTTTTTAAAGAGAAACTGTTGATTTATGGGGTGTGTGGTGTTGTTGTGGTGTTGCTCGGGGTCACTCCTGATGCTGTGGAAATAATTCACTTAGAAAGTGCTAGAGCAATAGTACAGCCAGTAGGGTGCTTGTCTTGTAAGCGGCCAACTCAGGTTCGATCTATGTCTGTTATTTCACATAGTCCCTGAGCCCCAGTAGGACTGAGCCCTGATCCCAAAGCTGCAATAACCCCTGAGCACTGCCAGTTGTGGTCCAAAATTGAAACACATGGACACACACAGACATACACACACATACGATGTGAGAACAATGAAAGAGATTACTAGTATTTAAGAGAAAATATGGATTTCTGCAGCATAGAAAAAAACAGAAAAGGGGGCTTAAGGACCCGCTTTCAATGTTTCACTCTAGAATTTGTCTTTACACATGATTGTTGGATATCAACCCTGAGTGTTTTAGCCTTGATCAGTGAATTGCCAACTTTTCTTCCCCTCAGAGAAGGTTACAGTACTCTTATGAGCACTCCCAACCCCCCGAGTTTAACTTATACAGTCAAACATTCTGGTGACTCTGGTCTTTGTATCTGTAGTCAATTTATTTGCATTTCTCTTTCCCCTCTCACCTATATAATCTATAATCTATGACTATAGAGCAATGTTCTTTGCTTCACAAAGGAAAAAAGTTAATATGAAGTGCTTAATATTTAAGGGTTAATTGACTTTAAAATATATTTACTCCCGGGCATCCATCATAATTACTTGACTCAGGCTTCAGTTGTTGTATTTTCTAACCGCAGAAAACTGGATCCCACCGAGAATCTCTGGTTTGACCTGCGGCAAGCATCAAAGCTAATTTGGCTTCAATATGGGACAGTCTAGAAATCATAAAGCATGGTCTTGTTTCCAAGCCTTCATTACCTAAAATATCGGACCCCATGGGGTAACTGGGCCTAGGACTCCGTGTGGAATTTATGGAAAAAGCACAGTCATCTTTTAACATTAGTTCATGAACCTAGAGTAGTTAGTTTTGAAATGTTTTTTTTTACTGTGTATATTCAGATAACTGTGCATATTAATAAGAATGACCTTAATTGTTTAATATGTACAAACAAAGAAAGAGCGAAGCAATACAGATGTTATAAGCCCTGAGTGAATTTCTCAGACAGAACGTCTTCTTGAGTTAATTTCCCCCCAAAGAATTCCCTCTGTTGAAAAGCTTGACCTGTGTAAATGGTAAATCACAATACATGCAGTCCTGTACCTTGATCACCCTCAGATGTTCTATAAATATGCTATTCAGTTCTGAATTAAAGGTCCACTGTGCACTGGCCATCAATTGTTGTGGTTCCTGTGTCTTTGTTTCTCTGGAGAAATGGAACACCAAACGCCTCGTACCATGGGACCTACCAACTCACTATTCTTAACATCAGGCAACCTTGGACATTGCCTCAGAATTCACACTTGAGTATTTGTTATTGTTTCGTTTTATTAGAGTTACCTTTTGAAGCTGCAGTATTTTTGGTAAACACCCTGCTTTGTCTGTGCCTTATTCCTGCCTCCGAGCTCAGGGATCACTTCTGGCGGGAGTCTGGGCCCTATATATGTGCTAGTGTATTGAACCCGGGTCAGTCAAGTGCAAGGTGAGTGTTTTACCTGCTGTATTACCACACCAATCCACAAGATTTAATATTCATGGTTTAAAAGTAGACTCACTCCAGAAATTCCAGTTGTCAGAAACACGTAAAATCATGGTTCATAGTAGACACCCTGGATATCTAGATAATTTTGTGATACAAGACACTGTTTACATGGTTTTCAGAGTTATTCCTGCAAAATAGGAGCAAGTTATGGATGAGGCTCAGGTGCAGATTCGGGATTACAGTAAATCATGACCAGAATGGCCTAGGTCCAGCAGATCAGGCATGAGACTGCCTGGTGCTCACCCGAGCCCAGAAGTGACCTTGTTCCCTTGGAAGAGAGCTCACAGTCCCATGTTCCTGACCATTCTGCAAGAGGGCAGCTGAAGGTTTGTCCACTCTGAGTCCCTGTGGCTGCCCCCACAGCAGAGGCACTAATGGACCTATTGTCACTGTCACCTGCAGGAGCCATCTCTGCATGGGAGCTCCTGGCCTAAGACTTAGTCCCTGGCCTTAGGTACATTCCTGTAGGGCCCTGAGTCTATTCCCAGGGCTCGGGCAGGGCTATAGTTTCCTCCCCTGTAGGCTGAGACTAGCCCTTCTGCCACAACAGGCAGCCTGGTCACAACCCACTTCTCTGTCCCCTGGAGAGGCAGGAGTATCTGGCAGTGTATCCCTGTGGATGAGTCTGTGAGCCATTGACCAAGTGTCTGGCAAGTCACTACATTTCTTGCTCCAATGCAGGGGCTTCTGGTCAGGTGGGGGGCGGGGCTGGCTGTGCTCCTCTGGTGCTCACGGCTCAGGTCTTTCCATGGAGCCTCCTGCTGATCTACAGGAAAAAACAAAGGCAGGAGGTGGTGAAGCGCCCTCTGCCACACCATCCTCAGGCATGAGAGTGACAAGATGACCCAGTGCAGTGACAGGGGTGCACAGACTTATTGCGTCTTGGGTTGTTTCAGGAAGGAGACGTGGGATGCGGCTCAGAGCCTGAGTGCCCGGCTCTCTGCTGTTTGAGGCCATGGGGCCTCAAGCTCCTGGATCCAGGCATCTGTGCCAAGTTTGTGCTTCCCTTCATCCCCCTGGACTGTCCATCATGGAATGATCTGCGCTTTAATTTCCTGGCTTTGTCATTAATCTTCCTTATCTGTCAGTTGTGTAGAATTGTCCATGGGAATCTCAGCCTATAGTCTTACTGTATGTGCCTCAGCAGGGTGGCTGTCCAGCCTGCAACTTCGGGTGCCCTTTTTTGGAGCAGACGGACCCCTCTGCCCTCTCTAACACCATGGTTATCTTTGCCCTCGGATCATTAGATGTTTTTGAGTATCTAAGAAGTTTATCGTCGTTTAGGTTTTGGGACCAGGCATAGTCACACGTGACTCCTCGTGGGTCTCAGGTGTAACTCCTGGACGTGCGCTCAGCAATTGTATCCGAGGTGTTCAGGGATTTGAGACCTGAATCTGTCTGCCTCAAGCTAAGCACATGGTCTCTCTGCTGTTCTCTTGTGTTCCTCTTTGTCATATTTTGCCTTTGTTTTAAAATAATGAATAAGTCCATATCAAAATTAGTTTGGATCAGGACATGGATAGCAGGGAGCACACTTGCATTTTAGGCCGCTGACTGATTTTTTGATCCCCTGGATTTCATGTGGTCCCAGTATATGGTCTGTTCAAAATACAAAACCCAAAAGCTAGTTTTGGTAATGCCTAGCTCCTCTCAGTGGTCAACCAAAAGATCTACCATTTTCTGTGGGCCTGTTTGGACTGTGAGAACTATCAAGATGTCCGCTATCTGCTGGGCCTCATTCTACTATCCACTGAGTAACTCTTACATTCTGTTTTGTTTGATTTCAGAACTCGAAACCCAAATTTGAAATTCAGTATTACCACATTTAATGCAGTACAACAGGGTTATCGATAACAATTGAGCTGGAAAGATTTTCATGTTCAAAATAAATATTACTATGCCGGTGGGATTTTCATTGGACCAAGCATTTGGCTTGAATGGGGTACCTGGCATCCTTTGCT
Organism: Sorex fumeus; assembly: GCF_029834395.1. Taxonomy (NCBI): domain Eukaryota; kingdom Metazoa; phylum Chordata; class Mammalia; order Eulipotyphla; family Soricidae; genus Sorex; species Sorex fumeus. The sequence goes on along the minus strand of NW_026606076.1, from coordinate 22,951,798 downwards.
GTCAGCAGATCTCCAGACTCTGGACACCACAGGGAGGAAATCCACAGACTTATGTCAAGAGTCATAGGCTCTTAGCCTCATTGGATGTGAAAATCAGTAGTTTCAAGGTTTAAAGACATTCTGTTTTTTTAAATAAGCAAAGTAAATAAAGGCCCTCCCGTTGATCATCGATTTGCTTGAGCGGGCCCAGTAACGTCTCCATTGGAGACTTTGTTGTTACTGTGTCTGGCATCTCGAATACGTCATGGGGAGCTTGCCAGGCTCTGCCATGCGGGCGAGATACTCTCGGTAGCTTGCCGGGCAGTCCGAGAGGGGTGGAGGAATCGAACTCCGGTCGGCCATTTTGGCTGCGTGCAAGGCAAACGCCCTACCGCTGTGCTAAATACCAAAATGATACTGAGTTTCTTTTATAGAATGTAAGCACAGGTGGACATTGTTGAAAAGAACTGGTTTGTTTGCCCTAGTAGTAGTGTAGTGCGAAGCGCACTGCTTGGTCCAGGGACGGAAACCAGGTTCTATACCCAGCACCTGATATGGTCCCCACAGCCCCACTAGGAGTAGTCTATGAGCACTGTTTCATGTGACACTTCCCCAACAAATAAATATAAACAAATAACCTCATTGATCCTGACATTAATTCATTAGGTTTGATGTTTTTAATGGCCCCTGGGTTGTCAGCTTTGTGGGGATTCAGCCTTGCCTTCGTACATGCATCCCGAGCTCCTTACTGAACTACAACCGAACCCAGAGTCGCGTATATTTTTATTTGCATGAAACTGGAGCTTCCTTTTTTCTGTATAGAAATTATTTCCACTTAATGTGTTCTTCATTGAGTTGAGAAAAAAATGGACACACATTAATGACCAACACTTCTCTCAATTTTGCATGTCCTTCTTGCAGAAACATTTTGTCATTCCAGGAAAAGTCATACATGTGTCGGTAATTGTATTTGCCTGGTGGAAATGTTAGACACGAACCTGCAGGGTTTGACATTTTTTGACATGTAGACTCAAGAAATCAAGAAATAATTGGAATCCTCCTCTGCTGTTCTCCGGGGAAGCAACCAGCCTCGATGGTATGCCTCTGATCCTGTGCACTATGACAGTCTCTAAACACTGGAATCAGGGATGATTTAAGCCTACCCTTAAAGGTAAGTTTCTGCATCCATTGTTACATGGATGAGTGACATCATTTTGTTTGTGTTTCTTTTTCTGCCTAACTTCATGCAACACAGTATCTTTTCGTTCCAACACTGTTGCTGCATAAAATCAGTAATTCTAAAACCTAAAAAAATTCTTTGTATTTATTTTTTTGCTTTTTGGGTAATACCCAGCGATGCTCAGTGGTTACTCTGGGCCCTCCACTCACTAATTACTCCTAGCGATGCTTAAGGGACCATATGGGATATCTTGGATTGAACCCGGGTTGGCCGCGTGCAAGACAAACACCCTAATCCTGTACCATGCTTCTGACCCCCATAATGACTTTTTAATATAGGTGTAATACTGTGATTTTACATTTGATAGACAGCAAAGACAAGTGGCGGTTGTTGAAAAGAACATGATGGTGCAGCACTATTGATTTTGCATTAGGAAGTGCACTTGCTTTGCACCAGGAAGGAAACCTGGACTCCATATCAGCACCCCACATGTCCCTCAGAGCCCCAGCAGCAGGAATCCCTGAGCAATGCTTGGTGTGACCCTCTCCCCACCTAAGTAAACAGAACAATAAACAAAAAACTCATTGATCCTGGAGAGGAATCTGTTTCAGGTGAGATGTTTTCACAGTGTCCGTCTCGGGTGTGTGGGGATGCATCTTCGCCTTTTCACATGTATCCTGGGCTCCACACTGAGCTGGAACCAAACCCAGTCCCTTTTATTTTCAGTCTAAACTGGTACTTCATTTTTCTGCAGAGGGAGTTATTTCCACTTACTGTGTATGTTCATTGAGTTGAAAGAAAATTTATATAGCTATGTGACCCCACATTGGTCAAGTTTGCTTGTCCGTCTTATTGAAACATTAGCCGTTGCTTGGAAAATCAGGACACATGTCAGAATTTTAATCAAGGGGGTTAAATGTTAGAAACCAACCTGCAGACAATGTGACTCAGGAAAACACACTAATTGGAAGCCTTCTCTGCTGTTCTTCAGGGAAGCAGCCATCCTGGATGGGTTGCCTGATCATGCACACTGTGACAGAATCTCAAGCGACCAGTTGTATCCTCAGCCTCATGAGGATGCCAAGACAGGTGGGATGTCTTCTCTGGGTTACCAGAAGGAAGTGAGCGCCATTGCTGCAAAGAAGCTCTACACTGGGAAAAGCTACTCAGAGTCTGTTCTGCTCAGTCCATAGACACAAACCACCCCAGGGGAGAAGCTCCTGCACGGTGGGAGAGGTCAGTTTATAGAGAGTCCTTTACACTGACAGTCTCATAAGCAAAGTCACCATGGTACAAACCCGTCCAAGTGTAAGAAATGTGGGGGAGCCTTCCCAGGTCCTCGACACCTTAACATTTCCTTACAAACCCACACAGGTGGACAGAATCCCCAGGAATGTCAGCAGCAAGGACAGACTTTGAGTTCAGTCTCACCCCAGTGTGACCATGTGAACATCCACACAGGACAGAAACTATATACGTGTCAAGTATGTGGGAAGGTCTTCGATCAATCCTCATACCTTATTATACATAGCAGAGTTAATACCGGAGGGAAACCATATGTACGTAAGGACAGTGGGAAGCCCTTTGATTCTTACTAAGCCTTTTTTAAGCACAAGAAAATACATACTGGAGAAAAGCCTGTTATATGTGAGGTCTGTGGGAAAGCTCTTCGGTACCCATCACTCCTCATTACACATAGGGAAATTCAGAGTGGAGAGAAACCTCACAAGTGTTGGTGTTTGGTAACGCCTTCACTCAATCCTTAGCCCTGACTGTGCATGTGAAAACTCATTCTGGAAAGAAGCCATACATATATATATGTATATGTGTGTTTGTGTGTGTGTGTGTAAGGAGTATGGGAAGGCCTTTACTTGGTCCTCAAAACTTACAGTACACAGAAGAATTCACACTGGGCAGAAACCATATACATGTACAGAATGCGGGGAGACATTTGTTCACATCTCCAGCCACTTCACTACATCCTCAGACCATACTGCTCGTATCAAAGACTTACACAACAAAACTTTATGTATGTAAAGAATGTGGGAAGACCTTGTTTCCCTCTGATCTTTGGAAACATGGTAAAATTCATATTGAATGACTAATAAAAATTTACAATGTCAGAATGGGATCTCTCAGTGGAACCTATTTTGTTTGGCCAAGGGAGTGGGGAGTGCAGAAAGTGTACTTCGTGGCAACTACAAAAGTGCCACAAGCACAATGTTTTGAACATCTCAAATCTATGGAATCCCCAGAATACTGGCAGGGAGTAAGAGAATGTTTGGGGTCCTTCCAAATGCACAGTGGGTTGGGTGTTTGCTTTGCACGTGGTCGACACGGGGTTGATTGCAGCATCTCATATGGCCACCTGAGCACCGCCACGAGTAATCCCTGAGTACCGAGCCAGGGGTATCCCCTGTGCAACATCCTGTGTGACCCCAATCACTTAATCACTTAATCACTTAACTTCCCGTTAGTCGTCGATTTGCTCGAGCTGGCGCCAGTAACGTCTCCATTTGTCCCTGTCGCGTGCTAGTGTAGCCCAATGGCATCTCTTCGCTCCGGGAACATGAAGGGCCTCAAACTAATCGTTCATGATCTTGACGAAGAAGTCTGACCATCTGGTAAGTGGGCGGCCACGCGGTCTCTTGACATCCCGTGGAATCCAATCAGTAACAGCTCTAGTCCAACGGTCGTCTTTAAATCTCATTACGTGACCAGCCCATCTGATTTTCGACACCTTGGCAAATGAGACAGAGTCCCTGATCCTTGATCGTCGACGGATGTCAGAACTCCGGATTCGTTCTCTCATTTGAGTGAAACGTGATATTCCAAGCATAGCTCTTTCTATTCTTCTTTGGGAGACCTGAATGGCATTCTCATCTTGTTTGCGTAAGGCCCAGGTCTCTGAGGCATATGTTAATGCAGGAAGAACAGTGGAATCAAAGAGATGTGCCTGGAGCCGGAGGTTCTTCGTCCTCTTAGCTATTTCTTCGACGTTCTTGAAGGTGATCCAAGCCGCTCTCTTCCTCCTGCTCAGCTCGGGTGCCAGGTCATTTGTCATGTTGACCTCTCGACTTAGGTAGACATAGCTGTTGCATTCGGAGATGGTCGTTCCATTGAGAGCGAATGGGGCGTCAGGAACAAGGCTGTTTCTCATAAACATTGTCTTCGTAAGATTCAGCTGTAGTCCTACCTTTCCACACTCACGGTCAAATTCGACCAGCATATGTGCCGCTTGGCTGATGTTTGGTGTTATTAAAACAATGTCATCAGCAACGCGGAGGTGGTGCAATTGCCGACCATCTATCTTCACTCCCATTCCTTCCCATTCCAGTCATTGCATGATGTTCTCGAGGGTGGCATTGAAGAGTTTCGGTGAAATGGTATCACCCTGCCGCACCCCTCTCTTGACATCAACGATCACTTCTTTGTAGAATGGTGAGATCCTGGTAGTGAATCCGCAATAGAGCTCACGGAGGATCCTGATGTATTGGGCTTGAATGCCCTGATTGGCTAGGGCTTCAATGACCGCTTCTGTCTCAACAGAATTAAAGGCCTTCTTTAAATCAATGAACGTTAAGCAGAGCGGCATCTTGAACTCCCGAGAAACCTCAATGAGCTTGGTTATTGTGTGGATATGGTCGATGGTGCTGAATCCTTTGCGGAACCCTGCTTGCTCGCATGGTTGTCCTTCATCTAATGTTCTGCCAATCCTATTCAGGATGACTCGAGTGAACAACTTGTAGATGACAGACAATAGGCAGATCGGGCGATAGTTGCCAATGTCATGGATGTCTCCCTTCTTGAACAGTAGTACGGTCCTGCTGGTTTTCCATTGGGACGGAACCTTGCATTCAGACAGGTAGCGAGTGAAGAGCCGAGCCAGTGTATTGATGAGTACTGATGGCAGGTTCTTCAGGTGTTCAGGTCTGACCTTGTCTGGGCCGGGTGCTGTTTGTTTCTTTACCGACGAAATGGCGTGTCGGATTTCGGAGGGGAGAACGTTGGGAACAACATACCCATCCTGTGGAATTTGGTATGTTGGCAAGTGGACATGGCTATCGAAGAGATTTGAGTAGAAGTCATGGATAATCTTCTCCATTGCCGTTCTGGAGGATGTGATGGATCCATCAGGACGTCGGAGGGCAGTCATCTTGGTCTTATAGTTGGCGAAGGACAGGCGGGCCTTACGAATACTTTTCCCGGCTTCTGCCGCATCTACCAGTACTTCTGCTCTTCTCTCTTTGAGGTCTTCCTTGATCGCATCTTTGCACTGCTTTGCAAGCTCGGACGTTAGCTTGCGGTTGCCTGAGGCATGCGCCAAATCACGCTGGCAAATTAGCTCAAGAGTTTTCGAAGATAGGCAACTTTTTGTGGCTATCTCTCTCTTGGCGTTCCTCGCACATTTATGGAGGTGCTGAACCAGGAGGTGTGTGACCCCAAAGAGCAAAAAAATGTATGGAGGGGAAAGATGTGTGAGGATGACTGTGATGGGGGAAAAGTGTCAGGAAAAGGAGACAGAATTCTGAGGAATCTCTTGGCTTCTCTTGGCCAACCTGGGTTCCATCCCCCGCACCATAGAAAGCCTTGCACCCCCAACAGCTTTATTTCTGCTTTGGCCACCCCCAAATGAAGCCAGGGCACTGGTGTGGCAGTGTTGGGGGCTGCAGACTTGGGCAAGGATCAGAAGTCTCTCTGCAGAGAGCTTGGAGAGTCCTGGGGGGCTTCAGTAGGTTCTGGAAGGGGGTGAGGGCCAGGGGTGGACATTCCTGAGAGAAAGGACCCTGGGAAGGGACAGAAACACTCCACAGTGCCAACTTGTGGAGACGGAGAGGAAGTGTCTCATACCGGGTTTACAGGGAAGATTTCCAGAGCTGGGTTTTGCTTCATTGATTACGGATCAAGCCTCAGGCAATAGAGCAGAAGGAAAGTGGGTAGAAAAGCGCTCCTCTTGCAGCAGTAAAACCGGCTCCGAACCCAGGCACCCCCTATAGTTCCCTGAGCACCTACAGGAGTAATTAAGGAAAGAACAGCCAGGAGTCACCCCTGCACATTGCCGGGTGTGGCCCCTAACCAGAAACTAGCAATCAAAAACCATAACCTCAGTTTCTTTGTCAGGGGATCCCTTCACCTCAGGCCCGGGGTAACGAGCTGAATCTTGCTTCGACCTCACCAGCTGCACATGGAACAGAGGAAGGACTTTTATTGAAATGTAGGATGATGAGGTATGGGGGTGACCAAGAGAGGAAACCTTTCAGATGGGGTTATTCGAGATAGACGATGGGGGGGAGGCAATGCTTTGTGCTCAACACAGGTCAATTCCCGGCATTATGTAGGGTCCCTGAGTGCCCGCAGAATTTCTGCTGTGGCCACCGACCCTCCTCCCCAATAAAGAACCCAGTTTCACTTGTCCAGAGGGTCAGTATGGTGGGTGGGGAGGGGACGAAGATCATGTTTCTTTATGTGGCTTCAAACCCCACTAGGAATAGCAAATTCTGAACACCTAATTAAGAAGCCAGAGACTCTTGTGGGGTTAGTCAGTGTGTGTTGCGGGCCGGGGGGGGGGAGCTTTGGTCGGCAGCAAGCAACTGGTTGGGGGGGCCACACAGAGCAATGCTCAGTGGTTGGTAACGCCAGTTGTTAAATATTCCTGTCGGTGTGCAGGGCTCTAGATGGGCTGCAAGATCTCCAAACCGATGCAAGGCTTACCCACTGTTATCCCACTATGGTCCCAGGCTGCGTGCTTCATTCTTAATGACCTGCAGCATTGAATCAAGCCCGAGGACTGGAAATCTTAAGAGTGGGGAACTCAGGCAATGGCAGTGCCCCCTACCCGCCATGAAATGCCAATGTGAGGGAGTTTCTTTCCCTCCCTAGGCCCATTTCTGTAAGAAATTTCCACCCTTGGGTTTGCTTCCATTTTAGATGTGGGAAATTGAGGAGTAACCATGCAGCCTGGGGCGTGGAGCAGTTGCAGAGCCCTTAGGGCACTTGCCTTGCATTCTGCAGACTTGGGTTCCTTTGCCGGTATCCCATAAGATACCCCAATTATGCCAAGAGTCATTCCTGAGTATAGAGCCAGTAGTCAGCCCTGAGCATCGTCAAGTGTGACCCCCAAAACATAAGAAGAAGGAAAGAAATCAGAACAGCCTCAATTTGATGATTCGGCAGATTCCTTCAGATGCAACCTTAGTGGAGTACTGAGATGAATCTTACTTCCACATCCCTCATTATCACAGAATGGGAGGAGAACACCGTCAGAAATTTGGGGTGTCAGGTTGTGGGGTGTACAATTACAGGAAATTTTTATGAAGCAGTTCAGCCAGAGAATAAACAAAGGGGGTTTACAACTTGACTTACTCAGAGAGAGAACATAACATTTTAATTTAATTTAATTATTTTTTTGCTTTTTGGGTCACACCCGGCGATATACAGGGGTTACTCCCTGCTCTGCACTCAGAAGTACTGCTGACTGTGCTGAGGAGACCATATGCGATGCTGGGAATTGAACCCGGGTTGGCCAAATGCAAGACAAATTCCCTATCTCCTGTGCTATCTCTCCAGCACTGTATTTTTTTTTTAAATGGAAACTTGCCTTCATTGTTGAAGATGAGCTTCAATCCTAGGCATTTCTAATGGTCCCAAGAACCTTGTGGGCCCACACCAAACCCCCATAAAAAAATTAAAAATCCTGAGAAACTCACTGTCCTGTGCCCCACCCACTCCCTACCTGCCTGTTTTATCCGGATCAACCCTGTTTTAGTTTTCCTGAGGGCCTTGTGTGTGAGAGCATTGACTCTACACTTGACTGACCAGTAAAGCATCAGGGGACTTCTTTTTCCCCGAGCTCCCAATCCAGAAGCTGCCTCACCACTCTCTTGTGCAAATCCATCCCCCTCAAGCCACTGATTCACCTGGGCGGCCCCCTCAAGCCACTGATTCACCTGGGCGGGGATAATGGTTCTCTGCACATCTGGAGTCTGTCCCTTTAAGGCAGCTTGCAGGACCGGAAGTGACATCACAGCGGGGACTTCCTGGTGCTTCTCTTCCTGGAAACAGGGTCAGAGAGTCCTTGTTTACGTGGATGAAGGACGAAGTAGGGCCCCAGCGGAGGAAGCAGGATTCTGAAGGCTGATCTTGTCTTGCTATAGGACGGGGGTTGCCTCCCGTGAGCTCCCCGTGCCTCCCCGTCTCCACACTGAGCCGCAGGACCGCGCCAGCTAAAGGGGCCTCTTGCGCTTGTTTTTCTTGTGTTCCCTGATACCCAGGCGATTGCTGAGGTATGTTGGAGTCTTTTGGGGGGCACGGGGCTTTTGGAGGTTCGTCGGGGGATGTAGTGGGATGCGTGGGTCGCAGTTGGGAGTGCGTGATCCTGGGGGCCGCTGTGGCCACGGTTACCTTCAGCTCCGCATTGGGGCAGCCACGGGTGGGTGCGGGGCTGAGCGCGGGGATTGCGGGCCTTGGGATGCAGGACCGGCCGAGGTCGAGGTCGGGGGCTTGGCAGTCCGGACCCTCCAGCTGACTCATGGGACCTTGCCCAAGTTTTGCTGCTGTAGAATCTTCAAATTCAATTTGACGGGCAGAGCCACACCCCCCCCCACACACACACACACTGGCAAGAGACCCTGTTGCCGTCCAGCTTTTTCATTGGCTGCCCTCGTGGTTCAGGCCGAGGCAGTGGATCTGCAGGTGAACGGGGTTTGCCAGTGATACTTTCCTTTTGGAGCTATTTCTGGTGTGGGGAATGGGGTGCTCTGCATTCCCTGAGATTCCCTGAGGTCTTTCTCTGGCTCTGGCCTCAGATGTTATTCTCTGGTAGTGCTCTGGGGGCCGTGGGGATGCAGAGGATTGATTAGTGTCAGCAATGCAAGCATCCTAACAGGTTTACTGTATGTTGGAATAGGAATATCTGCTTCTTCACATCAAGTTGCAAAGTGCTGCCCATACCCCTGGCTATCGAGGTGAGTACTGGGCGTAAAGGGTGTGTATGTGTTTGTGTGTGTGTGTATACTAGGATAAAAGGGTTTGTAGAATTTTTTTAAGTTGGTTATTTATTTTCTTTTTGGGTCAAACCCGGGGTGCAAGGGGTTACTCCTGGTTCTGCTCTCAACAATTACACCTGAGGTGCTCCGGGGACCATAGGGGATGCTGGAAATCGAACCCAGGTTGGCCACTTGCAAAGCAAATGCCCTACCCACTGTTCTAGCATCCAGCCCCTTTATTTTTTTAAGAAGAGAGGGGCTTCCCCCAGGCAATCATAGCTAAGAATGTGGCTCTCTCAGGAGGACAGAAGGGGGTGCTGATGCATGGGATATCCTGGCCTCTGAGTCCTAACTGGCTGGGCCTATGAGAACCTTCTGTAGGATCCGGGAGGAGTCCCCAGATCAAGGCAGGGCCGACTTTTCCCTCTTTATGCCAAGCCTAGAACTTGTGTTGTGAAAGACAGCACAGATGCCAACCCATTTTGCTTCTCCTGAGGAGACAGAAGCTTTAGGCAGTGTCTCCCAGGCGGGTCTGTTAGCCAGTGCCCAAGAGCGTGGCTGTTCAGAACTTGGGGTTTTGCTCACAATTCTGACTTCTCCTCCAGGTCGCTGATCCTCTGGAAAAACCGGAATGAGAAGATGTTTGTGAGGTGCCATCGGACACACCGACCCCAGGTAGGAGTAGAGTGACAAAATGAGGTGATGCAGTGACAGGTACATCAGGCTTCCTGGGCTGTCTGGCTCTCAGTTGCTTCAGGAAGGATCCTGCTGCCTCGTAGGAGCACCCGGCTCTCTACTGTATGAGGCAACGTGTCAATTCCATTGTATTTGGCTTTTGGACCACTCCCACCTCATAGATTACTGGTGATCCTCTTTACAATAGCCAGAATCTGGATAAAACCTGAGTGCCCAAGAACAGATAACTGGTTAAAGAAACTTTTTTACATCTACACAATGGAGTACTATGTAGCTGTTAGAAAAGATGAAGTCAAGAAATTTGATATATAAATGGTACTACATGGAAAGTACCATGCTAAGAGAAATGAGTCAGAAAGAGAGGGATAGACATAGAAAGATTGCATTCATCTGGAGGACATAAAGTAACAAAATAGGAGACTAACACCCAATAGTGGCTGGGATTAGTACCAGGAGGTTTGCTCCATGGCTTGGAGGCCAACCACACATGCTAGGGGAAAAGGGAGCTCAGCTAGAAAAGGGAGCACCAAATAAAGGGTGCTGTGAGGATCATCCCAGGATGGGAGAAGCATGCTTAAAGTAGACTATAGACCAAATATGATTGCCACTCAATGCCTCTTTGACAGACCACAACACGCAAAAGGAGAGAGAGATCAAAGGGGAATGCCCTGCCAGATGCAGGTGGGGATGCGGGAGATGGGGGATGAGAGGGATACCGGGACCCGTGGTGTTGGAAAATGGGCACTGGTGGAGGGATGGGTATTTGATCATTGTATAATTGAAATCCAAGCACAAAAAATTTGTAAATCTACAACTGTACCTCATGGTGTTTCACTAATAAAAATTTAAAAAAAAAAGATTGCTGGTGCTCAAGGATGACTCAGGGACCATATGGGGTGCTGGGCGTCAAAGGCTGCTGTCTGAGTATTCTGTTTTGTTTTTAGAGCCACACATAGTGATTTTGGGGATTATACTCTAGGCTCTGCACTCTGGCATTACAACTGGCAGTGCTTAGAGGACCCTATGGAATGGCAGGTATCACCAGCCTGACCCAATATCCCCAACCTACATTCCTGTTACACAATCATGCTGCTTTTTTCTTTTCGTATTTATTTTTGTGCCACAGGGGAGATGCTCAGGGTTTCCTCTTGGCTCTGTGCTCCGGATTTCCACCTGATGTGCATCATGGGTCCCCAGGTGTGCTGGCCTTGTTTGTGCCCTTGCAGCTCTGGTGACTCCGGCCCCAGAGGATGTTTTTCCCCTATTTTGTCCTTCTCACTCTGGAGAGCTTGGCCTGCTCTCTCACATAGTCTAGTATACACTTGCTGCTCCTTTTGCAGTTCTCGGCATGTGCTGGTCCCAGGGAGACAGAGCAAAGGATCTCTGGGGCCAGCAGAGCTGTTGGACTTAAGACACTTCTGAGAGGCATTTGGGGTGGCCCTGAACCATGATCAGAGTCCAACAGGCACATATGTGCATATACAGCTTTCAGTATGTGGCTGGACATTGAGTGTCCCCTTCTCCATAGAGCGTGGGCTGTGGATTGCAGGGGCTATATGTTTATTGTTTTGAGCTGAAATCAAGATCACTCATTTGGGTCCCACTGATTGTGTGCTCAGTTGTCTCTGCAATGCTCATAGGAGCAGTGGTGGAATTCCCTGGGGTCAGAAGCAAGTCTGCCAACTTCAGGAACCTTCTGGTAGAGCATCCTCACATTTTCATAGATGCACCTGTCTTAGAAAGAAGTTGGGGCCCGTCTGCGAAAAGTTCGGGTGGAGGCTGGTTCCTCCCGAGGGGACAGATCCTGAGCCCCTCTAGGGCCTTTGGGTCCGGGCCTCACAGCCCAGGGAACAGGATGGGGACAGAACCTGACTCCTGCCCCCTTTGTATGCTGGCTCAGGACACGGTGACCTTCCCCGACGTGACCGTGAGATTCACCCCAGAGCAGTGGACATGCTTGGATGCCTCTCAAAAAAAGCTCTACAAGGATGTCATGCTGGAGACCTACGAGCACCTGTGGGCCATTGGTAAGAGCACTGTAGGGCCGACCTTGTCTGGACAGACCCATGTTGGCTCCCTGTGCCTGGCCGTGACTGTGTGTCCAGCAGTAGCTGTGACTGTCTTGGGGAGGACAGCCATGCAGTAGCTGTTTCTCTAGCTCCTTCCCTGGTTTTCTTGTTGGTGGTCACCTGGAGATGCTTGGGGCTTACTCTAAGCTCTGTCCATAGTAATAACTCTCTGTGGGTTTGCATGAATCTGGAGTGTTGGGGATTGACCCACGTTAGCCCCGTGCAGGGCAAGCTCCATGCGTGTTGTACCATCGCTCAGGATAGGGTCTCTCTAAAAACTTCCTGATTCTTGCTAATGCTGAGTTCTCTGATCACTTCTTGTTCTACACATAATTTATGTGTATTTATTTTGGTTTTGCTTGTATTTGGGGAACAACCTGAATTCTCTTGTCTCTGTGCTGAGTGATCATTCCCGGGAGTGCTCAGGGGCCATGGGGTTCTGAGGATTGAACACGTTCTGCAGCTTAAAAGTTTGCTGTCTTAATCCTGTGCTATTGCACCAGGCCCACAACTTCAGTTAATTTATTTTTATTTTGTTTATTTTATTTTTTTTAATTTTTATTAGTGAAACACCATGAGGGACAGTGCAGACTTAAAAATTTTTGTGCTTGGGTTTCAGTAATACAGTTATCAAGTACCCATCCCTCCACCAGTTCCCATTCTGCACCACCACTAATCCCAGTATCCCTCCCACCCCCTACCCCCCTTCCCAACCTGCCTCTGTGGCAGGGAATTCCCTTTTCTTTTGTTCTGATTTGGTTTTAGGGTTATACTTACAAATACTTAGGGATTATTTCTGGCTGAGTATTCGTTTCTTCATCCTGGTTGTGGTCCGGGACATTGTGTGCTTGTGGGCATCAATTCTGTATGTGTTTGCAGTGTCTGTGTCCTGCCTGCAGTAATATTGCTCCCAACATAGCTCATTTATTTCTTATGGCCTCACCCCATCAGATGTTGCTCTATTCCAGTGCTCATGGTCACTTCCAGTGGTTCTTGGTTCATCAGGAATCAAGATTTGCCTCTGGATTATGCAGTCAGGGATCACAGCTGATGGCTTGAGAGACCCTAGTGAATATCAGGATCGAACTTTAATTGACTTGAGAAAGGCCGGTGCCTGACCTGCTGTGCTGGCTGTCTGCATCCTTTCATGTTTATTTTAAAAACCAATTTGGGACTTTGGTCGTGTTTGGCCATCTTTGGATTTGTTAAGCTTTGGGGTGTACTGCACTCAGGCATCAGTTCACGCAGCTCAGTACATTGCATGTGATGCCAAGCCTAGAGTGACTGTACAGAGGGCATGATACTTTTATTGTAAGTTCACCATCCCATGAGCTTTTCAAGCAACACCAAAGGTGATTTCTGAGTACACAGTCAGGAAGAAGCCTTGAACATCCCCAGGTAAGGATCCCAAACTAGAGAAAAAAATAATACATACTCTGATGTGATCAAACCCCAGTTGTCCGTTTGCAAGGCCAGGGCTATACTATTTGTGGTGTTTTTGGGGCCCCATATCTCACTCTTAAATTACGACCTGAATCTTAGCTCTTGGATAACTCCAAATCTGGAGCATTTTAGAAGTGCAGTTTCTGTTCATGACTTTCCAGTAATTGACTCCATTTTTATAGGGACACATGGGGTTTACTTATCACGTTTTCCTTTTCACTCATCCATGTTCCATCTCTGTGAGGTTCAGGGCATTCTAGGGTGAAGCCTGCGGTGATCTCCTGGCTGGAAGGAGGAACCCTGAGGCTGGGGACGAGAGGCATGCATGCAGGTGAGTGTCTGAGAACCCTCCATGGCTCAGGCCCTGGGTAGTGTGTGAGTGCCCTAAGCACATGTGAAACGCCCTGCTGACCCTGATATCTTGGGTTCCTGGATCCAGGCATCTGTGCTACATTCACACTGCCCTTTGTTCACATGGATTGTCTGTCATGGAATAATCTTGCAATTTACCTTCTTGACTTTGACATTATTCTTCCTCATCTGCCAGTCCATGAAATTCTCGCTCCTTGTACCCCCCGTCTTTGCCTTACCTGCCTGTCTGTACAGTCTATATTGTCGCTGTACTTTCAAATATTTTTTGCCTTTTTCAGTTAATAACTGAGGCCATAACAATGCTATTTTGGCTCTGAATGATAGTAATTGAGAAAATACCCTTGTCCTGTGCACTGTCAACCTGGTTCAATAACCAGCATCCCACATAGATCCCTGACCATCACTGCATATGTTCAACAGACAAAAACCCAAAAAATGTCTATTAGAATTGCCAGTCTTCGCACAGCGACCCTCCCCAGGGATCTTCCCTTTTCTGTGGCATACGCTGGACTGTGAGAACCATAGAGATGTCCTCAGGCTGTACTGCCTGTTTAAGGGTTTTCCATTTGAGGAATTCTTATATTGTATATTGTGTTTGGTTTCAGAACTCAAAGCATGGCTTCAGGATTTGGCCTTTCAGCAATTTGATTTGGGAACTCAGTCACGGAGTATGAGTGAGCTGGTAAGATTTCCAAGTTTGGAATCAGTATTATAACGCTAAAGGAAAATGTCAGTGTATTTACAAATGCCAGCATGTTATTTTGAAAGTGCAGGGCTGTGCATGGCTGGGAGAAAATTCAGAGTATAATGCTTGAGGTAGAGGACCCTTATCTTCACTGGGTGCTGACATCTCTGCTCACAACCTAAAGAAAATTATAATATGTTTCATACAAATGCCGATTTTTTTCATTTGATTTAAAGTATCTACAAATGGTAATCGTGAAAAGACTTATTCTTTTAAACTGGTCCATCCAAATTAATCCATATGTTTCCCAAGACCTACCAGGAATAATCCTTGAGCACTCCATGGTGTACCCCCGCCCCCAAATGAAACAAACTACAGAAGAGAAAAAGTCATTGATCCTGTAAGGAATCTGCCTGTGGTGAGATGTTTTCAATGGCATCTGTGGTCAGTCTCAGCAGTGTGGGATGCACCTTTTCTTCACTGATGCGTCCCAGCCTCCACTGCACATTGAGCTGGAACTGAACCCAGAGTTTAGTGTGTTTTATATTCTCTTGAAACTGGTGCATCAGTTTTCTACGGAGGGAATTATTTGTACCTGTTCATTGAGTTGAAAAAAATATTTCCACAAATAATGGTCCCTCATTCATCAATTTTCCAAGTGTGTCTTACAGAAACCTTAGGTTAGTCCATGGTAATGCCATCCACCGGTAGGGAATTGCATTGGTGTGGTGCAAATGTTAGAAATCAATCTGAAGGTATCAGTTTCTTTGACATGGAAACTCTTGAGGCATAGAACGATAATTGGAATCCTCTGCTGTTCTACAGGGAAGCATCAAGGCCGAGTGGAATGTCTCTGACTCTTTGCACTGTGAAAAAGTCTCGAGTGAGCGTTTCTGCCCTCAGCCCCATGAGGATGCCAAGACAGGCAGGATGGCCTCTGAGGGTGATCAGAATGGAGAGAGCTACCTCACTCTGAAGAAACCCTCCACTGGGAAAAGGTTCACACAGTCTGTTGTTCATGGTCCATGGAACACAAATCCCAACATTGGGGCAGACCCTAGAATGTGGGAGAGGAACACTGTTTATAGTGAGTCCTTCACACCGAAAGGTCCACAAGTAAAGTCACTGTGGATTGACCCTGTCGAAGAGTAAGGAATGTGGGCGGAGCATCCCCGTTTTCCCAGGACTATGATGTTCCCTTAGAACTCCACAGTGGACAGAATTCCCAGAAGTGTCAGCAGCAAGTGCATGGTTCGAATCCAGCGTTACCCCTTTGTGAAGACATGAACATCCACACTGGAGGGAAACCACATACATGTAAGGACTGTGCGAAGGCCTCCACTCTACCATCAGACCTCTTAAAACATCGAAGAATTCATACTGGACAGAAAGGATATTTGTGTGAGCACTGTGGGAAGGTCTTTGGTTACTCCTCAAACCTTTCTAGACACAGGAAAATTCATACTGGAGAGAAACTTCATAAATATAAGGCACGTGCAAAGGGCTTCACTCAATCTTTAACCCTTACTGGGCATATGAAAACTCATACTGACGAGAGGCCTTATATATGTAAGGAATGTGGGAAGGCCTTTGTTGAATCCTCTGGCCTTACTCGGCATTTGAGATTTCACAATGGAGAGAAGCCTTATGGATGTAAGGTTTGTGGAAAGGCCCTTGTTAATACCTCAACACTTACCTGCCATATGAGAATTCACACTGGAGAGAGACCATATGTTTGTAAGGAATGTGGGAAAGCCTTTGTTGAATCCTCTGGCCTTACTCGGCATTTGAGAATTCATAATGGAGAGAAGCCTTATGGATGTAAGGTATGTGGAAAGGCCTTCACTATGTCCTCAGACCTTAATGATGATATGAAAATTCACGTTGGAGAGAAGCCTTATATATGTAAGGAATGCAGAAAGGCCTTTGTTTATTCCTCACAGCTTACTGTTCATATGAGAAATCAAACTGGAGAGAGGCCTTATGTATGTAAGGAATGTGGGAAAACCTTTGTTTATTCTTCACACTTGACTCGTCATATGAGAAATCACACTGGAGAGAAACCTTATTTATGTATGGATTGTGGGAACGCCTTCACTATGTCCTCATGCCTTACTGAACATATGAGAATTCACACGGGAGAGAGACCTTATGTTTGTAAGGAGTGTGGGAAGGCCTTTGTTTCTTCCTCGAACCTTACTGGTCATGAGAGAATTCACACTGGAGAGAGACCTTTTGTTTGTAAGGAATGTGGGAAGACCTTTCGTCTGTCCTAAGGCCTTACTGAATATAGGGCAGTTCACACAGGAGTGAAATCTTTTTTATGTCATGAATGTGGGATGGCCTTCGTGTGTCTTTTGTGTCTTAGGAAACATCAGAAAATTCATACTGGATAACTCAATACCATAATAACAATTTTTAATGTCAAAATAGGACCCTTTGGTAAAGTCTGCTGTGTTTTGGACCATGGGATGCTGTGCTACGAAAGTGCAGCCAGGAAGAAAATAATCCCTTAGTATGTAACAAACTTTCTATTATGTCAGTCTATAAGGGAAGTCTATGCCAGGGTCCTGGCATTTAAACTTGATGTGTATCATAACATATACTTTTTGGATTTTCTGGTGTAAGCCAGGAGGAATGGGAATTAAAAGGCGAAAGAAAAATCCTCTTAGCTCAGGACTGTACAGGATCACCACTGTCTTATTCTTTGTTGTGACTCTGTCTTGACTTTTTTTTGCTTTTTGGTTCATACCCAGTGATGCTCAGGAGTTACTTCTACCTCCACAATCAGTAATTACTCCTGTCGGTGCCTGGGGGCCATACGGGATGGCAGGGATTGAAACTGGGCCACCCCGTGCAGGGAAAAAGTCCTCCCCTCTGGACTATTGCTCCAGCCCCTGTGACTTATCTTTGAGGCCCTGTGTTTGGGGGATTATGGCAGAAAACCAGCCACACTTTAGTTCTTCAGGGCCTCTTGATTCATGTTCTTTGGAGCCACACCCAGCTAAGTCCCACACCTCGCTCTCAGCTCAGTCATCCATACCTGGGGGACTCAGGATCATTATGGGGTACTGTGATTGGAATCCAGGTCAGCTGTGTGTGACCAGCTCCTTCTCCCATGCCATCTCTGCCTACCATGTGTTCAGGTACTGGTTAGTGTTGTGTATGTATAAAGGATAAATGTTTCAGAAAGTGTTGTCTTAGTTAAATGGCACTGGCAAGGTTCTTTAATGGAGTGCCATGAAGACAATTTGTTTCTTAAATTTTAAACTTTGTTTTTCCCGTCTTTTTGAGTCATACCCTGAAATACTCAGGCATTACTCCTGGTGGTGCTCCAGGAACTCTGTTAAACCTGGTACAAAGCAAAAGACCTGTCTGTTGTACCTACTCTCTGGTCCTTATTGGAAACAGTTTAAATGAACATTACTGTCTTTAGAAAGAGAAGAAGGGATGGAAGGGGCCCCTTGAATCAAATGTCTGACAAATGCCGGGAATATGGGTCAGCTTCCCACATCCAAGCAGGCTGTTCCATTTACCTATGATTACTCACAAGGTTGGTCACGTTCCTGGATCCCCCTCTCCAAAGTTTAATAATAGTACAGAAAAAGTAAATATTGCATTTAGGATTAGCAAAGTACCCTCAGTGTAGTGATCACCAGAATGATTCAGAATCTGCTTAAAGGGCAAAAAAGGCTCCAAGGTGACCAATATGGCTTGCTGCATCTCCAGGGCTGGCTTCAGAGTCACTGATTCACCCATTCTTGATTACTTCCTCACAAAACTCATTGTCAGGTGCCTTTTACCAACTTGCCTTTTGATCTTGAATCAACCCACATGTGTTTTTCCTGATGGACTGTGTGTGAGAGCATTGTTTCAATGGTTGACTAACCAGTACAGGATCACGGCTCTTGTCCTTACCCCCAGCCCACCACTGTATGACCCACCACTCCAGCAGCTGCCTCTCCATTACTTTATCCAGTCTTGCCTCCCTTAAAGCACCGATTCACCTGGATGGGCTCAGAGGGTCTCTTCATCTGGACCATGGCCCTTTAAGGATTCTGGGGGTGGGGGGTGGAAGTGATGTCACAGAACTGGTACTTTCAGCATCCTTTCTATTCTAGTCGTGGTTGCCTGGCTCAAGCCACCATTGGTCTCGTGGGTAGAGGAGGAATTGGCGGCTCCTTTGACAGGGGGACTGTGGACGCCAATTTTGTGGCAGGACACTAGCGGCCTCCCAGTCTCCTGCACTGTGAGTGGCAGAGCTGGGCTAACTTGAAGGGCGCTTTAGTGCTTGTTTTTCCGTCGTTCCTGATATCCAGGTGGTTCCTGAGGTATGGCAAAGGCTTTAGGAGAACCCAGAGTATTTGGGCAGTGGACTGGGGCTGTGCCTGGTTGCAGGGCTTGCATCTGTGAGCAAGTGATTGTGGGAGGGTCCCCTTAGCCAGGATTGCCTCCAGCTCCAGGAAGGGTCAGAAATGGGTGGATTCAGGTTTGAAGGAAAAGCAAAGCAACACAGATATTATAACCCCTGAGTGAATTTCTCAGACAGAATGTCTTCTTGAGTTAATCCCCTCCCCCCAAAGAATTGCCTCTGTTGAAAAGCTTGACCTCTGTAAATGGTAAATCACAATACATGCAGTCCTGTACCTTGATCAACCTCAGATGTTCTATAAAGTATGCTATTCGGTTCTGAATTAAAGGTCCACTGTGCACTGGCCATATATTGTTGTGGTTCCTGTGTCTTTGTTTATCTGAAGAGATGGAACACCAAACGCCTCGTACCATGGGATCTACTGACTCACTATTCTTAACATCAGGCAACCTGGGGAGGGTGCCTCAGAATTCACACTTGAGTATTTGTTGTTGTTTCATTTCATTAGAGTTACCTTTTGAAGTTGCAGTATTTTTGGTAAACACCCTGCTTTGACTGTGCCTTATTTCTGCCTCTGAGCTCAGGCATCACTTCTGCAGGGGTCAGGGGCCAATATATGTGCTAGTGTATTGAACCTGGGTCAGTCAAGTGGAAGGTGAATGTTTTACCTGATGTATTACCACCCCAATTCACAAGATATAATATGCATGATTTAAAAGTAGACTCACTCCAGAAATTTCATTTGTCAGACACATGTAAAATAATGTTTCATAGTGAACACCCTGGATATTTGGATAATTTTGTGACACAAGACACTGTTTACATGGTTTTCAGAGCTATCCCTGCAGAACAGGAACAAGTTCTTGTGGAGGCTCATGTGCTGATTCGGGATTACAGTAAATCATGACCAGGATGACCGAGGTCCAGCAGATCAGACATGGGACTGCCTGGGGCTCACCCAAGCACAGAAGTGACGTTGTTCCCTGGAAGAGAGCTCGCAGGCCCGTGTCACCGACCATTCTGCAATGGGGTAGCTGAAGGTTTGTCCACCCTTAATCCCTGTGGCTGCCCCCACAGCAGAGCCACTAATGGGCCTATTGTCACTGTCACCTGCAGGGGCCGTATCAGCACGGGAGCTCCTGACCACAGAGTTAGTCCCTGGCCATAGGGACCTTCCTGTAGGGCCCCAAGTTGATTCCGGGGACTCGGGCAGGGCTATAGTTTCCTCCCCTGTAGGCTGAGACTAGCCTTCCTGTCCCAACAGGCAGCCTGGTCACAGCGCACTTCTATGTACCCTGGAGAGGCAGTGGCATCTGGCAGTGTGTCCCTTCCGATGGGTTTGTGAGCCAGTGTCCAAGCGTCAGGCAAGTCACTACATTTCTGGCTCCAATCCAGGGACTTCTGGTCTGGTGGGGGGAAGTCGGGGCTGGCTGTGCTCCTCTGGTGCTCACGGCTCAGGTCTTTCCATGGAACCTCCTGCTGATCTGCAGGAAAAACAAAGGCAGGAGGTTGTGATGCATCTCTGCCATACCATCCTCAGGCATGAGAGCGACAAGATAACACAGTGCAGTGACAGGAGCGCACAGGCTTCTCACCTCTTGGGTTGTTTCAGGAAGGAGATGTGGGATGTGGCTCCGAGCCTTAGTGCCCAGCTCTCTGCTGTTTGAGTCTGTGGGGCTTCAAGCTCCTGGATCCGGAAATCTGTGCTGAGTTCATGCTGCCCTTCCTGCCCCTGGACTGTTCATCATGGAATGATGTGTGCTTTAATTTCCTGGCTTTGTCGTTAATCTTCCTTATCTGTCAGGTGTGTAGAATAGTCCATAGGAATCTCAGCCTTTGGTGTTCCTGTATATGCCTCAGCAGGCTGGCTGTGCAGCCTGCAACTCCGGGTCCCCTTTTCTGGAGCAGCCAGACCCACTCTGCCCTCGCTAACACCATGCTTATATTTGCCCTCGGATCATTATATGTTTTTGCATATCTAAGAAGTTTATCCTTGTTTAGATTTTAGGCCCAGTCATAGTAATATGGGACTCCTCATGGGTCTCACGTGTAACTACTGGCCGTGCGCTCAGCAATTGTAACCGAGGTGTTCAGGGATCTGAGACCTGAGCCTGTCTGCCTCAAGATAAGCATATGGTCTCTCTGCTGTTCTCTTGTGTTCCTCTTAGTTATATATTTGCCTTTGTTTTTAAATAAAGAATGAGTCCATATCAAAATTAGTTTGGGTCAGGACATGTATAACAGGGAGCGCACTTGCATTTTAGGCCGCTGACTGATTTTTGGTTTTTTTTTTTTTATAATTTATTTATTTATTGAATCACTGTGGGTAAGGTTACAAAGCTTTCAGGTTTAGGGCTCAGTCATGCAAATATCAAATACATTTCCCTTTACCAATACTTATTTTTCACCACGAAGAACCCCAATAAACCTCCCAGCCCTCACCCCTCCCAATGCCTGTGATGCAGATGAATTCTAGTTAACACTCTATTTACTTTGACTAGATTCATTGTTTCGATAAAAGATGCACCATTATTATTTAGAGTTTACCCCTCAAATCAGACCTGCTGAAAATGCATTGTGAAATGATTTGCTTTCTACAGCTGGGTACAAGAATTAAATGATGTTGCGCAGCCGTGATAGCGGCCGCAGGGTTTTGGATTTCTGCGATTTTACTTGTTAACCCTGGAAGTATTTCTACTGAGAGTCAGATAATTAAGAGATTGGTTTCTGTGCTCTGGGGCCGTGGCCGTGCTGGAGAGCCGTGTGGGGGGCAACTGGTGACCTCGGTAGGGTGTGAAGTACGCGCCGGAACGCCCCCCTCCCCATGAGGTTTTAGTCGCCCCATCACCTCCGGCTCATACCTGGATCTCCAAAAGGCGCCCATGCAGCTGCCTTCTTTCTTTCCAGAGGGGAGAAGGCGGAAGGGAGCAACATCCTTTCCCCTCCGGGCAGACATGGTGGCATGGATTAACGCATAGTCCTCTCACTCTTCTGCTCCAAGCTTACTTTTATTTTTTTAATGTAGGAATACTGCTATTTATTCAGCCACTGATTAGCTGATTGAATTGTTACACAATACTTTTAAAGTTACCTTTATAATACATTTTATACTCAATAATTCTAAACTCCCACAAATAAAATTTTCTCAAGGAACTAACATTATATTTTGTATTCATCCAATTTTGTTTTGTTTTGTTTCATTTTTCAGCCACGCCATGATACTTAGGTGTGACTCTGGGTTATGCACTCACTTATCACTCTTAGTGTTTGCTTGGGGGATCATATGGGATCCGGGGATTGAATTGGACCAGTTGTGTGCAAGGCAGCAAAAGTGAAGATTTTGTTGTTTGCGTACTTTCAGTAACTTGGCTGACTATATTAGGGACATATTGGCTAGGCCTCTCACCTTTTTATTGTCACTAATCTCTACATTGATTCTGTGGGGGCAGGGTATTCTAGGGTGAAGCCAGTTGTAATCACCTGGCTGGTAGGAGGAAACCTGAGGCGGGGGAGAGAGGTGTGTGTGCCGCTGAGTATCTGAGGACCCTCCCAGCCTCGGGCCCTGGGCATCATGGGTGTGCCCTGAGTGTGTGTGAAACATGCTGCTGACCCCAGGGGCCTTGGGCTCCTGGATTCAGGCATCTGTGCTCTACTCACATGGCCCTTCGCTCCCCTGGGGAGATCCTGTGCTTTGTTTACTTGGCTTGTTCCATTCTTCTTCATTAGTCATGTTTTCATGAAATTCAGGGTCCTTTGTGCCCCTTTCCCTTACCAGCCTGGCTGCACAGCCTGTAATGTTGGGGTGCCCTTTTCAGGAGCAGCAGAACCACCTTGCACCCCACCCTCTCTGTCACTAAGCTTGTCTTTGCCCTCAGGTCATTAGCATTTTTTTGAGTATACGAAGACATTTTTTTGTTTTGGTTTGGGGTCTGATGTTCCCGAGGGGTTAATTCCTGAAGGTCTTCAGGGGTTCCTTTGGGCAGTGCTCAGAATCCTGCCCCTGTCAGCCTTATGCGAGGCAGATGCGCTACCTGCTATTCTCTCTCTGACCCACTACGAAATGTTCTTTTGCTTTTATGTTAAAAAGTTAATGAGTGAGCCCTTAATAAAGCTAGTTTGTGCTGAAGTCATAGTATAGTGGGGAGGGTGCTTGCGTTGCACTGGGTTTGATTCGCAGAATTGCATATGATCCCCAGATATCCCTAGGTCTAGACAAATAGAAAACCCAATAGGCTAGTGTGTGATTGCCAAGCTCCTCCTGGCAATAATCCCAAAGATTCTTCCCTTTGCTCTGGGTCTGTTGGACTGTGAGAACCACAGAGGTGTCATCCACTTGCTCGGCCTGTTCACCCAGGGATCATTCAACTAATTCTTACCTTACTTGCTGTGATTTATTTCAGAACTCAAACCACAGCTTCAGGATTTGGCATAGCTGCAATCTGACTTGGGAAGAGAGATACTGAATATGCGTGAACTGGGAAGATTCACACATTCAAAAATGTATATCATTATACCCAGCGGGATAGCTCAGTGGAGCAAGCATATGATATGAAAAGTGGGGGTCCGGGCTCTCTCCCCGCCATCACATCTGTGATCTCTGGACACTGCAAGGAGAAAATCCAGAGTCTCATCCTGGAAGTAAAAGGCACTTAGCCTAACAAGGTACTGAAACTGAAAAAAATCCTATTATTTTTTATATCAATAAAGTAATTTGAATTTTTCTCATATTGAAAGCAAATACAAGTGGTAATGTTTTCAAAGAACTGGTTTGTCAGTTCATGTTGTGTATTCAAAAAATCAATATGAAACTCTCTCTCTCCTCTGTCTATTCTCTCCCCCCCCCATCCCCGGTCTGAAGTTGATTATCTTGGGCTGCTTCCCTCACCATTGGACAGATGATGGCCATGGGTGGATGAAGGAGGGAATTAGGGCCAGACCGGTAGGTATCGATTGCAGTTTCTTCCAAGCTCATCTCAATTCTCTGATTCTCCTTCCACGAATCTCCTTCATTCCTCTTGGACTCTCCCTCTCAAATTCTCTCTTGATTTTTCCTTTGTCCACTCTTACAGCCTTAGTTATCTCCCAAATCATCAGGGGTTTCGGGTAGCAATTACACATAGCCGAGGTCATACAATCAATGGATGTATGGTCCCTCTCTTGGGGGAAGCTTCTTCTAGGACAAACTTTTTCAGCACAAAGACCAACCTAAAGGCGAAATGCCATCTTTGGGTGTGTTTTTCCCTCCCTAGTCCAGCAACCATATAAACATTCATCTTAATTCTACTCTTTAATAATATTAGTCATTTTGTATAGACACAGTAGTAGATACATAAAGCTGGGGACATCTTACTATAGATATCAGACTATGGTGCTCAGGCCAGATTAGTCTTTCTTAACCCTATCATAGTCCTAATCTAGTCGTTACTCTTTGGATCATGACAGAATTTGTCCATGACCATGCTCTTAATTTATATGGTGCTTTGGTCTGGCCCATTTCGATGACAGAGTACCTCTCGACTATCTCTGGATCCATCCAGTCCCTCATCGTGACACTGCCTTTGTGGTGCTAGGAACTAAGGGCAACTGAGACTTAGGTTGAGAAAGCAGATACCCAGGTATGAAGTATTATTTGGAGTCAATTAACTCCCAAGTTACAAAGTCAGAGTATTAACTATCTTCCTATGTCTATACGAAAAGTACATTGCTCTAAAGTAACTATGCAAAGGACATAAGGAGAAGAGAAAATCAGTTTTTCACTCAGATTTCTGAGGATTCAGACTTTACAAATTAACAGAGTCTGATTAGGAGAAAAAGGTGACAGGCCAGTTGGGAAAGCAAATCACAGAGAAGGAAGTTACAGAGAAACACAGAAGAATGGGAGTGCTTCAGGAGCACTGTGGTAAACCTAAGCTCCCTGTGGCAAGGGAGGGAGGACATACCAATGTTAAACCTAGAATGTTTAGAGCTATATTTCCAACAGAATAGTGTAGTAGTTGGACTGGAGCGATAGCAGAGCGGGTAGGGTGTTTGCCTTGCACGTGGCCCTTGAGACTGCCCCGAGTCCGATTCCTCTGCCCCTCTCGTAGAGCCTGGCAAGCTACCAAGAGTATCTTGCCCGCACAGCAAAGCCTGACAAGCTCTCCCGTGGTGTATTCGATATGCCAAAGACAGTAACAACAAGTCTCAGGATGGAGACATTATTGGGCCTCCTTGAACAAATCAATGAACAATGGGAGGACAGTGTGGTAGTGGGAAGATAGGGGAAGTTGAAGATAGGGGCAAATCTCGAATGAACTCCAAAATTTGGAGTTTGTTCACACCAGCTTGCAGGCTGTTCTGCTAGGCAAAGCAGCAGCCTCCCAAGAGAAGCACAGTCTGTTAGAAAAGAGCACATCCCTATGCACCTGTACTTTGCATAAGCACCCACAAAATTAAATTCACCAAACCCACATCCTGGTACCCCATAAACTTACATAAGCATAGTGAGGCAAGCATAGTTACCAAAGCAAGGAAAAGCGAATACACAAAGAAATCAGTTATTGATGTTTACTACCTCACTTTGGGGGGACCCTAACCTATTGTTCCTGTTTGCACACTGTGATGATCTGGCACCCTGGTGGAGTGGTTACAAGAAATTGAGTATGTTTATGGAATAACCCTGCTAAGAAGCAAACTTGTAAACTAAATTTCATATTCTTACTGTAACACACACCAAATCATCATAACCAAACAATAGATCTACATGTCTGAAAAAGACGCTTTCTTCTCCTGCACAACTGCTATAAAGTTGTTCTTGCTTACTGGTTCAGATTTTGAAGAATTATAGCTTAATAAATCATCATGTACTAAAATATTAAAAGACTATTTAGATGGACAGCAGTTAATGGACTTTCCATTCATTTGTCTGATCCATGTAGAATTCATAGATATGTAGACCTTGAGCACTGTTTGAAGAGTTACTGCACATAGCTCTCAAGGAATAATTGGAGAGGACCCTTTGCTCTGAACACACACAAATACAGACACAGGAATTTTTGCTTACACAAATATCTTCCCAGTCATCACCAATCCTTGAGTCCCCTTCTGGGCTACCCGTGACCCTTTTCTGAGCCACGTGATTCACTTAGTTTCTAGCTCTCTCCTATAATTGTGAAAATAAACAGTTGAAACTACTCAAGACCTGGACTTTCAGTGCGATATAAATGAATGTGGGGACTAAGAGAGATGTTGGCAAAGTATCTTTGTGAATTTTATTTCCTTCATCAAAACAAAGACTTCTGATCTACATGCTATCTGTTCAGTCTGTCACTCTCTGTCTATCCCAGACTTGGCAAACATCAGATGTCCCGATCACCTGATAGTATGCCAGAAACGGGGAAAAATGAACCTTTCTGACCAGGCAAGTACCTGGTCAGGAATATTTGAAGCCTGGCCCTTTAAGGCTCTGGGCGACCTGCCAATGACGTCACAGAATCGGGATCCTCCTCTTTTCCAGTAGGTCGTGGAAGTGCTGGCGGTCTGACATTGCTGAGGAAGGTGAGGAGGGGGTGAGGGGGCACCCAGGGGGGCAAGGGGGTACAGGAAGGTCGGTTTCCCGCCGGCCCCCCGAGTGGTAGCTCTGAGCGCCTGACCCTCCGCGGTCTCCGCCTTGTGGGCGGCGGGGTCGCTCCTGGACGGTGGCCCGGGTGGCGGCCCCTCACCCAGGACGCATCGAGCGCTCCTGCCGAAAGCTTTATCTTATTTATATATTGATTTTGAGGTTAACAAGGTCGTTTTTACTGAGTAGAACTTAGAAAGATGCATGAGGGAGAAACGAGGCCGGCGGGGTTCGATCCCGGCACCCCACAGAGTCCCGCTACCAGCCTGGAGTGAGCCCAGAGCCGGGGGCCAGTGATGGGGTGGGTAGGTGGAGGGGCAGGCACATGTATGCCCTTGGGGCTCAAAAGCATTTGGCAGAGCCTTTTTTTTTTTTTTTTTGCTTTTTGGGTCACACCCAGCAATACATAGGGATTACTCCTGGCTCTACACTCAGGAATTACCCCTGTGGTGCTCAGGGAAACATATTGCTTGCTGGGAATCCGGGTTGGCCGTGCAAGGCAAAAACCTTACTGTCTGTGCTATTGCTCTAGCCTCCCCTTGGCAGAGCCTTTGATATTCACTTGTTACTTGTGCATTCAGTAGTTTCTGGGAGTACAGGGAGGTGGGGAGCTTCTTATTTTGCTTTTTGGGTCACAACCAGCGATGCACGTGGGTTCCTCCTGGCTCTCCATTCAGAAAGCATTCCTAGCGGTACCAGGAACCATGAGGGATGCCCAGAATTAAACCCAGGTTTGCTGCCCTTGAAACAAATGCTCTTTTGTCTATGCTGTCACTCAGGCCCCAAGGTGCATAGATTTAAGACAACTCAGGGCTTAGAGGAGGGGGATCAGCACGGGGTGCCTCAGGACTGTGCTATGCCACAGCAGGTCTTGCAACCAAGTGTGTAATCTTAGCAGGAAGTAGCAAAGAGACTTCTAGAGTATTCCCTAACCAAGTGATCCCTAATACAATTTAGGATCAGTATTGGCCACACCCCTTTATTCGTTTAAATGAATTAATCTTTAGGTGTACAACTGCAAGACTCAGTTACTTCTCTTGCCTCTGCATTCAGGGATCACTCCTGGTTGGGTTCAGGGAACCATATTGGGATGCCAGGATTTAAACTTGGTTTGGCCAAGTGCAAGACAGGCACCTCACCTGCTTTACGATTTCTACAATTCCTTTATAATCTTTTGTATTGTAGTTTTTTGGGCCCCATCACCACTCAGGGCTTAGGGCTTCCTCTTCTTTCTGAGTGCAGGCATCATTTTTAACAGTACTGGCGTGGGTGAGCGTATGTACTGTTACATATTGACCCAGGATTAGCTGCTTGAAAGAAAAACACCCTATCAACTTACTATCTTTGCTAAACCTGTATGATTATATTTCCTTAGAAAAAAGAATTTCTGCCTCACCTGTCAAGATTCCAAGCATCCCTCACTGTCCATCTCTCCCACACTAGGGGCTTGCCCTGCTGTTGAAGTGAGTACTTGCAGAAAGGGGTTTTCCAGGGACCAGCTCCAATAGGTTTTAAATGTCTCACTCTTTGTGAATGGTCAGTAGTATAGTCAGGAGGGTGTTTGTCTTTCCTGCAGTGACCAAGGTTATCCCCGACACGCCAGAGAGTCCCCTGAGCATCACTAGGTATGGCTGCAATCCTCCCACTCCAGAATTTGTTTTTACACACGAGCATTCTTTGAACTTCTTTTTGGGTGTTGGGGTATTTCTCCTGTCTTTTCCTCCCCTGTTTGCTACAAACTTGGAGATAGTCAGAGACTGTCCCCTGATGCGTGTGTCTGGGATGCAGGAGGAGCCATGCCATGTCCGCCAAAGGTAAAGCAGGTTCTTAGCCCTCTGAGCTACTCTCCCTGGGTCTATCTCACTGCTTGGGGAGCAGATGAGGTGAGATTTGGGACTACACCTGGCAGTGCTTGAGGTCTGTGCCCTGACAGGGGACTAGTGGATAAGAGGTACCAGGGAAGGCCCTTTTGCTTTCAGTTAGCCAGTATCTGCTTCAGTCTGGTGTATTCTCTCCTACTCCTCTATTTATACCTTAATTTGAAGTTCTTAGATATGAACATTCTTGAGTCCTTTGAACTAGAGGCTTTTAGGAGGAAAGGAAGGACTTGGAGGCTCTGAGCGAAATTATGGACTTTGAACTTTCATTTGGGATAAGTGTAATTTTTTTTCTCCGCTTTTTGGGTCACACTGGCAATGCTCAGGGCTTATTCCTGGCTCTACACTATGCCTCTGTACTCAGGAATCACTCCTGGCAGTGCTCAGGAAACCATATGGGATACCAGGGACCAAACCCAGATAAGCTGTGTGCAAGTCAAACGTCCTGCCATCTGTACTGTCACTCCAGCCTCAAGTGTAATTTTTCATCCCCTTTTTCTTTTATAAAATCATGTACCCATAGTAGTAAAATCATAAAGTCTGAAAACCTGGACTGTAAGCTCTGAGCACTTCAGAGTGTGGTCCCAAAACCAAACAAAAAACCCAAAGGACTGACCCTTGCGAATATATTACTAGATTTCACACCTCTGCTGTTGGCAGATAAATTCCTCATTGCCTTTATTTGGGCAGGAGGGGGATTGGCTGTGAGGGCTTTCGCCAAAACCAGCAGTGCTCTGGGATCACTCCTTGGTGATTCAGGATGTGAAGGTGAGTCTGCCGCCTGCATGACAAGTGCCCTGCCATTCACTGTGTGCTTTTTCTGGCCCCTGCACACCTTCGAAATTGCAGTTTGTACTTCTCGTTCAGGTTTGCACCAGGAGGCCCCAGGTGCAGCAGCCCTGCCTGGACCTCTACCAGCTGTGCCTCATCCCTGTTTTCTGTCTGTATCCTTCACATAAGGTTCACAGTACTTACATAGACTTTGAATTCCTGGGGTCAGTGATAAGCCAGGAGTGCAGGCCCTGGCCTTGCAAGCAGCCTGCGACATGGTACAATCTCCTGCACAACACAGGATTCCTCAGGCACCACCTGGGTGAACCCAAACATCTGCCACCTTTGGCTCCAAAACCCAAGTCTGACCTGCATTCTCAAAAACTGGCTGGTGGAGGTTGACTCATGAACAAAAACTTTTTTTTTTCTGGTCATAACCTGTGGTTGCTGCTTTTGGTACCCAGTATGGTGCCAGGGACTGAACCCAGGTCAGTTGTGTACAAGGCACATACCCTACCAGACTGTAGTTATGGCACCTAAATTTATTTTTGGTTGGCCACACCCGGCGGAGTTTACCCCTGGCTCTGTTGCCATTTTTCGCTCTAAGTTTGGGGATCCTGTGGGATGATGGGGATTGAACCCTTGTCAGCTATGTGCCAGACAAGCACCTTGTGATCTGTGCTATCTCTCTAGCCATCATTAAATGCTTTTATGCTGGGTAAAGTCCAGAAATTTGTGTTCTTCATTCTGATTAACTACACAATTCACTTTTTACTTGTTTTTTTTTTTTGTTTTGGGGCCACAGCCAGCAGTACTCTGGGTACTGGAGTAACCTGACTGTGCACTCAGGAGTCATTCCAGGTGGGCTTGGGGGATCCTATAGGATGTGGGGGATTAAACCAGAGTCAGCTGCGTTCCAGGCAAGTGCCCTCCCCAATATGCTGTTGCTCTGGCCTGGGGCCTAATTCTTCTCTGTTACACTATATTTCTGTTTAGATATCATAACATTTTCAGTTCAAGTGGACTATGACCCGTGAGATATGAGAGCAGGTCAGCTGCTTGCCCTGCCCTCCCTGAGAGCAATTTCAGACTCCAAAGCAGAAACTTCTGGTCAGGACCCTGGGGTTTGTGCACCTCTGTCATGCTCACATCGCTGACATCTTTAGATCTTTGCACGGAGCTTCCTGCGGATTTTCGGGAATTATATGTGGGAGACGATGATGTCGCGCTCTCTGACCACTGTCCACAGGGAGGACGAAAGTGACAAGATGATATGATGCAGTGACAGGAGCGCATAGGCCTTCTGGGCTGTCTGTCTCTATAGTTGTTTAGGAGGGAGCACAGTATCTAGTGTTTTTGAGGCTGCTCTTGTCCTTGTTTATTTGTTTTGTTGTATTTGGGTGGATCATACTCCACTTAGGAGTAGTCCCAGCTCAGTGCTCAAAATTCACCCTTGCCAGGTCTCGTACTCTGTGTGTTGCTGCAGATCCAAGACTGACTTCTTTGGCTTTGTTCTTTTTGGGAAGGTTGGAGACCCCACCTAGTGATTCTTGGTGTTTCTCCTTGCTCTGTGCTCCAGCATTGCCCCTGGCAGTGCTTGGGGGACCATATGGAACGCCAGGGTCACCAGCCCTATCCGCTCTTCTTTCAGATTTCTTTTTGTGCCATAGTGGAGGTTCTCAGGGCTTGCTCTTGCTCTCTGCTCTGGATTCATCCCTAAGGGGCATCGGAGCCCCCGGGCTACATGGCCCATAGGTGCCCTGTCAGCTACAGTGCCTCGGAACCCAGGACATGTATTACCTCTGTTTTGTCCTTCCTTCTCTGGAGAGCTTCACCTGCTCAGTCACATAGTATCATGTTCACTTGCTGCTTTGTGTGCAGTTCTGGACATGCGCCAGTACCAGGGAGATCAAGCAGAGGATCTTTGGGTCTGCAAGAAGTGTTGGGGGTCAGGTTACTTTTGCCTGCTTTAAGAGGAATTTGGGGCAGCCTTGAACTCTGAGTTCAGAGTCCTCTAGGCACAAATGTCCACATACAACTTTGAGTTGCTTGCTGGACATTGAGTGTCCACTTTTCATCCCTAGTGATTATGGGCCCTGGAGGTCGGGTATTTTGTGTTCAGTGTTTTGGTCCTTCTCAGGTGAATGAGACCAATTGTAGTTACTGACGCTGTCTCATTTGCCAAGGTGTCAAAAATCAGATGGGCTGGTCACGTAATCAGATTTAAAGACGACCGCTGGACTAGAGCTGTTACCGACTGGATACCACGGGATGTCAAAAGACCGCGTGGCCGCCCACCTACCAGATGGTCAGACTTCTTCGTCAAGATCATGAACGATCGGTTTGAGGCCCTTCATGTTCCCGGAGCGAACAGATGCCATTGGGTTACACTAGCACGCGACAGGGACAAATGGAGACGTTACTGGTGCCCGCTCGAGCAAATTGACGACTAATGGGAAGTTAAGTGATTAAGTGATTAAGTTTTGGTCCAAGCTCATCATTGCTTTTTTAAAAAAAATTTAAGTTTTACATTATTTTTATAAAGTAGTTCACAATATTTGATTCCATTTAATATTCAAGCCCCAATCCCACCAGCATTACACCTTCCCACCACGATATTTTGGATGTTTCCATCCTGTACCCCAACCCCTGCCCCAAAGCACAACTTTTTTATTTTGTATTGTTTCTTATGAATAAACCACTGAAAATGCACGAAAAAGCTATTCGTATTTGATATGCCAAACACAGTAACAAGTCTCGTGATGGAGACTTTACTGGGCCCTCTCAAGCAAATCGATGAACAACGGGAGGACCGTGACCGTGACCATGAATAAGCCACTGAAAATGCTCTAAAAAACGTTGGTTAGAGGAGAGTGTGTAAATATTGTTGTATTTCACCTAGGGGCCATTAAGCCTTTTTACAAGTGATACTAATATGTTGTTAAGGCTTGAGTCTTGTGTGCTTATCTCTCTCTCTCTCTCTCTCTCTCTCTCTCTCTCTCTCTCTCGTAAAAATATATTTCCTTCTAAGATTGGTTGCCTTCTACTTTAAAACCATTCAAATGTGTTATACTACTCTTAGAGTATGGGTGGTGTGAGGAATGAGATGTTGTGGTTACGACTGCATGATCCAGGGATAGGTTTACTCATGGGAGATCTTCATTTCTAAGACCTTACTAGTCATAACAGAAAGCATACTGTTAGAAACTGGTATTCTCTTGCCCTACTCCTGGCTCTGATTTCAGGCATCCATACCTGGGGGACTCTGGATCATTATGGGGTACTGTGTTTAGTATCCAGGTCGGCCATGTGTGACTAGCTCCTCATCCCCTGTATCATCTCTGTTATTGTTATGTTTGTGTATGCATAAAGGATAAATATTTTCCAAAGTGTCATATTAGGAAAATGGGCCTGGAAAGGTTTCTTAATGGAGTGGAATGGGGGATAATTTATTTTTTTATTTAATTTTTTTGTCTATTTGGATCCTACCTGATAATGGATCATGGGGATTGAACCCAGGTCGGCTGTGTGCAAGCAACACCCTTCCCCAATGTACAATTGCTCTGTTGTTAATTGGAGACAGTTTAAATGAACTTTACTGTGCATAGAATGTCATTTGAAAGGATGGAAGGGGATATATGATGAAATCTTTTACAAGTGGGAATATGGGTCAGCTCCCAAGCTCCCCACCTACCAGCAGGCATTCCATTTACCTGTGATTACTCAAAAGGTTGGTCACATTCCTGGATCCCACCCACGTCACTTCACTAATCTGAGAAGGAAAAAAGGAAACATTTATATTTTGATGGAGCAAAATTCCATACGTCAGATAGTGCTTAGGGGACCATTTGGGGTTCTGGACATTGAACCCAGATTGACTACATGCAACGCAAGCACCCAACCCACTAACCTGTTACTCTCAGTTTGACATGTTTCTGAAACTGCATCCTGGGGTTTTACTTGTAGCTGAGAGTCGACTTTGTGTGTGTTATCAAGGGGTAGAGCGTTGACCGGACTGTGCTCTCTGATATTCTTAACAGCCTTTGCTACTGTTCCAGTGTCTCCAGCTCTGTGGGTTTCTACTAGGTCAGTTCGTCTCTGAATCCCCAAGGCTGGCTTCAGAGTCGTTGCTTTTAGCCCCATCTTGATTAATTACTTCCTCAAGATACTCATTGTCTCATACTCCACCAGCTACCTACCTGCAGAGTTTGATTTCTTTTGACATGAGAACTCTCATTGCATAGAGCAATAATTGGAGTCCTTCTCTGCTGTCTATGTGGAAGCAGCCAGCCCTGGTGGGATGTCTCTTTCTGCACACTGTGATAAAGGCTCAAGTGAGCAATTTTGCCCTCATCCCCATGGGGATTCTCAGACAGGTCCATTGTCTTCTGAGGGTGATGAAAATGACAAGAGTATGCTGGTTCTGAAAAAGTCTTCCCCTAGGAAAAGATCCTTGGATGTTCAGCTCAGTCAGCGGACACAACCCCCTCCATAGTGGGGCAGCCTCTGGTCTTTGGGAGATGAATACTGTTTATAATGTGTCTCTCACACTGACAGGCCCACAGGTAGTCATTTTGAAATAAACCTGTCCACATGTAAGGAATGTGGGGGAGCCTTCACATGTTCTCAGCACCATCACATTCCCTTAGAAACACAGTGCTCAGAATTCCCAGGAATGTCAGCACTGAGGACAAACTCTTGAGTCCAGTGTCACCCCGGCAGGACTATGTGAATATCCACACAGGAGAGAAACCGCTTAAGTGTAAGGACTGTGGGAAGGCCTTTGATGGATCCTCATACCTTATACACAAGAGATTTCATACTGGAGAGTACACATGCATGTAACGAATGTGTCGTGGCCTTTATCTGACTCATATGCCTTATGAGTCACACTGGAGAGAAACCATATGCTTGTATGGAGTGGGAACACTTTGCTTGTTCCACAAGCCTGAGTGCACAGGAAAACTCACACTGGAGAGATAACTTACATGTGTGAGCAATGAGGGAATGCCTTCCCCTGAAGTCTTAGTTTTCGTGAAATTCGTATCGGAGAAAAACCCTTATATATGTGAGGTAGGTGGGAAAACCTTTCATTTCTTCTCAGGTTATTTCTGAGCATAGGGAAGTTCATACAGGAATGAACCATTATTCATGCCACGACTGTCGGAGGGTCTTCACTTTCTTTCTTTTTTCTTTTTGGGTCATTCCTGGCTCTGTACTCAGGAGTTACTCCTGGTGTTGGGGAGTTACTCCTGGGGACCATATGGGATGCTGGGAATCGAACATGGGTCAGCTACATGCAAGGGAAATGCCGTAACCACTGTGGTATCACTCCAGCCCGGGTCTTCACTTTATAAAGGTCCTCCCATTGTTCATCGATTTGCTCGATCGGGCCCATTAACGTCTCCATTGGAGATTTTGTTGTTACTGTGTTTGGCATATCGGATACTTCACGGGGGCTTGCCAGGCTCTGCCATGCCAGCGAGATACTCTCGGTAGCTTGCCGGTCTCTCCGAGAGGGGCGGAGGAATCGAACTTGGGTCGGCCATGTTGGCTGCGTGCAAGGGAAACTCCGTACCCGCTGTGCTATCACTCCAGCCCGGGTCTTAACTTTACACTCAAACTTTTTCGTCCACAAGAAAACCCACTCTACAGTGAATTCATATATATGTAAGGAGTGTGGCAAGGCCTTTGCTTATTCTGCAAGCCTTTTGAGGCACAGAAAATTTCATACTGGAGACAAACCTTATGTGTGTAAAGACTTTGGCAATGCCTTCACTTCCCCTTAACTCCTTATTAAACATAGGAAAATTCATACTTGAAAAAAGCATTTATTAGGGTGGGAAGATCTTAACTCAATCCACAAGCTTTGCTTTGCTTAAAAAATTATTCGGGATTTAGGCCTTGCATATGTAAAATCTGCAGGATAATTTTCAAACAATTAGCATAACTTTCTAAACAGGAAAATTCACATTGTAGAGAAGTCTCATAAGTGTAAGGAATGCGGGAATGTCTTCAGTTTGTCCTCAGCCCTTCCTATGCATATGAAAAGTCATTTTAGAGTGAAACCTTATGTATGCCAGGAGTGCGGATAGGAAAGGTCTTTACTGGATCTGCAGGCCTTACTATGCATAGGAGAATTCACACTGGGGAGAAACTATACACACACACACACATACAAACACACACACACACACACGTAAGAACATGGGAAGTCCATAATCCATCATTTAAAGGCACCTGCAGCCTTTTAAGTCATAAAAGAATTAATACTGCAAAAAATCCTGTGGGTAAGGAATATAAGAAGGCTTTTGTGTTCCCCTCAAGCCTTAGTAACTATAAAAGTTATGTTGAATCAATAATTCCCTAATAACAATGGCCAGGGTCAGAACATGGCCCTTAGGTAAAACAGTTTTAGTTTTGACAAGTGGGTGGGGGATTGCTACAAAAGTACAATCCGGAAGGAAATAATCCTGGTGTGTGTGAAAACTTCCTGTGACATTAGTACCATAAGGGAAAGGTACTTGCTGATTATCACGTGTACCATGGGTATGACAGTGTCCTGGCAGTTGCACTTCACATTCTGTTAACTGGTAAATAATGAGTCTTAGTGATAGAGCAAGGGGGATGGAGAACAAACAGGAATGGCCTGCCACAGAGGCAGGGTGGGATGGGGAGTTGGGTTTGGGAGGTCTCCAAAGGCAAACGACCCTGTAGCCCTGGGTCACTGTTCAGTAGTAGCCTTGATGTCAAGGGCCATCCTGGGGATGCAGTCCTAGGGATGGTTGTGGCTTGCAATTAAAAATTTGCTTTTGAGCTATTTTTGGTTGTATTTTGGGCAGATCTGTGGAAGATCGAGGCTTACTCCAGGAACAGCACTGTGGAATTATTTCTGTCTGTGCTTTAGGATTAATATATTCAATATGTTTATTTAATACGTTTTATATATTTGATATAAATAAAATGATATATTTAAAATGTTTAATATGGGGACTATAGAGATAGCACAGCGGGTAGGGCATTTGCCTTGCATGCGACCGACCCGGGTTCGATTCCCAGCATCTCATATGGTCCCCTGAGCACCGCCAGGAGTAACTCCTGAGTGCAGAGCCAGGAGTAACCCCTGTGCATCGCCAGTTGTGACCCCCAAAAATGTTTAAAATAAGTAAAATGTACATTCTCCACCCCTCTCGGAGAGCCCGGCAAGCTACAGAGAATATCCTGCCTGCATGAGAGAACCTGACAAGCTCCCGTGGCATATTTCATATGCCAAATGCAGTAACAATAATGAGTTTCATTCTCCTGACATTGAAAGAGCCTCTAATATGGCACCATTTGGAAGGATGAGTAAGGAGAGGCTGCTAAGATCTCAAGGCTGGGACCAATGGAGACATTACTGGCACCCGCTAGAGCACATGGATGAAGAACGGGATTAAAGTGATACAGTGCTTTAGGGGTCATATGAAATGCCGAGGATTGATTTTGTTCAGCAAGGGAAGAGCCCCTCCCAGGTTACTGCCTCTCTGACTCCACATTTTTTTCTAACATTTAGAATTTCTGTACCCTAAAATCAAGCTGGGCTATACGCCGACTCTTCATCTCTCCCTGATCAGGCTACCCCCGACTGTTATGCTGAGGTACTGAGAGTTGTGTTCAAGTAATGTAACATGTGCGGAGTGCATTTGATGGCCATGATTCATCTCCCCATCCTGGCCGATGAAAGGTGAAAGAGGATCGAAGAAGGAAACAGGGCCAGGCTGTTGTGATCTGTTAGATTTTAACCCAGTGTTTTAGGCTTCATATGTGAAGTGCCAGTTTTCCTCCTCCCAAAGAAGCTTATCTATCCTTGCTAACATCCCTAATTTAGTTCAAGTTTATCTTAACCTTTTCTCTGTATTTTACCTCTCATTGTCTCAGTTCCCCATGTCACTCTTGTTTACTGATAAGCCATAACTTTCTGGTAATCCTCAACTTTGTACTGCTTTGTATTTGAAGTGCTGTGTATTTGTACCTGCTTTTCTATTTCCCCTGTAGCTGTTTTATATTTTACTGTAGATCAGTGTTCTTCGGTTCAACACAGAAAGACCATCAATCCAAGGTTTTGGGAGTTGATTGACTCTGAAATATATCTACTCCTGGGCAAAATTGCTTGGCCATAATTATTTGCCTTAGTCTTCAGTTGCTGTAGTTCCTAACACCCCAACAGGGGGGTCCTGTCGTGGTACCGGGATTGACCTAGAGCAAGTGGCAAAACTACCATGGCATCCAAATGAGACATTCAAGAAAGGAGAAATGCATGTTCTTGATGCAAACTGTCACAGCTTAAGAGACAGGACCCCCATGGGGAAGGACAAGCTGAACTGGCCTGAGGACTTAGTCTGGGATTTACGGTAAAATTCTTACTTGCTCTCAGAGCCCAGAGAATTAAGTTTTGGGATCTTTGTCTCTTACTCTGTTTATCCAAACAACTGCATGTGTTGATAATGTATACAACTAGAGGGAAAGGTAAAAGCAATGTAGATGTCCCTGGGAGACAGAGTGTCTCCTTGCATGAATCTCCCCAAGAGAATTTCCTCTGCCAAATGTTTATCTATGTAAATGATCAATCACACCTATGTCCTTACCTCAACCCCCCTCTTCAGATATTCTATAAGTATGGTAGCTGCTCTGCATTAAATGGGCCATTTTCACCATCAGTCTGTGGTTCCCCGTCTCTCTGTCTTTCTCTCTGTTGGGAAAGCCTGGGGAAGTGAGGAGGTGGCTCTGGACCATCAATGCTTCACAGCACCCCCGCATTTTACTTGGTGAACTCGCAGTGATCAGTTGCTCTTTGTTCCATTCTCCTGCCTATCTATACCAGTCTCCCACTGCCCCTCACTCCCTCTCTTCGCCCTTCTCCCACAGCTTTTATTTCTCCAGCCCTTTCCCCAGGAGTGGGGGTAGCAAATATATAGAGGTGTGGTTGTACAACCCATGGATGTAAAGCCGTTCCCTCAGGGGAAACTTCTTTTTGGACAAAAATCTCACCGTGCAAGGAGATCAGCTCAAGGACATGTGTTCTAAGGACATGTGTTCCTTTGCTTAGTTCATATTCATCTAAACAATCTTGAGGACTTAATCTTTGTGTTCATTTTGAATGGACACAGTAAGAGAACTATTAAGCTTATAGGGTGGATCTATTGGGGATATTTCCTCTAGATCCCAGACTACACTCCTCAGGACAGGTTAGTCCTTTGTAATCCCAGCAGGATCCTTATCCAGTCCCTTACGTTTGGGTCATGACAGAATTTGTTTTGGTGCTTGCCTGTACCTTTTCAATTCCAGGGTAGCTCACAGCTCTCCTGGGTCCATCCAGTCTCTTGTTTTTGGGGTGCTAGGAACAATGGGCAGCTGAGGCTTAAGTCTCATAAATATGACAATGCCTAGGAGTAAATAGTATCTGGAGTCAGTTAACTCTGAAGTTCCAAAAGCGTAACATTGTTTTCCTTTGCTCTACAAAGCTGAGGGTTGGAGGCATGGCCATCCCAGTCCTCCCAGCACAATCTTCCCAGCATGGGACTTCACTGGTCCTTGTCCAAGAGCAAAATGGATATTTGTCTCAAGTAAACTGCAGAGGACATGAAAAGAGAAAGTCAAAATTTCACTTACAAATACAAAATCCAGGGATTTCTGAAGAATCTGATTTTACAATTCACAGGTTCTGGTGAGGGGAAATGGGTGATTAATGCGTAGGGGAAGCAGAACACCTGGAAGTTAAAGATGAATACTAAGGAAATGGGAGTGATTCAGGAGCATTGGGATGGCTGTTACTCAGTAAGCCTAAGCAACTTGCAGCAGAGGAGAAATGATGAAGCAATGTTAAACCTAAATTGTTCAGAACTATAATCCAACAAGGGAAAGGGTTGTGGTGTTTGTTTGTTTGTTTTAAGCCAGATGGTTTTGTTTTTTTTTTAGGTATAAGGACATTTGCACAGGGATCATCCTGGGTGTGCTCGGAGCACATTTTCTTAGGGCCAGAGCCATAGTACAGCGAGTAACCACTTAAGCATTCCTGCGATCAACCCAGGTTCCATCCCCTGCATCCCTTATGGTCCCCACCAGAGTGATCCTTGAGTGCCAAGGTAGGAGTAAGCCCTGAATCTGCGGGTTGT
Source organism: Sorex fumeus (assembly GCF_029834395.1). NCBI lineage: Eukaryota > Metazoa > Chordata > Mammalia > Eulipotyphla > Soricidae > Sorex > Sorex fumeus. The sequence continues at coordinate 22,912,621 of NW_026606076.1, read as the reverse complement.
GACTTCAAAATAAAAATCACACAAAGAAACACGTATATACACAGACACACACACATACGCACACACAAGAAAGACGCAAAAGCAGGAAAGAACAATAGGGATTCAGGAGAAACTGAGTTTCTGTAGCAGGGAAAGATCAAGAATGGGGGATTTTAAGAACCAGCTACTTGACATTTTGAATGTTTCACTCTAGAATTTGCCTTTACATGTCTTTTTTTCCCCTTTTGATAGGATTTTTATTTTATTTGTCACCACAGCTGACAGTACTCAGGGTTTACTCTTGGCTTTGAGGTTAGGGATCACTTGGCAAGAGTCAGGGTAACATTGGGTGTCTAGATATCATTGGTTCAATGTTTAGTGACAACTACAGGATCAGGGGACTTTTCCTTACCCCCAGACCCCCCACTCTATGACCGACCACATGAGCAGCTCCCTCTGCACTCCTTTATCCGAGTCCATTCCCCTCACAGCACAGACTCAGCTGGGTGGCAAAAAGATTCTCAGTGCCTTTTTGGGCACCTTACGGAAACAGAAGTGATGTCATAAAACTGGTATTCCTGATTCATTTTCCCTCCCTGACACAGACACTGGGTGGGTTCAGGGCGCTATTCCTCACTTGGCAAAGTTCAAGTAAATTTGTGCTGCGTCATTGAAGGGGAGCCCTGAAGGCGGATTTTGTGGCAGGACACGAGCAGCCTCCCCATCTCCACGCTCTCACGGCTCACCATTGTGTCATTATTTGCTCTTACTCTGGCTTGGTCCAGAGGCCCTGGTCTGCGGGAATTATAGGAGAAATTAACCAGATGAGTGCAGTGAATCCTTATGAAAGTGGATACGTTCATTCTTCAGAACTTCCTGTGTTAGGTTTGGGGAGCCGTGCCCCACAGGGCTTAGGCGTTACTGCTGGCTCTGAGCTCAGGGATCCATACCTGGGCAGGCACAGGTATCCTTACAGGGGCTTAGAATTCTGGTCAGCCATGTGCAAGCAAGCAATTGATCTGCTGTATCATTTCTACATACATTGTATCCATATTTTTGTTAAATATACGTATGCACTAAACATTAATATTCACAAAACATGATTGGCCCTCGCCAGGCTCTTTATAGGGTGAATTGGAGAATGTTGAAATGGGCTTTATTTGGTGCTCCCTTTTCTATCTGAGCTGCCTTTGGTCCTAGCATGTGCGGCTGGCCTCCAAGCCATGGAGTAAACCTCCTGGTCCTTATCTTGGCTATTCTTGGGTGTTAGTCTCCTATTTTGTCACTTTATGTTCCCCAGATGAATGCAATCTTTCTATGACTGTCCCTCTCTTTGTGACTCATTTCGCTTAGCATGATACTTTCCATGTAGTACTACTTGTATGTAAATTTCATGAGTTCATCTTTTCTAAGAGCTACATAGTACTCCATTGTGTAGATGTACCAAAGTTTCTTTAACCAGTCATCTGTTCTCGAGCACTCAGGTTTTTTCCAGATTCTAGCTATTGTAAACAGTGCTTCAGTGAATGAGGGGTAATTCCTGACTACATGAGCCAGGAGTAACCCCTGTACTTTGCCACATCTGACACAAAAAAAAAAAAAAGAAAAGAAAAGAAGAGCACTTCTCACTTCACTAATATTCGAGAGGGAAAATGCATGAAACTTTCTGCTTTTGGAAGTCATAAAAATCCCAATATCTTGTAGTCACTAGGATGCTATAAATCATTTAGGTTGTCGAAAAGGCTAAGTAAGGTCTTTTTACCAGGAAAGTTTGCTAACTGTAAGCTCAGTATATACCTCCATTCTAGGATGGGTCCTTATGCTCTTTCCATAATATCTTTGATTTTGGAACCACACCTGACACTTCTGGTGGTGCTCAGGCAACCATTTGGGATACCAGGGATGGAATTCAAGTTGACCAAGTTCAGAACAAGTGCTAACCCACTGTACTCATCACTCCTGATCCTTACTCTGTGTTTGAAAATGTATTTCTGAAGCCTCCCCATGAACTTTCCTTGCCAGTGACTTTCCATTGCTCGTTTGTTGTCAGCGTTAGAGCATTAATACATAAAGTGCTCTCAGATGTCCTCAGCAGCCTTTCTTCCTGTCCCAGTTTCTGTCCAGCTCTCAGGTGGCTGCTCTCTGTCTGGGTTGTTCCAGTTCCTCTCCAGGGCTGGCTTCCCAGTCACTGCTTTCACCCCCATCTTGATTTGTTGCTTCCCTGAGAAACTCACTGTCTGTGCCCCACCCACTCCCTACTTGCCTGTTTTACCCTGATCTACTCTGTTGCAGTTTTCCTGATGGGGCCTTGTGTGTGAGAGCATTGACTCCACACTTGAGGGCCAGTAAAGCATCAGGGGACTTATTCTTTTTCTTTTCTTCTTTTTGGTTTTTGGGTCACACCTGGCGATGCACAGGGGTTACTCCTGGCTCTGCACTCAGAAGTTACTCCTGGCGGTGCTCAGGGGACGATATGGGTTGCTGGGAATTGAATCCGGGTTGGCCGCGTGCAAGGCAAATGCCCTACCCACTGTGCTATCTCTCCAGCCCCCCAGTGAACTTCTTCTTACTGGAGCTCCCACGCTGACCAGCTACAGCAGCTGGCTCTCCACTCCCTTATTCAATTCCATCCCCGTCCTGCCACTGATTCACCTGGGTGGGGATAATGGTTCTCTGCATATCTTGAGTCTGGCCCTTTAAGGTTGCTTGCAGCACCAGAAGTGACATCACAGTGGGGTGGCCTTCCTGGTGCTTCTCTTCCTGGAAACCGTTCAGAGAGTCATTGTTCACATGGGTGAAGGACAAAGTAGGGCCCCAGGAGAATGCGGGACTGTGAAGGCCGACTTTGTCTTATTGCAGGACTGGGTTGGCCTCCCCGTCTCCACGCTGTGACCCATGGTACCGCGACCAGCTCAGGGAACATTCTCGTGCTTGTGTTTCTTGTTTCCCCGATATCCAGGTGGTTCCTGAGGTATAATGAAGTCTTTTGGGGGGCGCGGATCTTTGGGAGGTTCGTAGAGGGCTCTAGTGGGATGTGGGGCTCGCGGGTCTGAGTGCGTGATACAGGGGGCCGCTGTGGCCATGGTCACCTTCACCTCCATGTTTGGGCACCCACGGGTAGGTGCGGGGCTGAGCGCGGGGGTTGCGGGCTTTGGGATGCAGGACCGGCCGAGGTCCGAGGCTTGGCTGTCCGGACCCTCCAGCTGACTCATGTTGCGACCTTGCCCAAGTTTCACTGCTGTAGAATGTTCAGATTCACTTTGAGGCACCGAAACGCAGCCGCACCCCCCCCCAAGGCTTGAGACCGTGTTGCTGTCCAGCTTTTTCACTGGCTGCCCTTGTGGGTTAGGCTGGGACGGTGGATCTGCAGGTGTCTGGGTTTACCGATGATAATTTCCTTTTGGGGCTATTTTTGGCATGGGGAATGCGGGGCTCTGCATTCCCGGAGATACCTGAGGGCTTTCTCTGGCTCTGGCCTCAGATATTATTCCTGGAAGTGCTCTGGGGGCCTTGGGGATGGAGAGGATTGATTAGTGTCAGCAATGCAAGCATCCTAACAGGTTTACTGTATGTTGGAATAGGAATATTTGCTTCCTCACATCAAGTTGCAAAGTCCTGCCCTGACCGCTGGCTATCGAGGTGAGTAAAAGGTAAAGGTAAAGGTAAAGGCCCTCCCGTTGATCGTCGATTTGCTCGAGCGGGCCCAGTAACGTCTCCATTGGAGACTTTGTTGTTACTGTGTCTGGCATATCAAATACTCTCGGTAGCTTGCCGGGCTCTCCGAGAAGGGCGGAGGAATCGAACTCGGGTCGACCATGTTGGCCGCTTGTAAGGCGAACGCCCTACCCGCTGTTCTATCGCTCCAGCGAGGTGAGTATGGGGGATAAAGGTGTGTGTGTGCGCCCGTGTTTGTGTGTTTGTGTACTGCTGATAAAAGTGCATGAATGTAGAAAGTTTTTATTTATTTATTTATTCAGTTTCTTTGCTTTTTGGTTTTCACCCAGCCGATGCTCAGGGGTTACTCCTGGCTCTGCACTCAGGAATTATTCCTGGCGGTGATTCGGGGACCATGTTGGATGCTGGGAATTGAATCCTTGTTGGCCGCGTGCAAGGCAAACACCCTACCCACTGTGCTATTGCTCCAGCCCCTGTAGAAAGTTTTTATTTTATTTATTTATGTATTTATTTATTTTAATGTAGTAGTACTGCTATTTATTCAGCCACTGATTAGCTGATTGAATTGTGCATGAACTCCACCTTACTTTTTTTTCATTTTTTATCATTTTATTTATTGAATCACCATGAGAGCAGTTACAAAGCTTTTGGGTCTAAGTCTCAGTCATACAATGAAACACCCATAACTTCACCAGTGCCCATTCTCCACCACCAAAAACCCCAGAATACCCCCAACCCACAGCCTCCCCCTACCTGTGGGGCAGATGATTTCCACATTACTCTCTCTCTACTTTGAACACATTCAGTATTTTGACACCGGACCCACCATTATTATTTGAGATTTTACCCCAACACTAGGATCTGCTGAAAAGGCAACAGTAGACAATTTGTGTTCTATTGCTGGTCATGAATAACTTATGATGTCGCGTGGCTGCAGTAGGGCCATGTGATTTTGAAATTCCAAAATTTTAACACTTAAATCTGCAGGGATTTCTGCCAAAAGCCACTGGGTTTCACGATTTGCTCCTGAGTCTCCTGGATCGCGGCCGTTGAGCAGCTTGATCAGGAGCCAGAGAGGCTGTTCGTGGGCGATGACTTGGTGTCTTGTTGGGGTGGGGAGGACAGGCCCAGCTCCTCCCCCCCATCCCACAAGGCCCAACATATTCCGTCACTGCGAGCCCAAGCCTGACTGTCCAATAGCCTCTGAAGGATGATGGCCACCGAGCCAGCAAGGGGGAGCAGGCGGAGGGACAACACCCTTCGCCCCTGGGATGGCCCGGCGACAGTAATGTACTGTGTGGTCTGGACTCATTTCTGCCAGAAGCCTCTGGGTTTCGAGATTTGTTTCTGAGTCTCTGGCATCATGGCCGTGAAACAGCTTGATAAGGAGCCAGAGAGGCCGTTCGTGGATGATGACTTGGGGTCTCGTTGGGGTGGGGTGGACAGAACTGGCTCCACCACCATCCCGTGAGGCCCTGTGTGTCTCATCACTGGGGGCCCAAACCTAACTGTCCAGTGGCCTCTGAAGGATGGCGGCTACTGCGCCGGCAGGGGGAACAGGCCAAGGCACGAAACCTATTCCCACCTGGGTTGGCCCAGCACCGGTCACCTACTGCAGGGACCAGACGCTTTTCTGTCAAAAACTGTTGGGTTTCAAGATTTGTTACTGAGTGTCTGGGATCATGGCCGTTAAGAAGTTTGATCAGGAACCAGAGAGGCCATGCCTCCAATTATATAGCTGAGCCAGAGGTGGTTTGTGGGTGTGTTTCCCACATACCTAACTTTTGGCCGCTTACTTTCTTGGTAAACTTTGCCCCAAGTTTTGGGGATCTAGCCAAAGGCACAGCAACAATTTTGGGGTATCTGGAAGTCTGAAGGCGCCATCAGGCTGCTGATAAACTTGCTTCACAGGTACAGATAGACCTGCTGGCGGCACCATATCCCCTTGTAGAAAGTTTTTAAACAATTTTATTTATTTGCTTTTTGGGTAACACCCGGCGCTGCAAGGGGTTACTCCTGGTTCTGTCTCAAGAATTACTCATTTTGTGCTCAGGGGACCCTATGGGATGCTGGGAATCGTACCTAAGTCAACCACTTGCAAAGCAAACCGCCTTACCCACTGTTCAACCACTCCAGCCCCTGTTTTTTTTTTTTTTTTAAGAAGAGAGGTGATCCCCTTGCAATCATAGCCCAAAATGTGGCTCTCTCACGGCCAGAAGGGGGCGCTGATACACGGGATTTCCTGGCCTCAGAGTCCTTCCTGGCTGGGCCTGTGAGAACCTTCTGTGGGATCCGGGCGGAGTCCCCAGACCAAGGCAGGGCCGACTTTTCTCTCTTGTGGCCTTGCCCAGAACTTGTGTCGCAAAATGCAGCACAGATGCCAACCCATTTTGCTTCTGCTGGGGAGAAACATCTGACAAGTGTCCCCCAAGTGGGTCTGTGAGCCAGTGCCCGAGGGTGTGGCTGGGCAGAACTTGGGGGTTTTGCTCCTGTCCAGTGCTCACAGTTCTGACTTCTCCTCCAGGTCTCTGATCCTTGGGAAAAACAGGCAGGAGAAGATGGTGAGATGCCATCGAACACACCAACCCCAGGTAGGAGTGACAAAATGAGGTGATGCAGTGACAGGAGTGTCAGGCTTCCCGGGATGTCTTGTCGGAGCACTTGGATCTCTGCAGTACGAGGCCACATTTGTGTCAGTTTTGTTGTATTTGACTTTTGGACCACAACAGCTCAAAGATTACTGGTGCTCAGGGATGACTCCTGACATGTCTCAGGGACCATATGGGGTGCTGGGCGTCAAAGGCTTGTGTCTGGGTGTGTTGTTTTGTTTTCGGAGCCACACGCAGTGATTCTGGGGATTATACTCTTGGCTCTGCACTCTGGCATTGTACCTGGCACTGCTTAGTGGACCCTTTAGGATGGCGGAGATCACCAGTCCTACCCACTATCCCCATCCCACTGTCCTGTTATACAGTAATGCTACTTTGTTTCTTTTCGTATTTATTTTGGTGCCACAGGGGAGATGCTCAGGGCTTCTTCTTGGCTCTGTGCTCCAGATTTCCACCTGATGTGCATCATGGGTTCCCGGGTGTGCTGGCACTGTTTGTGCCCTGGCAGCTACAGGAACTCGGGTCCCTGGATATGTGTTAACACTATTTTGTCCTTATCGCTCTGTAGAGCTTCTCCTGCTCTATCACACAGTCCAGCATTCATTGGCTGCTCGGTTTGCGGTTCTGGGCATGTGCTGGTCCCAGGGAGACAGAGCAAATGATCTCTGGGCCAACAGAGCTGTTGGGCTTAAGACACTTTGAGAGGCATTTGGGGTGACCGTGAACCATGATAAGAGTCCTACAGGCACAGCTTTCAGTTGGTGGCTGGACTTTGAGTGTCCCCTTCTCCCTAGAGCATGGGCTGTGGGATGCAGGAGGTGTTTGTTTTGTGTTTTGAGGTGAAAGCAGGGTCACTCAATTGGGTCACAATGATTGTATGCTTAGTTTGTACTCTCTGGAGTGCTCATAGGAGCAGTGGTTGAATTCCCTGGGGTCAGGAGAAAGTCTGCCACCTTCAGGAACCTTATAGTAGTGTATCATCACATTTTCATAGACGCAGCTGTCTTAGAGAGAAGTTGGGACACATCTACCAGGAGTTCAGGAGGAGACTGGTTGCTCCCGAGGGGACAGACCCTGAGTCCCTCTAGGGACCGGGGGTCTTGGCTTCACAGCCCAGGGAACAACGAGGTGACAGACCCTGACTCCTGCCCCTCTTTGTATGCTGGCTCAGGACACTGTGACCTTCCCCGACGTGGCCGTGAGCTTCACCCCAGAGGAGTGGACATGCCTGGATACCTCTCAGAGAAAGCTCTACAGGGACGTGATGCTGGAGACCTACCAGCACCTGTCGGCCATTGGTGAGAGCAGTGCGGGGCCAACCTTGTCTGGACAGTCCCGTGTGTGCTCATTGTGCCGGGCTCTGAGTGTGTCCAAAAGTAGCTGTGAATGTCCTGGTGAGAACATCCATGCAGTAGCTGTTCCTCTAGTTCCTTCCCTGGTTGTTTTGTAGGTGCTCACCTAGCGATGCTCGGGGCTTACTCCAAGCTCTATCCATAGGAATCACTGTCTGCGGGTTTTCGTGAATCTGGAGTATTAGGGATCGACCCAGCTTGGCCCCATGCTTGGCAATCTCCTTATTCGCGAAACCATCATTTAGGTCCCTCTAAATAGGTCCTAGTTCCTGCCATTGCTGAGTTCTCTGATTACTTCTTATACTACACATAATTTTTATGAATTTTGTTTTTGCTTTTATTTGAGATACAACTTGAATATTCTTGTCTCTGTGCTGAGGGATCACTCCAGGGGGTGCTCAGGGGCCATGGGGTGCTGAAGATTGAACACGCTTGGCAGCCAAAAAGGTTGCTGTCTTCATCCTGGTACTATTGCACCAGGCCCACAACTTCAGCTAATTTATTTTTATTTATTTTATTTTAGATTAATTTAATTTTTTTCATTTTTATTAGTGAATCACCATGAGGTACTGTTGTATACTTACAAATTTTTGTGCTTGGGTTTCAGTTATACAGTGATTGAGTACCCATCCCTCCACCAATGCCCATTCTCCACCACCACTAATCCCAGTATCCCTCCAACCCCCCAGCCCCCAGTCCACCCTGCCTCTGTGGCAGGGCATTCCCTTTTATTTTGTTTTTATTTTGTTTTGGGATTATACTTACAAATCCTTAGGGATTATTTCTGGCTGAGTATTCAGTTATTCATCCCAGTTGTGGTCCAGGACATTATGTGCTTCTGAGGATCAATTCTGTATGTGTGTAGTGTTAGTGTCCTGCCTGCTGTAATATAGCTCCCAACACAGTTCATTTATTTCCTAGGGACTCACCCCATCAGTTGTTGCTCTATTTCAGTGCTTGTGGTCACTTCCAGTGGTTCTTAGTTCATCAGGACTCAGGGTTTGCCTCTGAACTATAGATTCAGGGATCAAATTGATGACTTGAGAGACCCTACTGAATGTCAGGATCGAACTTTTATTGACCTTGAGCAAGGCCAGTGCTTGACCTTCTGCGTTGTCTGTTTGCATCCTTTTACGTTTATTTTTATAACCAATTTGGAGCTTTGGTCATCTTTGGCCATCTTTGGATTTGTTAAGCTTTGGGGTTTACTGCACTCAGGCATCAGTTCATGCAGGCTCAGTACATTGCATGTGATGCCGAACCTTGAGTGACAATAACAGTGGGCACGGTGCTTGTCTTGCAAGATCTGGACATGTGTTCTGTCCTTACCATCCCATGTGATGCTCAAGCACGACCAAAGGTGATTTCTGAGTTCACAGTCAGGGAGAAGCCTTGAGCATCCCCAGGAGAGGATCCCAAACAGAGAAAAAAATACTACGTAGTGTGCTGTGATCAAACCCCCGTTGAAAAAAAAAAAAAGAAACCCTCTTGGCCCTTTGCAGTGTCAGGGCTATACTATTTGTGATGTTTTCTGGGGCCCCGTATTCTCTTAAATTAATTCTTGAATCTTAGCTCTTGGATAACTCTAAATCTGGAGCATTTTAGAAGTACAGATTCTATTCATTCCTTTCCCGTAATTGACTCCATTTTTATAGGGACACATGTGGTTTACTTGTCACATTTTCCTTGTCACTAATCCATGCTCCATCTCTGACAGGTTCAGGGCATTCTGGGGTGAAGCCTGCGGTGATCTCCTGGCTGGAAGGAGGAACCCTGAGGCCGAGGAGGAGAGTCATGCCTGCAGGTCAGTGTCTGAGGCCCTGGGCAGTGTATGGCTGCCCTGAGCACATGTAAAACACACTGCTGACCCTGATATCCTTGGGTTCTTGGATCTAGGCATCTGTGCTCTATTTGCTCCCACGGATTGTCTGTCATGGAATAATCTTGTACTTTAATTTCTTGGCTTTGACATTATTTTTCCTCTTCTGCCAGAAATTCCATGAAATTCCACTCATTGGTCCCCCTGTCTTTTCGTTACCAGACTTTTTGTACAGCCTATAATGTTGCTGTACCTTCAAAAAAAATTGCCTCTTTTATTTAGTTAATAACTGAGGCCATAATAAAGCTTTTTGGCTCTGAGTGATAGTAATGCAGGAAATGTGCTTATCCTGCACACTGTCTACCTGGTTCAATAACCAGCATCCCATATAGTTCCCTGAGCATCACTGCGTATGTTTAGCATACAAAAAAGAAAAACATGTCTTGTAGGATTGCCAAGCTTTTCACAGCAATGCTCCACAGTGATCTTCCCTTTTCTGTGGGATACTTTGGACTGTGAGGACCATAGAGATGTCCTCAAGCTGTACTGCCTGGTTAAGGATGTTTCATTCGAAGAATTCTTACATTGTATATTGGGTTTGGTTTCAGAACTCAAAGCATGGCTTCAGGGTTTGGGAACTCAGTCAGTAATTATGAGTGAGCCGGTAAGATTTGCAAGTTTGGAAATCAATATTATAGTACTAATGGGAAATGTCAGTGGACCAGCATGTTATTTTTAAAGTGCTGGGCCAGGAATGGCCAGAAGGAAATTCAGAGTATGGTGCTTGAGGTCGAGGACACTTATCTTCACTGGGTACTGACATCTCTGCTCAAAACCTAAAGAAAATTATAATATGTTTCATGTAAATGCCATGATTTTTCATTTGATTGAAAGTATCTACAAATGGTAATCGTGAAAAGAGCTGGTCTTTTAAACTGATCCATCCACATTGCTCCATGTGTTTCCCAGAGACCCGCCGGGATTAATCCCTGACACTGCATGGTGTACCCCCCCACACACATGAAAACAAAATACAGAACAGAAAAAGTGATTGATCCTGAAAAGAATCTGCCTGTGGTGAGATGTTTTCAATCGCCCCTGTGGTCAGTCTCAGCAGTGTTGGATGCAGCATTTCTTCACAAATGCTTTCCGTGCTCTACTCCACAATGAGCTAGAACTGAATCCAGAGTTATTGTGTTTTATTTTTCTCTTGAATCTGGTGCATCAGTTTTCTGTGGAGGGAGGTAATTTTGCCTATTCATTGAGTTGAAAAAAATATTTAACAAGTTAATGGCCCCTCATTCATCAATTTTCCATGTGTGTCTTACAGTAACATTAGGTTTGCCCATGTTAATGCCATCCACCTGTCGGGAATTGCATTGGTGTGGTGCAAATTTTAGAAACCAATCTGCAGGTATCAATTTCTTTTGGCATGGAGAATCATAAAACATAGAGCGATAATTGAAATCCTCTGCTGTTCTATAGGGAAGCAGCCAGCCCGAGTGGAAAGGCTCCAACCCTTCGCACTGTGAAAAAGTCACGAGTGAACGTTTGTGCCCTCAGCCACATGGGGATGCCAAGACAGGCAGGATGACCTCTGAGGGTGATCAGAATGGAGGGAGCGAACTTACTCTAAAGATTCCCTCCACTGGGAAAAGGTTCACACAGTCTGTTGTTCTCAGTCCACAGATACAAGCCCCAACATTGGGGCATACCATAGAAAGTGGGAGAGGAGCGCTATTTATAGTGAGTCCTTCACAACAAAAGGCCCACAAGCAAAGTCACCATGGATTGACCCTGTCCAAGAGTAAGGAATGTGGGGGAGCTTCTCCATGTTACCAGGACTATAATGTTCCCTTAGAAAACCACAGTGGACAGAATTCCAAGGAGTGTCAGGATCAAGGGCGTGGTTTGAATCCAGTGTCACCCCCTTGTGATTACATGAACATCCACACTTGAGGGAAACTACATACATGTAAGGACTGTGTGTAGGCCTTCACTCGACCCTCAGGCTTCTTAAAACATCAGAGAATTCATACTAGAGAGAAAGCATATGTGTGTGAGCAATGTGGGAAGGTCTTTGCTTACTCCTCACACCTTTCTAGACACAGGAAAATTCATACTGGAGATAAATGTCATAAATATAAGGCACATGGAAAGGGCTTCCCTCGATCCTCAACTCTTACTGGGCATATGAAAACTCATACTGAAGAGAGGCCTCATATATGTAAGGAACGTGGGAAGGCCTTTATTTATTCCCTAGACCATACTCGGCATATGAGATTCACAGTGGAGAGAAGCCTTATGGATGTGATATATGTGGAAAGGCCTTTGTTAATTTCTCAAGACTTACCTGCCATATGATAATTCACACTGGAGAGAGACCTTATGTTTGTAAGGAATGTGGGGAGGCCTTTATTTATTCCTCAAGCCTTACTCGGCATATGAGAAAGCACACTGGAGAGAGACCTTATGTTTGTAAGGAGTGTGGGAAGGCCTTTGTTTGTTCCTCAACACTTACTGATCATGTGAGAATTCACACTGGAGAGAAACCTTTTATTTGTAAGGAATGTGAGAAGGCCTTCCGTCAGACCTCCGGCCTATATGTACATAGGGCAGTTCAAACTGGAGTGAAATCTTATATATTTCAAGAATGTGGGAAGGCCTTTCTGTTTCTTTCTGGTCTTAGGAAACATCAGAAAATTCATAGTAGATAACTCAATGCCCTACTAACAATTTTTAATGTCAAAACAGCCCCCTTTGGGAAAGTCTGTTTTCTTTGTACCATGGGATGCTGTGCTACAAAAGTGCAGCTAGGAAGGAAATAATCCTTTAGTGTGTAACAAACATTTTGTGATGTCAGTTTATTAGGGAAAGTCTATGCCTGGGTTCCGGTATTTAAACTTGATGTGTATGTTAACATGTACTTTTTGCATTTTCTGGCTAAAGCCAGGAGGAATGTGAATTAAAAGCCAAAAAATTCCCTGTGCTCAGGGCTGTCAAGGCTCACCACTCTCTCATTCTTTGAAATTACTCTGGCTTGACTTTCTCTTTGCTTTTTGGTTCACGCCCATCGATGCTCAGGGGTTACTCCTGCCTCTACACTCAGTAATTACTCCTGGTGACTTCTTGGTACCATGTAGGATGGCAGGGATTGAAACTGGGCTGGCCCCATGCAAGGAAAAAGCCCTCCCCCTGGACTATTGCTCTAGCCTCTGTGATTTGGCTTTGAGGCCCTTGGTTTGGGGGATTATAGCAGAGAAACAGCCACGTCTTTGTTCTTCAGTGCCTCCTGATTCATGTTCTTTGGAGCCACACCAAGCTGAGTACTACTCCTTGCTCTCAGCTCAGTCATCCATACCTGGGGGACTCAGGATCATTATGGGGTACTACGGTTGGAATCCGGGTGGGCTGTGTTCAAGCTCCTTCCCTCATGCCATCTCTGCCTACCATGTGTTCAGGTACTGGTTAGCATTGTGTAAGTATAAAGAATAAATTTTTCAGAAAATTTTATCTTAGTTAAATGACCCTGGATAGGTTCTTTAGTGGAGTGCCGTGAAGACAGTTTGTGTTTTAAATTTTGAACTATTTTTCCCGGTCTTTTTGGGTCATACCCAGAAATACTCAGAGATTACTCTTGGTGGTACTCCGGGAACCCTGTTAAACCTGGTGCAAGGCAAATATCCCGTCTGTTGTACCTACTCTTTGGCCCCTATTGGAAACAGTTTAAATGAACATTCCTGTGCTTCGAAAGACATATGAAAGAATGGAAGGGGCCCCTTGCATCAAATATCTGACAAATGCCAGGAATATGGGTCAGCTCCCCACATCCCAGCAGGCCGTTCCACTTACCTATGATTACTCACAAAGTTTGTCACATTCCTGGATCCTCCCACCAAGTTCAATAATATTACAGAAAAAAAAAATCAGTGTTGTATTTAGAATTAGCGAAGTCCCCTCAGTGTAGTAGACACCAGAATGATAAAAAAGATTCAGATCTGCTTAAAGGACAAAAAAGGCTCCAAGGTGCCCAAAATGGCTTGCTGCCCATTAGCCTCTATTTTTAGGATCGGAATATATGATGATGTTGGTGCAGCCTAGCAGTGCTCAGGGCCTGCTCCTGGTTTTTTGCACTTTGATGGTGCTCAGGGGACCATTTGGAATTATGATGGTTGAACCCAAATTGAGCATGCATGGAAAGCCCCCAAGCCACTGTACTGACCTCTTGCCCCATAGTCTAGATTTAAAATTGTGCTTCTGAAATGTTTTTTCTTGTAGGCAAGAGTCCACTGGTTTGGTGTTTTCAAGGGGTAGTGTGTTGACCAGACAGTGCTCTCTGATGTTCTTACCAGCCTCTGCTACTCTTCCAGTGTCTTTCCAGATCTCTGCACTGCTGCTAGGCCAGTTCCTCTCTGCATCTCCAGGGCTGGCTTTGCAGTCACTGCTTTCACCCCATCGTGATTACTTCCCCAAGAAACTCAGCATCCGGTGAATTGTACCAACCTTCCTGTTTTACCTTGAATCATCCCAGCTGCATTTTTCCTGATGGACTGTGTGTGAGAGCATTGGATCATTGTTTGACTGAGAAGTACAGGATCAGGGGTCTTCTTATCCCCACCCTCCCACTGTGTGACCCACCACTCTCCACAGTCACCTCTCTACACCTTTATCCAGTCCATCCCCCTTGATCACAGATTAATCTGAATGGGCAAGAATGGTCTCTACATCTGGATCAGGTCCCTCTAAGGCTCAGGTTCCAGCAGCAGTGGAAGTGGCGTGCCAGGCCAGGGACCTTCAGATGTTTTTTCTCTTCCCATTGTGGTTGCCTGATCAGGCCGCCATTGGTCTGGTGGTAGAGGAGTAAATGGCAGCCCTTAATGGAAGGGGGACTGTGAAGACCTTTTTTTTTACCAGGATGCGGGTGGCGGTCCGTGAGCGCCCTGTGCCTCCCATTCTTCGCACTGTGAGTGCCAGGGCCACTCCAGCTTGGGGAGGCCCTTTTGTGCTTATTTTTCTCTCATTTCTGATATCAGCCATTTCCTGAGGCATGAGGGATGCTTTAGGGGAACCCAGAGGTTTTAGGGAGTGCAGGGGTTGAGGTGTGTGTGGGTGATCATGGGAGTCCCCTTTGGCCACCATCACCTCCAGCTCCATATATGGTCAGCAGAAGATGGGCGTGGGGCTGAGCGCAGGGGCTGAGCTCGGGGCCTGCGGGACCTGCAGAGGGCATGGCTTGGCTGTCCCGACATCCCAGCATGGGACTTTGCTCTGCCCTGTTTCAGAGCACTTGTTCCTGGCATCACTTACTCTTGTAGAACCTTCAGATTCACTTCAAAGGGCATGGCCCCAGCCCCTCTGTTGTTGTTTGTCCTTTGACTTTTGTGATATGGCAGGGCCACATGGTGGTTTGATCCCTGCTGGATGCTGAGTTTAGCAAATGACACTTTTTCAGTATCATTGTTTTGATTTGGCTTGTTTAACACATCCAGAGTTGCTCAGTGTCTACTTTTTTTGCTGTTTTGGTCACACCTGGCAATGAAAAGGGATTGCCCTGTCTCTGCAGTCAGGAGTTCCTCCTGGCAGTGCTTGCGGGACCTATAAGATGCTGGGAATCAAACCTAGGTAGTCCGCATTCAAGGCAAACATCCTATCTGCTGTGTTATCTCTCCAGCCCCACTCAGGGTTCAGAAACTACCTCCTGGGTTTTCCTTGTAGATGAGTGTTCACTGCTTGCGTGTTGTCAATCATATAGCGTTGAACAGACAGTGTTCTCTGATGTTCTTATGAGCCTTTGCTCCTGTTCCAGCATCTCTTCAGCTCTCTTGGGCTGCTTCTAGGCCAGTTCCTCTCTGCTCTTTTGCTGGCTTCGAGTCACTGCTTTCTCCCCACCTTGATGGATGATTTCCTGGAGAAACTCATTGTCCTGTGCCCCACCAACTCCCTAATGCTTGTTTTACTTTGCGATTTTCCTGATGGACTGTAGGTGAGAGCATTGGCTTATTGTTTGCCCAGTACAAGACCAGGGGATTCTTACCCATCACTAGCCCTCCACTGTGTGACCGGCCAGTACAGCAGCTGCCTCTCCACCGCTTAGTGTGAGCCCGTCCCCCTTGCACGACAGATTCACCTGGTTTGGCACAATGGTTCTCTCCACATCTGGAGTCTGGCTTTTAAGGCTGCTTGCTGAAACAGAGGACATCACAGGGAGCCCTTCCTGTTGCTTCTATTCCTGGAAACTGGGTCGGTGTCCTTGTTCACATGGGTAAAGTACAGAGTAGGGCCCCTGTGAGAAAGTGGGACTCTTAAAGCCAACTTTGTGGCAGATGGGGACAATTTCCCGTGAGCACCTGGCAGTTCCCCGTGTCCGCACTGAGCTACGTGTCCTCGCCAGCTTACAGGCCACTTTTGCACTTGTTTTTCACTTGTTACCTGATATCAGGTGGTTCCTGAGGTGCAGTGGATCTTTGACGGGGTCAAGGGAGGAGGATGTGAGTGAGTGATCCAGGAGGCCTCCTGCAGTCACAATTGCCTCCAGCTCTGTCATGGAGGAGTGGCAGGTGTGTACGGGGCTGAGCAAGGGGGCTGTGGGCCTTGGGGTAGAGGGACCTGCCAAGGGCAGGGACTTGGCCATCCTGACCTCCAGCTGACCTACAATGGGACCTTGGCCCCAGTCTCCTTGCTGTAAAATCTCCAGATTCCCTTTGGGCAGAGTCGCAGCTCCCGCAATGCCAAGAGACCCTGTTACCATCGGGCTTTTTCAATGCCTTCTCTGGTATGACAGGGCCATCCGGAGCAGTGGATCCGTAGGTGACTGGGGTTTTAGTTTACTTTTGGTGCTATTTTTGATGTGGGGAATGGGGGGCTCTGTATGCCCAAAGATACCCTGAGGGCTTACTCTGGCTCCTGGATCAAGTGTTTTACCTAGAGTGCTCTGTGGGCCATAGGGATGCAGGGGATTGACTGGTGTCAACAGGCCAAGCATCTTATTAGTTTTAGAGGAATTTATGTCAAAACAGGAAGTTCTGCTTCACATTAAGTTGCAAAGCCCTGTCTAGACCTCTGTTTTTCGAGGTTAGTACTGGGGGTAAAGGGTATGTGTGAGTGTGTATGTGTGTGTGTAGAAATTGAGTTATTTTAAGAGAGGGGCTGTCCCCATGATAGAGCCACATTCTGGGGTGTGGTTGTCGGGGGCAGCCCTGCTGCAGCCTGCAGGGTGAGCTGATACATGTGATCTCTCCTCTGAATCAGTGCCTGGCTGTGCCTGTGAGAGCCTTCTGTGGGACCCAGGGAGGAGTCCTCAGGCCAAGGCAGGAATGAGTCTTCTCCTTTGTAACCAAGCCCAGAGCTTGTGTTGTGAAAGGCAACACAGATGCCAACCCATTTTGCTTATCCTGGGGAGACAGAAGCATTAGGCATTGTTTCCCTGGCGGATCTGAGAGCCAGTGCCTGACGGTGTGACTGGTCAGGGCTGGTGTTGTGATCCTCTCCAGTGCTCACTGCTCTGACTCCTCCTCCAGGTCTCTGATCCTCAGGAAAATCAGAATCAGGAGAAGATGGTGACATGCCATCGGACACCCCATCCCTGGGTAGGAGGAGAATGACAAGAGAAGGTGATGCAGTGACAGGAGCTCTCAGTCTTCTTGGGCCAAATGTCTCTGAGTTGTTTCAGGAAGGATCCTGTATTGTGCCTCCTTGTCGGAGGGCCCGATACTTTCCTTATGAGGCTATGTTTATTTCAGTTCTGTGGCCACCAACCCCTCTCTCCAAAAAAAAAAAAAAAACAGTGTCACTTGCCCAGAGTCGGTATGGTGGGTGGTGATGGGACGAAAATCATGTTTCCTTATGTTCCTTCATACCCCACTAGGAATAGCAAATTCTGAACACTCATTTAAGAAGCCAGAGACTCTGTGGGATCAGTCAGTGTGTGTGTGGGGGGGTCTTTGGACGGCGGCAAACATCTGGTTGTGGGGGGCACACGAGAAATGCTCAAGGGTTGGTCCCACAAATTGATAAATATTCCCATCAGTGTACAGGGGTCTATATGGGTTGCAAGAACTCCAAACCGATGCAAGGCCTTACCCACTGTTATCCCACTATGGTCCCAGCCTGGATGCTTGATTCTTAATGACTCCCAGCATTGAAGCTAACCTGAGGGCTGGAAATCTTAAGGGTGGGGAAGTCGGGCAACGGCAGTTCCGCCTAACCGCCACGAAATGGCGCTGTGGGGGCTTATCCGTCCCTCCCTAGGCCCGTTTCTATAAGAAATTTCCACTCTGGGTTTGCTTCAACGTTAGGTGTGGGGTAATTAAGAATTAAGCATGCAGCCTGGATGGTGGAGCAGTTGCAGAGTCCTTAGGGCACTTGCCTTGCATTCTTCAGACTTGAGTACCTTCGCTGGTATCCTATAAGATCCCCCAATTATGCCAAGAGTCATTTCTGAGTACAGAGCCAGTAGTCACCCCTGAGCATTGTCAACTGTGACCCCCAAAACATAAAAAAGGAAAGAAATCAGAACAGCCTCAATTTGATGATTCGGCAGATTCCTTCAGAGGCAACCTTAGTGGAGTACCAAGATGAATCTTGCTTCCACATCCCTCATTATCACAGAATGGGAGGAGAACACCGCCAGAAATTTGGGGTGTCAGGTAGCGGGGTGTACATTTACAGGAAACTTTTATGAAGTAGTTCAGCCAGAGAATAAATGGGGGGGGGGGGTTAGAACTTGTCTTACTCAGAGAGAGAACGTAACATTTTTATTTATTTATTTTTTGTTTTTTTGCTTTTGGTCACACCCGGCAATGCACAGGGCTTAGTCCTGGCTCTGCACTCAGGAGTACTTCTGACGGTGCTCAGGGGACCATATGGGATGCTGGGCATTGAACCTGGGTCGGCCGCGTGCAAGGCAAACACCCTACCTGCTTTGCTATCTCTCTAGCCCTTTATTTAAATTTAAAAAAATGAAAACTTGCCTTACTTGTGGCAGATGAGGTCCAACCCTAGGCATTTCTAATGGTCCCCAGAACCTCTCGGGCCCACACCAAACCCCCATAAAAAATTAAAAATCCTCAGCAGTGGGGCTGGAGCGATGGCATAGCGGTTAGGACGTTTGCCTTGCACCTGGCTGACCCAGGTTCAATTCCCAGCAGCACATACGGTCCACTGAGCACCGCCAGAAGTAATTCCTGAGTGCAGAGCCAGGAGTAACCCCTGTGCATCGCTGCATATGATCCAAAAAGAAAAAAAATCTTCAGCAGATTTGGCATATTTAGAATTTCCAGGGAAGGAGATTGGCTGCCGAAGCTCATTATTGCCATTTTAAATAAAAGGTTTTCCTAACCCACCCCAAGTTCCTCTGATGGCAGGTACCTTCACCCCAAATGTCTGGAGATGTTGGAGTTGAATCTGGCTTCTGCCATTCTCGTTATGGAAAACAGAGGACTTGGGATTTTCCATTTGTATATGAATCCCAAAGTTCTCCTAGGAGGGAGGAAGATACGCTCTCGGACATGTGGGGTGCTGACGTGTGGCATGATGCGGCTGGAGACCTGTAAGAACAGGTCGGTTTGAAGAGATGGTACTGCGGGAAAGCACAGTCGTCTTCTGTGTTCACCCTGGGTTCCATCTCAGGCACCATATAGGGTCACCTGAGCTGCCCAGAAAAAGTTTGCAGCCATGTACAGCCCACACCCTAAAGTAAGCCAGAGCCACTAACTTGGCCAGTCAGCTCTGGAGGCTATGGATACAGCTCCTCTGTACAGAAATAGTTTTTTTCCTGCAAAAATTCTGAGGGTCCTGGGGAGCTATAGCGGGTTCTAGAGGCAGATCAGGACCAGCGATGACATTTCTTAGAGAACCGTCCCAGGGGAGGAACGGAGATGCCCCACAGCGCCCTCTAGCGGTGCATTGGCGGAAGAGCTGTGCACCTTTTGCTGCCAAAAGATTTCCAGCCCTTGGGTTCGCTTTCATGTTACCCTGCGGGTCACTAGGATCCAGCAGGCCGCCTCAGGCCGTGCAGCGGTAGCCGAGTATCCAGGGTGCTTGCTTCGCATGGGGCGACCCGGGTGTCAGGACTGAAGCCAGCAGCATGGCAAGTGCTTTCCCTGCAGTAGAATCTCTCCCTCTAAGCCCCCTTTTGCTAAGGGTTCCTGTCCCGGTCATCCACACAACTTCACGGCTTTCCACGGAGGAAAGTGGTGGAAGCAAGACTCAGCTCAGCAACCCAAACTTTGGCGTGAAGGAATCCTCTGTGAAAGGCTTTTGTTTGTGTTTTGGGACCGCACCGGCGATATTCGGGATCATCCCTAACCCTGCATTCAGGAATCACTCCTGATGGTGCTCAGGGGAAGGTTTGGGGTGCAGGGATAGAGCCCGGATCGCAAATACAAGGCAATTGCCCTCCTGGTTCAGTGTTCAGTTTTCGATCCATGGCCCGAGGTTGTGTGCTTGATCCTTAATGACCCCTTACTTAACATTCACACAAAGAAAAGGCCTGGAATTCTTAAGCGTGGAAAAGTCGGGCTATGGCATTTCTGCCAAAACGCCACGAGATGGCGCTGTGGGGAGTTTCCGGCCCTTCCAGGCCCGTATCTCTAAGCATTTTTTACTCTTAGAAAATTTGGGTTGCCCATAACAACCCAAATTGGGGGTTGGGTTGTTTGGGTAGCCTATAACAGGAAACATTCAAAGGGCTCGATCATCACAGACATTGCAATGGGGGTTCAAAACTTTTCTTGCTCAGAGCTAAGAGAAAAACAAATGTAAGAAAATAATGTTTCCTTGCTCGTTCCAGGCCAGGTTTAATTGTCTGCTCCCCTTGATGTTCATAAACAAAGCTAGGTCAACCCACTGACCCCCGAGGAGATTTAGCAGTGTATCCCACAAAGATCTGAAGGCTGGAATCGAACCCAGCTTACTGAAGTGAAAGACAAGCACCCACAGGCTCTCCTACCGCTGCAGCTGTGGAAGCGGCTTGCTTGATTCTTAATTGCCCCATACTAAACACTTCACATAGGCACCCTTCACTATGGGAGGGACGGGAGGAAAACACACTAGTCAGAAAGTTCTGGAAAATTGAGGGCAAGAGACCAAATCCTAGGCAGAAAATCCTTTCCCCACCCAGTTTAGTCTAAGCTGAAGATCAACTAGAGATCAATTCAAATGCTAATGGAGACAGGCAGCAGGCTTAGCTCAAGGCAATTCAAGGCAAAAAAAAAAAACTGTAAAAGGCAGGTAAGACGTTTGAGGAAGAAAGCCAGCAACCTGGAAGCAATGGAACCTGTAGCAAGCTAAGAACAAACAGAGCTTTTTCTCTTCTCTCTGCAAAATAGCAAGGTTTCTCAAAAGCCCACGACATTCTAAATACAGCTCCACATGCCAGCTGTGGTCATGTGGACTGTTGGGCAGATCACTGATGGAGATGTCCTTACTTGTGATTTTCTGATCCAGGATAGGCCAGCGTGCAGTTGTGGTCATGTCCACACTGGAACTCATTAGAACCACAGCAATTCAGGCAGAAGGGGACAAAGCCCCTTGGGAGAAATTACCAGAAGAAAAGTTTGCCAAGGAATCATCCTATTTTAGGATTTTTCCTTCCTTCTCATAGGTAATTGCTGGCACTTCGGAGACACGGGAAATTCTACATCAATTCCCAAATATTCTACTTTGGGTTGCTTATTGAAACATAGGAAGAACCTCCAGCTTAGTTTAAATAAGGAGTGTCTTGTTGACCTCTGTAACATCACGTGGCCTGAGTATTGTAAGGGAAAGGCCCAAAATGGACCACCACCACAACTAATTTAGCTTTGCTTTACAGGAACCAGCATTGCAGAATAACTGGTTTTTCTGCCCCTAAGCAAGGAATTCAGATACAGGTACTCGAAGGGTGGGGGTCAGACCAGATAACCGGATGTCTCTCACAAGACCCATGTTGCAAGACCCAGGACTGCCCTAAAAACCAGGATGTTCCTAAGCACTGACACAAGCTCTTGGCTTGCAGTCACAGGCCCCTGGTTCTTTCTTTGCTCTCCATACAGTCCCACCATCATGCAGGAGTGGGTCCTGAGTAAAGAGCCAGGAGGACCCCTGAACATTGCTGGGTTTGTGGCCCCCAAACCATGAACAAACCAAATAAAACCAAAACAGCCTCAGTGTTTTGATGGCAGATTCCCCCACCCCATCTTGGTGGGTTCTGAGCTGTATCTTGCTGTATCCCTGACCCCTCTTCTTTTTAGAAGAGGGTTGGACCACCCTCAGAATGTGGGGTTTTGGCACGTGGGATTGAGTATAACTGGAAACCTTTCCGAAGAGCTGGGCCACAGACAGAGCAAAGTGGGCTCAGAACTTTTCTTGTCAAAGTGAAGAGAACAACAACAAAATAATCTCACCCTGTCTGTAGCCGACCAGGTACTTAATGGTCCCCAGAACTTGGTGCGCCCACACCAAAGTAGGCCCTCAAAAAGAATCCTTGGAGCCAGAGTTATAGTACAGTGGGTGGGGTGTTTGCCTTGCATGGAGCCGACCTGGGTCCAATCCCCAACATCCCATATGGCCCCCCGAGTACCGCCAGGAGTAATTTCTGAGTGCAGAGCCTGGAGTAAACCCCTGAGCATTGCTGGGTGTGACCCAAAAAGCAAAGAAAAAAATGTTTGGAAGAAGTGATTCATTTAGAATTTCCAGGGAAGGAGATTGCCTGGTCTTAGGCTCATTATTCCTCTGTTAATTAAAATTCTCCTTAACCTAAACCCAGTCTGTCTGATGACTGTTTCCTTCACCCCAGACATCCGGAGATGCTGGAGTTTAATCTGGCCCCTGCCACCCTCCTCCATGGAGAACAGAAGACATGTGACTTCTCATTTGTATAGGAACCCCAAAACTCAGGACGGAAGATGGCACCCTCAGCAATGTGGGGTGCTGTGATGTGGGGAACTGGGGTCTGGAGATCTTTAGAACCGAGTTGCTTGGAGACATCGTACTGCGGGAAGGAACAGCCTTTCCTCTGTCATCCTGTTTCCTCTCGGGCAGCTGGCTCTGGAGCAGTGTCTGGGTGTGCCTCCACACAGAGAGTGAGTGGGGCAGGCCCCAGGCAGCATGGACATCCGAACACAGTTCACCAGTTTATTCTCTGACCCAAGGCCCAGTAGGGCGTGGGCAGGGCTGGAAGATCCTGGATTCTCTCATCCCCTCCAGAACTTGGCGGGTGTAAGCGAATTGAATTCACCAGAGGTGGCCTCCTCTTGACACACGGATCCCCGAGAATGAAGGCAGCACCACTGGTGTCCCGGGTCATCCCCCTCCCCCACTCCACCCCACTCCACTCCACCTCCTGATCTTGCTACATGATTCAGGGGAGGGGGTTGGAGGCAGGGGCGGGGCAGCGTCTGGAGTTGGGCAGAGGTGGGGGGCACACAGCTCCTCCAGGGGTCTGCACTTCCTTCTGGAGTCCAATTTTGGTTCCCACAATCGGGGACCCCCCCCATCTGCCCGGCTCCTGCAAATGTCTCGGGAAGCCAACAAGCAGTCTACCTTGAACAGGAGGGAATCCAGTGGTCAACAAGTATGTCCGGAAGCACAAGATTTTGGGGGGGAAAGGATGGGAGGCAGATTTGGGGTGTCTGTATCAGCTCCGAGCTGGAAGTCCTTTGTATGGGGTGCAGGGGTGCTAAACTTCCAGCTAAACTTCTGCTGAGCCCCCAAGTGAGAAGGGTAGAGGTTTGGGGTCTCCCCGGGGGCTGAAGAAGGAAGGAGATTCCTCTTGTCTGACTGTGAGGCAGTTGCAGGAGAAGATAAATAGGGCAGTTCGAGGCCTCAGCACCATTAGCACCCCCGGGGGGTGGGGGGGGGCATCCCGTCTGTGCCCTCCTCCTGCGACCCCGGGGACTGTCATCTACTGAAGCAGACGGACCCCAGGTGGAAGCAGAACTTCTGGTCCGGCTGTCCAGAGCCAGAGGCCGCCACATCCAGAAGCGGCAGGACCCGTCCCTGGGGACGCTGAATTCCAGCAGGGTCTAAGCCTGGCCCTTCCAGAACTGCAGGGTTGCGGACAGGGCAGGCCAGGGGCAAGGCGCCTGGGCGCTGATGCCCCCCTGTGCGCTTCCACAGCCGGTTCCGGTGACCCAGCAGCCGTCCTGGGGGCCTGGAGTGCGGCCACAGCCATCTGATTGGGGCCCAGCTCCTGGCCCACAGCCCCCTAAGCACAGCACGCGGTCCTGACCCCCCGCAGCCGCATCCAGCCAGGCAGCCAAGTTCTGGCATAGGCAGGGGAAGGTCAGCGGGACACTGGGCTCAGAGGGGCAGTAAGGTCAGCTGCACACTGCTCACCTGGCGCCGTCTACATCCACATAGGAGAATGGTGGATGCCTGGGCAGGAGTCGGGGGCCAGCGGGCTGCCCGGGGCAGGGGACCAGATGGGATGCTGGAAATTAAATCTGGGTCGGCCGCAAGCAAGGCAAATGCTGTGCTGGCTATGCTGTTGCTCTAGCCCCTTCATTATTTTTTGGTTTAGTGTGTATACCATATCTGGAGATGCTCAGGGTTTACTTTTGGCTCTGCAGTTTGGAATTCCTGTTGATAGTACTTGGGGATCATATGGGATGCTAGGGATTGATCTGGGTTTGCAATGTGCAAGTCAAATTTCCTTACCCGCTTTGCTGTCTCTCGTCCCAACTTTTATGTCTTTTTTTCTAGGTCAAGAATTTCTGCTTCCTAAGGGCCAGTTGCAAAGTCCTATGAGCACACTTTCGTGTGACACCACTGCCCCAACATATAAGCATAAACAAAAAAGAATCCTCATTGATCCTGACATTGATTCAACTAGGTTAGCTGATTTCAATGGCCCCTGCATTCTCAGTTTTGTTGGGACTCAGCCCCGCCTTCCTACATGCATCCCGAGCTCCATACTGAACTACAACCAAACCCAGACTTGGGTGTATTTTTATTTGCTTGAAACTGGTGCTTCCTTTATCTGTATAGAAATTATTTCCACTTAATTGTTCTTCATTGAGTTGAGAAAAAATGGACACAAGTTAATGACATCACTTCTGTCAATTTTGCATGAACTTCTTGCAAAAACATTTCGTCCTTCCAGAAAAAGCCATATATGTGTTGATAACTGTATTTGCATTGTGGAAATGTTAGACCTCACACCTGCAGGGTTCGACTTTTTTTTTTGACATGGAGACTCAAGAAATCAAGAAATAATTGGAATCCTTCACTGCTGTTCTCCAGGGAAGCAACCAGCCTCAGTGGGATGTCTTTGATCCTGTGCACTGTGACAGTTTCGAGTGAGCCATGGTGCCCGCATCACCATGGGGATTCTGAGACAGGCAGGAAGTCTTCAGATGGGAAAAGTCCCAGGGTTGTTAGCAGCACGGACACAATTTGAGTGAGCCGCCACACAAGAGTGATCATCTGAATATCCACACAGGAGAGAAACTGTAGACATGAAAAGAATGTGGGAAGACTTAGATCGATCCTCATGCCTGATTATACATAGGAGGATTCATACAAGAGAGAAACGCTATTCATCCAAGGAATATGGGAAGACCTCAAGACTTACTATGCATAGGAAAATTCATTTAGAGAAACCTTATTCATGTAAGGATAAGGAATGTTTGAAGACCTTTATTTCCTTCTCAGGGGTTTTTGTGCATAGAAAATTTATGCAGGAGAGAAACCTTACTCATGTAAGGACTGTGGGAAGATCTTTACTTTGTACTCAGAACTTACTAAGCACAGGAAAACACACACTGAAGAGAATCCTTATATATGTAAGGACTGTTGGAAGGCATTCGCTTACCTCTCACTCCTTATTACATATAAGAATACTCATACTGGAAAGAAACCTTATGTATGTAAGGCAAGCAGGAAGGCCTACATTATGTCCTCAAGCCTTAGTGATCACAGAAAAAATTCATATGGCAGACAGCTTATATATGGAAGGACTGTGGGTATGCATTCATTCAAAGTTGATGTCTTACTGAACAGAAAATTTAATACCAGAGAGAAACCCCATGCATGTTAAAAAGGCTTTTGCTCTACATTCAAGCCTTATTATGCATAGGAAA
This sequence comes from Sorex fumeus, assembly GCF_029834395.1. Classification (NCBI taxonomy): domain Eukaryota; kingdom Metazoa; phylum Chordata; class Mammalia; order Eulipotyphla; family Soricidae; genus Sorex; species Sorex fumeus. Next base: position 22,887,126 of record NW_026606076.1, on the reverse strand, counting down.
ATTCATAGTGGAGAGAAGTCTTTCTTATGTCATGAATGTGCGAAGGCCTTCACTAAACCCTCAACTCTTATGCTCCATAGGAAAATACAAACTGGAGGGAAAACTCATGTTTGTAAACGTAGGAAGGCCTTTGTGTGCCTCTCTAGCCTTGGTAGTCATTGTAAAATGCACATGGGATGAGTTGACCCTGAAGAACTTTCTCCAAGTTCAAAACAATCCCCCTAGGGAAGACATGTTTTATTTAGACCAGGAAGGTTAGGGGGGCTACAAAAGTGCAGCCAAGAAGCTAAGAATTCAGCATGATAAGCTTCCCGTGACATCATCCTATAAGGGAAAGGTACTCGGTGATTATCACCAGGGCTATAGTTATGCCAATGTCCTGGCATTTGAACTTCACATGTATGTTAACTTGTAAATAACAGTCTTGGTGATGGAAGCCAGGAAGAAAATGACTAAATAAGTACCAAATATAAAAGGAAAGACCTCTTGAAGCAACGAAAGCTTTTAAAAATTAATGAGACACCATTCTCGCCTCCCCAGCAGTTGCCTCCCCCTCCTTTATATGAGCCCTGCCTCGTGCAGCACAGGATCCCCTGGGTGTCCCACAAGGATCTCTCCGCACCTGGAGCCTGGCCCTTTAAGGGTTCGGGTGGAAACAAGTGACGTCACAGACAGGGCCTTCCGGGTACCTGTGTTCTTGCTGACAGAGATGGTTTAGTCAGTCCCACTATTGTTACGTGGGTGTAGGATGGCCTGGAACTGCCTGGAAGCGGGTCTCAAAGGCCGAGTTTGAAGCAGGATGGGGGCGACTCTTTGTCTCTGCACTGTGAGTGACGCACTAGCATGGGGGATGGTTTCACGCTGGTTTCTCACTTGTTCCCCAACATCCAGGTGTTCCTGAGACATGGCGGAGGCTTTTGGGGGGGGCGCGGCGGTTTGGGGGGCTTGGTGGGGGCTGTACTGGGGTGCAATGTTGCGGGTGTGAGTACGTGGTCCCGGGGGGCTGCTGAGGCCACGATGGCCACTAGCTCGGTGATGGGGCAGCGGTGGGTGGGCGGGCGGGTGGGGGGAGGGGCTGAGCTTGAGGTTGAGCACGGGGGTGCGGGAACTGCACAGGCCGAGGGGCTTTGCTGTCCTGACCCTCCTGGCAGTCCCATGTTGAAGTTTTGGCCCTAATCTAATATCTTTAGAACCTCCAGATTTGAAGGGCAGAGCCACAGCCTCCCCTCGTCCCCCCGATGGCAAGGGTCCCCTTGCTGTTCATCATTTTCATTGCCGCCATATTGTTCCGTGACATTCGGGGGCAGTGGACCTGCAGGTGGCTGGGGTTTGCCAGTGAACATGTTCTCTTGGGGCTATTTTTGGTTTGGGACTTCTTTGGGGTGAGTAGGGGAGGGGGCATCCCCGGAGATGCTCAGGGCTTCCTCTGGCTCTGGGCTCAGGTATGATTCCTGCTGGTGTTGCTGCAGGACATAGGTACACAGAGAATTTACCAGGTCAAGGCAAGTGCCCTACAGACTTCATTGTCTGTCCAACCACAGTATTGGTTGTTTTTTTTTTTTTTTCAGATCAAGAGTTTCATCTCCCTCATGTCAAGTTGCAAAGCACCCTCCACTCTTCATCTCTTCCTGAGCGGGTGACCCGTGGCTATTGGGATAAATACTGAGGGTAAAGATTTTTGTTGTTGTTTTTTGAATTTTTTCCCCTTTTTTTGAAGGAAGATACGTGTTTACTTGTGGGGGGGCACTTTGTACAGGACTCCTGGTATTTTTGGAAGAAATTTATGTAGAAATGGGCGGAGCAAAAGTAAAGCAAATACTTGCCTTGCACACAGTCAACTTGGGTTCAGTCCCCTGCTTCCTAGTGATCCCCATAGCTTACAGGTGTGAAACCCTGAGTGCAGAGTTAGGAATACCCCCTGAGCAATGCTTGTTCTGGCTCAAAGAAAAAACACACACACACATACACACATGTACACACAAGAAACGTGTGATTGTAAGAAAAGAGAATAATAAGGATTCTGGGAAACTATGGAAGTGCCAGAAAACAGAGATTTCAGAACCCACTCTTTTACTATTTAAATGTTCCTCGCTAGTTTGTCGTTGCACATGATTTTTTGTTTGTTTGTTTGCTTTGCTTCCTTAGAGTTGTCCTTTGGTTGCTGTAGTTTTGGCCACTCCCTGTAGTGCTTTGCTCTTACTTCTGACTCAGCTCAGGGATCACTGCAGCCAGGGCCCAGGGTGGCCAAGTATCATACATGCATCAGCTGGGTGTAAGACCACTCTACCCCCAAAATAGAATATTTACAGTATAAGTAGTCTTGAGAACTTCCAAATGTAAGGCACAGTTGATATTATGGTTCTTAGTTAATAAATGCCTTGGTTATTTGGATTTATTTTCTATAAACCTGGTGATTGCACCATTTTCAAATATATTCCTGCACAACAGGAGTGAGCATAGGATGAGTGAGACTCACACAGATGTGCTGATGCAGGATTAGAGTAAATCAGGACTCAGATGGGCCCAGGTCCAGTGAGACAGATCACGTCTGTGCCTCAGGCTCACCTGAACCCGGAAGTGACCTTGTTCCCATGGACAGAGTGCAAAGGCTCATGTCCTTGTCCACCCTGCAAGATAGTGGCTGAAGGTTTGTCTACCCTATGTCCCAGTGGCTTTTCCCAAGGCAGAACTACATTCCAGGCTGTAGTTCCCAGGGGCAGCACTGCTGCCTGCCTGCAGGGGTGCTGGTACTCAGGAACTCCTGGGGCCCCTGGTTGGGCCTCTAGGGAATTTTTTGTGCTCCATGGAGGAATCTGATGATCATAGAAGGCTGCCATTTCCACTGCTTTCACCCCATCTTGATGATTTCCTCACACAACTCAATGTCAGGTGCCTTGTACCAACCTGCCTGTTTGACCTTGATTCAACCCACATGTGTTTTTCCTGATGTACTGTGTGTAAGAGCATTGTTTCAATGTTTGACTGACCAGTGCAGTATCAGGAGTCCTCCCCTTATCCCCAGGCCCCCACTGTGTGATCAAATAGTCTAGCAGCTACATCTGCACTCCTTTATTCAGTCCATCCCCCTTGCAGCACGGATTCACCTGGGTGGGCACAGAGGGTCTCTGCATCTGGACCATGGCCCTTTAAGGCTCCTGGCAGAAGCAAAAATGATGTCATAGACAGGCCCTTAAGAAATCCTTTCTGTGCTAGTTGTGGTTGCCTGGCTCTGGCCACCATTGGTCTCCTGGGTAGAGGAGGAACTGGTGCCTGGCATGACAGGGAAACGGTGAGGCCGATTTTCTGGCAGAATGCAAGTGACCTCAGGTGAGCGCCCCGCGTCTTGGCACTGTGAGTTGTGGGACTGTGCCAGCTTGAGGGGGGGGGAGTGCTTTTGTGCTTGTTTTCCACTGTTCACGATGTTCAGGCGGTTCCTGAGGTGACGTAAAGCAAAAGCTTTCAAGGGATCCAGGGGCTTTGGATGGTGCAGTGGGGGCTGTGCCAGGCGCAGGGGTCGCAGGTGAGAACAAGTGATCCTGGGGGGTCCCCTTGGCCAGGATCTCCTCCAGCTCCTGGAAGGGTCATAGGCCCGTAGGCCCGGGGCTGCGGGACCTGCTGAGGGCGGGGCTTAGCCCTTGTGAACCTGCCAGCACCAGACTGTGCTTGGCCCTGTCCGGAGCCTTTGGCCCTCGCATCCTTAGTGTGGCACCTTCAGATTCACTTAGAAGGGCAGGGCCCCAGCCCCACTGCAGCAGGAGACCCAGTTGTCCTCTGTGCTTTGTTTGACTGCCCTGATGGGGTGAGGCCACCCAGTGTCTCTATTCTTGCAGGTGGGTGGGGTTTGCAAATGAAACTTCTTCATTATTATTATTTCTGTTCAGCTCATGTACCACATCTGGAGGTGGTCAGGGTTTACTTTTGACTCTGTCGTCGGGAATTCCTGCTCCTGGTACTCAGGGACCATAAGGGATGGCGGGAATTGATCTCGGTTGGCTGCATGCAAGGCAAGTTCCCTACTCAATTACTGTCTCTGGTCCCAGCTTTTGTGTTTTTTTTTCCCTAGGTCAAGAATTTCTCCATCTTAAGGTCCACTTGCAAAGCACCCCACACATGTAATTTTTCCCTGACCAGACGACCCCCCAGCTGTTGTGAGTACTGGGGTAAAGTTATGTTTTCCTTTTTTAAGAAAAATAGTTGATTTCCAGGGAGGGGTTGTTGTTGGGGAAGCTTTGTTCAGGGTGACTCCTGATGTGTATAATTCACTTAGAAAGGGCCAGAGCAATAGTACATACAGCAAGTAGGGTACTTTTCTTGTAAGTAGCCAACCCAGGTCTTTCTATGTCCAGTAAGCCATATAGTCCCTGAGACCCACTAGGACTGAACCCTGATCCCAGAGCTGCAATAATCCCTGAGGACTGCCAGTGGTGATCTAAAATTGAAACATGTGTATGCACACACACATATACACACAAAGAGGATGTGAGAACAATGACAGAGAGGAGTAGTATTCATGAGAAAACATGAATTTCTGCAGAATAGAAAAATACAGAAAAGGTGGCTTAATGATCTACTTTAAATGTTTCACTCTAGAATTTGTCTGTACCCTAAGTGTTTTAGGTTTGATCAGTAAATTTCCACTTTTGCTCCCCCCAGAGAAGGTTATAGTGCTCTCATGAGCACTCCTAGTCTATCCTTAAATCATAAAGTCAAACCTTCTGGTGACTCTGGACTTTGTATCTGTAGTCATTTATTTGCATTTCTCTTTCCGCTGTAACCTATATAATCTATAATCTATCACTATAGAGCAATGTTCTTTGCTTCAAAACAGAAAAACAGTTCATGCTAAGCTCTTAATATTTATGAATTAATTGACTCTAAAATATATTAACTCCTGGGCATCCATCATAATTACTTGACTCAGGCTTCAGTTGCTGTAGTCTCTAACCCCAGAAAGCTGGATCCTAGCCAGCTTTTAACCTTAGCTCCTGGACCCCAGAGAATTAAGTTTTGGAATGTTACTCTATTGTGTGTATCGATAATTTCAAATATTAATAAGAAGTAAACTTAATTGTTTAATATGTACAGGCAGGGAAAGAGAAAAGCAACCCAGATGCATATAGCCCCTGAGCGAATTTCTCAGTATAGTCTCAGACAGAATGTGTCCTTGAGTTAATTCCTCCAAAGAATTGTCTCTGTTGAAACACTTGACCTCTGTGAATGTTAAATCACAACACGTGCAGTTCTGTACCTCAGACACCCTTAGATGTTCTATAAGTATGCTATCCGGTTCTGAATTAAAGGGTGAATATGCACTATCCATTGGCCATCAGTTATTTTGTTCCCCGTGTCTTTGTTTCTTTGGAGAGAAGAACACCCAACGTTTTTCCATGTGACCTACCAACTCACTATTTTTTACATCTGGTGACCTGGTGTGGGCGCCGCAGAATTCACACTTGAGTAATTTTCATTGTTGTTTTGTTTCATTAGAGTTACCTCTTGAAGTTGAAGTATTTTTGGTAAACACCCTTCACTGTCCTTGGCTTATTCCTGCCTCTGAACTCAGGGATCATTTCCTATAAGGGTCAGGGGCCCATATATGTTCTACTATATTGAACCTGGGTCAGCCAAGTGAAAGGTGAATATCTTACCCGCCCTATTACCACTCCAGGCCCCAAGATATAATATTCATGGTTTAAAAGTAGACTCACCCTAGAAATTCCATTTGTTAGACACACACAACATCATGGTTCATAATAAAAACCCTGGTTATTCGGATAGGTTTGTGATACAACACACTGTTTACATGGTTTTCAGAGTGATTCTTGCAAAATAGGAGCAAGTGCTGGAAGAGGCTCATGTGCTGATTGGGGGATTAGAGTAAATCACAACCAGGATGGGTCCAGGTCCAGAGGGTCAGAGCTGGGACATTCTGGGGCCTACAGGTGCCCAGTAGTGACCTTGGTCCCTGGAAGCCAGTGCCTAGGCCCATGTCCCATCCACTCTGCAAGTGGGCAGCTGAAGTTTTGTCCACCCTGAGTCCCTGTGGCTGCTCCCACAGAAGGGTCAATAATGGTGCCGTGGTCACTGGGGCATGCAGGGGCTGCTTCTGTGTGGGAGCTCCTGGCCTCAGAGTTAGTCTCTGGCATTAGGGACCTTCCTGTGTGGTTCCCAGGGTAGAGTCCCGGGGCTCAGGCAGCGCTGCGGTTTCCTCCCCTGTAGACCTCAACTGCTGTTGTCCAGACAGGCAGCCGGGTCACAACCTACTTCTCTGTTCCCTGAGAGACAGGAACATATGGCAGTGTCTCCCCATGGATGGTTCTGTGAGCCAGTGTCCAAACATCCGGCTGTTCACTACCTTTCTGGCTCCAATGCAGAGACTTCTGGTCAGGAGGGGGCCAGGGCTGGTTGTGCTCCTCTCTGGTGCCCACGACTCAGGTCCTTGCACGGAGCCTCCTGTTGGTCCACAGGAAAAACAGGCAGGAGATGGAGAGATGGCCTCTGCCACACCATCTTCAGGCAGGAGAGTGAGAAGATGACGCAGTGCAGTGACATGTAGCACAAGCTTCCCAGGCCGATAGACTCTGATTGTTTCAGGAAGGAGACGGGGGATCCGGCTCCTGGCCTGATTGATCAGCTCTCTGTTTGAAGCCACTGTTCTGTTTTTTCTTTTGTTGTTGTTGTTGATTTGAATGGGCCACATTAATGGTGTTCAAGGATCACTCCTGACAGGACTGGGGGACTGACCATATGGAGTATCAGGGGTCCAACGCCATTAGACTTATTTGTTTGTTTGTTTTTTTTGAAAGATGTTGAAGGGGAGGGGCCATACCCAGTGATTCTCAGGTTATTTCTGGTTCTGTACGAAGGATTTCCATCTGCCAGTGCTCAAGGAACCATAAGGAATGACAGCGTTTTCTACATTTATTGATATTGCAAGTTTGTTTGCTCATCAATTTTAATCCTAAAATTTTATTAGCAGTTGGAGATTTTTCTCTTTATTAATTAAATATATACATACATACATATCGCAAGAAGGAAATCCAGAGTCTTACCCTGGGAGTAAAAGACACTTATCCTTACAGGGTACTGAAACTGAAAAAATTGCATTATTTTTCATATCAATAAAGTACTTTAATTTTTCTTATATTGAAAGCAAACACAAGTGGTAATTGTTTCAAAGAACTGGTTTGTCAGTTCATGTTGTGTATTCAAAAATGAATGAATATGAAGCCCCCGCTCTCCTCTCTCTCTCTTCTATATCCCCCCCCACCCCCCGTCGCCACCTGAATTTGATGGTCTTGGGCTGCTTCCCCCACGCTTGGACAGCTGGCGGCCATGGGTGGATGACGGAGGCGATGAGGGCCAGGATGGTTGGTATCAATTGCAGTTTCTTCCAATCTCATTTCAGTTCTCCTCTGATTCTCCTTGCATGAATCTCCTTCATTCCTCTTGGATTTTCCCTCTCGGATTCTCTCTTGATTTTTTCCCTTGCCGACTCTTACAGCCTTAGTTATCTCCCAAATCATGAGAGAGTTGGGGTAGCAATTACACATAGGCGAGGTCATACAATCAATGGATGTATGGTCCCTCTCTCAGAGGAAGCTTCTTCTAGGACAAACTCTTTCAGCAAGAAGATCCACCTAAAGGTGAAATGCCATCTATGGGTGCGTTTTTCCTTCCCTTATTCCAGGAACCATATAAACATTCATCTTAATTATACTCCTTAATAAAATTAGTCATTTTGTATGGACACAGTAATAGATACATTAAGCTGGCGACATCTTACTATAGATCTCAGACTACAGTGTTCAGGCCAGATTAGTCTTTCTTAACCCTAGCATGGTACCAATCTAGTTGTTACTTTTGGATCATGACAGAATTTGTCCATGACCATGCTCTTAACTTATATGGCTCTTTGGTCTAGCCCATTTCGATGCCAGGGTACCTCACAGCTAGCCCTGGGTCCATACAGTCCCTCATTGTGACACTGCCTTTGGGGTGCTAGGAAGCTTAGATTAAGAAAGCAGATGCCCCGGTATGAAGCATTATTTGGAGTCAATTAACTCCCAAGTTACAGAGTATTAACTATCTTCCTATGTGTATACGGAAAGGACATTGCTCTAAAGTAACTATGCCAAGGACATAAGGTGAAGAGAAAAGCAGTTTTTCACTCAGATTTCTGAGGATTCAGACCTTACAAATTAACAGAGTCTGATTAGGAGAAAAAGGTGACAGGCCATTTGGGAAAGCAAATCACAGAGAACAAGGTACAGAGAAACACAGAAGAATGGGAGTGCCTCAGAAGCACTGTGGTAAACCTAAGCTCCCTGTGGCAAGGGAGGAAGGACATACCAATGTTAAACCTAAAGTGTTTAGAGCTATAATCGAAGAAACAGAGGAATGAGAGTGCCTCAGGAGCATTGTGATGGGTGTAATCCAATAAACTTTAAACTCCCTGTGACAAGGGAGAATGGACATACCAGTGTTAAACCTAAAATGTTTAGAACTATATTTCCAACAGAATAGTGTAGTGGTTGGGTTGGAGCGATAGCACAGTGGGTAGGGCGTTTGCCTTGTACGTGGCCCTTGAGGCTGCTCCGAGTTCGATTCCTCCACCCCTCTCGGAGAGCCTGGCAAGAGTATCTTGCCCACATGGCAAAGCCTGGCAAGCTCCCCGTGGCGTATTAGATATGCCAAACACAGAAACAGCAAGTCACACGATGGAGATCTGCTTGAGCAAATCGATGAACAATGGGAGGACAGTGTGGTAGTGGGGAGATAGGGGAAGTTGAAGATAGGGGAGGTTTTGCTGCGTCCAGCCTTCTACACCATCCCAGAGCTGACTCTCGGAACCAGAGAGAAGATCGCCAGCACTATCAGGTCCTTTGAAGGCCCTTTACAGACATCCCAGGAATTTGGAATGTTGGGTCCCCACACCATCAAATCTCGAATGAACTCCAAAATTTGGAGTGTTTGTTCACACCAGCTTGCAGGCTGTTCTGCTAGGCAAAGTAGCAGCCTCCCAAGAGAAGCACAGTCTCTTGGTTAGAAAAAAGCACATCTTGATGCCACTGTCCTTTTCATAAGCACACACAAAATTAAATTCACCAGACCCACATCCTGGTACCCCATAAATTTATATAAGCATAGTGAGGCAAGCGTAGTTTCCGAAACAAAGTAAAGCGAATACACAAATAAATCAGCTATTGATGTTTACCATCTCACTTTGGGGGGACCCTAACCTATTGTGCCTATTTGCACTCTGTGACTATCTGGCACTCTAGTGGAATGGTTACAAGAAAATGAGTATGTTTATGGAATAACTCCGCTGAAAATTAAACTTATAAACTAAATTAATTTCATATTCTTACTGTAACAAGCACCAAATCATCATAGCCAAACAATAGATCAATAGATCAACATGTCTGAAAAAGAGGCTTTCTCCTGCACAACTACTATACAGTTATTCTTGCTCACTGGTTCAAATTTTGAAGAATTATAGCTTAATAAATCAACAAGTACTAAAATATTAAAAGACTATTTAGCTGCACAGCAGTTAAGGGACTTTCTGTTCATTTGCCTGATCCATTTAGAATCACTGCTATGTAGACTTTGAGCAGTGTTTGAAGAGTTGCTGCGTATAGCTCTCAAGGAATAACTGGAGAGCACCCTTTGCTCTGAACACACACAAATACAGACACAGGAATTTTTGTGTACACAAATGTCTTCCCAGTCATCACCAGTCCCTGAGTCCTCTTCTGGGCTACACCTGACCCTTTTCTGAGCCACGTGATTCACTTAGTTTCTAGCTTTCTCCTATCTTTGTGAAAATAAACAGTTGAAGCTACTCAAGACCTGGACTTTCAGTGCGATATAAATGAACGTGGGGACTCAGAGGTCTGGGTAGCTGTTTGCAAAGTATGTGAATTTTAGTTCCTTCATCAAAACAAAGACTTCTGAACGACATGCTAACTGTCCAGTGCGTCACTCTGCATCTATCCCAGACCTGGCAAACATCAGATGTCCCGATCACTTGATCCTAACCCAGAAACGGGGGAAAATGAACCTTTCTGACCAGGCAAGTACCTGGTCAGGAATATTTGAAGCCTGGCCCTTTAAGGCTCTGGGCGCACTGCCGATGACGTCACAGAACCGGGATCCTCTTTCCCTGCGTGTCTTGGAAGTCGGGGCGGGAGTCCTGGCGGCTGGCTTCGGTGCGGAAGGTGAGGATGAGTGAGGGGGCACCCAGGGGGGCGGGGAGGGGGGGGTCCGGGAAGGTCGGTTTCCCGCCGGCCGTCGGAGTGGTCGCTCTGAGCGCCTGAACTTCCGCGTTCTCCGCCTTGTGGGCGGCGGGGTCGCTCCCTGGCGGTGGCCCTGGGTGGCGGCCCCTCACCCGGGACGCACCGAGCGCTCCTGCCTAAAGCAGCAGCTTTTAAATCTTGTTTATAAATTGATTTTTCAGGGAAAAACGGTCGTTTTTACTGAGGAGAAAGATGCATATGGGGGGAAGGCGGCCGGCCCGGTTAGATCCCTGCACCCCACAGAGTCCCGGGACCAGCCTGGAGTGAGACCAGGGCCTGGGGCCAGTGATGGGGGGTGGGGGGAGGGGCAGGACACATTTCTGTGCTTGGGGCTCAGAGGCATTTGGCAGAGCCTTTGCTTTTCTCTTGTTCCTTGTGCATTCAGTTGGTTCTGGGAGTACAGGGAGGTAGGGACCTTCTCTTTACTTTTTCTTTTTTTTTTTTCTTTTGCTTTTTGGGTCACACCCAGCGTGGTTTCCACCTGGATCTTCGTTCAGCAAGCGCTCCTAGTGGTGCCAGGAACCATGAGGGATGCCCAGAATTAAACCCAGGTTGGCTGCCTTCAAAACAAATGCTCATTTGTCTTTGTTACCATTCAGGCCCCAAGGTGCAGAGCTTTAAGACAACTCAGGGCTGGGAGGAGGGGGATCGGCAGGGGGGTGCATCAGGGCTGTGCTGTGCCACAGCGGGTCTTGCAAGCAAGTGTGCAATCTTAGCAGGAAGTAGCAGGGAGACTTCTAGAGTGTGCCCTAAACCCTCTAGTAATGTAATTTAGGATCAGTATTGGCCACACCCCTTTATTTATTTAAATGAATTAAGTATTTAGTCTGGAGGAGTACAACTGCAAGAGTCAGTTACTTCTCTTGCCTCTGCTTTCAGGGATCACTCCTGGCTGGGTTCAGGGAACCATATTGCGATCCCAGGATTCAAACTTGGTTTGGCCGAGTGGAAGACAGGCACCTCATCTGCTATACGATCTCTCCATTTCCTTTATAATCTTTTTTATTGTAGTTTTTTGGGCCACAGCATCACTCAGTGCTCAGGGCGTACTCTTGGTTCTGAGCTCAGCATCATTTTTAACAGTGCTGGGGTGGGTGAGCGTATGCACTGTTGCATATTGACTCCGGTTTAGCTACTTGAAAGAAAAGCACCCTATCAACTTACTATCTTTGCCTACCCTGTATGATTATATTTCCTCAGAAAAAAGAATTTCTTCCTTACCTGTCAAGATTCCAGGCATCCCTCACTGTCCGTCTCTCCCAGACCAGGGGTGTACCCTACTGTTGAAGTGAATACTTGCAGAAAGGGGTTTTCCGGGGACCAGCTGCAATAGGTTTTAAATGTCTCACTCTTAGGGGCTGGTCAGTAGTATAGTCAGGAGGGTGTTTGTCTTTCCTGTAGTGACCAAGGTTATTCCCGACTCGCCAGAGGGTCCCCTGAGCATCATTATGTATGGCCGCAACCCTCCCACTCCAGAATTTGACTTTACACATGAGCATTCTTTGAACTTCTTTTTGGGTGTTGGAGTATTTCACCTGTCTTCCCCCTCCCTGTTTGCTACAAACTTGGAGACAGTCAGAGACTCACCCCCTTGATGTCTGTGTGTCTGGGATTCAGGGGGAGCCATGCCATGTCCCCCAAAGGTAAAGCAGGTGCTTTGCCCGCTGAGCTCCTCTCCCTGGGTCTCTCTCACTAGTTGGGGAGCAGTTGAGGTGAGATTTGGGACCATACCTGGCAGTGCTTGAGGTCTGTTCCCTACCAGGGGACTAGTGGATAAGGGGTACCAGGGAAGGCCCTCTGGGCTTTCAGTTGGCCAGCATCTGCTTCAGTCTGGTGTGTTTCCTCCTGCCCCTCTGTTCATACCTTAATTGGAAGTTCTTAGATATGAACATTCTTGAGTCCTTTGAACAAGAGGCTGTTAGGAAGAAAGGAAGGAGTTGGAGGCTCTGAGTGAAATTATAGACTTTAAAATTTCATTTGGGATAAATGCAATTTTTCTTTTTTTTTTTCCCTGGTTTTTCGGTCACACTGGTGATACTCGGGTTGTTATTCCTGGCTCTGCTCTCAGCCTCTGCAGTCAGGAATCACTCCTAGCGGTGCTCGGGGAACCAAATGGGATGCCAGGGACCAAACCCAGGTCAGCCATGTGCAAATCAAATGCCCTGCCCGCTGTACTGTCACTCCAGCCCCACATGTAATTTTTCATCCCCTTTTTCTTTTATAAAATCATGTACCCATAGGAGTAAAATTATACAGTCTGAAAACCCTGGGGCTGGAGCAATAGCATAGTGTATAGGGTGTTTGCATTCCACGCAGCCAAACTGGGTTCAATTTCCAGCATCCTATATGGTCCCCTAAGCACCACCAGGGGTAATTCCTGCGTGCAGAGCCAGTTGTAATTTGTGCGCATAGCCAGGAGTGACCCAAAAAGCAAAAAACAAAATTGAAAAAAAAAACAAACAAAAAATGTAGTCTGAAAACCTGGCCTCTAAGCTCTGAGCACTTCTGGGTGTGGTCACAAAACAAAACAAAAAACCCAAAGGACTAACCCTTGCAAATATATTACTAGATTTCACACCTCTGCTGTTGGCAGATAAATTCCTCATTGACTTTAATTGGGCAGGAGGGGGATTGGCTGTGCGGGCTTTTGCCAAACCCAGCAGTTCTCTGGTATCACTCCTTTGTGATTCAGGATGTGAAGATGAGTCTGCCGCATGCATGACAATTGCCGTGCCATTCACTGTGTGCTCTTTCTGGCCCATGCAAACCTTTGAAATTGCAGTTTGTACTTCTGGCTCAGGTTTGCACCGGGAGGCCCCAGGTGCCAGCAGCCCTGCCTGGACCTCTACCAGCTGGGCCTCATCCCTTGTTTCCTGTCTGTATCCTTCTCATAAGGTTCACAGTACTTATAGAGATTTTTAATTCCTGGGGTCAGTGATAGGCCAGGAGTGCAGGCCCTGGCCTTGCAAGCAGCCTGTCACACGGTACAATCTCCTGCACAATGCAGGATTCCTCAAGCACCACCTGTGTGAGCCCAAAGATCTGCCACCTGTGGCTCCAAAACCCAAGTCTGACCTGCATTCTCCAAAACTGGCTGGTGGATGTTGACTCATGAACAAAAACTTTTTTTTTTTTCTGGTCATACACTGTGGTTGCTGCTTTTGGTACCGAGTGTGGTGCCAGGGACTAAACCCAGGTCAGCTGTGTACAAGGCCCATACCCTACCAGACTATAGTTCTGGCACCTAAATTTATTTTTGGTTGGCCACACCCGGCAGAGTTTACCCCTGGCTCCGTTGTCATTGATCGCTCTAGGTTTGGGGATCCTGTCGGGTGATGGGTATTGAACCCTCGTCAGCTGTATGCCACACTGCGGGGGGCCCCGCCAGACCACTCTCCGGCCTGCAGAGGTGGCCCTAGGATCCGTAGGTGCAGGGAAGGACTGACCGAATGATCACAAGACACAAGAGACAGAATGCAGCTCAGAAACAGAGAGAAAAAGGGACAGACTTTATTGAGGGCAATGGGGGTATATATTAGTGAGGCAGCTACACAAAGGGTCGTGCCCAAATGTGGTTAGGAAAGTTAAAGAGTCTATAAGTTTGACCTACCATACATTACAAAGCTTATACCAAGTTAATCATTGTCAGTTACAGCCATGGCAATTGTTTCCTCAGGATAACCATACAAAGCACAGGCTTTACCTGCCGAGGGTCACGTAGGTCAGGATAGCCCTACCTAGCACAGGCTTTACCTGCTGAAGGTCATGTAGGTCAAGATAGCCATACCTAGCACAAGCACGTAGGCCCTTGGTCAGTTAAAGGGCCAGCTCCCCACACCAGACAAGCGCCTTGTGATCTGTGCTATCTCTGTAGTCATCATAAAAATGCTTTTATGCTGGGTAAAGTCCAGAAAATTGTGTTCTTTATTCCAATTAATTACATAATACACTTTTTACTTGTGTGTTTTTGTTTTGGGGCCACAGCCAGGAGTACTCTGGCTACTGAATAACCTGACTCTGCACTCAGGAGTCCCTCCTGTTGGGCTTCGGAGATCCTATGGGATGTGGGGGATTAAACCAGAGTCAGGTGCGTTCCAGGCAAGTGCCCTCCCCAATATGCTGTTACTCTGGCCTGGGGCCTAGTTCTTCTGTGTTGCACTATATGTTTAGATATCATAACATTTTCAGTTCAAGTAGATCTACGACCCATGAGATAGGAGAGCAGGTCAGCTGCTTGCCCTGCCCTCCCTGATAGCAGTTTCAGACTCCAAAGCAGAAACTTCTGGTCTGGACTCTGGGGTTTGTGCACCTCTCTCATGCTCACAGATCTTTGCATGGAGCTTCCTGCTGATTCTCGGGAATTATAGGTAGGAAAAGATGACGTTGCACTGTCTGAGACACCGTCCACATGGAGGAAGAAAGTGACAAATGATATGAGGCAGTTACAGGAGTGCCTAGGCCTTCAGGGCTGACTGTCAGGAGTTGTTTCAGGAGGGAGCACTGGCTCTACTGTTTTTGAGGCTGCTTTTGTCCTTGTTTATTTGTTTTGCTGTATTTGGGTTTGGATCATACTCCACTGAGGAGTACTCCCATCTCTGCTCAAAATTCACCCCTGCCAGGTCTCGTACTCTGTGTGGTGCCGCAGATCCAAGTCTGAATTATTTGGCTTTGTTCTTCTTGGGAAGGTTGGAGAACACACCTAGAGATTCTTTGGGTTTCTCTTTGCTCTGCGCTCCAGCATTGCCCGTGGAAGTGCTTGGGGGACCATATGGGATGCCAGGGTCACCAGCCCTATCTGCTCTTCTTTCAGATTTATTTTTGTGCCATATTGGAGGTGCTCAGGGCTTCTTCTTGCTCTCTGCTCTGGATTCATCCCTAACGGGCATCGGAGCCCTCGGGCTACATGGCCCCATATGTGCCCTGTCAGCTACAGTGACTCGGGACCCAGGACCTGCGTTTCCTCTGTTTTGTGCTTCCTGCTCTGGAGAGCCTCACCTGCTCAGTCACACATTCTCACGTTCACTCACTGCTTTGTGTGCAGTCTGGGTATGCGCCAGTACTAGGGAGATGGAGCAGAGGATCTTTGGTCTGGCAGAAGTGTTGGGAGTCAGGTCACTTTTGCCTGCTTTGAGAGGAATTTGGGGCAGCCCTGAACTTGAGTTCAGAGTCTTCTAGGCAGAAATGTCCACACACAACTTTGAGTTGCTTGCTGGGCATTGAGTGTCCCCTTCTTATCCCTAGTGATTATGGGCCCTAGGGGTCGGGTTTTTTGTGTTCAGTGTTTTGGTCCAAGCACATCATTGCGTTTTTTTTAAAAAAAATTAAGTTTTACAGTATTTTTATAAAGTAGTTCACAATATTTGATTTCATTTAATATTCGATCCCCAATCCCACCACCATTACACCTTCCCACCACGATATTTTGGATGTTTCCATCCTGTACCCCAACGCCTGCTCCAAAGCAGAACCGAAATAATTTATTTTGTATTTTTCTTTTGAATAAACCACTGAAAATGCACGAAAAAACTTTGGTTAGAGGAGTGTGTAAAGATCGTTGTACTTCACCCAGAGGCCATTAAGCCTTTTTATAAGTGATTACTGTAATGCTTGAGTCTTGTTTGCTTATCTCTCTCTCTTTATAGTTATATATATATATATATATATATAAATAAAGGTAAAGGTAAAGGCCCTCCCGTTGATCGTCGATTTGCTTGAGCGGGCCCTGTAACGTCTCTATTGGAGACTTTGTTGTTACTGTGTCTGGCATATCAAATACTCTCGGTAGCTTGCCGGGCTCTCCGAGAGGGGCGGAGGAATCAAACTCGGGTCGGCCATATCTGTAAAAATATATTTCCCTCTAAGATTGGTTGCTTTCTACTTTAAAACCACTTCAAATGTGATATACTACTCTTGGAGTATGAGTGGTGTGAGCTATGAGGTGTTGTGTTCGATGCTGCATGATCCAGGGATAGGTTTACTCTTGGGAGGTCTTCATTTCTCAGACCTTACTAGGCATAAGAGAAAGAATATTGGAGAGAAACTGGTGTTCTCTGGCGGTACTACTGGCTCTGAGTTCAGGCATCCATATCTGGGGGACTCTGGATCATTATGGGGTACTGTATTTAGTATCCAGGTTGGCCGTGTGTGACTAGTTCCTTATCCCCTGTATCATCTCTGTTATTGTTATACTTGTGTATGCATAAAGGATAAATATATTCCAAAGTGTCATCTTAGGAAAATGGCCCTGGCAAGGTTTCTTAATGGGGTGGAATGGGGATAATTTATTTTTTATTTAATTTTTTTTTCTATTTGGAGCCTATCTAATAATGCTCAGGGGTTGCTCCTGGCTCTGCACCCAGGTACTATTTCTGTTGATGCTCCAACAGACCCTGTAGGATCCTGGGGATTGAACCCAGGTCGGTTGTGTGCAAGCAACACCCTTCCCCGATGTACAATTGCTCTGGTGTCATTTGGAGACATTTTTTATGAACTTTACTGTGCATAGAATACCATTTGAAAGGATGGAAGGGGATCTATGTTGAAATCTTTTACAAGTGGGAATATGGGTCAGCTCTCAAGCTCCCCACATACTAGCAAGGCCATTCCATTTACCTGTGATTACTCAAAAGATTGGTCACATCCCTGGATCCCACCCATGTCACTTCACTAATCTTAGAAGAAAAAAAGGAAATATTTATGTTTGGATGGAGCAAAATTTCATCCATCTATTAGATGGTGCTCAGTGGACTATTTGGGATTCTGGACATTGAAACCAGATTGACTACGTGCAAAGGAAGCACCCAACCCACTAGCCCACTCTCAGTTTTAAATTGTGTTTCTGAAAGTGTCTCCTGGGGTTTTCCTTGTAGGTGAGAGTCCACGGTTTGTGTGTTGTCAAGGGGTAGAGCGTTGGCCTGACTGTGCCCTCTGATATTCTTACCAGCCTTTGCTCCTGTTCCAGTGTCTCCAGCTCTCTGGGTTTCTACTAGGTCAGTTCGTGTCTGAATCCCCAAGGCTGGCTTCAGAGTTATTGCTTTCAGCCCCATCTTGATTAATTACTTCCCCAAGATACTCATTGTCTCATACCCCACCAGCTACCTACCTGCAGAGTTTGATTTCTTTTGACATGACATTTCTTGACATTTCTTTTCTCATGGCATAGAGCAATAATTGGAATCCTTCTCTGGTGTTCTACGTGGAAGCAGCCAGCCCTGGTGGAATGTCTTTCTGCACACTGTGATAAGGCTTAATTGAGCAGTTTTGCCTTCATCCCCATGGGGATGCTCAGACATTGTCTTCTGAGGGTGATGAAAATGGCGAGAGTATGCTCACTCCGACAAAACTTCACCCTGGGAAAAGATCCTTGGATGTTCAGCTCAGTTAATGGACACAACCCCTTCATAGTGGGGCAGCCCCTGCTCTGTGGGAGAGGAACACTGTTTATAGTGTGTGTCTCACACTGACAGGCCCACAGGCAGTCATTGTGAACTGAACCTGTCCATGTGTAAGGAATGTCGGGGAGCCTTCACATGTTCTCAGCACCATCACATTCCCTTAGAAACCCACAGTGCTCAGAATTCCCAGGAATGTCAGCATCGAGGACAAACTCTTGAGTCCAGCATCACCCTGGCGGGACTGTCAATATTCACACAGGAGAGAAACCACTTAAGTGTAAGGATTGTGGGAAGGCCTTTGATGGATCTTCAGACCTTATTCACAGGAGATTTCATACTGCGGAGTCCGTATGCATGTAAGGAATGTGTTGAGGCCTTTATCTGAATCATACACCTTAGTATGCACAGGAAAAGTCACACTGGAGAGAAACCATATGCTTGTATGGAGTGGGAAGTCTTTGCTTGTTCCACAAGCCTGAGTGCACATGAAAACTCACACTGGAGAGATAACTTATATGTGTGGGCAATGTGGGAAGGCCTTTGCTTATCCATTAAGTCTTAATTTTCACAAAATCTGTATCGTAGAAAACCCTTATATATGTGAGGTAGGTGGGAAGACCTTTCATTTCTTCTCAGGTTCTTTCTGAGCATAGAAAAATTTATACAGAAATGAAATTCATTTCACGACTGTTGGAAGGTCATAATAGCTTGGTCATAATTACTTGACTTCAGTTGCTGTAGTTCCTAACGTCCCAAGAGGGGGGTCCTGTCCTGGGACTGGGATGGACCCGGAGCAAGTGGCAAAACTACCCTGGCATCCAAATGGGATGTTCTACAAAGCAGAAATGCATGGTCTTGATGCAAACTGTTACAGCTTAAGAGACAGGACCACCATGGGGAAGGACAAGCTTAACTGGCCTGAGGATTTAGTCTGGGATTTATGGTAAAAGCCTTACTTGCTCTCAGAGCCCAGAGAATTAAGTGTTGGGATCTTTGTCTCTTACTGTGTTTATCCAAACAACTGCAAGTGTTGATAATGTATACAACTAGAGGGAAAGGTAAAAGCAATGTAGATGTCCCTGGGAGACAGAGTGTCTCCTTGGGTGAATCTCCCCAAGAGAATTTCCTCTGCCAAATGTTTATCTGTGTAAATGATCAATCACACCTTTGTCCTTATCTCAACCCCCCTCTTCAGATGTTCTATAAGTATGGTAGCTGCTCTGCATTAAATGGGCTGTTTTCACCATCAGTCTGTGGTTCCCCATCTCTCTGTCTTTCTCTCTGGTGGGAAAACCTGCGGAAGTGAGGAGGCGGCTCTGGACCATCAATGCTTCACAGCACCCCCGCATTTTACTTCGTGAACTCACAGTGATCAGTTGCTCTTTTTCCGTTCTCCTGCCTATCTGTACCAGTCTCCCACTGCCCCTCATTTCCTCTCTTTGCCCTTCTCCCACAGCCTTTATTTCTCCAGCCCATTCCCCAGGAGTGGGGGTAGCAAATACACAGAGGTGTAGTTGTACAATCAATGGATGTAAACCCTTCCCTCAGGGGAAACTTCTTTTTAGACAAAAATCTCACCCTGCAAGGAGATCAGCTTAAGGGTGGAATTGCATCTAAGGATGTATTTTCTTTTGCTTAGTTCATATTCATCTAAACAATCTTGAGGACTTAATCTTTCTGTTCATTTTGAATGGACACAGTAAGAGATCTATTAAGCTTATAGGGTGGCTCTATTGGGGATATTTCCTATAGATCCCAGACTACACTCGTCAGGACAGGTTAGTCCTTCCTAATCCCAGCAGGATCCTTATCTATTTGCTTATATTTGGGTCATTCCATAATTGTTATGGTGCTTACCTGTCCCTTTTCAATGCCAGGTAGCTCACAGCTCTCCTGGGTCCTTCCAGTCTCTTGCTTTTGGGGTGCTCAGAACAATGGGCAGCTGAGGCTTAAATCTCATAAATATGAAAATGCCCAGGAGTGTATAGTAACTCTAAAGTTACAAAAGCATAACATTGTCTTCCTTTGCTATACAAAGCTAAGGGCTGGGGGCATGGCCCTCCCAATCCTCCGAGCACAATCTTCCCAACATAGGACTTCACTGGTCCTTGTCCAGGAGCAAAGTGGTTACTTGTCTAAAGTAAACTGCAGAGGACATGAAGGAAAAAGAAAGTCAAAATTTCACTTACAAAATCCAGAGATCTCTGAAGAATCTGACTTTACAATTCACAGGTTCTGGTGAGGGGAAATGGGTGATTAGTGCATAGGGGAAGCAGAGCACCTGGAAGTTAAAGATGAATACTAAGGAAATGGGAGTGATTCAGGAATATTGGGAAGGGTGTTACTCAGCAAGCCTAACTTGCAGCAGAGGAGAAATGATGAAGCAGTGTTAATCCTAAATTGTTCAGAACTATAGTCCAACAAGGGTAAGGGCTGTGGTGTTTGTTTGTTTTAAGCCAGATAGTTTTGGTTTTTCAGGGGTAAGGACATTTGCTCAGGGATCATCCTGGATGTGCTAGGAGCACATTTTCTTAGGGTCAGAGCCATAGTACAGCGAGTAAGCACTTAAGCATTCATGCGATCAACCCAAGTTCCATCCCTGCATCCCATATGGTCCCTACCAGAGTTATCCCTGAGTGCCAAGCTAGGAGTAAGCCCTGAATCTGCCGTTTGTTACCCCAAAATAAAAATCACAGAAAGACACATGTATATACACACACACACACACACACACACACACACACATATGCGCACACAAGAAAGATGCAAAAGCAGGAAAGAACAATAGGAATTCAGGAGAAACTGAGTTTCTGTAGCAGGGAAAGATCAAGAATGGGGGATTTTAAGGACCAGCTACTTGACACTTTGAATGTTGCACTCTAGAATTTGTCTTTGCATGTAATTTTTCCCCCTTTGGTAGAATTTGCCTTTTTTGTTATATTTTTCACCACACCTGAGAGTACTCAGGGTTTACTCTTGGCCCTGAGTTTAGGGATCACTTGGCAAGAGTCAGGGTAACATTGGGTGTCTAGATATCGCTGGTTCAATGTTTAGTGATGACTACAGGAACAGGGGGCTTCTCCTTACCCCCAGACCCCCATTGTGTGATCGCCCACTTGAGCAGCTCCCTCTCCACTCCTTTATCCGAATCCATCCTCCTCGTAGCACAGATTCAGCTGGGTGGCAAAATGGTTCTCATGGCCTTTTTGGGGAGCGATAGCAGGGCTGGAGCGATAGCACAGCGGTAGGGCATTTGCCTTGCACCCAGCCAACATGGCCAACCCGAGTTCGATTCCTCCGCCCCTCTCGGAGAGCCCAGCAATCTACCGAGAGTATCTTGCCCGCACGGCAGAGCCTGGCAAGCCACCCGTGATGTATTCGATATGCCAAACACAGTAACAACAACAATCTCCAATGGAGATGTTACTGTGCCCGCTCGAGCAAATCGATGAACAACGGGAGGGCCTTTACCATTACCTTACTTTATGGAAACAAGTGATGTCATAATACTGGTATTCCTGATTCATTTTCCATCCCTGACACAAACCCTGGGTGGGATCAGGGCGCTGTTCCTCACTTGACAAAGGACAAGTAAATTTGCGCCGCGTCATGGAAGGGGGACCCTGAAGGCGGATTTTGTACTAGGACACGAGCAGCCTGCCCATGTCCACAGCTCACAGATTTTAAGGAGAGCATTTTAAGGAGGGCACGACTGTCACGGCTCACCACTGTCATTATTTGCTCTTATTCTGGCTTGGCCCAGAGGCCCTGGTTTGCGGGAATTATGGCAGAAATCAACCACAGTGCTGCATTGAATCCTTATGAAAGTGGATACGTTCATTCTTCAGAACTTCCTGTTAGGTTTGGGGGAGCTGTGCCCCACCGGGCTTAGGCGTTACTGCTAGCTGTGAGCTCAGGGATCCATACCTGGGCAGGCACAGGTATCCTTACGGGGGTTCGGAATCCTGGTCAGTCATGTGCAAGCAAGCAGTTTATCATTTCTACATACCTTGTATCCATATATGCACTAAACATTAATATTCACAAAAAGTGAGTGGCCCTGGCCAGGCTCTTTATAGGGAGAATTGGAGAATGTTGAAATGGGCTTTATTTGGTACTCCCTTCTCTATCTGAGCTATCTTTACCCCTAGCATGTGTGGCTGGCCTCCAAGCCATGGAGTAAACCTCCTGTCCTTATCTCGGTTGTTCATGGGTATTAGTCTCCTATTTTGTTACTTTCTGTTTCCCAGATGAATGCAATCTTCTGTGTCTGTCCCTCTCTTTCTGACTCATTTTGCTTAGCATGATACTTTCCATGTAGTACCATGTGTATTTAAATTTCATAGCACAGCGGTAGGGCGTTTGCCTACAAGCGGCCAACATGGCCAACCTGAGTTCGATTCCTCCGCCCCTCTCGGAGAGCCCGGCAAGATACTGAGAGTATCTCGCCCGCACGGCAGAGCCTGGCAAGCTCCCCATGACGTATTCAATATGCCAAACACAGTAACAACAAAGTCTCCAATGGAGACGTTACTGGGCCCGCTCGAGCAAATCGACGATCAACAGGAGGGCCTTTACCTTTATCCTTTCTAACAGCTACATAGTACTCCATTGTGTAGATGTACCAAAGTTTCTTTAACTAGTCATCTGTTCTCGGGCACTCAGGTTTTTTCCAGATTCTAGCTATTGTAATCAGTGCTTCAATGAACAAACAAGTGCAGATGTCACTTCGACTATACTTTTTTGCCTCTCTGGGATATTCCCAGGAGTGGTATTGCTGGATTCTGGTCTGAAAAGATTGTTGATACTATTTCTATCTTCCTGATTCTATTGAGGTATTTTTTGTGTCCTAGCACATGGTCTATTTTGGAAAATGTTCCGTGCGCACTGGGGAAGAATGTGTATTCTTTCTTTTTGGGTTGTATAGCCCTGTGTAGGTCTATAAACCTTTTTTCTTCTATTTATTCATTCAGAGCCAATGTTTCCTTGCTGAGTTTTGTTTTTTGTTGATCTAACCAGAGGTGATAAGGCGATGTTGAAGACTCTAGCTAATATTGTGTTGCTAGCAATGCCCTCCTTAAAATCTGTGAGCAGTTGTTTTAAATATTTAGTTGCTCCCTCATTACGTATGTATACATTTAAGAGTGTGATTTCTTTCTGTTGTATGTATCCATTGATGAAGAGAAAATAACCTTCGCTGTCCCTTCTAATCTTTTTCTTGATTTGAGTTTCTTGTAGGCAGCAGAATGTTGGGTTCTGTCTACGAATCCATTTTGCCACTCTTTGTATCTTAGTTGGTGAATTTAGAAGGTTGGCGTTGAGAGAGATTATTGTTATGGGGTTTTGTGTCATCTTTTTGTAGGGATCTGTAGTGCCTGTAGGGTTTGTCTTGTCTTATGGTAGCACTTTTAGCCCTTCTTTTAGGTCTGGTTTTGAGTCTATGAAGTTCCTGAGCTACTGTTTATCTAGAAAGTAGTGCACTGTTCCTTTGGGTTTGAGTGACAGTTTAGTCGGATAGAGTATTTTTGGTGAAGCATTCATTTCAGTGAGTTTTTTAACTATATCCCACATTTGCCTTCGGGCTTGGAGGGTTTCCCCTGATAGTTCTGCTGTGAAGTTCAGGGGTGCTCCTTTGTGTGTGATTTCCTTCTTTGACCATGCTGCTTGCGGGATTGTGTCTCTATTGGCAGCATCGATCATTCTAACTACGATATGTCTTGGAGTGTTTTTGTTAGGGTCTCTTTTAGCTGGAACCCTTCAGGCTCCTTGAATCTGAATGGCTGCATTGTCGAGCTCTGGGAATTTTTCAGCAATGATTTGTTTAACCATGACTTTTTTTCACGGGGATTGTTTCCCTGAACTTCTGGTACTCCAACGATTCTAATGTTGTTCCTCTTGGAATCATCTCCTAAGACTCTGATATGCTCTAGAGCTATTTTCAGGTCTCTTGCCATTGTTTTTGACAGTTAGCTTGGTGCAGCTGATCTTCCAGCTCACTGATTCTGTCTTCAGCTGTGGTGATTCTGCTGTTGAGGGCACAGACTGAGTTTTTTTATTTCATCTATTTAATCTTTCATTCATGACATTTCTGTGTGTAGCTTTCCAATTTCTTCTCTCATTTTTTCCTGGATTTTCTCGATTGTCCGATCCATTGTATCTTTCATGTCCTCCTTCAGTTTACTGGATATCTGTCTGACTGTTTCATTGAGTCCATTGAACATCTTCATGACTTCATATTTGAATGCTTTGTCAGAGAGTTCCTTTAGGTAAGTAGCACCTAGTGAGTCTTCTGGACTCTTTTCATCGTCCTCCCCACGTGGTGAGGATTTGCATTGTTTCTTAATGTTGGTGTGTGGGTATGGGAACTGTGATGTTACACTAGATTTCTTGGTATGAGTAAACTACCCGCGACCGCGTTAGCGC
Organism: Sorex fumeus; assembly: GCF_029834395.1. Taxonomy (NCBI): domain Eukaryota; kingdom Metazoa; phylum Chordata; class Mammalia; order Eulipotyphla; family Soricidae; genus Sorex; species Sorex fumeus. Next base: position 22,863,008 of record NW_026606076.1, on the reverse strand, counting down.
TGGCCAGCCTACAATTAGGCCAGGTCCACTCCTACCAAAGCCACGGCCACTTCTGAAGAGGCCACGCCCCCACGGGAATGTGGTGTGTGTGTGGGGGGGGTAAAGGCTGGGTGGAGAAGAAGACGGGCACAGCATTGGCGATGAAGAGGAAGAGGCAGAGGCTCAGAGCTGCTTTGTTCTAGGGTCCTAGAGGACGCCTGGGGTGCTTGCAGAGAGAAAGCCAAATCCCAGGTTCGAGTACTGGCGCAAAAACTGACCTCGGTGGGGAAGAAGACCGCCACAGTGTTGGGGACGAAAAGGAAGAGACTTATTTAAATATTTTAAAAATGAGAACTTGCCTTCCTTGTGGCAGATGAGGTTCAATCCTAGGCATTTCTGATGGTTCCCAGAACCTTGCAGGCCCACACCAAACCCCCTTAAAAATGAAAAATCCTCAGCAATGGGGCTGGAGCGATAGCACAGCGGTTAGGGCATTTGCCTTTCACCTGGCCGACATGGGTTCAATTTTCAGCATCCCATATGGTTCCCTGAGCACCGCCAGAAGTAATTCCTGAGTGCAGAGCGAGGAGTAACCCCTGTACATCGCTGTGTGTGACACAAAAAGCAAAAAAAAAAATTCTCAGCAGATTTGGTGTGTTTAGAATTTCCAGGGAAGGAGATTGGCTGCTGAGGCTCATTTTAAATAAAGTTCTTCCCAACCCACCCCAAGTTCCTCTGACGGCAGGTACCTTCACCCCAAACTTCTGGAGATGTTGGAGTTGGATCTGGCCTCTGCCACCCTCCTTATGGAAAACAGAGGATTTGGGACTTTCCATTTGTATATGAACCACAAAGATCTCTTAGGGAAGGAGGAAGATACACTGTCTGAATTGTTGGGTGCTGAGGGATGGGGTGATGGGGCTGGAAACCTGTAAGAACTGGTTTGTTTGAAGAGATCGTGCTGTGGGAAGGCACAGTTGTCTTCTGTGCTCACTCTGGGTTCCGTCTCAGGCACTGTATAGGGTCACCTGAGCTGCCCTGAAAAATGTTGCGGCCATCCACAGCCCACACCCTAAAATAATTAAGATAGAGTCAGTAGATTGGCCAGTCAGCTCTAGGGGCTATGGATATGGCTCCTCCATACAGAAATAATTTTTTCCTGCAGAAATTTTGAGGATCCTGGGGAGCTATAGCGGGTTCTCAAGGCAGGTCAGGACCAGGGATGAAAATTTCTTAGAGAAAAGTCCCAGAGTAAGGATGGAGACGCCCCACAGCATCCTCTCGCGGTGCATTGGTGGAAGAGCCGTGGCCCGACTTTCCTACCTAAAGATTTCCAGCCCTTCGGTTTACTTCTGTGTTAACCTGCTGGTCACTCGGATCCAGCAGGCCGCCTCAGGATGTGCAGTGGTAGCCGAGCATCCAGGGCGCTTGCCTCACATGGGGCGATCTGTGTGTCGGGATTGAACCCAGCAGCATGGCAAATGCTTTGCCCGCAGTAGAGTTTCTCCCTTTATGCCCCCTTTGACAAACGGTTCCTGTCCTGGTCATCCCCACACCTTCACAGCTTTCCACGGAGGAAGGTGGTGGAAGCAAGACTCAGCTAAACATCCTCAAGTTTGGCGTGAAGGAATCCTCCGTGAAAGGCTTTTGTTTGTGTTTCGGGAACCACACTCTGTGATATTCGGGGTTCATCCCTGCCCCTGCATTGATGAATCACTCCTGAGGTGCTCAGGGGTAACATATTGTGTTTAGGGATAGAACCCGGATCACATATACAAGGCAAGTGCCCTCCCGGTTCATCTCCTTGCTGGAAGGAGGATCCCTGAGGCCTGACAGAGGAGTAAGAATAAAGATGGAGTCAAGAAAGCAAATCACAGGGTAATTCCATGATGGACTGTCCAAGGTAGTGAAAGCCAGAGAGAATGTGGCACAGACAAATGGATCCAGGTGCCTGAGGCCCCAGGGGTCAGCAACAAATTTCACATGACCTCAGGGCACGCACACACTGCCCCGGGTACGAGCCAGTGAGGGTCCCTGACACCCACCTGCACACACGGCTCTCCTCCCTGGCCTCTGGGGAGTCTGTCATGGAATGACCCTGTGATTTGCTTCTTGACTCTGTCGTTATTCTTCCTTAAAAAAAAAAAGACAACTAAAAATGAAATAGGGGCTAGAGAGATAGCACAGTGAGTAGGGCGTTTGCCTTGCTCGCGGCCGACCTGGATTCAATTCCCAGCATCCCATATGGTCTCCTGAGCACCGCCAGGAGTAATTCCTGCATTCAGAGCCAGGAGTAACCCCTGTGCATTGCCCGGTGTGATCCAAAAAGCAAACAAAAAATAAAAATGAAATAACAAATGAATTAATTGATAAAGGCGAGAGAGCCAAAAGTGACCAAATATTGCGCTATGGGATGGTTCAGGGCATGCACTGAAGTGCGTAGGTTACATTCTGCTAAGATTGCATACTATTGAGCCCCAAACAAGTAAAGAATCATTCCCTGAAGCCCCCACTGGGCAGGAGGCTAGTACACCATGAGGACGTTTGCCTTGTATGCTGCTGACCAGGATTGAAGCCAGCATCCTATAGGATCCCCTGAATGCAAAGCCAGGAATTAGTCATTAACATTTTTTTTAAAAAAAGGAAAAGATGATGGGCTGGAGCAATAGCACAGATGGAAGGGCTCTTGCTTTACACGTGGCCGGCGCAGGTTCGATTCCCAGCATGCTATATGGTCCCCTGAGCACCACCAGTGGTAATTCCTGAGTGCAGAGCCAGGAGTAACACCTGTGCATTGCCATGTGTGACCCAAAAAGCGAAAAAGAAGAAGAAGAGCACTTCTTTCTTCACTAATATTAGAGGGGAAAAAAGCCTTGAAACTCTTTGCTTTTGGAAGCAGTAAAAATCTCAATAAGCTAGTGGTCACTAGGATGCTATAAATCATTTAGTTTTTTGAAAAGACTAAGTAAGGCCTTTTGACCAGGAAAGTATGCTAACTGTGAGCTCAGTGTACACCTCCATTCTAGGAGGGGTCCTTATGCTGGGTAGTTTTCTTGCAATAATATTTTTGATTTTGGAACCACACCTGACACTTCCTAGTGTCTGGTGGTGCTCAGGCAACCATTTGGGATGCCAGGGATGGAACTCTAGTTGTCCGAGTTCAGTGCAAGTGCTAACCCACTGTACTCTTGTCACTCCTGGTCCAAACTCATGGTTTGAAATGTATTTCTGAAGCCTCCCCATCGAACTTTCATTGCTGGTGACTTTCCATTGCTTGTGTGTTGTCAGGGGTAGAGCATTAACGCGTAAAGTGCTCTCAGGTGTCCTTATCAGCCTTTGTTCCCTTTCCAGTTTCTGTCCAGCTCGCAGGTGGCTGCTCTCTGTCTCGGTTGTTCCAGTTCTTCTCCAGAGCTGGCTTCCCAGTCACTGCTTTCACCCCATATTGATTTGTTACTTCCCAGAGAAACCGATTGTCCTGTGTCCCACCTACTCCCTACCTGCCTGTTTTACCCAGATCAACCATCCTGCAGTTTTCCTGATGGCCTTGTGTATGAGATCATTGGTCCAACATTTGACTGACCAGTAAAGCATCAGGGGGCTTTGTCTTACCCAAGATCCCAATCTAGCAGCTGACTCTCCACTCACTTATTCAAATCCATCCCCCTCCTGCCCCCATTCACCTGGGTGGGGACAATGGTTCTCTGCACATCTGGAGTCTGGTCCTTTAAGGCTGCTTGCAGGACCGGAAGTGACATCATAGCGGGGCCTTCCTGGTGCTTCTCTTCCTGGAAACGGGGTCAGAGAGTCCTTGGTCACGTGGGTGAAGGACAAACTGGGACCCCAGCGAGGAAGCGGGACTCTGGATCCCGGTTTTGTCCTGCTGCAGGACAGGGGTGGACTCCCTGAGTGCCCTGCACCTCCCCTTCTCCACGCTGTGAGCTGCAGGACGGCGCCAACTCAAGGGGTCTCTCGCGCTTATTTTTTGTGTGTTCCCCGATATCCAGGCGGTTCCTGAAGTATGATGGGGTCTTTTGGGGGCGCGGAGTTTTGGGAGGTTCGTTGGGACTTGTAGTGGGATGTGGGGGTCGTGAATGTGAGTGTGTGGTCCTGGGGGCTGCTGCGGCCATGGTCGACTTTGGCTCCACGTTGTGACAGCCGCGGGTGGGTGTGGGACTGAGCAGGGGAGCTGCGAGCCTTGGGGTGCAGAAGCTCTCGAGGGCGGGGCCTTAGCCTTCTTGACCCTCCCGGCTGACCCATGTCGGGATCTTGCACCAATTTTGCTGCTGTAGAATCTCCAGATTCACTTTGAGATGCAGTGCCAAAGACCCTCCCCCAAATCTTGAGACCCTGCTGCCCTCCAGCTCTTTCATTCGCTGCTGTCGTGGGTCAGACCGGGCCAGTGGATCTGTAGGTGGCCGGAGTTTGCCAATGGTAATTTCCTTTTGGGGCTGCTTTTGGCGCAGGGAATGTGGGGTTTTGCATTCCCGGGGATACCCTGAGGGCTTACTCTGGCTCTGGCCTCAGATGTTATTCCTGGCAGTGCTCTGGGGGCTGTGGGGATGCAGAGGATTGATTAGTGTCAGCAAAGCAAGCATCCTAACAGGTTTACTGTATGTTCGAATAGGAATATCTGCTTCCTCACATCAAGTTGCAAAGTCCAGCCCAGACCGCTCGCTATCCAGGTGAGTACTGGGGTGGGGGTGTGTGTGCGAGCACTTGTGTGTTTGTGTGTTTGTGTACTGCTGGTAAAAGTGTATGTCTGTAGAAAGTTTTTATTTATATATAGCACAGCGGGTAGGGCGTTTGCCTTGCAAGCGGCCAACATGGCTGACCCGAGCTCGATTCCTCCGCCCCTCTCGGAGAGCCCGGCAAGCTACCGAGAGTATTCGATGTGCCAGACACAGTAACAACAAAGTCTCCAATGGAGACGTTACTGGGCCCGCTCGAGCAAATCGACGATCAACGGGAGGGCCTTTACTTTTTTTGCTTTTTGGGTCTTACCCAGCCTATGCTCAGGGGTTACTCCTGGCTCTGCACTCAGGAATCACTCCTGGCGGTGCTTGGGGGACCATATGGGATGCTGGGAATTAAACCCGGTTGGCCAGGCAAACACCCTACCGGCTGTGCTATTGCTCCAGCCCCTGTAGAAAGTTTTAAAAAAATTTTATTTGCTTTTTGGTTCACACCCGGAGATGCAAGGGGTTACTCCTGGTTGTGCTCTCAATAATTGTACCTGAGGTGCTAAGGGTACCATATGGCATCTTGGGAATAGAACCCAAGTCGTCCACTTGCAAAGCAAACCGCCCTTCCCACTGTTCCACCACTCCAGCCCCTGTTTTTTTTTTTTTCTAAGAAGAGAAGGGCTTCCCCAGGCAATCATAGCCCAGAGTGTAGCTCTCTCACGGGGACAGAAGGAGGCGCTGAAGCACGGGATTTCCTGGCTTCAGAGTCCTTCCTGGCTGGGCCTCTGAGAACCTTCTGTGGGATGTGGGAGGAGTCCCCAGACCAAGGCAGGGCCGAGTTTTGTCTCCTGTAGCCAAGCCAGAACTTGTGTCACGAAAGGCAGCACAGATGCCAACCCATTTTGCTTCTCCTGGGGAGAAAGAAACATCTGGCAGTGTCCCCCAGATGGGTCTGTGAGCCAATGCCCGAGGGTGTGGCTGGTCAGAACTTGGTAATTTTGCTCCTGTCCAGTGCTCCCAATTTTGGCTTCTCCTCCAGGTCTCTGATCCTCTGGAAAAACAGCCAGGAGAAGATGGTGAGGTGCCATCGGACACACCGACACCAGGTAGGAGTGACAAAATGAGGTGATGCAGTGACAGGATCGTCAGGCTTCCCGGACTGTCTTGTCTCTGACTTGCTTCAGGAAGGATCCTGCCACCTTGTCGGAGTGCCCGGCTCTCTACTGTCTGAGGCCACGTGTGTCAGTTTTGTTGTATTTGTCTTTAGGACCACAGTAGCTCAAAGATTACTGGTGCACAAGGATGACTCCTGACATATCTCAGGGACCAAATGGGGTGCTGGGCATCAAAGGCTGGTGTCTGGGTATTTTGTTTTGTTTTCGGAGCCACACGCAGTGATTCTGGGGATTATACTCTTGGCTCTGCACTCTGGCATTGTACCTGGCACTGCTTAGGGCACCCTATGGAATGGTGGGGATCACCAGCCCTACTCACTGTCCTGTTACACAGTCATGCTGTTTTGTTTCTTTTCGTATTTATTTTTGTGCCACAGTGGAGATGCTCAGGGCTTCCTCCTGAATCTGTGCCTGATGTGCATCATGGGTCCCCGGGTGTGCTGGACCTGTTTGCTCTTGCAGCTCAAGTGACTGTGGGATACAAGGGGTGTATGTTTAGTGTTTTGAGCTGAAAGCAGGGTCACTCATTTGGATCCCACTGATTGTGTGCTCAGTTTTTACTCTCTGCAGTGCTCATAGGAGCAGTGGTTGAATTCCCTGGGGTCAGAAGCAAGTCTGCCACCTTCAGGAACCTTCTAGAAGAGGATGCTCACATTTTCATAGATGCAGCTGTCTTAGAGAAGTTGGGACCCGTTGGCCAGAAGTTCAGGTGGAGGCTGGTTCCTCCCGATGGGACAGACCCTGAGACCCTCTAGGGCCCTGGGTTCCTGGCCTCACAGCCCAGGGTACAGGGTGGGGACAGACCCTGACTCCTGCCCCCTTTGTATGCTGGTTCAGGGCACGGTGACCTTCCCTGATGTGGCCGTGAGCTTCACCCCAGAAGAGTGGATGTGCTTGGATGCCTCTCAAAGAAAGCTCTACAAGGACGTGATGCTGGAGACCTACCAGAACCTGTGGGCCATTGGTGAGAGCAGTGCGGGGCTGACCTTGTCTGGACAGTCCCATGTCGGCTCCCTGTGCTGGGCCGTGACTGTGTTTCCAACAGTAGTTGTGACTGTACTGGCGAGGACAGCCATGCAGTAGCTCTTTCTCTAGCTCTGTCCCTGGTTTTCTAGTTGGTGCTCACCTGGCGATGCCCAGGGCTTACTCTAAGCTCTGTCCTTAGGAATCAGTCTCTGTGGGTTTGCATGAATCTTGAGTGTTCGGGATCAACCCAGGTTAGCCCCGTGCATGGCAAGCTCCCCATGCGCTAAGCCATCACTTAGGTCCCTCAAAAAAGTTTCTGGTTCCTGCCAATGCTGAGTTCTCTGATCAGTTCTTGTACTACACATAATATCTAGTATTTTTGGGAGTTTTGCTTTTATTTGGGGCACAACCTGAATCCTCTTGTCTCTGTGCTAAGGGAACACTCCCAGGGGTGCTCAGGAGCCATGGGATTCTGAGGTTTGAACACGCTTGGCAGCGTAAAACGTTGCTGTCTTAATCCTGGAACAATTGCACCAGGCCCACAATTTCTGTTAATTTATTTTTATTTTTATTATTTTATTTTTATTTTTTTATTTTTTAAAATTTTTATTAATGAAACACCACGAGGTACAGTTGTAGACTTACAAATTTTCATGCTTAGGTTTCAGTTATACAGTGATCGAGTACCCATCCCTCCACCAGTGCCCATTCTCCACCACCACTAATCCCAGTATCCCTCCCACCCCCAGCCCACTGCCCACCCTGCCTCTGTGGCGGGGCATTCTCTTATTTTGTTTTGATTTGGTTTGGGGTTATACTTAAAAATACGTAGGGATTATTTCTGGCTGTGTATTCAGTTATTCATCCTGGTTGTGGTCCGGGGCATTCTGTGCTGCTGGGGATCAATCCTGTACGTGTGTGCAGTGTCTGTGTCCTGCCTGCTGTAATATCGCTCCCAACCCAGTTTATGTATTTCTTAGGGCCTCACCCCATCAGAGGTTGGTCTATTTCAGTGCTCGTGGGCACTTTCAGTGGTTCTTGGTTCATCCGGAGTCAGGATTTGCCTCTGGATTATGCAGTCAGGGATCACAGCTGATGGCTTGAGAGACCCTACTGAATGTCAGGATCGAACTTTAATTGACTTTGAGGAAGGCCAGTGCCTGACCTGCTGTGCTGTCTGTCTGCATCCTTTTATGTTTATTTTAAAAACCATCTGGGAGCTTTGGTCATCTTTGTTCATCTTTGGATTTGTTAAGCTTTGGGGTTTACTGCACTCAGGCATCAGTTCGCACAGGCTTAGTACATTGCATGTGATGCCGAACCTATAGTGACAGTGCAGTGAACACGGTGTTTGTCTTGCAAGTTCTGGACATACATTCTATTCTCACCAACCCATAATGATCCTCAAGCAAAACCAAAGGTGATTTTTGAGTACACAGTCAGGGAGAAGCCTTGAGTATCCCCAGGTGAGGATCTCAAACTAGAGAAAAAAAATACTACGTACTGTGCTGTGATCAAACCCCTGTTGGACATTTAAGACCCCAGTTATACTATTTGTGGTGTTTTATGGGCCCCGTATTTTATTCTTAAATTAGGACCTGGATCTTAGCTCTTGGATAACCACAATCTAGAACATTTCAGATGTGAAGATTCTGTTCATGCCTTTTCAGTAATTTACTCCATTTTTATATGGATACATGCGGTTTACTTGTCACATTTTCCTTGTCACTAATCCATGCTCCATAACTGTGAGGTTCAGGGCATTCTGGGTTGAAGCCTGCGGTGATCTCCTGGCTGAAAGGAGGAACCCTGAGGCCGGCGAAGAGAGGCATGCATGCATGTCTTGTAGGATTGCTAAGCTTTTCACAGCAATCCTTTCCAGGGACCTTCCCTTTTCTGTGGGATACTTTGGACTGTGAGAACCAAATAGATGTCCTCAAGCTGTACTGCCTGTTTAAGGATGTCCCATCCCATTCGAAGAATTCATTTTCTTTTTTTTTTTCGGGGGGTGATACACCCAGAAATGCACAGGGGATACTCCTGGATCATGCACTCAGGAATTACTCCTAGCAGTGCTCAAGGGGCCATATGGGATGCTGGGAATCGAACCCGGGTAAACTGTGTGCAAGGCAAATGCCTTACCCACTGTGCTATTGCTCCAGCCCCTCCATTCGAAGAATACTTACATTGTATATTGTGTTTCGTTTCAGAACTCAATGCATGGCTTCGGGATTTAGGAACTCAATCAGCGAGTATGAGTGAGCCGGTAAGATTTGCAAGTTTGGAATCAATTTTATAATACTAACAGAAAATATCAGTGGACCAGCATGTTATTTTTAAAGTGCAGGGCCGGGAATGGCTGGAAAAAAATTTGGAGTATGATGCTTGAATTTGAGGACCCTTATCTTAACTGGGTGCTGACATCTCTGCTCAAAACCTAAAGAAAATTGTAATATGTTTCATGTATATGCCTTGCTTTTTCATTTGATTGAAAGTATCTACAAATGATATTCGTGAAAATACCTTGTCTTTTAAACTGGTCCATCCACATTGCCATGTGTTTCACAGAGACCTACTGGTAATGCTGAGCACTGAATGGTGTACCCCAACCCTAAATGAAAACAAAATACAGAACAGAAAAAGGCATTGACCCTGAAAAGAACCTGCCTATGGTGAGATGTTTTCAATGGCCCTTGTGGTCAGTGTCAGCAGTGTTGGATGCAGTTTTTCTTAATAAATGCATCCCCGGATTTACTCCACATTGAGATAGAACTGAACACAGAATTTAGTGTGTTTTATCTTGAATCTGGTGCATCAGTGTTCTGTGGAGGGAGTTATTTCTGCCTGTTAATCGAGTTAAAAAATATTTAACAAATTAATGGCCCCTCATTCATCAATTTTCCATGTGTGTCTTACAGAAGCATTAGGTTAGTCCATGGTATTGCCATCCACTTGTCGGGAATTGCATTGGTATGTTGCAAATGTTAGAAATCAACCTGCAGGTATCAATTTCTTTTGACATGGAGACACTTAAGGCAGAGAACGATAATTGGAATCCTCTGCTGTTCTACAGGGAAGCAGCCAGCCCGAGTGGAATGTCTCTGACCCTTCACACTGTGAAAAAGTTTCGAGTGTGCATTTGTGCCCTCAGCCACATGGGGATGCCAAGGCAAGCAGGATTGCCTCCAAGGGTGATCAGAATGGAGAGAGCTACCTCATTCTGAAGAATCCCTCCCCGGGGAAAAGTTTCACGCAATCTGTTATTCTCAGTCTACAGACACATACCCCAACATTGGAGCAGACCCTTGAATGTGGGAGAGGAGCACTGTTTACAGCGAGTCCTTCACACCGAAAGCCCCACAAGCAAAGTCACCATGGATTGACCCTGTCTCAGTGTAAGGAATGTGGGGGAGCTTTCCCATGTTCCCAGGACTGTGATTTTCCCTTAGAAACCCACAGTGGACAGAATCCCCAAGAGTATCAGCAGCAAGGGCGTGGTTTGAATCCGGCATCACCCCAATGTGATGACATGAACATCCACACAGGAGGGAAACCACATGCATGTAAGGACTGTGCGAAGGCCTTCACTCAACCCTCAGACCTCTTACAACATTGTAGAATCCATACTGGAAAGAAAGTATATGTGTGTGAGCAATGTGGGAAGGTCTTTGGTTACTCCTCATACCTTTCTAGACACAGGAAAATTCATACTGGAGAGAAACCTCATAAATATAAGGCACGTGGAAAAGCCTTCACTCGATCCTCAACCCTCACCGGGCATATGAAAACTCATACTGAAGAGAGGCCTTATATATGTAAGGAGTGTGGGAAGGCCTTTACTTATTCCTCAAACCTTAGTCGGCATATAAGAATTCACAAAGGAGAGAAGCCTTATGGATGTAAGCTATGTGGAAAGGCCTTCTCTGTGTCCTCAAGCCTTGATGTGCATATGAGGATTCACAATGGAGAGAAGCCTTATGGATGTAAGGTTTGTGGAAAGGCCTTTGTTAATTCCTCAAGACTTACCTGCCATATGAGAATTCACACTGGAGAGAGACCATATGTTTGTAAGGAATGTGGGAAGGCCTTTGTTGAATCCTCAGGTCTTACTCGGCATATGAGAATTCACAATGGAGAGAAGCCTTATGGATGTAAGGTTTGTGGAAAGGCCTTTGTTAATTCCTCAAGACTTACCTGCCATATGAGAATTCACACTGGAGAGAGACCATATGTTTGTAAGGAATGTGGGAAGGCCTTTGTTGAATCCTCAGGCCTTACTCAACATATGAGAATTCACAATGGAGAGAAGCCTTATGGATGTAAGGTATGTGGAAAGGCCTTTGTTTCTTCCTCAAGCCTCAATATGCATATGAGAATTCACAATGGAGAAAAGCCTTATGGATGTAAGGTATGTGGAAAGGCCTTTGTTGTATCCTCAAGCCTTCTCTGCCATATGAGAATTCACACTGGAGAGAGACCATATGTTTGTAAGGAATGTGGAAAGGCCTTTGTTGTATCCTCAGGTCTTACTCGACATATGAGAATTCACAATGGAGAGAAGCCTTATGGATGTAAGGTATGTGGAAAGGCCTTTGTTTCTTCCTCAAGCCTCAATATGCATATGAGAATTCACAATGGAGAAAAGCCTTATGGATGTAAGGTATGTGGAAAGGCCTTTGTGGAATCCTCAACCCTCATTCGCCATATGCGACAGCACACTGGGGAGAGACCTTATATTTGTAAGGAGTGTGGGAAGGCCTTTGTTTCTTCCTCAACCCTTACTCGTCATGTGAGAATTCACACTGGAGAGAAACCATTTGTTTGTAAGGAATGTGGGAGGGCCTTTCATCAGGCCTCCGGCCTAATTGTACATCGGGCAGTTCACACTGGGGTGAAATCTTATATATGTCAAGAATGTGGGAAGGTCTTTGTGTTTCCTTCTGGTCTTAGGAAACATCATAAAATTCATAGTAGATAACTCAATGACCTAATAACAATTTTTAATGTCAAAACAGGCCCTTTTCAGAAAGTCTTTTTTCTTTCTACCATGGGATGCTGTGCTACAAAAGTGCAGCCAGGGAGGTAATAATCCTAGCTATGTGTAACAAACTTTTTGTGATGTCAGTCTATAAGGGAAAGTCTATGCCAGGGTCCCCGAATTTGAACTTGATATGTATGTTAACATGTACTTTTCAGATTTCTGGTGAAAACTAAGAGGAATATGAATAAAATAAAAAAAATCTCCTTTGCTCAGGGCTGTCATGGTCAAGAGTTGCCAAGATTAGTACCAGGAATTTTGCTTCATGGCTTGGAGGCCAGTCACACATGCTAGGGGAAAAGGCAGCCCAGATAGAGAATGGAGCACCAAATAAAGAGTGTTGCAAGGATCCTCCCAGGATGGGAGAAGCATGCTGAAAGTAGACTATAGACCAAACATGATTGCCACTCAATGCCTCTTTTGCAAACCACAACACCCAAAATAAGAGAGAGAACAAAGGGGAATGCCCTGCCACAGAGGCAGGGTGGGATGAGGGCGTGGGGGGTGGGAGGGATACAGGGATCCGTGGTGGTGGGAAATGTGCACTGTTTGAAGGATGGGTATTTGGTCATTGTATACTTGAAACCCAAGCACAGAACTTTGTAAGTCTACAACTGTGCCTCATGGTGTCTCACTAATTAAAAGTTAAAAAAAGGAATTTGAATAAAAAGGCAAAATAAAATCACTTCGCTCAGGGCTGTCAAGTCTCACCACTGTCTTATTCTTTGTTGTGACTCTGGCGTGACATTTTATTTTGCTTTTTGGTTAACATGCAGTGATGTTCTGTGGTTACTCCTGCCTCCACAATCAGTAGTTACTTCTGGCAGTTCCTGATGACCATATGGGATGGCAGGGATTGAAACTGAACTGCCCCGTGCAAGGAAAATGTCCTCCTCTCTGGACTACTGCTCCAGCGCCTGTGACTTGACCTCTGTAAATGGTAAATCACAATACATGCAGTCCTGTACCTCGATCTCCCTCAGATGTTCTATAAGTATGCTATTCGGTTCTGAATTAAAGGTTCACTGTGCTCTGGTCCATCTGCCATCAGTTGTTATGGTCCCCGTGTCTTTGTTTCTCTGGAGAGCGGAACACCAAACACCTCATACTATGGGACCTACCGACTCACTATTCTTCACATCTGGCAACCTGGGAGGGGTGCCTCAGAATTCACACTTGAGTATTTGTTGTTCTTGTTTCCTTTCATTAGAGTTACCTTTTGACGTTGCAGTATTTTTGGTAAACACCCTTCTTTGTCTGTGGCTTATTCCTACCTCTGAGCTAAAGGATCACTTCTGTCAGAGGTCTGGAGCCCATATATGTGCTAGTGTATTGAACCTGGGTCAGTCAAGTGCAAGGTGAATGTTTTATCAGCTGTATTACCACACCAATCCACAAGATATTATATTCATGGTTTAAAAGTAGACCAAAGGGGTATGGTTGCCGCCAGCAGGTCAATCTGTACCTGTGAGGCGAGCGCATCAGCAGCCTGATGGCGCCTTCAGACTTCCAGATACCCCAAAATTGCTGCTGTGCCTTTGGCTAGCCCCCAAAAATTTGGGGAAAAGCTTAACCAAGAATGTAAACGACCAAAAGTTAGGTATGTGGGAGACACCACCAAACCACCTCCGGCTCAGCTATAGAATTGGAGGCATGACCTCTCTGGTTCCTGATTGAACTGCTTAATGGCCATGATCCCAGAGACTCAGAAACAAATCTCGAAACCCAGAGCCTTGTGGCAGAAATGCGCCCGGTACCTGCAGTAGGTTACCGGTGCTGGGCCAACCCAGGTGGGAATAGGTTTCATGCCTTGGCCTGTTCCCCCTGGTGGCCCAGTGGCCACCATCCTTCAGAGGCCACTGGACAGTCAGGTTTGGGCCCACAGTGACGAGACACACAGGACCTCACAGGATGGGGGTGGAGCCGGTCCTGTCCTCCCCACCACAACAAGACCCCAAGTCATCGCCCATGAACGGCCTCTCTGACTCCTGATCAAGATGCTTAACGGTCATGATCCCAGAGATTCAGAAACAAATCTCAAAACCCAGTAGCTTTTGGCAGAAATGTGTCCGGACCCCACAGTACGTTACTGTCACCCGGCCACCCCAGGGAGGAAAGGATGTTGTCACTCCACCTACTCCCCCCTGGCGAATCAGTGGCTGTCATCCTCCAGAGGCCATTGGACAGTCAGGCTCAGGCCTGCAGTGACAAACTTGTTGGGCCTCACAGGATGGGGGGGGAACCGGGCCTGTCCTCCCCACCCCAATGAGACCCCAAGTCATCGCCCACGAACGGGCTCTCTGGCTCCAGATCAAGCTGCTTAACGGCCTTGACCCCAGAGACTCCGAAACAAATCTCGAAGCTCAGTGGCTTTTGGCAGAACTGCATTCGTACCCCGCAGTAGGTTACTATTCCCGGGCCATCCCAGTGGGGAAAGGGTGTTGTCCCTCTGCCTGTTCCCCCCTGGCGGCTCAGTGGCCGTCATTCTCCAGAGGCCATTGGACAGTCAGGTCTAGGCCCGCAGTGATGAGACATTTGGGGGCTCACAGAATAGGGGTGGAGACGGGCCTGTCCTCCCCACCCCAATGAGACCCCAAGTCATCGTCCGCGAACGGCCTTTCTGGCTCCTGATCAAGCTGCTTAACGGCCATGATCCCAGATACTCAGAAACAAATCTTGAAACCCAGCAGCTTTTTGCAGAAATGTGTCCAGACCCCGCAGTAGGTTGCTGTTGCTGGGCCACCCCAGGGAGGAAAGGGTGCTGTCTTTCCAACTGCTTCCTCCTGGCGGCTCGGTAGCCGTCATTCTCCAGCGGCCATTGGACAGTCAGGCTTGGGCCCCCAGTGAGGAAACTTGTTGGGCCTCAGGGGATGGGGGTGGAGCCGGGCTTGTCCTCCCCACCCCAACAAGACCCCAAGTCATCACCCACAAATGGCCTTTCTGGCTCCTGATCAAGCTGCTCAACGGCCATGATCCCAGAGACTCAGGAGCAAATCTCGAAACCCAGTGGCTTTTGCCAGAAATCCCTCCAGATTTAAGTGTTAAAATTTTAGAATTTCAAAATCACATGGCCTTACTGCAGCCACATGACGTCATATGTTTTTCATAACCAGCAATAGAACACAAATTGTCTACTGTTGCCTTTTCAGCAGATCTGAGTGTTGGGGTAAGTAAAGTAAAGTAAAGGCCCTCCCGTTGATCGTCGATTTGCTCGAGCGGGCCCAGTAACGTCTCCATTGGAGACTTTGTTGTTACTGTGTCTGGCATATTGAATACGTCACGGGGAGCTTGCCAGGCTCTGCCGTGCGGGCGAGATACTCTCAGTATCTTGCCGGGCTCTCTGAGAGGGGTGGAGGAATCGAACTCGGGTCGGCCATGTTGGCTGCGTGCAAGACAAATGCCCTACTGCTGTGCTATTGCGAGTGTTGGGGTAAAATCTCAAATAATAATGGTGGGTCTGGTGTCGAAATATTGAATGTGATCAAAGTAGAGTAATGTGAAAATCATCTGCCCCACAGGTAGGGGGAGGGTGTGGGATGGGGGTATACTGGGGTTTTTGGTGGTGGAGAATGGGCAGTGGTGAAGGTACGGGTGTTTCATTGTATGACCGAGACTTAAACCCGAAAGCTTTGTAACTTCTCATGGTGATTCAATAAATAAAATTGTAAAAAAAATGAAAGAAAGTAAGGTGGAGTTCATGCACAATTCAATCAGCTAATCAGTGACTGAATAAATAGCAGTACTCCTACATTAAAAAAAAGTAGACCCACTCCAGAAATTCCAGTTGTTAGACACACGTAAAATCATGGCTCATAGTAAACACCCTGGATATTTGGATAATTTTGTGATACAAGACACTGTTTACATGATTTTCAGAGCTGTTCCTGCAAAACAGGAGCAAGTGCTGGAGGAGGCTCATGTGATGATTCGGTATTACAGTAAATCTGGACCAGGATGGCCTAGGTCCAGCAGATCAGACATGGGGCACCTGGGACTCACCCGAGTGCAGAAGTGACCTTGTTCCCTGGAAGAAAACTCCCAGGCCCATGACCCTGCCCATTATACAAGAGGACAGCTGAAGGTTTGTCCACCCTGAGTCCCTGTGACTGCCCCCATGCAGAGCCACTAATGGGCCTGTTGTCACTGTGACTTGCAGGGGCCATCTCTGCATGGGAGCTCCTGGCCTAAGAGTTAGTCCATGGCCTTAAGTACGTTCCTGTAGGGCCCTGAGTGGATTCCCGGGGCTCGGGCAGGGCTGTAGTTTACTTCTCTGTTGGCTGAGACTATCCCTACTGTCCCAACAGGCAGCCTGGTCACAACCCATTTCTCTGACCCCTGGAGAGGGAGGAGCATCTTGCAGTGTATCCCTGTGGATGGGTCTGTGAGCCAGTGACCAAGTATCTGGCAAGTCATTACATTTCTTGCTCCAATGCAGCGACTTCCTGGTGGGGGGCGGGGCTGGCTGTGCTCCTCTGGTGCTCACGGCTCAGGTCTTTCCATGGAGACTCCTGCTGATCTACAGGAAAAACAAAGGCAGGAGGTGGTGACGTGCTCTCTGCCACACCATCCTCAGGCATGAGAGCGACAAGATGACCCAGTGCAGTGACAGGAGCGCACAGGCTTCTCGGGTCTTGGGTTGTTTCAGGAAGGAGACGTGGGATGTGGCTCCGAGCCTGAGTGCCCGGCTCTCTGCTGTTTGAGGCCGTAGGGCTTCAAGCTCCTGGATCCAGGCATCTGTGCCAAGTTCATGCTCCCCTTCTCCCCCCCTGGACTGTCCATCACGGAATGATCTGTGCTTTAATTTCCTGGCTTTGTCGTTAATCTTCCTTATCTATCAGGTGTGTAGAATAATCCATGGGAATCTCAGCCTTCGGTCTTCCTTTATGTGCCTCAGCAGGGTGGCTGTGGAGCCTGCAACTCCGAGTCCCCTTTTTTGGAGCAGTCAGAACCCCTCTGCCCTCTAACACCATGCTTATCTTTGCTCTCGGATCATTATATGTTTTTGAGTAACTAAGAAGTTTATCGTCGTTTAGGTTTTGGGCCCAGCCATAGTAATACATGACTCCTTGTGGGTCTCAGGTGTAACTCCTGGCCGTGCGCTCAGGAATTGTACCCCAGGTGTTCAGGGATCTGAGATCTGAGCCTGTCTGCCTCAAGCTAAGCACATGGTCTCTCTCCTGTTCTTTCATGTTCCTTTTAGTGATATTTTTGCCTTTGTTTTATAGTGATGAATAAGTCCATATCAAAATTAGTTTGGATCAGGACATGGATAGCAGGGAGCGCACTTGCATTTTGGGCAGCTGACTGATTTTTGATCCCCTGCATTTCATGTGGTCCCTGTATCTGGTCTGGTCAAAATACAACACCCGAAAGCTAGTTTGGATAATGTCTAGGTCATCACAGTGATCACCCAAAAGATCTACCCTTTTCTGTGGGCCTGTTTGGACTGTGAGAACTATCAAGATGTCCGCTATCTGCTGGACCTCATTCTCCTATCCAGTGAGTAACTCTTACATTCTGTTTTGTTTGATTTCAGAAATCAAACCCCAAATGTGGGATTCAGTATTACCACATTTTGATGCAGTACAACAAGATCATCGATTACAAGTGAACTGGAAAGGTTTGCATGTTCAGAATAAATGATTATGCCAGTGGGATTTTCAGTGGACCAAGCATGTGGCTTGAATGGGGGCACCTGGCATCCTTTGCTGTCAGCAGATCTCCAGACTCCGGACACCGCAGGGAGGAAATCCACAGCCTTATGCCAAGAGTAATAGGCTCTTAGCCTCAGTGGGTGATAAACTCAGTAGTTTTAAGATTTAAAGGCATTCTGTTTTTTTTAAATACCAAAATAATACTGGGTTTTTTTTTTTTTTGTAGAATGTAAGCACAGGTGAACATTGTTGAAAAGAACTTGGTTTTTTGGCCCTAGTAGTAGTGTAGTGGGAAGTGCACTGCTTTGTCCAGGGATGGAACCACGTTCTATACCCAGCACCCAATATGGTCCCCACAGCCCCGCTAGGAGTGATCTATAAGCACTATTTTGTGTGACACTGCCCCAACAAATAAATACAAAAAACTCCCCAAAACCTCATTGATTAACATTAACTGACATTACTCAATTAGGTTCGATGTCTTCAATGGCCCCTGTGTTCTCAGTTTTGTGGGGATTCAGCCTTGCTTTCATACATGCATCCCAAGCTCCATACTGAGTTACAACCGAACCCAGACTCTGATTTATTTTTATTTGTTTGAAGCTGGTGCTTCCATTTTCTGTATAGGAATTATTTTCACATAATGTGTTCTTCATTGAGTTGAGAAAGAAATGGACACAAGTTAATGACCAACACTTCTGTCAATTTTGCATGTCCTTCCAAAAACATTTTGTCATTACAAGAAAGCGATACAGGTTTCGATAATTATATTTGCCTGGTGGAAATGTTAGACACCAAACCTGCAGGGCTCGACATTTCTTTGACATGGAGACTCTCACGAAATCAAGAAATAATTGGAATCCTCCTCTGTTATTCTCCACGGAAGCAGCCAGGCTCGATGGAATGTCTCTGGTCCTATGCACTATAACAGTCTCTAAACACTGAATCAGGGATGATTTAAGCACACCTTTTACAGTACATTTCTGCATCCAGTGTTCTGCATTCCACAGATGGGCGCATCATTTTGTTTGTGTTTCTTTTTCTGGCTAACTTCACGCAATACATATTTTTTCTTTCTGACCCTGTTGCTGCATAAAATCAGTAATTCTAAAACCTAAAAAAAAACACTTATTTGTATTTATTTATTTATTTGTTGCTTTTTGGGTCACACCCAGCAATGTTCAGTGGTTACTCTGGGCTCTCCACTCAGTAATTATTCCAAGTGTTGCTTAAGGGACCATATGGGATATCCGAGATTGAACCCAGGTCGGCCGCGTACAAGACAAACACCCTACACCTGTAGCATGGCTCTCACCTCCCCCCTGAAATCTCTTTTTAATGCAGGGGAAATACTGTGATTTTAGATCTGATATACAACAAAGACAAGTGGCGATTGTTGAAAAGAACCTGATGGTGCAGCACTATTGATTTTGCGTTAGGAAGGGTACTTGCTTTGCACCAGGAAGGAAACCTGGACTCCTTCCCAGCACCCCACATGTCCCTCAGAGCCCCAGCAGCAGGAATCCCTGAGAAGTGCTCGGTGTGACCCTTTCCCCACCTAAGTAAACAGAACAAGAAACGAAAACCTCATTGATCCTGGAGAGGAATCTACTTCAGGTGAGATGTTTTCACAGTGTCCCTCTCGGGTGTGTGGGGATGCATCTTTGCCTTCGCACATGTATCCTGGGCTCCACACTGAGCTGGAACCAAACCCAGTCTCAGGTCCCTTTTATTTTCAGTCTAAACTGGTACTTCATTTTTCTGCAGAGGGAGTTATTTCCACTTACTGTGTCTGTTCATTGAGTTCAAAAAATTTATATAGCTCTGTAACCCCGCATCGGTCAATTTTTGCTTGTCCGTCTTATTGAAACATTAGTCGTTGCTTGGAAAATCCGGTCTCATGTCATAATTTCAATCAAGGGGGTTAAATGTTAGAAACCAACCCACAGATTTGAATTTTCTGGACGAGGAGACTCTCAGGCATAGTAAACTAATTGGAAGCTTTCTCTGCTGTTCCTCTGGGAAGCAACCAGCCTGGGTGCATTGTCTGATCATGCACACTGTGACAGAATCTCGAGCAACCAGTTGTATCCTCAGCCCCATGTGGATGCCAAGACAGGTGGGATGTCTTTTCTGGGTGACCAGAAGGAAGGGAGCGCCCTTGCTGCAAAGAAGCTTACCCCTGGGAAAAGCTACTCAGAGACTGTTGTGCTCAGTCCATGGACACAAACCGTCCCAGGGTAGAAGCCCCTGGACGGTGGGAGATGTCACAGTTTATAGAGAGTCCTTCACTTCAACAGTCTCCTAAGTCACCAGGGTACAAACCCGTCCAAATATAAGGAATGTGGGGGAGCCTTCCCAGGTCCTCGACACCTTGACATCTCCTTCGAAACCCACAGAGGTGGACAGAATCCCCAGGAATGTCAGCAGCAAGAACAAACTTTGTGTCCAGCACTACCCCGGTGTGACCATGTGAACATCCACACAGGACAGAAACCATATACGTGTCAAGAATGTGGGAAGGTCTTCCATCAATCTCGATACCTTATTATACATAGCAGACAATACTGGAGAGAAACCATATGCATGGAAGGACAGTGGGAAGCCATTTGCTTCTTACTCAAGCCTTTTATTTTTTTATTTTTATTTATTTTATTTTATTTTATTTTGCTTTCTGGGTCACACCTGGCAATGCACAGCGGTTACTCCTGACTCTGCACTCAGGAGTTACTCCTGGCGGTACTCATGGGACCATATGGGAAGGTAGGACTCAAGCAAGGCAAAAGCCCTACCTGCTGTGCTGTCTCTCCAGCCCCTCAAGTCTTTTTTTAAGCACAAGAAAATGCATATTGGAGAAAAGCTTTTTATAAGTGAGGTTTGTGGGAAACCTCTTTGGTACCCGTCACTCTTCATTACACATAGGAAAATTAAAGAGTGAAAGAAACCTCATAAATGTTGGTGTTTGGTAACGCCTTCACTCAATCCTCAGCCCTGACTCTGCATGTGAAAAATCATTCTGGAGAGAAGCCTTATATATGTCGGGGGTGTGTGAAGGCCTTTACTTGATCCGCAAAGCTTACAGTACATAGGAGAATTCACACTGGGGAGAAACTATATACATGTGCAGAATGCGGGGAGACTTTTTTTACATCTCCACCCACTTACTACATCCTCAGATACTGCTCATATCAAAAGGCTTACACAACAAAACTTTATGTATGTAAAGAATGTGGGAAGACCTTCTTGTTTCCCTCTGATCTTTGGAAACATGGTCAAATTCATATTGAATGACTAATAAACATTTACAGTGTCAGAACAGGACCACTCAGAAGAACCTCTTTTGTGTGGCCAAGGGAGTGGGGAGTGCAGAAAGTGTACTTCGTGGCTGCCACAAAAGTGCCACAAGCACAATGTTTTGAACATCTCAAATCTATGGAATACCCAAAACTCTGGCAAGGAGTAAGAGAATGTTTGGGGTCCTTCCAAATGTGTAACAGGTCGGGTGTTTGCCTTGCACGTGGTCGACACGGGTTTGATAGCCAGCATCCCCTATGGTCACCTGAGCACCGCCACAAGTAATCCCTGAGTATCGAGCCAGTGGAAACACCTGTGCAACATCCCGTATGATGACAAAAAGCAAAAAACTGTATAGAGGGGGCAGATGTGTGAGGATGACCATGATGGGAAAAAGGGTCAGATAAAGGAGATAGAACTCTGAGAAATCTCTTGGCTTCCCCTGGCCAACCTGGGTTCCATCCCCCACACCATAGAAAGCTTTGCCCTCCCCACAGCTTTAGTTATGCTTTGGCCACTCCCAAATAAAGCCAGGGCACTGGTGTGGCAGTGTTGGGGGCTGCAGAGTTGGGCAAGGATCAGGGGTCTCTCTGCAGAGAGCTTGGAGAGTCCTGGGGAGCTTCAGTAGGTTCTGGAAGGCGGAGAGGGCCAGGGGTGGACATTCCTGAGAGAAAGGACCCTGGGCAGGGACGAATATATTGCATAGCGCCGTCTTGTGGTGACAGAGGGGATGAGGTGTGTCCCGGGTTTACAGGGAAGATGTTCAGAGCTGGGTTTTGCTTCAATGATTAACGATCAAGCCTCATGCAATAGAGCAGGAGGAAAGTGGGTAGAAAAGCGCTCCCCTTGCAGCAGTTAAACTGGGTCCAAATCCAGGCACCCCATTATAGGTCCGTGAACACCTACAGGGGTAATTAAGGAAAAAATATCCAGGAGTCACCCCAGAACATTGCCGGGTGTGGCCCCCAACCATAATCTATCAAACGAAAACCATAACCTCAGTTTCTTTGTCAGCGGATTCCTTCACCTCAGACCCGGAGTTACAACGAGCTGAATCTTGCTTCGACCTCACCAGCTACACACAGAACAGAGAAATGACTTTTATTGAAATGTAGGGTGATGAGGTATGGGGGTGACCAAGAGAGGAAACCTTTCATATGGGGTATTTTGAGATAGAAGATGGGGGGGAGGAAATGCTTTGTGCTCAACACAAGTAAATTCCCAGCATTATGTAGGGTTCTCGAGTGCCCGCAGTAGGTCTGTTGTGACCACCGACCCCTCTCTCCAATAAAGAACCCAGTGTCACTTGCCCAGATAGTATTGTGTGTAGGGAGGGAACGAAGATCATGTTTTTTTATGTGGCTTCAAACCCCACTAGGAATAGCAAATTCTGGACACCTAATTAAGAAACCAGAGACTCTTGTGGGGTCAGAGAGTGTGTGGGTGGGTCTCTGGAGGGCGGAAAGCATCTGTTTCGGGGGGAGGGGCACACAGTAATGCTCAGGGGTTGGTCCCGCCAATTGTTAGATATTTCTGTTGGCGTGCATGGGTCTATATGGGGTGCAAGAAATCCAAACAGATGCAAGGCCTTACCCACTGTTATCCCACTAGGGTCCCAGGCTGCGTGTTTGATTCTTAATGAGCCCCAGCATTGAAGCAAATCTGATGGCTGGAAATCTTAAGGGTGGGGAACTCGGGCAATGGGAGTTCCGCTTAACCGCCACTAGATGCCGCTGTGGGGCGCTTCCACAGCGTAAAAATTTTCACCCTAGGGTTAACTTCCATGTTAGGTGTGGTGTAATTAAGGATTAAGCATGCAGCCTGGGGCATGCAGCAGTAGCAGAGCCCTTAGGGCACTTGTCTTGTGTTCTGCAGACTTGGGTACTTTTTCCGGTATCCCATATGCCAAGAGTCATTCCTGAGTACAGAGCCAGTTGTCACCCCTGAGCAACATCAGCTGTGACTCCCAAAACATTAAAAAGGAAAGAAATCAGAGCATCCTCAATCTGATGTTGGCAGATTCCTTCAGATGGAACCTTAGTGGGGTACCGAGATGAATCTTGCTTCCACATTCCTCATTCTCACAGAATGGGAGAACACCGTCAAAAATGTAGGGTGTCAGGTTGTGGGGTACACAATAACAGGAAACTTTTATGAAGTAGTTCAGCCAGAGAATAAACAGAGGGGGGTTAGAACTTGACTTGCTCAGAGAGAGAACATAATATTTTTATTTAAAATTTTCTTTTCTTTTTGGGTCACACACGGTGATGCACAGGGGTTACTCCTGGCTCTGCACTCAGGAGTACTCCTTATGGTGCTCAGGGGACCATATAGGATGCTGGGAATTGAATGCGGGTCGGGCGTGTGCAAGGCAAACGCCCTGACTGCTGTGCTCTCTCTCCAGCCCTTTATTTAAATTTTTTAAACAATGGAAACTTACCTTCATTGTGGCAAATGAGCTTCAATCCTAGGCATTTCTAATGTTCCCCAGAATCTCGCGGGCCCACATCAAACCCCCATAAAAAATTAACAATCCTAAGAAACTCACTTTCCTGTGCCCCACCCACTCCCTAACTGCTTGTTTTACCAGGATCAACCCTGCTGCAGTTTTCCTGATGGCCTTGTGTGTGAGAGCATTGACCACATTTGACTGGCCAGTAAAGCATCAGGGGACTTCTTATCCGAGCTCCCACACTGACCAGCTACTCTAGCAGCTGCCTCTCCACTCCCTTATTCAAATCCATCCCCCTTCCGCCACTGATTCACCTGGGTGGGGTTAATACTTCTCTACACATCTGGTGTCTGGCCCTTTAAGGCTGCTTGCAGCACCGGAAGTGACATCATAGCGGGGCCTTCCAGGTGCTTCTCTTCCTGGAAACGGGTCAGAGAGTCCTTGTTCACGTGGGTGAAGGACCAAATAGGGCCCCAGTGAGAAAGGGAACTCTGAAGGCCGATTCTGTCTTGGTGCAGGTTGGGGGTGGCCTCCTGTGAGCGCTCCGAGCGCTCCAAGCCTCCTCGTCTCCGCGCTGTGAGCCGCGGGACCACGCCAGCTCAAGGGGCCTCTGGCGCTTGTTTTTCTTGTGTTCCCCGATATCCAGGCGGTTCCTGAGGTATGATGGAGTCCTGCGGGGTACGGAGCTTTGGGAGGTTCATAGGGGGTTGTAGTGAGATTTGGGGGTCGCGGGTGTGAGTGCGTGATCCTGGGGGCTACTGTGGCCACGGTCGCCTTCAGCTCTGCTTTGGGGCAGCCGCGGGTGGGCGCGGGGCTGAGCGCGGGGGCTGCGGGACTTGGTGTGCAGGAGCTACCGAGGGCGGGGCCTTAGCCTTCCCGAACCTTCCAGCTGACCCATGTTGGGTCCTTGCCCCAGTTTCGCTGCTGTAGAATCTCCAGATTCACTTTGAGGTGCTGAGCCGCAGCCCCCCTAAAGGCAAGAGACCCTGTTGCCATCCAGCTTTTTCATTGGCTGCCCTCGTAGGTCAGGTCCGGACGGTGGATCTGCAGGTTTCTGGGTTTTCCAATGATAATTTCCTTTTGGGGCTATTTTTGGTGTGGGGAATGGGGGGCTCTGCATTCCCGGAGATACCCTGAGGGCTTACTCTGGCTCTGGCCTCAGATATTATTCCTGGCAGTACTCTGGGGGCCTTGGGGATGCAGAGGATTGATTAGTGTCAGCAACACAAGCATCCTAACAGGTTTACTCTATGTTGGAATAGGAATATCTGCCTCCTGACATCATGTTGCAAAGTCCTACCCAGACCGCTGGTTATCAAGGTGAGTACAGGGAGTAAAGGGTGTGTGTGTGCATGCGCTTGTGTGTGTCCATGTACTACTGGTAAAAGTGTATGTCTGTAGAAAATTTGTTTATTTATTTATTTATTTTGCTTTTTGGGTCTCACCCAGCCGATGCTCAGGGGTTACTACTGGCTCTATACTCAGGAATCACTCCTGGCAGAGCTTGGGGGACCGTGTGGGATGCTGGGAATTGAATCCGGGTTGGCCGCTTGCTAGGCAAACACCCTACCCACTGTGCTATTGCTACAGCCCCTGTAGAAAGTTTTTAAAAAATTATATTTATTTGCTTTTTGGTTCATACCCGGTGATGCAATGGGTTACTCCTGGTTCTGTCTCAAGAATTACTCCTGTGGTGCTCAGGGGAAGCTATGGGATGCTGGGAATCGAACCCAGGTTGGCCACTTTGCAAAGCAAACTGCCCTACCCACTGTTCGACCACTCCAGCTCCTGTTTTTTCGTTTTTTTTTAAGAAGACAGGGGCTCCCCCATACAATCATAGCCCAAATGGTGGCTCTCTCACGGGGCCAGAAGGGGGCGCTGATGCATGGGATTTCCTGGCCTCAGAGTCCTTCCTGGCTGGGCCTGGGAGAACCTTCTGTGGTATCCGGGAGGAGTCACCAGACCAAGGTAGGGCCGACTTTTCTCACTTGTAGCCAAGCCCAGA
This sequence comes from Sorex fumeus, assembly GCF_029834395.1. NCBI lineage: Eukaryota > Metazoa > Chordata > Mammalia > Eulipotyphla > Soricidae > Sorex > Sorex fumeus. Next base: position 22,837,763 of record NW_026606076.1, on the reverse strand, counting down.
ACTTGTGTCGCAAAAGGCAGCACAGATGCCAACCCATTTTGCTTCTCCTGGGGAGACAGAAGCATTAGGCAGTGTTCCCCAAGCGGGTCTGTGAATCAGTGCCTGAGGGTGTGGCTGGTCAGAACTTGGTAATTTTGCTCCTGTCCAGTGGTCACAATTATGACTTTTCCTACAGGTCTCTGATCCTCAGAAAAAACAGAGGCAGGAGAAGATGGTGAGGTGCCATCGGACACACCGACGCCACGTAGGAGTGACAGAAGAGGTGATGCTGTGACAGGAGGGCCAGGCTTCCAGGGCTGTCTGTCTCTAACTTGCTTCAGGAAAGATCCTGCCGCCTTGTTGGAGCGCCCGGCTCTCTACTGTCTGAGGCCACGTGTGTTAGTTTCATTGTATTTGCCTTTTGGATCACAACAGCTCAAAGATTACTGGTGGTCAGGGATGACTCCTGACATGTCTCAGGGACCATATGGGGTGCTGGGCATCAAAGGCTGGTGTCTGGGTATTTTGTTTTGTTTTCAGAGCCACACGCAGTTATTCTGGGGATTATACTCTTGGCTCTGCACTCTGGCATTGTACCTGGCACTGCTTAGGGGACCCTATGGAATGGTGGGGATCACCAGCACTACCCACTATCCCCATCCCACTGTCCTGTTACACAGTCATGCTGCTTTGTTTCTTTTCATATTTATTTTTGTGCCACAGGGGAGATGCTCAGGGCTTCCTCTTGGCTCTGTGCCTGATGTGCATCGTGGGTCCCCGGGTGCGCTGGACCTGTTTGTGCCCTGGCAGCTACAGTAACTCAGGTCCCGGGATATGTGTTTCCACTATTTTGTCCTTCTAGCTCTGGAGAGCTTCTCCTGCTCAATCACACAGTCCAGCATTCATTGGCTCCTCGGTTTGTGGTTCTGGGCATGTGCTGATCCTAGTAAGAGAAAGCAAAAGATCTCTGGGGCCATCAGAGCTGTTGGGCTTAAGACACTTTGAGAGGCATTTGGAGTGGCCCTGAACCATGATCATAGTTCAACAGGCACATATGTACATGCACAGCTTTCAGTCGATGACTGGACATTGAGTGTCCCCTTCTCCCTAGAACATGGGCTGTGGGATGCAGGGAGTGTATGTTTAGCTGAAAGCAGTGTCACTCATTTGGGTCCCACTGATTGTGTGCTCAGCACTGCACTCTCTGCAGTGCTCATAGTAGCAGTGGTGGAATTCCCTGGGGTCAGAAGCTAGACCAATACCTTCAGGAACCTTCTAGTAGAGCAGTCTCACTTTTTATAGACACAGCTGTCTTAGAAGTTGGGACCCATCTGCCAGGAGTTCGGGTGGAGACTGGTTTTTCCTGAGGGGACAGACCCTGAGCCCCTCTAGGGCCTGGGGGTCCTGGCTTCACAGCCCAGGGGACATGGTTGGAACAGACCCTGACTCCTGCCCCTCTTTGTATGTCGGCTCAGGACACGGTGACCTTCTCCGACTTGGCTGTGAGCTTCACCCCAGAGGAGTGGACATGCCTGTATACCTCTCAGAGAAAGCTCTACAGGGACGTGATGCTGGAGACCTACGAGCACCTGTCGACCATTGGTGAGAGCAGTGCCGGACCGACCTTGTCTGAACAGACCGGTGTGGGCTCCCTGTGCCGGGCCGTGACTGTGTGTCCAACAGTAGCTGTGAATGTCCTGCTGAGGACAGCCATGCAGTAGCTCTTCCTCTTGTTTCTTCCCTGTTTTTTTTTGTTGTTGTTGTTGTTGGTGGTGCTCACCTGGCGATGCTCGGGGCTTACTCTAAGCTCTGTCCATAGCAATCACTCTTTGTGGGTTTTAGTGAATCGGGAGTGTTGGGTATCAACCCAGGTTAGCCCCGTGCATAGAAAGCTCCCCACATGTTGTACCATTGCTCAGGTCTCTCTAACATGTTCCTGGTTCCTGCCAATGCTGAGTTCTCTGATTATTTCTTGTACTACACATAATTTCTATGTATTTTGGTTTTGCTTTTATTTGGGGCAGAACTTGAATATTCTTGTCTCTGTGCTGAGGGATCACTCCTGGGGGTGCTCAGGGGCCATGGGGTGCTGAGGATTGAACATGCTTGGCAGCCAAAAAGGTTGCTGTCTTAATCCTGGTACTATTGCACCTGGCCCACAACTTCAGTTTATTTTTATTTAGTTTAGTTTAGTTTTATTTTTTTTCATTTCTATTAGTGAAACACCATGAGGTACTTTTGTATACTTACAAATTTTTGTGCTTGGGTTTCAGTAATACAGTGATCAATTACACATCCCTCCACCAGTGCCCATTCTCCAAACATCACTAATCCCAGTATCCCTTCCACGCCCATCCCCCCAGTCCACCCTGCCTCTATGGCAAGGCATTCCCTTTTATTTTGTTTTGCTTTGGCTTGGGGTTATACTTACAAACACTTAGGGATTATTTCTGGCTGAGTATTCAGTTATTCATCCTGGTTTTGGTTCGGGGCATTGTGTGCTGCTGGGGACCAATCCTGTACGTGTGTGCAGTGTCTGTGTGCTGCCTGCTGAAATATTGCACCCAACACAGTTCATTTATTTCTTAGGGCCTCACCCCATAAGATGCTGCTCTATTTCAGTGCTCGTGGTCACTTCCAGTGGTTCTCTGTTCATCAGGACTCAGGGTGTGCCTCTGAACTATACAGTCAGGGATCAAGCAGATGACTTGAGAGACCCTATTGAATGTCAGGATCGAACTTTTTTTGACCTTGAGCAAGGCCAGTGCCTGACCTGCTGTGCTGTCTGTCTGCATCCTTTTATATTTATTTTAAAAACCAATTTGGGACTTTGGTCGTATTTGGCCATCTTTGGATTTGTTAAGCTTTGGGGTTTACTGCACTCAGGCATCAGTTCACGCAGGCTCAGTACATTGAATGTGATGCTGAGCCTTGAGTGACAGTACAGTTGGCACGGTGCTTGTCTTGCCAGATCTGGACATGCGTTATAGCCTTACCATCCCATGAGATGCTCAAGCACCACGAAAGGTGATTTCTGAGTACACAGTCAGGGAGAAGCCTTGAGCATCCCCAGGTGAAGATCCCAAACTAGAGAAAAAAATATTAGGTGCTGTGCTGTGATCAAACCCCCGTTGGGGGGAGAAACCTGTTGGCCCTTTGCGATGCCAGGGCTATACTACTTGTGATGTTTTCTGGGGCCCCATATTCTCTTAAATTAAGACCTGAATCTTAGCTCTTGGATAACTCCAAATCTGGAGCATTTTAGAAGTACAGATTCTGTTCATGCCATTCCCGTAATTGACTCCATTTTTATAGGGAGACATGGGGTTTACTTGTCATGTTTTCCTTGTCACGTATCCATGCTCCATCTCTGAGAGGTTCAGGGCATTCTGGGGTGAAGCCTGCGGTGATCTCCTGGCTGGAAGGAGGAACCCTGAGGCCGGGAAGGAGAGTCATGTGCGCAGGTGAGTGTCTGAGAACCCTCCCTGGCTCAGGCCCTCGGCAGTGTGTGGGTGCCCTGAGCACATGTGAAACGAGCTGCTGACCCTGATATCCTTGGGTTCTTGGATCTTGGCATCTGTGTTCTATTCACACTGCTCTTCGCTCCCACAGATTGTCTGTCATGGAATAATCTTGCGCTTTAATGTGTTGGCTTTGACATTATTTTTCATCTTCTGCCAGAATTTCCATGAAATTCTCACTTCTTGGTCCCCCTGTCTTTTCCTTACCAGCCTTTTTATAGAGCCTATAATGTTGCTATACTTTCAAAAAATTTTCCTCTTTTGTTTAGTTAATAAGTGAGGCCATAATAAAGCTATTTTAGCTCTGAGTGATACTAATGCAGGAAATGCGCTTGTCCTGCACACTGTCCACCTGGTTCAATAACCAGCATCCCAAATAGTTCCCTGAACATCACTGCGTATGTTCAACAAACAAGAAAAAAATGTCTTGTAGGATTGCCAAGTTTTTCACAGCAATCCTCCCCAGGGACCTTCCCTATTCTGTGGGACCTTTTGGACTGTGAGGACCATAGAGATGTCCTCAAGCTGTACTGCCTGGTTAAGCATGTTTCATTCAATAATTCTTACATTGTATATTGTATTTCGTTTCAGAACTCAAAGCATGGCTTCAGGATTTGGGAACTCAGTCAGTGAGTATGAGTGAGCCGGTAAGATTTGCAAGTTTGTAATCAATATTATAGTACTAATGGGAAATGTCAGTGGATCAGCATGTTATTTTTAAAGTGCAGTTCGGGAATGGCCAGAAGGAAATTCAGGGTATGATGCTTGAGTTCGAGGACCCTTATCTTCACTGGGTGATGACATCTCTACTCAAAACCCAAGGAAAATTGTAATATGTTTCATGTAAATGCCGTGCTTTTTCATTTGATTGAAAGTATCTACAAACGGTAATCGTGAAAGGAGTTGGTCTTTTAAACTGGTCCATCCACATTTCTCCATGTGTTTTACAGAGACCTACCAGGAATAATCCCTGACACTGCATGGTGCACCCCCTCACCCAAATGAAAACAAACTACAGAACAGAAAAAGTCATTGATCCTGAAAAGAATCTGCCTGTGGTGAGATGTTTTCAATGTCCCCTGTGGTCAGTCTCAGCAGTGTGGGATGCAGCATTTCTTCACAAATGCTTTCCGGGCTCTGCTCCACAGTGAGATAGAACTGAACCCAGAGTTTAGTGTGTTTTATTTTTCTTTTGAATCTGGTGCATCAGTTGTCTGTGGAGGGAGTTACTCCTGCCTGTTCATTGAGTTGAAAAAAATATTTAACAAATTAATGGCCTCTCATTCATCAATTTTCTATGTTTGTCTTACAAAAACATTAGGTTAGTCCATGGTAATGCCATCCACCTGACGGGAATTGCATTGGTGTGGTGCAAATGTTAGAAACCAATCTGCAGGTATCAATTTCATGTAACATGGAGACTCTTAAGGCATAGAACAATAATTGGAATCCTCTGCTGTTCTATAGTGAAGCAGCCAGCCCGAGTGGAATTTCTCTGACCCTTCACACTGTGAAAAAGTCTCGAGTGTGCATTTGTGCCCTCAGCCACATGGGAATGCTAAGGCAGGCAAGATAGCCTCTGAGGATGTTGAGAATGGAGAGAGCAACCTCACTCTGAAGAATCCCTCCCCGGGGAAAAGGTTCACACAGTCTGTTGTTCTCGGTCCACAGACACAAACCTCAACATTGGGGCAGTCCCTAGAATGTGGGAGAGGAGCACTGTTTATAGTGAGTCCTTCACACCGAAAGGCCCACAAGCAAAGTCACCATGGATTAATGCTGTCCAAGAGTAAGGAATGTGGGGGAGCTTCCCCGTGTTCCCAGGACCATGATGTTCCCTTTGAAACTCACAGTGGACAGAATCCCCAGGAGTGTCGGCGGCAAGGGCATGGTTTGAATCCAGCGTCACCCCTTTGTGATGACATGAACATCCACACAGGAGGGAAACCACATACATGTAAGGACTGTGCGAAGGCCTCCAATAGACCCTCATACCTCTTAAAACATTGTGGAATTCATACTGGAGAGAAAGCATATCTGTGTGAGCAATGTGGGAAGCTCTTTTCTTACTCTTCACACTTTCCAGACACAGGAAAATTCATAATGGAGAGAAATGTCATAAATATAAGGCACATGGGAAGGCCTTCACTCAATCCTCAATGCTTACTCATACTGAAGAGAGGCCTTATATATGTAAGGAATGTGCGAAGGCCTTTACTTATTCCTCAAACCTTACTCGCCATAGAAAAATTCACAAAGGATAAAAGCCTTATGGATGTCAGGTATGTGGGAAAGCCTTTTGGTATCCCTCACAACTTACTTGTCATATGAGAAAACACACTGGAGAGAAGCCTTATGGCTGTAAGGTATGTTCAAAGGCCTTTGTTGCATCCACAAGCCTTACTCGGCATAAAAGAAGTCACAATGGAAAGAGACCTTAGGTTTGTAAGCAATGTGGGAAGGCCTTTCTTTATTTCTCAAGCCTTACTCATCATATGAAAATTCACACTGCAGAGAAGCCTTATGGATGTAAGGTATGTGGGAAGGCCTTTGTTGAATCCTCAAGTCTTACTCGGCATATGAAAAATCACACTGGAGAGAGACCTTATGTTTGTAAGGAGTGTGGGAAGGCCTTTGTTTGTTCCTCAACCCTTATTGGTCATGTGAGAATTCACACTGGAGAGAACCCTTTTGTTTGTAAGGAATGTGGAAAGGCCTTCCATCAGGCCTCTGGCCTAAATGTACATAGGGCAGTTCACACTGGTGTGAAATCTTATATATATCAAGAATGTGGGAAGGCCTTTCTGTTTATTTCTGGTCTTAGGAAACATCAGAAAATTCATATTGCATAAGTCAATGCCCTAATAACAATTTTTAATGTCAAAACAGCCCCCTTTTGGTAAAGTCTGTTTTCTTTGTACCGTGGGATGCTGTGCTACAAAAGTGCAGCTAGGAAAGAAATAATCCTTTAGTGTTTAACAAACATTTTGGGATGTCAGTTTATAAGGGAAAGTCTATGCAAAGGTTCCAGCATTTAAACTTGATGTGTATGTTAACATGTACTTTTTGGATTTTCTGGTGAAAACCAGGAGGAATGTGAATTAAAAGGCAAAAAATCCCCTGTGCTCAGGGCTGTCGAGACTCACCACTATCTCATTCTTTATAGCGACTCTGGCTTGACTTTCATTTTGGTTTTTGGTTTAAACCCAGCGATGCTCAGGGATCACTCCTGCCTCTACAATCGGTAATTACTCCTCGTGGTTTCTCGGTACCATATGGGATGGCAGGGATTGAAACTGGGCTGGCCCCACGCAAGGAAACAGCCCTCCCCCTGGATAATCGCTCCAGCCCCTGTGACTTGGCTTTGAGGCCCTTGGTTTTGGGGATTATAGCAGAAAAACAGCCATACCTTCGTTCTTCAGGGCCTCCTGATTCATGTTCTTTGGAGCCACACCCAGCTGAGTCCTACTCCTCGCTCTCAGCTCAGTCATCCCTACCTGGAGGACTCAGGATCATTATGGGTCACTGTGATTGGAATCCAGGTGGGCTGTGTGTGACCAGCTCCTTCCCCCATGCCATCTCTGTCTCCCATGTGTTCAGATACTGGCTAGCATTGTGTAAGTATAAAGAATAAATGTTTCAGAAAGTGTTATCTTAGTTAAATGGCCCTGGCAAGGTTCTTTAATGAAGTGCCACAAAAACAGTTTGTTTTTAAATGTTGAACTTTATTCCCGTCTTTTTGGGTCATATCTTGAAATACTCAGAGATTACTGTTTTTAGAAAGACATATGAAAGGATGAAAGAGGCCCCTTGCATCAAATGTCTGACAAATGCCGGGAATATGGGTCAGCTCCCCACATCCCAGCAGGCCATTCCATTTATCTATGATTACTCACAAGGTTGGTCACATTCCTGGATCCCCCCACCAAGTTTAATAATATTACAGAAAAAAATTAAGTGTCGTATTTAAAATTAGCAAAGACCCCTCAGTGTAGTAGATACAAGAATGATAAAAAGGATACAGATCTGCTTAAAGGACAAAAAAGGCTTTAAGGTGCCCAAAATGGCTTGCTGCCCATTACCTTCCATTTTTAGGGTCGGAATATATGATGATGTTGGTGCAGCCTGGCAGTGCTCAGGGCCTACTCCTGGCTTTGCAATTCAATGGTGCTCAGGGAACCATTTGGAATTATGAGGGTTGAACCCAAATTGACCACATGCAAGGCAAGCGCCCAAGCCACTGTACTAACCTCTTGCCCCATAGTCTAGATTTAAAATTGTGCTTCTGAAACGGTTTTTCTTGTAGGCAAGAGTCCACTGGTTTGGTGTTTTCAAGGGGTAGTGTGTTGACCAGACAGTGCACTCTGATGTTCTTACCATCCTATCCTCCTTTTCCAGTGTCTGTCCAGCTCTCTGGGCTGTTTCTAGGCCAGTTCCTCTCTGCATCTCCAGGGCTGGCTTTGCAGTAACTGCTTCCACCCCATCTTAATTACTTCCCCAAGAAACTCAGCAACCTTCCTGTTTTACCTTGAATCATCTCTGCTGCTTTTTTCCTGATGGACTGTGTGTGAGAGCATTGAGTCATTGTTTGAGTGAGGAGTACAGAATCTGGGGTCTTCTTATCCCCACCCTCCCACTGTGTGACCCACAAGTCTCCACAGCCACCTCTGCACACCTTTATCCAGTCCATCCCCCTAGATCACAGATTCATCTGGGTGGGCAAAAGGGTCTGTGCATCTGGAACAGGACCCTTTAAGGCTCAGATTCTGGCAGCAGTGGAAGTGGCGTCCCAGGTCAGGAACCTTCAGATATTTTTTCTCTTCCCATTGTGTTTGCCTAATCAGGCAGCCATTGGTCTGGTGGTAGAGGAGGAAATGGTGGTCCTTTGTGGAAGGGGGACTGTGAAGACCTATTTTTTGTAAGGACGTGTGTGGCGGTCCGTGAGCGCCCGGTGCCTCCTGTTCTTCGCACTGTGAGTGCCAGGACCACTCCAGCTTGGTGGGGCCCTTTTGTGCTTGTTTTTCCCTCATTTTTGATATCAGCCATTTCCTGAGGCATGAGTGATGCTTTAGGGGAACCCAGAGGTTTTAGGGGGTTCAGGGGTTGTGGTGTCTGTGGGTGATCATGGGAGTCCCTTTTGGCCACCATCACCTCCAGCTCCATGAATGGTCAGCAGCAGGTGGGCGTGGGGCTAAGCGCAGGGGCTGAGCTCGGAGCCTGCGGGACCTGCAGAGGGCAGGGCTTGGATGTCCTGACCCTCCCAGGATGGGACTTTGCTCTGCACTGTTTCAGAGCACTTGTCCCTGGCATCACTCACTCGTGTAGAACCTTCAGATTCACTTCAAAGGGCAGGGTTCCAGCCCCCCTGTTGTTGTCTGTCCTTTGACTGTTGTGAAATGGCAAGACCACATGATGGCTTGATTCCTGCCAGAGGCTGGGTTTTGCAAACGACACTTTTTCAGTATAATTGTTTTGATTTGGCTTGTGTACCACATTCACAGTTGTTCAGGGTCTACTTTTTTTTTTTTAGCTTTTTCGGTCATACCTGGAAATGAAAAGAGATTACTTCTGTCTCTGCAGTCAGGAGTTCCTCCTGGCAGTGCTCACAGGACCCTATGGGTTGCTGGGAATCAAACCTAGGCAGGCCGCATGCAAGGCAAATGCCCTATCTGCTGTGTTATCTCTCCAGCCCCACTCAGGGTTCGGAAACTGCCTCCTGGGTTTTCTTTGTAGATGAGTGTTCACTGCTCGCGTGTTGGCAATCGTAGACCATTGAGTGGACAGTGTTCTCTGATGTTCTTACGAGCCTTTGCTCCTGTTCCAGCGTCTCTCCAGCTCTCTAGGCTGCTACTAGGCCAGTTTCTCTCTGCTCTTGTGCTGGCTTCGAGTGACTGCTTTCACCCTACCTTGATGGTTGATTTCCTGGAGAAGCTCATTGTTCCTTGACCACCTGCCCCCTATCTGCCTCTTTTGTTTTGAATGAACCCTCTTTGCTTTTTTCCTTATGGACTGTGTGTGAGAGCCTTGGCTCATATTTGCCCAATGGGACTTCTTACCTGTCACTAGCCCTCCACTGTGTGACCGTCCAGTAGAGCAGCTGCCTCCACCCCTTTATGTGAGCCCATCCCCCTTGCGCCACAGATCCACCTAGGTGGGCATAATGGTCTCTCCACATCTGGAGTCTGGCTCTTTAAGACTGATTGTGGAAGCAGAAGTGACAGCACAGGAGGCCCTTCCTGGTGATTCTATTCCTGGAAACTGGGTCAGGGTCATTATTAACATGGGTACAGGACAGAGTAGGGCCCCTGGGAGAAAGTGGGACTCTGAAGGGCCAACTTTGTGGCAGAATGGGGACAATTTCCTGTGAGTGCCTGACAGTTCCCCGTGTCCACACTGAGCTGCGGGTCCTCGCCAACTTGGGGACACTTTTGCACTTGTTTTTCACTTGTTCCCTGATACCAGGTGGTTCCTGAGGTGCGGTGGATGTTTGACGGGGTCAAGGGAGGAGGATGTGAGTGAGTGATCCTGGGGGGCTGCTGCGGCCACAATCGCCTCCAGCTATGCGATTGAGCACCGGCGGTTGGCTAAGGGGCTGAGCAAGGGGGCTGTGGGCCTTGGGGTGAAGGACCTGCCGAGGGCAGGGGCTTGACCGTTCTGACCTCCTGCTGGCCTACGTTGGGACCTAGGCCCCAGACTCGCTGCTGTAAAATCTCCAGATTCAGTTTTGGCAGAGTGGCAGCTCCTGCAATGCCAAGAGACCCTGTTACCGTCTGACTTTTTCAATGGCTTCCCTGGTATGATGGGGCCATTCGGAGCAGTGTATCCGCAGGTTACAGGGGTTTTAGTTTCCTTTTGGGTCTATTTTTGGTGTGGGGAATGGAGGGCTCTGCATGCCCGACGATACCCTGAGGGCTTCCTCTGGCTGCTGGCTGAAGTATTCATTCTGGAGTGCTCTGGGGGCCATAGGGATGCTTAGGGATGCAGAGGATTGAGTGGTGTCAACAAGGCAAGCATCTTGCTAGTTTTACTGTCTACCAGAACAGGAATTTCTGCTTCTTCACATCAAGTTGCAAAGCCCTGTCTAGTCCCCTGTTTATCTAGGTGAGTACTGGGGGTAAAGGGTGTGTGTGAGTGTGTATGTGTGTGTGTAGAAATTGAGTTATTTTAAGAGGAGAAGGGCTGTCCCCATGATCAAGCCACATTCTGAGCTATGGTTGTGGGAGGTAGCCCTGCTGCTAGCCTGCAAGGTGCGCTGATGCATGTGATCTGGCCTCTGAGTCAGCCTCTGCTGTGCCTGTGAGAGCCTTCTGTGGGACCCAGGGAGGAGTCCTCAGGCCAAGGCAGGGCTGAGTTTTCTCCTTTGTAACCAAACCCAGAGCTTGTGTCGTGAAAGGCAAAAGAGTTGCCAACCGATTTTGATTCTCCTGGGGTGACAGTAGCAATAGGCAGTGTCCCCCAGGAGAGTCTGTGAGCCAGTGCCCGAGGGTGTGACTGGTCGGGGCTGGGGGTTGTGCTCCTCTCCAGTGCTCACTGCTGTGACTCCTCCTTCAGGTCTCTGATCATTGGGAAAATAAGATGCAGGAGAAGATGGTGATATGCCATCGGACATCCCATCCTTAGGTAGGAAGAGAGTGACAAGATAAGATGATGCAGTGACAGGAGCACTCAGTCTTCTTGGGCCAAATGTCTCTGAGTTGTTTCAGGGAGGATCCTGTATTGTGCCTCCTTTTTGGAGGGCCCAATACTTTCTTTATTAGGCTATGTTTATTTCAGTTCTGTTGTATTTGGCTTTTCAACCACACCCAGGTAAAGAGTACTCATACCTTAGTGCTCAAGGATGACTCCTGACATGTCTCAGGAACCATATGGGGTGCTGGGGGTCGAACACTTGCTTCTGGGTATTTTGTTTTGTTTGGAGTGGTACACCCAATGATTCTGGGGATTATTCTTGGCCCTGCACTCTGGCGTTGCACCTGGCAGTGCTTGGGGGACTATATGGGAAGATTGGGTTCACAATCTTCCGACCCTCTGTTCTGTTACTCCATCCTGCTGCTTTATTTTCTTTCCTGTTTATTTTTGTTGCACAGTGGAGGTGCCCAGGCCTTCTTGGCTCTGTGCTCTATATTCCCACCTCAGGCACAACATGGGTCCCCTAGGGTATGCTGGCCCTGTTTTCACCCTAGTAGCTATGGTGGCTCAGATCCCAGGACATGTGTTTCCCCTATTTTGTCCTTTCTGCTCTGGAGAGCCTTGCCTGCTCGGTCACACAGTCCGGCATTCACTCGCTTCTCTGTTTGCAGTTCTGGGCATGCACCGTCTTTTTGAGTCACACCTAGAAATACTCATGGATTACTCCTGGTGGTGCTCTGAGACCCTCTTAAAGGTAATTCAAGAGAAACTTCGTCCCTGCTGTCCTGTCTCTTTGGCCCCTACTCGAAACAGTTTAAATGAACTTTACTGTGTGTAGAAAGACGTTTGAAAGGTTGGAAGGGGCCCCCTGATTCAAATATCTGACAAATGTTGGGAATATGGGTCAGTTCCCCACATCCCAACACTCCCCAGGCTTCCCACATCCCAGCAGGCCCTTCCATTTTCCTGTGATTACTCACAAGGTTGGTCAGGTTCCTGGATCCCACCCGTCAGTTCAATAATATCAGAGAAATAAAATAAGCATTCTATTTGGAATTAGGAAACTTCCATCAGTCTCACAGTCACTCCAATGATAAAAAGGATTCAGATCTGTTTAAAGGCCATAAAAGGCTCCAAAGTGACCGGAATGGTTTGCTGCCTATTATCCTCCATTCTTAGGTTCAGAATATACTCTAGGTTTTTATGTGTACATACATGTACATAGATATAAATTTATATATATGTAATTTCTATGATATTCATTATGTATTATATGAATACTCCATATTATATATATATATATATATATATATATATATGTCAAAAACCAAACTGTCCTCCCGTTTTTCATGTATTTTGCTCTAGCAGGCCCAGTAAAGTCACATTTTCAGACTTCTTGTTACTGTGTTTGGCATATCGAATACTCCACAGGTAGCTTGTTAGGCTTTGCTGTTCAGGCGAGATATTCTCAGTAGCTTGCCTGGCTCTACGAGAGGGGCGGAGAAATCGAACTCGGGTACACTATGTTGGCCGTTTGCAAGGGAAATGCTCTACCCACTGTGCTATCACTATGTTTGTTGGTGGTACACACCTGGCAGTGCGCAGAGCTTAGTCCTTGATTTTCGCTTTGACAGTGCTCAGGGGACCATTTGGAATTATGAGAAATTGTACCCAGATTGACCACATACAAGGCAAGCACCCACCCCACTGTTCTACCTCTCTTTTTCATACTCTGGATTTGAAGGTGTGTTTCTGAAACTGCCTCCTGTGTTTTTTCTTGTAGGCAAGATTCCACTGGTCAGGCGTTTTCAAGAGTTAGCATGTTGGCTGGACAGTGCTCTCTTATGGTCTTAATAGGTTTAGCCCCTTTCCAGGGTCTGTCCAGTTTTCTGGGCTTGTGCTAGGCCAGTTCTTCTCTGCATCTCCAGGGTTGGCTTCAGAGTCACTGCTTTCACCCCATCATGTTTACTTTCTCACTAAACTCAGTGTCAGGTGCCTTGTACCAACCTGCCTGTTTGACCTTGAATCAACCCACATATTTTTTTTCCTGATGGACTATTTGTGAGAGCATTGTTTCAATGTTTGACTAACTGGTACAGGATCAGGGCTCTTGTCCTTACCCCAGCTCCCCACTGTGTGACCCACCACTCCAGCAGCTGCCTCTCCACTACTATATCCAGTCCAGCCCCCTTAAAGCACTAATTTACCTGGATGGGGACAGAGGGTCTCTGCATCTAGACAATGGCCCTTTAAGGATCCTGGCAGGTGCGGAAGTGACATCACAGAACTGGTAGTTTCAGCATCCTTTCTTTTCTAGTTGTGGTTGCCTGGCTCAGGCTGCCATTGGTCTCGTGGTTAGAGGAAGAATTGGCGGCTCCTTTGATGGGGACTGTGGAGGCCGATTTTGTGGCAGGATACTAGCGGCCTCCCAGTCACCTGCACTGTGAGTGGCAGAGCTGGGCCAGCTTGGGGGCGCTTTCTCCCTTGTTTTTCACTCGTTCCTGACATCCAGGCAGTTCCTGAGGTATGTCAAAGGCTTTAGGGGGACCAGAGGCTTTGGGCAGTGGAGCGGGGGCTGTTCCGTGGTGCAGGGTTCGCACGTGTAAGCAAATGATCATTGGAGGGTCCCCTTAGCCAAGATCACCTCCCGCTCTGGAAGGGCTCAGAGGTGGGTGGGTGCTGGGCTGAGGGACCTGCACAGGGCGGGTCTTAGCCCTCTCAAACCTGCCAGCACTGGGATGAGCTTGCCTCTTTCCAGAGACTTTTGCCCTGGCTTCACTTCAGATTCACTTCAAAGGGCAGCCCTATCCCCCCCCCCCCCTTGCAGCAGGAAACCCATTTCTCCTCTGAGCTTTGATTGGCTGTTGTGGTGTGAAACGGCCACCTAGTGGCTCATTCCCTGTGAATGGGTGAGGTTTTGGAAGTTGAAACTTTTTCTTTTCTTTTCTCTCTCTCTTTCTTTCTTTCTTTCTTTCTTTCTTTCTTTCTTTGCTGTTCTCCCGTTGTTCATTGATTTGCTCGAGCGGGACCAGTAATGACTTCATTGGAGACTTTGTTGTTACTGTGTTTGGCATATCGAATACATAACATGTAACTTGCTAGGCTCTACCGTGCGGGCGAGATACTCTTGGTAGCTTGCCAGGCTCTCCGAGAGGGGCAGAGGAATAGAACTCAGGTTCAACATGTTGGCTGCATGCAAGGCAAATGCCCGACCGCTGTGCTATCGCTCCAGCCCACTTTATTTATTTTTTTTCATTTTAGATCACACTCAGCGATGTATAGGGGTTACTTCTGTCTCTGCACTCAGGAATTACTCCTGGCGATGCTCAGGGGAGCAGATGGGATACTGGGAATTAAATCTGGGTCAGCCACATGCAAAGTAAATGCTGTGCCGTCTCTGCTTTTCCTCCAGCCCCTTCATTATTTTTTTGGTTTGGCTTGTGTACCATATCTGGAGATGCTCATGGTTTACTTTGGGCTCTGCAGTTGGGAATTACTGTTGATGGTACTCGGGGATCATATAGGATGCCAGGGATTGATCTGGGTTGGCAACGTGCAAGGCAAATTCCCTTACCCGCTTTACTGTCTCCCGTCCCAACTTTTTTGTCTTATTTTCTAGGTCAAGAATTTCTGCTTCCCGGCTCTCCGGCATGGCCACGTCCCCAGAAGCACAAGGACTTAGTGCAGAAAGCCAAATGCATGGAGCAGAAAAGCGAATGGACTATGTGTTAAACCGGGCCAGCATGCCTGCCCAGAAGGGAAAGGGTGTTGCCCCATTCGCCCTGACCTCTGGAAAGAAAGATGGCGGCCGCACGGGAGCCTTGTGGACAGCAGGTTTGAGCCGGGGGTGGGGGCGGCAGGGACCTCATGGGAAGGGGGCGTTCCGGTCCGTCCTTCACGCCCAACCGAGGTCACCAGTTGCCCCCCACGAGAGGCTCTCCGGCACGGCCATGAATCCAGAGCACAGAAACCAATCTCTTAACTATCTAACTTTTAATAGAAATACTTCCAAGGTTAATAAGTAAAATAGCAGAAATCCAAAACCGCGCGGCCACTATTGTGGCCGCATGACATCATTTAATTCTTAAACCCAGCTGTAGAAAGCAAATCATTTCACAATGCTTTTTCAGCATGTCTGATTTGTGGGGGGTTGTAAACTCTAAATAATAATGGTGCATCTTTTATTTTAACAATAAATATAGTAGATAGAGTGTTAACTAGAACTCATCTGCCTCACAGGAATTGGGAGGGTTGGGAGGTGGGGTTCTATTTGGGTTTGCGGGTAAAAATAAGTATTGGTAAAGGGAAATATGTTTGATATTTACATGACTGAAACCTAAACCTGAAAGCTCTGTAACTTTTCCCACAGTGATTCAATAAATAAATAAATTATAAAAAAATTTAAAAATTTAAAAAATTAAAAAAAAAGAATTTCTGCTTCCTAAGTGCCAGTTGCAATGCACTATGAGCACTGTTTCATGTGACAGAGTCCCAACATATAAACATAAAAAAACCCAATTCCTCATTGATCCTGACATTGATTCAATTAGGTTAGATAATTTCAATGGCCCCTGCATTCTCAGCTTTGTGGGGACGCAGCCTTGCATCCCGAGCTCTGTACTGAGCTACAACCGAACCCAGACTTGGGTGTATTTTTTTGCTTGAAACTGGTGCTTCCTTTTTCTGTATAGAAATAATTTCCACTTAATGTGTTCTTCGTTGAGTTGAGAAAAAAATGGATACATGTTAATAACAACACTTCTGTCAATTTTGCATGAACTTCTTGCAAAACTATTTGGTCATTCCAGGAAAAGCCATATATGTGTCAATAATTGTATTTCCATGGTGGAAATGTTAGACATTAAACCTGCAGGGTTTGACTTTTTTTGACAAGGAGACCCTCAAGAAATCAAGAAATAATTGTAAACCTCCTCTGCTGTTCTCTAGGGAAGCAACCAGCCTCAGCGGAATGTCTCTGATCCTGTGCACCGTGACAGTCTTGAGTGAGCAGTAGTGCATGCATCACTGTGGGGATTCTGAGACAGGCAGGAATTCTTCAGATTGGAAAAATCCCAGGGCTGTTAGCAGCATGGACACAATTTGAGTCAGCCTCCACACAAGTGTCATCACCTGAATATCCACACAGGAGAGAAATTGTAAACATGTAAAAAATGTGGGAAGGCTTAGATCGATCCTCATACCTGATTATACATAGGAGAATTCATACAGAAGAGAAACGCTATTCATCCAAGGAATATGAGAAGACCTCAAGACGTAGTAACCATAGGAAAATTAATTTAGAGAAATCTTATTCATGTAAGGATAAGGAATGTTTGAAGACCTTTATTTCCTTCTCAGGGGTTTCTGTGCATAGAAAATTCATGCAGAAGAGAAACCTTACTCATGTAAGGACTGTGGGAAGACCTTTACTTTGTACTCAGAACTTACTAAGCACAGGAAAATGCACACTGAAAAGAATCATTTTATATATATATATATATATATATATATATATATATATATATATAGACTGTTGGAAGGCATTCACTTACCTCTCACTCCTTATTACATATAAGAACATTCATACTGGAAAGAAACATTATGTATGTAAGCAAGCAGGAAGGCCTACATTATGTCCTCAAGCCTTATTGATCACAGAAAAATTCATATGGCAGACAGCTTACATATGGAAGGTCTGTGGGAAGGCCTTCATTCAAAATTGATGTCTTACTAAACAGAAAATTTCATACCAGAGAGAAACCCCATACATGTTAAAAAGACTTTTGCTCTACATTCAAGCCTTAGTATGCATAGGAAAATTCATAGTGGAGAGAAGTCTGACATATGTCAGGAATGTGCGAAGGCCTTCACTCAACCCTCAACTCTTAAGATCCATAGGAAAAAACAAACTGGAGGGAAAAATCATGTTTGTAAATGTAGGAAGGCCTTTGTGTGCCTCTCTAGCCTTTGTAGTCTTTGTAAAATGCACATGGGATGAGTTGACCCCAAAGAACTGTCCCCAAGTTTAGAAAATCCCCCTAGGGAAGGCGAGTTTTATTTAGACCAGGAGGGTTAGGAGGGGGCTACAAAAGTGCAGCCCAGAAGCTAAGAATCCAGCATGACAAGCTTCCCGTGACATTATCCTATAAGGGAAAGGTACCCGGTGAATATCACCAGGGCTATAGTTATGCCAGTGTCCCGGCATTTAAACTTCACAGTGTGTTAACTTGTAAATAACAGTCTTGGTTATGGAATCCAGGAGGAATGTGACTAAATAAGTACCAAATATAAAAGGAAAAAGCTCTTGAAGCAACAAAAGCTTTTAAAAATTAATGAGACAATCCCTAAAACCAGATATAACAATGTTCACATGAATTTGTTTTCTCCACCTATTGATATTAATATTGCAAATTTGTTATCTCAAATTTTATTCTATTCTTTTTTTTTTTTTTGGCCTTTTGGGTCACATCCGGCGATGCACAGAGGGTACTTCTGGCTATGCACTGAGGAATTATTCCTAGCGGTTCTTGGGGGACCATATGGGATGATGGGATTCGAACCTTCTTAGGCCGCACAGGATCCCCTGGGTGTCCCGAAAGGATCTCTCTGCACCTGGAGCTGGCCCTTTAAGGATGCGGGTGGAAACGGAAGTGACATCACAGACAGGGCCTTCCAGGTGCCTGTGCTCTTGCTGACAGAGATGGTTCAGTCAGTCTCACTATTGTTACCTGGGTGAAGGATGGCCTGGAACTGGCTGGAAGCGGTTCTTAAAGGCGGATTTTGGGGCAGGAGAGGGGCAACTCTCCATCTCTGCACTGTGAGCAATGCGTTAGCGTGGGGGACGCTTCTGCACTGGTTTCTCACATATTCCTCGACTTCTAGGTGTTCCTGAGTTGTGGCGGAGGCTTTAGGGGGGATGCGGAGCTTTGGGGGGCGCGGTGGGGGCTGTACTGGGGCGCAGTGTTGCGGGTGTGAGTGTGTGGTCCCTGTAGGCCGATGAGGCCATAATGGCCTCCATCTCCATGATGGGGCAGCGGCGGGTGGGGGACGGGGCTGAGATTGAGGGTGAGCACAGGGGTGCGGAACCTGCACAGGGCGGGGGTCTTGGCTGTCCCGACCCTCCCGGCAGTCCCATATTGTAACCTTTGGCCCTTATCTCGTAGCTGTAGAACCTCCAGATTTGAAGGGCAGAGCCGAAGCCCCCTTTGCCCCCCGATGGCAAGGGTCCCCTTGCTGTACATCACTTTCATCGCCGCCGTGTTGGTCTGTGACATTCGGGGGCAGTGGACCTGCAGGTGGCTGGGTTTGCCAGTGAACATGTTCTCTTGGGGCTCTTTTTGGTTTGGGGGTTGTTTTGTGGGGTGTTGGGGGGAGGGGGCATCCCCAGAGATGCTCAGGGCTTCCTCTGGCTCTGGGCTCAGGTATGATTCCTGCTGGTGTTGCTGCGAGACATAGGTACGAGGAGAATTTACGAACTCAAGGCAAGTGCCCTACAGACTTCATTGTCTGTCCAATCACAATATTGGTGTTTTTTTTTTTTTCAGATCACGAGTGTCATCTCCCTCATGTCAAGTTGCAAAGCACCCTCCACTCGTCATCTCTTCCTGAGCGGGTGACCCGTGGCTATTGGGATAAATACTGAGAGTAAAGATTTTTGTTGTCATTTTTAAATCCCCCCCTTTTTTTGAAGGAAGATACTTGTTTATTTGTGTGGGGGGAGGGGGGACTTTGTACAGGACTCCTGGTACTTTTGGAAGAAATTTATGTAGGAAAGGTCAGAGCGAAAGTACAGCAAATACTTGCCTTGCACACAGTCAATTTGGGTTCGGTCACCTGCATCCTAGTGATCCCCAAAGCTTCCAAGAGTGAAACCCTGAGTGCACTTAGGAATACCCCCTGAGCAATGCTTGTTCTGGATCAAAGAAACACACACACACACACATACACACTTGCACACACTGGAAAACGTGATTGCAATAAAAAGAGAATAATAAGGATTCTGGGAAACTATGGAACTGCCAGAAAAAAGAGTTTTAAAAAAACCACTCTTTTACTATTTAAATGTTCCTCTCTAGTTTAACTTTGCACATGATTTTTGTTTGTTTGTTTGTTTTGCTTCTTTACAGTTGTCCTGTTGTTGCTGTAGTTTTGGCCACTCCCTGTAGTGCTCTGCCCTTACTTCTGACTCAGCTCAGGGATCACTGTAGCCAGGGACCAGCGTGGCCAAGTATCGTACTTGGGTCAGCTGAGATTAAGACCACTCCGCCCCCAAAATAGAATATTTACAGTATAAGTAGTCTTGAGAAGTTCCAAATGACAGGCACAGTTCATATTATGGTCCTTAGTAAATAAATGTCTTGGATATATGGATTTATTTTCTATAAACCTGGGTGATTGCATCGTTTTCAAATATATTCCTGCACAACAGGAGCGAGCATAGGATGAGATTCATGCAGATGTGCTGATGCAGGATTAGAGTAAATCAGGACTCAGATGAGCCCAGGTCCAGCAGGACAGAGCATGGCTGTGCCTCAGGCTTATCTGGACCCAGAAGTGACCTTGTTCCCCTGGACAGAGTACACAGGCGCATATCCTTGTCCACCCTGCAAGAGAGTGGCTGAAAGTTTGTCTACCTAACGCCCCAGTGACTTTCCCCATGGCAGAGCAACATTCCAGGCTGTAGTTCCCAGGGGCAGCACTGCTACCTGCCTGCAGGAGGTACTGGTACTCAGGAACTCTTGAGGCCCCTGGCTGGGTCTCTAGGGAATTTTTTGTGCTCCAAGGAGGAATCTGAGGATCATAGAAGGCTGCCATTTCCACTGCTTTCACCCCTTCTTGATGACTTCCTCGCGCAACTCAATGTCAGGTGCTTTGTACCAACCTGCCTGTTTGTCCTTGAATCAACCCACATGTGTTTTTCCTGATGGATTGTGTGTGAGAGCATTGTTTCAATGTTAAGACTGACCAGTGCAGGATCAGGGGTCTTCCCCTTATCCCCAGACCCCCACTGTATGAGCAAACACTTTAGCAGCTACCTCTCCACTCCTTTATTCAGTCCATCCCCCTTGCAGCACGAATTCACCTGGGTGGGCACAGAGGGTCTCTGCATCTGGACCATGGCCCTTTAAGGCTCCTGGCAGAAGCAGAAATGATGTCATAGACGGGCCCTTCAGAAATCCTTTCTGTTCTTGTTGTGGTTGCCTGGCTCTGGCCGCCATTGGTCTCCTGGGTAGAGGAGAAACTGGCGCCTGGCATGATGGGGAAACTGTGAGACCAATTTTGTGGTAGAACGCAAGTGGCCTCAGGTGAGCACCCCGCGTCTTGGCACTGTGAGTGGTGGGGCTGCGCCAACTTGGGGGGTGCTTTCATGCTTGTTTTCCTCTGTTCAGGATGTCCAGGCAGTTCCTGAGATGAGGTAAAGTGAAAGCTTTCAGGGGACTCAGAGGCTTTGGGCGGTGCAGTGGGGGCTGTGATAGGCGCAGGGGTCGCAGGTGTGAACAAGTGATCCTGGGGTTCCCCTTGGCCAAGATCTCCTCCAGCTCCTGGAAGGGTCAGAGTCCAGTGGGCCTGTGGCTGCGGGATTTGCAGAGGGCGGGGCTTAGCCCTC
Source organism: Sorex fumeus (assembly GCF_029834395.1). Taxonomy (NCBI): domain Eukaryota; kingdom Metazoa; phylum Chordata; class Mammalia; order Eulipotyphla; family Soricidae; genus Sorex; species Sorex fumeus. The sequence goes on along the minus strand of NW_026606076.1, from coordinate 22,817,027 downwards.
CCGAACCTCCAGCACCGGACTTTGCTTGGCCCTGTCCGGAGCATTTGGCTCTGGCATCCTTAGTGTGGCACCTTCAGGTTCACTTAGAAGGGTGGGGCCCCCGCCCCACTGCAGCAGGGGACCCAGTCGTCCTCTGTCCTTTGTTTGACTGTCCTAATGCGGTGGGGCCACCCAGTGTCTCAGTCCTTGCAGGTGGGTGGCGTTTGCAAATGAAACTTTTTCATTATTATCATTTTGGTTTGGCTCTTGTACCACATCTGGTGGAGGTCAGGGTTTACTTTCAGCTCTGCAGTCGGGAATTCCTGCTCGTGGTACAAGGGTACCATAAGGGATGCTGGGAATTGATTTCAGTTGGCTTCATGCAAGGCAAGTTCGTACCCACTTACTGTCTCTGGTCCCAGCTTTTGTATTTTTCCCTAGGTAAAGAATTTCTCCATCCTAAGGTCCAGTTGCAAAGCACCCCACACATGTAATTTCTCCCTGACCAGATGACCCCCAGCTATTGTGAGTACTGGGGGTAAAGTTTTGTTTTCCTTTTTTAAGAGAAATAGTTGATTTTCGGGGCGGGGGGTGTTGTTGGAGAATCTTTGTTCAGGGTCACTCTTGATGTGGTGGAAATAATTCACTTAGAAAGGGCCAGAGCAATAGTACAGCAAGTAGGGTACTTTCCTTGCAAGCAGCCAACCCAGGTCTCTCTATGTCTAGTAATCCATATAGTCCCTGAGCCCCACTAGGACTGAACCCTGATCCCAGAGCTGCAAATCCCTGAGCACTGCCAGTTGTGGTCTCAAATTGAAACATGTGCATGCACACACACACATACACACAGAGAGAATATGAGAACATTGAGAGAGAAGAGTAGTATTCATGAGAAAACATGAATTTCTGCAGAAAAGAAAAATACAGAAAAAGTGGCTTAAGCATCCACTTTAAATGTTTCACTCTAGAATTTGTCTTTACCCTACGTGTATTAGGTTTGATCAGTAAATTTCCACTTTTGCTCCCCCCAAAGATGGTTATAGTGCTCTTATGAGCACTCCTAATCTATCCTTAAATCATAAAGTCAAACCTTCTGGTGACTCTAGACTTTGTATCTGCAGTCATTTATTTGCATTTCCCTTTCCGCTGTAACCTGTATAATCTATAATCTATCACTATAGAGCAATGTTCTTTGCTTCAAAACAGAAAAACCATTCATGATAAGCTCTTAATATTTATGAGTTAATTGACTCTAAAATATATATACTGCTGGCCATCAATCATAATTACTTTACTCAGGCTTCAGTTGCTGTAGTCGCTAACCCCAGAAAGCTGGATCCCAGCCAGCTTTTAACCTTAGCTCCTGGACCCCAGAGAAGTAAGTTTTGGGATGTTTCTCTACTGTGTGTATTGATAATTTCAAATATTAATAAGAAGTAAACTTAATTGTTTAGTATGTACGAGCAGGGAAGGAGAAACGCAACACAGATGCATATAGCCCATGAGCGAATTTCTCAGCAAAGTCTCCCGCAGAACGTCTCCTTGAGTTAATTCCCCCGCAAAGAATTATCTCTGTTGAAACGCTTGACCTCTGTAAATGGTAAATCACAATACGTGAAGTTCTGTACCTCAGAACCCCTCGGATGTTCTATAAGTATGCTATTCGGTTCTGAATTAAAGATTGACTATGCACTATCCATTGGCCATCAGTTGTTGTGGTCCCTGTGTCTGTATTTCTTTGCAGAGACAGAACATTGAATGTGTTGCCATGTGACCTACCAACTCACTATTCTTCACATCTGGCGACCTGGTGTGTATGCCTCAGAATTGACACTTGGGTATTTTTTGTTGTTATTCTCTTGTTTCATTATAGTTACCTTTTGAAGTTGCAGTATTTTTGGTAATCACCATTCATTGTCTGTGGCTTATTCCTGCCTCTGAAGTCAAGGATCATTTCCTACAAGGATCAGGGGCCCATATATATTCTAGTATATTGAACCTGGGTCAGCCAAGTGCAAGCTGAATGTCTTATCCACTGTATTACCACTCCAGGCCCCAAGATATAATATTCAAGATTTCAAAGTAGATTCACTCTAGAAATTCCTGTTGTTAGACACACATAACATCATGGGTCATAGTAAACACCCTAGTTATTTGGATAGTTTTGTGGTACAACACACTTTTTCATGGTTTTCAGAGCTATTCCTGCAAAATAGGAGCAAGTGCTGGATGAGGCTCATGTGCTGATTGGGGATTACAGTAAATCAAGACCAGGATGGGTCCAGGTCCAGAGAGTCAGAGCTGGGACTGCCTGGGGCCTACTCAAGCCCAGAAGTGACCTTGGTTCCTGAAAGAGAGCTCCCAGGCCCGTGTCCTATCCACTCTGCAAGAGGGCAGCTGAAGTTTTGTCCACCCCAAGTCCCTGTGACTGGCCCCACGGCAGAGCCAATAATGGCGCTGTGGTCACTGGGGCCTGCAGGGGCTGCAGCTATGTGAGAGCTCCTGGCCTCAGAGTTAGTCTCTGGCCTTTAGGACCTTCCTGTGTGGTTCCCTAGGTAGAATCCCGGGCTTGGGCAGCACCGGGTTTTCCTCCCCTGTAGGCCTCAACCACTCCTGTCCTGACAGCAGCTGGGTCACAAACCATTTCTCTCTCCCCTGAGAGACAGGAACATCTGTTAGTGTCTCGCCATGGATGTTTCTGTGAGCCAGTGTCCAAACATCCAGCTGGTCACTACCTTTCTGGCTCCAATGCAGGGACTTCTGGTCAGGTGGGGGCCGGGGCTGGTTGTGCTCCTCTCTGGTGCCCACAGCTCAGGTACTTGCATGGAGCCTCCTGTTGGTCCACAGGAAAAACAGGCAGGAAATGGGGAGATGGCCTCTGCCTCACCATCTTCAGGCAGGAGAGTGAGAAGACAACGCAGTGCAGTGACATGTAGCACAAGCTTCCCAGGCTGATCGTCTCTGATTGTTTTAGGAAGGAGCCTGGGGATCCGGCTCCTGACCTGATTGATCAGCTCTGATTTAGGCCACTGTTTTATTTTTTTGTTGATTTGAATAAAGTAAAGGCCCTCACGTTGATCACCGATTTGCTCGAGTGGGCCCAGTAACGTCTCCATTGGAGATTTTGTTGTTACTGTGTTTGGCATATCGAATACATAACGGGTGGCTTGCAAGGCTCTGCTGTGCGGGCGAGATACTCTCGGTAGCTTGCCGGGCTCTCCGAGAGGGGCGGAGGAATCGAACTCGAGTCGGCCATGTTGGCTGCGTGCAAGGCAAACACCCTACCGCTGTGCTATTAGTGGTGCTCAAGGATCATTCCTTTCAAGACTGGGGTACCAACTGTATAGGGTGCCAGGGGTCCAACGCTGATTAGACTTATTTGTTTGTTTGTTTTTGGAAGATGTTTAAGGGGAGGGGACATACCCAGTGATTCTAGGGTTATTTCTGATTCTGTATGAAGGATTTCCATCTCCCAGTTATTGAGGAACTATAAGGGATGGCGTTATTACCAGCCCTTAATGCTGTCCCAGACCCACTGTTCTGTTACTCCATCCTGCTGCTTTGTTTTCTTTCATGTTTATTTTTGTGCTTCACTGTAGATACTCAGGGCTTCCTCTTGGCTCTGTGCTCCAGATTCACCTCTGACAGGCATCAGGGGAATCCAGGTGTGCTACTTATGTATGTACCCTGATGGTTACAAATGTCTCAGACCCCAGGACATGTGTTTCTCCTATTTTGTCCTTCCTGCTCTGAGAGCCTCACCTGCTCAGTCACACAGTCTCATGTTCAGATGATGCTGTGTGTGCAGTTCTGGGCATGTGCCTGTCCCAGGGATTTGGGGCAGAGAACCTTAGGATTGAATCACTTTTACCATCTTTGAGATGAATTCGGGGAATCCATTATATTTGTTAGGACTGTGGGAACCCATTCAGTTACTCCTCCTTATTACATATAACTTACATGTGTAAATGATGCGGAAAGTCCTACATTATGCCCTCAAGCCTTATAATCATAGGAAAATTTGTCGTGGAGACAGACTCTACATATATAAGAACTGTGGGAAGGCTTTCATTCAAGCTTGGTGTTTTACTAAACACAGAAAACAATCACACTGGAAAGAAACCATATAAATGTCTGACATGTGGGAACGTCTTCGCTCTACCCTGTAGCCTTACTATGCATTTTAAAAGTCATAGTAGAGGGCTATCATGCCGCCAGCAGGTCAATCTGTACCTGTGAGGTGAGTGCATCAGCAGCCTGATGGCACTGTCTTACTTTCAGATACCCCAAAATTGCTGCAGTGCCTTTGGCCAGACCCCAAAAACTTGGGGCAAAGTTTACCAAGAAAGTAAACGGCCAAAAGTTTGGTATGTGGGAGACACATGCACAAACCACCTCCAGCTCAGCTATATAATTGGAGACATGGCCTCTCTGATTCCTAATTGAACTACTTAATGGCCCTGATCCCAGAGACTCAGAAACCAATCTCGGAACCCAAAGACTTTTGGCAGAAATGCATCCTGTTCCTGCAATTGGTTACTGGTGCTGGGCCACTCCAGGTGGGAATAGGATTCATGCCTTTGTCTGTTCCCCTTGGCAGCCTGGTGACCGCCATCCTCCAGAGGCCACTGGACAGTCAGGTTTGGGCCTGCAGTGATGAGACACACGGGGCTTCACCAGATGGGATTGGAACCGGCCCTTTCCTCCCCATCCAAGCGAGACCCCGAGTCGCTGCATACAAATGGCCTCTCCTGCTCCTGATCAAGCTTATTAACGGCCATGATCCCAGAGACTCAGAAACAAATCTCGAAACCTAGTGGCTTTTCGCAGAAATGCATCTGGATCCCATATAATGTGGCCGCCGTCTCAGAGCTTATTGGAAAGCCAAGTATGTGCTGGCGGTGAAAGGGCAACTGTAGTCTCATGGGAAGGTGGTTGGTACCGGCTCATCCTTCACGCCCTAACGAGGTCACTAGTTGCCCCCAATGAGTGGCTCTCCTGCACAGCCATAACATCGAATGCACAGAAACCAATCTCGTAATCATCTGGCTCTTTGGAGAAATACATAATCGTGGCCCCATGGCATTATATGATTCTCATAACCAGCTATAGAAAACAAAGTATTTCACAGTGCCTTTTCAACAATTCTGATTGTTGGGGGGGGGGGGTTCTAAACAATAATGGTGCATCTTTTGTCGAAATAATGAATGTAATCAATGTGGAGAAGAGGTAGGTAGAAATTCTTGCCTCACAGTCATTGGGAGGGTTGGGAGGGGGGTATATTGGGGTTCTTAGTGGTGAAAAATGAGTTCTGGTGAAGGGAAAGGTGTTTGATCATTGTATGACCGAGACAAACCTGAAAGCTTAGTAACTTTTCCCACATTGATTCAATAAATAAATATAAGAAGAAAAATTATGAAAGAAAAAGTAAAAAAAATAATAAAAGTCATAGTAGAGAGAAGTCTTAAATATGTAAGAAAAATGCAAGACCTTCACTCAACCCATGGCGCTTACTTGCCATATCAAAACATATACTGGAGAGAAATCTTATGTTTGTTAATGTGGGAAGGCCTTTGCATACGTCTCAAGCCTTGTAGACATCATAAAATGCACACTGGATGAGTGATCCCTAATAACTATTCCCACATTCAGAGGAGTGCCCCTAGAGAAGACAAGTTTTGTTTGGACCAGGAGTGTTAGGGGGCTGCAGGAGTGCAGCCAAGAAGGAAGTAATCCAGGTAGCAGGTTACAAGCTTCCAGTGACATCAGTACAATAAGGGAAAGGTTCTTGCTGATTATCACCTGGGCTTCGGCTTTAGCAGTGTCCCAGCATTTGGACTTCACGTGTATGTTAACTTGTAAATAATGGGTTTTGGTAATGAAAGTCAATAGGAAGCTGACTAAAGAAAAATTAAAAATCAATATGTAAAAACCTATTGAAGCAACAAAAAGCTTCAAAGATTCTTCGAGTCTTAAAAACCTGCAATCAAATATAACAATGTTCACATAAATTTATTACTACATCGATTGATATTGCAAGTTTGTTTTCTTATCAATTTTAATCCTAAAATTTTATTAGTAGTTGGGGATTTTTCTCTTTAGTAAATTAAATACATACATATGTCACCACCCCTCACTTTGGACTGCCAAGTTTCACCATTGTCTCAGTCTTTGCTCTGATTCTGGCTTGGCCCAGAGGCCCTGTTTTGAAGGGGTTTATGGCAGAGATCAACCATAATGTTGCCGAAAATTATTGTGAATCAAAAATCAGGCAATTCTTCATTCTTCCCACCTCGCTGTCTTATGCCTGAGGGAGCTGTGGTCAGGCCCTACACCATAGAATGGGGTGGGATGGACTCACTCCTGTCCCCTGTGTATGTCGGTCAGGACATGGTGATCTTCCCTATGTGGCCATGAGCTTCACCCCAGAGGAATGGACGGGGACCAGAATGCTAAGTATGTGCAAGGAACAGGTGAGCCTCAATTTGCTGGAGTATCTCCCCAGTTGTGGGCCTTATTTATTATGAGTCCAACTTATTTTTTTTTACTTTGTTTCATTTTGGGGTCCAGCTGGAAATGCACATGGTGACTTCAAGTTCTGCACTCAGGAATCACTACTAGTTTGATACTTGACATCCAATATGGAGCCCAGGCATGGCCAGGAGTATTTCCTCAGCCCAGAGCCATGAATATACCCTATACATTGCTGTGTATGTGACTCAAAACAAACGAAATAAATTTACTTCTCTTTCCACATTTAACTTGGGTGTTTTGCTTTTGCTCTTGGTATTGTTTCGGGGACACACTAGGAATTTTTATTTTCTTTCATTTGTAACTTTTAAATTCCATTCATTTATTTTTTGGTTGTTGGGCCACACTCAGTGGTGTTCAGGGATTACTCCTGGCTCTTCCCTCAGTATTTACTCGTGGCAGTGCTCAGTGACCATATGGGATGCTGAGATTCGAACTCTGGTGGTTTGCATGCAAGCCGTGCCCGCTATTCTGTCATTACAGCCCCTAAGATCATTTATTTCTTAGCGCCTCATCCCCTCATCTTCTCTTATTCTCAGTGGTTGGGGTGACTTGAAGTGATCTTCGGTGATCAGGTGTCGCCCAGCATCAAATCAGAGGTTCCTGCATGCAAAACATGTTTCTGAATCCTTTGCATTGTCGCCCTGCCTTCATTGGACTCTTTTAGGTTTTTTAAAATTTTTTGGGGGGCCAAACCAGCAGGACTCAGGGTTTGTTCCTGGTCTCTGCACTCAGGGATCATGCCTGGCTGGTGGTGGACAGTATGGGGTTGTCGGGGATCATACCTGGTCTGACCATTGGCAAGACCATTGCCCCACCTGCTGTAATACCTGCTACCCTCCGTCTTTCCCTTTGTTTTTAGCTTAATATAAATTTGGGGGGATTTCCATCATTGTCCTTGTTGGATGTTTGGGTTTACTACTGACTCTGCGCTCAGTGAGAGTGAACTCAGGACCCTCCAGTTGCTGGTGTCCTGGACACAGGGCCCAGCAGTCATTGTTCTTGTGGATAAAGGACACAGTAGAGTATCTTCTTGGAAAGCTGACTGTGAAGGCCAATTTTGTGGCAGGAGACAAGGCCTCCTGTGAGCACCCCAAACTTCCCAGTCTCTGTACTATAAGAGGGTTACCTGCTCCAGCTTGGGGAGCGCTTTCACACATTTTTACACTTGTTCCCTGATATCCAGGTGGTTCCTGGGGAGCGGTGGGGGCTCTCGGGGGCACAGCTTTGAGGGGTATGATGGGGGCTGTACCAGGGTTCAGGGTGCATGGGTGTGAGTGCATGACCTGGGGGGGGGCCCTGCAGCCACAATCGCCTCCAGGTCAGCTATAGGCAGAGGCGTGTGGGAGCAGGGTTGAGCAGGGGGACTGCAGGTCTTGGGGTGAGGGACCTACATCAAAGCACTGAAAGCCCTTGTTTTCCACATTGCAGACCGAGGTTCCATCCTGCTAGCAACAACCTGGATTGATTTTTGAGTGGAGAGCCAGGAATTACCACTTAGCATCAGCTGTGTGGCCTCAAAAAAAAATAAAATAGAAGATTTATTTTGATTGGGCTGGAGCGATTTATTTTGATTATTTTGATTGATTATTTTGATTGGGCACAGCAGGTAAGGCATTTGCCTTGCATGTGGCCTACCCGTGTTTGATTCCCAGCTTCCCATATGGTCCCCCGAGCAACTGGCAACTGCAAGATTAATTTCTGAGTGCAGAACCAGGAGGAGACCCTGAGCATCGCCAGGTGTGACCCAAAAAGAAAAAAAAAAGAGTATGTAGGAATATGTTAAGGAGCAAAGCACCTTTCTCATTTCATCTCTCCCTTAGCAGGCTTCCCTCGCTGTTGTTTTGTGTAACACTGGTAAAGTAAGATACTGGAAGGAATATATTTGACTTTTTGGTGAATAGGAGCTTTGCCTAGGGATCACTGCTGGTGTGCTTGAATTATTTAGAAAAGGCAGGGGACTGGAGCAATAGCACAAAGGGTAGGGCGTTTGCCTTGCACGCGGCTGACCCGGGTTCGATTCCCAGCATCCCATGTGGTCCCCTGAGCACTGCCACGAGCAATTCCTGAGTGCAGAACCAGGGGTAACCCCTATGCATCGCCGGCTGTGACCCAAAAAGCAAAACAAAACAAAACAAATACACAATACTTTTAAAGTTACCTTTATAATACATTATTTACTCAATAATTCAAAACTCTCCCAAATAAAATTTTCTCAAGGACCTAACATTATATTTTGTATGCGTCCAATTTTGTTTTCTTTAGTTTCATTCTTCAGCCACGCCATGATACTTCGGGGTGACTCTGGGTTCTGCACTCACTTATCAGTCTTGGTGTTTGCTTGGGGGATCATATGGGATCCGGGGATTGAATTGGACCAGATGCGTGCAAGGCAGCAAAAGTGAAGATTGTGTTGTTTGCGTACTTTCAGTAACTTGGCTGGTTATATCAGGGACACATGGGCTAGGACTCTCACCTTTTCATTGTCACTAATCTCTAAATTGATTCTCTGGGTTTCAGGGTATTCTAGGGTGAAGCCAGCTGTAATCCCCTGGATGGTAGGAGGAGCCCTGAGGCCGGGTAGGAGAGGCGTGTATGCAGCTGAGTGTCTGAGGACCCTCCCAGGCTCGGCTCCGGGCATCGTGGGTGTGCCCTGAGTGTGTGTGAAACATGCTGCTGACCCCAGGGGGCCTCGGGCTCCTGGATGCAGGCATCTGTGCTCTACTCACACAACCCTTCGCTCACCTGGGGTGATCCTGTGCTTTGCTTTCTTGGCTCATTCCAGTCTTATTCATTAGTCATGTGTTCATGAGATTCAGGATCCTTTGTACCCCTTTCCCTTATCAGCCTGGCTGCACAGCCTGTATTGTTGGGGTGCCCTTTTCAGGAGCAGCAGAACCACCTTGCACCCCGCCCTCTCTGTCACTAAGCTTGTCTTTGCCATCAGGTCATTTGCATGTTTTTTGATTATACGAAGACATTTTGTTTTGTATCGGTTTGGGGTCTGATGTTGCCAAGGGGTTTATTCCTGGCGGTGCTCAGGGGTTCCTTTGGGCAGTGCTTAGAATCCTGCCCCTGTCAGCCTTATGCAAGGCAGGTGCCCTACCTGCTATTCTCTGTCTGACCCACTATGAAATATTCTTTCGGTTTTATGTTAAAAAGTCATTGAGTGAGCCCATAAAAAAGCTAGTTTGTGCTGAAGTCATAGTATAGTGGGGAGGGTGCTTGTCTTGCACAGGGTTTGAGTTGCAGTTCCCATAGGATCCTCAAATATCTCTGGTTCTAGTAAAATAGAAAAGCCAAAAGGCTAGTGTGTGATTGCCAGGCTCCTCCCAGCAATAATCCCAAAGGATCGTCCCTTTGCTCTGGGCCTGTTTGGACTGTGAGAACCACAGGGATGTCATCTACCTGCTCGGCCTGTTCACCCAAGAGTCATTCGACTAATTCTTACCTGACTTGCTGTGATTTATTTAAGAACTCAAATCACAGCCTCAGGATTTGGCATAGCTGCAATCTGACTTGGGAATAGGGTCACTGAGTATGCGTGAGCTGGTAAGATTCACGCATTCAAAAATGAATATCATTATACCCAGCGGGATAGATCAGTGGAGCAAGCATTGATATTTTTCATATCAATAAAGTACTTTAATTTTTTCTTCTACTGAAAGCAAACACAAATGGTAATTGTTTCAAAGAATTCTTTTGTCAGTTCATGCTGTGTTTACCAAAAATGAATATGAAGCCCCCTCTCTCTCTCCTCTCTCTCTCTTCTCCCCTCCCCCCCCAACGCCGCCTGAATTTGATGGTCTTAGGCTGCTTTCCCCACCCTTGGCCAGCTGACGGCCATGGGTGGATGACGGAAGGAATGAGGGCCAGGCTGGTTGGTATCAATTGCAGTTTCTTCCAATCTCCTCTCAGTTCTCCTCTGATTCTCCTTCCATGAATCTCCTTCATTTCTCTTGGATTTTCCCTCTCAGATTCTTTCTTGATTTTTTTCCCTTGCCAACTCTTATAGCATTAATTATCCCCCAAATCATGAGGGAGTTGGGGTAGCAATTACACATAGGCGAGGTCATACAATCAATGGATGTATGGTCCCTCTCTCAGAGGAAACTTCTTCTAGGACAAACTCTTTCAGCAAGAAGACCCACCTTGGGGGTATGGAGCCGCCAGCAGGTCAATCTGTACCTGTGAGGCGAGTGCATCAGCAGCCTGATGGCACCTTGAGACTTCCAGATACCCCCAAATTGCTGCTGTGCCTTTGGCCAGACCCCATTGGCCAGACCCCAAAAACATGGGGCAAAGTTTACCAAGAAAGTAAACGGCCAAAAGTTAGGTATGTGGGAAACACACCCACAAACCACCTCCAGCTCACCTATATAATTGGAGGCATGGCCTCTCCGGTTCCTGATTCAACTGCTTAATGGCCATAATCCCAGAGACTCAGAAACAAATCTTGAAACCCAGCAGCTTTTGGCAGAAAAGCGTCCAGACCCGGCAGTAGGTTATTGTCGCCGGGCCACCCCAGGGGGGAAAGGGTGTTTTCCCTCCACCTGCTTCCCCCTGGTGGCTCCGTGGCCGTCATCCTCCAGAGGCCATTGGACAGTCAGGTCTGAGACGCAGTGAGGAATCTTGTTGGGCCTCACAGGATGGAGGTGGAGCCAGTCCTGGCCTTCCCATCCCAATGAGACCCCAAGTCATCACCCACGAACGGCCTCTCTGGCTCCTGATCAAGCTGCTCAACAGCCAAGATCCCAGAGACTCAGGAGCAAATCTCGAAACCCAGTGGCTTTTGGCAGAAATCCCTCCAGATTTAAGTGTTAAAATTGCAGAATTTCAAAATCACATGGCCCTACTGCAGCCACACGACATCATATGTTATTCATAACCAGCAATAGAACACAAATTGTCTACTGTTGCCTTTTCAGCAGATCTGAGTGTTGGTGTAAAATCTCAAATAATAATGGTGGGTCTGGTGTCAAAATATTAAGTGTGATCAAAGTAGAGAGTGAGTAATGTGGAAATCATCTGCCCCACAGGAAGGGGGAGGGTGTGGGATGGGGGATACTGGGGTTTTTGGTAGTGGAGAATGGGCACTGGTGAAGGTACGGGTATTTTCATTGTATGACCGAGACTTAGACCCGAAATCTTTGTAACTATTCTCACGGTGATTCAATAAATAAAATTATAAAATATGAAAAAAGTAAGGTGGAGTTCATGCACAATTCAGTCAGCTAATCAGTGGCTGAATAAATAGCAGTACTCCTACATAAAAAAAAATTAAAAAAAAAGAAGACCCACCTAAAGGTGAAATGCCATCTATGGGTGCGTTTTTCTTTCCCTTAGTTCAGGAACCATATAAACATTCATCTTAATTCTACTCCCTAATAAAATTAGTAGTCATTTAATATGGACACAGTAATAGATACATTAAGCTGGGGACATCTTACTATAGATCTCAGATTACAGTGCTCAGGCCAGATTAGTCTTTCTTAACCCTAGCATGGTACCAATCTAGTTGTTACTCTTTGGATCATGACAGAATTTGTCCATGACCATGCTCTTAACTCATATGGCATTTTGGTCTAGCCCATTTCGATGCCAGGGTACGTCACAGCTAGCCGTGAGTCCATCCAGTCCCTCATCATGATACTGCCTTTGGGGTGCTAGAGACTAAGGGCAACTGAGGCTTAGATTGAGAAAGCAGATGCCCAGGTGTGAAGTATTATTTGGTGTCAATTAACTCCCAAGTTACAATGTCAGAGTATTTACTATCTTCCTATGTCTATACAACAAGGGTGTTGCTCTAAAATAATTATGCCAAGGACATAAGGAGAAGAGAAAATCAGTTTTTCACTCAGATTTCTGAGGATTCAGACCTTACAATTTAACAGAGTCTGATTAGGAGAAATATGTGACAGACCAGTTGGGAAAGCAAAGCACAGAGAGTGAGGTTACAGAGAAACATAAAAGAATGGGAGTGCCTCAGGTGCACTGCGGTAAGCCTAAGCTTTCTCTGGCAAGGGAGTAAGGACATACCAATGTTAAACCTAAAGTGTTTAGAGCTATATTCCAAGAAATAGAGGAATGGGAGTGCCTCAGGAGCATTGTATGGGTGTAATCCAATAAAACTTAAACTCCCTGTCACAAGGGAGAATGGACATACCAGTGTTAAACCTAAAATGTTTAGAGCTATATTTTCAACAGAACAGTGTAGTAGTTGGTCTGGAGTGATAGCACAGTGGGTAGGGCGTTTGCCTTGCACGTGGCCCTTGAGGGTGCTCCAAGTTCGATTCCTCCACCCCTCTCGGAGAGCCTGGCAAGCTACCGAGAGTATCTCACTCACACGGAAAAGCCTGGCAAGCTCCCCGTGGCATATTACATATGCCAAAGACAGTAACAACAAGTATCACGATGGAAACACTATTGGGCCTGCTCGAGCAAATCGATGAACAATGGGAGGACAGTGTGGTAGTGGGAAGATAGGGGAAGTTAAAGATAGGGGAGGTTGTGCTGCGCCCAGCCTTCTACATCACCCCACAGCTGACTCTCGGGACCAGAGAGAAGATCGCCAGTACTAACAAGTCCTTTGAAGGCTTTCTGCGGACATCCCAGGGATTTGGGATTTTGGGCCCCCACCCCATCAAATCTCGAATGAACTCCAAAATTTGGAGTGTTTGTTCACACCAGGTTACAGGCTGTTCCGCCAGGCAAAGCAGCAGCCTCCCAAGAGAAGCACAGTCTGTTCGTTAGAAAAAAGCACATCCTGACTCACCTGTCCATTTCATAAGCACCCACAAAATTAAATTCACCAGACCCACATCCTGGTACCCTGTAAATTTATCTAAGCATAGTGAGGCAAGCATATTTACCGAAGCAAAGAAAAGCGAATACAGAAATAAATCAGCTATTGATGTTTACTACCTCACTTTGGGGGGACCCTAACCTATTTTTCCTATTTGCACTCTGTGACGATCTGGCACCCTAGTGGAATGGTTACAAGAAATTGAGTATGTTTTTGTAATAACTCCGCTAAAAAGTAAACTTGTAATCTAAATTAATTTCATATTCTTACGGTAACAAGCACCAAATCATCATAGCCAAACAACAGATCAATAGATCAACATGTCTGAAAAAGAGGCTTTCTCCTGTACTACTACTGTACAGTTATTCTTTCCCACTGGTTCAAATTTTGAAGAATTATATCTTAATAAATCATCAAGTACTAAAATATTAAAAGATTATTTAGCTGCACAGCAGTTAAGGGACTTTCTATTCATTTGTCTGATCCATGTAGAATCACTGCTATGTAGACTTTGAGCACTGTTTGAAGAGTTGCTGCGCATAGCTCTCAAGGAATAACTGGAGAGCACCGTTTGCGCTGAACACACACAAATACAGACACAGGAATTTTTGCATACACAAATGTCTTCCCAGTCATCACCAATTCCTGAGTCCCCTTCTGGGCTACCCCTGACCGCTTTCTAAGCCACGTGATTCACTTAGTTTCTGAATCTCTCCTATCATTGTGAAAATAAACAGTTGAAGCTACTCAAGACCTATACTTTCAGTGTGATATAAATAAACGTGGGGATTCAGAGAGGTCTGGGTGGCTGTTTGCAAAGAATGTGAATTTTATTTCCTTCGTCAAAACAAAGACTTCTGATTGACGTGCTATCTGTTCAGTCCGTCACTCTCCATCTATCCCAGACCTGGCAAATATCAGATGTCCCGATCACCTGATCCTATCCCAGAAACGGGGAAAAATGAACCTTTCTGACCAGGCAAGTACCTGGTCAGGAATATTTGAAGCCTGGCCCTTTAAGGCTCTGGGCGCTCTGCCTATGACGTCACAGAGTTGGGACCATCTTTCCCTGAGCGTCTTGGAAGTCTGCGGAAGTGCTGGCGGGCTGGCTTAGGTGCGGAGGGTGAGGAGCGGGTGAGGGGGTACCCAGGGGGCAGGGGGGTCCGGGAAGGTCGGTTTCCCGCTGGCCGCCCGAGTGGTCGCACTGAGCGCCTGAACTTCCACTTTCTCCGCCTTGTGGGCGGCGGGGTCGCTCCGTGGCGCTGGCCCGGGGTGGCGGCCCCTCACCTGGGTCGCACAAAGAGCTGCTGCCGAAAGGTTTTTCTTATTTATAAATTGATTTTTGGGGAAAAACAATCGTTTTTACTGAGTAGAAGTTACTTAGAAAGATGCGTAAGGGGGGAACGCGGCCGGCCGGGTTCGATCCTGGCACCTCACAGCCTCCGATCACGGCCTGGAGTGAGCCCAGAGCCGGGAGTAACCCCTGACCAAAGCCCCCCAGAGCTCCCCAAAAAGGTGGGTGGGTAGAGGAAGCACGTGTTCGAGGAGAAAAATGAATCTGAAGCGCTAAGTTCCGTTCTGAAAGCTCCAGAAACAAGGAAAATAACCGAACAAAGAAAAGTGGAAACAAAAGTTGTTTTAATTTTTTTTATGTGTTTTAGCCCCTTACCCGGTGGCGCTCAGGACTCCCTCCCTGGGGATCCGAGGACCGTTTGGGGTGTCGAGATGCGGGGCCAGCACCCTCCCTGCTGACCCGTTGCTCGGGCCCCTCACAAAGGAGAAAGAGTCAGAGCTAGAGGGAGCCTCAGTCGCCCCCAGATATGATGGGGCGGGTCAGGGCACCTCAGCGTTTTCTTAGTTTCGGGGCGACGAGCAGCACCTGGTCAGTCACAGGGGTGGGTGTATCATCCCAGCAGTGTCCCCAGGACATCCCATTACTGGCCCCCTTTCATTCCTTAGGCTGATTGTGGAGTAGTGCTAAAGCGTGGGATTCCCTCATCAAAAGGACCTGGGGGCCATTCTTTTTTCTCGTGGGGGGGTGTTGAGACCCACCTGGCTGTGCTCAGGGGTCACTCCTGGGGTTGCTCAGAGTACCCCATATCTGGGTCAGCAGCATGAAGGAAAAAACACCCTACCCTCTGTCCTGTCGTTCTTGGGGGGTGTCTGGATGGGGGGTGGGGCTGGGTACATTCTTCATATGCTTGGGGCTTAAAAGCATTTGGCAGAGTCTTTGATTTTCACTGGTCCTTGTGCATTCAGTGGGTTCTGGGAGTTCAGGTAGGTGGGGAGCTTCTCTTTCCTTTTTTTATTTATTTTGCATTTTGGGTCACACAAAGCGAGGCATTATGGTTACTCCTGGTTCTAAATTCAGCAAGCACTCCTAGTGGTGCTAGGAACCATAAGCGATGGCCAGAATTAAACCCACGTTGGCCACCTTCAAAAGAAATGCTGATTGGTCTATGCTGTCACTCAGGCCCCAAGGTGTGGAGCTTTAAGCCAACTCAGGTTGCAGTCTGGAGGGGTGCATCAGTGTGGTGCTACAGTGGGTCTTGCAACCAAATATGCAATCTTAGCAGGAAGTAGCTTGGGCACTTCCAGAGTGTGCCCTAACCCCTCTAATAATGCAATTTAGGATCACTATTGGCCACCACACCTTTATTCGTTTAAATTAAATAATTATTTAGTCTGTAGGAAATACAACTGCAAGACTCAGTTACTTCTCCTACCTTTGCACTCAGGGATCACTCCTAGCGGGGTTCAAGGCACCTTATGGGATGCCAGGATTCAAACTTGATGTGGCCGAGTGCAAGACAAGCACCTCACCTGCTATACTGTGTCTCCAAACTCTTTCCACAGAAATTTCTATTTTTTAGATTTTTAGGGTCACAGTCAGCGATGATCAGGGTTTACTCAGGCTTTACATTAAAGAATCACTCCTGGCAGTACTGGGAGACCATATGGGACTTTGGGAATTGAACCCAGGTTGGCCGCATGGAAGGCAAATTCCCTACCTGCTGTACCATCGTTCCGGCCCCAGAAATGTCTTCATTACTTATTTTATTGTACTTTTTTTGGCGACAGCAACACTCAATGCTCAAGGGTTACTCTTGGTTCTGAGTTCATGCATCATTTTTAGCAGTGCTGGAGTGGGTGAGCCTATGTCCTGTTGCATATTGACCCCGGCTTAGCTGCTTGAAAGAAAAGCACCCTACCAACTTACTAGCTTTGCTAACCCTGTGTGATTATATTTCCTCAGAAAAAAAGAATTTCTGCCTCACCTGTCCAGATTCCAAGCACCTCCACTGTCCATCTCTCCAAGACCAGGAGTGTGCCCTGCTGTTGAAGTGAGTACTTGCAGAAAGGGGTTTTCCAGGGACCAGCTGCAATAGGTTCTAAATGTCTCACTCTTAGGGGCTGGGACAGTAGTACAGCCAGGAGGGCGTTTGTCTTTCTTGTGGTTACCAGAGTTATCCCTGCCAGAACATCACAAAGTGATATTGTCTCCTGAGCATCACTAGGTATGACTCCAACCCTCCCACTTCAGAATTTGTCTTGACACATGAGAAATTTTTATGCATCTTTTTGGAGTTGGAGTGTTTTTCCTGTCTTTCCCTCTCCCCCTCACCCGCTCCATTTGCTACAAACTTGGAGATAGTCAGAGACTCTCCCCCTCTTGTGTCTGTGTGTCTGAGTTGCAGGGGGAGCCATGCCTTGTCCCCCAAAGGTAAATCAGGTGCTCAGCCCTCTGAGCTCCTCTCCTTGGGTGTATCTCACTACTTGGGGAAAAGATGAGGTGAGATTTGGGGCCACACCTGGTAGTACTTGAGGTCTGTGTCCTGCTCTGTGCTCAGGGGACTAGTGGACACTGGATACAAGGGAAGGCCCTCTGGGCTTCCAGGTGGCTGGCATCTGCTTCAGTCTGGTGTGCTCTCTCCTGTTTATACCTTCATGGAAAGTTCTTACCTGTGAAATTTCTAGAGCCCTTTCAACAGATGGCTGTTAGGTGAAAATGAAGGAGTTGGAGTTGGAGGCTCTTAGCGAAATTATGGACTTTAAAATCTCATTTGCGTTAAATTTAATTTTTCTTTTTTCTTTTTGGGACACAGCGGTAATGCTCAGGTTTTATTTCTAGCTTGGCACTCAGGAATCACTCCTAGCAGTTTTTGGGGGACTGTATGTGATGCCAGGGATCAAACATATGCCCTGCCAACTGTACTATCACTCTGGATCCAAGTATAATATTTCATCTTCTTTTTCTTTTATTAAATCACGTACCCATAGGAGTAAAATCATAGTCTGAAAACCTGGCCTGTAAGCTCTGAGCATTTCTGGATGTGGTCCCAAAACAAAAAAAAACCCAGAGGACTGCGCGTTCAGAAATATTACTAGATTTCACACCTCTTCTGTTGGCCGTTAACTCCTCATTGCCTTTATTTGGGCAGGAGGAGGATTGGCTATGCGGGATTTTGCCAAACCCAGCAGTGCTCCGGGATCATTCCTTGGCAATTCAAGTTCTGAAGTTAAGTCTTTTGCGTTCATGCAAGTGCCCTGCCACTCACTCTCAGCTCTTCCAGACCGCTGCAAACCTTTGAAATTGTACCCTGTACATCTGGCTCAGGTTTGCACCAGGAGGCCCCAGGTACCAGCAACCCTGCCCTGCCCTCTATCTACCAGCAGGGCCTCATCCCTGCCACTTGCAATATCTTTCTCACAAAGTTCACATTATTTATATAGAATTTGAATTCCTGCAGTCAGAGATGGGCCAGGAATGCAGGACCTGTCCTTCCAAGCAGTCTGCCATGGTAGTCTCCTGTAAAACGCAGGATTCCCCAAGCACCACTCAGGTAAGGTCAAAGTTCTGCCACCTGTAGCGCCCAAATCCAAACCTGCATTCTACAAAACTGGTTGGTGGAGGTTGACTTGTGAACAAATTAAGTATGCATATAGGTTTAGATATACACACATACACAAACACACACACACACACATATATATATATACATGTGTGTGTGTATATATATATATATATATATATATATATATATATATATACACACAAACACACACACATACATGAAATGAAATTCTGTCATGAATCAAAAAGGGGGATAACCAGGCTCTTATAGATAAGCATATATAGTCTTTGGGTCTTGACCATTGATGGGATTACACGGCACCGGGGACAGTTGGTGGGTGTAACGCCTACATACTGGAATATGGGAGATGTGGGTGGAGGAGGCCCAGTCCCAATAGGAGCAGCTTGGAGATCTCAGCCCCAGGTCCAGCACACCTGGGTTCCTCTGCCGGTTCCTTCATGCATGAGGCTCGTCCGAAATTCTGGAGAGTGGTCTTAAACATGGCTGTGGCTCAAACCAGAGGTCTTGAGCTGCCAGGGCTCTGCTCGGGGTTGGGAGGGAAACTCAACACACCCTCCTCCAAAAAGCACCAGTGAGAAAGCCAGACACGGAGGCAGGAGACTGCGTGTTTTCTTTCAGGAGCAGGGTTTTATAGTCTCTGGGTCTTGGCCATTGATGGGATTACACAGCACCGGGGGCAGTTGGTGGGTGTAACGCCTATATACCGGAAGATAGGGGATCAGGGTGGAGGAGGACCATCTCTTTTCTCAGTCTCCTTCATTCCCCCTGTCTCCCTGAAGCTGCTCTTTTTCTTCTCTCACCACTACTCCAATCCACGCCTCCTCAAGGGAAGCGCAATGAAAAATGATTTTCTAGACTTCCCCATCACCTGCAGCCCATGAAGAAAAAGCAGCCCTAACGGTGTGTTACTACTCTCCTTCGACCAGCAACTTAATTGACATATTTAGTCCTAATGATTACCATTCTGTATGAACATAGTAATAGACACTTTTAAACTTGTTGGTGAATCTCCTGGGGACTTCTCACCACAGATTCAGACTCAGGCCGGTTCAATCACTCCCAATCCCAGCAGCGTCCAAGTCTAGTTATTACTTTTTGATTCGTGACAAAATTTGTCCATGATCAGGCTCTTATATATAAGCATTATGGTACTTTGACCAGGCCCATTTCGATGCCAGCGAAGCTAGCTCACCACTTGCCCTGGGTCCATCTAGTCCCTCATCGGACCCTTCTTTATGAGATTGAGGAAGTAAGGGCAGCTGAGGCTTCAGTCAAGAGAGCAGATGTCCAGGAGGTAATATTATCTGGAGACCATCAACTCTCAAGCTCAGGCTTTTCTTTGTAACTGTCTTCCTGTATCCATACAAAAAGCAATTGCTCTGAAATAGCTACCCATGCAAAAGACATTAAGGAGAAGAGAAAGACAATATTTACAAGTCAAAGTCTGATCAGTTGACAAGGTAAAGGTAAAGGTAAAGGCCCTCCCGTTGATCATCGATTTGCTCGAGCGGGCCCAGTAACGTCTCCATTGGAGATTTTGTTGTTACTGTGTTTGGCATATCGAATACTCTCGGTAGCTTGCCAGGCTCTCCGAGAGGGGCGGAGGAATCGAACTCAGGTCGGCCTTGTTGGCCGCTTGTAAGGCGAACGTGACAAAGGTAATTGAAAGGTTATGGGCAATCAAGAAACATAAAATCTCACCTGCCAGGGAGCAAGGGCAGACCACTATTATACTACAATACCTGGTGATCCTCAATGGTTTCTCTTGGCTCTGCACTCAGGTATTATTTCTGATGGTGTTCCTGGAAACTACAGGATTCTGATGATTGAACCTAGGTTGGCCATGTACAAACAACACCCTACCCAGATCTACAGTTGCTCTGGTCTCAGTTGGAGAGTTTAGATACATGTAACTGTGCACAGAATGTTATATGAAAGGATAGAAGGGGCGCCTTGATGAAATCTTTTATAAGTGGGAATATGGGTCAGGTCCCAAGCTCTCCACATCCCATGAGACCATTCCGTTTACCTGTGATTTCTCACAAGGATGGTCACATTCCTGGATCCCACCCATGTTATTTTACTAATAATAGAGGTAAAAAAGGAAACATTTACGATTGGATAAAGGAAAATTCCATCCATCTATTAGTCAGATCGTGCTCAGGGGACCCTTTGGAATTCTGGACATTGTACCTAGATTGACTGCAAGCAGCGCACTGTACTAGCGTGATACTCTCAGTTTGAAATCATGTTTCTGAAA
Source organism: Sorex fumeus (assembly GCF_029834395.1). Lineage (NCBI taxonomy): Eukaryota > Metazoa > Chordata > Mammalia > Eulipotyphla > Soricidae > Sorex > Sorex fumeus. The sequence continues at coordinate 22,796,575 of NW_026606076.1, read as the reverse complement.
CTGCCTCCTGGGTTTTTTTTGAAGCTGAGAGTCCACTGCTTGCGTGTTGTCAAGGGGTAGAGCATTGGCCAGACCTTGCTCTCTGATGTTCTTAACAGCCTTTGTTCCTCTTCCATGTGTCCAGCTCTCTGGGTTTCTGCTAAGCCAGTTCCTCTCTGAATACCCAGGGTTGGCTTCGGAGTCACTACTTTCATCCCCATCTGGATTTATTATTTCCCCAAGAAACTCATTGTCCCGTACCCTACCAGCTACCTACCTACAGAGCTTAATTTCTTTTCACATGAAAACTCTCATGGCATAGACTAATGAGTGCAATCCTCTGTTCTTCTACATGGCAGTAGCCAGCCCTGGTGGAATGTCTCTTCCTGCACACTGTGATAAAGGCTCAAGTGAGCAATTTGGCCCTCATCCCCACAGGGATGCCGAGACAGGTGGGAGGTGTTCTTAGGGTGATCAAAAGATCACTCTTCCCATGTCCTCAGCACCATCACTTTCCCATAGAAGCCCATATTGGACAGAATTCCCAGAAATGTAAGCACTGAGGACAAACTTTTGAGTCCAGCATGACCCCGGTGGGACTATGTGAACATCCACACAGGAGAGAAACTGTTTAAGGAATGTGGGAAGGCCTTTGATGGATCCTCATACCTTATACATAGGAGATTTCATACTGGAGAGTCCGTATGCATGTAAGGAATGTGCTGTGGCCTTTCTCTGTCTCATACATCTTAGTATGCACGGAAAAAGTCACACTGGAAAGAAACCATATGCATATACAGAGTGAAAGTCTTTGCTTATTCCACAAGCCTTAGTACACAGAAAAACTCACACTGGAACACTGGAGAGATAACTTATATTTGGGAGCAATGTAGGAAGGCCTTTGCTTCTTCCTGAAGTCTTAGTTTTCATAAATTCTGTTTTGTAGAAAACCCTTATATATGTGAGGTTGGTGGAAAGGCCTTTCATCTCATGTCTTTCTGAGCATAGGAATGTTCATACAGGTGAATGAAACACTGTTCGTGTCACTACTGTGGGAGGGTCTTCACTTACTATTCAAACGTTTTTGTCCATAAGAGAACGCACATTGCCGTGAATCCATGTATATATGTAAGGAGTGTGGCAAGGCCTTTGCTTATTTCACAATCCTTTTGTGACACTGAAATTTTCATATAGGAGACAAACCTTATGTTTGTTATGACTTTTGCAAAGCCTTCACTTTCCCCTAACTCCTTATTAAACATAGGAAAATTCATTCTCGAAGAAGACATATGTAGGGGTGTGGGAAGATTTTTACTCAATCCTCAAGCTTTTCTGTGTGAGAAAAATTTATCCTGGATTGAGGCCTTATATATGAAATTACTGCAGGAAGATTTTGATGCAATTGGCATAGCTTTCTGAACAGGAAAATTCACAGTGGAGAGAAATCTCATAAGTGTAAGGAATGTGGAAAGGTGTTCAGTTTGTCTCCAGCCCTTACTGCGCATGTGAAAAGTCATTTTGCAGTGAAAAATTATATCTGTCAGGAGTGTGGGAAGGACTTTCCTGGATCCTTGGGCCTTATGCATAGGAGAATTCACACTGGAGAGAAGCTATATATAAATATACATATTTATATATGTAAGAATATATATATATATTTATGTAAGAACGTGGAAAGTGAATTATTCTCACCTGCAACTTTAAAGACAATCCTGGAGGAAATCCTGTAGGTAAGGAATATAGGAAAGCTTTCATGTTCCCTCAAGCTTTAGTAAATATAAAAGTTATGTTGGATCAATCACTTCCATGGTAACAATGGCCGGCGTCAGAACAGGGTCCTTGGGTAAAACAATTTTAGTTTCAACAAGTAGGTGGGGGATAGATACAAAAGTACAGTAAGGAAGGAAATAATCCTGTTATATGTGAAAGCTTCCTGTGATACTAGTACCGTAAGTGAAAGGTACTTGCTGATTATCCCCTGCACCATGGTTATGACAATGTCCTGGCATGTGGACTTCCCAGTATCTTAACTGTTAAATAATGGTTCTTAGTGATAAGGCAAGGTGGAAGGAATTAAATAAGAAGTAAATAGGTACAAACATTGCATTTTGCTGGGTACTGTCACGACTCACCATGGTTTCATTCTTTGCTGTGACTCTGACTTGGCTCAGAGGCCCTGCTTTGCATAGATCATGGCATAGACCAACCAGGATTCTGTGGTTAGCCTTTTTTGACGTTGTATAGAGGGCAAACCTCTATTCTTCAGGCCCTTCTGTGTTATGTTCTGGGAGTCACATCCCACAGTGCTGTCCATAATTTGTGTCCAGGTAGAGCCACATGCAAGGAAGCACTTCATTCGCTGTAGCATATCTGCACTCATTGTATTCAGTTTTCCCTTTGATTTACACAAACATTGAGGGTAAACGTTTTGAGACTTACACTTTGGAAGCAGTAAAATCCTAACAATCTCTTATACACCAAAATGGGACCATATAGAATCCAGATGATTGAACCTGAGTCAGCTGCTTACAAGGCAAACACCCTATCCACTGTGCTTTCGCTCCAGCCAACGAGTCTTACACATTTACCTGCATTTTCCTAGCTGTTCTCTGCGCAGCTGGTGTCTGGCCCTTTAAGGCTGCTTGCAGAAGCGGAAGTGACGTCACAGCAGGGCATTTCCATGTTTGCATGCAAGATGCTGGATCAGGCCTCCATTTGTTAAGCAGGTGAAGGGAGAAGAGGCTGTCTGTCCCGTCGTGGAAGGGGTCTGTGAAGGCCGTTTTCGTGGCAGGACACTAGCGGCCTCCGGTGAGCACCCCGCACTGCGCCTCCCAGTTTCTGCACTGAGGGGCGGAGCCAAGCCAGCTCTAAGGACACTTTTAAGCTTTTTCAACTGATATCCAGGCGGTTCCTGTGGCCCGGCCCGGCGGGGTTTTGTGGGGGACTCGGAGCTTTGGTGAGTGCAGTGGGAGTTTTGCTGGGGCGCAGGGGTTGCGGGTGTGAGTGCGTGGTTCTGGGGATCCCCTGCAGTTCCGCCGTGGGACGGCGGCAGGTGGGCGCGGGGCCGAGTGGGTGGGGGGGGCACTGTGCCGTTCCTACCCTCCCAGCTCGGGACTGCGCTGGGCCCTGTTTTGGGAGCTTTGGCCCCAACCTCACTGCTGTAGAAGCTGCAGGTTCACTTAGAGGACCTGAGAGATAGCACAGCGGTTAGGGCGTTTGCTTTGCATCTGGCCCACCCAAGATCGATCTCCAAGCTCGACCAGGACGGGTGCCTGAGCGCAGTTAGACATTTCTCGTCCATATCGCCGGTGGTGCCTCCAAAACTATAAAAGGACTGTTCAGTGACACTGTAGCCCTCAGTCACTACTCATTAGTAGCCTTGATTTCCAGACCAGCCATGGGTGGGGTTCTAGGGGTGGTTGCGGTTTGCAACTGATAATTTACTTTAGGGCTATTTTTGGTTGTATTTTGGGCACAAATATGTAATCTCCCGGCTTCTTTAAGGAGCAGCACTCTGGAATTCTTTTTTTTTTTTTTTAAGTTCTTTAGGTGTCATGTGAGATGCCGAATATCAATCAGGGTCAGCATGGGAATGCCCCTCCCAGCTTAATATCTCTGAATCCACATTGTTGTTTTTTCTAACGTAGAATTTCTGTATCCTAAAATCAATTTGAAAATTGCACCCCGACTCTTCATCTCTCCCTGATTAGGCAAAACCCGGCTATTACACAGAGAGTTGTGTTCAAATAATGTCTGGACATGCGCTGCATGCCTTTGGTGGCTGTGATTGGTCTCCCCACCCTGGCCGGTGAAGGGTAACAGAGGATCAAAGAAGGAAACAGGGGCCAGGCTCTTGGTGATCTGCTGGATATTAACCCAAAGTGTCTTAGGCTTCATCTGTGAATTGCCCCTTTTGCTTCTCCCAGAAAAGCTTATCATGTCCTTGCTAACATCCCTAATTTAGTTAAAGTTTATCTTTAACATTTCCTTTGTATTTTTCTTCGCGTTGTCTCAATTTCCCAGGCCAGTCTTGATTACTTATATACCATAACTTTCTGATTATTCTCAACTTTGTATTTGTACTGCTTTGTAGTTGAAGTGGCTGTGTATTTGTACCTGCTTCCCTGTTTCCCCTATAGCATTTTTATGTTTTCACTCTACAGCACTGTTCTTTGGTTAAACACAGAAAGACCATCAATGCTTATACTCCTGGTATTTCGGAGTAGATGGACTCAAGTATATCTACTCCTGGGCATAATTGCTTGGTCATAATTACTTGACTCGGGCTTCAGTTAAAGTAGTTCCTAACACCCCAAAAGGGAGGTTCTGCCGTGGAACTTGTATGGACCAGGGGCAAGTGGGAAAACTACCCCAGCTTCGAAATGGAACATTCTAGAAAGCACGTGTGCATGGTCTTGATGCAAACAGTTACAGCATTAGAGACAGGATCCCCATGGGGAAGGAGAAGGTGAACTGGCCTGAAGACTTAGTCTGGGATTTACAGTAAAAGCCTTGCTTGGTCTCAGAGCCCAGAGAAGTAAGTGTTAAAAGCCTTATTTGCTCTGGGGGCTGGAGAGATAGCACAGCGGGTAGGGTGTTTGGCTTGCACATGGCCAACCTGGGTTCGATTCCCAGCATCCCATATGGTCCCTTCTGCAATGCCAGGAGTAACTCCTGAGCTCAGAGCCAGGAGTATTCCCTTGTATCACCGGGTGTGACCCTAAAAAGCAAAAAGGAAAAAAGCCTTATTTGCTGTCAAAGCCCAGAGAACTAAGTGTTGGGATATTTGTCTCTTACTGTGTTTATCCAAACAACTACAAGTGTTGATAACTTATACAACTAGAGGAAAAGATAAAAGCAACGAAGATATCCCTGGGAGACAGAGTGTCTCCTTGGGTAAATCTCCCCATGAGAATTTACTCTGCCAAATGTTTATCTGCGTAAATGATCAGTCACCCCTCTTTCCTGTCCCTTTTCGATGCCTGGGTAGCTCACAGCTCTCCTGGGTCCATTCAGTCTCTTGCTTTTGGGGTGCTAAGAACAAAGGGCAGATGATGCTTAAGTCTCATAAACAAGACAATGCCCAGGAGTATATAGTATCTGCAGTTAATTAACTCTGAAGTTAAAAAAGCATAATATTGACTTCCTTTGTCTAGACAAAGCTGAGGGCTGGGGGCATGGCCATCCCAATCATCCCAGCACAATCTTCCCAACTTGGGACTGCACTGGCCCTTGTTCAGGAGAAAAAAAGGATATTTTTATAAAGTAAACTGTAGAGGATATAAAGGAAAGAGAAAGTCAACATTTTATTTACAAATACAAAATCCAGAGATCTCTGGAGAATCTGACTTTACAATTCACAGGTTGTATCTAGGGAAAATGGGTGAATAATGTATAGGGGAAGCAGAGCACAGGGAATTAAAGACGAATACTAAGGAAATGGGTGTGATTGGGATGGGTGTTACTCAGAAAGCCTCAGCTCCTTGTAGCACAGGAGAAATGATGAACCAATGTTAAACCTAAATTGTTTAGAACTAGAGTCCAACCAGGGTAAAGGATTTTGTTTTTTTTAAGCAAGAAAGTTTCGGTTTTCCAGGAGTAAGGACATTTGCTCAGGAATCCCACTGGGTGTGCTAGGAGCACGTTTACTTAGTCCCGGAGCCATAGTACAGTGGGTAAGGACTTAACCATACAAGCAATCGACCCAGGTTCTATCCCCTGCATACCATATGGTCTGTACCAGAGTGATTCCTGCGTGTAGAGCTAGGAGTAAGCCCTGAATATGCCAGTTGTGGACTCGAAACAAAAATCACACAAAGTCACACTTATATATACACATATATATGCACAATGGTGAAAGAACAACAGGGATTCAGGAGAAACTGTAAGTTTCTGTAGCACGGATAGATCAAAAATAGGGGATTATTTTTTCTTTTTTGGGTCACACTTGGCGATGCACAGGGATTCCTCCTGGCTTTGCACTCAGGAGTTACTCCTGGAAATGCTCAGGGGACCATATGGAATGCTGGGAATCGAACCCGGTTTGGCTGCGTGCAAGGCAAACACCCTACCCACTGTGCTATCTCTCCAGCCCCAAGAATAGGGGATTTTTAAGGACCAGAAATTTGACTCTTTTAATGTTTCACTCTCAAATTTGTCTTTGTACATCATTTTCCCCCCTTCAGTAGAATTTGCCTTTTTTCTTGTTATATTTTTCACCACAGTCTACAGTGCTCAGTGTTTACTCTTGTCTCTGAGCGCAAAGATCATTTGAGAAGAGTCAGGGTAACTTTCTGTGTTTAGATATCATTGGTCCGATGTTAGGTGAAAATGCAGGATCAGGCGACTTCTCCTTACCCCCAGGCCCCCAGTGTGTGACCGACCAGTCCAGCATTTGCCTCTCCACTCCTCTATTCGAGTCCATCCCCCGTGCAGCACAGATTCACCTGGGTGGCAAAAAGGTTCTCCGTGCCTAGACTCTGGCTCTTTACAGTACCTAATGGAAGCGGAAGTGATGTCATAAGTGATGTCATAAATGTCATGTTTCTTTTTCCATCCCTCACTCAGACACTGGGGCTGTTGCTCACTTGGCAAAGGACAAGTAAATTTGCTCCCCATCCTGGAAGGGGGACTCTGAAGAAGGATTTAGTTGCAGGATTCGAACAACCTCCTGTGAGCACCCTGCACCTTCCCGTTTCCACACTCTGAGCCGAGGGGCCGAGCCAAATTGGGGGGCACTTTTGCGCTGGTTTTTCACTTGTTCGCCAACATACAGGTGGATCGTGAGGTGTGATCGAGGCTTTAGGGCGACACAGAGCTTTGGGGGTGCAGTGGGGGCTGTCTCAGGGTTCAGGTGTGACAGTTGTGAGTTCGTGATTCTGGCATGCCTCTTTTGCCATGATCGTCTCCAGCTCCAGGATGGGGCAACAGTGGGTGAATGCGGGAATCATCCGAGGGCTTGGCTAATCCAATCGTCCCAGCAGTGCCATGTTAGAACCATCGGCCCTAAGCTCACTTCTGTAGAATCCCGAGATTTGAGGGGCAGAGCTTCAGCCCCTCCACCTAATGGCAGGAGACCTGTTGCTGGTTATCTTCATTTTCTCCCGTGATAGACGCGATCATGCGGGGTATGTGGGGGGGAAGGGGGCCTGCAGGTGGCAGAGGTTTGCCAATGAAAATGTATTTTGGGGGATATTTTTGGTTCTTTATATTTTAGGGGGAGAGAGAGCACATACGCGGAGATGCTCATGAGTTACTCGAGTCTCTAAGCTCAGGTATTATCCCTGGCACTGCTGGGGGCCATATCGGATACAGAGGATTAGTTGGTTCATCTAGTCAAGCACCCAGTTCACATTATTGCCTTCTATCCACAATACCAGTGTATGTTTTTCTGGTTCATGAATTTCAGGTCCCTCACATCAAGCTGCAAAGAAGCCCTGACTCTTCATCTCTCCCTGAGCAGACGACACCTGCCATTGTGGTAAATACTGAGGTCCCCAGAACAGAGTGCCCAGGTTCATGTCCTTGTCTACCCTGCAAGAGAGCGTCGAAGATTTGTTCACTCTAAGTCACATGGTGTAGACACATTCCAGGCTACGGTTCCCAAGGGACAGCACTGCTGCCAGCTGCAGGGGGGCGCTAGTATTCAGGAGCTTCTGGGCTGAGAGTCGGCCCCTGAAAGGGCCTACAGGGACTTTCCTGTGGGAGCCAGAGAGGAATCTGGGGATCAGAGAAGGCTGTCTTTTCTTCCCCTTTAGCCTGGGCCCAGGCTCCTCTCCTGAAGTACAGCACAGATGCCAACAAAATTTGCATCCCCAGCGGAGACAGGAATCTTCTGCCATTGTCTCCCAGAGTTGGAATTGTGACGCTGTGCCCGAGGGTGTGGCTGGTCTGAGCTCAGGAGTGGGAGGAGGTGCTCCTGTCTGGTGCTGAATGTTCCTACTTCTCCAGGTCTTTGCAGGGAGCCTCGTGCTGATCCTCAGAACAACAGTGACAGGAGAAGATGGTGACGCGGCTTCTCCTAAACCATCCCCAGGTAGGAGTAGAGGAATAGAATGACATGAGGTAGTACCAGGAGTGCCCAGGCTTCCTGGACCATCTGTTTGAGTTTCTTTTGGACGGATTCCAAGATGAGACTTCCGATCGGACCGTCCCATTCTGCTGTTTGAAGCTGCTTTTGTGTATGTTTGTTTTGTTTTATTTGGCCTTGGGGCCGACCCAGTGGTGCATGAGGAGTACTCAAAGCTCAGTGCTCAATGCTCATTCCTGAAAGGTCTAGGTGACGAATGGGATGCTGGAGGTCCAAAGGTTTCATCTTGGGTTTTCTGTTTTCTTTGGGGTGGCAGAGCAAGGATTCTTGCAATCATTTCTTGTGCTGCACTCTGGCATTGCCCCTGGCAGTGCTTGTGGACCATATGGGATGTTGGGGATCGCCAGTCCTACATGCTGTCCCTGGAATAGCTGTCCTGTTACGCCAACCTGCTGCTTCGGCTTCTTTTGCATCGTTTTTGTCATCAGCTGTCCTCTTGACTCTGTGCTCTGGATTCACAACTGACTGGCCTCAGAGCACCCTGGGGTGTGTTGGCCCCGTTTGCGCCCTGGCAACTACAATGACTTGGGCCTCCAGATTTGCTTTTCTCCTGTTTTGTCCTTCCTACTTTGGAGAGACTACCTGCTCGGCCATATAGTCTTCCGTTCACATAATCTTGTGTGTGGATTTCTGGGCATGTGCTGATCCCAAGGAGAAAGCCAAGGATCTCTGCGGCCAGTAGAGATGTTGGGGTCAAGAAACTTCTAACTTCTTTGAGCGGGATGTGGGGTGGTCCAGTGCAGTGAGTTCCTACAGGCAGACATGCCATGCACTGTTCTGAGTAGTTGTCTATATGGACTCCCGAGTTCTCAATCCTAGTGGTCATGTGCTGTGGGGGTGCAGCGGTGAGCGTGCAGTAGTTTTTGCTATACCCAGGGATAGCCTTTTGGATCGTACAGTCTGTGTTCAGGTGATCCTCTCTACAGTGCTCACTGGAACAGTGGTGCTCGAATTGGCCGGGGGGGTTACCAGGAAAGGCAGAAATATCCAAGAACCTTCTGTATCACGTCCTCCCACTTTAGCAGATCCAGTTGCCTTATGTGATTTTTGTGGCCCATCAGTCATGCGTGAGCATGGAGGCTGGTTTATTCGGAGTGGAGGGGCCCCGCAACAATATAGGACCCTGGGACCTGGCCTCAGAGTAGTGTGAATGAGGCTAAGATAGACTCTGACTCCCACCCTCTTCGTGTGCTGACTCAGGACACAGTGACCTTCCACGACGTGGCTGTGAACTTCACCCCAGAGGAATGGTTATGCCTGGAGGCCTCTCAGCGGAAGCTCTACAGGGACGTGATGCTGGAGACCTACCAGAATCTGCAGGCTGTCGGTGAGAGCAGTGTGGAGCCAACCATGTCTGAACAGACCTGCGTTGGTTCCCTGGGGTTGGGCGGAAGCTGTGTGTCCAACAGTAGCTCTGTGACGGGCGTGCAGTAGCTCTTCCCTCCCTCATGTTTTTTAGGGTTCACCTGTGGATACTCAGGGCTTACTCTCAGCTTTGTCTTCAGGAATTACTCTTGTGGGGTAGCTGGACCCTATGGGGTGATTCAGATCAACCGTTTTCGACTGTGTCCATGGGAAGATCCCTATCTGCCCAGTTATCACTCAGGCCCTTTAAATAGTTCCATCCATTGGTGCAACAATTTACTTTGTGTACTACACGAAATTTTGTGTGTTTAATTGGTTTTGCTGTTGCCTTTGTTTGGGGGGCACAGTCCACAGTTCTCCTGGCTCTTTGCTAAAGGATGACGCCTACAAGTGTTCAGGGGACATATGGAACCGTATATTTAAACCTCTTGGCAAGTTAAACTGTCGCTGCCTCACCCCCAGTACTTTTGCATCAGTCACTCAAGTCAGACGGTTTTTGCATTTTCTTTTTTCCTTAGGGATTAGGAATTATTTCTGCCTGTGTATTCAGGGTCCACACCTGGCCTTGCTCCAAGACCATATGGGCTGCCTGGGATCAAACCCACATGTGTGTGCAGCACTTCTGTCTTATCTGCTGTACTATCTCTTTCCCACCACAGGGGATTTGGTATTTCGTCTCTCAACTCATTGGACGCTGCCCTATTTCAGTGCTTTGATTTACTTCTAATGGTTCTTGTGAGACTTCAGCAGGACTTAGGGTTTGCTTCTGGACTCTGCACTCAGGGATCGCTCCTGGCTGGCATGAGGGACCCTAGGAGATATCGGGTATCACGACTGGATTGTCCGTGAGAAACTCCTGCTGTGCTCTCTTTCTGGATACATTTTTAGCTTAAAAAATAAGGGTATCTTGTGACCCTTGGCCATTTCCAGATTTATTATGCACTTAGTTTTACTGAAATCCGTGAAAAGTTCTTGAGGGGCTCAGGAAACTCCATGTGCTGCTGAACCTAGAGAGATAGTACAGGGATGAAAGTGATTTTCTTGCAAGCGGTGCACGTGGGTTAAATTCCCGGCAACCCATGTCATACCCGAGCACCAGCAGCAGTGATTTCTGAATACAGAGTCAGGAGTCTCCCCTGATCATTGCCAGGTGAGACCCAAAACAAGACAAAAAACAAAAACATACTGTGCTAATCAACCCCCTGTCGGCCATACACAAGGCCAGGTCTAGAGTATCTGTGATATTTTCTTGGGTCTTACCTTCGAATAACTAGAAATATGTGGAATTTTGGAAATGGACATTCTGTTCATGATTTTTATCAAGAAAACATGGGCATTTACCTGTCACCTTTTCCCTGTGACTTATCCATGCCTCTGTCTCTGTTGGGGCAGGGCACACTGGAATGAAGCCTGCAGTGATCTCCTGGCTTGAAGGAGGAGTTTTGAGGTCGGGTAGGAGAGGCGTGTGTGCGGGTGAGTGTCTGAGGACCCTTCCTGGATCAGGCCCTGTGCAGTGTATGGGTGCCCTGAGCATGTGTGAAACATGCTGCTGAGGCCGGGGCCTTGGTGTCCTGTATCCTTGGGTCTGAGCCGCACTCAAGGTGCTCTTCATTTCCTTGGACTGTCAATCACAGAATAATCCTGTAATTTGCTTCCATGGCTTTCGAATAAATAAGACCATAACATTGATAGTTTGGATCTAAACGATAGTACAGCAGGGAGCGCCTTGCAGTGCCTGAATGTGACCTGTACAATAATCTGTTCAATAACCTGGTTCCCCGAACATCACCAGGTCTGCTCAAAAACAAAAACATAACCTAGTGTAGAATTGCCAAGATCCTCACAGTTTTCCACTATCCGAATCTTTTGTTTAGTGTGGGACTCTTTGGACTTTGAGAACCACAGAGATGTACTCTTAACTACATGGCATCATTTTGCTACATATTGTGACATGTGTGACATGTGTGAATTGCATGTTCTCTTCAGTTTCAGAACTGAAACCGCGACTTCAGAATTTGGTATTACAGCACTTTGATTTGGGAATGGGGTCAGCAAGTACGAGTGAGTTGGTAAGATTCACGAATACAGAAGAAATATTATTATGCCAGCAGGAGTGGACCAAGTATGTGATTGTAAAGGTGGAGGGCTGGGATTGTCAGGGAGAAATTCCAACACCTGATGCTTGGAGTAGAGGACTCATAGCTTTGCTAGGTGCTGACATCAACCGTGTATAAAAATACTGTGAGTTTTTGATTGGCTTGACAGTGGTAGTTGTTTAGAAAGCTAATTTGTGCACCCTGGAGATGGTGCAGTGAGAAATATACTTGTTTTGCATAGGGATGGATGGTCCTTACCCAGCACGCCTTATAGACAGCATAGACACACAGAACTGATCCGAGACACTGCATGGTGTGCTCCTTCACCCACCCAACCTCCAATGAATAGAAACTACAAAACAGAAAGAAAAAAAAACTTTATTGATCCTGAAAGGCATCACTTGTGGTGAGAGCATTGCAATGGCCACGTGATCTGTCTCAGCTGCGTTACGATGCAGCGTAGTCTTCACCCCTGCATCACAGGTTCCACACAGAACTTTAACCAAATCCACATGTGGATCTATTTCATTTTCTCTTGAAATGGATGTGTCCGTTTTCTATAGAAGGAATTATTTCTAGTTGTATTCCTTCATTAAATTAAAAGGGGGGGAAGTCCCAGAATTTACTCTCTATCCATCAATGTTGTGCGTCCAACTTACGGTAACATGAAGTTTTTCAATAGTAAGACAATTCATATGTCAGTAATTGCATTTTTGTGGTGCATATGTGTGGAACTACATCTGAAGGACTCAGTTTTTTGACAGGAAGACTCAGTGAATAAGTCAATAATTAGAATCCTCTGTTGTTCTGCAGGAAAGCTGCCACCCCGAGTGGAATGTCTCTGATTCTGCACTGTATGATAATGTCTCGACTGATCAATCCTGCCCTCAGCCCCATGAGGACGACGAGACAGGCGGGATTTCTTCTGAGGGTGATCAGAACGGTGAGAGCTACCTCACTCTGAAGAAGCCCTCTCCTGGAAAAAGTTCCTTGGAGTGTGTTATTCTCAGTTCACAGACACAAAATTCCCCAATGGGGTACCTGCTAGGGAGAGAAGCACTGTTTATAGTTAGTCCCTCACAGCAACATACCCTCAACCACAGTCACCGTGAGCAGAACCCATATAGGTGTAAGGAATGTGGAGGAGCCTCCCCATGTTCTCAGCACTGTGGTGTTCCCTTAGAAAACCATAGTGGACAGAATCCCCAGAAATGTCAGCCCCAAGAACAAAGTGTGAGTCAAGGGTTACTCCATCATGAACATATGAATATAAATTCAGGAGCGAAACCTTTTGCATGTGAAACATGTGGGAAGGCCTTTGATCAATCATCACATCTTATGCATAGGAGAATTCATACAGGAGAGAAACCTCATGAATGTCAGACATGTGGGAAGGCCTTCATTCAGACCTCTAGTTCTAATGGACCTATGAAAACTCATAGTGCAGAGAAGCCTTATATATGTCAGGAGTATGCTAATGCCTTTACTCGATCCTCAGGCCTCAGTGTACATAGAAGTATTCACACTGGAGAGAAACCGTATATATGTAAGGAATGTGGAAAGGCCTTTGCTTTGGCCTCAAGACTTAGTGAACATTGGAAAATTCACACTGGAGAGAGACCCTATGACTGTAAGGAATGTGGAAAGGCCTTTATTTTGGCCTCAAAACTTAGTGTACATAGGAGAATTCACACTGGAGAGAAACCGTATATATGTAAGGAATGTGGGAAGTCCTTTGCTAAATCCTCAAAGCTTAGTGTACATAGGAGAATTCACACTGGAGAGAAACCGTATATATGTAAGGAATGTGGGAAGTCCTTTGCTGAATCCTCAAAACTTAGTGTACATAGTAGAATTCACACTGGAGAGAAACCGTATATATGTAAGGAATGTGGGAAGTCCTTTGCTAAATCCTCAAAGCTTAGTGTACATAGGAGAATTCACACTGGAGAGAAACCGTATATATGTAAGGAATGTGGGAAGTCCTTTGCTGAATCCTCAAAGCTTAGTGTACATAGGAGAATTCACACTGGAGAGAAACCGTATATATGTAAGGAATGTGGGAAGTCCTTTGCTGTATCCTCAAACCTTAGTGTACATAGGAGAATTCACACTGGAGAGAAACCGTATATATGTAAGGAATGTGGGAAGTCCTTTGCTGAAGCCTCAAGCCTTCGTGTACATAGGAGAATTCACACTGGAGAGAAACCGTATATATGTAAGGAATGTGGGAAGGCCTTTGCTAGAGCCTCAAAACTTACTGTACATAGGAGAATTCACACTGGAGAGAAACCATATATATGTAAGGAATGTGGAAAGGCCTTTGCTACAGCCTCAAGCCTTAATGTACATAGGAGAATTCACACTGGAGAGAAACCGTATATATGTAATGAATGTGGAAAGGCCTTTGTTTTGGCCTCAAGACTTAGTGAACATTGGAAAATTCACACTGGAGAGAGACCCTATGTTTGTAAGGAATGTGGAAAGGCCTTTATTTTGGCCTCAAGACTTAGTGTACATAGGAGAATTCACACTGGAGAGAAACCGTATATATGTAAGGAATGTGGGAAGGCCTTTGCTCAATCCTCAAGCCTTACTATACATAGGAGAATTCACACTGGAGAGAAACCGTATATATGTAAGGAATGTGGGAAGGCCTTTGCTCAATCCTCAAACCTTACTATACATAGGAGAATTCACACTGGAGAGAAACCATATATATGTAAGGAATGAGGAAAGGCCTTTACTTCATCCTCGCAATTGACTATACATAGGAGAATTCACAGTGGAGAGAAACCGTATATATGTAAGGAATGTGGGAAGTACTTTGCTGAAGCTTGCTGATTTTCACCCGGGCTGCACCTATGCCAGTATTCTTGTGCTTGGAATTGCTTGTGTGTTAACTTGTAAATAATGGGTCATGGTGATGAAAATAAGGAGGAAGGTAACTGAATAAACTGAATAAACACCCTCCTGCTCAGAGCTGTAATGGCTCACTACTCTGTTATTGTTTGCTATGCTTCTGGCTTGGCCCAGTGGCGCTGGTTAGCGGGAATTATGGCAGAAATCAACCAAGATGCAGCATTGAATACTTTGAAAATGGAAAAATAGGTAATCCTTCATTCTTCAGTGTTTCCTGTGTTAGGATTTGGGATGCTTGAGCACCCTGGTTTGGCCACTTGAGCGCCAGGTCAAGCCAGCTTGTATGGTGCATTCACGCTTGTTTGTTACTTGTTCTGGATATCCAGGCTTTAGTGGATGTGGAGCTTTTGAGGGGTGCATTGGGTGCTGTTCTGTCACTCAGGTATCATGGGTGAGGGAGCGTTATCCTGAGGGCCCCTGCAGCCACCATCGATCCAGGTCCAAGACGGCACTGGAGGTTGGGCACATGGACTTCAGGCCTTGGTGTGAGGAGCCTGCAAAGAGTGGAGGTCTTGGTCATCTCGTTCCTCCCTACTGGAGACTGTGAAGGACCCTGTTTTGAGCCTTTGGACTGGACCTAACACTTATCGAAACTCCAGATATGTTCACAGGCAGCCCCCAAAGGAAAGGGACACTTTTGCCGTCAGTCATTTTCATTGGCTTCAGTGCTGGGTTTGGCACTTTGGGGTGTGTTTAGACAAATGAGACGTATATGCCTTGAAAATTTACTCTTTGGATTATATTTTTTTTTTTTTGCTTTTTGTGTCACACTCAGCGTTTCACATGGGTTTCTTCTGACTTATGCACTCAGGAATTACTCCTGGTAAAGCTCAGGGGACCATATTGTTTCTGAGATTCGAACCCGGGTTGGTCACGTGCTAGTCAAACCTCTTACCCGCTCTGCTATCACTTCAGCCCCTCTTTGGATTAATTTTAATAGCTGCTTTTATTCAAGGCAGTTGGAAGGGATTCTTTGATGCACAAGGTTTACTTCTGGTTGTGCATATCAGGAATTATTCTGTGGTGCTGCTGGGTACCTATCGGATGGGGAGGCTAGCATCCTAGTAGCTTCACAGTGATTCCAACCCCACTATTGGTGTTTTTCCCATATATAGAATTTCTACAACCTGGGATTATGGTACCACCAGCAGGTCAATATGTGCCTGTAAGGCGACTGCATCAGCAGCCTGATGGCACCATCAGACTTCCAGATACTCCAAAATTGATGCTGTGCCTTTGGCCAGACTCCAAAAACTTTGGGCAAAGTCTTCCAAGAAAGTAAACAGCCAATGTTAGGTATGTGCAAGACACACCAACAAACCATTTCCTGCTCAGCTATATAATTGGAGGCAAGGTCTCTCTGGTTCCTGATCAAACCTCTTAAAGGCTATGATTCCAGAGACTCAGAGATAAATCTCGTAACCCAGCGGCTTTTTGCAGAGATGTGCCCGATACCCACAATGAGCTACCGGCGACAGACCACCACAAGGGGGAAAGGGGGTTTGTCTCTGCCTGATCCCACTTGGTGGCTCAGTGGCCACCATCTTCCAGAGGCCATTGGACAGACAGGTTTGTGCCTGCAGTGACAAGACATGCAAGGCCTCATGGGATTGGGCTGGACTCTGCACTTTCCTCCCCACCTCAATGAGACCCCGAGTCACTGCCCATGTACGAACTCTCTGGCTGATCCCAGAGTCTCAGAAACTAATTTCGGAACCCAGTGGCTTTCAGAAGAAATGTGTTCTGTCCCCACAGTAGGTTACCTAAGCTGGGTATTTCAGGTGGGAGTAGGTTTTGTGCCAGGCGGCTCAGTGGCCGCCGTATCTTAGGGTTCTGGACGGTTAGGTTTGGGACTGCAGTGAGGAGACATGCAGGGCCTAATGGGATGGTGGTGGAGCTGGCCCTTTTCCCCTGCCCCAATGAGACCCCGAGTTGTCTGGCGCCTACGATTGACCTATATGGCTCGTGATCAAGGTGAGTAATGGCCATGATCCCAGAGATTCAGAGACAAATCTCGAAACCCAGTGCCTTTTAGCAGAAATGCATCTGGACCCTGCAGTAGGTTACTGTCCCAGGTCCACCCCAGGGGGAATTGGTGCTGTCCCGCCAACGGCTCCTCCTTGGCGGCTCGGTGGCCTCCATCCGCCAAAGGCCTTTGGAAAGTCAGGTTTATGCCCACACTCAGGAAGATACGTGGGGCCTCGCAGGATGGGTGTGGAGCTGGCCAATTCCTCCCCACCCCAACAAGAGCCTAAGTCATTCCCACGAACCGCCTCTCTGGCTCGTGATTAAGCTGTTTAATGGCCATAATCCCAGAGACTCAGGAAGAAATCTCGGAGCCCAGCAGGTTTTAGCAGAAATTCCTCCAGATTTAGTTGTTAAAATTTCAGAATTCCAAAATCATATGTTATTTATAACCAGCAAATGAAAAAGAATTGTCTACTGTTGCGTTTTAACCAGATCTAACTGCCGGAGTAAAATGCCAAATAATAATGGTGGGTCTTGTGTCAAAATATTGAATGTAATCAAAGTAGAGAGAAGAATTGGAAATTATCTGCCCCACAGGTAGAGGAAGGCTGTGAAATGGCGTTATACTTGGGTTTTTAGTGATGGAAAATGGGCATGGTGAAGGGACGGGTGTTTCATTGTATGACTGAGACTTAAACCTGAAAGCTTTCTAAGTGCTCTCCCATTTTCCCCCGTTTTCTCTCATTTATTTAGAAATGGCCAGAGTAATAGTAGAGCAAGTAGGATGCTTACCTTGCATGTGGCCAACCCAGGAGTCTTCCAGTCCACAACGTCTTTTCATTGCTCATTGGACATTGAGCGTCCCCTTCTCATTCCTAGAACATGTAATGTGGGGGTGTGGCATGGGGTAGGGGTGTCTTCTCCCCGGAGCTGTTCATTACGGAGAGATCCAGTGCTTTGCTTTCTTGATTTTGTTGTGATTCTTCCCTATCTGTCAGGTATGTCAAGTAGTCCATGTGTTTCAAGGCTCTTGTTTTCCCAGTTGTATAACTGGCCAGACTGTACAACTAATGGGTCGGGTGCCCTTTCTGGACCCTGCTCAGTCAATCTGACACCATGCATATGTTTGCCTTTGGATCATTGTCATGTTTTTTGAAAATGGGAAGAAATTGAGTTTTCTTTTGTTATGGGGCCTGGGGATGCTCAACAGTTATTTCTGGTTGTTCTCATAAGTTGCTTTTAGCAGTGTGTAAGGATCAAACCCTGTCAGCCTCATGCTAGGCAAATGCCTACCTACTGTACGCTTGTACGCGCCAAAAAATGTTTTATTGTGTGTATGTTAAATTGTGACTGTGAGCCCATAGTGAAGTTAATTAGGACCAGAACAGCAGTGCATCACGGAGGGTGCTTGCCTTACAGATGCCGCCTACCTTCGATGTCCAGCATCCCCTTTGGTATCCCAAGCATCACTGGGTCTGATTAAAAACAAAACCCAAAAGGATTTTTTGGGGGATTGCCGAGCTCCTCCCAGCAACACTTCCCGCAGATTTTCCCTTCTGTAGGCTTCCTTGGACTGTGAGAACTATGGAGATGTCCTCCACCTGTTTGGTCATTCAGCTGCATTCCATTCAACATTGGACTAATTCTCATTGTGCATTTTGTGTGATTTCAGAACTCAAATCACAGGTTTAGGATGTGACATTACAGCAGTTTCTTTAGGGAACAGGGCTATTGCATACAAGTGTGCTGTAAGAGTCTCTTATTGAAACTATTATGCCATTGGAGTGCTCAGTGGACCGAGCATGCAACTTGAAAGGTGGGGTCCGGCTCCATCCCCACAACAGCATCTATGGTCTCAGAATCACAGGAAAAATAACGGAGCCTAATGCTGGGACTAGAGGGTCTTTAACCTCAGTGGGTGCTGAAATCTGGAAATTTATTTTATTGTATTGTTTTTTAAAGTCTTCATTAAAATGCCAGTATTTTCAATGTTATTGATAGTTGTGTTTAGGCGTACCATCATTGAACACCAATTCCTGCATCAGCTTCCCTCCACCCGTGTTCCCGTATTCCCTCCCCACCCAGGTGCCCACTCTGCCCCCACCTGTCATCTGGACAAGCACTTGACTAGGTTTCAGTGGTTACAGCTTAGATCTCTTGTTTTCAGTTCTCTTGCATCTGTATTTTGGGTAAATGGCTATACCCCTCACTCATGTCACTGGCATAAGTGAATCCCTGCTCCCTGTAAACTTCTGGGTGTCTTCCGCCCTAAATTTCATTCCTTCTTTGTCCGGCTTCTCTCTAAACTCTGGAATCAGGGATGATTTAAGCAGCCCCTTTACATTACATTTCCACATCCAGTGTTCGGTACTCCACAGATGAGTGAACAACATCCTGTTTTTGTTTCTTTTTCTGGCTAACTTCACTCAAGACAGTATCTTCCAGTTCCAACCATGTTGCTGCATAAAAGCAGTAATTCTAAAACCTAAAATATATATCAATTGATCAATTGATCTCCCTTTATTCATCGATTTATTCGAGTGGGTGTCAGTAACGTCTCCATGCATGCCTGTTGCATGCTATTGTAGCCCAATGGCATCTGTTTGTTCTAGGAACATGGAGAGCCTCAAACTGATTTTTCAGGGTCTTGAGTAAGAAGTCTGAACATCTTGTAGGTGGGCGTCCACGCAGTCTTTTGACGTGCCGTGGAATTCAGTCAGTAATGGGTCTAGGCCAGTGGTTGTCTCTAAACCTAATTTCGTGTCCAGCCCCTCTGATTTTTGATGCCTTAGAAGATCAGACAGCATCCCTGATTCTTGACCGTCGATGGAGATCAGAACTCCGGATTCTATCTCTCATTTGAGTGATGCGTGATATTCCAAGCATAGCTGTTACGATTCCTCTTTGAAAGACCCAAGTAGCGTTCTCATCCTGTTTTCATAGGGCCCAGGTCTTTAAGGCATATGTTAATGCAGGAAGAACAGTGGAATTGAAGACATGTGCTCGAAGCTGGAGGTTCTTTGTCCTCTTAGTTATTTCTTAAACGCTCTTGAAGGCATTCCAAGACACTCTCATCCTCCTGCGAAACTCAGGTGCCAGGTCATTCATCATGTTTCTTTCTCAAACTAGGTATATATAACTTGCATTCGGACATGGTGGTTCCATTGAAAGTGAATGGAGGATCAGAAACGAGGCTGTTTGTAATAAACATTGTCTTCATAATTGTGATGCTTCGTAATTCAGCTGTAGTCCGACCTTTCCACACTCACGGTCGAAGTAGGTCATCATTTTTGCCCCTTGGCTGATGTTGGGTGTTATTAGAATGATGTCATCAGCAAAGCAGAGGTGGTATAGTTGCCGACCATCTATCTTCACTCCCATTCCTTCCCATTCCAGTCGTCGCATGATGTTCTCAAGGGTGGCACTGAAGAGTTTTGGTGAAATGGTATCACCCTGCCGAACCCCTCTCTTGACATGGATAATTACTTCTTTGTAGAGTGGTCAGATCCTCATAGTGAATCCGTAATAGAGCTCACGGAGGATCCTGATGTATTGAGTTTGTACACCCTGATTGGTTAGGGCTTCTATGACCGCTTCCATCTCAACAGAAGAAAAAGGCCTTCTTTAAATCAATGAACGTTAGACAGAGCGGCATCTTGAACTCCTGAGAAACCTCAATG
Source organism: Sorex fumeus (assembly GCF_029834395.1). Taxonomy (NCBI): domain Eukaryota; kingdom Metazoa; phylum Chordata; class Mammalia; order Eulipotyphla; family Soricidae; genus Sorex; species Sorex fumeus. The sequence continues at coordinate 22,776,476 of NW_026606076.1, read as the reverse complement.
AGCTTAGCAATTGTGTGGATATTGTAGATGGTACTGAATCCTTTTCGGAACCCACCTTGTTCACATGGTTGTTCTTCATCTAGTATTCTGCTAATCCTATTCAGGATGACTCGAGTGAACAGATTGTAGATGAGAGACAATAGGCAAATTGGGCGATAGTTGCCAATGTCGTGGATGCCTTCCTTCTTGTATAGTAGTACGGTCTTGCTGGTTTTCCATTGGGATGGAACCTTGCATTCAGACAGCGTGTGAAGAGCCGAGCCAGTGTATTGATGAGTACTGATGGTAAGTTCTTCAAGTGTTCAGGTCTGATCTCGTCTGGGCCAGGTGTTCTTTGTTTCTTTACCGACAAGATTGCATGTTGAATTTTGAAGGGAGAGCATTCGGAATGATATATCCATGGTGCAGAATGTGGTATGCGGGCAGGTGGACATGGCTATTAAAGAGATCTGAGTAGAAGTCATGAATAAACTTCTCCATTTCCCTTCTGGATGATGTGATAGATCCATCAGAATGTCGGAGGGGAGTGATCTTGGTCTTGTAGTTGGTGAAGGACAGGCGGGCATTACGAAACCTTTTCCCGGCTTCTGCCACATCTACCAGCATCGCTGTTCTCCTGTCTTTGAGGTCATCCTTGATGCTTCTCTGCATTGTTTTGCCAGCTTGGACGTTCGCTTGCAGTTGCCTGAGGCATGTGCCAAGCCACATTGGCGAATAAGTTCAAGAGTGTTCGAAGAAAGGCAGTTTTTTTCATGGTTATCTCTCTCGGCCCCGAGAGTCCCAGCAGCAGGAATCCCTGAGCAATGCTGGTGTGATCCTCTCCCCACATATGTTAATTAAAATTCTCCTTAACACACCCTAGATTCTCTGATTGCTGTTACCTTCACCCCAGACATCTGGATTTGCTGGAGTTGAATCTGGCTTCTGCCACCCTCCTCCACGGAGAACAGAAGAAATGGGACTTCTCCTGTGACCTCAAAACTCAGGACGGAAGATGGCACCCTCAGCAATGCGGGGCACTGTGATATGTGGAAGTGGGGTCTGGAGACCTTTAGAACTGAGTTGGTTGGACACATCGTACTGCAGGAAGGCAAGCCTATCCTGTGTCACCCTGTTCGCTCTCGGGTAGGTGGCTCTGGAGCACTGATAACTGGGTATCCTTCCACACATAGAGTGAGTGGGGCAAGCCCCAGGCAGCAAGGACACCCGGACACAGATCCCCAGTTTACTCCCTGACCAAAGCCCAGTCAGACGCGGCCAGGGCCGGAAGATGCTGGACTCTCTCATCCCCTGTCTTACTTTGCAGGTGTAAGAGAGTTGAATCCATCAGAGGTGACTCCTCTTGGCACACGGACCCCTCGAGAATGAAGCAGCACCATTGAGATCTGGGGTCATCCCCCAACCCCCACCCCACCCTGCCTGGTCCACACCTTCTGATCTGACTATATTATTTGAGTGAGGGGGTCGGAAGCAGTGTTGGGGGACCCCACATCCTTCTGGAGTTCGACTTTGGTTCCCACACTCGGGGAACCTCCAATTGCCCTGTTCCCGCAAATGTCTGGGAAAGCCAATGAGCGGTCTCCCTCGAACAGACGGGAATCCAATCTAGGCTTTTACCTAGGTCAAAGTCCCGTTGCTAAGGAGGTTGCCTAGGCAGGTTGAGAGTGGTGATGATCTTCTTTGAAATTCCTTTCCTGGCTTTTTGTTTCTGCAGGAGCTTCTCTGGGTCTGTTACTGGCCATAGGTGAGGGTGTGATCAGGCCTTAGTTTCTGTTTTCTTCAAGGTTGGCCTTCACAACTTCAGAGCTATTCCTGGGAAATTTACTACCTTTACCTTGGGAGGCTTCCTGCATGCCTACATCAATTCCCTCCAAACCATTAGGATTTTCTGGACCTTAGGACGTTAGGAGCCCTCAACCTTGGCCCCAGAGGAGTGACTCCTGAGTGCAAAGGCAGGAATAAATAAGCCCTGAGCACTGTTGACTATGTCTCCCTCCCCAAATATGCAAATCCTAAGTTTCCCGGTGCTTCCCAGGTAGCTGATTACTCCCTGTGGTACCAGGGGACCATGTGATACTGGAGGTGAGCCCAGAAAAACCATCTACAGGCAGAGAAAGCCTTGATCGCAGGGATCACTGAAATCGCTCACATCTGTAATTTATAAACCTGATCCCCCTGACATAGCGCTTTCTGTTCAATACACAAACAAGTACATTTTTGTAGGGGTGGGGATAAGGCACAACCAGAAATGGAGTTACGTCTGGCTCCCCAGGCAGGATAACTCCAGGTGGGCCTGGGAGGGAAAGGGATTATATCCTGTCATCCCCTGCAAGACAAACTCCCAGCAGTCCCTAAAATCTGAATTTCAATTTACCTTGAATGCATCATTCAATCTCCCCCAGCCCTTGGGTGGGATACACAATGCCTCCATTATCTCTGGGTTCCTCATGGCTTGCCCTTTGACCATTTTTTTTCCATTTTTGTGTCCCACCTGGGTGATGCTCAGGGGTTTCTCCTGAATATGCACTCAGGAATTACTCTTGAAGTGTGGTGCTTGGGGGATCTTGTGGCAAACACTCTGTTTCAACCTTTTGATGTCTTAAATATACACTCCTAGTTAATTCTTTACGTTACAGTTATCAAGTTCAAATTAAACTGGTGTCTTCAGTACTATGAGGGAAAGGGAATTGCTTATGATTGCAATTCAGGGAAACACAAAGATCTTCCCATTCTGTAAACTCTTAAGATTTCTTGCCACTGTATATTTTCATATGCCTACTAACGTCTGGGCTCCTGGTGAACCTGAATTAACCTCCTGAGTTTCCTTATATAGCAAACCATAATAATAATAGTAATGATTACTATTTCCTATGCCAGTGTCCCAGCATTTGGACTTGATTTGTATGTTAACCTGTAAAAAATTGGTCCTTTTTTTTGGTCACACCCAGAGATGCTCAGGGGATACTCCTGGCTTTGCACTCAGGAATCACTCCTGGCTGTGCTTGGGGGACCATATGGGATGCTGGGAATCGAACCTGGGTCAGCCACATGCAAGGAAAGCGCACTACCCTCTGTGCTGTTGCTCTAGTCCCTGTAAATAATGGGTCTGGATGATGGAATCCAGGGGAAATCTGATTAAATAGGAACTAAGTAAAAGGGTACAAAAACCACCCCTCAATCACAAATATCAGTGCCACTCCTGGGAGTGCTTGGGGGACTGTATGTGATGCCGGGGACCGAACATATGCCCTGCCAACTGTACTATCACTCTGGCTCCAAGTACAATTTTTCATCCTCTAATTTTTCATCCTCTTTTTCTTTTATAAATTCACGTACCCATAGGTAAACCATAGCCTGAAAACCTGACCTGTAAGCTCTGAGCATTTCTGGATGTGGTCCCAAAACTGAAACAACAAACCCAGAGGACTGACCGTTCAGAACATATTACTAGATTTTGCACCTCTTCTGTTGACAGTTAACTCCTCATTGCCTTTATTTAGGCAGGAGGATTGACTTTGCGGGATTTTGCCAAACCCAGCAGCTCCGGGATCACTCCTTGGCAATTCAGGTTGTGAAGCTAAGTCTTTTGCGTTCATGACAAATGCCCTGCCATTCACTCTCAGCTCTTTCGTGCCGCTGATAGCCTTTGAAATTGCAGCCTGTACTTCTGGCTCAAGTTTGCACCAGGAGCCAGCAACCCTGTCCTGACCTCTATCTACTGGGCCTCAGCCCTGCCCCCTGCTGTAACTTTCTCACAAGGTTCACATTATTTATATAGAATTTGAATTCCTGCAGTCAGAGATAGGCCAGGAATGCAAGACCTGTCCTTGCAAGCAGTCTACCATGATACACTCTCCTGTACAAAGCAGGATTCCTCCAAGCACCTCTCAGGTAAGCTCAAAGTTCTGCCACCTTTAGCAAAATCCAAACCTGCATTCTACAAAACTGGTTGGTGAAGGTTGACTAGTGAACAAATTACATATATATATATATATATATATATATATATATGTAGATATAGATATAGATATACACACATACACAAACACACACATATATGTGTATATATATGTGTATATGTATATATGTGTATATATATACACATATATATATGGTCATACCCTGTGGTTGCTGCCAAAAGTAACAAATGGTACTCAGTGTTGTGCCGGGGTATACAGGTCAGCCGTGTACAAGGCCAGTACCCTGTGGCACCTAAATTTATTGATTTATTTTTGGTTGACTACACCCAATGGAGATTAGAGTTTATCTCGGCTCTGTTCTCATTGATAATGCTAGGTTTGGGGACCCTGTGAGGTGGTAGATATTGAACCTCGGTCAGCTATGTGCCAGACAAGCAACTCGTGGTCTGTGCTTTCCCTGTAGCCATCATAAAAATGCTTCTTTACTAAGTCGAGATAGTTGTGTTCTTTTTTCTGATTAACTACACAATTCACTTTCATTTTTTTTTTCTTTTTGGCTCACCCCCAGTGATGCACAAGGGTCATTCTTGGCTCATGCATTCAGGAATTACTCCTGGCGGTTCTTGGGGGACCATTGGGGATGCTGGGAAAAAAACCTGTGTTGGTTGTGTCCAAGGTAAACACCCTACCTGCTGTGCTATCACTCCAGCCGCCCCCCACAGTTCACTTTTTTTGTGTTTTTGTTTTCGGATCACAGCCAGAAGTGCTCTGGACTAATCCTGACTCTGCACTCAGGAGTCACTCCAGGGGGGCCTGGGGGAACTTATGAGAAGTGGGATTTTGAACAGGATTTACCCGTTAACAGATGTTCCCGGTCTGCCCTGGTAGCTCTCCCTCTCTGTCCACATTTGGTGCTCTTGGGCCACTTCTCCACCCTGGACAGTTGTTGCTTTGGACCGATGAAAGTAGAATGAGGACCAGGCTGGTTGCTGATTACTTGCAGTTTATTCAGTCTCTTGTCTCCCAGCTCTATCCAACCCTCTCTCTAACTCGCTCCCCAATGCTGTCTGTGACTCCTCTCCAATCTCCCCAGCCACTCTTACTCTCAGCTCTCAGCCTTCTCTTTAAGTCGCAGCCGTGTCCTCTAACTCTGTGTCTCTTCTTCTCTCACTGTCTCGTTGTCATCCCGTTGTTCATAGATTGACTCAAGCAGGCCCCAGTAATGTCTCCTTCTTCCTATCCCTGAGATTTTAAGAAGTACCACATTTGAGGCTCTTTCAGGGTCAGGAGAAAGAGAACCATGATTGTTACTGGTTTTTGGCATATTGAATACACCATGGGGAGTTTGCCAGACTCTGCGGTGTGGGCAGGATACTTCTGGTAGCCTGCCAGTTTTTCCAGATTAAGACTAGATAATAAAATTTTGTGTGGCCGTGCACTTCCCAGAGCACGGTTTTATAGTCTTTGGGTCTTGGCCATTGATGGGATTACACGGCACCGGGAACAGTTGGTGGGTGTCACGCCTACATACTGGAAGATGGGAGATCTGGGTGGAGGAGGCCCAGTCCCAATACGAGCAGCTTGGAGATCTCAGCCCCAGGTCCTGCACACCTGGGTTCCTCTGCCGGTACCTTCATGCGTGAGGCTCATACGAACTTGTGGAGAGTGGTCTTAAACATGGCTGTGGCTCGAACCAGAGGTCTTGAGCTGCCGGGGCTCTGCTCGGGGTTGGGAGGGAAACTCAACACACCCTCCTCCAAAAGGCACCAGTGAGAAAGCCAGACACAGAGGCAGGAGACTACGTGTTTTCTTTCAGGAGCAGGGTTTTATAGTCTCTGGGTCTTGGCCATTGATGGGATTACACAGCACCGGGGGCAGTTGGTGGGTGTAACGCCTATATACTGGAAGATAGGGGATCTGGGTGGAGGAGGACCATCTCTTTTCTCAGTCTCCTTCATTCCCCCTGTCTCCCTGAATCTGCTCTTTTTCTTTTCTCGCCACGACCACAATCCAGCCTCCCCACGGGAAGCGCAATGAAAAATGATTTTCTAGACTTCCCAGTTACCTGCAGCCCATGAAGAAAAAGCAGCTCTAAAGGTGTATTACTCCTCTCCTTCGACCAGCAACTTAATTGACATATTTAGTTTTACTTCCTAATGATTACCATTCTGTATGGACATAGTAATAGACACTTTTAGACTTGTTGGTGACTCTCCTGGGGACTTCTCACCACAGATTCAGACTCAGGCCGGTTCAATCACTCCCAATCCCAGCAGCGTCCAAGTCTAGTTATTACTTTTTGATTCGTGAAAAAATTTGTCCATGACCAGGCTCTTCTAGATAAGCATTATGGTACTTTGGCCAGGCCCATTTCGATGCCAGCGAAGCTAGCTCACCACTTGCCCTGGGTCCATCTAGTCCCTCATCGGACCCTTCTTTATGAGATTGAGGAAGTAAGGGCAGCTGAGGCTTCAGTCAAGAGAGCAGATGTCCAGGAGGTAATATTATCTGGAGATGAACTCTCAAGCTCAGGCTTTTCTTTGTAACTGTCTTCCTGTATCCATACAAAAAGCAATTGCTCTGAAATAGCTAACCATGCAAAAGACATTAAGGAGAAGAGAAAGACAATATTTACAAGTCAAAGTCTGATCAGTTGACAAAGGTAATTGAAAGGTTATGGGCAATCAAGAAACATAAGATCTCACCTGCCAGGGAGCAAGGGCAGACCACTATTATACTACAATACCTGGTGATCCTCAATGGTTTCTCTTGGCTCTGCACTCAGGTATTATTTCTGATGGTGTTCCTGAAAACTACAGGATTCTGGTGATTGAACCTAGGTTGGCCATGTGCAAACAACACCCTACCCAGATCTACAGTTGCTCTGGTCTCAGTTGGAGAGTTTAGATACATGTAACTGTGCACAGAATGTTATATGAAATGATAGAAGGGGCGCCTTGATGAAATCTTTTATAAGTGGGAATATGGGTCAGGTCCCAAGCTCTCCACATCCCATGAGACCACTCCGTTTACCTGTGATTTCTCACAAGGATGGTCACATTCCTGGATCCCACCCATGTTACTTTACTAATAATAGAGGTAAAAAAAGGAAACATTTACGATTGGATAAAGGAAAATTCGTTCCATCTATTAGTCAGATGGTGCTCAGGGGACCCTTTGGAATTCTGGACATTGTACCTAGATTGACTACATGCAGCACACTGTACTAGTGTGATACTCTCAGTTTGAAATCATGTTTCTGAAACTGCCTCCTGGGGTTTTCTTTGAAGCTGAGAGTTCACTGCTCGCGTGTTGTCAAGTGGTAGAGCGTTGGCCAGACCTTGCTCTCTGATGATCTTACCAGCCTTTGTTCCTCTTCCATGTCTCCAGCTCTCTGAGTTTCTACTAAGCCAGTTCCTCTCTGAATCCCCAGGGTTGGCTTCGGAGTCACTGCTTTCATCCCCAGATGGATTTATTATTTCCCCAAGAAACTCATTGTCCCGTACCCTACCAGCTACCTACCTAGAGAGCTTAATTTAATTTGACATGAAAACTCTCATGGCATAGACTAATGAGTGAAATCCTCTGTTCTTCTACATGGCAGTAGCCAGCCCTGGTGGAATGTCTCTTCCTGCACACTGTGATAAAGTGAGCAATTTAGCCCTCATCCCCACAGGGATGCCAAGACAGGTGGGATGTGTTCTGAGGGTGATCAGAAGATCACTCTTTCCATGTCCTTAGCACCATCACTTTCCCATAGAAGCCCATATTGGACAGAATTCCCAGAAATGTAAGCACTGAGGACAAACTTTTGAGTTCAGCATGACCCCGGTGGGACTATGTGAACATCCACACAGGAGAGAAACTGTTTAAGGAATGTGGGAAGGCCTTTGATGGATCCTCATACCTTATACATAGGAGATTTCATACTGGAGAGTCCGTATGCATGTAAGGAATGTGCTGTGGCCTTTCTCTGACTAATACATCTTAGTATGCACAGAAAAAGTCACACTGGAAAGAAACCATATGCATATACAGAGTGAAAGTCTTTGCTTATTCCACAAGACTTAGTACACAGAAAAACTCACACTGGAACACTGGAGAGATAACTTATATTTAGAAGCAATGTAGGAAGGCCTTTGCTTCTTCCTGAAGTCTTAGTTTTCATAAATTCTGTTTTGTAGAGAACCCTTATATATGTGAGGTTGGTGGAAAGGCCTTTCATCTCAGGTCTTTCTGAGCATAGGAATGTTCATACAGGTGAATGAAACCTTATTCGTGTCACTGCTGTGGGAGGGTCTTCACTTACTTTTCAAAAATTTTTGTCTATAAGGAAACGCACATTGCAAAGAATCCATGTATATATGTAAGGAGTGTGGCAAGGCCTTTGCTTATTTCACAATCCTTTTGTGACACTGAAATTTTCATATAGGAGACAAATCTTATGTTTGTTATGACTTTTGCAAAGCCTTCACTTTCCCCTAACTCCTTATTAAACATAGGAAAATTCATTCTCGAAGAAGACATATGTAGGGGTGTGGGAAGATTTTTACTCAATCCTCAAGCTTTGCTGTGTGAGAAAAATTTATCATGGATTGAGGCCTTATATATGAAATGACTGCAGGAAGATTTTGATGCAATTGGCATAGCTTTCTGAACAGGAAAATTCACAGTGGAGAGAAATCTCATAAGTGTAAGGAATGTGGAAAGGTGTTCAGTTTGTCTCCAGTCCTTACTGCGCATGTGAAAAGTCATTTTGTAGTGAAAAATTACATCTGTCAGGAGTGTGGGAAGGAATTTTCCTGGATCCTTGTGCCTTATGCATAGGAGAATTCACACTGGAGAGAAGCTATATATAAATATACATATTTATATATGTAAGAATATATATATTTATGTAAGAACGTGGAAAGTGAATTATTCTCACCTGCAACTTTAAAGACAATCCTGGAGGAAATCCTGTAGGTAAGGAATATAGGAAAGCTTTCATGTTCCCTCAAGCTTTAGTAAATATAAAAGTTATGTAGGATCAATCACTTCCATGATAACAATGGCCGGCATCAGAACAGGGCCCTTAGGTAAAACAATTTTAGTTTCAACAAGTAGGTGGGGGATAGATACAAAAGAACAGTAAAGAAGGAAATAATCCTGTTATATGTGAAAGCTTCCTGTGATACTAGTACCGTAAGTGAAAGGTACTTGCTGATTATCCCCTGCACCATGGTTATGACAATGTCCTGGCATGTGGACTTCCCAGTATCTTAACTGGTAAATAATGGTTCTTAGTGATAAGGCAAGGTGGAAGGAATTAAATAAGAAGTAAATAGGTACAAACATTGCATTTTGCTGGGTACTGTCACGACTCACCATGATTTCATTCTTTGCTGTGACTCTGACTTGGCTCAGAGGCCCTGCTTTGCATAGATCATGGCATAGATCAACCAGGATGCTGTGGTTAGCCTTTTTTGACGTTGTATAGAGGGCAAACCTCTATTCTTCAGGCCCTTCTGTGTTATGTCCTGGGAGTCACATCCCGCAGTGCTGTCCATAATTTGTGTCCAGGTAGAGCCACATGCAAGGAAGCACTTCATTCGCTGTAGCATATCTGCACTCATTGTATTCAGTTTTCCATTTGATTTACACAAACATTGAGGGTAAATGTTTTGAGACTTACACTTTGGAAGCAGTAAAATCCTAACAATCTCTTATACACCAAAATGGGACCATATAGAATCCAGATGATTGAACCTGAGTCAGCTGCGTACAAGGCAAACACCCTATCCACTGTGCTTTCGCTCCAGCCAACCAGTCTTACACATTTACCTGCATTTTCCTAGTTGTTCTCTGCGCAGCTGGTGTCTGGCCCTTTAAGGCTGCTTGCAGAAGCGGAAGTGACGTCACAGCAGGGCATTTCCATGTTTGCGTGCAAGATGCTGGATCAGGCCTCCATTTGTTAAACAGGTGAAGGGAGAAGAGGCTGTCTGTCTGTCGTGGTAGGGGTCTGTGAAGGCTGGTTTTGTGGCAGGACACTAGCGGCCTCCCTTGAGCACCCCGCACCGCGCCTCCCAGTTTCTGCACTGAGGGGCGGAGCCAAGCCAGCTCTAAGGACACTTTTAAGCTTTTTCAACTGATATCCACGCGGTTCCTGCTGCCCGGCGGGGTTTTGTGGGGACTCGGACCTTTGGTGAGTGCAGTTGGGGCTGTGCTGGGGCTCAGGGGTCGCGGGTGTGAGTGCGTGGTTCTGGGGATCCCCTGCAGCTCCGCCGTGGGACAGCGGCAGGTGGGCGCGGGGCCGAGTTGGTGGGGCGGGCGCTGGGCCGTCCCTACCCTCCCAGCTCGGTACTGCACTGGGCCCTGTCTTGGACGCTTTGACACCAACCTCACTGCTGTAGAAGCTGCAGGTTCACTTAGAGGACCTGAGAGATTGCACAGTGGTTAGCGCATTTGCTTTGCATCTGGCCCACCCAAGGTCGATCTCCAAGCTCGACCAGGACGGGTGCCTGAGCGCAGTTAGACGTTTCTCGTCCATATCCCCGTTGGTGCATCCAAAACTATAAAAGGACTGTTCAGTGACACTGTAGCCCTAGTCACTACTCATTAGTAGCCTTGATTTCCAGACCAGCCATGGGTGGGGTTCTAGGGGTGGTTGTGGTTTGCAACTGATAATTTACTTTAGGGCTATTTTTGGTTGTATTTTGGGCACAAATATGTAATCTTGGGGCTTCTTTAAGGAGCAGCACTCTGGAATTCTTTTTTTTTTTTTAAGGGGCTGGAGCGATAGCACAGCGGGTAGGGCGTTCGCCTTACACGCGGCCAACATGGCCGACCCGAGTTCGATTCCTCTGCCCCTCTTGGAGAGCCTGGCAAGCTACCGAGAGTATTCGATATGCCAGACACAGTAACAACAAAGTCTCCAATGGAGACGTTACTGGGCCCGCTCGAGCAAATCGACGATCAACGGGAGGGCCTTTACCTTTTTTAAGTTCTTTAGGTGTCATGTGAGATGCCGAATATCAATCAGGGTCAGCATGGGAAGCGCCCCTCCCAGCTTAATATCTCTGAATCCACATTGTTGTTTTTTCTAACGTAGAATTTCTGTATCCTAAAATCAATTTGAAAATTGCACCCCGACTCTTCATCTCTCCCTGATTAGGCAAAACCCGGCTATTACACTGAGAGTTGTGTTCAAATAATGTCCGGACATGCGCTGCATGCCTTTGGTGGCTGTGATTGGTCTCCCCACCCTGGCCGGTGAAGGGTAACAGAGGATCAAAGAAGGAAACAGGGGCCAGGCTCTTGGTGATCTGCTGGATATTAACCCAAAGTGTCTTAGGCTTCATCTGTGAATTGCCCCTTTTGCTTCTCCCAGAAAAGCTTATCATGTCCTTGCTAACATCCCTAATTTAGTTAAAGTTTATCTTTAACATTTCCTTTGTATTTTTCTTCGCGTTGTCTCAATTTCCCAGGCCAGTCTTGATTACTTATATACCATAACTTTCTGATTATTCTCAACTTTGTATTTGTACTGCTTTGTAGTTGAAGTGGCTGTGTATTTGTACCTGCTTCCCTGTTTCCCCTATAGCATTTTTATGTTTTCACTCTACAGCACTGTTCTTTGGTTAAACACAGAAAGACCATCAATGCTTATACTCCTGGTATTTCGGAGTAGATGGACTCAAGTATATCTACTCCTGGGCATAATTGCTTGGTCATAATTACTTGACTCGGGCTTCAGTTAAAGTAGTTCCTAACACCCCAAAAGGGAGGTTCTGCCGTGGAACTTGTATGGACCAGGGGCAAGTGGGAAAACTACCCCAGCTTCGAAATGGAACATTCTAGAAAGCACGTGTGCATGGTCTTGATGCAAACAGTTACAGCATTAGAGACAGGATCCCCATGGGGAAGGAGAAGGTGAACTGGCCTGAAGACTTAGTCTGGGATTTACAGTAAAAGCCTTGCTTGGTCTCAGAGCCCAGAGAAGTAAGTGTTAAAAGCCTTATTTGCTCTGGGGGCTGGAGAGATAGCACAGCGGGTAGGGTGTTTGGCTTGCACATGGCCAACCTGGGTTCGATTCCCAGCATCCCATATGGTCCCTTCTGCAATGCCAGGAGTAACTCCTGAGCTCAGAGCCAGGAGTATTCCCTTGTATCACCGGGTGTGACCCTAAAAAGCAAAAAGGAAAAAAGCCTTATTTGCTGTCAAAGCCCAGAGAACTAAGTGTTGGGATATTTGTCTCTTACTGTGTTTATCCAAACAACTACAAGTGTTGATAACTTATACAACTAGAGGAAAAGATAAAAGCAACGAAGATATCCCTGGGAGACAGAGTGTCTCCTTGGGTAAATCTCCCCATGAGAATTTACTCTGCCAAATGTTTATCTGCGTAAATGATCAGTCACCCCTCTTTCCTGTCCCTTTTCGATGCCTGGGTAGCTCACAGCTCTCCTGGGTCCATTCAGTCTCTTGCTTTTGGGGTGCTAAGAACAAAGGGCAGATGATGCTTAAGTCTCATAAACAAGACAATGCCCAGGAGTATATAGTATCTGCAGTTAATTAACTCTGAAGTTAAAAAAGCATAATATTGACTTCCTTTGTCTAGACAAAGCTGAGGGCTGGGGGCATGGCCATCCCAATCATCCCAGCACAATCTTCCCAACTTGGGACTGCACTGGCCCTTGTTCAGGAGAAAAAAGGATATTTTTATAAAGTAAACTGTAGAGGATATAAAGGAAAAAGAAAGTCAACATTTTATTTACAAATACAAAATCCAGAGATCTCTGGAGAATCTGACTTTACAATTCACAGGTTGTATCTAGGGAAAATGGGTGAATAATGTATAGGGGAAGCAGAGCACAGGGAATTAAAGACGAATACTAAGGAAATGGGTATGATTGGGATGGGTGTTACTCAGAAAGCCTCAGCTCCTTGTAGCAGAGGAGAAATGATGAACCAATGTTAAACCTAAATTGTTTAGAACTAGAGTCCAACCAGGGTAAAGGATTTTGTTTTTTTTAAGCAAGAAAGTTACGGTTTTCCAGGAGTAAGGACATTTGCTCAGGAATCCCACTGGGTGTGCTAGGAGCACGTTTACTTAGTCCCGGAGCCATAGTACAGTGGGTAAGGACTTAACCATACAAGCAATCGACCCAGGTTCTATCCCCTGCATACCATATGGTCTGTACCAGAGTGATTCCTGCGTGTAGAGCTAGGAGTAAGCCCTGAATATGCCAGTTGTGGACTCGAAACAAAAATCACACAAAGTCACACTTATATATACACATATATATGCACAATGGTGAAAGAACAACAGGGATTCAGGAGAAACTGTAAGTTTCTGTAGCACGGATAGATCAAAAATAGGGGATTATTTTTTCTTTTTTGGGTCACAGTTGGCGATGCACAGGGATTCCTCCTGGCTTTGCACTCAGGAGTTACTCCTGGAAATGCTCAGGGGACCATATGGAATGCTGGGAATCGAACCCGGTTTGGCTGCGTGCAAGGCAAACACCCTACCCACTGTGCTATCTCTCCAGCCCCAAGAATAGGGGATTTTTAAGGACCAGAAATTTGACTCTTTTAATGTTTCACTCTCAAATTTGTCTTTATACATCATTTTCCCCCCTTCAGTAGAATTTGCCTTTTTTCTTGTTATATTTTTCACCACAGTCTACAGTGCTCAGTGTTTACTCTTGTCTCTGAGCTCAGGGATCATTTCACAAGAGTCAGGGTAACATTCTGTGTTTAGATATCATTGATTCGATGTTAGTTGACAACTGCAGGATCAGGGGACTTCTCCTTACCCCCAGGCCCCCATTTTGTGACCGACCAGTCCAGCATTTGCCTCTCCACTCCTTTATTTGAGTCCATCCCCCTTGCAGCACAGATTCACCTGGGTGGCAAAAAGGTTCTCAGGGCCTAGACTCTTGCTCTTTAAGGTACCTAATGGAAACAGAAGTGATGTCATAAGTGATGTCATAAATGTCATGGTTCATTTTCCATCCCTGAATCAGACACTGGGCCTGTCGCTCACTTGGCAAGGGACAAGTAAATTTGCGCCCCATACTGGAAGGGGGACTCTGAAGAAGTATTTAGTTTCAGGACTCAAGCAACCTCCTGTGAGCACCCAGCGCCTTCCCGTTTCCACACTCTGAGCCGAGGGACCGAGACAACTTGGGGGATACTTTTGCACTGGTTTTTCACTTGTTCGCCAACATCCAGGTGGATCGTGAGGTGTGGTGGAGGTTTTAGGGGGACGCAGAGCTTTGGGGGTGCAGTGGGGGCTGTCTCAGGGTTCAGGAGTGACAGTTGTGAGTTCGTGATTATGGCGTGCCTCTTTGGCCACGATCGTCTCCAGCTCCGGATGGGTCAGCAGTGGGTGAAAGTGGGACTCAGCCAGGGGCTTGGCCGTCCCAACCTTCCCAGCAGTCCCATGTTTGAACCATCAACCCTAAGCTCGCTTCTGTAGAATCTCCAGATTTGAGGGGCAGAGCTTCAGCCCCTCCACCTAATGGCAGGAGACCTGTTGCTGGTCATTTTCATTGTCTGCCGTGAGAGCCCGGGTCAGGCGGGTGCGGGGGAAGGGGACTTGCATGGTGGCTGATATTTGACAATGAAAATGTATTTGGGGGGATATTTTTGGTTCTTTAGATTTGGGGTGGGGAGAGGGCACATACTCAGAGATGCTCATGACTTACTCGAGTCTCTAAGCTCAGGTATTATCCCTGGCTCTGCTGGGGTCCATATGGGATGCAGAGGATTGATGGGTTCATCTAGTCAAGAACTCAACTCACATTATTGCCTTCTAACTACAATACTGGTGTATCTTTTTCTGATTCATGAATTTCAGCTCCCTCACATCAAGCTGCAAAGCACCCCTGACTCTTCATCTCTCCCTGAGCAGACGACACCTTCATTTGTGGATAATACTGAGTTCCCCAGGACATAGTGCCCAGGTGCATATCCTTGTCCACCCTGCAAGAGAGTGTCGAAGGTTTTTTCACTCTAAGGCACGTGGTGGAGCCACATTCCAGGCTCTGGTTCCCAGGGGGCAGCACTGCTGCCAGCCTATTTGGGAGCTCCTGGGCTGAGAGTCGGCCCCTGGCAGGGCCTATAGGGACTTTCCTGTGGGAGCCAGAGAGAAATCCAGGGATCGGAGAAGGCTGTTTTTTCCTTCCCTGTAGCCTGGGCCCAGGTTCCTCTCATGAAGTGCAGCACAGATGCCAACAAAATTTGCATCCCCAGTGGAGACAGGAGCTTCTGCCATTGTCTCCCAGAGGTGGAATTGTGAGGCTGTGCAGGAGGGTGTGGCTGGTCTGAGCTCAGGATTGGAAGGAGGTGCTCCTCTCTGGTGCTCCCTGTTCTGACTTTCCAGGTCTTTGCACGGAGCCTCCTGCTGATCCTCAGAACAACAGTGACAGGAGAAGATGGTGACGCGGCTTCCGATAAAATGTCCCCAGGTAGGAGTAGACGGATAGTATGACATGAGGTAGTACCCGGAGTGCCCAGGCTTCCTGGTCCACCTGTTTTGAGTTTCTTTTGGACGGATTCCAAGATGAGACTCCGATCGGACTGTCCCATTCTGCTGTTTGAAGCTGCTTTTGTGTATGTTTGTTTTGTTTTATTTGGCTTTGGGGCCGACCCAGTGGTGCATGAGGAGTACTCAAAGCTCAGTGCTCAATGCTGATTCCTGACAGGTCTAGGTGACCAATGGGATGCTGGAGGTACAAAGGTTTCATCTTGGGTTTTCTGTTTTATTTGGGGTGGCAGAGCAAGGATTCTCGCTATCACTCCTTGGCCTGCACTCTGGCATTGCCATTGGCAGTGCTTGAGGGACCATATGGGATGTTGGGGATCGCCAGTCCTACATGCTGTCCCGGGAACAGCTGTCCTGTTACGCCAACCTGCAGCTTCGGTTTCTTTTGCATTGTTTTTGTCATGAGCTGTCCTCTTGACTCTGGGCTCTAGATTGAAAACTTACTGGCTTCAGAGCACCCTGGGGTGTGTTGGCCCCGTTTTCTCCCTGGCAACTACTGTGACTTGGGCCCGAGACTTGCTTTTCTCCTGTTTTGTCCTTCCTGCGTTGGAGAGACTACCTGCTCAGTCATATAGTCTTACGTTCACATAATCTTGTGTGTGGATTTCTGGGCATGCGCCAATCAAATGAGAAAGCCAAGGATCTCTGTGGCCAGTAGTTTTTTTTTTTAGTGTTCACCTGTGGATACTCAGCCCTTACTCTCAGCTTTATCCTCTGTAATTTCTCGTTCGGGGTAGCCGGATCCTATTGTGTGATTCATATCAACCCGTTTGGACTGTGTCCATGGGAAGATCTCTATCTGTCTAGTTATCTCTCAGTTCCCTTTAAAAAGTTCTATCCATTGGGGCATCAATTTACTTTGTGTACTACACGAACTTTTGTGTGTTTAATTGGTTTTTCTGTTGCCTATGTTTGGAGGGGCACAGTCCACAGTTCTCCTGGCTCTGTGCTAAAGGATGACTCCTAAGAGTGCTAAGGGGCCATGGGGTACCGTGGACTGAAACCTCTTGGCAACTTAAAATGTTGGTGCCTCACCCCCAGTACTTTTGCACCAGTCACTCAAGTCAGACGGTTTTTGCATTTTCTTTTTTCCTTAGGGATTAGGGATTATTCCTGCCTGTGTATTCAGGATCCACACCTGGCCTTGCTCCAAGACCATATGGACTGCCTGGGATCAAACCCACATGTGTGTCCAGTGCTTTTGTCCTATGTGCTGTACTACCTCTCTCCCATCACAGGGGATTTGATATCTCGTCTCTCAACTCATTAGACGCTGCCTATTTCAGTGCTTGGATTTACTTCTAATGGTTCTTGTGAGACTTCAGCAGGACTTAGGGTTTGCTCCTGGACTCTGCACTTAGGGATCTCTCCTGGCTGGCATGAGGAACCCTCGGTGATACCAGGTTTCGCAACTGGATTGTCCGTGAGAAACTCCTGTGCTGCTATCTTTCTGGATACATTTTTTAGCTTAAAAAATAAGGATCTCTTGCCACCCTTGGCCACTTCCAGATTTATTATGCACTTATTTTTACTGAAATCCGTGATGAGTTCATGAGGGGCTCAGGAATCTCCATGTGGTTCTGGGCCTAGAGAGACAGTACATGGAGGAAAGTGATTTTCTTGCAAGCGGCAAACGTGGGTTAAATCCCCAGTATCCCATGTCATCCCTGAGCACCAGCAGCAGTGATTTCTGAATACAGAGTCAGGAGTCACCCCTGAGCATTGCCAGGTGAGACCCCAAAGAACACAAAAACCAACAACATACTGTGCTGATCAACCCCCTGTCAGCCATACACAAGGTCAGGTCTAGAGTATTTGTCGTATTTTCTTGGGTCTTACCTCTCGAATAACTAGTAATATGTGGCATTTTGGAAATGGACATTCTGTTCATGCTTTTCAGATATATGCCCACTTATATCAGGAAAACATGGGCATTTACCGGTCACCTTTTCCCTGTCACTTATCCATGCCTCTGTCTCTGTTGGGGCAGGGCACTCCAGGATGAAGTCTGCAGTGATCTCCTGGCTGGAAGCAGGAGCCCTGAGGTCAGGGAGGAGAGGCGTGTGTGCGGGTGAGTGTCTGAGGACCCTTCCTGACTCAGGCCCTGTGCAGTGAATGGGTGCGCTGAGCATGTAGGAAACACACTGCTGAGAACGGGGCCACGGGGCCTTGGACTCCTGGATCCTTGGGTCTGTGCTGCACTCATGCTGCTCTTCATTTCCCTGGAATGTCAGTCACAGAATGATCCTGTAACTTGTTTCCATGGCTTTCGAATAAGTAAGACCATAACAGAGCTAGTTTGGATCTAAACGATAGTACAGCAGGGAGTTCCTTGCAGTGCCTGAAGGTGACCTGTTCAATAATTTGTTCAGTAACCTGGTTCCCCGAACATTACCAGCTCTACTCAAAAACAAAAACAAAACCTAGTGTAGAATTGCCAAGATCCTCACAGTTTTCCACTATCCAAATCTTTTCTTTAGTGTTGGACTCTTTGGACTCAGAGAACCACAGAAATGTACTCTTAACTACATGGCATCATTTTGCTACATTTTATGACATGTGGTTGAATTGCATGTTTTGTTCAGTTTCAGAACTGAAACCGCGACTTCAGGATTTGGCATTGCAGCACTTTGATTTGGGAATGGGATCAGCAAGTACGAGTGAGTTGGTAAGATTCGCTAATTCAGAATAAATATTATTATGCCAGCAGGAGTGGACCAAGTATGTGATTGTTAAGGTGGAAGGCTGGGAATGGCAGGGAGGAATTCCAAAGTCTGATGCTTGGAGTATAGGACCCTTAGCTTCACTACGTCCTGAAATAAACCACATATAAAAATACTGTGAATTTTGATTTGCTTAACAGTGAAAGTCGTTTTGATAGCTAATTGGTGTGCCCTAGAGAGGGTGCAGTGAGAAATATACTTTCTTTGCACAAGGATGGATGGTCCTTACCCAGAACACCTTATAGACAGCATAGACCCACAGAAATGATCCTAGACACTACATGGTGTGCCCCTCCACCCACCTAACCCCCAATAAATAGAAACTACGAAACAGAAAGAACAAAAATCTTCATTGATCCTGAAAGCCATCACTTGTGGTGACAGCTTTGCAATGACCATGTGGTCTGTCTCAGCTGCGTGTCGATGCATGGTTGTCTTCACCCCTGCATCACAGGTTCCACACAGAACTTTAACCAAATCCGCATGTGGATCTATTTCATTTTCTCTTGAAATAGATGCTTCCATTTTCTATAAAAGGAATTATTTTCAGTTGTATTCCTTCATTAAATTAAAGGGGAGAAAGCCACAGAATTTACTGACTCTGCATCCATCAATTTCGTGTGTCCAACTTACAGTAACATGAAATTATTCTATCGTAAGACAATTCATATGTCGGAAATTGCATTTGTGTGGTTCATATGTGTGAAACCACAGCTGAAGAGCTCAGTTTTTTGTCAGGAAGACACAGTGAATAAGTCAATAATTAGAATCCTCTGTTGTTCTACAGGAAAGCTGCCACCCCGAGTGGAATGCTCTGATCCTACACTGTGTGACAATGTCTCTAGTGAGAAATCCTACCCTCAGCCCCATGAGGACGCCGAGACAGGCGGGATGTCTTCTGAGGGTGATCAGAATGGTGAGAGCTACCTCACTCTGAAGAAGCCCTCTCCTGGAAAAAGTTCCTTGGAGTGTGTTATTCTCAGTTCACAGGCAAAAAATTCCCCAATGGGGCACCTACTAGGGAGAGGAGCACTGTTTATAGTGAGTCCCTCACAGCAACACACCCTCAACCACAATCACCGTGAGCAGAACCCATCTACGTGTAAGGAATGTGGCGGAGCCTCCCCATGTTCTCAGCACTGTGTTGTTCCCTTAGAAAACCACAGTGGACAGAATCCCCAGAAAAGTCAGCCCCGAGAACAAAGTGTGAGTCAAGGGTTACCCCATCATGACCATATGGATATAAATGCAAGAGTGAAACCTTATACATGTGAAGAATGTGGAAAGATCTTCAATAGATCAGCACATCTTATTTTGCATAGGAGAATTCATACAGGAGAGAAACCATATAAATGTCAGACTTGTGGGAAGGCCTTTATTCGGACCTCACATCTTAATAGACACATGAAAACTCATAGTAGAGAGAAGCCTTATATATGTCAGGAGTGTGGCAAGGCCTTTACTCAGTCGTCAAGCCTCAGTAGACATGCATTTATTCACACTGGAGAGAAACCGTATAGAAGTAAAGAATGTGGAAAGGCCTTTGTTTGGGCCGGAAGACTTGGTTTACATAGGAGAATTCACACTGGAGAGAAACCGTATATATGTAGGGAATGTGGGAAGACCTTTGCTGTAGCCTCAAATCTTAGTGTACATAGGAGAATTCACACTGGAGAGAAACCGTATATATGTAAGGAATGTGGGATGGCCTTTGCTGTAGCCTCAAGTCTTAGTGAACATAGGAAAATTCACACTGGGGAGAAACCATATATATGTAAGGAATGTGGAAAGGCTTTGTTTGGGCCTCAACATTTAGAGAACATAGGAGAATTCACACTGGAGAGAAACCGCATATATGTAAGGAATGTGGGAAGGCCTTTGCTGTAGCCTCAACACTTCGTGACCATAGGAAAATTCACACTGGAGAGAAACCATATATGTGTGAGGAATGTGGAAAGACATTCACACTGTTCTCTGCCCTTACTCTGCACATGAGAATTCATACTGGAGAGAAGTCTTACATATGTATGGAGTGTGAAAAGGCCTTTACTTCTTCCTCACAATTGACTGTACATAGGAGAATTCACACTGGAGAGAAGCCGTATATATGTAAGGAATGTGGGAAGGCATTTGCTACAGCCTCAAATATTAGTGTACATAGGAAAATTCACACTGGAGAGAAACTTCATATGTAAGGAATGTGGGAAGGCCTCTGTATGTCCTCAATACTTAATGTACATAGGAGAATACCACAGGAGAGAAAGCATATACATGTAAGAAATGTGGAAAGGCCTTTTGAGAAGTCTCAGATTTAGTGTACAAAGTAGCATTCACACCAGAGAAAAACCTTATATATGCGAGAAATGTGGCAAGGCCTTCTGCCATTCTAAATCCTTGCTAAGCACGGGAAAATTCATAGTGGAGGAAAACCTTATTAGTGTCCGACTTGTGGGAAGGCCTTCATTTGGTGCTATTCTCTTACTCAGTATGTGAGAATTCATACTGAAGACAAACTGCATATATGTCAGTAATGTGGGAAGGGCTTCATTTACCCCTCACACCATAATAAACATATAAAAATTCATACTGGATGATTTGATCCCTTAATAATAGTTCCTAAGGACAGAACAGGACAAGTCAGTCAAGCAAGTTTCCTTTGGACACAATTGTCGAGGGTGTTAAAAAAGTGCAGTTAAGAGGGAAGTAAGCCTGCCTGCTCGGAACAGGCTTCTCATGTCACTGAAAGTTACCTGCTGATTTTCACACGGGCTGCACCTATGCCAGTATTCTAGTGCTTAGAATTGCTTATGTGTTATCTTGTAAATAATGGGACCTGGTGATGAAAATAAGGAGGAAGGTGACTGAATGAACAGGTATAGAAACACCCCCCTGCTCAGAGCTGTCACAGCTCACTACTCTCTTATTGTTTGCTATGCTTCTGGCTTGGCCCAGAGGGGCTGTTTGGTGGGAATTATGGCAGAAATAAACCAAGATGCAGCACTGAATTCTTTGAAAGACCTTCATTCTTCAGTCTTTCCTGTGTTAGAATTTGGAATGCTTCAGCACCCTGAAAATCCCGGTTTGGGAACTTGAGCGGCAGGTAACGCCAGCTTGTAGGGCACTTTCATGATTTTATTTACTTGTTCTGGATATCCAGGCTTTAGTGGATGTGGAGCTTTTGAGGGGTGCATTGGGGGCTGTTCTGTGGCTCAAGTGTCATGGGTGAGGGTGCGTTATCCTGAGGGCCTCTGCAGCCACGATCGCAGCCATTTCCAAGATGGCACTGGAGGGTGGGCACATGGACTTCAGGCCTTGGTGTGAGGAGCCTGCAGAGAGTGGGGGTCTTGGCCATCTCATTCCTCCCTACTCGAGACTGCACAGGACCATGTTTGGAGCCTTTGGACTGTACATAACACTTATCGAACCTCCAGATATGTTCACGGCCAGCCCCCAGAGGAAAAGGACACTTTTGTGATTGGTCATTTTCACTGGCTTCCGTGCTGGGTTTGGGACTTTGGGGCGTGTTTGGACAGGTGAGAGATATTTGCCTCTGAAAATTTACTCTTTGGATTATTATTATTATTTATTATTATTGTTTTTTTTTTTTTTGCTTTTTGTGTCATACCCAGCTTTTCACATGGGTTTCTCCTGGCTTATGTACTCAGGAATTACTCTTGGTAAAGCTCAGGGGACCATATTGTTGCTGGGATTCGAAACCGGGTTGGTCATGTGCAAGTCAAACATCCTACCTGCTCTGCTATCACTTCAGCCCCACTTTGGATTAATTTTACTAGCTTTTTTTTAATCATGGGAGTTGGAAGGGATTCTTTGATGCTCAAGGTTTACTTCTGGTTCTGCAGCTCAGAAATTATTCAGCAGTGCTGCTGGGTTCCTATGGGATGGGGAGGTTTGACCTGGATCAGCAAGGCAAGCATCCTACTCGCTTCATAGTGAGTCCAACCCCAATATTGGTTGTTTTTTGTATATATAGAATTTCTACTTCCCAGGTGTATGGTACCACCAGCAGGTCAATCTGTGCCTGTTAGGCGAGTGCATCAGCAGAATGATGGCACTATCAGACTTCTAGATACTCCGAAATAGATGCTGTGCCATTGGCCAGACAACAAAAACGTTGGGCAAAGTCTTCCAAGAAAGTAAATGGCCAAAAGTTAGGTATGTGCAAGACACACCAACAAACCATTTCCGGCTCAGCTATATAATTGGAGGCAAGGTCTCTCTGGTTCCTGATCAAACTGCTTAAAGGCTATGATCCCAGAGACTCAGAGACAAATCTCGGAACCCAGCGGCTTTTTGCAGAGATGCGCCTGGTTCCCGCAATGAGCTACCAGTGACAGACCACCACAAGGGGAAAAGGGTGTGTATCTCCTCCTGATCCCACTTGGTGGCTCAGTGGCCACCATCTTCCAGAGGCCATTGGACAGACAGGTTTGGGCCTGCAGTGACAACACATGTGGGGCCTCATGAGATTGGGGCGGACTCTGCCCTTTCCTCCCCACCTCAATGAGACCCCGAGTTGCTACCCATGTACAGACTGTCTGGCTCTTGATCACTAGGCCATGATCCCAGAGTCTCAGTAACAAATCTTCGGAACCCAGCGGCTTTCAGCAGAAATATGTCTGGTCCCCACAGTAGGTTACCAAAGCTGGGTATTTCAGGTGGCAATAGGTTTCATGCCTGGCGGCTCAGTGGCCGCCATCTCTAATGGCTTCTGGACGGTTCAGTTTGGGACTGCTGTGAGATGTGCAGGGCCTAACTGGATGGTGGTGGAGCCGGCCCTTTTCTCCCCACCCCAACAAAACCCCGAGTTGTCTGGCACCTATGATTGACCTCTGTGGTTCGTGATCAAGGTGCGTAATGGCCATGATCCCAGAGATTCAGAGACAAATCTTGAAACCCAGTGCCTTTTAGCAGAAATGCATCTGGACCCTGCAGTAGGTTACTGTTCCCTGTCCACCCCAGGGGAAATTGGTGCTGTCCCCCCAACTGCTCCCACTTGGCGGCTCGGTGGCCTCCATCCTCCAAAGGCCTTTGTAAAGTCAGGTTTGGGCCCTCACTCAGGAAGATACGTGGGGCCTCTCAGGATGGGGTGGAGCCGGCCAATTCCTCCCCTCCCCAACAAGAGCCTATGTCATTCCCATGAACCGCCTCTGTGGCTCGTTGTAAAGCTGTTTAATGGCCATTACCCCAGAGACTCTGAAACAAATATCGGAACCCAGCAGGTGTTGACAGCAATCCTGCCAGATTTAGTTGTTAAAATTTCAGAATTCCAGAATCATAAGTTATTTTTAACCAGCAATCGAAAAAGAATTGTCAATGTTGCGTTTTAGCCAGACCTGAGTGCTGGGGTAAAATCCCAAATAATAATGGTGGTCTCGAGTCAACATATTGAATGTAATAAAAGTAGAGAGAAGAATGTGGAAATTATCTGCCCCATAATGGGAGGCTGTGGAATGGCGGTATACTTGGGTTTTTAGTGGTGGGAATGGACACGGTGAAAGGACGGGTGTTTCATTGTATGACCGAGACTTAAATCTGAAAGCTTTGTAATTGCTCTCCCATTTTTTTCCGTTTTCTCCAATTTATTTAGAAATGGCCAGAGCAATAGTCGGGCAAGTAGGATGCTTGCCTTGCGTGTGGCCAACCCAGGAGTCCTCCAGTCCAAAACATCTTTGAGTTGCTCATTGGACATTGAGTGTCCCCTTCTCATCGCTAGACCATGTTATGTGGAGGTGTGGCATGGGGTAGGGGTGTCTTCTCCCCGGAGCTCTTCATTACGGATAGATCCTGTGCTTTGCTTTCTTGACTTTGTTGTCATTCTTCCTCATCTGTCAGGTATGTCTAATAGTACATGTGTTTCAAGGCCCTTGTTTCCCCGGCTATATAACTAGCCTGACTGTACTCCTAAAGGGTCGGGTACCCTTTCTGGACCCCGCTCAGTTAATCTGACACGATGCTTTTCTTTGCCTTTGGTCATTGCCATGTTTTTTTGAATATAGGAAGAAGTTTAGTTTTCTTTTGTTTTGGGGCCTGGGGATGCTCAGCAGTTATTCCTGGTGGTTCTCGTAAGTTGCTTTTGACAGTGTTCAAGGATCAACCCCTGTCAGCCTCATGCAAGGCAAATGCCTACCTGCTATTCGCTTGTAGGCACCAAAAATTGTTTTATTTTGTGTATGTTAAATTGTGACTCTGAGCCCATAGTGAAGTTAATTAGGACGAGAACAGCAGTGCATCACGGTGGGTGCTCACCTTACAGATGCTGCCTACCTTCGATGTCCAGCATCCCCTATGTTATCCCAAGCATCACTGGGTCTGATTAAAAACAAAACACAAAAGGCCTTTTTGGGAATTGCCGAGCTCCCCTTCTCGACACTTCCCACAGATTTTCCCTTTCTGTAGACTTGCTTAGGCTGTGAGAAATGTGGAGTTGTCCTCCACCTGCTTGGTCATTCAACTGCATTCCATTCAACATTGGACTAATTCTCATTGTTGATTTTGTTTGATTTCAGAAATCAAATCACAGTTTTAGGATGTGGCATTACAGCAATTTCTTTAGGGAACAGGGCTATTGCATACAAGTGTGCTTTAAGATTCTCTTGTTGAAACTATTATGCCATTGGAGTGCTCAGTGGACCGAGCATGCGACTTGAAAGGTGGGTACCGGCTCTATCCCCACAACCACATCTATGGTCTCAGCATCACAGAAAAAATATCGGAGCCTAATGCTGGGACTAGAGGGTCCTTAACCTCAGTGAGTTCTGAAATCTGGAAATTTATTCTATTGTATTGTTTTTTAAAGTTTTCATTAAAGTGCCAGTATTTTCAAAGTTATTGATAATTGCATTTAGGCGTACAATAATTGAACACCAATTCCTATATCAGATTCCCTCCACCCGTGTTCCTATATTCACTCCCCACCCCAGTCGCCACTCTACCCCCGCCTGTCATCTGGACAAGCACATGACTAGGTTTCAGTGGTTACAGCTTAGATCTCTTGTTTTCAGTTCTGTTGCATCTGTGTTTTGGGTAAATGGCTACACCCCTAACTCATGTCACAGGCATAAATGAATCCCTGATCCCTGTAAACTTCTGGTTCTCTTCCGCCCCAAATTTCTTTCCTTCTTTGTCTGGTTTCTCTCTAAACACGGGAATCAGGGATGATTTAAGCAGCCACTTTACAGTACATTTCCACATCCAGTGTTTGGTATTCCACAGATGAGTGAACATTATCGTGTTTTTGTTTCTTTTTCAGGCTAACTTCAGTCAAGACGGTATCTTCCAGTTCCAACCGTGTAGCTGCACAAAACCAGTAATTCTAAAACCTAAAAAATATATCACTTGATCACTTGATCTCCCTTTATTCATCGATTTATTCGAGTGGGTGCCAGTAACGTCTCCATGTATGCCTGTTGCGTGCTAGTGTAGCCCAATGGCATCTGTTCATTCTAGGAACATGCAGAGCCTCAAACCAATCATTCAGGATCTTGACAAAGATGTCTGACCATCTTGTAGGTGGGCGTCCACGCGATCTTTTGACGTCCCGTGGAATCCAGTCAGTAATGGCTCTAGGCCAGTGGTTGTCTGTAAACCTCAGTACGTGTTCAGCCCATCTGATTTTTGATGCCTTGGCAGATGAGACTGCGTCCCTGATTCTTGACCATTGACAGAGATCAGAACTCCGGATTCTATCTCTCATTTGAGTTATGTGTGATATTCCAAGCATAGCTCTTTAAATTTCTCTTTGAGAGACCTGAGTAGAATTCTCATCCTGTTTTCGTAGGGCCCAAGACTCTAAGGCATATGTTAATGAGGGAAGAACAGTGGAATCGAAGAGAAGTGCTCATAGCTGGAGGTTATTTGTCCTCTTACTTATTTCTTCAACGCTCTTGAAGGCATTCCAAGCCTCTCTCTTCTTACTGCATAACTCAGGTGACAGGTTATTCATCATGTTTCTTTATAGAACTAGGTACATATAACTGTTGCATTCGGAGATGGTGGTGCATTGAGAGCGAATGGAGCATCAGGAACGAGGCTGTTTCTCATAACCATTGCCTTCGTAAGATTCAGCTGTAGTTCGACCTTTCCACACTCACAGTCGAAGTAGGTCAGCATTTGTGCTGCTTGGCTGATGTTTGGTGTTATTAGAACAATGTCATCAGCAAAGCGGAGGTGGTATAGTTGCCGAACATCTATCTTCACTCCAATTCCTTCCCATTCCTGTCATTGCATGATGTTCTCGATGGTGGTACTGAAGAGTTTTGGTGAAATGGTTTCACCCTGCCCAACCCCACTCTTGACATGGATAATTACTTCTTTGTAGTATTGAGTTTGTACGCCCTGATTGGGTAGTGCTTCGATGACCCCTTCCATCACAACAGAAAAAAAGGCCTTCTTTAAATCAATGAACATTAGACAGAGCGGCATCTTGAACTCCTGAGAAACCTCAATGAGCTTAGTAATCGTGTGGATATTGTAGATGGCACTGAATCCTTTTCGGAACCCAGCTTGTTCACATGGTTGTTCTTCATCTAGTGTTCTGCTAATCCTATTCAATATGACTCGAGTGAACAGTTTGCAGATGACAGCCAATAGGCAGTTTGGGCGATAGTTGCCAATGTCATAGATGTCTCCCTTCTTGTATAGTAGTGCAGTCTTGCTGGTTTTCCATTGGGATGGAACCTTGCATTCAGACAGGTAGCGTGTGAAGAGCCGAGCCAGTGTATTGATGAGTACTGATGGTAAGTTCTTCAGGTGTTCAGGTCTGATCTTGTCTGGACCAGCTGTTCTTTGTTTCTTTACCGAAGAGATGGCGTGTTGAATTCTGGAAGGGAGAACATTGGGAACATTATGTCAATCGTGCAGAATGTGGTATGTGGGCAAGTGGACGTGGCTATTAAAGATATCTGAGTAGAAGTCATGAATAATCTTCTCCATTGCCCTTCTGGAAGAATTACGAAGGCTTTTCACGGCTTCTGCCTCATCTAACATCATCGCTGTTCTCCTGTCTTTGAGGTCATCCTTGATGGCTTCTCTGCATTGTTTTGCGAACTTGGACGTTCGCTTGCTGTTTCCTGAGGCATGTGCCAAGCCACTTTGGCGAATAAGTTCAAGAGTGTTCAAAGAAATGTGGTTTTTTCGTGGTTATCTCTCTCGGCCCCGAGAGTCCCAGCAGCAGGAATCCCTGAGCAATGCTGGGGTGAGCCTCTCCCCACCTAAGTAAATAATACAAGATAACAGAAAACTCATTGATCCTCGAGAGGAATCTGCTCCAGGTGAGATATTTTCAAAGGTCTGTCTTGGCTATGTGGGGATGCATCATTGCCTTCGCACGTATATCCCACTAAGCTATCCCACTAAACTCCACAATAAGCTAGTACCAAACCCAGTCTCGGCCCCTTTTATTTTCACTCTAAACTGGTGCTTCAATTTTCTTCAGAGGGAGTTATTTCCACTTACTGTGTCTGTTCTTTGAGTTGGAAAAAAATTACACAGCTCTGTGACCTGCCATTGGTCTATTTTGCTTGTCCATCTTGCTGAAATGTTAGGTTGTTGCCTGGAAAATCCATCCACGTGTCAGAATTGCAACCGAGTTGGGTAAATGTTAGAAACCAACCCGCAGGTCTAGAATTTTTTTGACGAGAAGACTATCAGGCACAGAACAGTAATTGGAATCCTTCTCTGCTGTTGTTCGGGTAGCAGCAGCCCAGGTGGAATTCTTCTGGTCATGACACTGTGACAAAATCTCGAGTAAGCAGTTATGCCTTCAGCGCCATGAGGACGCCAAGAGAGGTGGGAGGTCTTCTGTGGGTTACCAGTAGGAAGTAAGCACCCACGCTGCAAACAAGCGCTCCCCCCGGGACAAGCTATTCAGAGACTGTTCTGCTCAGTCCATGGACACAAACCACCCCAGGATAAAAGTCCCTGGACTGTGGGAGAGGAGCACTGTTTATAGTGTGTCCAGTTATGTACTAGTTATGTACCCCACAAGATATGAAGACTGGAATTGGTCCCAGGTTACCCAAGTGGAAGAAAGCTCTCACACTCTTTGGCTCTCCATACATCCCCACGATCATGCCTGAGTGCTTCCTGAGTGCAGAGCCAGGAGAACCTGTGTGCATTGCTGGATTTGTGGCCCCCAAACTATGAACAAACCAAATAAAACCAAAACACCCTCAATCCCTTATTGAAGGATTAGCTCACCTCATCATGGGTGTTTCTGAGCTGTATCTTGCTGTATCCATGCTGCCTCTTCCTCGTAGAAGCGGGTCGGGTACCCTCAGAACGTAGGGTGATGAGGTGTGGGTTGCCCATAGCAGGAAATATTTCTACATGGTTTGGTCACAGTCATAACAAAGTGGCTTCAGATGTTTTTTAGCTCAGAGTGTCACAGTCACTGTCCTCCCATTGTTCATTGATTTGCTCAAGGGGGGCCGGGTAACATTTTGAGACTTGTTACTGTGTTTGGCATATCAAATACATCACGGGTAGTTTGCCAGGCTTTGCCATGTAGGCAAGATACTCTTGTTAGCTTGCTGAGAGGGTGGAGGAATCGAACCCAGGTGGCCATGTCGGACCGATGCAAGACAATTGCCCTACCCGCTATGCTATTGCTCCAGCCTTGCAGCTTTGCCTTGCTCTGTTCATGTCAGGTTCAATCCCCTGCACCCCTCTTGGTCTAGAGGCAAAGATGGAGCAGCCCACTCAACTCCCAACGTGGTTCAACCATGTATCCCACAAGATCTGAAGGCGGAAATCGAATGCTGGTCACCCATGTGAGAGACTCGCAACCTCAAGGCTCTCTGACCACTGCCACTTTGAAGCTCCATGCTTGATCTTTAATTACCCCATATTTAACACAGAACCAAAACTAAGGGTGGAAAATTCTTAGAGAAATGGGCCTGGAGAGGGACGGGATCGCTCACAGCTCCATCTCATGGCGTTTCAGCATAACTTCTCCGGTCCAAATTTTCCCACGTTTAAGATTTTCAGTCCTTCTCTTTGCTTAAATGTTAAGTATGGGGTCATTACGGATCCAGCACACAGCTTGGGCCGCTGCAACAGGAGCAGAGCGGATAGGGCTTTTGCCTTGCATCCATAGGACCCGGGTATAGTCATAGATTTCCCCTACGGTTCTTCAGTCTTGTCCATAGTGATTACTGAGTGCAGAGGCAGGAGAAGGCTCTGAGCATATCCGGGTGTGGCCACAACCATAAAGGAACAAACAAGAAAGAAAAGTAAAACACAGAGCTTCAGTTTCTTGATGGTGAATTCTCTCACCCTGATTTGAGGGTGTCAGAACTGTATATTCTTCCATTCCTCACAACCGTGTAGAAGACAGAGTACCCTCCTAATGTTGGGTGATGGGATGTAGGTTGCCCATAACAGGAAACTTTCAAAGGTCTCAGTCACAGGCATCACAAGGTGCATTCAGAACCTTTCTTGCACAGAGAGAAAAGAACAATGTGAGAAAATAAACTTGCCTTGCTCATTAAAGGTTCAGTTCAATCCTCTGCACCCCTCCAGGTTTAGAGACAAAGCTAGGGCAACCCATTCGACCCCCAAGGTGATTCAGCTATCCACCCCACAAAGATCTGAAGGCTGGAATCGAACCCAGATTACTCAAGTGAAAGACAAGCATCCACAGGCTTTCCTTCCTACTGCTGCACCTGTGGAAGAGGTTTGCTTGATCCTTTATTACCCCATACTGAACACTGAAGCAAACCCAAGGGTGGAAAATTCTTAGAGAAACGAGCACCTTTTGTTACTTTATGTTCTCCAGATGAAAGCAGTCTTTCTATGTCTGTCCCTTTCTTTCAGACTAACACCCAATATTAGTCAAGACAAGTGCCAGGAGGTTTACTCCATCGCATGGATGCTAGCCCCACATGCTACGGAAAAAGGCAGCTCAGATATAGAAGGGAGCACCAAATAAAGGGTGCTGGGCGGATCCTCCCAGGATGGGAGATGCATGCTGAAAGTTTACTATAGACTGAACATGATTGCCACTGAATGCCTCATTTGCAAACCACAGTCCCCAAAAGGCGAGAGAGAACAAAAGGGAATGCCCTGCCACAGAGGCAGGGTGGGATGGGGGGGATGGGAAGGGGAGGGATTAACTGGGATCAGTGGTGGAGGACGGGTACTCGATAATTGTATAACTGAAACCCAAGCACAAAAATTTGTAAGTCTACAAGTGTACCTCGTGGTAATTCACTAATTCAAAAATAAATAAATAAATAAAAACAGAGAAACAAACAAACAAATAAATAAATAAAAACACGCGCGGCCGCTATTGCGGCCGCGCGACATCATTTTATTCTTAAACCCAGCTGTAGAAAGCAAATTATTTCACAACGCTGTTTCAGCATATCTGATTGGGGGGGGGGTCGTAAACTCTAAACAATAATTGTGCATCTTCTATCGAAACAATGTATCTAGTCAAAGTAGATAGAGTATTAACTAGAACTCATCTGGCTCACAGGAATTGGGAGGGGTGGGAGGTGGGGTTCTATTGGGGTTCGCGGTTAAAAATAAGTATTGGTAAAGGGAAATGTGTTTGATACTTACATGACTGAGACCTAAACCCGAAAGCTCTGTAACTTTTCCCACAGTGATTCAATAAAGAAATAAATTATTTTAAAAAAAAACAAAAACAAAAACAAAGGAATGATCCTGGAGAGGGACAGAAATGCCCACAGCACCATCTCGTGGTGTATCGCCAGAACTGCCGCGGCCCACCTTTCCCACGCTTTAGATTTCCAGCCCATTTCTTTGCTTCAATGTTAGGTATAGGGTCATTAAGGATCAAGGAAGCCACTTGGGTCGCTGCAGTGGGAGCAGAGCGGTTAGTGCTCTTGGCTTGCACTCACAGACCCTGGTTCTTTCTCTGGCTCTCCATACAGCCCCACCATCATGCCTGATTCCTGAATGCAACTTCAGGAGAACCTCTGCCGTTGCTGGATTTGTGTCCCCCAAACTATGAACAACCCAAATAAAACCAAAACAGCCTCGGTCGCTTATTGGGGGATTCCCTCACCACAACGTGGGGGTTTCTGAGCTGCATTTTGGTGTGTCCATGCTGCCTCTTCCTTGTAGTAGAGGTTTCAGCTCTCTCAGATGGGGTGATGGCATGTGGGTTGCCCATAACAGGAAATATTTCTCAATGGTTTGGTCACAGACATAGCAAAGTGA
Organism: Sorex fumeus; assembly: GCF_029834395.1. Classification (NCBI taxonomy): domain Eukaryota; kingdom Metazoa; phylum Chordata; class Mammalia; order Eulipotyphla; family Soricidae; genus Sorex; species Sorex fumeus. The sequence goes on along the minus strand of NW_026606076.1, from coordinate 22,745,091 downwards.
CTTCAGAAGGTTTCTAGCTCAGTGAAGAGAATAAAAAATAAAAATAAATGACTTTGCCTTGCTCTTTCCACATCAGGTTCAATCCTCTGCACCCCTCCTGGTCCAGAGACAAAGCGTGAGAAGCCCACTCGACCCCCAAGAAGATTCAGATATGTACCCCACAAGATCTGAACGCTGGAATCAAACCCAGGTTACTCTAGTGAAAGAAAGCACTCACGCGGTTATCGTACAGGAGCACCTGTGGAAGCGACTTGCTTGATCTTTATTTGTCCCATACTTATCAATGAAGCAAACCAAAGGGTGGAAAATTCTTAAGAGAAGCAGACCTGGGGAAGGACGGAAATGCCCACAGCGACACTTCGTGGCGCTTCGCGGAACTCCCGCGGGCCAACCTTTCCCAAGCTTAAGAATTCCAGCCATTTTCTTTGCTTCAGTGTTAGGTCTAGGGTCATTAATCAGGTAAGCCGCTTGGGTCGCTGCAGCGGGAGCAGAGCCATTATTGCTCTTGGCTTGCAGTCAGAGGTCCCTGGTTCTCTTTTTGGCTCTCCATACAACCCCACCATCATGCCGGAGTGATTCCTTAGTGGAGAGCCAGGAGAACCTCTGAGCATGGCTGGTGTTGGGGCCCCAAACCATGTACAAACCAAATCAAACCAAAACAGCGTCAGTCCCATGATGGCAGATTCCCCCACCCTAACTTGGTGGGTTCTGAGCTGTATCTTGCTGTATCTCTGACCCCTTTTCTTTGTAGAAGACGGTCGGGGCATCCTCAGAACGTGGGGTGATGGCACATGGGGTTGACTATAACTGGAGATCTTTCCATTGAGCTGGGCCACAGACAGAGCAAAGAGGGCTCATAACTTTTCTTGTTCAAAATGAAGTGAACAACGACAAAATAATCTCACCCTGCTTGTAACCGACCAATCGGTTCAATCCCAGGTACTCAATGGTCCCCAGAACCCTGTGGGCACACACAAAATCAGGCCCCCCAAAAAACCCTCAGAGCCAGAAGTATAGTATTGTTGGTCGGATGTTTGCCTTGCATACAGCCAACCCAGGTCCAATCCTGGGCATCCCATACGGTCCCCCAAGTACCACCAGAAGTAATTTCTGAGTGCAGAGCCTGGAGTAACCCATGAGCATTGCTAGATGTTACCCAAAAAGCAAAAAAAAATTCCTTGGAAGAAGTGATGTATTTAGATTTTCCAGGGAAGGAGATTGCCCAGTCTTAGGCTCAATATTTCTGTGTTAATTAAAATTCTTCTTAACACACCCTAGTTCCTCAGATGGCTGTTACCATCACCCCAGACATCTGGAGATGCTGGAGTTGAATCTGGCCTCTGCCACTCTCCTCCACGGAGAACTGAAGACATGGGAATTCTCATGTGTATAGGAACCTCAAAACTCAGGACGGAAGATGGCACCCTCAGCAATACGGGGTGCTGTGATATGTGGACGTGGGATCTGGAGACCTTTAGAACTGAGTTGTTTGGACACATCGTACTACGGGAAGGCAAGCCTATCCTGTGTCACCCTGTTTGCTCTCGGGTAGCTGGCTCTGGAGCACGGCCCACTGGGTGTGCCTCCACACATAGAGTGAGTGGGGGGAGCCCTAGGCAGCAGGTATACCCGGACACAGATCCCCAGTTTATTCTCTGACCCAAGGCCCAGTCGGAGGCAGGCAGGGCCGGAAGATGCTGGACTCTCTCATCCTCTCCAGCCCTTTGCTGGTGTAAGAGAGTTGAATCCACCAGAGGAGGCTCCTCTTGGCACACGGACCCCTCGAGAATGAAGCAGCACCATTGAGGTCTGGGGTCATCCCCCAACCCCCACCCCACCCCACCTGGTCCACACCTCCTGATCTGACTATATGATTTGGGGGAGGGGGTCTGAAGCTGTGGGGGGCCCACATCCTTCTGGAGTCCGACTTTGGTTCCAACGCTGCGGACCCCCCACTTGCCCTGCTCCCGCAAATGTCTAGGAAAGCCAATGAGCGGTCTCCCTGGAAGAGAAGGGAATCCAATCTAGGCTTTTACCTAGGTCAAAGTCCCATTACTAAGGATGTTGCCTAGGCTGGTTGGGAGGGGTGATGCTCTTCTTTGAAATTCCTTTTCTGGCCTTTTGTTTCAGCAGGAGCTTCTGTGGGTCTGTTGCTGGCCATAGGTGAGGGTGTGATCAGGTCTTAGTTCCTGTTTTCTGCAAGGTTGGCCTTCACAACTTCAGAGCTATTCCCAGGAAATTTACTGCCTTTGCCTTGGGAGGGGGAACCTTCCATATCTGCCTGCATGCCTACATCAATTCCCTCCAAACCATTAGGATGTGCTGGACGTTAGGATGTTAGGAGCCCTCAACCCTGGCCCCAGAGGAGTGACTCCTCAGTGCAAAGGCTGGAATAAATAAGCCCTGAGCACTGCTGACTGTGTTTCCCTCCCCAAAGATGCAAATCCTAAGGCTCCCAGTGCTGCCCAGGTAGCTGATTACTCCCTGTGGTACCAGGGGGCCATGTGATACTGGAGGTGAGCCCAGAAAAACCATCTACAGGCAGAGAAAGCCTTGATCACAGGGATCACTAAAATTGCTCACAACTGTCATTTATAAACCTGATCCCCCTGACATAGCGCTTTCTGTTCAATACACAAAACACATACCTTTTTGTAGAGGCAGGGGTAAGGCACAAACAGAAATGCCCAGGACTTATTCTGGCTCCACAGTCAGGATCACGCCAGGTGGGCCTGGGAGGGAAAGGGATAATATCCCATCATCCCCTGCAAGACAAACGCCCAGCAGTCCCTAAAATCTGAATTTCAATTTACCTTGAATGCATCATTCAATCTCCCCCAGGACTTCGGTGGGATACACAATGCCTCCATTATCTCTGGGTTCCTCACGACTTGCCATTTGACCATTTTTTTTTTCATTTTTGTGTCCCACCTGGATGATGTTCAGGGGTTTCTCCTGAATATGCACTCAGGAATTACTCTGGAAGTGTGGTGCTTGGGGGATCTTATGGTAAACACTCGGCTTGAACCTTTTGATGTCTTAAATATACACTCCTAGTTCATTCTTTATGTTACAGTTCTCACGTTCAAATTAAAATGGTAAATTCAGTACTATGAGGGAAAGGGAATTGCTGATGTTTGCAATTCAGGGAAACACAAAGATCTTCTCATTCTGTACACTCTTAAGAGTTCTTGCCTCTGTGTATTTTCATATGCCTACTAATTCCTGAGTTCCTGGTGATGCTGAATTAAACTCCTGAGTTACCTTATATAGCAAACCATAATAGTAACAGTAATGATTACTATTTCCTATGCCAGTGTCACACACTTGGACTTGATGTGTATATTAACCTTTAAATAATGGGTACGTTTTCTTTTTTTTTCTTCTTGGGTCACACCTGGAGATGCTCAGGGGTCATTCCTGGCTTTTAACTCAGGAATCACTCCTGGCTGTGCTCGGGGGACCATATGGGATGCTGGGTATCGAACCTGGGTCGGCCGCATGCAAGGAAAACGCCCTACCCGCTGTGCTGTTGCTCTAGCCCCTGTAAATAACGGGTCTTGATGATGGAATCCAGGTGAAAACTGATTAAATAGGAACTAAGTAAATGGGTACAAAAGCCACCCCTCGATCACAGCTGTCAGTGTCACTCTTTTTGTTTTCTTTTGTTTTTTTTTTTGGTCAAAACCAGAGATGCACAGGGGTTACTCCTGGCTCTGCACTCAGGGATTACTCCTGGCTATTCTTGGGGGACCCGATGGAATGCTGGAAATTGAACCCGTGTTGACTGAATGCAATGCGAACGCCCTACCCGCTGTGCTATCACTCCAGCCCAGTGTCTCATTTTTGCTTGGACTTGAGGCAGAGACCTCGGTTGGCGGGGTTTATGATAGAGATCAACCAGGATGTTGCAGTGAATCCTTTGGAATGGAGAAAGAGGCAAACCTCCACACTTCAAACCTTCTTCTGTTATGTTTTGAGGAGTCGGACCTGCTTTGCTCAGGCCATACACTTGGCTCTGAGATCATCCATATCTGCGAGAGAGAACATAGGTATCCTCATGGGGATCTGGACTTTGAATCCCGATCAGTCTTGTGCAATCAAGCACCTTCCCGCTGTATCAGCTCTGCACTCCTTGTATTCAGATTTTTATTAGATTTTCCTAAGCATTGAGGATAAATATTTCTGAAAAGTTTAGGATAATGGCCATGTCATTATTCTTTAATGGGGTGGATTAGGTAAAGGTAAGGTAAAAGGTAAAGGCCCTCCCGTTGATCGTCGATTTGCTCGAGCGGGCCCAGTAACGTCTCCATTGGAGACTTTGTTGTTACTGTGTCTGGCATATCGAATACTCTCGGTAGCTTGCCGGGCTCTCCGAGAGGGGCGGAGGAATCGAACTCGGGTCGGCCATGTTGGCCGCTTGTAAGGCGAACGCCCTACCCGCTGTGCTATTGGGTGGATTAGAGATAGTTGAAATGGTTTTGACTGTGCACAGAAAGATTTCTGATGGTTCTATGAAAGGATGGGACAGGCCCCTTGATCAAAATATTTTACAAATGGTGGGAACCTGGCAGAATGCCCAAACTCCCATCTCAGCAGGCAATAACATCAGCTGTGATGACTAACTATAAAGAGTGGTCACATTCCTGGATTTTACTCTTCTCATTTCAATTATATTAGGAGAAAAGATGACAACACGTTGCGTTTGTAAGTGGTAAAATCTCAACCCTACTAGCCACCAGAATGATTAAAACTGTTTTGAGTCTGTCCAAAAGAGGAAGTCTACAAAATGATCTAGTACATGTTGGTGCCCATTAGCTCCTATGTGCCTCTGTTCTTAGGGTAGGTCCATACATGGATTTATTTATTGAAATATGTTTTATGTAATTCATGCCATACTTGGCAGTTCTTCGGAGTCTGTGTTGTTTTGGATGCCAGGAATGGAACTCAGGAAAACCATGCTTAACACAAGCATTAAGCCACAGTACTAACCTCTTTCCCCATACTCTTGGATGAAAACGTGTTTCTAAAGCTGTGTCCTGGAGTTTCCTTGTAGGTTCTTATATAGCGTGTTTTCAAGGGGTAGAGTGTTCACTGTACAGTGCTCTCTGATGTTCTTCCCAGCCTTTGCTTCTGTCCAGTGTCTCTCCAGCTCTCTGGGTTGCTGCTAGGCCAGTTCCTCTGCATCTTCAGGAATGGCTTCAGAGACATTGCACCCATCTTGATTAATGACTTCCCAGAGAAACTCATTGTCCCAGTACCAATTCACAACCTACTTGCCTGTCTCACTTTGAATCAACCTGCTTTGTTTTTTATGATGGATGTATGTGGGAGCATTGGTTCTATGTTTGACCAGTTAAGAGACTCCACCTTAACTCGCTGCCCTGAACTCTGTGACCAGCCCCTCCAGCACTTGCCTATCCTCTTTTTGATTAAAGCTCATCCCCCTTGCACTGATTCACCGGGGCTGCCATAATGGTCTGTGTGCACTTGGAATCTGGCACGTTAAGTCTCCTTGGTGAAATGGATGATGTCACAGATGGGAGTCTTCCATGTGCACCTTTATTCCTAGTGATGTCCAGTGGATCAGGCCTCCTCCGGGCACACGTTTAAAGGACAAAGTGATACTTCAGTCGAAGGGGGACACTGAAGGCCAATTAGTGGCAGAACATGAGTACCTCTCACCTCCAGTGCCTATAATGTGACCAACGAGATTGTGCCAGCTCTTGGGGCACTTTTGTGGTTGTTTTTTTACTCCTCCCATCCATATCAAGTGGTTTCCTGGGGTCTGCTTTGCTCCAGAGGCTTTAGGAGGATGTGCAGCTTTGCTGGTTGCACTGGGGGGATTTAGCATGGCACAGGGGTCTCGAGTGTGAGTACATTATCCTTGAGGCATCTTCACCTCCAGCTCTGCGATGGGGCAACATGGCCTGGGGTGGAGATCAACATGGGGGGCTGTGGGTGTTGAGGATGCCGCACCTGCTGATGGCAGAAGTTTTGAACATCCCAAACTTCTCAACTAGGGGTTGTGCTGGGCCCTGTCCTGCAGCTTTCTGTGTAGACATGTATATGTAAAACTGCCAGATCACTTTGAGCCGCCACTCCACAGCCCCCAATAGTGAGGGACCCTGTTGAAGCCAGTCTTTTTCATTGGCACCTGCCAGGAGGAATCCTGGGGGCGTGGTCCTAGCATGTAGCTGAGGGTTGTAAATGAATAAATAAATGAACGTTGGGACTCAGAGAGATGGTCTTGGCGGCTGTTTGCAAAGTATTTTTGTGAATTTTATTTCCCTTGTAAATACAAAGACTCAACATCTTATCTGTTCAGCTCATCTCTCTCCCATCTATCCCAAACCTGGTGACGCCCTGATGTCTGGATCACCTGATCCTATCCCAGAAAGGAGGAAAAATGAACCTTCTTTACCAGACAAGTACCTGGCCAGGAATATTTGAAGCCTGACCCTTTAAGGCTCTGGGCGAATGTGCAGGTGATGTCACAAAATGCGCAACCTTTATCTACCAGCCTTGGCATTCTGTGCGGAAGTGCAGGCGGGTCTCGTGGTTGCGGAAGGTGAGGAGCGGGTGAGGGGGCACCCAGGGGGGCAGGGGGGTCCCGGAAGGTCGGTTTCCTCGCCAGCCAGTGGTCGCTCTGAGCGCCTGAACCTCCGGGTCTCCACCTTGTGGGCGGCGGGGTTGCTCAGTGGCGGCGGCCCGGGGTGGCGGTCCCTCACCAGGGACGCGCTGAGCGCTCCTGCCGAGAGGTTTATCTTGTTTATAAATTGATTTTGAGAGAAAAAATGGTCGTTTTTAATGAGTAGAACTTATTTAGAAAGATGCGTAAGAGGGGAATGCAGCCGGCCGGGTTTGATCCCGGCACCCCACAGCGTCCCGGGACCAGCCTGGTGTGAGCCCAGGGCCCGGAGTAACCCCTGGGCAAAGACCCCCAGGCCCCCCAAAATAAAAGGTGGGTGGGCAGAGGAAGCACGTGGTCTAGGAGAAAAATGAATTGGAAGCGTGGAGGTTGTTCTGAAAGTTCCAGAAACAAGGACAATAACCGAACAAACAAAAGTGGAAAAAACATTTTAATTTTTTTATGTGTTTTAGACCCTTACCCGGTGGTGCCTAAGACTCCCTCCCTGGGGATCCGAGGACTCTTCGGGGTGTCGGGATGCGAGGCCAGCGCCCTCCCTGCTGACCCATCGCTCGGGCCCCTCCCAAAGCAGAAAGCGCCAGAGCTAGAGGGAGCCTCAGTTTCCCCCAGATCTGATGGGGCGGGTGAGGGCATCTCAGCGTTATCTTAGTTTCGGGGTGACTCCAGCAACTGGTCAGTCACAGGGGTGGGTGGGTCATCCCAGCAGTGTCCCCAGGACATCCCGTTACTGGCCCCCCGTCGTTCCTTAGGCGGATTGTGGGGTAGGGCTAAAGCGTGGGATTCCCTCATCAAAGGGACCTGGGGGACGCATTCTTTTTCCTCGTGGGGGGTGTTGAGCCCCACCTGGCTGTGTTCAGGGATCACTCCTGGAGTTGCTCAGGGTACCACATATCTGGGTCAGCAGCATGAAGGAAAAAACACCCTCCCCTCTGTCCTGTCGTTCTTGGGGGGTGGCGGGGCTGAATGGGGGGAGGGGCTGGGAATATTCTTCATGCGCTTGGGGGTCAGAAGCATTTGGCTGAGCCTTTGGTTTTCACTGGTTCTTGTGCATTCAGTGGGTTCTGGGAGTTCACGGAGGTGGGGAGCTTCTCTTTCCTTTTGATTTATTTATTTTTCATTTGGGGTCAAACCCAGCGCGGCATTATGGTTACTCCTGGCTCTAAATCCAGCAAGCACTCCTAGTGGTGCCAGGAACCACGAGAGATGCCCAGAATTAAACCCAGGTTGGCCACCTTCAAAAGAAATGCCCATTTTTCTATTCTGTCACTCAGGCCCCAAGGTGTGGAGCTTTAAGCCAACTCAGGTTGCGGTCTGGAGGGGTGCATCAGGGTGTTGCTACAGTGGGTCTTGCAACCAAATATGCCAGGAAGTAGCTTGGGCACTTCCAGAGTGGCCCTAAACCCTCTAATCATGCAATTTAGGATCACTATTGGCTACCACATCTGCTTCAGCAATTGACTCTCGGGGGTCGGGGAGGGGGGGCAGATGGGAAACACCCATGGGGACACTCATGGTGCTGAGGCCTCGACCCTCCCTATTTATCTTTTCCTGCAACTGCTTCACGGAGAGGCAAGAGGAATCTCCTTCCTTCTTCGGCTCCCAGGAGGAATCCAAATGACTCCACTCTGCTTTGGGGGGCAGAGCAGAAGTTTCGCTGGAAATTTAGCACCCCTGCATCCCATATGAAGGACTTACAGTTCAGAGCTAATAAAACCCCACAAAACATGCCTCCCACCCTTTCCCCCCAAAACTCTGCTGCTTCCGGACCTCCTTGTTGACCACTGGATTCCCTCCTGTCCGACAGAGACTGCTCATTGGATTCCCCTGATATTTGGGGGAGCAGGGCAGGTGTGGGGTCCCCGAGTGCAGGAACCAATGTCTGAATCCAGATGGAACTGCCCCTCTGGCCAAGCTCTGTGTGCCCCCCTCAGCCCAACTCCTGTCGCTGCCCCACCCATACCTCCGACCCCCTCCCCTGAATCATCGGGCAAGATCCGTAGGTGTGGACTGGGTGGGGTGGAGTCGGGGTTGGGGGGTGACCCGGACCCCAATGGTCCTTCATTCTCCAGAACTTCATGTGACAAGAGGAAGCTGCCTCTGGTGCATTCAACTCTCTCACACCCGCCAAGGGCTGGAGGGGATGAGAGAGTCCAGCATCTTCCGTCCCTGCAGCGCCCTGATGGGCCTCGGGTCAGACAATGAACAGTGTTCGGGTGTCCGTGCTGACTGGGGCTCGCTCCACTCTTTCTATGCATGTAGGTACACCCAGTGCACAGTGCTCGAGAGCCAGCTGCCTGAGAGCGAACAGGGTGACACAGGAGAGGCTTGCCTTTCCGCACTACGACGTCTCCCACCAACGCGGTTCTGAAGGTCTCCATGTTCGACGTCCCCACAGCATAGCAACCAAAATTTCTGAGGATGCCTTCTTCCATCCTGAAAGTTTTGGGGTTCCTAGACACATGAGAAGTCCCAAGTCTTCTGTTCTGCATGGAGGAGGGTCGCAGACACCAGATTCAATTCCAGCATCTCCCGATGTCTGGGGTGAAGGTAACAGCCGTCAGAGGAACTGGGGGTGGGTTAAGAAGAATTTTAATTCACAAAGGAATAATAGGCCTAAGACCAGGGAATCTCCTTCCCTGGAAATTCTAAACACATCACTTCTGCCAAGGAATTTATTTATTTAATTTATTTATGTTTAGCTTCTTAGCTGACACCCAGCGATGCTCAGGGGTTACTTCAGGCTCTGCACTCAAGAATTACTCCTGGCGGTGCTTGGGAGACCATCTGGGATGTCCAGGATTGGACCCAGTTCAGCTGGGTGCAAGACAAACACCCGAATTGCTCTGGATCCGAGGATTTTGTGGGGGAGGGGCTGCTTGGTGTGGGTCCGCAAGGTTCTGGGGACCATTGAGTACCTGGGATTGAACCTAGTAAGCTATGAGCAGGGTGAGTTTATTTTGTCATTTTCTGTTCACTTTGAACAAGAAAAGTTCTGAGTCCACTTTCCTCTGTCTGAGACCCGGCTCTTTGGAAAGGTTTCCAGTTATAGTCAACCCCACGTGCCATCACCTCACGTTTTTAGGTGCCCCAACCCTCATTCTACCAAAAATACTTAGGGATACACCAAGATACAACTCAGAAACACCCGTGTTGGGGTGAGGGAATCCTCCAATAAGGGACTGAGGCTGTTTTGGTTTTATTTGGTTTGTTCATGGTTTGGGGGCCACCAGACCAGCAACGCGCAGTTAGGAGAGCTGTGAGAGTGCTTACTTTCACCTGTGTAAGGTGGGTTCGATTCAAAAGCAAAAAAAAAAAAAACAAAAAAAAGAAGAAAAAACCTGATTATTATGACTATAAAGGAATGTGAGTATAAGGAACACAGGTGAACTTAGTATTAGAAAGTGTGTCCCACAAATATGGAATCAGGAAATTAAATTCTTTTTCTTTTTTTTGTTTGTCATTTTAGGTCATACCTAGTGATGCTCGGGTTATTCCTGCTTCTGCATTCAGAAAATACTCCTGGCAGTGCCCAGGGGAACCTATGGAATGTCAGGGATCTTGGATCCTGGTCAGCCACGTCCAAGGCAAACTCCTACCCCCTGCTCTATCTCTTCAGCCCCAGGGGAAGAAAATTTTTCCAAAGAAAACACCCTGCCTCTTCCTTCAAGCAGTAGCAGAGACAGGGGGTATAGACTGAGTCTGACGCTGGCAAAGTTGATGGAACCCTCTGCCAGCTGCGGGAGAATGCCTGTGTGATTTCCTGGGCCATGGAAACACACCAGTGACTTGGTCCCTGCAGACTCTGTCACTTTGAGATCAGGAAACTTTCTGATGCGCGCAAGGACTCACAAATTACTGTCTTTGTATGACTCTAATCCTCATTTTGATCAAGTTTATGGCTTTTTTGCTATGTGGGTCCCAGCTGGGATGAAGTGGGGATTCCTGAGTTAATGATGGTTGGGTGAATCACTCAGGATGAGACATGTTTGCTGAAAGTCAATCAAGAGCCAAATGTGATATCCCATCAGTATGTATATTGCAAAATCATAATGCCCAAAAGTAGAGAAAGATTATGGGAAAAATTGCCAAAGAAGCAGTGGGAGGGGTGGGTAGGTGCTGATATGGGGACACTGGTGGTGGAAAATATTCACTGTTGGAGGGATGGGAATTCTGTCATTGTAGGACTGAAATTCAAACATGAAACTTTTGTGACTGTATCTCAAGATGATCCAATAAAAAAGGAATTCTTATTTATAATCCTTCTTTTCTTAACTCGGTGGATATTTGGTTGTTCCCACAATAAATCCTGAGAAAAAAGCGATTACTCTCCAAAAGGCTGTCAGAGTTATTTGATCAGAGAAATGAGTACTTTTGATACCTCTGTGAGTAGTCAATTTTCCCCAAGTTTGTTTCCTGCTATGCTCCTGCAGACCTCCGTGTACTCAGGATGATGTAATGGGAAAGTTTCTGAAGTGAGCTACTGAGGGGAATTTCATTAAAAAATTTTCTAAATTGATCCATTTGCAACTCAGACTTTAATTTGTGAGTCCATAGGCACATCAGAAATTTTCCTGAGCTCAAAGTGACAGAGTATCTGGGGACAAGTCACTGGTATGTATTTCTAGCCCTGGATTAATACACAGGCATTCACCTGCACCCTGGCAGAGGGTCCCGTCAACTTCGCCAAACTCAGACTCAGTAAGTACCTCCTGTCTCTTCTCCTGCTTGAAGGAAGAGACAGGGATTTTTCTTTAGAAAAATTATCTTTCCCTGTGGCTGGAGCAGGGGTTATGAAGGTTACCTTGCTCCCAGCTGACCCTCGTTCCAACATCCCCGACATTCCATAGGGTCCCCTGAGCACCGCCAGGAATATTTCCTGAATGCAGAGCAGATAGAAACCTGACCATCACCATGTATGTGAGTTCACAAACTGCTACTGTGATGTGTTTGCGTTCCATGGACCAGAGCTGCCTCCCTGCCTCCCCAGGTCTCCCCAGCATAGAGCAGAGATATGGGGAGATGGAGCACGACAGTCTGAGGGTGAAAATGGCCCTTTTAATGCAGAGTTGCTAGCATTCTTATAGAACATCTGATGGGGGATTGAGGTAAGGACATAGATGTGATTGCTCATTTACATAAATATTGGCAGAGGAAATTCTCTTGGTAGATCAACTCAAAAAGACACTCTGTCTCCCATGGACATCTACTTTGCTCTTATCTTTCCCTCTAGTTGTATAAGTTATCAGTTCTTTCAATTGTTTGGATGAACACAGCAGGAGACAAAGATCCCAACACTTAGTTCTCTGGGCTCTGAGAGCAAGCAAGGCTTTTACCATATATCCCAGACTAAGTCCTCAGGACACTTCAGCTTGTCCTTCCCCAAGGGGGTCCTGTCTCTTAGTTTGTAACAGCTTGCTTCAGGACCATGCATTTATGCCTTTTAGATGACCCAGTTCGATACCGGGTGGCTTTGCCATTCACCACGGGTTCATCCCAGGCCCACAGTGGTACCTCCCTTTTGGGGTGTTAGGAACTACAGCAAATGAAGCCCGAGTCAGGTAATTAGGACCAAGTAATTATGCCCTGGAGCAGATATATCTCAGTCAATCAACTCCCAACTATTAGAAGCATAGCATTAACGGTTTTTCTGTGTTTAACCAAAGAACTTTCCTCCTTAGGGGAGATAGAAAAGCAGGTATAAATCTACAGCACTTCAGATACAAAGCAGGACAAATACAAAGTTCAGAATTACCAGAAAGTTTTGACTTATATGTAATCAAGACTGACTTGGGGCCTGGTGACAAGGAGAGGTAAATTATAAGGGAAAAGTTAAGGATAATCTTTAACCAAATTAGAGTTGCCAAAAAGAGCATGTTAAGCTTCTCTGGCAGTTTCTTCCTCCCAGAAAAGGGGGCAATTCACTGATGAAGCCTAAAGCACTTAGGGTTAATATCCAAGACAAAGCAAAGGCTGAAGATAGACTTTAACCAAATTAGGGATGTTAGCAAGGGCATGGGAAGCTTCTCTAGAAGGAGGAAATGTGTAGGATAGCACTGGTTTGCCCTTTTTGCCTTGCCTCGGGGAGCTAGGGTTATTGGGTTGCTCCCATCACAGTGCTCCCATTCCTTTGTGTTTATTTATAACTTCTTTCTTTGTGCTCTGTTAGCTTTTAAATATAGTTTTTTCTCTTCTCCTTAAGTCCTTTGCAGTGTTAATTCAGAGCAATGTCCTTTTTATATGGGCACAAGAAGACAGTAAATGCTATATTTGTAATGTGGAATTAATTGACTATAAATGATATTTACCACCTGGTCATATGTTCTCTCAACCTAAGCTTCAGTTGCACTTTCGACCTAGCACCCCCCAAAACAGGGTCCCCATGAGAGACTAGATGGGCCCAGGGCAAGCAGTGAGCTATGTGCTACCTTGGCATCAAAACGGGCCTGGCCAAAGTGCCACAATACTTAGCTATAAGATAAGAGCTCGGACATGGACAAATGCTGTCATGATCAAAAAAGCAATAACTAGATTCTGACCCTGCTAGGGTTAAGAATGATTAATCTGGCCTGAGCACTGTAGTCTGAGTCTGTGACAAGATGTTCCCAGGAGAGCTGCCCTCCAAGCCTCAGTGCATCTCTTACTGTATCCATACAAAAATAACTAATATGAAGATGTTCATTAAGATGTTAATTAAGGGGAAGAGGAATAGCCCTAGGTGGTGTTTCAGCCCTTGAGCCTGAGGGGCAGTCAGGAATCAACCGGCATGACCCTTGTTTCCTCCTTCATCTCATGGCCACCCGGCTGGGGGAGTGGACTGAGACCCCTAGGAACTAGGCGGCGAGGGGGACAGCCGCTGGGGCCTTCGCTGGCCACCAACAAAGATTATACAGAAATAGTCAATTGCCTGGTGAAGCCTAAGACACTACCCGTTGATATGCAACCAGTGTGACCCAAAAAGTTAAAGAAAAATATGGAGAATTTATTTTTCCTGATGCTGATTTTGTGGGAAACACTTTCTAACGCTAAGCTCACCAGAGTTCCTATACTCACATTCCTAAATACTCATGATATTCTGTTTTTTTTTCTTCTTTGTTTTGTTTTTTGCTTTTGCGTCACACCAAGCAATGCTGAGGGGTTACTCCTTCCTCTGCATGCAGGAATTACTCCTGGTGGCGCTTGGGAGACCCTATGGGATGGTAACTGGTCAGCTGCATGTAAAGCAAGGAAGAATTACTGTGGTTGTGCTCAGGGGATACTGGGGATGGAATCCTGGTTGGCTCTGTGAAACACAAGCGCCATCAAATTATGATTTTTTTCCTGCAGTTTCAACCATATATATTGTTATGCTTGTATTCTTCTGTACTTTCCCTTTTATTTAACTTTGGTTGTTTGGGGGCCACACCAGCGGTGCTCAGGACTTACTCCTGACTCTGTACTGAGGGATCACTCTGGGTGGGTCCTGGGGACCCTTTACGATGCAGGGAACTAATCCCAAACCAACCACGAGCAAGGCAAGTGCCTTATGCACTGGACTATCTCCATGACCCCTTTTGTTGTTCTTAATCTGCATTTTCATTTAAAAGCATTTTTCAAAACTTTATGGTGGCAAATATTAGTCCTATTAGTAACAAATATACCAATTTATTAAGAATATTTACATCCTCATTCATCACTTTTACAGAAACTCTGTTCACCTTTCCACTGATTAAACTTTGTTTTCTGAGTCCACTTTTTCTGTTTTTTCTCTTCTACCCACCTCTTCATGTATTTCTCATTGACATTTAATTATTCTCTCAAATGCCTTTTTATTCATGTATTTTTCTTAGACCCTTTGATCTAATAAACAAATAGTTAGGATATTGGGGTCGTCAGCCACATGCAGCAGGGAGGGCTCTTGCCGTGCATGCAGTTGATGCAGGTCCAATCCCCGACAGCCCATAAGGTCCTTGATCCCACCAACCCACACAGCATAGAGCCAGGAGTAAGCCCTGAGTACTGCTGAGCGTTGTCCAAAAACCGAACAAAAGAAAATTAGAAATATCCTATTTACTTCAGCTTAATTAAATGATTTTAGGATTCTGTAGGGATTTGTTTTATAAATTTTAGAGTTTTTTATTTTGGTAAGAAGTTTCTATCACAATACCAGAGGTTCTGATTCATAAATATTTTATGCATTCAGATGTCTTTTTCTGTCATCCAACAAAATGTTTCTACGAGTTTAAAAAGTTTTGACCAACAATTTCTTGCACCAATTGCTATTGTTTAATAGTAGTTTTTATGCTGCTAATCCTTTAACTTCTACCTATTGTATTAATTGTGCTGTCATAATGATATTTTTGTTTGAAGGTTTCGATACTAACCAATGCAGATCATTAATATTGAATGAAGAAATCTAACAATTTATCATTATCAATATTAAGCTTTTTTTTTATTTCTTTGTCATATTATTGAAGATATCATGGAATAAAGTGAGCTGTGATTGTTGATATTAATACTTAGCGCTGTAGCACTGTCCTCCCATTGTCCATCGATTTGCTTGAGCATTCTGAAACTTGTTACTGTTTTTGGCATATCAAAAGCACCTGGGGAGCTTGTCAGGCTTTCCATTCTGAAACTTGTTACTGTTTTTGGCATATCAAAAGCACCTGGGGAGCTTGTCAGGCTCTGTCGTGAGGGCAGGATACTCTTGGTAGCTTGCCAGGCTCTCCAAGAGGAGTGGAGAAATCGAACCCAGGTCGGCCTGCATGCAAGGCAAACGCCCTACCCTCTGTGCTATCACTCCAGCCCGTTGCTGATTCAAAAAGGATTTATTCCCCTGGACTCCGCCTTTCTATCTAGAGGAGCACACCCCCACACCCCACGGAGCTAAGAAATTTATCCCAGTACCAAGAAGATCTGGCCACATGCAAGGCAAGTGCCCTACACGCAGTGCTCTCTCTCCGGCCCCTCTATTTGGATTTCCCCCCTTTCTCTTTTATTGGGCCTTCTGCAACAAGCCATCTGCTCCGGCGCCTGGAGCTAACTGAGAATCCATTGTGTGTGTCCCTTTACCCACTCTCAGCACACATCTCCCACCCACAGTGATCCCTTCCAGCCATCATTGTCATACTGGACCCTTCTCTAACCAACTACCGTCTCCCCAGCCCTGAGACAGGCTTCCAATCAGCAACCATCCTCCTGGCCCTTCAATCTAATGTCCTTGGCTGTGAGACTTATACCATGTTGTTATATCCCACAAGAGTGCAGTTATTCTCTCCCTGTCCTTTTGAATATTTCTCTCAGCATGATGCTCTCCATATCCACATATTTAGAAGCAATTTCAGAACTTCATTTTTCTAACAGCTGTATAGTATATGGACCAAAGAAGGCTCCTCTGCCTCCTTCATCAGAAGTCCGGCCGCAACACAAAGTTGTTTGCTTTGTGTTTTTCCTCAGTGTTTTTCCCCAGAATTGTCTCCCTCATGTTTGTTTTTGGGGCCACCCCAGAAAATGCTCTAGTCTTACTCCTGGCTCTGCGCACAGGAATCACTCATGGCAGTGCATGAGGCACCAATTGGGATGTGGGGGATCGAATCCATGTTGGTTGTATACAAGGAAATGCTCTACCCCATGAAAGTTGCTCGAGAAGTTGTGACTCATCATAGAGAACTACATGAAGATAATGTCCAGGAAAGATACTGAGAACTTAACCAAAATCCCTATGAATTCATGGACATGGCAGGAGACTTTGGTAATTGTTGGAATATAGTTCCCAATATTTTAGGCTTAATATTGGTTTTCCCTTTCTCCCTTGCCATGAGAAACTCAGGTTTATTACAGTGCTCCTGAGGCACTTCCATTCCATTGTGTTTATCTGTAAATTCTTCCCTATGCTCTCCTCCCCAACAAGTTAATCATTTTTTCCCCTAATCAGAATCTGTTAATTGTTTGTAAGGTCAGATCCTTCTAGGACACTGAAATTATATTGTAAGTTAATATTATCTTTCTCCTCTCCTATGTCTTTTGAATAGTTTACTTTAGAGCAATGCCCTTTTTCTATAGATACTGGGATAACATTAACATTATGCTTTGTAACTTAGGATTTAATTGGCTTTGAATATTATTCACTCCCAGGCATCTGCTTTCTCGACATAAGCCTCAGTTACCCTTAGTTCCAAACACCCAAGAAACAGGGTCCCGTCGACGGACTGAATGGACCCAGGGCAAGCAGTGAGCTACCCAGGCATCGAAATGGACCAGGCCAAAGTGCCACAATTCTTACTATAAGTTAGCAGCTTGATCATAGACAAATGCTGTCATGAACCAAAAGTAACAACGAGACTATGACCCTGCTAGGGATAGGAAAGACTATCTGGCCTGAGCACTGTAGTCTGAGATTGAGATGGCCCTAGGAGGCAAATCCTTAAGTTTAAGGTATTTCTTACTGTATCTATACAAAACGATTTATACTATATATACTTATATGTTTGTTGGACAAGGAGAGCAGAAACAAAACAAGAGGATTCCGCTCTAGGGTGGGTTGATCTGATAATGAGAATCTGTCCGAGAAGCGGCTTTCCCCAAGGAAAGAATTCTACCCCTTTTGATTGTGACCACACCTATGTGTAATTGTTACCCCAATTCCTCATGCTGGGAGAAATAATGAAACTATATAAAAATTGGGCAAGGTGAAGCAGAGGAGAGAGACAGGAATGAATGGAGAGAGGATTGGAATAAACTGCAACTAAGACCAACCAGCCTGGCCCTCGTTCCTTCCTTTACCTGCCCATCACCATCGACCTCCTGGGGTGGGGGAAGAGGTGTGAGACCACCCAACCCTGGTGGCAGGTGGTGCTGTCTTTTTTGAATTTACACAGATAATGAATACTAAGTTGTGGGAAATTGACCCCCTAACAGAAACCTCAATGTCGGGGTAGTCCCCTAAGAAAAACAAGTTTAGACCAGAGGGAAGCAGACAGCCATTCCTGGCCAGAATGGCAAATTGTCGCAGAATCTATCCTTTAAGTCTGTCACTGATTGTCTATGTGAAATATCAGGTCTCTGTCTTCATACACCCCTTAATTGTGCCCTGTCTACTCATAGTGGTGAACGTGTTTGTCAGCTTCAACGCGTCTCACATGATTGGAACCAGGATGCTGGAGCGATTTGGATGAACAAAAGGACGCCCTTTACACTACCAGTTAGGGTGACCCTAAAGCTTGGGCACTCCTGATGTATTTGTCGCATTCGATGTGACCAGTCTCACTGGTCAGGGCTCTCAAATAAAACTATTTTGGAGCACTGGAGGGAAGGATAGAAAAGACTCAGAAAAGAAATCAACAGAATCAGACACTCTGTGATACTCTAAAACAGTATCTGGGGAGAAGCCAGAATGATTTCATGTAACATGGGCATCCAATACTGTGATTCAAACAACTTGAAAGGGGACAGAGTGAAAGTACATTGGTTAGGGCATTTGCCGTGCTTATGATGGGAAAGGGTTCGATCACCATTACACCATATGGTTCCCTGAGCACCTCCAGAGGTCATTCCTCAGTGCAGAGCCAGAAGTAATCTTAAGGATCACCTGATGAGACCCGAAAAACCAAAGAAGAAAAAAAAACTTGAATGGTTTTCAATTTCATAGACATATTATGTAAATGTATTAAAGGTGTCAAGTTAAATAGAATCCATTTAAGTTGTATAAGACTTAAATATATCTCTATACATGAACTATATAACTGATTTAAAAATTTTTCAAAAAAATACCAAATTTACTTCACTGGAAATAGTCAACTGTAATAATTTTACAAAAATGGAAAAAACAGGGCAAGAGACATAGTACAGTGTGGAGAGGGCTTGCCATTTGATCCCAGGCATCCCATACTGTCCTCCAAGCATGCCAGGAATGATTCCTAAATTCCAAGCTAGGAGTAACTGGCAGCCATTGCTGGCTAGACCCGAAAATAAAAACCAAAATAAATGGAAGCAATATCTATTCCTCAGTGATGTCGATAACCCTCTTAAAATTCTTTTTGGAATAATGCTTCATATTTTGAAAAATGACAGCATTTTTCATGTTCTACTGAAGAAGAATATCTTAGACATATTGATGCCAGCGTGTCATGACATTTCCCTCAAGTTCACCAACAAATCTGTTACTTATTCTTTCTGCAGGTCTTTACCGAACAAACAAGGAAGGGATGAACACAATATTTCTACAAGAAACAGTTTGGTGAGTATTTTTTTCCAATTCATGATTGGTATTATTGGAAATTCACTGTTGCTCATGCTACATGTCAACAACTTTCTGCAAAGAAAGAAGCCAATGGATTGGATATTTACCCACTTAACACTTGCGAACATGATGACAGTTTTATTCTCAGGGATTCCAGGATTAATATTTTTCTTTAGAATAAGAAATTTTCTGAATTACAATGGTTGTCGGGCAGTTTTGTTCCTGTACAGAGTGGACCGGGGTCTTTCTCTCTGTACCACATCTTTCCTCAGTGCGTTCCAAGCCATCGTGATCACCAACAACCACATTCAGTGGCATGGCTCAAATCAAACATCTACACGTGCATTTCTTCTGCCTTCCTCTGTTTCTGGGTACTCAACATGCTGATCTATAGCCGGGTCATAACTGGAGTGAAGGCCCCAATCAACACTACTGGAATTGAATGAGTTATTAGCCTAAAATACTGTATGACAACTAAGGCCCATGGCTCAGAAGCATCTCTATTTCATGGAGGAATGATTTTAAGGGATTTCCTGTGTGTGGTCCTCATAACCTGGACCAGCGTGCACATGGTAAAGTTCCTCTTCAACCATCGCAAGAATGTCCAGCACATCCATAGGCACAGTCTCTGCCCACAATCCTCTCTGGAGATCAAGGCCACCCACGCCATCCTGGTCCAAGTCAGCTGTTTTGTCTTTTACTGGATCAACTGCTCTCTTACCATTTATTTATCATTCAGTCATGAGCTACAGTGGTTACAAAACATCACTATTTTTGTCTCTTCCTGCTATCCCGTGGTCTGTCCTTTTTTGCTGGTTAAAAATCACAGAGGCCCCATTCTGAACTGCACCTTTGTAAAGATGAGAAAATCTTCACAAACCACTGCCATCCAACTTGAATAACTCTCACAGCATCTTCGACAAAAAGTGCTCAGGACAGAAAAATCCCACTGCAAAGGTTCAGTGATGTGAGGCTGGAGAGATAGCGCAGTGGGTAGGGCCGTTGCCTTGCACATGATCTGCACACGACCAGGAGTGATTTCTGAGTTCGGAGCTAGAAGTGGGTCCTGAGCATCAGCAGGTGTGACCAGGAGAGAAAGGAGGGTGAGTGAAAGTTTTCTGTTGTAAAATAAAAGAAAATAATATCTTATCCGGACAACATATCCAAGTCCACAGCTTACTTATTGTACAGGGGGAGGTAAATGAACTCTGAGTTAAATAAAACACATTGTGGAAAGCTGCACCTGTAAGTGAAATTTAATTTCCATTCTTTCTTGGGAAAGGAGAATGGAAAGCACATCTGGCTATGCTTGGGACTCCAACCGGGTTTGTCTGCTTTCAAGGCAAGCACATTACCCTTGACACTATTGCTCTATGCCCCCTTTATTTCATTTATAATATGATTTCAAATATTCACCTTTGAGAGTACTGAAGTGGCTCTGTAGAAACAATGAGTGTACTGTGACCCATTCCTCAGGTAATGGGAGATCAAACCAGGTCACCCACGTGCAAGGCAAGTGTTCTATTCCACTATTTATCTCTCCAACCCTGAAAAAGTCCTCCAATGGAATAATAGTGCACTGGCGTTTGGGCTTCAGCGATATTACAGCGGATAAAGTGTTTGCCTTGCACAAGCTGACCCTGGTTCAGTCCCAGCATCCCATAGGGTCTCCCAAGCAATACCAGGAACAACTCCGGAGAGCAGAGCCAGGAGGAACCCCTGAGCACCGCCGGGTGTGACCTCAAAAGGCAATAAATAAATAAAATGTTTAAAACAAAAGTGAAGTCGGGGCAACAAAGCAATGGAGACATTATTCACTGAGTTCCAAATAATTTCGCTGAACGCATAAAACGGGGAGGGGGGGGGCGGCAAGGACAGCCAGGCGTGGGGGCAGGAGACCACCACCGTGCAGAGACCACTCTCCACACACATGAAGGTACCAGCAGAGGAACAAAGGCATGCAGGATTACACAATAAAAAGAACATTAAAAAGAAAAAACATAAGCCTCGAGGCTGGAGCAATCTCTAACAATCCCCAGTCTTTGGTTCCCTGTGCTCTGGTGCATTGACAGGCGTTCCCAGGTGATGGACAGAAGAACAGGTTGCAGACTGTTCACCAGTAAACAAACTTTCTTGAAAAATAGACAAGGCAAATGTGGGGAAGGAGGACCTGCTAAAAAGTGGGACAGAACAGAATGGGAAACAATCAGGGGAAACACAAAGGAGGAGATGAACACAAGCCGAGTTTACCACACATGGAGAAGTGTGTATGTCCATGGGGAGTGATGAGCCACAGATGCACTGCAATGGGTGGCAAGTGACTCAAATAACAATCTCCAGCAAGGAAGTAAAGTGGATCCATAGACAAGTCGAACTGCTCGTAATAGAAGGGTAATGATTACACACAGCAATTATAGATCACTGGGAGAGAGAGCCCCTTCTGGAATGCCCTATGCCATCTCTGAAGCAGTGCCTCTGAAGCCCTTCCACCTCCAGGAGAAGTCCTGGATCTTTTTCAACAGGGTGGCACCCTCAGATGACTCGGAAACAGTGCCTGCAGGAACCCAACACACAAGGTTAAACATGCCTTGCACCGGCTGGCCAGAGTTTAATCCCCAGCACCATATATGATCCTCAGACTTATCAAATAG
The DNA here is from genome assembly GCF_029834395.1 of Sorex fumeus. Taxonomy (NCBI): domain Eukaryota; kingdom Metazoa; phylum Chordata; class Mammalia; order Eulipotyphla; family Soricidae; genus Sorex; species Sorex fumeus. Next base: position 22,723,571 of record NW_026606076.1, on the reverse strand, counting down.
TTATAAATGTACACAATAATCTATGACATATAGAAATAAGTAAGCAGGACTGAAAAGATAGCACAGCAGGTTCAATACCCACATCCCAAGTAGTACTCCAGCCCAAAGGTATAACTCCTTGAGTGCAGTGTTGGGTGTAACCAATAAGCATCACTGTGACTGAAAAAAGTATATATATATATATATATATATATATATATATATATATATGATAGCACAGTGGTAGGTCGTTTGCCATGCACACAACCAACCCGGCCGAGCCGTGTTTAATTCCTCCGCTTCTCTCGAGAAGCCTGGCAAGCTAACAAGAGTATCTTGCCCACATGTCAGAGCATGGCAATCTACCCGTGACACATTCGTTATGCCAAACACACTAACAACAAGTTTCACAATGGAGATGTTACTCAGCATGCTCAAACAAATCAATGAACAATGGGAGGACAGTGCAGTGATATACATATATATACACATATATGTACATATATATATGTATATATATATATATATAGCCTAGAGATTCCATTAGTATTCAGGCTGATTTTTTTAATCCTCAAGAATTTTCACTTATGCCAGGAGTGACCCTTGAGTGCAGAGCCAGGAATAAACCATGAGTACTGCTGAGTGTGGTCCAGAAATAAAAATAAACGAAAGAAATTAGAACTATCTTATCTGGTTAAGCTTAGTTAAATGATTTTAAGGTTTTTTGGGGGGATTTACTTTATAATTTTAGAGTTTTTAATTTTGGTGATAATTTTCTATTATAATACCACATGTTTTGTTTCATGAAGATTTTATGTATTCATATGTCTGTTTCTATCATCCAAAAACATCTTTCTATGTGTTTAAAAAGTTTTGACCAGGGATGGAGCAATACCACTGAGGGTAGGGCATTTGCCTTTCGTGCAGTCAGCCCGGGTTCGATTCCCAATGTCCCGTATGGTCCCCTGAGCACCGCCAGGAGTGGTTCCTGAGTGCAGAGCCAGGAGTGACCCCTGTGCATTGTCGGGTGTGACGCAAAAAAAGCAAAAAAGAAAAGCAAAAGAAAAAGTTTTGACCAAGTATTTTTTAGACAAGTTGGAATTATTTTATAGGAGTAATACTATTGACAATCCTTTAACTTTGCATCTATTTTGTGGATTGTTTTATCATGATAATTTTCTTTTGGAGGTTCCAATTACTAACTAATGTAAATCATTCATTCATAGTGAATCTCTAACAATTTATAATTTTCAACATTTATCTGCTTTATTCCTTTATCATACCATTGGGGGTACAATTGAATACAGTGAGCTTTCAAAAACAAGTAGAATCCATGGTCAAGAACAGATCTGTACACTGTTCACAATAACCAGAAGCTGAAAACAACCCGAGTGGCCAAAACAAACATCTGGTTAAAGACACTCTGGTACATTTACACAATGGAACACTACGCAGCTGTTAGGAAAGATGAAATCATGACATTTATTTGTAAGTGGATGGTCATGGTGAGTATCATGGTAAGTGAAATGATTCAGAAAGCAAGGGACAGACGTAGAATGTCTGCATCCATTTGTGGAATACAAAATAACACGTTAGGAGACTGATACCCAAGGACAGTAGAGATAAGGGCCAGGAATATTGCTCCAATGTTAGAGGTCTGCCTCAGGAGCTGGAGGAGAAGGAAGCTGGGATAGAGTGGGGTTCCCTGAGTTAATGATGGTTGGAAAGATCGCTCAGGATGGGACATGTGTGCTGAAAGTCAATCAAGGACCAAACGTCATAGCCCCTCAGTATCTATTGCAAAATCATAATGCCCTAAATTAGAGAAAGAGGATTGGGAAAATTGCCACAGAATCAGTGGGAGGGCTGGGTGGGATACTGGGGACATTGGTGGTGGAAAATGTGCACTGGTGGAGGGACGGGAGTTCTATCACTGTAGGACTGAAATTCAACATGAAAGTTTTGTGAGTGTATCTCATGGTGATTCAAGTAAAGTAAGTAAAAGTAAAGGTCCTCCCGTTGATCATCAATTTGCTCCAGCGGGCCCAGTAACGTCTCCATTGGAGACTTTGTTGTTACTGTGTTTGGCATATCGAATACGTCACGGGGAGCTTGCCAGGCTCTTCCATGAGGGCGAGATACTCTCGGTAGCTTGCCGGGCTCTCCGAGAGGGGCGGAGGAATCGAACTCAGGTAGGCCATGTTGGCTGCGTGCATGGCAGGCGCCCTACCATGGTGATTCAATAAAAAAGAATTATCATTTATAATCCTTCTTTTCTTAACTCAGTGGAGAATTGCTTGTTCCCACAATAAATCCTGAGAGAAAAGCTATTACGCTCCAAAAGTCTGTCAGAGCTATTTGATCAGAGCAATGAGAACTTTTGTTATCTCTGCAAGTAGCCGATTATCCCCAATTTTATTTTCTGCTCTGCTATTGCAGAACTCTATGGACTCAGGCTGATGTAATGGGAAGGTTTCTAAAGAGAACACCTGAGGGGGACTTTTAGTAAACACTTTTCGAAATTGATCCTTTTGCAACTCAGACAGTAATTTTTGAGTCCACGGGCACACCAGAAAGTTTCCTGAGCTGAAAGTTACAGGGTCTCTTGTGTGCCAGGCAAATTCCCTACCCACTGTCCTATAGCTGTGGATTTGAGGATTGGTGGGGGGGCTCCTTTGGTGTGGGCCCACAGGGTTCTGGGGACCGTTGAGTACCTGGAATTGAACCTAGTCAGCTACGAGCAGGGTGAGATTATTTTGTCGTTGTTCTGTTCACTTTGAACAAGAAAAGATCTGAGCCAGCTTTTCTCTGTCTGTGACCCAACTCTTTGGAAAGGTTTCCAGTTATAAATAACCCCTCGTGCCATCACCAAATGTTTTGAGGGTGCCCCAACCCACTTCTACTAAGAAGACACAGGGATATAGCAAGATACAGCTCAGAACCCACCAAGATAGGGTGAGGGAATCCTCCATCAAGGGACTGAGGCTGTTTTGGTTTTATTTAGTTTGTTCATGGTTTGAGGGCCACAAACCCAGCAATGCTCAGAGGTTCTCCTGACTCTGCACTCAGGAATCTCTCCAGCATGATGATGAGACTGTATGAAAAGACAAAGAAAGAACCAGGGCCTGTGACTGCTACCCAAAAGTATTAACCACTCTGCTCCCACTGCAGCAACTTACGTACTTAAGCAGCTTGCTTGATCCTTAATGACCCTATACCTAACATTGAAGCCAAGAAGAGGGCTGGAAGTCTTAAGCATGGGAAAGTCGGGCCGCGCTAGTTCCGTCGAAACGCCACGAGATGGCACTGTGGGGCGTTTCCGTCCCTCGCCAGGACGGTTTCTCTAAGAATTTTTCCACACTTGGGTTTGCTTCAGTGTTAAGGATGGGGTCATTAAGGATCAAGCAAACCACTTCCGCAGGTGCAGCTGTACGAGAGTCTGTGGGTGCTTTTCTTTCACTTGTGTAACCTGAGTTCGATTCATGACTTTAGATCTTTTTTGGGTGCTTAGCTGAATCTCCTCGAGGGGTCGAGTGGGTTGCCCTAGCTTTGTCTCTGAACCTTGAGGGGTGCAGAAGATTGAACCGGGCCTCTGGAATGAGCAAGGCAAGGTTATTTTCTTACATTTTTTGTTCTCTTCGCTCTGAGCAAGAAAAGTTCTGAACCCACCTTGCTTGTCTGTGTTCGAAGGCTTTGAATGTTTTCTGTTATGGGCAACCCAAACAACCCAAACCGAAATTTGGGTTGTTATGGGGAATCCAAATTTTCTAAGAGTGGAAAATTCTTAGAAAAACGGGCAGAAACTCTCCACACCGCCATCTCGTGACCTTTGGCTGAACTGCTGCGACCCGACTTTCCTACACTTAAGATTTCCAACTCTTTTATTTGCTTCAATGTTGAGTAGGGGTCATTAAGGATCAATCAAGCAGCCTAGTGCCGTGGGTTGAAAACTGAGTCTGGAGGGAACTTGCCTATATGGGGCGATCCTGGCTCTATCCCTGAACCCCATACGTTCCCCCCGGGGACTGTCAGGAGTGAATCCTGACTGCAGGGGCAGGGGTGACCTCTGAATATATCCGGGTGTGGTCCCCAAAACACAAACAAACAAAAGCCTTTCAGGGAGGATTTCTTCACACCAAACGTGGGGATGCCGAGCTGAGTCTTGCTTCCACCACCTTTCTCCACAGAAGACCGCGAAGGTGTGGGGTTGCCCGGGACAGGGACCGTTTGCGAAATCGAGCTTAGGTCTAGGAGAGATTCTACTGCAGGCAAAGCACGTGCCACTCTGCTGGGTTCAATCCCGACACCCGGATTGCCCCATACGAGGCAAGCACCCTTGATGCTCAGTACAGCTGCACGGCCGTAGGCGGCCTGCTGGATCCTAAGGACCCGCAGGTTAACATGGAAGCGAACCCAAGGGCTGCAAATATTTAGGCAGGAAAGTCGGGCTCTTCCGCCTATGCACCGCCAGAGGGCGCTGAGGGGCGACTCCGTTCCTCCCCTGGAATGTTTCTCTTAAGAAATGTCACCCCTGGTCCTGACCTCTCTCCAGAACCCGCTCTAGCTCCCCAGAACCCTCAGAATTTCTGCGGGAAAAAATATTTCTCTACAGAGGAGCCTGATCCTTGGAAATCCATAGCTCCAGGAGTTGACTGGCCAAGCTAGTGGCTCTGGCTTCTTGATTTGGGGGTGTGGGCTCTGGATGGCCACAAGAGTTTTTAGGGCAGCTCAGGTGACCCTACTGGTGCCTGAGACGGAACCCAGGGTGAGCCCAAAGACAATTGTGCCTTCCACAGTACGATCTCTCAAACCGAACTGTTCTTACAGGTCTTCAACCCCGTCATCCCAGCCCCCAGCGCCCCACATTTCTGACCGTGTATCTTCCTCCATACCTAAGAGAACTTTGGGGTTCACATACAAATGAGAAGTCCCAAGTCCTCTGTTTTCTGTGAGTAAGATGGCAGAGGCCAGATTCAACTCCAACGTCTCCAGAAGGTTAGGGTAAAGGTAACTGCTGTCAGAGGAACTTGGGGTGGGGTGGGAAGAATTTTATTTAAAATGGAAATATTGAGCCTTGGCAGCCAATCTCCTTTCCTGGAAATTCTAAATACACCCATTCTGCTATGGATTTTTTTTTCCTTTTCGAGTCACACCCAGCGAAGCACAGGGTTTACTTCTGGCTCTGTACTCAGAAATTCCTTCTGGCAGTGCTCGGGGAACCATATGGGATGCTGAGAATCGAACCCGGGTCATCTGCCTGTGAGGCAAACGCCCTACCCACTGTGCTATCGCTCCAACCCCACTGCTGAGGATTTTTAATTTTATATGAGGGTTTGGTGTGGGCCCAGGCGGTTTTGGGGACCATTAGAAATGCCTGGGATTGAACCTCATCTGCCACAAGGAAGGCAAGTTTTCATTTAAAAACTAATTTCAATAAAAATGCTTCATTCTTTCTCTCTGAGCAAGGCAAGTTCTAATCCTGCCCTACTAATTCTCTGGGTTAACTGCTTCTTAAAAGTTTCATGTTATTGTGCACCCCACAACATGACGTCCCATATTTCTGAGGGTGTTCTCCCGTTCTGTGAGAATGAGGGGTGTGGAAGCAAGATTCATCTCTGTACCCCACTAAGGTTGCATCCGAAGGAATATGCCGGCATCGGATTGAGGCTGCTATGATTTCTTTTCATGTTTTTATGTTTTTGGGGGGGGTCACAATTGACGATGCTCAGGGGTGACTACTTGCTCTGTACTCAGGAATCAATCTTGCATAATTGTCTGCAGAACGCAAGGCAAGAGCCCTAAGGGCTCTGCTACTGCTGCACGCCCCGGGCTGCATGCTTGATCCTTAGTTACCCCACACCTAACATTGAAGCAAACCCAAGGGTGGAATTTCTGAGAAAAGGTCCTAGGGAGGAACGGAAACGCCCCGCAGCGACATCTTGTGGCGGAATCGCGGAACTGCCGTTGCTCGAGTTTCCAACCCTTACGATTTCCAGTCCCGGTTTGCTTCAGTGTTGGGAGTGATTAAGAATCAAGCACGCAGCGTGGGACCATATTAGGATAACAGTGGGCATGGCCTTGCATCAGCTTGGAACTCTTGCACCCATATAGTCGCCTACACACTGACAGGAATATTTAACGATTGGCATTGCTCTGTGTGGCTCCCCCAGCCAGAGGCTTGCCGCCCTCCACAGCCCCCCACCCTCACTGGTTCCCACAATTATCTCTGGCTTCTTATTTGGGTGTTCAGGATTTGCTGTTCTAGCTGGGCTTCGGGAACTTAAAGAAACGTGATCCCCGTCCACTCTCCACTCACCATACTGACTCACTGGGCAAGTGACACCAGGTTCTTTATGGGGGGGGGGGGGTGGTCGGTGGCCACAGCCGAACTTCTGCAGGCCCTCAGGGACCCTACATAATGCCTGGAATTGAAATGCTGTGTTGAGCACAAAGTTTTGCCTTCCCCGTATTCTATCTCAAAGAACCCCGTCTGAAAAGTTTCCTGTCTTTGTCATCCCATACCTCATCACCCCACATTTCAATAAATGCCCATTCTCTATTACATATGTAGGCGCTGAGGTCGAAGCATGATTTAGCTTGGTACCCCGGGCCTGAGCTGAAGGAATCAGCTGACAAAGAAACTGAGGTAATGCTTTTTGTTTGCTAATTTCTAATTGGGGGCCCCACTCAGCAATGTTCCGGGGTAATTTCTGGCTATTCGTTCCTTAATAATTCCTGTAGGTGCTCGGGAAAGGTATAGGTGCCTGGGTTCGCACCCGATTTAACTGCTGCAAGGGAAGCGCTTTTCTATCCACTTTTTTCCTGCTCTATTGCCTGAGGCTTGATCCTTAATCATTGAAGCAAAACCCAGCACTGGAAATCTACTCTATAAACCCGGGACACGCCACTTCATCGCGGTAACCACAAGTCGGCGCTGTGGAGCGTGTCCGTCCCTTCCCAGGGTTATTTCTCAGGAATGTCCACCCCTGGTACTAACCTACTTCCAGAACCTGCTGAAGCTCCCCGTACCCTCCGAGCTCTCTGAACAGGGACCCCTATCCTTGCTCACCTCTGCAGCCCCCACACTGCACACCGGTGCTCTGGCTTGATTTTGGGGTGGCCACAGCCGAACTAAAGGTGGGGGGTGCAAGGTTTTCTATAGTGCGGGGGATGAACCCAGGTTGGCCAAGGCAAGGCAAGAGCCTTCCAACAGTTCCCTCTCCTTTTCCGGACCACTTTTTAAAATTTTCTTTAATTTTAATTTTTTTTCTATTAGCGAAAAACCATGTGTTACAGTTGTTGACCTTATAAATTTTGTACTTGGGTTTTGTTCATACAGTGATCGAGTACCCATCCCTCCAGCAGTGCCCATTGTTTCACCACCATTGGTCCCAGTAACCCTCCCACCCCTCCTATACCCCCATCCAATCCCGCCTCTGTGGCAGGGCATTTCCATTTGTTCTTTCTCTCATTTTGGACGCTAAGGTTTGCAAAAGAGGCATTGAGTGGCAAACATGTTTGGTCTATAGTCTACTTTCAGCATGTATCTCCCATCCTGGGAGAATCCTCCCAACACCCTTTGTTTGGTCTTCCCTTCTCTATTTGAGCTGCCCTTTCCCATAGCATGTGCGGTTGGCCTTCAAGACATGGACTCAACCTCCTGTAACTTATCTAGACTGTTCTAGGATGTTGATCTTCTATTTTTTATTTTATATTCTCTAGATGAACGCAATCTTTCTATGTCTGTCCCTCTCTTTATGAGTCATTTCACTCAGTATGATACTTTCCTTGTAGTACAATTTGTATGTAAATTCCATGCCTTAATCTTTTCTAACAGCTGCATAGTACTCCATTGTATAGATGTACCAAAGTTTCTTTAACCAATCATCTGTTTTCGAGCACTCGTATTTTTTCCAAATTTTGGCTATTGTGAGCTGTGCAGCAATGAACTTATAAGTGAAGATGTCACTTCAGCTATATTCTTTTGCCTCTCCAGGATATATTCCCAGGAGTGGTATTGCTGGATCAAATGGGAGCTCAATTTCTAATTTTTTGAGAATCATCCATACTGTTTTCCAAAAGGGCTGGACCAGTCGACATTCCCACCAGCAGTGAAGAAGAGTCCCTTTCTCGCCACATCCGTGCCAACATTGGTTGCCCCTGTTCTTTTGGATGTCGGCCAGTCTCTGTGGTGTGAGGTGATTTCTCATTGTTGTTTTGATCTGCATCTCCCTGATGATTAGTGATGTAGAGCATTTTCTCATGTGCCTTTTAACCATTCGGATTTCTTCTTTGAGAAAGTTTCTATTCATTTCATTACCCCATTTGTTGATGGGGTTGGGTGTTTTCTTTTTATGGAGTTCAACCAGGGCCTTTTATATCCTTGATATCAACCCCTTATCCAATGGGTATTGGGTGAATATTCTCTCCCATTCTGTAGATTGTCTTTGTATTCTGGTTACTATATCTTTGGAGGTGCAGAAGCTTCTTAATTTAAGATATTCCCATTTGTTTATCCCTGTTTCCACTTGGTTGGACAATGGAGTGTCGTCTTTGAATATACCATTAGCCTCAATATCCTGGAGGGTTTTGCTGACCTTGTCTTTGATGTATCTTATGGATTTTGACCTGATGTTGAGATCTTTAATTCATTTTGATCTGACTTTTGTGCATGGTGTTAGATCGAGGTCTAAACACATTTTTTTGCATGTGGTGGTCCAGTTATGCCAGCACCATTTGTTGAAGAGGTTTTCCTTGCTCCACTTTACTTTTCTTGCTCTTTTATCAAAGACTAGATGTTCATACATTTGGGGTTGTGTGTAGGGAGCTTTTCTTTTTTTTTAAAAAGGTGTCCCATCATGGTCATCCTCACACCCCATCCCTTCTGTACATTATTTTTTGCTTTATCAATGATACTTAATTACAAAACATTATAATTTAGTATTATTTTCTACAGTTGGATTACACCATGAAAAGAACATTTCAAAGAACATAAGCCTCAGGGCCAAAGCAATCCTCGACAATTTCCAACTTGCGGTGTCTGAGTGTGCCGGTGCATTTGGCACTGACAGACATTCACAGGTGCTGGACAGGACAGGTTGCAGACTGATCGCCAGATAACAAATTTTATTGAAAAATAAGCAGGGCTAATGTGGGGAAAGAGGAACTACTAGTGACTGCGGGACGGGGATAGAAAGGGAAAAATATGAGGGAAGTACAGAGGAGGAGTAGAACACAAGTCGTAGTTTAACACACATGGAAAATTGTAAGTGTCCCTGGAGAACGATGGGCCAGAATGCACTGCAATGGGTGGCAAGTAACTCAAATAACATAATCTCCAGAAGGCACAAAAGCAGAGTCATAGTCAAGCCAAACTACTCATAATAGGGGGGCAATAATTACGCGAAGCAATTACAAATTATGGGGGAAGAGCGCCCCTTCTGGGAATGCCCTATGCCATCTATGGAGCACTGTCTCTGAGGCCCGCCTATCTTCAAGATAACCCCCGGATCCTTATTCAACAGGGTGGCACCCTCCACATGACCCGGAAAAAGTGCCTGTGGGAACCCAGCACAAGGATAAACTTGCCTTGCACCGGTGACTGGAGTTTAATCCCCAACACTACACATGGATCAGAAGGCACGGGCAGGAGTAATTCCTGAGTAAAGAGTCAGAAGACAGCCCTGACCATCATTGGATGTGACCCAAGTAGCAACAAAAACCATAAACCTGATCAAAATAGAGTCATTTATAGGCTCTTATAGATGTAGAATGTGAGTTTCACGTTTCATGCTTATCAAATAGTTATAAATGTTCACAATAATTTATGACATATAGAAATAAGTGAGCAGGCCTGAAAAGATAGTACAGTATGTTCAATACCCTGCATACCATATCGTACCCCAACTCAAATGTAGTAATTCCTGAGTGCAGGGTTAAGTGGAACCACTAAGCATCACTAATTGTGGCTAAAAAAGTAAATATACATATATATGTGTATATATATGGTTTATGGGCTGGAGCGATAGCACAACAGGTAGGACATTTGCTTTGTACGCAGCCAACATGGCCGAGCTAGTTTCGATTCCTCCAACCCTCTTGGAGAGCCTGGCAAGCTACCCAGCGTACCTTGCCTGGACGCCAAAGCCTGGCAAGCTACCCATCACGGATTCAATATGCCAAACACAGTAACAACAAAGTTTCATGATGGGGAGGTTACTGGGCCCGCTCGAGAAAATTGATGAACAATGAGAGGACAGTGATACAGTGATATGGTTTATAGATTCCACTAATTTTCAGTTTGACTTTTTTGATCCTTAAGAATTTTCATTTACTAGGAAAATGATGCTATCAGGCCGCAAGAAATGCCAGATAAGAGCTCAGGGCACAGAACCCAAAAGGATCCACAGAGAAGTTCATGTACAAAGCAAATTCAACTTTGTCTTCAACAGCAAGTAATGATACTCTCATGCCATTTTCAGCAATGTGATGGACCCAAAGGATTTTATGTCAAGTGAAGACAAAGCATTTCAACGGTCGCTCTTAATTTAGCCATGGTGAGAAAACCCTTGGCCTCGGTTGATCGAGGAAGTAGAACAGCACAGTGCTGCCATTCCTGCACTCAGCTTCTCCACTGTGTGTCTGGTGACTTTGCACACTTCTCCAGCAGAGAAATAAACATGAAACCTTAGAGTGCACCAAGAACTTGCAACAGATTTTGGAGGTAGTGTGATAGACTAAGTCATCTATATGGGCTGGAGAAAAGGTAGACTTTAAAATACAAGCATAATGCATGACCAGGAACTGATCTGCACACTGTTCACAATAGCCCAAAACTGGAAACAACCTGAGTGGCCAAAAAGAAACAACTTGGTTAAAGAAACTTTGGTGCATTTACACAATGGAATACTATGCAGCTATTAGGAAAGATGAAGTCATGACATTTCCTTATAAGTGGATAGTCATGGAGAGTATCATGCTAAGTGAAATGAGTCAGACAGACAAGGACAGATGAAGAATGACCACATTCATTTGTGGAATACAAAATAACATATTATGATATTGATACCCAAGGACAGTAGAGGCAAGGGCCAGGAATATTGCTCCAGTTGGAAACCTTTCTTATGAACTGGAGGAGAATTTGATGGGTTAGAGTGGGGATTCCTGATTTCATAATAATTGGAGGGATCACTCAGATGAGATATGTGTGCTGAAATTCGATAAATGACCAAACGTGATAGCCCCTCAGTATCTGTATTGCAAAATCATAAAGCCCCATAGTAGAGAAAGATTATGGGAAAAATTGCCATAGAAGCAGTGGGAGGGGCAGGTCGGCGGGGATACTGGGGACTTTGATGGTGGAAAAAATGCACTTGTGGAGAGATGGGAGTTCATTGAAACTTAAACATGAAAGTTTTGTGACTATGTCTCATGGTGATTCAATAAAAAAATTATAATTTATAATCCTTCTTTTCTCAACTCAGTGGAGATTTGGTTGTTCTCACAATAAATCCTTAGAGAAAAACGCTTACTCTCCAAAAGGTTGTCAGAGAAATGAGAACTTTTGATTTCTCTGAGAGTAGCCAATTATCCCCAAGTTTGTTTTCTGCTCTGCTCCTGCAGAACTCTGAGGACTCAGGATGATGCAATGGGAAAGTTTCTGAAGTGAACACCTGCGGGGGAGTTTCATTAAAACTTTTCTAAATTGATTCTTTTGCAACTGAGACAGTAATTTGTGAGTCCGTGGGCACATCACAAAGTTTCCTGAGCTCAAAGTGACAGGGTGTTTGGGGACAAGTCACTGGTGTGTTTTTATAGCCCCGATTCACCAGCAGCATGGCAGAGGGTTCTGTCAACTTTGCCATACTCAGACTCAGTGTGTACTTCCTGTCTCTGTTCCTGCTTGAAGGAAGATACAGGAATTTTTCATTAGAAAATTTCCTTTCCCTGGGGCTGGAGCATTAGAGCAGGGGGTAGAGAGTTTTGCCTTGCACGTTACTGAACCGTGTTCCAACATTCCTATCTTTCCATAGGGTTTCTCTAGCATTCCAGGACTATTTCCTGAATGCAGAGCCAGGAGTAACCTGAGCATCACTAGGTGTGACCCACAATGACAAAAAAAAGGAGAAGGATTTATTTTTCTGATTCTGTTTATTTTGGACACACTTTCTAACCTCCGGCTCCGGGCACATCTCTTTGATTCCACTGTTCTTCCTGCATTAACATATGCCTCAGAGACCTGGGCCCTACGCAAACAAGATGAGAACGCTATTCAGGTCTCCCAAAGAAGAATAGAAAGAGCTATGCTTGGAATGTCACGTTTCACTCAAATGAGAAAGAATCCGGAGTTCTGACATCCATCGACGATCAAGAATCAGGGACGCTGTCTCATTTGCCAAGGTGTCTAAAATCAGATGGGCTGGTCACGTAATGAGATTTAAAGACAATCGCTGGACTAGAGCTGTTACCGACTGGATTCCACGGGATGTCAAAAGACCGCGTGGCCGCCCATCTACCAGATGGTCAGACTTCTTCGTCAAGATCATGAACGATCGGTTTGAGGCCCTTCATGTTCCCGAAGCGAACAGATGCCATTGGGCTACACTAGCACGCGACAGGGACAAAGGGAGACGTTACTGGCGCCCGGTCGAGCAAATCGACGACTAATGGGAAGTTAAGTGATTAAGTGATTAAGTGATTCTAATGCTAAGCTCACGCGAGTTCCTATACTCATGATATTCAGGAGTTGATTTCTTCTTTGTTTTGTTTTATGCCTTGAGTCACTCCAAGTGATACTGAGGGCTAACTCCTGCCTCTGCTAACAGGAATTACTCCTGGTGGTGCATGGGGGACCCTCTTGAATGGTAACTCGTCAGCTGTGTGCAAGACAAGCAGGAATTACTGTGGTCGTGTTCAGTGGATACTGGGAATGGAATCCTGGTTGGCTGTGTGAAAGGAAAGACCCTACCCACTGTACTCTAGCCCCAACAATTTATGATTTTCTTCTTTACAGTTTTAACCATATACTTTGTTATAATTTTTATTCTACTGTACTTTCTCTTTTATTTCACTTTGGTTGTTTGGGGGCCACACTAACGTTGCTCAGGACTTACTCCTGGTTCTGTGCTCAGGGAACACTTCTGGTGGGTTCCAGGGACCCTACAAAATGCCAGGGATTAATCCCAAACCCACCATGAGCAAGGAAAGTATCCTCTGCACTAGACTATCACTCTGGCCCCTTTTTTGGCTCTTAATCTGCAGTTTCATTTAAAGGTATTTTTTAAAACTTTTGGTGACATAACTCGTTCTTTTAGAAACACATACAACAATTTACTTAGAATGTTTACATCCTCACTCATTCCCTGACACAGCAACTGTGTTCACCTTTCCACCATGATTAAGCTTTGTTTTCTGAGTTCACTTTTCTTTTGTTTCTCTTCCCCCCATCTATGCATTTCTCATAGATTTTTTTTGCTCTTTGGGTCACAATGATGATGCAGAGATGTTACTCTGACTCATGCACTCAGGAATCACTCCTGGCGGTGCTTGAGTCCCATATGGGATGCTGGGAATCAAACGTGGGTTAGCCTCATGCAAGAGAAATGCGCTACCCACTGTGCTATAGCTCCAGCCCCCTCATTGATTTTTAACTTTTCTCCCAAACGCCCCTTTTCATGTATTTTTCTTAGAGCCTATGATCTAATAACTTCACTTAAATCACTTATCACTTAACTTCCCGTTAGACGTCGATTTGCTCGAGCGGGCGCCAGTAATGTCTCCATTTGTCCCTGTCGCGTGCTAGTGTAGCCCAATGGCATCTGTTCGCTCTGGGAACATGAAGGGCCTCAAACCGATCGTTCATGATCTTGACGAAGAAGTCTGACCATCTGGTAGGTGGGCGGCCACGCGGTCTCTTGACATCCCGTTGAATCCAATCAGTAACAGCTCTAGTCCAACGGTCGTCTTTAAATCTCATTACGTGACCAGCCCAACTGATTTTCGACAGCTTGGCAGATGAGACAGCGTCCCTGATCCTTGATCGTCGACGGATGTCAGAACTCCGGATTCGTTCTCTCATTTGAGTGAAACGTGATATTCCAAGCATAGCTCTTTCTATTCTTCTTTGGGAGACCTGAATAGCGTTCTCATCTTGTTTGCGTAGGGCCCAGGTCTCTGAGGCATATGTTAATGCAGGAAGAACAGTGGAATCAAAGAGATGTGCCCGGAGCCGGAGGTTCTTCGTCCTCTTAGCTATTTCTTCGACCTCCGAGAGGTCATGGTCATAGAGGTCAGTTCAAGTGAAGAAGAGAGTACCATTTCAGAAAGTGATAATGTGGAAAGTTGGATGCTCTTGGGATGTGAAGTTGATGATAAAGATGATGATATTCTTCTCAACCTTGTTGGATGTGAAAATTCTGATAATGAAGATGTCTTCCACTACTTGATGTCTTACACTACTTACACTACTTCCACTACCCAGCCGTCGCCACACTCCAGGACGCTTTCCGGACCCACGCGGACACATCATAAGACACTAAATACCCATCTTCTGGAATTGTCGTACCATATTTGATAGGGTTCAAATATGGTAACACTTACAAGGGTGATTAGAGGTCACCCCAAAAGTCTCTATCCCTCTCGGAAAGACTGGCAAGCTACCGAGAGTATTCCGCCCGCACGGAAGAGCCTGGCAAGCTATCCGCTGTGTTTTCGATATGCCAAAACCAGTAACTACAACTGGTCTCATTCACCTGACCCTGAAGGCTTCACCGACATAGCAGCACTGAGAAGGATGAGAAAGGAGAGGCCGACAAAATATCAAGGCCGACATAGGCTGCCACAATGAAGGAAGACAAAAATGATCGTCTGTACTTTCAATGCACGTACGCTAGCATCAGATGCATCCATCGAGGACCTGATGGTACAAGCGCGAATGATCAAGTACGACATCATTGGTCTGACCGAGACAAGAAGGCACGAATCTCACCATGCCGTTTTCGACACTGGAGAAGAATTGTTCCTCGGAACATGCAATAAAAGAGGTGTTGGAGGCGTTGGTGTCCTTGTCAACACAAACTTGGCCAAGAGCATTGATTAATTCGAATGCCTAACAACCCGAATCGGACGTTTACATTTGAATAGATGTGGCTCACTGCCTGCAGTTTCTATCTTCGTTGTCTACGCACCAACATCTCATTATGATGAAAGAGAAATCGAGAAGTTCTACATGGAGCTAGAGAAGTTCTATAAAGAAGACCACACCTTCTACAAGATCATTGTGGGTGATTTTAATGCCAAGATAGGACCGAGAAGATCAGCTGAAGAACTTCACATCGGGACCCATGGCCTAGAATGGAACGAACAGGGTGAGAGACTGTCTGAGTTCATCATGTCGACCAAAACCATTCATGGTAACTCACAGTTCCATTCAATAACTAAAGTATTAGAATTATTGGGGGTGACAGTGCAGCAGGGAGAGCTCTTGCCACGAATTCAGCTGATTCAGGTTTAATCCCAGACAGCTCATAGGGTCTCTGAGGAAACTAGGAGTGATTCCTAATTGCAGAAACAGAAGTTCTGCTGAGTTTGGTCCAAAAAATAAAAAAAGAAAATCATAACTACCTTTTCTAGTTCAGCTTAATTAAATAATTTTAGGATTGTTTGGGGATTTGTTTTATACATTTTAGAGCTTTTAATTTTGGTAAGAATTTTCTATCACAATACCAGATGATCTGATTCATGAATATTTTATGTCTTCAAATGTCTTTTTCTGTCATCACAAAATATCTTTCTACCATTTAAAACGTTTGGACTGAGAATTTCTTGAACCCATTAGAATTATTTTATATGAGTAAGACTGTTGAAAATCCTTTAACTTTGCAACTTTTTTTGACTTGTGTCCTCAGAATGATAGTTTGCTTTGGAGGTTTCAATTCTTAACCAATGTAGGTCATTCATTAACATTGAACCAAGACATCAAACAATTTATAATTTTCAACATTTATCTTCTTTATTGCTTTATCATACTATTGAAGATATAATGGAATAATGTGGGCTTATGATAGTTGATATGTTCATATTTATGACTTAAAGTAGTGAGTTTGGCATCTTGTAGATTTTGTTATAATATCTTGAATCAATTATTTCTCCCTTAGTCTTACAATACTTTTGTACTACAAGATATTTTTTGTTCCTCTTGCGGCCAAACCCGGTGGTGCTCAGGGTTTACTCCAGCTTTGAGCTCAGGAATTATTCAGGGTGGGTTCCCGACCATAAGGGATGCCAAGAGCCAAACCCTATCAGCAGTTGCCAGGCAAGCGCCCTCCCTCTGTGTTATCACTCTAGCCTTGAATGGGTTGTATGATTGGTTGGCTGGATTTACTTTCTGGATCACACCTGGCAATGTTAAGGGACTTGCTCTCCACTCAGAAATTACTCCTGGGAGTGCTGTGGGGACTATATGAAATGCCGGGATCAAAAGTGTCGACCACGTGCAAGGTAAACGGACTCCCCACTCCACAATCACTCCAGGCACATGTATGAGATGTTTCAAGGAGAGAGCTGCCTGTCTTATTTGGCTTTTGGTAATCTGACTTACTTTGCCAAATCTTAAGTCAACATGTTCATAGGATTCATAAAGTGGTGATATTTTAGCATGTTTGTGAATCCCCTAAAGGCTTACACTGTTTGCTTTATGCTCCGTTTTGCTTTTAGGCCACCCTGCTGTGCTCACGTACTCCTGACTCTGTGCCCAGAAATCACTCCTGCTGGGGTTCAGGGGATATTGCAGTACCAGGTATAGACCCCAAGATAGCTGTGCGCAAGGCAAGTGTCCTCCCTGCTGTGCTATTGCTCCAGGTCTTTTCCGATGTGATTTTGAAAACATTGTTAATTACTTGAATGCATATTTTTGTACTTCATTTAATAATTGCCTGAAACAAATCCTTCTTTAAATAATCCTGTGCTCATTTCACTCAGGACTGCCCGTACTTTGGAAATGTTGTGCAACATTTGCTTCTATCTAGCTGAAACATTACATTGACCCAAAGGGAAAAATTGAGCTTATTCCTGTTCCTAATGACATATTTTTTTCTTTCTTTGCCACACCTGCTGATTCTCAGGGGCTCCTCCTGACGCTGCACTCAGGAATTACTCCTTGTAGTGCCCAGGGAACCATATGGGATGCTGGAGATTGTATCCAAGCTGGCCTCGTGCAAAGCAAATGCCTAACAGCTGTACTATGGCTTCAATCCGGATAACAAATATCTATGTTGTGAAAAGAATAAGAATGTGGTGAGGTAAGACAGAACCAGAATGAGAAGTGACAATAAATGAATGTCAGAGGGTGAGGGGGATGGGTACTGAAAATGGCTTTCCTGAGAATCACACCACAAAAATGGAGCAGGGGTTGGGTTAGGCAGTGACACAGTGAGTCAGGATCTATGGAGGGAAGACAGTGATTCAGGTTAAATTAACTTGTCTGCAGGGAAAGCGACAGAGTTTGTGGGTGGCTGAGTAGTATTTCAAAATGAGTGACTGAGATTCAACTGGAAATAGGCTTGGGATCAAAGAAAACATTTCAATCCTCAGGGGTGTATTTGAGAAGCAGGAAGGAGAGAGTCGCACACATACGACAAGTTTGTGTGTATGTGGGTGCCTGTGTGTTTTTAATTGAACCACTGTGAGATAAAGTGACAAGTTTTCTTGATGGAATTACAGTCATTCAATACACCCATTCCTCAAACAGTGTGTATTTACCACCACTAATATCCCTAGTTTTACTCCTCTGTCTCTGTCTCTGCCCCTGTCTCTCTCTATGTCTCTCTCTCACTCTCTCTGTCTCTCTCCTTTTGAGCATTAAGATTTGCAATACACATACTGAGAGTTCATCATCTTTGGTCCTTTACCCACTTTCAGCACACATCTCCCACCCAGAGCAATCTGTTCCAAACATCATTGTCAAAATTCTTCCTTCTCTATCCCAATTGCCTTCTCCTCCAGCCCTGAGACATGCTTGTAACCATGGACCAATCGTCCTGGCCCTTGTTTCTACTGTCCATGGTTGTTAAACTTACACTGTGTGTTTTTTAAATCCCACAAATGAGTGCAGTCGTTCTCTGTGTGTCCCTTTCCCTCTGAGTTTTTTCACTCTGTTTGATACTCTCCATGTCCATCCATTTATAAGCAAATTTCATAGCATCCTTTTTTCTAACAGCTATATAGTACGTAGACAACTTCAGGCTCATGACCCTTCTCCAGTCTGAATTCCGGCCATCTCACAAAGGGAAAATTGGACTAATAGAATTGGCCTGAGATTTCTTCCCTTGGGTTTTTTTTGAGGCACCACACCAGGCAAAGCTCAGGGCTTACTCTTTTTCTGCACTCAGAAATCATTCCCAGCAGTGCATGGGGCACCATATGGGATGTGGGGAAGGAACCCACGTTGCCCACATCCAAGGCAAATGCTCTACTCCAAGAAAGGGTTCTTGGGAAAGTGTGACTCATGGTAGAGAAGGAGATTAAGATAATATCCAGGAAACATACTGAGACTTTCACTGAAGGAATCTACCTATGAATTCATGGAAACTCCAAGAGACCCGCGTCCGAATAGTGGGATGTGGGAAATTCACCTTCTAAAGGAACCCCATGATTGGGATATTCAGAAAAAATAGTTTAGACCAGAGGGAAGCAGACAGACATGTCCAGGACATAATAGAGAAGCAACTTGTCACTGAATCTATCCTGTAAGGATGCTGCTGGTTGGCCATTTGCAATATCTGGGTCTCTGTCTTCATGCACCCCTTATTGTGCCGTGTCTACTCACAGTGATGAACATGTCTGTCAAATTCAATGGTGGCTCACTTGAGGGGAACCAGGAGGCTGGAGCAATATGGGTGGAAAACGGCCTTTCTGTGTGATCCCTGTTTGAGTGACCCTAAAACTTGGATAGTCCTGAGATATTTGGCACATTATCTGTGACCAGATTTGCAGAAGTCATTTTCAGAAGAGAAATCTAAAGAATCGGATAGTCCTGGGATACTCTAAGTCAGGATCAGGAGAGAGACCAGAATGATGAGATGTAAAATGGTGATCCAATAATAGGATTGAAAAGATTGAATGGGCGCTGGAGTATATATGGGAGGGCATTTTCCTTGCTCATGGCACACCAGGATTCGATCTCCATCACCACATAGAGTCCCCAGAGAACCTCCTGGAGTAATTCCTGAGTGCAGAGCCAGAAGTCACTCCTGACCATCACCATGACTAAAAAACTCAAAGGTAAAACAAATGACTTAAATGATTTTAAAGTTTCTGTAACATATTCCAAATTATAGAAATGCATTAAATTTGTCAAGTTAAAAATAATCAATTTAAGTCTCGAATAACTAAAATATAAAATATATGTAGCACTGTAGCACTGTCCTTTCGTTGTTCATCAATTTGCTCGAGCGGGCACCAGTAACATTTCACAATAAATTGTGAGACTTGTTGTTACTGTTTTTGGCATATCAAATACATGATGGGTAGCTTGCCAGGCTTTGTTGTGCGGGCAAGATACTCTCGGTAGCTTGCTGGGCTTTCTGAGAGGGGCGGAGGAATCTAACTCAGGTCGCCCATGTTGGCCGCTTGCAAGGCAAATGCCCTACCACTGTGCTCAATCGATTCAAAATGTTCAACAAGATACAAAATTAACTTCTCTGAAAATAGTCAACTAAAATCATCCAATAAAAATGAAAGAAATAGGTGTGTAGAGACAGGAGAGCAGGGAGGGCTGATTCAGGGCATCCCAATAAGGTCCCCCTCAAACACCACCTAGAATAATTCCTGAGTGCAGAGCCAGGAGTAATCCCCAAGGAGTAAAACCATCGCTTGGTGTGACCCAAAAATCAAAAACCAAAAATATGGTATCAATAAATCCTGCTAGTTGATATTGACAACCCTCAAAAAATTCTTTTTGGACTAATTCTTCATTTTCTGAAAAAATGACAGTGCTTTTGCAGAGTCTATTGGCTGTTGGCGTCATGTGTAAGTCACATTCACACCAGCATGTCATGACATTTCTCTCAGGTTCACCAACAAATCTGTTATCTGTACTTTGTGCAGGTCTTTATTCAATGTGCAGGTCTTTATTCAATTCAACAGGAAGTGATGGACACAATAGTTCTTAGAGATATGATTTTGGGAGTATTATTTTTCTTCCAATTCATATTTGGTTTTACTGGAAATTCGCTGTTGCTCATGATATACATGAAAATCTTTCTGCAAAAAGCAAAGCCAATAGATTGGATATTTACCCACTTAATACTCGCCAACCTGATGACAGTTTTATTCTCAGGGATTCAAGAATTAATATTTTTCTTTGGAATAAGAAATTTTCTGAACAACACTGGTTGTAAGGCCATTTTGTTCTTGTCCAGATTGGGTCGGGGTCTTTCCCTCTGTACCACACCTTTCCTCAGTGTGTTCCAAGCCATCGTGATCACCAACAACCATGCTCAGTGGGCGTGGTTCAAATCAAACATCCATACATGCATTTCTTCTGCCTTCCTCTTCTTCTGGATACTCAACATGCTCCTCTATAGCCAGGTCATCATTGCAATGAAAGCACCATTCAACACTACTGGAATTAGACTAGTTTATAACCAAAAATACTGTATGGCACATGACACAGAGACTCTGGTGGTGTCTGGAATTCTGGGAGTAATGGTTTTAAGAGATTTCCTGTGTGTGTCCCTCATGATCTGGACCAGCGTACACATGGTAAAGTTCCTGTTCAACCATCGCAAGAAAGTCCAGCACATCCTTAGGCACAGTCTCTGCCCACCATCCTCTCCAGAGATCAAGGCCACCTACACCATCTTGGTCCAAGTCAGCTGTTTTGGCTTTTTTCCTGGTTCAGGTGCTGCCTTAACATTTATATAATAAACAAACGTGAGGTACAAGGGTTAGAAAAAATCACTGTTTTTGTCTCTTCCTGCTATTCAGTGATCTGTCCTTTCTTGCTGATAAGAAACCAGAGTCCCCTTTGCGAACTGCACCTTCTTAAAGAGGAGGATATCTCCACAAACCACTGCCTTCAGAGACTTTAATACTCTCACAGCCTCTCTGACACAAAGTACTCAGGACAGGAAACGTTAAGTGATGTGGGGCTGGAGAGATAGGCTAGCGCACTTGTGTAGGAGACTTGCTAGCAGTGATTTCTGAGTACAGAGCCAGGAGTGAGCACTGAGTGTCACCAGGTGTGACCAGGATGGAAAAGGAGAGAGGAAAGCTGAGACTAAGTGATGTAAAATGAAAGAAAATGGCCTCTTAAATGGACATGTCTTCACCTACACAGCTTACTGTACATACTAGATAAATGAACAGTGAGATGGAATAAAAAAAACATCATGAGAAGACTCACCTATAGGCGGTGCACATCTGGTTGTGCCTCCCAATCAGGTTAGCTGCGTACCAGTCAAGCACATCACCCTCTATTACTATCGTTCTATGCTCCCCTTTATTTCATTTATATAATATTTTTAAATATTCTCCCTGAGAATATTGAAGTGGCTCTGTGAAACTGATTTATGTAATGTGACACATTCCTCAATTAATAAAGAGACCAAAGCTGGGTCGCACGTGTGCAGGGCAAGTGTTCTAACCCACTTTGTATCTCTCCAAATACATAGACCCATAGTCAAGCCAAACTGCTCAAAGTAGAGGGGCAATGATTACTCAAAGCATTGACAAATTATGGGGGGACAGTGCCCCTTCTGGAACCACCAAAAGGTCTTTTTCCTGTATTTTTGATCATAAATAAAAATTAGATCATAGAGCCTATGATCTAATGACCAAATATTAGAACTGTTGGGACTGGCAGCCACAGTGCAGTGGGGAGGGATCTTGAGTGCATGCAGCTGATGCAGATTCGATCCCCAACAGCCCATAGGGTCCCTGAGCCCAGCAGGAGTGATCCCTGAGTGCAGAGCCAGGAGGAAGCCCTGAGCTCTTCTGAGTGTGGTCCAAAAAATAAACAAAGGAAAATTAGAACTATCTTATCTAGTTCAGCTTAATGAAAATATTTTAGGGTTGTTTGGAGATTTGTTTTATACATTTTAGAGTTTTTAATGTTGGTAAGAATTTTCTACCACAATACCAGATTTTCTGAATCACAAATGATTAATGTCTTCAAATGTCTTTTTCTGTCATCCAAAAATGGGGCTGGAGCAATAGCACAGCAGGTATGGCAGACAACCCGGGTTCCATTTCCAGCATACCATATGGTGCCCTGAGCACCACCAGGAGTAATTCCTGAGTGCAGAGGAAGGAGTAACCCCACTTCATTGCTGGGTGTGACCTCAAAAAGCAAAAAAAAAAACCTACAAAAATATCTTTCTACCATTTTAAAGGTTTTTACCAAGAATTTCTTGGCCCAACTGGAATTTTTTTTTTATCTGAGGAAGACAGTTGAAAATCCTTTAGCTTTGCAACTCTTTTATCACTTGTGTTATCCTAGTTTTCGTTGGAGGTTTTAGTTATTAACCAATGTAGGTCATTCACTAACAGTGAATCAAGACTTCTGTTTATAATTTTCAACGTTTATCTTCTTTCTTGCTTTATCATACTATTGAAGATACAATGGAATAAAGTGAGCGTATTATAGTTGATATGTTCATACTTATCTTCATACTCAGGGATTACTTTTGCTGGGGCTCAGGGGATACTGTATGCAACGCAAGTATCCTCCCACTGTGTTATTGCTGCAGGCCTTTTCCTATGCTATTTTGAATACATTGTTAATTACTTACATGCATATTTTCTACTTTATTTGATAAGTGACTGAATCAAATTCTTCTTTAAATAATTCTGTGCTCATTTCACTCACGACTGTCCCTACTTTGGAAATGTTGCACAAGCTTGGGTTCTATCTAGCTGAAACATTACATCGACCCAAAGGCAAAAATTGAGCTTATTCCTGTTCCTAATGACAATTTTTTTTCTTTCATTGCCACATGTGGGGATTTTCAGGGACCTCTCCTGGTGCTGAACTCAGGAATTACTCCATGCAGTGCCAGGGAACCATATGGGATGCTGGAGATTGTACCCAAGCTGGCCTCGTGCAAAGCAAATGTCTAGCTGCTGTACTATGGCTTCAACCTGGACGTCAAATTTCTCTATTTTGAGCAGAGTCAGAATATGTGAGGAAGGCCAAAACCAGAGTGAGATTTGATGAAAAATGAATGTCATATGGTGAAGAGGATGGGTACTCTGAAAATGACTTACCTGAGCATCACATCACCAAAATAGAGCTGGGGTTGGGTTAGGCAGTGCCACAGAGATCAGAAGCTATGGACAGAGGACAGTGGTTTGGGCTCAAAGAAATTTTGTGCAGGGAAAGCGACAGAGGTTGTAGGTGGATGACTAGTGTTTAAAAATGAGTGACTGAGAATCAACTGGAAGTAGGCTTGAGTAAAAGGGAACATTCCAATCCTTGGAGGTATATTTAAGGGGCAGGAAGGAGAGAGACTCACACATTCAACAAGTGTTTGTGTGTGTGTCTGTGTGTTTTAATTGAATCACAATTACAAGCACCTTGGCACTGCGTCAAGGCTCAATCCTGGCAGTGCTTGGGGGACCCTGCAGGGACCCTGTGGGATGCTGGGGATAGAACCCAGGTCAATGGCATATATGGCCAGCGGCCTCCCCTCTGTGCCATCAAACTGGCCCAGGGCTGCTAAGACAAGCCCTTCTACCCGAATAGCCGCATTTGACTCTGGGACCTACTCTACTTGGGACCAACATGTTCTCTCTCTGTGTAATTGTGTCTCTGTTTCTCTGTCTCTGTCTCTCTCTCTGTCTCTCTCTCCTTCCCCAGAGCATCAAAAAAAACCTGTTCTAACTTTAAAAGAACGAAGCTATGTGATGCGGGAGGCCCGGAGAGATGGTTCAGTGGGGAGGCACTTGTCTTGCAAGCAGCTGGTCCAGGATTGATCCCCGGTAGCCTGTAGCTCCCACCAACCCACCAGGAGTCAGCCCTGAGCACTGCCAGGTATAGTTTGCAAACAAAATTAATAATAATTGTTTGTCTTCGGGGTCACACGTAGCAATGCTCAGGGATCACCCCTGGCAGGGCTCTGGGAACCCTCTGAGATACCAGGGATGGAACCCATGTTGACTGTGTGAGGCAGGAGTTTCCAGTATTATCTAGCCACCCTGAGGGCAAGAGGGGGGATGGTGGGTGGTGACAAGCTGGGAGCAATGGCCCCAAGGGAGATTGCTTATATTATCATCCTTGTGTGTGCTTGGTTTCACTGGGGACATCTGGGAGAATGTGAGGCAGCAGCACTTGGGAATTGCCCCACACAGGCTGAGAGGGAGCCGAGAACCAGGGACATTTACCCACCAGCTCCATCTGTTCATCATTACTTGATTGAAGAGTGTGTGCTGGATCGAACCTTTCCTGAAGCCCACAAGCACTCTGAGATACCCAGACGCCTCCAGTTTTCAGCCTGGGATGACAAAGCCACAAGGGCCAGGGCAGGGACTGGGGAGGCAGCTCAGGAGGCGGGGTGCATGCCTTGCACGTGCAAAGACCGAGTTTTGATCCATGGCACCACGTGTTTCCCACACACAGGTATGGCCCTAGCAGCCCTCCAAACTCCTGAGCATTGCTTAGGGTGTTGACGCCCCAAAAGAGATGCTTGTGGGAGGCACCCAGAGGCTGTGTTTCACTGTCTCCCTGTGTCCCCCAGGTGAAACTGCGGCCGCTGGCTTCAGACAGCCCTGCCAGAAGTTCTCCTCCCATCTGGGACCCATCTGCTTCAGCAGTTGAGTCTCGGGGGTCGGGGAGAGGGGACAGATGGGAAAACCCCATGGGGACACTCATGGCGCTGAGGCCTCGATCTTCTCCTGCAACTGCCTCATGGACTGGCAAGAGGAATCTCCTTCCTTCTTCGGCTCCCAGGAGGAACCCAAACGTCTCCCGTCTGCTCTTGGGGGGCAGAGCTGAAGTTTAGCACCCCTGTACCCCATATGAAGGACCTACAGCTCAGATCTGTTAAAGCTCCCCCAAACCTGCCTCCTGCCCTATCTCCCCAAAACTCTGCTGCTTCCGTACCTGCTTGTTGACCACTGGATTCCCTCCTATCCGACAGAGACTGCTCATTGGCTTCCCCTGACATTTGGGGGAGCTGGCGTATGTGGAGTCCCCGAGTGTAGAAACCGAAGTCTGAATCCAGAAGGAACTGCGCCCGTGGCGGAGCTCTGTGCGCCCCCTTCAGCCCAACTCCTGTCGCTGCCCACTCCTGCCTCTGACGCCCTCCCCCGAATCATCAGGCCAGATCAGGAGGTGTGGACTGGGTGGGGTGGAGTTGAGTTGGTGGGTGACCCGAACCCGGATGGTGCTACCTTCATTCTCCCGAAATCCATGTGCCAAGAGGAGGCCGCCTCTGGTTCATTCGACTCGCTTACACCTGCCAAGGGCTGGAGGGGATGAGAGAGTCCAGCATCTTTCGTCCCTGCAGCGCCCTGCTGGGCCTCGGGTCAGGCAATGAACTGTGTCCGGATATCCGTGCTGCCTCGGGCTCGCTGCATTCACTCTCTGCATGGAGGAACACCCAGTGTGCAGTGCTCCAGAGCCAGATGCCCAAGAACGAACAGGGTGACACAGGAGAGGCTTGCCTTCCCGCACTACGACGTCTCCCACCAATGCGGTTCTAAAGGTCTCCATGTCCGAAGTCCCCACAGCATAGCACCCAAAATTGCTGAGGGTGCCATCTTCCATCCTGAGAGTTTTGGGGTTCCTAGACACATGAGAAGTCCCAAGTCTTCTGTTCTGCATGGAGGAGGGTGGCAGATGCCAGAATTCAATTCCAGCATCTCCCGATGTCTGGGGTGAAGGTAACAGCCATCAGAGGAACTGGGGGTTAGTTAAGAAGAATTTTAATTCACACAGGAATAATAGGCCTAAGACTGGGAAATCTCCCTCCCTGGAAATTCTAAACACATCACTTCTGCCAAGGAATTTATTTATTTAATTTATTTATGTTTAGCTTTTCAGGTCACACCCAGCGATGCTCAGGGAATACTTCAGGCTCTGCACTCAGGAATTACTCCTGGCGGTCCTTGGTAGACCGTCTGGGATGTCCGGGATTGGACCCAGGTCAGCTGAGTGCAAGACAAACACCCTAACTGCTCTGGATCCGAGGATTTTGGTGGGGGGGCTGCTTGGTGTAGGTCCGCAAGGTTCTGGGGAACATTGAGTACCTGGGATTGAACCTTGTCAGCTACGAGCAGGGTGAGATTATTTTGTCGTTTTCTGTTCACTTTGAACAAAAAAAGTTCCGAGTCCACTTTCTCTGTCTGTGACCCGGCTCTTTGGAAAGGTTTCCAGTTATAGTCAACCCCACGTGCCATCACCTCACATTCTGAGGTGCCCCAAACCTCTTCTACCAAAAAGACATAGGGATACACCAATGTCCCACGTGTTGGAGTGAGGGAATCCTCCAATAAGGGACTGAGGCTGTTTTGGTTTTATTTGGTTTGTTCATGGTTTGGGGGCCACCAAACCAGCAATGTGCAGAGGTTCTCCTGGCTCTGCATTCAGGAATGACTCCGGCATGATGGTGGGAATGTATGGAGAGTCAGAGAAAGAACCAGGGGCCTGTGGCCGCAAGCCCAGAGCACTAACCGCTCTGCTCCCGCTGCAGCGACCCAAGCGGCTTGCTCGATCATTAATGACCCTATATCTAACACTGAAGCCAAGAAAAGGGCTTGAAGTCTTAAGCATGGGAAAGTCGGGCCGCGATAGTTCCGCCAAAACGCCACGAGATGGCGCTCTGGGCGTTTCCGTCCCTCCCCAGGCCCTTTTCCCTCCAAGAATTTTCCACGCTTGGGTTTACTTCAATGTTAAGTATGGATCGGGTCATTAAGGATCAAGCTGGCCGCTTCCACAGGTGCAGCGGTAGGAAAGCTGTGAGAGTGCTTGCTTTCACCTGCGGAACCTGGGTTTGATTCAAAAGCAAAAAAAAAATAATAATAAAAAACGAATTAAAAAACACTGATTATTATGACTATAAAGAAATGTGAGTATAAGGAACTCAGGTGAGCTTAGTATTACTTAGTATTAGAAAGTGTGTCCCACAAATATGGGATCAGGAAAATTAAATTCTTTTTCTTTTCTTTTTTTGTCATTTTGGGTCATACCTAATGATGCTCGGGTTATTCCTGGCTCTGCATTCAGAAAATACTCCTGGCAGTGCTCGGGGGAACCTATGGAATGTCGGGGATCTTGAATCCTGGTCAGCCACGTCCAAGGCAAACTCCCTACCCCCTGCTCTATCTCTTCAGCCCCAGGGGAAGAAAATTTTTCCAAAGAAAACTCCTTGTCTCTTCCTTCCATCAGTAGCAGAGACAGGGGTTATAGAATGAGTCTGACGCTGGCGAAGTTGATGGGACCATCTGTCAGCTGCGGGTGAAAGCCTGTGTATTAATCCAGGGCCATGAAAACACACCAGTCACTTGGTCCCTGCAGACTCTGTCACTTTGAACTCAGGAAACTTTCTGATGTGCCCAAGGACTCACAAATTACTGTCTTTGTATGACTCTAATCTTCATTTTGATCAAGTTTATGGCTTTTTTTGCTATGTGGGTCCCAGCTGGGATGGAGTGGGGATCCCTGAGTTAATGATGGTTGGATGGATCACTCAGGATGAGACATGTGTGCTGAAAGTCAATCAAGAGCCAAACATGATATCCCATCAGTATGTATATTGAAAAATCATAATTCGCAAAAGTAGAGAAAGATTATAGGGAAAATTGCCAAAGAAGCAGTGGGAGGGGGGTGGCTGCTGATACTGGGACACTGGTGGTGGAAAATGTTCACTGTTGGAGGGATGGGAATTCTATCATTGTAGGAGTGAAATTCAAACAAGAAAGTTTTGTGACTGTATCTCGTGGTTATTCAATGAAAAAGGAATTATTATTTATAATCCTTCTTTTCTTAACTCGGTGGATATTTGGTTGTTCCCACAATAAATCCTGAGAGAAAAGTGATTACTCTCCAAAAGGCTGTCAGATCTATATGATCAGAAAATGAGAACTTTCGATACCTCTGCGAGTAGTCAATTATCCCCAAGTTTGTTTCCTGCTACGCTCCTGCAGACCTCTGTGTACTCAGGATGATGTCATGGGAAAGTTTCTGAAGTGAACACCTGAGGGGAATTTAATTAAAAACTTTTCTAAATTGATCCATTTGCAACTCAGACAGTAATTTGTGAGTCCATGGGCACATCAGAAAGTTTCTTGAGCTCAAAGTGACAGAGTGTCTGGGGACAAGTCACTGGTGTGTTTTTGTAGCCCTGGATTAATACACAGGCATTCACCTGCAGCCTGGCAGAGGGTCCCGTCAACTTTGCCAGCGTCAGACTCAGTAAGTACCTCCTGTCTCTGCTCCTACTTGAGGGAAGAGACAGGGATTTTTCTTTAGAAAACATTTCTTTCCCTGGGACTGGAGCAGGGGTTAGGAAGGTTCCCTTGCTCACAGCTGACCCTCGTTCCAACATCCCTGACATTCCATAGGGTCCCCTGAGCACTGCCAGGAATATTTCCTGAATGCAGAGCAGGTAGAAACCTGAGCATCACCATGTATGTGAGTTCAAAAATGCTACTGTGATGTGTTTGTGTTCCGTGGACCAGAGCTGCCTCCCTGCCTCCCCAGGTCTCCCCAGCATAGAGCAGAGAGATGGGGAGATGGAGGACCACAGTATGATGATGAGAATGGCCCTTTTAATGCGGAGTTGCTAGCATTCTTATAGAACATCTGAAGGGGGATTGAGGTAAGGACATAGGTGTGATTGCTCATTTACATAAAAAACATTTGGCAGAGGAAATTCTCTTAGTAGATCAACTCAAAAAGACACTGTCTCTCAGGGACATCTACTTTGCTCTTATCTTTCCCTCTAGTTGTATAAGTTATCAATTCTTGCAATTGTTTGGATGAACACAGCAGGAGAAAAAGATTCCAACACTTAGTTCTCTGGGCTCTGAGAGCAAGCAAGTCTTTTTTTACCATAAATCCCAGACTAAGTCCTCAGGCCAGTTCAGCATGTCCTTCCCCATGAGGGTCCTGTCTCTTAGTCTGTGACAACTTGCATCAGGACCATGCATTTATGCCTTTTAGATGGCCCAGTTTGATACCGGGTGGCTTTGCCATTCACCACGGTTCCATCCCAGTCCCAAGGTGGAACCTCCCTTTTGGGGTGTTAGGAACTACAGCAAAATGAAGCCTGAGTCAAGTAATGAGGACCAAGTAATTATGGCCTGGAGTAGATATATTTCACAGTCAATTAACTCCCAAATATTAGAAGCATAGCATTAACGGTCTTTCTGTGTTTAACCAAAGAACTTTGCTCTATAGGGGAGATAGAAAAGCAGGTAGAAATCTACAGCACTTCAGATACAAAGCAGTACAAATACAAAGTTTAGATTTACCAGAAAGTTTTGACTTATATGTAATCAAGACTGACTTGGGGCCTGGTGACAAGTAGAGGTAAATTATAAGGGAAAAGTTAAGGATAATCTTTAACCAAATTAGAGTTGTCAGCAAGGGCATGTTAAGCTTCTCTGGCAGTTTCTTCCTCCCAGAAAAGGGGGCAATTCACTGATGAAGCCTAAAGCACTTAGGGTTAATATCCAAGACAAAGCAAAGGCTGAAGATAGACTTTAACCAATTTAGGGTTGCTAGCAAGGGCATGGGAAGCTTCTCTAGAAGGAGGAATGGTATAGGATAGCAATGGTTTAGGTTTGTCCTTTTTGCCTTGCCTCAGGGAGCTAGGGTTATTGGGTTGCTCCCATCACAGTGCTCCCATTCCTTTGTGTTTATTTATAACTTCTTTCTTTGTGCTCTGTTAGCTTGTAAATATTGTTTTTCTCTTCTCCTTAAGTCCTTTGCAGTTTTAATTCAGAGCAATGTCCTTTTTCTATGGGCACAAGAAGACAGTAAATGCTATATTTGTAATGTGGAATTAATTGACTATAAATGATATTTACCACCTGGGCATGTGTTCCCTCAACCTAAGCCTCAGTTGCACTTTCGACCTAGCACCCCCCAAAGCAGGGTCCCCACGAGAGACTGGATGGACCCAGGGCAAGCGGTGATCTATGTGCTACCTTGGCACCAAAATGGGCCTGGCCAAAGTGCCACAATACTTAGCTATAAGTTAAGAGCTCAGACATGGACAAATGCTGTCATGATCCAAAAAGCAATAACTAGATTCAGACCCTGCTAGGGTTAGGAATGATTAATCTGGCCTGAGCACTGTAGTCTGAGTCTGTGGCAAAATGTTCCCAGGAGAGCTGCCCTACAAGCCTCAATGCATCTCTTACTGTGTCCATACAAAAATACCTAATATTAAGATGTTCATTGAGAGGTTAATTAAGAAGAGGAATAGCCCTACGTGGTGTTTCAGCCCTTGAGCCTGATGGGCAGTCAGGAATCAACCGGCATGGCCCTTGTTTCCTCCTCCGTCTTCCCCATGTCATGGGCCATCCAGCTGGGGGAGCGGACTAAGACCCCCAGGAACTCGGCAGCGAGAGGGAGAGCCGCCGGGGCCTTCCCTGGCCACCCTCAAAGACTGCAGAGAAAGGGTCAGTTCCCCAGTGAAGCCTAAGACACTAACGGTTGATATCCAGCAAGTGTGTCCCAAAAAGTTAAAGAAAAAATAAATGGAGAATTTGTTATTCCTGATGCTGATTTTGTGGGAAACGCTTTCTTTTTTTTCCTTTTGTTTTAAATTTTTATTACTGAAAAACCATGAGGTACAGTTGTAGACTTACAAATTTTTCTGCTTGGGTTTCAGTTATACAATGATCAAGTACCCATCCTTCCACCAGCGCCCATTCTCCACCACCACCAGTCCCAGTATCCCTCCCACCCCCCATAACCCCATCCCACCCTACCACTGTGGCGGGGCATTCCCCTCCATTAACTCTCTCCTTTTGAGTGATGGGGTTTGCAAAAGATGCATTGAGTGGCAATTATGTTCGGTCTATAGTCTACTCTCATCATGCATCTCCCATCCTGGGATGAACCTCCCAACACCCTTTATTTTGTGCTCCCTTCTCTGGAAAATACATTGTAATGCTAACCTCACCTGAGTTCCTATACTCACATTCCTTTATACTATGATATTCTGGGTTTTTTTTTCTTCTTTATTTTGTTTTTTGGGGCTGGAGTGATAGCTCAGCGGTAGGGCGTTCGCCTTACGCGTGCGCGCGGGCGAGTTCGATTCCTCCGCCCCTCTCGGAGAGCCCGGCAAGCTACTGAGAATATTCGATATGCCAGACACAGTAACAACAAAGTCTCCAATGGAGACGTTACTGGGCCCGCTCGAGCAAATCGACGATCAACGGGAGGGCCTTTACCTTTACCTTTACCTTATTTTGTTTTTTGCTTTTGAGTCACACCAAGCAATACTGAGGGGTTACTCCTTCCTCTGCATGCAGGAATTACTCCTGGTGGTGCTTGGGGGATCCTATGAGATGGTAACTGGTCAGCTGCATGCAAAACAAAGAAGAATTACTGCGGTCGTGCTCAGGGAATACTGGGGATGGAATCCTGGTTGGTTGGCTACGTGAAACACAAGCACCCTACCAACTGCACTATCACTCTAGCCCCATCAAATTACAATTTTCTTTTCTGCAGTTTCAACCATATACATTGTTATGTTATATTCTACTGTACTTTCCCTTTTATTTAACTTCGGTTGTTTGGGGGCCACACCAGCGGTGCTGAGGACTTACTCCTGGCTCTGTACTCAGGGATCACTCTGGGTGGGTTCTGGGGACCCTTTACGATGCCGTGAATTAATTCCAAACCCACCACGAGCAAGGCAAGTGCCCTATGCACTGGGCTATCTCTCTGACCCCTTTTGTTGCTCTTAATCTGTGTTTTCATTTAAACGTATTTTTGAAAACTTTATGGTGGCCAAAACTAGTCCTATTAGTAAAACATATACCAATTTACTAAGAATATTTGCATCCTCATTCATCACTTTTACAGCAATTCTGTTCACCTTTCCACTCTGATTAAACATTGTTTTCTGAGTTCACTCTTCGGTTCTTTCTATTCTACCCACCTTTTCATGTATTTCTCATTAACATTTAACTATTCTCTCATGTGTGTGGCCCACAAACAACCAAAGTTATGTATTTTCCTTAGATCCTATTATCTAATAAACAAGTAATTAGGATTATTGGGGTTGTCAGCCACAGTGCAGCAGGGAGGGTTCTTGCCATTAATGCAGCTGACACAGATTCAATCTCTGACAGCTCATAGGGTCCCTGATCCCACCAGCCCACTGAGCACAGAGCCAGGAGTAATCCCTGAGTACTGCTGAGTGTGGTCCAAAAAACAAACAAAAGAAAGTTAGAAATATCCTATCTACTTCAGCTTAATTAAATGATTTTAGGGTTGTTTGCGGATTTGTTTTATACATTTTAGAGTTTTTCATTTTGGTATGAAGTTTCTATCACAATACCGGAGGCTCTGTTCATAAATATTTTATGCATTCAGATGTCTTTTTCTGTCATCCAACAAAATGTTTCTAAGAGTTTAAAAAGTTTTGACCAACAATTTCTTGCACCAATTGCTATTGTTTTATAGTAGTTTTTATGCTGCTGATCCTTTAACTTTTACCTATTGTATTAATTATGCTGTCGTAATGCTATTTTTGTTTGAAGGTTTCGATACTAACCAATGCAGATCATTAATATTGAATGAAGAAATCTAACAATTTACCATTATCAATATTAATCTTTTTTATGTCTTTGTCATATTATTGAAGATATCATGGAATAGTGTGAGCTGTGATTGTTGATATTAATACTTACCGCTGTAGCACTGTCCTCCCGTTGTCCATCGATTTGTTTGAGCGGGCACCAGTAATATTTCTATTCTGAAACTTCTTACTGTTTTTGGCATATCAAAAACACCTGGGGAGCTTGTCAGGCTCTGCCGTGAGGGCAGGATACTCGTGGTAGCTTGCCGGGCTATCCAAGAGGGATGGAGGAATCGAACCCAGGTCGGCCTGCATGCAAGGCAAACGCCCTACCCTCTGTGCTATCACTCCAGCCCGTTGCTGATTCAAAAAGGATTTATTTCCCTGGACTCCGACTTTCTATCTGGAGGAGACCAACCCAAACCCCCACGGAGCTAAGAAATTTATCCCAGTACCAAGAAGATAGGTACTGACCACATACAAGGCAAGTGCCCTACACGCAGTGCTCTCTCTCCAGCCCCTCTAGTTGGATTTCCCCCCCCGCCTCTGTCTTTTATTGGGCCTTCTGCAACAAGCCATCTGCTCCAGTGCCTGGAGCTAACTGAGAAGCCATTGTGCGTGTCCCTTTACCCACTCTCAGCACACATCTCCCAACCACAGTGATCCCTTTCAGCCATCATTGTCATACTGGTCCCTTCTCTAACCAACTACCGTCTCCCCAGCCCTGAGACAGGCTTCCAATACGCAACCATCCTCCTGGCCCTTCGATCTACTGTCCTTGGATGCTAGACTTATACCATATTGTTATATCCCACAAGAGTGCAGTTATTCTCTCCCTGTCCTTTTGAATATTTCTCTCAGCATGATGCTCTCCATATCCACGTATTTAGAAGCAATTTCAGAACTTCATTTTTCTTACAGCTGTATGGTATGTGGACCAAAGAAGGATCCTCTGCCTCCTTCAGCAGAAGTCTGGCCGCAACACAAATTTGTTTGCTTTGTGTTTTTCCTCAGTGTTTTTCCCAGAATTGTCTCCCTCACGTTTGTTTTTGGGGCCACCCCAGAAAATGCTCTAGCCTTACTCCTGGCTCTGCGCACAGGAATCACTCCTGGTTGTGTGTGAGGCACCAATTGGGATGTGGGGGATCGAACCCACGTTGGCTGCATACAAGGAAATGCTCTACCCCATGAAAGTTGCTCGAGATGTTGTGATACATCATAGAGAACTACATGAAGATAATGTTCAGGAAAGATACTGAGAACTTAACCAAATTCCGTATGAATTCATGGACATGGCAGAAGACTTTGGTAATTGTTGGAATATAGTTCCAAATATTTTAGGTTTAATATTGGTTTGCCCTTTCCCCCTTGCCATGAGAAACTCAGGTTTATTACAGTGCTCCTGAGGCACTTCCTTTCCATTGTGTTTATCTGTAAATTCTTCCCTATGCTCTCCTCCCCAACCAGTTAATCAGCTTTTCCCCTAATCAGAATCTATTAATTGTTTGTAAGGTCAGATCCTTCTAGGACACTGAAATTATATTGTAAATTAATATTATCCTTCTCCTCTCCTATGTCTTTTGAATAGTTTACTTTAGAGCAATGCCCTTTTTCTATAGATACTGGAAGAACGTTAACAGTATGCTTTGTAATTTAGGATTTAATTGTCTTTGAATATTATTCACTCCCAGGCATCTGCTTTCTCGACTTAAGCCTCAGTTACCCTTAGTTCCTAACACCCCAGAAGCAGGGTCCCGTCGACGGACTGAATGGACCCAGGGCAAGCAGTGAGCTACGCAGGCATCGAAATGGACCAGGCCAAAGTGCCACAATTCTTAACTATAAGTTAGCAGCTTGATCATAGACAAAATGCTCTCATGATCCAAAAGTAACAACGAGACTATGACCCTGCTAAGGATAGGAAAGACTATCTGGCCTGAGCACTGTAGTCTGAGATTGAGATGGACTTGGAGGCAATTCCTTAAGTTTAAGGTATTTCTTACTGTATATATACAAAACAATTTATATTATATATACTTATATGTTTGTTGGACAAGGAGAGCAGAAACAAAACAAGGGGATTCCTCTCTAGGGTGGGTTGATCTGATAATCAGAATCTATCTGAGAAGCGGCTTTCCCCAAGGGAAAGAATTCTACCCCTTTTGATTGTGACCACACCTGTGTGTAATTGTTACCCCAATTCCTCATGCTGGGAGATATAATGAAACTATATAAACAATGGGCAAAGGGAGGCAGAGGAGAGAGACAGGAATGAATGGAGAGAGGATAGGAATAAACTGCAACTAAGACCAACCAGCCTGGCCCTCGTTCCTTCCTTTACCTGCCCATCGCCATCGACCTCCTGGGGTGGGGGAAGAGGTGTGATACCACCCAACCCGGTGGCAGGTGAGATAGAGCCGCCACTGCTGCTGTCTTTTTTGAATTTACACAGGTAATGAATACTAAGTTTTGGTAAATTTACCCCCTAACAGAAACCTCAATGTCAGGGTAGTCCCCTAAGAAAAACAAGTTTAGACCAGAGGGAAGCAGACAGCCATTCCTGGCCAGAATAGAATAGCAAATTGTCACAGAATCTATCCTTCAAGGCTGTCACTGATAGTCTATGTGAAATATCAGGTCTCTGTCTTCATGCACCCCTTAATTGTGCCGTGTCTACTCATAGTGCTGAACGTGTTTGTCAGCTTCAATGCGGCTCACATGACGGGAACCAGGATACTGGAGCGATTTGGATGAACAAAAGGACGCCCTTTACACTACCGGTTTTGGTGACTCTAAAGCTTGGGCACTCCTGATGTATTTGTCGCATTCGATGTGACCAGTCTCACTGGTCAGGGCTCTCAAATAAAACTATTTTGGAGCACTGGAGGGAAGGATAGAAAAGACTCAGAAAAGAAATCAACAGAATTAGATACTCTGTGATACTCTAAAACAGTATCTGGGGAGAGGCCAGAATGATTTCATGTAAAATGGGCATCCAATACTGTGATTCAAACAACTTGAAAGGGGCCAGAGAGAAGGTACATTGGTTAGGGCATTTGCCGCGCTTGTGATGGGAAAGGGTTTGATCCCCATTACCCCATACGGTTCCCTGAGCACCTCCAGAGGTCATTCCTCAGTGCAGAGCCAGAAGTAATCTTAAGGATCGCCCAATGAGACCCAAAAACCCAAAGAAGAAAAAAAAACTTGAATGGTTTTCAATTTCATAGACATATTATGTAAA
Source organism: Sorex fumeus (assembly GCF_029834395.1). Taxonomy (NCBI): domain Eukaryota; kingdom Metazoa; phylum Chordata; class Mammalia; order Eulipotyphla; family Soricidae; genus Sorex; species Sorex fumeus. The sequence continues at coordinate 22,687,592 of NW_026606076.1, read as the reverse complement.
TGTATTAAAGGTGTCAAGTTAAATAGAATCCATTTAAGTTGTATAAGACTTAAATATATCTCTATGACATGAAATATACAACTGATTTAAAATTTTTTCAAAAAAATACCAAATTTACTTCACTGAAAATAGTCAACTGGAATAATTTTACAAAAATGGAAAAAACAGGGCAAGAGACATAGTACAGTGTGGAGAGGGCTTTCCATTGGATCCCAGGTATCCCATACTTTCCTCCAAGCATGCCAGGAATGATTCCTAAATTCCAATCTAGGAGTAACTGACAGCCGTTGCTGGCTAGACCAAAAATCAAATCCGAAATACATGGAAGCAATAACTATTCCTCAGTGATGTCAATAACCCTCTTAAAATTCTTTTTGGAATAATGCTTCATATTTTGAAAAATGACAGCATTTTTCACATTTTACTGAGCAAGAATATCTTAGACATATTGATGCTGCGTGTCATGACATTTCCCTCAAGTTCACCAACAAATCTGTTGTTTATACTTTCTGCAGGTCTTTACCGAACGAACGAGGAATTGATGGACACAATAGTTCTACAAGAAAAGGTTTGGGGAGTATTATTTTTTTTCCAATTCATGATTGGTTTTATTGGAAATTCACTGCTGCTCATGCTATATGTCAACAGCTTTCTGCAAAGAAAGAAGCAAATAGATTGGATATTTACCCACTTAACACTCGCCAACATAATGACAGTTTTATTCTCAGGGGTTCCAGAATTAATATTTTTCTTTAGAATAAGAAATTTTTTAAATGACACTGGTTGTCAGGCAGTTTTGTTCCTGCACAGAGTGGGCCGGGGTCTTTCCCACTGTACCACATCTTTCCTCAGTGTGTTCCAAGCCATTGTGGTCACCAACAACCATGCTCAGTCGGCGTGGCTCAAATCAAACATCTACACGTGCATTTCTTCTGCCTTCCTCTCTTTCTGGGTAGTCAACATGCTGATCTATAACCGGGTCATCACTGGAGTGAAGTCCCCTTTCAACATTACTGGAATTGAAGGAGTTATTAGTCTAAAATACTGTATGGCACTGAAGGTCCATGTCTCAGAGGCTCTAGAAGCGTCTCTATTTCACGGAGGAATGATTTTTAGTGATTTCCTGTGTGTGCTCCTCATGATCTGGACGAGCGTGCACATGGTAAAGTCCCTCTTGAACCATCGCAAGAATGTCCAGCACATCCATAGGCACAGTCTCTGCTCACAATCTTCTCTGGAGATCAAGGCCACCCACACCATCCTGATCCAAGTCAGCTGTTTTGTCTTTTTTTACTGCTGTATTACTGTTTATGTATCATTCAATCATGAGGTACAAGGGTTAGAAAACATCGCTGTTTTTGTCTCTTCCTGCTATCCAATGGTCTGTCCTTTTTTGCTGGTTAAAAATCATAGATGCCCCTTTCTGATCTGCACCTTTGTAAAGATGAGGAAATCTCCACAAACCACTGCCATCTGAGCTGAATAACTCTCACAGCTTTTTTGACACAAAGTGCTCAGGGTAGAAAAATCCCACTGCAAAGTTTCCATTTTGTGAGGCTGGAGAGATAGCGCCGTGTGTAGTGCACTTGCCTTGCACATGATCTGAACATATGCAGAGCCAGGAGTTATTTCTGACTTCTGAGCCAGAAATGGGTCCTGAGCATCAGCATGTGTGACCAGGAGAAAAATGGAGGGTGTGTAAAGATATTTTGTTGTAGAATAAAAGAAAATAATATCTTATTCTGACAACATATCCAAGTCCACAGCTTACTGTACAGACTGAGATAAATGAACTGTGAGTTAAATAAAACACATTGGAGAAAGTTGCACCTGTAAGTGAAATGTTATTTCCATTATTTCTTGGAAAACGAGAATGGGAAGCTCATCTGGCTATGATTGGATCTCCAACCGGGGTTGGCTGCTCTCAAGACAAGCACATTACCCCCGATACTATTGCTCAGAGTCTGGCAAACTCCCCGTGGCGTACCAAATATACCAAATACCAGTAGCAATGATGGGTCTCATTCTCCTAAAGAGCCTTGAATATAATTTCAGGGCTAGGATGAAAGAGACGTTACTGGGGCCTGCTCGAGGCAATCGATGAATAACAGGATGATGAAATGAAAATGAAATGAACTATTGCTCTATGCCTCCTTTATTTCATTTATAATATGATTTCAAATATTCACCTTTGAGAGTACTGAAGTGGCTCTATGGAAACAATGAACGTACTGTGACCCATTCCTCAGGTAATGGGTTGCTGGAGATCAAACCTGGTTACCCATATGCAAGTTCTATCCCACTGTTTATCTCTACAACCCTGGAAAAGTCCTCCAAAAGAATAATAGAGCAGTAGGGTTTGGGCTTCAGCAATAGCACAGCTGGTAAGGTATTTTCCTTGCACAAGCTGACCCTGGTTCAACTCCGGCATCCCATGGGGTCTCCCAAGCAATACCAGGAACAACTTCTGAGTGCAGAGCCAGGAGCAACCACTGAGAACTGCCAGGTGTGACCTCAAAAATCCAATAAATAAATAAAATGTTTAAAACAAAATTGAGTTAGTGGAAACAAAGCAATGGAAAAATTATTCAGTGAGTTCCAAATAATTTTACTGAACGCATAAAATGGGAGTTTAAGAAAATGTATAAAAGAGCTCAAATGAAGATAAGAACCAATTTGTCAGCAGTATATAAATGTCTCACTCAAGACATTTGAGTATATAATGCACAAAAGAAAAAGGAAAGGGAGAGCAAGAAGGAAAGTCCCTGGGGTTTGGGGTGGGGATTGGGGATGCTGGTAGGGAAACAGAAGACCCTGGTGGTGGGAAATGTACACTGGTGGAGGAATGGGTGCTGAATCATTGTAAGACTGAAACCTAGTTATGAACAGCCTTGGAATGGTCTACCTCATGGATATCTAATTAAAAAAAATTTTAAGTCATGTGGAATTCACCGTGTAGAATACAAGGAAGTGATCATCGACATAAAGAGAGGTGTTTGGCAGGGCGATGCCATTTGACTGAAAGTCTTCAATGCCACCCTCGAGAACATCATGCAATACTGGAATTGGAAGGAATGGGAGTGAAGATAGACGGTCAGAATCTACACCACCTCTTTCTAATAACACCAAACATAAGCTAAGCGGCATGAATGCTGGCCAACTTCGACCGTGAATGTGGAAAGGTTGGACTACAGCAAAATCTCACAAAGACAATGTTCACGAGAAACGAACTCGTTCCTGATTTTCCATTCTCTCTTAATTAGCTAAAAGGACGGAGAACCTTTATCTCCAGGCACATGTCTCCCACTCCACCGGATTCCTGCATTAACATATGCCTCAGAGATCTGGGCCCTATGAAAACAGGATGAGAATGCTATTTGGGTTTTCCAAAGAGGAATCAAAAGAGCTATGCCTGGAGTATCTTGTGGGAAGCTGAATAAAGTTCTGTTCTGTCCTATCATATCCTGTCTGCTGTCCTGTCTTCTCTGTCCTGTTTTCTCTGCATTATGTCTCTTGTGCTTTGTGTTCATTCGGTCAGTTCTTCCCTGCACCTACGGATCCTAGGGCCATCTCCACAGGCCAGAGAGTGGCCTGGCGGTTCCCCCGTAACTGGCGCCCACGCGGGGCGGTGTCTGGGAGACGACTGCCAAACTCCCCTTCAGGAAGCGGTGGCCACTGGGACACACAGAAAGGTAAGTGCACGCCTAATCAAAAATCCCCGTCTCGTTCGAGGCCGAGTGGGTACAAGCCCCTGCCTCATTATAGAGGTCGATGGGGCGGCATCAGGGGAGAATTATGTATTCAGTCTCATAATAGGTATAAGAGTCGGTCACTGGGTTGGATAAGCCCCCCACCACCCGAGCCCCTTTGTCATGTCCTTTGTGGAATGTGTGTGTGAATGAATGAGCGGTCAGAGGCATCCTCGCCTCTGATTCAAGTCTGTGGTTCCATGACTGGGCACCCTTAAGGGTCCCGAAAAGGCTACAGAATCCGGTTGGGCTGTCTGTGGTTCCACGGGAAACATATGGTCTATGGTGGTGCTGACTTAGACTCAGGCTCTCATTGCTCTGATCAAATAGCTTTGATCACTTTTGAAGAGTAATCGCTTTTCTCTCAGGATTTATTGTGGGAACAACCAATTCTTCACTGAGTTAAGAAAAGAAGGATTATAAATGATAATTCTTTTTTATTGAGTCACCATGAGATACAGTCACAAAACTATCATGTTTGAATTGCAGTCCTACAATGATAGAACTCCCATCCTTCCACCAGTGCACATTTTCCACCACCAATGCCCCCAGTATCCCACCCAGCCCTTCCACTGATTCTGTGGCAATTTTCCCAATACTCTTTCTCTACTTTAGGGCATTATGATTTTGCAATATAGATACAGAGGGGCTATCACGTTTGGTCCTTAATTTACTTTCAGCACACATGTCCCATCCTGAGCGATCCTTCCAACCATCATTAACTCAGGGATCCCCACTCTATCCCAGCTGCCTTCTCCTCCAGCTCATGAGGCTGACTTCCAACATTGGGTAGTACTCCTGGACCTTATCTCTACTGTCCTTGGTTATCAGTCTCAACACATGTTTTTTTTTTATATTCCACAAATGAATGCAGTCATTCTATGTCTGTTCCACACTTTCTGAATCCTTTCACTTAGTGTGATACTCCCCATGACCATCCACTTATAAGGAAATGTCATGATTTAATTTTTCCTACCTGCTATGTAGTATTCCATTGTGTAAATGTACCAAAGCTTCTTTAACCAGTTGTTTGTTTTGGCCACTTGAGTTGTTTCCAGCTTCTGGTTATTGTGAACAGTGTACAGATCTGTTCTTGGTCATGCATTATACTGTCTTTGATAGCTCAATTTGTTCAATTGTATCCTCAACAGTAGGGCTGGAGTGACAGCATAGCAGTAGGGCATTTTCCTTGCACACAGCCAGCCCGGCCGAGCCGGGTTCGATTCTTCCGCCCCTTTTGGAGAGCCTGGCAAGCTACCGAGAGAATCTTGCCCGCACAGCAAAGCCTGGCAATCTGCCTGTGACGTATTCAATGTACCAAACACAGTAACAAGAAGTCTCACAATGGAGACGTTACTGGGCCTGCTCGAGACAATCGATGTACAACGGGAGGACAGTGTTTGTTATCCTCAATAGTATAATAAAGCAATAAAGAAGATAAATGTTGAAAATTATAAATTGTTAGAGATTAACTATTAATGAATGATTCACATTAGTTACTAATTGGAACGTCTAAAAGAAAACTATCATGATAACACAATCCACAAAGTCGTTGCAAAGTTAAAGGATTTTCAATGCTATTACTCCTATAAAATAATTCCAATTGGTCTAAGAAATTCTTGGTCAAAACTTTTTAAACTCATAGAAAGATGTTTTTGGATGATAGAAAAAGACACATGAATACATAAAATCTTCATGAATCAGAACATCTGGTATTATAATAGAAAATTCTCACCAAAATCAAAACTCTAAAATTCATAAAACACATACCCAAACAACCCAAAAATCATTTAACTGAGCTTAACCAGATAAGATAGTTCTAATTTTCTTTCATTTATTTTTATTCTTGACCACACTCAGCAGTACTCAGGGCTTACTCCTGGCTCTTCACTCAAGGATCACTCATGGTGTAAATTATAATTCTTGAGAATTAAAAAAATTAGCCTGAATACTAATGGAATCTCTAAATCATATATATATATATATATATATATATATCTGTGTTTGGCTTATCGAATATGTCATGGGTAGCTTGTCATGCTCTGACATGTGGGTAAGATACTCTCGTTAGCTTGCCAGGCTCTCCGAGAGGGGCAGAGGAATTGAACCCAGCTTGGCCAGGCCAGCTGCACACAAGGCAAATGCCCTACTGCTGTGCTTATATACATATATATGTATATATATATATATATACATATATATATATATATATATACTTTTTTTAGTCACAGTGATGCTTAGTGTTTACACCTAACACTGCACTCAAAGAATTATACCTTTGGTCTGGAGTAGTATATGGGATGTGGGTATTGAACCTGCTGTATTATCTTTTCAGCCCTGCTCACTTATTTATATATGTCATAAATTATAGTGTACATTTATAAATCTTTGATGAGACTGAGGACCCATATATGGTGCTGGGGATTAAACTCTGGTCAGCCTGTGCAAGGCAAGTGTATCCTCGTGTGTTGGGTTCCCGCAGGCACTGTTTCTGAGTCATCAGGACGGTGCCACCCTGTTGAATACAGATCCCCGGCTTCTCCTGCAGGTAGGAGGGTTTCAGAGACACTGCTCCAGAGATGGCATAGGGCATTCCCAGAAGGGGCACCCTCCCCCCATAATTTGAAATTGCTGTGTGTAATCATAATGAGCAGTTCGGCTTGTCTATAGGTCCATTTTACTTCCTTGCTGGAGATTATGTTATTTGAATTACTGCCACCCATTTCAGTGCATCCATGGCTCATCATTCCCAGGGACTTGCACAATTTTCCATGTGTGTTAAAGTCAGTCTTGCATTCAACTCCTCCTTTGTGATTACCCTGCATTGTTTCCCATTCTATCTCTCTCCCCCACTTTTTAGCAGGTCCTCCTTCCCCACATTAGCCATGTTTATTTTTCAAGAAAGTTTGTTTTCTGGTGAACAGTCTGCAACCTGTTCTTCTGTTCATCACCTGGGAACGCCTGTCAGTCCCAAATGCACCAGGGCACAGGGACACCGCAGGTTGGGGATTGTTAGAGATTTCTCTAGCCCCAAGGCTTATGTTTTTTTAATGTTCTTTTTATTGTGTAATCCAGTTCTAGTAAATACCAAATTATAATGTGTTGTACTTGAGTATTATTTATAAAGTGTTACAAAATCTAATAACTCTCCTACATAATTCCATTTCTTGTTTACTTGGAGAATCGGTATACTTAGGATTCACAGCACACAATGACATCACTATTCATTACTTTTCCCTGAAACCTATCAACAGATGAGTGATGATGGTACAGCGTGTGTGATCCCAAAAGGCAAAAAAAAAAAAAACCCCAAAAAACCATGCTATGCTTTTTCCCATTGTTTGCCTCTCATCATCCTTTCCTCATTTTCCTGACAAGTGGTTCATCCTCTGGCTATTTCAAAGGTGACACAGGAAAATTACCACGACTTTAAACTACTTTGGGATATGATTGCCTTGGAGTTAATTAAAAATGTTTTTTTAGAACAACATTTGGCTGGAGACATAGCACAGCAGTAGGGCGTTTGCCTTGCGTGCAGCCAGCCCGGCCGAGCCGGGTTCGATTCCTTTGCCCCTATCGAAGAGCTCGACAAGCTAACAAGCTACCGAGAGTATCTGACCCACACAGCAAAGCCTGGCAAGCTCCCGTGACCTATTCAATATGCCAAACACAGTAACAACAAGTCTCAAATAAATGGAGATGTTACTAGTCCCGCTCCAGCAAAATCGATGAACAACGGGAGGACAGTGACAGTGACAATGACCGAGCAACATCTGGCAATGTTCAGGAGTTACTCCTAATTCTGCACCCAGAAATCATCCCTGGTGGTGCTCAGAGGACATATGGAATGTTGGACAGTTGAACCTGGGTCTGCCTTGTCCAAGGCAAGCCCCTACCCATTTACACTATTGCTTGGCCCATCTTGGAGTTCATTTTTATTAGACAATTTGTCTGTCTGCTCTTTAGCATTTTTCGATGTGGAATAACTTGCTGGTAAAAGGTAAAGGTAAAGGCCCTCCCATTGATCGTCGATTTGCTCGAGCGGGCCCAGTAACTTCTCCATTGGAGACTTTGTTGTTACTGTGTCTGGCATATTGTATTCAATAGCTTGCCATACACATCCACAGTCACCACCGCCACCACCAAAACGTTCTCTCTTGCTTTGCTTCTGTTATGGGACCAAGTTTGGTGATGCTGAAAGTTTATTTGTGGCTTTGCATTCAATAATTTCTCATAGCAGTGCTCTTGGGACCCTATGGGATCCTGGGGATTGACCTCTGTTTGACAGCGTGCAAGACAAGCTGTTCCTGCTGTATTATCATTTGGCCCCAGAGGTGTTAGTTTTTTATGGGTTTCCCAAGAACCCACTGAACATCAACTTTCCTAGTTATCTTATCCTCATAAGGCCCCCATAGAGTTGAACATAACACCAATCTTTGGAGTTTGAAGTGAGTAAAGAAATACTCCAGGATGTCAAAAACATTTTATTTGCATTTGTTTGTTTGAGGGCCATACCCAGTGATGCTCATAACCGAAAATCAGATGATCTGGACACGTAATGCTATTTGGAGAGCCTGGCAAGCTAGGTTCTCCACTCAAGAATTAATCCTCAAGAATTACTCCTAATGTATCATAGGGGACCCTGTGGGATACCTCGGATCAAAAGTGGGTCAGTTGCGGGCAGGACACACGTCCTTCCATGGGACTAACGCTCTGAGCCCAATGATGGGCTAATCTTGAATCAACTGTCACCCACAATCACCCACAATCACTCATCCTGCTCTCTGCCACACCTACTGACAACACTGGTACCCTTTCCCAATGACAGTAGATTTTCTAGAATAGATGACTCTTTTCTTGATGTTTACTCGTGTTACTTCACAAAACCATCTAATTTTCAGAATAATTGATACCACTTTCACTGTCATAAAGGAAATCGAGCCACTCAGTAATGTCTTTTTTTTAATGTAGGAGTACTGATATTTATTTGGCCATTGACTAAACTGATTGAATTGGGCATGAACTCTACACTTAATCACTTGACATCCCGTTACTCATTGATTTGCTCGAGCGGGCAGCGGTAACATCTCCACTTGTCCCTGTTGCGTGCTAGTGTAGCCCAATGGCATCTGCTCGCTCCAGGAACACGAAGAGCCTAAAACCGTTCATTCAGGGTCTTGATGAAGAAGTCTGACCATCTCATAGGTGGGCAGCCACGTGATCTTTTGATGTCCTGTGGAATTCAGTCAGTAACGGCTCTAGTCCAGCGTTCGTCTCCAAATGGCATTACGTGTCCAGCTCATCTGATTTTTGGTGCCCTGGCAAATGAGACAGCATCCCTGAGTCTTGATAATCGACAGAGGTCAGTACTCCAGTTTCCTTTTCTCACTTGAGTGAAGTGAGATACTGCGGGGGGCCCCGCCAGCCCACTCTCTCCCGCGGAGATGGCCCTAGGATCCGTAGGTGCAGGGAAGGACTGACCGAATGAACACAAGACACAAGAGACATAATGCAGAGAAAACAGGACAGAGCAGACAGGACAGTAGACAGGATAGGATAGGACATAACAGAATTTTATTCAGGGCACCAGGGGCTTAAATACCTATCAGTACAGGAAAAGCACAATGCAGTTACACAAAAAGGGACGTGCCCATATGTGGTTAGGAAAGTTACAGAGTCTATAAGTTTGACATACCATGCATTACAAAGTTTATACCAAGTTAATCATTGTCAGTTACAGCCATGACAGATGTTTTCTCAGGATAACCATACAAAGCACAGGCTTTACCTGCCGAGGGTCACGTAGGTCAGGATAGCCCTACCTAGCACAGGCTTTACCTGCTGAGGGTCATATAGGTCAAGATAGCCATACCTGCCACAGGCACGTAGGCCCTTGGTCAGTTAAAGGGCCAGATTCCCACAATGGTGGGAAAAAGCAGCTGGGATAGAGAAGGGATCACTAAGTCAATGATGGTTGGAGGGATCACTCAGGATTGGTGGTGTGTGCTGAAATTAGACTAAAGACCAAACGTAATGGCCTCAGTATCTGTATTACAAACCATAATGCCTCAAAGTATAGATAGTAAGAAGGAAGGTGCCTGCCACAGAGGCAGGGCACGGAATGGGTTGAAGGTGGCGGGAGGGATACTGGGGACATTGGTGGAAATTTCGCACTGGTGGAAAGATGGGTGTTTGATCATTGTATGACTGAAACTCAATCATGAAAGCTTTGTAACTGTATCTCACCGTGATCCAAAACAAGAAAAAAGAAAAAGAAAAATCTCCTGCAAATAAAGAAAAATATATATAATATATCATGGCTTAGAGACTTCAGCCCCATCTTCCAGTAGATAGCCGTCACACCCACCAGCTGCCACCAGCACCAGGTTGGTCCCATCAATGACCAAGATTCAGAGAGTATAAAACCCAGCTCCCGGAAGCACGTGGCCGCATTTGCGACCACGCAACATCTTATTATCTTTCTTTTGGAGAACCTGGCAGGCTACCAAAAGTATCCTGCCCTCACGGAAGAGTCTGGCAAACTTCCCGTGTCATATTCAGTATGCCAAATACCAGTAACAATGATGGGTCTCATTCTCCTAATCCTGAAAAAGCACTGAAATGGCTATTTTAAAATCTCAGGGCTAGGAAGAAGGAGACATTACTGGTGCCTGCTCGAAAAAATCGACGAACAACAGGATGATCATGATCGTAATAATATAGCATGGGATGAAAGGCTATTGTGTTGGATGGTACCGCTCAGGATAGTGCAAATGGAAGTGTTCAATGAGAAATTTAGGAATATTCACTGAGTTCAAAAGAAAATTCAGGATGCAGCAGGTATCAGGTGTAAAGGTATAAAGTGCTTTGAGTTGAGGATGAAGAGGAGAAGTGAGGATTAAAGTTACAGAAATTGGGCTGGAGTGATAGTACAGTGAGTTGGGCATTGGCCTTGCATGTAGCCTAAACCATCCCTGGATGATTCTGCATCCAGATTCGCTCCTCCAAACTCAGTCTTTATGCTGCAGGGCAATTTGTCTACAGCCCGACTCTGCTATCCTTTCTCAGATGAGAATCCAACACAGAAGGTTGGAGAAAGAGCTCAATGTGGGTTGTATCTCACTGAGGAGAGCCAGATTCCATCTCTGGCACCACAAGGTCCCCAGAAAGTACACTGAGGTTGAATCCCAAGCACTGGACCAAGAGTAAGCCCTGAACACACTTTGGTGTCAAAATCTGACGCCTACCTCAAAAAAAAAAAAAGCATAGCACTGTAATGCTCTAAATGAAATAAAAGAATCAAATGCAATAACTAATGCTGCTGATATTTTTAATTTAGTTTAATTTCCTTATTTGTGTTTCCTAATAGGAAAATATTAGTATCATCAGCAGCCAAAATGCCTAATGTTGTCACCTGTTAAGCCAAAAGCTGCTTTAAACACAATTTTCACCCACCCAGAGATATTTTCTTTTTCATTTATTTTATTCCAACGATAAGTCAAGGATTTGATCATGGGTTAGGCCTTGCACCCAACCAACTCGGGTTGGCATATCCTCCCCCACACTACCATGGGAGGTCCCTGAGCACAGTCAGCTATGTCTCAAAAACCCAATACCTACATTCTGTTCCCCAACAATATATCAAGGAGAAGGTGACCTGTGACCGCGTCTATCTGCAAGTCTTTCCTGTCCTCACCAATTGCAGTGCTCAACCTAGCAGAAGAGTTTAGAGTTTGGGACTGAATCCTGATGTTGGACCTCGTGTTGGCAGCTGAGTCAACAGCTCCTAGAAGCCAAAGGAAAGGAAAACCAAAGGAAGAATGTGATTTTCTGTCACGGTTGGTTAGGATGCGCCTAAGAATTAGAACCATCAAATAATCCCGCTTCTCTTCTACCTGTCTGGTTTCAAAGGAATGGTGTTCACTCTACCATGTTTTACTAACTCAAATAAACATTATGTTGTACTTTAGAAGCCTAACACCAAGAACACTCAATAGATGGGGGCTGGAGCAATAGTACTGCTGGTAAGGTGCTTGCCATGCATGCAGCCAACCCAGGTTCGATTCCCAACATCCCACGGGGGCCCCTAAGCACTGCTAGGAGTGATTGTTGAACACAGAGCCAGGAGTAACCCCTGAGTCATCACAGGGTGTAACCAAAGAAAAAGCTAAAGAGAGAGAGAGAGACAGAGACAGAGAAACTTCCCACTGATAAGTCCACTTCTTTATTATACCTGACATGTGGTTTTGAATGATGCTAAAACCGGCCCCTTGGTCCCTCTTCCCACCTTCTTTATGGCTGCAGAAACTGTCCTCCAGCAGGAAGCGCTCTGGTGAACACACACCAGGCAGGATAAAATCGATGCCAGGAGGACAAGATGACCTCAGATGGAATCGATTCTTCCCACTTATCTCCTTTGCAAGAGGAAGTCCAGTAACAGGATTTGACCACACCATCATTGGATCCAGGTTCTTGCATCTCTGCTTTTTCTCAAATAGTTCTATCTGGGGGGTGGAAAAATGTGATATTATACTCAGGAAAGCGAGGTGGAGAACTGTTACTTCAAACTGGGAGTTTCTTGATGTTTACAAAATGCCTTCTAAATGATCGTTCCTCCTTTCAGCCAATGGATAAGTAGGCCTGGGGAAGGCAAGTACAGGCCTTGATCTTCATTGATTATCTGTGAAGATCTATTTTTAAGTCTGATAAAATTCATTTCTCAACAATCTATGACTGTTCACCCGTTTATGATGAAAACCCTCGCCAAAATGGGGATAGAGGGGACTTTCCTCAATATAGTTAAAGCCATCTACCAGAAGCCTACAGCAAGCATCATCCTCAATGAGGAAAAACTGAGAGCCTTCCCCCTAAGATCAGTGATGAGACAAGGATGATCACTCTCTCCACTACTGTTCAATATAGTACTGGAAGTACTTGCAATAGCGATTAGGCAAGAAAAAGATATTAAGGACATCCAAGTAGGAAAGGAAGAAATCAAGCTCTCACTATTTGCAGATGATATGATACTATACTTAGAGAACCCTAAAACCTCTATCAAGAAACTCCTAGAAACAATAGACTAGTATAGTAACGTTGTAGGCTATAAAATCAACACCCAAAAGTCCATGGCTTTCCTATATGCAAATAGTGAAAGAGAAGAAAGTGACATGAAGAAAACAATCCCATTCACAGTTGTGCCTCAGAAAATCAAGTACGTAGGAATCAGCTTAACTAAGGAAGTAAAGGACCTGTACAAAGAAAATCACAAAACGCTACTTCAGGAAATAAAACAGGACGCGAGGAAATGGAAAAATATCCCCTGTTCATGGATTGGGAGAATTAACTTTGTCAAAATGGCAATACTTCCCAAATCACTGTACAAATTCGATGCAATCCCTATTACGATACCTATGACATTATTCAAAGAAATGGAGCAAACACTCCTGAAATTTATATGAAACAATAAGCCCCCAAGAATAGCTAAAGCAATTCTTGGGGGAAAAATGGGAGGAATCAACCTCCCTAACTTCAAACTCTACTAAAAAGCAGTTATAATTAAAACAGCATGGTATTGGAACAAAGGCAGAGCTGTAGACCAATGCAACAGGTTTGAATATACTGACATCTCTCCCCAAGCATATGAATATCTAATATTCGATAAGGGGGCAAGAAAAGTGAACTGGAGCAAGGAAAGCCTCTTTAACAAATTGTGATGGCAAAACTGGATGGCTGCATGCAAAAAAGTAGGCTCAGATCTCTGCTTAATGCCATGTACAATAATAAGATCAAAATGGATTAAAGACCTCAATATCAGACCGGAATCCATAAGGTACATTGAAGACAAAGTTGACAAAACCCTCCATGATATTGAAGCTAATGGTATCTTCAAAGATGTCACGCCATTGGCCAAGCAAGTGAAAACAGAGATAGATAAATGGGACTATCTTAAACTAAGAAGTTTCTGTACCTCAAAAGAAACAGTGACCAAAATACAAAGACAGTCCACAGAATGGGAAAGGATATTCGGCGAATACACATCAACAAGCGGTTGTTATCAAGGATATACAAAGTACTGGTTGAACTCCACAAGAAGAAAACATCCAACCCCATCAAAAAATGGGGCAACAAAATGAACAGAAACTTTCTCAAAAAAGAAATACGAATGGCTAAAAGGCACATAAGAAAATTCTCTACATCATTAATCATCAGGAAGATACAGATCAAAACAACAATGAGATATCATTTCACAACACAGAGACTGGTCCACATCCAAAAGAACTTAAGCAACCTGTGTTGGCACGGATGTGGCGAGAAAGGGACCCTCCTTCACAGCTGGTGGGAACGCCAACTGGTTCTGCCCTTTTGGAAAACAGTATGGACGATTCTCAAAAAATTAGAAATTGAGCTCCCATTTGACCCAGCAATACCACTCCTGGGAATATATCCCAGAGAGGCAAAAAAAAGTATAGTCGAAGTGACATCTGCAATTGTTTGTTCATTGCAGCACTCTTTACAATAGCTAGAATCTGGAAAAAACCTGAGTGCCCAAGAACATATGACTGGTTAAAGAAACTTTGGTACGTCTACACAATGGAGTAGTATGTAGCTGTTAGAAAAGATGAAATCATAAAATTTACATACAAGTGGTCCTACATGGAAAGTATCATGTTATGTGAAATGAGTCAGAAAGAGAGGGATAGACATAGAAAGATTGATTTCATCCGGGTAACATAAAGTAACAAAATAGGAGACTAACACCCAAGAGTGGCCGAGATTAGTACCAGGGGGTTTGCTCCATGGCTTGCAGGCCAGCCACGCATGCTAGGGGAAAAGGGAGCTCAGATAGAGAACGGAGCACCAAATGTTGGAAGGATCCTCCCAGCTAGACTATAGACCAAATTACAGTTTGAAAGTAGACTATAGACCAAGCATGATTGCCACTCAATGCCTCTTTTGCAAACCACAACACCCAAAAGGAGAGAGAGAACAAAAGAGAATTCCCTGCCACAGAGGCAGGGTGGGAAGCGGAGTTTGGGGGTGGGAGGGATACTGGGACCCATGGTGGTGGAAAATGGGCACTGGTGGAGGGATGGATATTTGATCATTGTATAATTGAAATCCAAGCACAAAAATTTGTAAGTCTACATCTGTACCTCATGGTGTTTCACTAATAAAAATTTTAAAAAAATCTATGACTGTGACTTAAGTCTACTGAAAAGACACAGAGTAATGATGATTATTATCAAATCAGGCTCACAAATTTCAAATTTAAATATATTGGTCAGGGATGTGGCTCAGTAGTGAGTTGCAAGCCTTGAACCATCAAATTAATTACTTAAGTAGAAATATGTACACGTGAGAAAAGGGAAAAAGCAAGGAACACAATGGTCTTAGGCAGATACAATATTAACATTTCTTTTCTTTTTTATTGAATCACTGTGAGATATAGCCAGAAAGCTTGAGTTTGAGTTTCAGTCATACAATGATGGAATACCCATCCCTCCATTTTCCACCACCAATGTCTCCCCCCTACCTTTATGACAGACAATCTCCCCCATACTCTCTACTTTTGGGCATTATGGTTTGCAATACAGATAATGAGGTGCTATCACCTTTGGTCCTTTATCTATTTTTGACACACATCTCCCATTCCGAGTGATCCTTCCAACCATCATGACTTAGCAATCTCTTCACTATTCCACCTGCCCTCTCTCCAGCTCATGAGGCAGGCTACCAACCATGGAGTAATATTCCTGGGCCTTGTGTGTACTGCACTTGGGTGTCAGTCTCATGTTTATATTCCACAAATGAGTGCAGTCATTCTATGTCTGTCCCGCTCTTTCTGACTCATTTCAGAACTTAGCATGATAACAATATTTATTTCTTTCTCTTTCTTTTTTTTCTTTTTGGGAGGTCACACCCAGCAATGCTCAGGTGTTACTCCCTGCTCTGCACTCAGGATTCATACCTGGCAGTGCTTGAGGTATAGTAGGAAATGGCAGGGGTTGAACTCATGTCAGCCACGTGCAAAGCAAATGCCCTACCCACTGTACTATCACTCCAACCCCCAATATGTACATTTCTTATCCTTTTTCTAGTTGTCTTAATTTTCTTCCTTTGGCAATTAGAATGGGGTAAACATTCTATTCTCTCAGTGGTATTTTTGTGGACTGACACTCCACTATAATTACCTGCTGATCTGCAAAAAGAACTCCATGACGCTTAACATCTGGCACTTCAGCAGCACATGGTGGTAACATTATTATAACTAGTGATATATAGAAATATTTGCATTAAAATCATGCTTTTGAGCTCTGCCTTTGTGGTGTATGAAATGTTTTTCTTATTTTTCACTGGGCTATCGGTGAAAAGATGGTGCAAGTCACGACTGGCTCAGGTAATTTTCAAGTTTTTCCTCAAAATACACAGTTTATCTGGGTTAGAGAAAAATGCCCAAGTGGTAGAATATATGCCTCACTCATCTGAAGCCCTGAGTTCCATCTCACGCTTGCATGCGCCCCAAAGCACCATTAGTTATAGCCCTAGCAGCCCCCAAATTCTAATGGAGTGTAGCCCATGTGAAAAAAATATCAGTGGGCCAGAACGATAGTCCAACGAGGAGGGCACTTACCCTGTCCGTGGCCAACCCGGGTTTGATTCCAGAGCACCGCTTGTTGTGGCCCAAATATGTTTCAAGTATTTACATAATTATTATAATAGGAAACAACATTAACATGCTTTGAATTCTTCTGAAATATTTTGAGAACTTGCAGTGATTTCATCATTTGTTGCCCTCCCAGTTCACTGCCCTTATCAGATCCCACCATCTCAATTTGATATACTGACTCCAGACAGGCCGTTTCTGTCCCAGCATCTTCCTTGACCCCAGCAGAGCCTCAGTCATCAACATCCGGTCTACAGATCAGGGAACCAATTTTGAAAGAGCCGGATGCTTACCTGGTGGTCCAATTTCTGCTGGCACTCCTTAAGACACACATCTAAACTGTCACTGGAGAAGAAAAAGAAAGCAAGTCACTGAAAAACCCTGGGAAATTGTGTCAGTTGGGTCCTGGCCTCTAAAACCGTTCATTCTGCCCAAGGGGAGCTGGCTTCATGCAAAGCAAATATGTAGCGCTGCACTATGGCTTCAACCCGGATGCCAACTTTCTATATTGTGAGCAGAGTCAGAATGTGTGAGTAAGGCCACAACCAGAGTGAGAAGTGAGGATAAACGAGTGTCAGAGGGTGAGGGGGATGGTTTTCCTGAGCATCACACCACCAAAATGGAGCAGGGGTTGTGTTAGGCAGTGCCACAGAGATTAGAATCTGTGGAGGGATGACAGTGATTTGGGTTCAAAGAACTTTACAATGATAGAGGTTGTAGGTGGATGACCAGTGACTGAGAATCAACTGGAAAATGGCTTGGGATCAAAGGGAACATTCCAGTCCTCCGGGTGTATT
The DNA here is from genome assembly GCF_029834395.1 of Sorex fumeus. Taxonomy (NCBI): domain Eukaryota; kingdom Metazoa; phylum Chordata; class Mammalia; order Eulipotyphla; family Soricidae; genus Sorex; species Sorex fumeus. The sequence continues at coordinate 22,670,382 of NW_026606076.1, read as the reverse complement.
TAAGGGGCAGAAAGGAGAGAGACTCACACATTCAACAAGGTTGTTTTGTGTGTGTGTGTGTTTAATTGAATCACTGTGAGATATAGTTACAAGCACATTGGCACTGCATCAAGGCCACTCCTGGCAGTGCTTGGGGGAGCCTATGGGATGCTGGGGATCGTGTCCATCACACTGGCCCCGGTCTCCTGAGACAAGCCCTTCTTCCCGAATTGCCACATTTGGGTCCTGGGCCTGCTCTACTTGGGATGAACGTGTTCTCTCTCTCTCTCTACCTCTCTCTCTCTCTCTCTCTCCCCCCTTCCTCAGAGCGTCCAAACAGATAAAACCTGTTTTTATTTTAAAAGAACAAATATATGTGATGCCGGAGAGATTATCCAGTAGGGAGGCGCTTGCCTTGCTAGTACAGCTCCATTCAACGAGGGAAGAAGGTCAGTCATGGTGTTGGGCTGCAGGTGGGCCTGGAGGAGAGAGGTTGGCTCACGGGAGAGGGCGCAGGACCCACACACATGGTGGGTGTTTGGGGACCATGTGTTCCAGAAGGACCCACTGGCCTCCCCGGTACAAGATTCAGCCTGATTGAGGCCTGAGCAATGACTGGGGTCATTGACTGGCAGAACAGGGACAAGTGTGCCAGCCGCAGGAAGAGACTCTGCAGAAGTGCAGAGTCGAGAGACTCGGCTGGATTTTTAAAAATTGTAGTGTGTGAAGACCTCCAGAACCAGCCACCACCATGCTGAGACCACTCTCCACATGCATGAAGGTACCGGCAGAGGAACAAAGGCATGTGGGTCCCGGGGCTGAGATCTCCAAACCTGCTCTGATCGGGGCTGAGCATCCTCCAACCAGATCCTCCAAATTCCAGTAGGCAGGTGTCACACCCACCAACTGGCCCCCTGGCGCCATGTAATCCCATCAATGGCCAAGACTCAGAGACTATAAAACCCACCTCCCGGAATCGCGCAGGCGCATTTGTGGCCGCACAACTTATTATCTCATTCCTACTTTGGACAAACTGGCAGGCTACCGAATGTAACCTGCCCACACGGCAGAGTCTGGCAAAATCCCCGTGGCGTATCCAATATGCCAAATACCAGTAACAATGATGGGTCTCATTCTCCTAACTCTGAAAGAGCCTTGAATATGGCATTTTCTAAAAATCTCAGGGCTAGGACGAAGGAGACGTTACTGGGGCCTGCTCGAGGCAATCGACAAACACAGGATGGTCGTGATTGTGATCGTGGTGTGTGTGTGTGCGTGTGTTTGTGTGTGTGTGTGTGTGAAGCAAGATAGTTTTCTTTTTTCTTTTCCTTTTTGGGCTCCACTAAGCGATACTCAGGGCTGACAGCTGGCTCTGTGTCCGGAATTACTCTTGGATTTGATGCCAGGAATTTAATCCCGGTCTGCTGTGTGCAAGGCTGTGTGCCCTCCCCACTGTACCATCACTCGGGCCCCAACAAGAAAGTTTTTATAGAAACTTACTTAGAAAGGTTTAGAGAGAAGCACACGCTGGGGAGAGAGCACAGGTGTCTCCAGAGGGAAAGAAGCTTAGTCGGACTGCAGCGTGTCCAGCGGGAACACGCTGGCCTTGCTGTGTCGACTGGGGTTCGATCCTGGGCACCCCATTGTGCTCCCTGAGGCGCGACTGGAGTTATCACTGAGCACCTCCGGGTGTGCAAAAATAAAACCAAGTGCAAACAGGAGGAAGAGCCAGGGCTGGCCGTCCTTCCCCTGGCGGCCAGCTGGCCCCCAGACTCCTGCCGAGCACCTGCAGTTCTATGTGAATGCCGAAGGTGTCCTGGTGGGCGGCGTGCCGCTGACCTTCCTGTCACTGCTGAGCGCTGGCCCCTGGCAGACCTTCACCAGCCTGTGCCAAACCTCGACCACCAGGCTGGACGTGGCCGCGGGGGGCCAGGGCCTCACGCTGTGCTCACGGTGGGCCGAGGGCCAAGAGCTGTGACTCAACCATACAGTGGCGGCCGCCCTCTGGCCCACCAGGACGGCTGCCTGGTCAGCAGAGCAGGTGGTGGGAGCGTGCAGGGGTGTCCCCGTGCCCGCGGAGGGGCCAGGCCAAGACCCTGCTGGAATTCAGCACCCCCGGGACGGGTCCTGCCGCTGCTGGATGTGGCGGCTGCCGGCTTCCGACAGCCCGACCAGAAATTCAGCTTCCAGCAGGGGGCCTGTGTGCTTCAGTAGCTGAGTGTCTAGGGGGTCGCGGAGGAGAATGGGGGACAGATGGGACGCCCACATAGGGGCACCAAAGGTGCCGAAGCCTCGAGTAACATTATTTATCTTCTTCTTCAACTGCCTCCCGGTCAGACAGGAGGAATCTCCTTCCTTCTTCAGCCTCTGGGGGGGACCCCCAAGCCTCTCCCCTCCTCTCTTGGGGGCACAGCGGAAGTTTAGCTGGAAGTTTAGCACCCCTGCACCACATACAAAGGAATTCCAGCTTGGAGCTCATACAGCCCTCCTAAACCTGCCTCCCTCCCTGTTCCCCCAAATATCTGGTGCTTCTGGACCTCCTTGTTGACCACTGGATTCCCTCCTGTTCAAGGTAGACTGCTCGTCGGCTTCCCCAGACATTTGTGGGAGCAGGGCGGGGGGAGGTTCCCTGAGTGTGGGAACCAAAGTCGGACTCCAAAAGGATGTGGGTCCTCCTGGCGGAGCGTGTGTGTTCCCCCACCACCTCAGCCCAACTCCAGACACTGCCCCACAACTCCTGACCCCAGAATCATATAGCCAGATCAGGAGGTGTGGACCAGGTGGGATGGAGTGGGGGTTGGGGGATGAATCCAGACCCCAATGGTGCTGCCTTCCTTCTCGAGGGATCCATGTGCCAAGAGGAGGCCGCCTCTGGAGGATTCGATTCACTTACACCCTCGAGGTCTGGAGGAGATGAGAGTCTAGCAACTTCTGGCTCTGCACTGCCCTGCTGGACCTCGGGTCAGAGAATAAACTGGTGAACTGTGTTCGGGTGTCCGTGCTGCCTGGGGCTCGCCCCACTCACTCTCTGCGTGGAGAGACACCCAGTGGGCAGTGCTCCAGAGCCAGCTGCTCGAGAGCAAACAGGGTGACACAGGAGAGCCTGTGCCTTCCCGCAGTACGATGCCTCCAACCAACTCAGTTGAAAGGTCTCCAACCCCACGCCCCCACATGACAGCACCCCACACTGCTGAGAGTGCCATCTTCCGTCCTGAGTTTTGGGGTTCCTATACACATGAGAAGTCCCATGTCTTCTGTTCTCCGTGGAGGAGGGTGGCAGAGGCCAGATTTCAACTCTGGCATCTCCAGATGTCTGGGGTGAAGGTAACAGTCATCAGAGGAACTAAGGTGTGTTAAGAAGAATTTTAATTAACACAGAAATAATGAGCCTAAGACTGGTCGATCTTCCCTGGAAATTCTTAATACATCACTTCTGCCAAGGAATTTTTTTTTACTTTTTTGGATAACATCCAGCAATGATCGTGGGTTACTCCAGGCTCTGCACTCAGAAATTACTCCTGGTAGTACTTGGGGGACGTATGGGATGCCCAGGATTGGACCTGGGTTGGCTGTATGCAAGGCAAACATCCTACCAGCTATACTATAGCTTTGGCTCTGAGGGATTTTTTTGGGGGGGCTGCTTTGATGTGTACCTACAGGGTTCTGGGGACCATTGAGTACCTGGGATTGAACCTGGTCAGTTACAAGCAGGGTGAGATTTTTTTGTCATTGTTCTGTTCACTTTGAAAAAGAAAAGTTATGATCCCTCTTTGCTCTGTCTGTGACCCAACTCTTTGGAATGGTTTCCAGTTATAATCAACCCCATGTGCAATCACCCCACGTTCTAAGGATGCCCCAATCCTCTTCTACACAGAAAAGGGGTCAGTGTTACAGCAAGATACAGCTCTGAACCCACCAAGTTGGGGTGAGGGAATCCGCCATCAAGGAACTGAAGCTGTTTTGATTTTATTTGGTTTGTTCATGGTTTGTGGGCCCAACACCGGCAATGCTCAGGGGTTCTCCTGGCTCTGCACTCAGGAATTACTCCGGCATGATGGTGGGGCTGTATGGAGAGCCAAAGAGAGAACCAGGGACCTGCGACTGCAAGCCAAGAGCACTAACCGCTCTGCTCCCGCTGCAGCAACCCAAGCGGCTTACCTGATTAATGACCCCATACCTAACACTGAAGCAAAGAAAAGGGCTGAAATCTTAAGCATGGGAAAGTCGGGCCGCGGAAGTTCCAAGAAACGCCACGAGACGGCGCTTTGGGCATTTCTGTCCCTCCTCAGGCCCGTTTCTCTTAAGAATTTTCCACCCTTGGGTTTGCTTCAGTGATAAGTATGGAATAATTAAGGATCAAGCAAGCCACTTCCACAGGTGCTGCAGTAGGAGAACCGTTCTAGTGCTTTCTTTCAATAGGGTAACCTGGGTTCGATCCCAGCCTTCAGAACTTGTGGGGTACATAGCTAATCTTCTCGGGACTAGAGTGCGTTGCTCCTGTTCTCTCTCTGGACCATGAGGGCTGCAGAGGATTGAAACTGACGTGGAAAGCGCAAGGCAGTCATTTAGTTTTATTTTTTGTTCTCTTCACTCTAAGCTAGAAACCTTCTGAAGCCGCTTTACTACGTCTGTGATCAACCCATTGAGAAATATTTCCTGCTATGAGCAACCCACACCCCATCGCCCCACATTCTGAGGGAGCCCAACCTTCTACTACAAGGAAGAGGCAGCATGGATACAGCAAGATACAGCTCAGAAACCCCCACGATGGGGTGAGGGAATCCCCCAATAAAGGACTGGGGCTGTTTTGGTTGTATTTGGTTTGTTCATGATTTGAGGGCCACGAATCCAGCAACACACATATTCTCCTGACGCTGCATTTAAGAATTTCTCCGGCATGATGGTGGGGCTGTATGGAGGGCCAGAGAAAGAACCAGGACCCTGTGACTGCAAGCCAAGAGCACTAATCGCTCTGCTACCACTGCAGTAACTCAAGCGGTTTGCTTGATCTTTAATGACCCTATACCTAACATTGAAGCAAAGAAATGGCTTGGAAATCTTAAGTGTGGGAAAAGTCGGGCCGCGGGAGTTCCGCCAAAATGCCACGAGATGGCGCTGTGCGCCTTTCTGTCTCTCTCCGGACTCCTTCCTCTAAGAATTTTCCACCCTTGTATGGGGTAATTAAGGATTAAGCAAGCTGCTTCCACAGGTGCAGCGGTAGGAAAGCCTGTGGCTGCTTGTCTTTCACTTGAGTAATCTGGGTTCAATTCTAGCCTTCAGGTCTTTGTGGGGTGGATAGCTGAATCTCCTCGGTGATCGAGTGGGTTGCCCTAGCTTTGTTTCTGAACCTCGAGGAGTGCAGAGGATTGAACTGAGCGTTAATGAGCAAGGCAAGCTTATTTTCTTATATTTTTTGTTCTTTTCTCTCTGTACAAGAAAAGTTCTGAACGCATCTTGTGATGCCTGTGACTGAGCCCTTTGAATGTTTCCTGTTATGGGAAACCCACACCCCATCACCCCACATTATCAGGGTACTCTAACCATCTTCTACACCATCGTGGGGAATGGAAGAATATACAGTTATGACACCCTCAAGTTGGGGGGGAGGGAATTCACCATCAAGGAACTGAAGCTCTGTGTTGTACTTTTCTTTCCTGTTTGTTTCTTTATGGTTGTGGTCACAGTCAAATATGCTCAGGGCCTTCTCCTGCCTCTTGCACTCAGTAATCACTATGGACATGACTGAAGAACCATATGGGAAGCCTATGAATATACCTGGGTCCAGTGGATGCAAGGCAAAAGCCCTATCTGCTCTTCTCCTGTTGCAGCGGCCCAAGATGCGTGCTGAATCCTTAATGACCTCATACTTAGATCCTTAATGACCTCATACTTAACATTTTAGCAAAAAGAAGGGCTGAAAATCTTATACGCGGGAAAATGTGGACCGTGGAAGTTCTGCTGAAACGCCACCAGATGGAGCTGTGGACTTTTCCGTCCCTCTCCAGGCTCCTTTCTCTAAAACTTTTCCACCCTTAGGTTTGCTTCTGTGTTAAGCATGGTGTAATTAAAGATCAAGAACGGAGCTTCAAGGGGCAGTGGTAAGAGAGCCTCGAGGGTGCTAGTTTTCACACGGGTGACCAGCATTCGACTCCCACCCTCAGATCTCGTGGGGCACATAGCTAAATCACCTCGGGGGTCGAGTGAGCTGCTCCATCTTTGCCTCTGAACCACAAGGGGTGCTGAGGATTGAACCTGACATGGACAGAGCAAGGCAAAACTGTAAGGCTGGAGCGACAGCACAGCGGGTAGGGCATTTGTCTTGCATCGGTCCGACATAGCCACCCCGAGTTCGATTCCTAGACCCCTCTCAGAAAGCTACTGAGAGTATTTTGCCTGCACGGCAAAGCCTGGCAAGGTAGCCGTGACATATTCGATATGCCAAACACAGTAACAAGTCATAATGTTACTGGGCCCACCTGAACAAATCTATAAACAATGGGAGGAGAGTGACAGTGACACTCTGAGCTAAAAAAAACATCTGAAGCCACTTTGTTATGTCTGTGACCAAACCATTTAGAAATATTTCCTGCTATGGGCAACCCACACTGCATCACCCCACGTTCTGAGAGTACCGAACCCTCTACTACAAGGAAGACACAGCATGGATACAGCAAGATACAGCTCAGAAACCCCCACAATCCTCCAATAAGGGACTGAGGAGGCTGTTTTGGTTTTATTTGGTTTGTTCATGATTTGAGGGCCACAGATCCAGCAATGCTCAGAGGTTCTCCTGGCTCTGCATTCAGGAAGATTTCCAGCATGATGGTGGGGCTGTATGGAGAGCCAAAGAATGCAAGTGCTTTCTTTCACTTGGGCAACATGGGTTCGATTCCAGCCTTCAGATCTTGTGGGGGTCCATAACTGGACTCACTATAAACAGTGCTCCTCTCTCACCATCCAGGGGCTTCTCCCCTGGGGCAGTTTGTGTCCATGAACTGAGCAGAACAGTCTCCAAATCGCTTTTCCCAGGGGACCACTTCTTTGCAGTGTGGGCGCTCACTTCCTTCTGGTCGCCCACAGAAGACATCCCATCTGTCTTGGCATCCTCATGGGGCTGAAGGCATAATTCTTCACTCGAGATTTTGTCACAGTGCGCATGATCAGAAAAATTCCACCTAGGCTGGCTGCTATCCTGAAGAACAGCTTAAAAGGATTCTGATGACTGTGCTGTGCCTGAGAATCTCCTTGTCCCGAAAATTCTAGATCTGCAGGTTGGGTTCTAACATTTACCCGACTCTATTGCAATTCCGACACGTGGATGGATTTTTCCAGGCAACATCCTAACGTTTCAGCAAGATGGACACGCAAAATTGACCGACAGCAGTCACATAGTTGTGTAATTTTTTTTCCAACTCAAAGACAGACACAGTAAGTGGATATAACTCCCTCTGCAGAAAATTGAAGTACCAGTTCAGAGTAAAATTAAAAGGGGCCTGAGATTGGTTTTGCTTCTAGCTCAGTTTGGAGCCCGGGATACATGTGCGAATGCAATGATGCATCCCCACACAGCCGAGACAAACTTTTGAGAACATCTCATCTGAAGCAGATTCCTGTCCAGGATCAATGAGTGTTTTGTTATCTTGTTCTATTTCATTAGGTGAGGAGAGGGTCACACCAACCATTGCTTGGGTATTGCTGCTGCTGGGGCACTGTGGGCAATATGGGGTGTTGGGATGGAACCCAGGTTTTCTCCCCGGTGCCAAGCAAGTGCCATTCCTAATGCAAAACCACTAGTGCTGAACCATCGAGCTCTTTTCAACAATCACCACTTGTCCTTGTTGTCTATCAAATGTAAAGTCACAGTATTTCCCCTCTAATCAAAAGATTTTTGGGGCATTGGTACCATAGTACAGGGATAGGCATTTGCCTTGCACACAGCCGGCCAAGCTTCAATCCCAGGCATCTCATATGGTCCTCAAAGCATCACTAGGAATAATTCCTGAGCGGAGAGCTAGGAGTAACCACTGAGCACCGCTGGATGTAACCCAAAAAGCAAAAAAATATTTTTTTTTTTAGGTTTTAGAATTACTGCTTTTATGCAGCAACACGGTCGGAATTAGAAGATACCGTGTTGAGTGAAGTTAGCCATAAAAAGAAACAAAAACAGGATGATGTCACTCATCTGTGGAATACAGAACCCTGGATGTGGAAATGTACTGTAAATGGACTGCTTAAATCGTCCCTGATCCCAGTGTAGAGAGTTAGAGAGGAGCCGGAAAAAGAAGAAAAGAAATGTGCGGGCAGAAGAGAACCAGAAGTTTACAGGGATCAGGGCTTCATTTATGCCAGTGACACGAGTGAGGGGTGTAGCCATTTACCCAAAACACAGATGCAACAGAACTGAAAACAAGAGACCTAAGCCGTAACCACTGAAACTTAGTCATGGGCTTGTCCAGATGACAGGCGGGGGTAGACTGGGGTCTGGGGTGGGGAGGGAATACGGGAACACAGGTGGAGGGAACCTGATGCAGCGATTGGTGTTGAATTATTGTATGCCTAAGTACGACTATCAATAACTTTGAAAATCTGGCACTTTAATGAAAACTTAAAAAAACAACACAATGAAATAAATTTCCAGATTTCATGACCCACTGAGGTTAAAGGCCTCTAGTCCCTGTATTAGGCTCAGATATTTTTCCTGTGGTGCTGAGACCATAGATGTGGTTGTGGGGATGGAGTCGGACCCCACCATTCAAGTCTCATGCTTGGTCCACTGAGCACACCAATGGCCTAATATTTAGATTCAATAAGAGAATCTTACAGCACACTTGTATGCAATACCCGTGTTCCCAAATGAAATCGCTGTAATGCCACATCCTGAACCTGTGATTTGAGTTATGAAATCAAACAAAAAAGCACAATGAGAATTAGCCCAATGTTGAATGGAATGCAATTCCATGGCCGAGCAGGTGGAGGACATCTCCATGGTTCTCACAGTACAAACAAGCCTACAGAACGGGAAAATCTGTGGGAAGTGTTGCTGAAAGGAGCTTGGCAATACCCGAACAAGCCTTTTGGGTTTTTTGATCAGACCCAGTGATGCTCAGTATACCATAGGCGATGCTGGACATAAAAGGGATGCGGTGTCTGTAAAGCGAACACCCTCTCTGATGCACTTCTTTTCTGGTCCCAATTAGCTTCACTATGGGCTCACACTCACAATTTAACATACACACAATAAAACATGTTTTGGTGTATACAAGAGGTTAGGTAATGGTCTAAATGGTCAAATGCAGGTAGGCATTTGCCTTGCATGAGGCTGACAGGAGTTGATCCCTGAGCACTGCCCAAAGCAACAAGAACCACCAGGAATAACTGCTGAGCATCCCCAGGCCCCAAAACTCAATTTCTTCCTATACTAAAACACCATGGCAATGATCCAAAGGCAAAGATAAGCATGGCATCAGATTGACAGAGTGGGGTACAGAAATGGCACCCGGCCCTGTAGGTGTACAGTCAGGTTAGTTATACAGCCGGGGGGGGGCAAGAGTCTTGAAACTCATGTACTATTCAACACACCCGACAGATGAGGAAGAATGACAACAAAGTCAAGAAAGCAAAGCACAGGGTATTTCTGTAATGAACAGCTCCGGGGAGTGAAGGGCAGCATGAGCGCAGCATAGATGTCTGATCCAGTAGCACGAGGACCCAGCAGCATGTTTCACACAAGCTCAGGGTACCCACACACTGCCCAGGGACCCAGCCATTAAGGGTCCTCAACACTCACGTGCACACACACCTCTCCTCCCTGGCCTTTGGGCTTCTCTTCCAGCCAGGAGATTAATGCAGGCTTCACCGCAAAATCCCCTGCTCCACAGAGGAATGGATTAGTCACAAGTAAGGAAAAAAAACAAGCGTGAAAGCGCCCTACAAGTTGGTGCGACCCGCCTCTCAATTTCCCAAACCAGGAGGCGCAGGTTGCTCAAGCATTCCAAATCCTAAAAGACAAAGTGCTGAAGAATGAAGGTTTGCCTGTTTTCCCACTTTCAAAGTCCTCAACGCAGCATCTTGGTTGATTTCTGCCATAATTCCTGCTAACCTGCACCTCCTGGCCAAGCCAGAGGCAGAGCAAACAGTAACAGTGGTGAGTCGTGACAGCTCTGAGCAGGGAAGTTTTTGTACCTGTTTATTCAGTCACCTTCCTCGTGATTTTCATCACCAAGACCCATTATTTACAAGCTAACAAGTAAGTCCAAGCACTAGAACACTGGCATAGCTGCAGCCTGGGTGAGAATCAGCAGGTACCTTTCACTGACATAAGGAGAAGCCTGTCCCAAGCAGGCAGGCTTATTTCCCTCTTAACTGCACTTTTGTAACACCCTTGACCATCTTGCTTTACTGAGCACTCCTGTTCTGACCGTAGAGGCTGTTATTAAAGGATCAAATTATCCGGTGTGAATTTTTCTATGTTTACTAAGGCGTGAGTGGTGTATGAAACCCTTCCCACATTGCTGACGTATGCAGTTTCTCTCCAGTATGAATTCTCATATACCGAGTAAGAGAATAGCACCAAGTGAAGGCCTTCCCACATGCCTGACACTGATAAGGTTTCCCTCCACTGTGAATTTTCCTGTGCTTAGCAAGGTATTCAGAATGCAGATGGCCTTCCCACATTCCTCGCATATAGGTTTTTCTCTGGCGTGAATGCTCCTATGTACACTGTCTTGAGGTTCCAGCAATGCCCTTTCCACATTCGTTACATATATACAGTTTCTCTCCTGTGTGAATTCTCCTATGTACATTAAGTACTGAGGTCATAGCAAAGGCCTCCCCACATTCCCTACATATACAGTTTATCTCCAGTGCGAATTTTCCTATGTACATTAAGTCTTGAGGCTCCAGCAAGGGCCTAACCAAATTCCGTACATATATACGGTTTCTCTCCAGTGTGAATTATCCTATGTACAGTCAATTGTGAGAATGAAGTACAGGCCTTTCCACACTCCAGACACATATAAGGCCTCTCTCCAGTATGAATTCTCATGTGTAGAGTAAGGGAAGAGCACTGTGTGAATGCCGTCCCACATGTCTAACACTGATGAGGTTTCTAAGATGAATTTTTTTTCTTTTTTTCACTTTTTGGGTCACACCCAGCGATGCTCAGGGGTTACAGGAGGGTTTGCATTCAGGAATCACTCGGTGGTGCTCGGGGGACCATATGGGATCCTGGGAATCGAACCGGGGTTGGCCGCAAGCAAGGCAAAGGCCCTATCCGCTATGCTATTGATCCAGCTCCAAATGTGAATTTTCTTATGTGCAGTAAGATAAGAGGACAGAGTGAAGTTCTTCCCACATGTCTGACACTGGTGAGATTTCTCTCCACTGTGAATTCTCCTGTGCATCCTAAGGGACCGAGTATTACAGAAGGCCATCCCACATTCTTTGCAGATATATGGTTTCTCTCCAGTGTGAATTCTCCTATGGTCACTAAGTCTTGAGGCTTCAGCAAAGGCCTTTCCACATTCCGTACATATATACGGTTTCTCTCCAGTGTGAGTTCTCCTATGTGCACTAAGTCTTGAGGCTTCAGCAAAGGCCTTGCCACATTCCTTACATATATATATGGTTTCTCTCCAGTGTAAATTTTCTTATGTACACTAAGATTTGAGGGCCTAGCAAAGGCCTTTCCACATTCCTTACATATATATGGTTTCTCTCCAGTGTGAATTTTCCTATGTACAGTAAGTTTTGAGGCTGTAGCAAAGGCCTATCCACATTCTGTACATATATACGATTTCTCTCCAGTGTGAAATCTCCTATGTACACTAAGTTTTGAGGACCTAGCAAAGGCCTTTGCACATTCCTTACATCTATAAGGTTTCTCTCCAGTTTGAATACTTGCATGCATACTGAGGCTTGCGGGTCGAGTAAAGGCCTTGCCACACTCCCGACATATATAAGGCTTCTCTCCACTATGAGTTTCCATATGTCTATGAAGATTTGAGGGTTGAATAAAGGCCTTCCCACATGTCTGACATTCATAAGGTTTCTCTCCTGTATGAATTCTCCTATGCAAAATAAGATGTGCTGTTCTATTGAAGGCCTTCCCACATTCTTCACATGAATAAGGTTTCACTCTTGCATTTATATTCATATGGTTATGATGCAGTAACCTTTGACTCACACTTTGTCCTCGGTGCTGACTTTTTCGGGGATTCTGTCCACTGTGGTTTTCTAAGGGAACGCCACGGTGCTGAGAACATGAACATGGGGAGTCTCCCCCACATTCCTTACTCTCAGATGGTTTCTGCTCACGGTGACTTTGGTTGAGGGTATGTCGCTGTGAGGGACTCACTATAAACAGTGCTTCTCTCCCTCGGGGCTGCCAGACTGCGGGATTTTGTGCCCGTGAACTGAGAACACACTCCAAGGAACTTTTTCCAGGGGAGGGCATCTTCAGATTGAGGTCACCCTCGCCATGCTGATCACCCTCAGAAGACATCTTGCCTGTCTCGGTGTCCCTAAGGGACTGAGGGCAGGATTGTTCACTCAAGACATTGACACAGCGCACAGGATCAGAGACATTCCACTCAGGTTTGCTGCTTCCATGTAGAACAGCAGAGAAGGATTCCAATTAATGACTTCTTCACTGACTCTTCCTGTCACAAAACTTGAGCCATTCAGATGTGGTTTTTCACATATGCAGCACACAAATGCAATTAACAACATATGGATTGTCTTTGTTGTTAATGTGTTTGGCATATCGAATACGTCACGGGGAGCTTGCCAGGCTCTGCCATGTGGGCGAGATATTCTCGGTAGCTTGCCGGGCTCTCCGAGAGGGGCGGAGGAATCGAACTCGGGTCGGCCATGTTGGCTGCGTGCAAGGCAAATGCCCTACCGCTGTGGATTGTCTTACTATAGATTATTCTGTAGAACAACTTACAGAATAATGTTACTGTAAGTTGGACGCACAAAATTGACAGATGCAGAGTCAGTAAATTCTGTGACTTTTCCCCCCTTTAAATTAATGAAGGAGCACAACTGGAAAGAATTCCTTCTATAGAAAACTGATGCATCCGTTACAAGAGAAAATGAAATACATCCACATGTGGGTTTGGTTAAAGCTCAGTGTTGAACCTGTGATGCAGGGGTGAAGGCAACGCTGCTTTGTCACACGACTGAGACAGACCACGGGGCCATTGCAAAGCTCTCACCTCAAGTGATGGCTTTCAGGATCAACAAACTTTTTTGTTCTTTCTGTTTTGTAGTTTCTATTTATTGGGGGTTGGGCAGGCGGAGGGGTACACCATGCAGTGTCTAGTATCAGTTCTGTGGGTCTATGGAGACCAAAAGGGGTGCTGGGCATGGACCATCCATCCCTGTGCAAAGCAAGTATATTTCTCACTGCACTATCTCCAGTGCCCACAAATTAGCTTTTTAAACAACTACCACCATCAAGCAAATAAAAGTTCACGGTATTTTTATAATGGTTGATTTCAGCACCTAGTGAAGCTAAGGGTCCTCTACTCCAAGCATCAGGCTTTGGAATTCCTCCCTGCCACGCCCAGCCCTCCACCTTAACAATCACATACTTGGTCCACTGAGCTATCCCGCTGGCATAATAATATTTATTCTGAATTAGTGAATCTTACCAACTCACTCATACTTGCTGACCCCATTCCCAAATCATAGTGCTGTAATGCCAAATCCTGAAGCCTCGGTTTCAGTTCTGAAACTGAACATAACGTGCAATTCAAGAACTTGTCAAAAAATGTAGCAAAGTGATGCCATAGAGTACATCTCTGTGTTTCTCAAAGTCCAAACAGTCCCACACTAAAGAAAAGATTCGGTTAGTGGAAAACTGTGAGTATCTTGGCAATACTACACTAGGTTTTGTTTTTGTTTTTGAGCAGACCTGGTGATGTTCGAGGTACCATACATGATGCTGGTTACTGAACAGGTCACCTTCAGGCACTGCAAGGCACTCCCCCCGTACTATCTATAGTATCGTTCAGATTCAAAATAGCTCTGTTATGGGCTCACTTATTCGGATTTAAACAAAAAGGCATAAAAATATTTTTTCCAGGTATAGTGACACCATGGTTGTGAAGCCAAACTGGTAAGGCATAGATGGGGGGCTGTGTATCAGGTGCTGTGAATCTCATGGACTGACAGAGAGCAATTAGAACAACAAAGGCACGGAAGCAAATTACAGGATCATTCTGTGACAGACTGTCCAGGGGAGTGAAGAGCACCATGAGTGCAGCACAGACCCTTGGATCCAGGAGCCCAAAGTCCTGGCCTCAGCAGATTGTTTTGTACATGCTCAGGGCACCCTTACACTGCACAGGGCCTGCGCCAGAAAGGGTCCTCAGACACTCACCCGCACACATGCATCTCCTCCCCGACCTCAGGGCTCGTCCTTCCAGCCAGGAGATCACTGCAGGCTTCATCCCAGTGTGCCCTGCCACAACAGAGACAGAGGCATGGATAAGTGACAGGGAAAAGGTGACAGGTAAATCGCCATGTTTTCCTGATATAACTGGGCAAATATCTGAAAGGCATGACAGAATGTCCATTTCCAAAATGCCACATATTTCTAGTAATTCGAGAGGTAAGACCCAGGTTTCAATTTAAGAATGAAATAGGTGGGCCTAGAAAATACCACAAATACTCTAGACTTGGCCTTGATCAGCACAGTATGCTGTTGATCAGCACAGTATGCTGTTGGTTTTTGTCTTGTTTGGGGTCTCCCCTGGAAATGCTCTGGGGTGACTCCTGACTCTGTATTCAGAAATCACCGCTGCTGGTGCTCGGGGATGACATGGGATGCTGGGGATTTAACCCATGTGAGCTGCTTTCAAGAAAATCACTTTCCTCCCTGTACTGTCTCTCTAGGCCCAGAACCACATGGAGTTTCCTGAGCCCCTCATGAACTCATCACGGATTTCAGCAAAACTAAGTGCTAAATAAATCTGGAAATGGCCAAAGGTGGCAAGAAAACCTTATTTTTTTAAGCTAAAAAAATGTATCCAGAGAGCACAGCTGCAGTTTCTTACAGCCAATCCAGTTGGATACACAGCTGTGGCCCAATCCCAGGGAGCCCACGTGGGTCTTTTCAGACACGGTTTGCTCCATACTGCTCTCACCGACAGCCTCCAGATGCTGGTAAGTCTCCAGCATCACGTCCCTGTAGAGCTTCTGCTGAGAGGGCTCCAGGCATGTCCATTCCTCCAGGGTGATGTTCACAGCCACGTCATTGAAGGTCACTACATCCTGAGTCAGCACACGGAGAGGGTGCGAGTCAGAATGTATCTTAGCCTCATTCCCACTACTGTGAGGCCAGGACCGAGGGTCCTATATTGTCGCTGGGCCTCCCCCTCCGAATGGAACAGCCTCCGAATGAAACAGCCTCCATGCACACGAATTGCTGACGGGCCCCAGAAATTGCATAAGGCACCTGGATCTGCTAAAGTGGGAGGACGTTATACAGAAGGTTCTTGGATGTATATACCGTTCCTGGTAACCCCAGGGCCAATTTGAGCACCACTGGTCCAGTGAGCACTGTAGAGAGGATCACCTGAACACAGACTTGTCCGATCCAAAAGACTATACCTGGGTGTAGCAAAAACCACTGCACGCTCACCGCTGCACTTCCACAGCACATGACCACTAGGATTGAGAACTCGACAGTACATATAGACAACTACTCAGAGCAGTGCATGGCATGACTGCTTGTAGGAACTCACTGCTCAGGACCACCCCAAATCCTGCTCAAAGAAGGTAGAATTTTCTTGACCCCAACATCTCTACTGGCCTCAGAGATCCTTGGCTCTTTCTCCTTGGGATTGGCGCATGCCCAGAAATCCACACACAAGATTATGTGAACGTAAGACTATATGACCAAGCAGGTAGTCTCTCCAAAGTAGGAAGGGCAAAACAGGATAAAAGCAAGTCTGGGGGTCCAAGTCACTGTAGTTGCCAGGGCGCAAATGGGGCCAGCACACCCCAGGGTGCTCTGAGGCCAGTCAGTTGTGAATCCAGAGCACAGAGTCAAGAGGACAGCTGATGACAAAAACAATGCAAAAGAAACCGAAGCAGCAGGTTGACATAACAGGACAGCTGTTCCGGGGACAGAATGTAGGACTGGCGTTCCCCAACATCCCATATGGTCCCACAAGCACTTCCAGGGGCAATGCCAGAGTGCAGAGCAAGGAATGATTGTGAGAATCCTTGCTCTGCCACCACAAATAAAACAGAAAACCCAAGATGAAACCTTTGGACCTCCAGAATCCCATTGGTCACCTAGACCTGTCAGAAATGAGCATTGAGCACTGAGCTTTGAGTACTCCTCATACACCACTCGGTCAGCCCCAAAGCCAAATAAAACAAAACAAACATACACAAAAGCAGCTTCAAACAGCAGAATGGGACGGTCCTATCGGAAGTCTCATCTTGGAATCCGTCTGAAAGAAACTCAAATAGATGACCCAGGAAGCCTGGACACTCCTGGTACTACCTCATGTCATTCTATCTGTCTACTTCTACCTGGGAATGGTTTATCAGAAGCCGCGTCACCATCTTCTCCTGTCACTGTTGTTCTGAGGATCAGCAGGAGGCTCCGTGCAAAGACCTGGAGAAGTCAGAACAGTGAGCACCAGAGAGCAGCCTCTCCTCCCACTCCTGAGCTCAGACAAGCCACACCCTCGGGTACAGCCTCACAATTCCACCTCTGGGAGACAATGGCAGAAGCTCCTGTCTCAGCTGGGGATGCGAATTGTGTTGGCATCTGTGCTGCACTTCAGGAGAGGAGCCTGGGCCAAGGCTACAGGGGAGGAAAAAACAGCCTTCTCTGATCCCTGGATTCCTCTCTGGCTCCCACAGGAAAGTCCCCATAGGCCCTTCCAGAGGCTGACTCTCAGCCCAGGATCTCCCGAATACTAGCGCCCCCCCTGCAGGCTGGCAGCAGTGCTGCCCCGTGGGAACCGTAGCCTGAAATGTGGCTCCACCATGTGACTTAGAGTGAACAAACCTTCGACACTCTCTTGCAGGGTAGACAAGAACATACACCTGGGCTCTCTGTCCTGGGGACCTCAGTATTTACCACAATGGCAGGTGTCGTTTGCTCAGGGAGAGATAAAGAGTCAGGGGTGCTTTGCAGCTTGATGTGAGGGACCTGAAATTCATGAACCAGAAAAAGATACAGAGGTATTGTGGTTAGAAGGCAATAATGTGAACTGGGTGCTTGACTAGGTGAACCCATCAATCCTCTGCATCCCATATGGACCCCAGCAGCGCCAGGGAAAATACGTGAGCTTAGAGACTAGAGTAACTCATGAGCATCTCCGCGTATGTGCTCTCTCCCCCCTAAAATATAAAGAACCAAAAATAGCCCCCCAATTACATTTTCATTGGCAAACCTCAGCCAACTTCAGGCCCCTTTCCCCCCCCACACACACCCCGCATGATTGCTGCTGTCACGGAGACAATGAAGATGATCAGCAACAGGTCTCCTGCCATTAGGTGGAGGGGCTGAAGCTCTGCCCCTCAAATCTGCATATTCTACAGAAGCGAGCTTAGGACCGATGGTTCAAATATGGGACTGCTGGGACGGTTGGAATAGCCAAGCCCTTGGATGATTCCCGCATTCACCACTGTTGCCCCATCCCAGAGCTGGAGACAATCGTGGTGAAAGAGGCACGCCAGAATCACGAACTCACAACTGTCACTCCTGAACCCTGAGATAGCCCCCACTGCACCCCCAAAGTTCTGTATCCCCCTAAAACCTCCATCACACCTCACGATCCACCTGAATCTTGGCGAACAAGTAAAAAACCAGCGCAAAATTGCCCCCCAAGTTGCCTCGGGCCCTCGGCTCAGAGTGTGGAAACGGGAAGGCGCGGGGTGTTCACAGGAGGTTGCTCGAGTCCTGAAACTAAATCCTTCTTCAGAGTCCACCTAACAGGATGGGGCGCAAATTTACTTGTCCTTTGCCAAGTGAGCAACAGGTCCAGTGTCTGAGTCAGGGATGGAAAATGAACCATGACATTTATGACATCACTTCCGTTTCCATTAGGTACCTTAAAGAGCCAGAGTCTAGGCACTGAGAACCTTTTTGCCACCCAGGTGAATCTGTGGACTCAAATAAAGGAGTGGAGAGGCAAATGCTGGACTGGTCGGTCACACACTGGGGGCCTGGGGGTAAGAAGTCCCCTGATCCTGCATTGTCAACTAACATCGAACCAATGATATCTAAACACAGAATGTTACGCTGACTCTTGTCAAATGATCCCTGAGCTCAGAGACAATAGTAAGCACTGAGCACTGGAGGCTGTACTGAAAAATATAACAAGAAAAAAGGCAAATTCTACCGAAGCGGGGGAAAATGATGTACAAAGACAAATTCGAGAATGAAACATTAAAAGAGTCAAATTTCTGGTCCTTAAAAATCCACTATTCTTGGGGCTGGAGAGATAGCACAGCGGGTAGGGAGTTTGCCTTGCACGGGGCCAACCCGGGTTCGATTCCCAGCATCCCATATCGTCCCCTGAGCATTGCCAGGAATAACTCCTGAATGCAAAGCTAGGAGTAATCCCTGTGCATCGCCAGGTGTGATCCAAAAAAGAAAAAATAATCCCCTATTTTTTTATCTATCCCTGCTACAGAAACTCAGTTTCTCCTGAATCCCTATTTTTCTTTCACCATTGTTTGCGAATATATATTTGTATATATAAGTGTGACTTTGTGTTATTTTTGTTTCGGGGCCACAACCGGCAGATTCAGGGCTTACTCCTAGCTCTACACGCAGGAATCACTCTGGTACAGGCCATATGGGATGCAGGGGACAGAACCTGGGTCGATTGCTTGGATGGTTAAGTCCTTACCCACTTTACTATGCCTCCGGCCCTAAGTAAATGTGCTCCTAGCACACTCAGTGGGATTCCTGAGCAAATGTCCTTACTCTGGAAAACCAAAACTTTCTTGCTTAAAAAAACAAAACCCTTTACGCTGGTTGGATTCTAGTTCTAAACAATTTAGGTTTAACATTGGTTCATAATTTCTCCTCTGCTACAAGGAGCTTAGGCTTACTGAGTAACACCCATCCCAATCACTCCCATTTCCTTAGTATTCATCGTTGATTCCCTGTCCTGTGATTCCCCTATACGTAATCACCCATTTCCCATAACCACATGCAGGGGACCCCGGTAACCACTCTCCGGCCCGCAGAGGTGGCCCGAGGATTGATCCGATGGTGCAAGGAGGGACCAACAGAATGAACACGAGACACAAGAGACAGAGTACAGTTTAGAAATAGAAAAAGAGAGAAAAAGGGACAGGCTTTATTGAAGGATACAGGCTGTTTATATAGGGTCTGGGCAGCTCAGTCAGGAGCAGAAGCAATATAACCATATGTGGTAAGGTCAGCAACAAGAGCTAACATTCAAGGTAGACATCTGCACATCAAAGGGTCTTGTGGCAGTAGGTGCATCCTGAGCTTTACATTTGTATATCAAAGGGTCTTAGGGAGTAGATGCATCCTGGAGGTTACCATAGATAAGGCCAGATAAGCTGTCAGCCTGATGTGTGGCTATAGATAAGGTATCCGCTGAGATCAGGAAGTCCTGGGAGACTGTCACCAGTGTCTGTCCCAAGCAGTTCTAACATGGGAACTATGGCCAGGGTCTATGAGAGGGCTCTTGGCTTCCCACAACCACAACATGTGAATTGTAAGGTCAGATTCTTCAGGAATCTCTGGATTTTGTATTTGTAAATAAAATGTTGACTTTCCTTTATATCCTCTACAGTTTACTTTAGACAAATATCCTTTTTTTGCTCCTGGACAAGGACCAGTGCAGTCCCAGGTTGGGAAGATTGTGCTGGGAGGATTGGGATGGCCAGGCCCCCAGCCCTCAGTTTTGTATAGACAAAGGAAAGCAATATTATTATGCTTTTGTAACTTCAGAGTTAATTGACTGCACATACTATATACTCTTGGGCATTGTCATGTTTAGGAGACTTAAGCCTCAGCTGCCCTTTGTTCTTAGCACCCCAAAAGCAAGAGACTGGATGGACCCAGGAGAACTGTGAGCTACCCTGGCATCGAAAAGGGACAGGTAAGCACCATAGCATAGGAGTGACTGATCACTTACGGAGACAAACATATGGCAGAGGAAATTCTCATGGGGAGATTTACCCAAGAGACACAATGTCCCAGGGACATCTAAGTTGCTTTTATCTTTTCCTCTAATTGTATACGTTATCAACACTTGTAGTTGTTTGGATAAACACAGTAAGAGACAAAGATCCCAACACTTAGTTCTCTGGGCTTTGACAGCAAATAAGGCTTTTTTTTGCTTTTTTGGGTCACACCCAGTGATATAAGGGGTTATTCCTGGCTCTGCACTCAGGAGTTACTCCTGGCATTGCTCAGGGGACCATATGGGATGCTGGAAATTGAACCCAGGTCGGCCACCTGCAAGGCAAACACCCTACCTGCTGTGCTATCTCTCCAGCCCCCAGAGCAAATAAGGCTTTTAACACTTACTTCTCTGGGCTCTGAGAGCAAGCAAGGATTTTTCTGTAAATTCCAGACTAAGTCTTCAGGCCAGTTCACCTTGTCCTTCCCCATGGGGATCCTGTCTCTAATGTTGTAACAGTTTGCATCAAGACCATGGACACGTGCTTTCTAGAATGTTCCATTTCGAAGCTGGGGTAGTTTTGCCACTTGCCCCAAGTCCATCCAAGTCACACGGCAGAAGCTCCCTGTTGGGGTGTTAGTAACTACAGCTACTGAAGCCCGAGTCATGTAATTATGACCAAGCAATTGTGCAAAGGAGTAGATATACTTCAGTCCATCAACTCCCAAATACTAGGAGTATAAGCATTGATGGTCTTTCTGTGTTTAACCAAAGAACAGTGCTGTAGAGTAAAAACATAAAAAAGCTATAGAGGAAATTGAAAAGAAGGTACAAATACACAGCACTTCAACTACAAAGCAGTACAAATACAAAGTTGAGAATTACCAGAAAGTTATTATTTATAAGTAATCAAGACTGACCTGGGGAACTGAGAGAACAGGAGGGAAAATACAAAGGAAATGTTAAAGATAAACTTTAACTAAATCAGGGATGTTAGCAAGGACATGATAAGCTTCTCTGGGAGGAGCAAAAGGGGCAATTCACAGATGAAGCCTAAGACACTTTGGGTTAATATCCAGGAGATTACCAACAGTCTGGCCCCTGTTTCCTTCTTCGATCCTCTGTCACCCTTCACCGGCCAGGGTGGGGAGACTAATCAGAGCCACCAAAGGCACGCAGCACATGCCCAGACATTATTTGAACACAACTCTCAGTACTCAGTGTAATAGCCGAGTTTTGCCTGATCAGGGAGAGAGGAAGAGTTGGGGTGCAATTTTCAAGTTGATTTTAGGATACAGAAATTCTACATTAGAAAAAAACAACAATGTGGAGTCAGAGATAGTAAGCGGGGAGGGGCGCTTCCCATGATGACCCAGATCGATATTCGGCATCTCACATGACCCATAAAGAACTTAAAAAAATAATTCCAGAGTGCTGCTGCTGAAATAAGCCCTGAGATTCCACACATATGCCCAAACTACAACCAAAAATAGCCCCAAAGTAAATTTTCATTTGCAAACTGCAACCACCCCAAGAACCACGCCCAAGGGATGGTCTGGAAAACAAGGCTACTAATGAATAGTGACCGAGGACTACAGTGTCATTTGTCATTGGGGAGCTGCCCCTCTGCCCCTCAAAAATGAGGTCGTTTTATAGTTTTGGAGGCACCACCGGCGATATGGACAAGAAACTTCCGACTCTGTGCTCAGGCACCTGTCCTGGTGGAGCACGGAGATTGAACTTGGATGGGCCAGGTGCAATGCAAACGCCCTAACTGCTGTGCTATCTCTTTAGTCCTCTAAAAGAATCTGAAGTTTCTATAGCACTGAGGCTGGGACCAAAGCGTCCAGGACAGCGCCCAGCACAGTCTGATGCTGGGAGGGTCAGGACGGCCCAGCTCCGATGCTCTGTAGCCCCCACGCTCAGCCCTGTGCCCACCCGCCACTGCCCCGCGGCGGAGCTGAAGGCGACTGTGGCTGCAGGGGATTCCCAGAACCACAAAATCACACCCGTGACCCCTGTGCCCCGGTACAGCCCCCACTGCATTCACCAAAGCTCTGTGTCCCCCACAAAACCCTGGCCCGCCTCAGGAACCACCGGATATCGGTTGAAAAAGGAGATTAAAAGTATCCTTAGAGCTGGCTTGGCCCCGCCCCTCAGTGAGGGAGACAGGGAGGCACGGGGCGGGGCGCTCACTGTGAGGCCACTAGTGTCCTGCTAGGAGACTGGCCTTCACAGACCCCTTCCACGCGGGAGAGCCACTTCGCCCCTCACCTGCGCAACAAATGGAGGCTGATCCACCTTTTTGCACGCAAACACCTAAATGCCCTGCTGTGGTGTCATTTCCGCTTCTGCAAGCATCCTTAAAGGGTCAGACACTGACTCTACAGAGAACAACTAGAAAAATGCAGGTAAATGTGTAAGACTGGTAGGCTGGAGCGATAGCACATTGGATAGGGGGTTTGCAGTCTACGCAGCTTACCCAGGTTCAATCATCTGGATTCTATATGATCTGCCAAGCAGGACCAGGAGTGCAGAAGAGCCAGAAGAAACCCCTGAGCACTGCTGGGTGTGACCCAAAAAGAAAAAAAAAGGTACTGGAAGTGGAATGGGCTCACATAAAGGACTGAGAAGTGGTGGCTAGAGGGCTCAGTCACAAAGTGGGGTTCTGGAGAAGGAAGTCCCCTGATCCTGTATTGCACAGTGACTCTGAAGCCTGCCCTGGAGATGCAGAGAGGAACTGCTCTAGAAACAACCCAGAGAATCAGAGAGACACTGGAACTGGAGGAAAGGCTTCTACCCCTTAACAACACCAGAGCAGTGGACTCATGACTACAAGAAAAACCCTAGGAGGCAGTTTCAGAAACAATATTTCAAACCAACAGTGGCCTGAGGGGTAGTATAGTGCATTGGGCACTTGCCATGAACTCGGTCAACCTGAGTTCAGTCCCTGACATCCCCAATAGTGGCATGGGAACCACCAGAAGTAACCCTTAAGAACTGTCAGGTTTCCACAAGGCTCCCGTGCGGCCGCCATCTTTCTTTCCAGAGAGGAGCGGGCGGGCCGGTCAACGCCCTTCCCCCTCCGGGCAGGCTTGGTGGCGCGCATCAACACAAGTCCATTTGCTTTTCTGCTCCAAGCGGCTGGTTCTCTGTGCTAAGTCCTTGTGCCTCCGGGGCCGTGGCCGTGCCGGAGATTGGGGGGGGGGGGGAGGGGTGGGTCGTAAACTCTAAACAATAATTGTGCATCTTCTATCGAAATAATCTATCTAGTCAAAGTAGATAGAGTATTAACTAGAACTCATCTGCCTCATAAGAATTGGGAGGGGTGGGAGGTGGGGGTCTATTGGGGTTCGGGGTTAAAAATGAGTATTGGTAAAGGGAAATGTGTTCGGTATCTACATGACTGAGACCTAAACCCGAAAGCTCTGTAACTTTTCCCACAGTGATTCAATAAATAAATAAATTATATAAAAAAAAAAAAAAAAAAAAGAACTGTCAGGTTTTCCCCAACACACATGCTAGAGAAAAAGGGAGCTCAGATAGAGAACGGAGCACCAAATAAAGGTAGTTTGGAGGATCCTCCCAGGATGGGAGAAGCATGCTGAAAGTAGACTATAGACCAAACATGATTGCCACTCAATGCCTCTTTTGGAGACCACAACACCCAAAAGGAGAGAGAGAGAACAAAAGGGAATGGGAATGGGGGTGGGAGGGATACTGGGACCCGTGGTGGTGGAAACTGAGCACTGGTGGAGGGATAGGTATTTGACCATTGTATAATTGAAATCCAAGCAGGGAAATTTGTAAGTCTACAACTGTACCTCATGCTGTTTCACTAATAAAAATTTTTTAAAAATACATAATTAAGTACATAAAACACCACGTACAGACCAAGCCCCAGCATGTAGCCATGCATGGGGCTAACAGGCAGCAAAGCACACTGGTCACTTTGCATCCTGGCTTGGCCTTTTGCACAGATCTACATGGTGTTTGACATTTTGGTGTATAATAGATTGTTAGGATTTTACTCCTTCCAAAGTGTAAGTCTCAAAACATTTACCCTCAGTGTTTGTGTAAATCAAAAGTAAAACTGCATACAATGAGTGTGGATATGCTACAGCGAGTGAAGTGCTTCCTTCCTTGTGGCTGACCTGGACACAAATTATAAACAGCACAGCGGGATGTGGCTCCCAGAACATAACACAGAAGGGCATGAAGAATGGAGGTTTGGCTATCTATCCAACGTCAAAAGGGTTCACCTCAGCATCCTGGTTGATCTCTGCCATGATCCTCTGCAAACCAGGGCCTCTGAGCCACGTCAGAGTCACAGCAAAGAATGAAACCACGGTGAGCCTTGAAAGTACCCAGCAAGATGCAATTTTGTACCTATTTACTTTTTATTTAATACCTTCCACCTTGCTTTATCACTAAGATCCATTATTTACCAGTTAACATACTGGGAAGTCCACATGCCAGGACATTGTCATAACCATGGTGCAGGTGATAATCAGCAAGTACCTTTCACTTTGGTACTAGTATCACAGGAAGCTTTCACACGTAACAGGATTATTTCCTTCCTTGTAGTCCTTTTGTATCAACCCACAACCCACTTGTTGAAACTAAATTGTTTTACCTCAGGGCCCTGTTCTGACGCCCGCCATTGTTATTATGGAAGTGACTGATCCAGCATAACTTTTATATTTACTAAAGCTTGAGGGAACATGAAGGCCTTCCTATATTCCTTACCTACAGGATTTTCTCCAGGATTCTCTTTAAAGTCGCAGGTGCGAACAATGCACTTTCCACGTTCTTACATAAATATATATATATATATATATATATATACTTACATATATATATATAATATGTATATTTATATATAGCTTCTCTCCATTGTGAATTCTCCTATGCATAAGGCCTGAGGATCCAGGATAGTCCTTCCCACACTCCTGACAGATATAAGGTTTCACTGCAAAATGACTTTTCACATGCACAGTAAGGGCTGAAGACAAACTGAACACCTTTCCACATTCCTTACACTTATGAGGTTTCTCTGCACTGTGAATTTTCCTGTTCAGAAAGCTATGCCAATTGCATCAAAATTTCCTGCAGTCATTTCATATATAAGGCCTCAATCCAGGATAAATTTTTCTCACACAGAAAAGCTTGAGGATTGAGTAAAAATCTTCCCACACCCCTACATATGTTTTCTTCGAGTATGAATATTCCTATGTTTAAAAAGGAGTTAAGGGAAAGTGAAGGCTTTGCCAACGCCTTTACAAACATAAGGTTTGTCTCCAGTATGAAAATTTCAGTGTCACAAAAGGACTGTGAAATAAGCAAAGGCCTTGCCACACTCCTTACATATATATATGAATTCAATGCAATGTGCGTTTTCTTATGGACAACAAAGTTTGAATAGTAAGAGAAGACTCTCCCACAGTAGTGACACGAATAGTTTTTCATTTCCCTGTATGAACTTTCCTATGCTCAGAAAGACCTGAGAAGAAATGAAAGGCCTTTACATCTACCTCTCATATATAAGGGTTTTCTATGAAACAGAAATTATAAAAACTAAGACTTCAGGAATAAGCAAATGCCTTCCGACTTTGCTCACAAGTATAAATTATCTCTCCAGTGTGATTTTTTCTGTTTACTAAGGCTTGTGGAATAAGCAAAAACTTTCCACTCCGTATATGCATATGGTTTCTTTCCAGTGTGACTTTTTCTGTGCATACTAAGATGTATGAGTCAGAGAAACGCCACAGCACATTCCTTACATGCATACGGACTCTCCAGTATGAAATCTCCTGTGTATAAGGTATGAGGATCCATTGAGGCCTTCCCACAGTCCTTACACTTAAACGGTTTCTCTCCTGTGTGGATGTTCACATAGTCCCACCGGGGTGATGCTGGACTGAAAACTTTGTCCTCAGTGCTTACATTTGTGGGGATTCTGTCCAATATGGGCTTCTATGGGAATGTGATGGTGCTGAGGACATGGGATGAGTGATCTTCTGATCACCCTCAGAAGACGTCCCACCTGTCTCGGCATCCTTGTGGGAATGAGGGCCAAATTGCTCACTTGAGCATTTATCACAGTGTGCAGGAAGAGACATTCCACCAGGGCTGGCTGTTGCCATGTAGAAGAACAGAGGATTCCAATTATTAGTCTATGTCATGAGAGTTTTTATGTCAAAAGACATCAAGCTCTGCAGGTAGGTAGCTGGTAGTGTAGAGGACGAGTTTCTTGGGGAAGTGATAAATCCAGATGGGAATTAAAGCAGTGACTCCGAAGCCAACCCTGGGGATTCAGAGAGCAACTGGCCTAGTAGACACCCAGAGAGCTGGAGACTTGGAACAGGGGCAAAGGCTGGTAAGAACATCAAAGAACAAGGTCCGGCCAACGCTCTACCCCTTGACAACACGCGAGCAGTTGACTCTCAGCTACAAAGAAAACCCCAGAAGGCAGTTTCAGAAACATGATTTCAAACTGAGAGTATCAGGCTAGTACAATGCGTTGTATGCAGTCAATGTAGGTACAATGTCCAGAATTCCAAATGGTCCCTTGAGCACCATCTGACTAATAGATGGATGGAATTTTGGTCTATTCAATCATAATTGTTTCCCTTTTTTACATCTAATATTAGTGAAGTGACATGGGTGGGATCCAGGAATGTGACCAACCTTGTGAGTAATCACAGGTAAACGGAATGGTCTGCTGGGATGTGGGGAGCTTGGGACCTGTGCCATATTCCCACTTATAAAAGATTTCATCAAGGCACCCCTTCCATCCTTTCAAACGACATTCTGTGCACAGTTACGTGTATATAAACTCTCCAATTGAGACCAGAGCACCTGTAGATTGGGGTAGGGTGTGGCTTGCACATGGCCAACCTAGGTTCAATCCCCAGGATCCTGTAGAGTCTCCCAGAGCACCATCAGAAATAATACCTGAGTGCAGAGCCAGGAGAAACCACTGAGGATCACCAGGTATTCTAGGATAATAGTGGTCTACCCTTGCTCCCTGGCCTGGGAGAACTTATGTTTGTTGATTGCCTATAACCTTTCAATTACCTTTGTCTCCTGATCAGACTTTGACTTTTAAATATTGTCTTTCTCTTCTCCTTAATGTCTTTTGCATGGTTAGCTATTTCAGAGCAATTGCTTTTTGTATGGATACAGGAAGACAGTTACAAAGACAAGCCTGAGCTTGACAGTTGATGGTCTCCAGATAATATTACCTCCTGGATATCTGCGCTTTTGACTGAAGCCTCAGTTGCCCTTACTCCCTCGGTCCTCAGAAGAGGGGTCCGATGAGGGACTAGATGGACCCAGGGCAAGGGGTGAGCTAGCTACCCCGGCATCGAAATGAACGTGGACAAAGTACCATAATGTTTATCTATAAGAGCCTGGTCATGGACAAATTCTGTCATGAATCAAAAAGTAGTAACTAGACTTGGACGCTGCTGGGATTAGGAGTGATTGATCCAGCCTGAGCACTGTAGTCTGAATCTGTGGTGAGAAGTCCCCAGGAGAGTCACCCACAACCCTAAAAGTGTCTATTACTGTGTCCATACAGAGTGGTAATCATTAGGAAGCAAAAGTAAATATGGCAAATAAGTTGCTAGTCTGTCTAGGGAGAGGAGTAACACACCCTAAGGGCTGCTTTTCCTTCATGGGCTGCAGGTGATGCGGAAGTCTGGAAAACCATTTTTCATCGAACTTCCCGTGGGGAGGCGGGGATTGGGGTCGTGGTGAGAGAAGAAAATGAGCAGCTTCAGGGAGACAGGGGGAATGACGGAGACTGAGAAAGGAAATGGTCCTCCTCCACCCTGATCCCCTATCTTCCAGTATGTAGGTGTTACACCCACCAACTGCCCCCAGTGCTGTGTAATCCCATCAATGGCCAAGACCAAGAGACTATAAAACCCTGCTCCTGGAAGAGAACAGCCCAGTCTCCTAACTCTGCGTCTGGTTGTCTTACTAGGTGTGTTCAGTTTACCTCCCAACCCCGAGCAGAGCCCCGACAGCTGAAGACCTCTGGTTCGAGCCACAGCTATGCTTAAGACCACTCTCCACAAGTTCGGACGAGCCTCACGCATGAAGGAACCAGCAGAGGAACCCAGGTGTGCAGGACCTGGGGCTTAGATCTCCAATCTGCTCGTATTCGGACTGGGCCTCCTCCACCCAGATCTCCCATCTTCCAGTATGTAGGCGTTACACCCACTAACTGTCCCCGGTGCCGTGTAATGCCATCAATGGCCAAGACTCAAAGACTATAAAACCGTGCTCTGGGAAGTGCATGGGCACACAAAATCTTATTATCTAGTCTTACTCTGGAAAAACTGGCAGGCTACCATAAATATCCTGCCCACACTGCAGCATCTGGCAAACACCCCGTGGTGTATTCAATATGCCAAAAAACAGTAACAATGACGGTTCTCATTCTCCTGACCCGAAAGAGCCTCAAATATGGCACTTTTTAAAATCTCAGGGATAGGAAGAGGGAGACATTACTGGGACCTGCTTGAGTCAATCGATGAACAACAGGATGACAATGATACAGTGAGAGAAGAAGAGACACAGGGTTAGAGGACACGGATGCAACTTAGAGAGAAGGCTGAGAACTGAGAGTAAGAGTGGCTGGGGATATTGGAGAGGAGTCACAGAGAACATTGGAGAGCGAGTTAGAGAGAGGGTTGGATAGAGCTGGGAGACAAGAGACTAAATAAATGACAACTAATCAGCAATCAGCCTGGTCCTCATTTTACTTTCATCGGTCCAAAACAACAGCTGTCCAGGGTGGAGAAGTGGCTCGAGAGCACCAAATGTGGACAGTGAGAGAGAGCCGCTAGGAGAGAGCAGGAACATCTGTTATCTTGCAAATCCTGTTCAAACCCTCACTTCTCATAGGGTCCCCAAGGCCCCCTGGAGTGACTCCTGAGTGCAGATTCAGGAGTAAGCCCAGAGCACTTCTGGCTGTAATCCTAAAACAAAAACACAAAAAAGTGAACTATGTGTGTGTGGGTGGGGGGAGCTGGAGCAATAGCACAGTGGATAGGGTGTTTACCTTGGACATGACCAACCCAGGTTTGATTTCCAGCATCCCAAATGGTCCCGCAAGAACAGCCAGGAGTAATTCCTGAATGAATGAGCCAAGAATAACCCCTGTGCAACACCGGGGGTGACCCAAAAATTAAAAAAAAAAGTGAATTGTGTAGTTAATCAGAAAAAAGAAGACAACTTTCTCGACTTAGCATAAAAGCATTTTTATGATGGCTACAGAGACAGCACAGACCATGAGTTGCTTGTCTGGCACGTAGCTGACCAGGGTTCAATCCCTATCACTTCACAGGGTCCCCAAACCTAGCATTATCAATGAGAACACAGCCGGGGTAAACTCTAATCTCCATTGGGTGTAGCCAACCAAAAATAAATCAATAAATTTAGATGCCAGAACTTTAGTCTGGTAGGGCACTGGCCTTGTACACGGCTGACCTGTATACCCAGGCACCACACTGAGTACCATTTGGTACATTTTGGCAGCAACCACAGGGTATTACCATATATATGTATATATATATATATATTTGTTTGTGCATGTGTGTATATCTATATCTATATCTATATCTATATCTATATCTATATCTATATCTATATCTATATCTAATTTGTTCACAAGTCAACCTCCACCAACCAGTTTTTGTAGAATGCAGGTTTGGGTTTTGGGGCTACAGGTGGCAGAACTTTGAGCTTACCTGAGTGGTGCTTGGGGAATCCTGCTTTGTACAGGAGACTGTACCATGGCATATTGCTTGCAAGGACCCGTCCTGCATTCCTGGCCTATCTCTGACCCAAGATTTCAAATTCTATATAAATAATGTGAAACTTGTGAGAAAGATACAGGCAGGGGGCAGGGTTGAGGCCCAGCTGTAGATAGAGGTCAGGGCAGGGTTGCTGGCACCTGGGGCCTCCTGGTGCAAACCTGAGCCAGAAGTACAGGCTGCAATTTCAAAGGTTTGCAGTGGCCCGAAAGAGCTGACAGTGAGTGGCAGGGCACGTGTCATGAACGCAAAAGACTTAACTTCACAACCTGAATTGCCAAGGAGTGATCCCGGAGAACTGCTGTGTTTGGCAAAATCCCGCATAGCCAATCCTCCTCCTGCCCAAATAAAGGAAATGAGGAGTTAACTGCCAACATCAGAGGTGCAAAATCTAGTAATATGTTCTGAACGGTCAGTCCTCTGGGCTTGTTGTTTGGTTTTGAGACCACATCCAAAATGCTCAAAGCTTACAGGCCAGGTTTTCAGACTATGATTTTACTACTATGGGTATGTTATTTTATAAAAGAAAAAGAGGATGAAAAATTATACTTGGAGCCAGAGTGATCGTACAGTTGGCAGGGCATATGTTCGGTCCCTGCCATCACATAGAGTCCCCCAAACACTCCCAGGAGTCATTCCTGAGTGGCAAAGCCAGAAATAACACCTAAGTATTACCAATGTGTCCCAAAAAGAAAAGAGAAAAAAAAAGAAAAATTAAATTTAGCCCAAACGAGATTTTAAAGTCCATAAATTTGCTCAGAGCCTCCAACTCCTTCATTTTACCCTAACAACATCTGTTGAAAGGGCTCAAGAAATTTCACGTGTATGAACTTTCCATGAAGGTATAAACAGGAGAGAGCACAACAGACTGAAGCAGATGCCAGCCACCTGGAAGCCCAGAGGGCCTTCCCTGGTATCCTGTGTCCACTAGTCCCCTGAGCACAGAGCAGGGCACAGACCTCAAGTACTACCAGGTGTGGACCCAAATCTCACCTCCTCTTCTTCCCAAGTAGTGAGATTCACCCAAGGAGAGGAGCTCAGAGGGCTGAGCAACTGATTTACCTTTGGGGGACATGGCAAGGCTCCCCCTGCATCTCAGACACACAGACACAAGAGGGGGAGAGTCTCTGACTACGTCCAAGTTTGTAGCAAATGCAGTGGGGGGGCTAGGGAAAGACAGGAGAAACAGTCCAACCGCAAAAAGATGCTCAAAGAATGCTCATGTGTCAAGACAAATTCTGAAGTGGGAGGGCTGGAGTCATACTTAGTGATGCTCAGGGGACAATATCACTTAATGATGTTGTGGCAGGGATAACTCTGGTCACCGCAAGAAAGACAAACACCCTCCTGGCTGTACTACTGCACCAGCCCCTGAGAGTGAGACATTTAGAACCTATTGCAGCTGGTCCCTGGAAAACCCGTTTCTGCAAGTACTCACTTCAACAGCAGGGCACACCCCTGGTCTTGGAGAGATGGACTATGGAGATGCTTGGAATCTGGACAGGTGAGGCAGAAATTCTTTTCCTGAGGAAATATGATCACATAGGGTTAGCAAAGCTAATAAATTGGTAGAGTGCTTTTCTTTCAAGCAGCTAAGCCGGGGTCAATACGCAACAGGACATAGGCACACCCACTCCAGCACTGCTAAAAATG
The DNA here is from genome assembly GCF_029834395.1 of Sorex fumeus. Lineage (NCBI taxonomy): Eukaryota > Metazoa > Chordata > Mammalia > Eulipotyphla > Soricidae > Sorex > Sorex fumeus. The sequence continues at coordinate 22,638,779 of NW_026606076.1, read as the reverse complement.
ATATATGACCTGAGAACCAAGAGTAACCCCTGAGCACTGAGTGCTGCTGTGGCCAAAAAAAGTAAAATAAATTAAGTAATGAAGACATTTCTGGGGCCAGAACGATGGTACAGCAGTAGGGAGTTTGCCTTCCATGCGACCAACCCGGGTTCGATTCCTGAAATCCCATATGGTCCCCCAGCACTTCAAGGAGTTATTCTTGAATGCAAAGCCTGAGTAAACCCTGATCATCCTGGGTGTGACCTTAAAAATCCAAAAAAAAAATGGAATTTCTGTGTAAAGAGATTGGAGACACAGTATAGCAGGTGAGGTGCTTGTCTTGCACTCGGCCAAGGGAAGTTTGAATCCTGGCATCCCATACTGTGCCCTGAGCCCAGCCAGGAGTGATCCCTTTGTCCAAAGGCAGGAGAAGTAACTGAGTCTTGCAGTTGTACTTCCTACAGACTAATTAATTATTTCATTTAAACGAATAAAGGTGTGGTGGCCAATAGTGATCCTAAATTGCATTATTAGAGGGTTTAGGGCACACTCTGGAAGTGCCCAAGCTACTTCCTGCTAAGATTGCATATTTGCTTGCAAGACCCACTGTAGCACCACCCTGATGCACCCCTCCAGACCGCAACCTGAGTTGGCTTAAAGCTCCACACCTTGGGGCCTGAGTGGCAGCATAGACAAATGGGCATTTCTTTTGAAGGTGGCCAACCTGGGTTTAATTCTGGGCATCCCTCATGGTTCCAAGCACCACTAGGATTTGCACTTGCTGGATTTGGAGCCAGGAGTAACCATAATGCCTCGCTGGGTGTGACCCAAAATGCAAAATAAATAAATAAAAAGGAAAGAGAAGCTCCCCACCTCCCTGAACTCCCAGAACCAACTGAATGCACAAGAACCAGTGAAAATCAAAGGCTCTGCCAAATGTTTTTGGGCACCAAGCATATGAAGAATGTGCCCAGCACCACCACCCCCATCCAGCCCCGACACCCCCCAAGAACGACAGGACAGAGGGGAGGGTGTTTTTTCCTTCATGCTGCTGACCCAGGTATGGGGTACCCTGAGCAACCCCAGTATTGACCCCTGAACACTGCCAGGTGGGGTTCAACACCCTCCACGAGGAAAAAGAATGCCCCCCAGGTCCCTTTGATGAGGGAATCCCACGCTTTAGCCCTACTCCACAGTCCGCCTAAGGAATGACAGGGGGCCAGTAATGGGATGTCCTGGGGACACTGCTGGGATGACCCACCCACCCCTGTGACTGACCAGGTGCTGGTCGTCGCCTGGAAACTAAGATAACGCTGAGGTGCCCTCACCCACCCCATCAGATCTGGGGGAGACGGAGGCTCCCTCTAGCTCTGCCACTTTCTGCTTTGTGAGGGGCCCGAGCAATGGGTCAGCAGGGAGGGCACTGGCTTTGCATCCCGACACCCTGAAGGGTCCTCGGATCCCCAGGGAGGGGGGTTCTGGGCGCCACCGGGTAAGGGTCTAAAACACATAAAAAAATTTAAAAAATTTTTTTCTCTTGTTCGTTCGGTTATTGTCCTTGATTCTGGAACTTTCAGAACGACCTTCGTGCTTCAAATTCGTTTTTCTCCTCGACCACGTGCTTCCTCTGCACACCCACCTTTTATTTTTTGGGGGGTGGGGGGCTTTGCTCAGGGGTTACTCCGGACTCTGGGCTCACTCCAGGCCATGATCGGTGCTGTTGGGTGCTGGGATCGAACCCGGGCGGCCGCGTTCCCCCGTTATGCATCTTCCTAAATAAGTTCTACTTAGTAAAAACAACCGTTTTCCCCTCAAAATCAATTTATAAACAAGATAAACCTTTTGGCAGGGTCTCTCAGTGCGAGCCGGGTGAGGGGCCACCACCCCGGGCCACCGCCATGGAGCGACCCCGCCGCCCACAAGGCGGAGACCGCGGAGGTTCAGGCGCTCAGAGTGACCACCCGGGCGGGCAACAGTGAAACCGACCTCCCTGCCCCCCTTGGTGCCCCCTCACCCACTCCTCACTTTCCGCAACCACACGACCCGCCAGCACTTCCGCACAGAATGGCCAAGGCCTGCGGATAAAGGGCATGGATTCTGTGACGTCACTTGCACGTTCTCCCAGAGCCTTAAAGGGTCAGGCTTCAAATATTCCTGACCAGGTACTTGCCTGGTCAGGAAGGTTCATTTTTCCTCGTTTTCTGGATAGGATCAGGTGATCCAGACATCAGGGGTTCGCCAGGTTTGGGATAGATGGGAGAGAGATGAGCTGAACAGATAACATGTCGAGCAGAGAGTCTTTGTATTGACGAAGCAATAAAGTTCACAAAAATACTTTGCAAACAGCCACCAAGGCCATCTCTCTGAGTCCCGGTGTTCATTTATTTATTAATTTATTTACAACCCTCAGCCACATGCTAGGACCAGGCCCCCAGGATTCCTCCTGGCAGGTGCCAATGAAAAAGACTGGCTTGAACAGGGTCCCTCAGCATTGCGGACTGATGAGCGGCCGCTCAAAGTGATCTTGCAGTTTTACATACATATGTCTACACAGAAAGCTGCAGGACGGGGCCCGGCACAACCCCTGGTTGAGAAGTTTGGGATGGTCAAGACTTCTGCCATGAGCAGGTGGGGCATCCTCAAGACCCACAGCCCGCCATGTTGATCTCCACCCTGGACCATGTTGCTCCATTGCAGAGCTGGAGGTGAAGATGCCCCAAGGATAATGTACTCTCAGTCGAGACCCCTGTGCCATGCTAAATCCCCCCAGTGCAACCAGCAAAGCTCCATATCCTCCTAAAGCCTCTGGAGCAAGGCAGACCCCAGGAACCCACTGGATATGGATGGGGGGAGTAAAAAAACAACCACAAAAGTGCCCCAAGAGCTGGCACAATCTCGTTGGTCACATTATAGGCACTGGAGGTGAGAGGTCCTCGTGTTCTCCCACTAATTGGCCTTCAGTGTCCCCCTTCGACTGAAGTATCACTTGTCCTTTAAACGTGTGCCCGGAGGAGGCCTAATCCACTTGACATCACTAGGAATAAAGGTGCACACGGAAGACTCCCGTCTATGACATCATCCATTTCACCAAGGAGACTTAACGTGCCAGGTTTCAATTCCAGACAGACCATTATGGCAGCCCAGGTGAATCAGTGCAAGGGGGATGAGCTCGAATCAAAAAGAGGAGAGGTAAGTGCTGGAGGAGCTGGTCACAGAGTTCAGGGCAGCGAGTTAAGGTGGAGTCTCTTAACTGGTCAAACAGAACCAATGCTCCCAAATACATCGATCATGAAAACAAAAGCAGGTTGATTCAAAGTAAAACAGACAAGTAGGTTGTGAATGGATCCTGGGACAATGAGTTTCTCTGGGAAGTCATTCATCAAGATGGGTGCAGTGTCTCTGAAGCCAGCCCTGAAGATGCAGAGGAACTGGCCTAGCAGCAACCCAGAGAGCTGGAGAGACACTGGACAGAAGCAAAGGCTGGGAAGAACATCAGAGAGCACTGAACAGTGAACACACTACCCCTTGAAAACACGCTATATAAGAACCTACAAGGAAACCCAGGACGCAGCTCTAGAAACACGTTTTCAACCAAGAGTATGGGGAAAGAGGTTAGTACTGTGGCTTAATGCTTGTGTTAAGCATGGTTTTCCTGAGTTCCATTCCTGGCATCCAAAACAACACAGACTCCTAAGAACTGCCAAGTATGGCATGAATTACATAAAACATATTTCAATAAATAAATCCATGTATGGACCTACCCTAAAAACGGAGGCACATAGGAGCTAATGGGCACCAAAGTGTACTAGATCATTGTGTAGATTTCGTCTTTTGGACAGACCAAAAAGAGTTTTAATCATTCTGGTGGCTAGTAGGGTTGAGATTTTACCACTTACAAACGCAATGTTTTGTCGTCTTTTCTCCTAATATAACTGAAATGAGAAGAGTAAAATCCAGAACTGTGACCACCCTTTATAGTTACACCTGATAACACCTGATGTTATTGCCTGCTGAGATGGGAGTTTGGGCATTCTGCCAGGTTCCCACCATTTGTAAAATATTTTGATCAAGGGACCTGTTCCATCCTTTCATAGAACCATCAGAAATCTTTCTGTGCACAGTCAAATCCATTTCAACTATCTCTAATCCACCCTACAGAATAATGACAGGGCCATTATCCTAAACTTTTCAGAAATATTTATCCTCAATGCTTAGGGAAATCTAATAAAAATCTGAATACAAGGAGTGCAGAGCTGATACAGCGGGAAGGTGCTTGATTGCACAAGACTGATTGGGATTCAAAGTCCAGATCCCCATAAGGATACCTATGTCCTCTCTCGCAGGTATGGATGAGCTCAGAGCCAAGAGTACGGCCTGAGCAAAGCAGGTGTGACTCCTCAAAACATAACAGAGGAAGGTGTGAAGTGTGGAGGTTTGCCTCTTTCTCCGTTCCAAAGGATTCACTGCAACATCCTGGTTGATCTCTATCATAAACCCCGCCAACCGAGGTCTCTGTCTCAAGTCCAAGCAAAAATGAGACACTGGGCTGGAGTGATAGCACAGCGGGTATGGTGTTCACATTGCATGCAGTCAACACGGGTTCAATTTCCAGCATTCCATAGGGCCCCCCAAGAACAGCCAGGAGTATTCCCTGAGTGCAGAGCCAGGAGTAACCCCTGTGCATCTCTGGGTTTGACCAAAAAAAAAAAAAAAACAAAAGAAAACAAAAAAAGTGACACTGACAGCTGTGATCGAGGGGTGTTTTTAGTACCCGTTTACTTAGTTCCTATTTAATCAGTTTTCACCTGGATTCCATCATCAAGACCCACCCCTACAAAAAAGTACTTGTTTTGTGTATTGAACAGAAAGTGCTATGTCATGGGGATCAGGTTTATGAATGACAGATGTGAGCGATTTCAGTGATCCCTGTGATCAAGGATTTCTCTGCCTGTATATGGTTTTTCTGGGCTCACTTTCAGTACCACATGGTCCCCCGGTACCAATGGGAGTAGTTACAACCTGGGCAGCACTGGGAGCCTTAGGACTTGCATCTTTGGGGAGGGAGACACAGTCAGTAGTGCTCCTGGCCTATTTATTCCTGCCTTTGCACTCAGGAGTCACTCCTCTGGGGCACGGGTTGAGGTCTTCTAAAGTCCTAACGTCCAGCACCTCCTAATGGTTTGGAGGGAATTGATGTAGGCATGCAGGCAGATAGAGAAGGTCCCCCCTCCCAAGGTAAAAGCAGTAAATTTCTTGGGAATAGCTCTGAAGTTGTGAAGGCCAACCTTGCAGAAAACAGGAACTAAGGCCTGATCACGCCCTCACCTTTGGCCAGCAACAGACCCAGAGAAGCTCCTGCAGAAACAAAAGGCCAGGAAAGGAATTTCAAAGATCATCACCACTCCCAACCTGCCTAGGCAACCTCCTTAGCAACGGGTCTTTGACCTAGGTAAAAGCCCAGATTGGATTCCCTTCTGTTCCAGGGAGACCGCTCATTGGCTTTCCCAGACATTTGCGGGAGCAGGGCAAGTGGGGGGTCCCCGAGCGTTGGAACCAATGTCGGACTCCAGAAGAATGTGGGGCCCCCTACCAGTGCTTCCGACCCCCTGCCCCAAATTATATAGTCAGATCAGGAGGTGTGGACCAGGTGGGGTGGGGTGGGGATTGGGGGATGACCCGAGACCTCAATGGTGCTGCTTTATTTTCGAGGGGTCCGTGTGCCAAGAGGAGCCACCTCTGGTAAATTCAACTCTCTTACACCTGCAAAGGGCTGGAGGGGATGAGGGAGTCCAGCATCTTCCGGCCCTGCCTGCGTTTGACTGGGACTTGGGTCAGAGAATAAACTGGGGATCTGTGTCCGGGTGTCCCTGCTGCCTGGGGCTCGCCCCACTCACTCTATGTCTGGAGGCACACCCAGTGGGCAGTGCTCAGAGCCAGCTACCCGAGAGTAAACAGGGTGGCATAGGAGAGGCTTGCCTTCCTGCAGTACGATGTGTCCAACCATCTCAGTTCTAAAGGTCTCCAGACCCCACGTCCAAATATCACAGCACCCCACATTGCTGAGGGTGCCATCTTCTGTCCTGAGTTTTGAGGTTCTTATACACATGAGAAGTCCCATGTCTTCTGTTCTCCGTGGAGTGGAGGAGGGTGGCAGAGGCCAGATTCAACTCCAACATCTCCAGTTGTCTGGGGTGAAGGTAACAGCCATCAGAGAAACTAGGGTGTGTTAAGAAGAATTTTAATTAACACAGTAATAATGAGCCTAAGACTAGGCAATCTCCTTCCCTGGAAAATCTAAATACCTCACTTCTGCCATGGAATTTTTTTTTTTTTTTTTGCTTTTTGAGTAACATCCAGCAATGCTCATGGGTTACTCCAGGCTCTGCACTCAGAAATTACTCCTGGTGGTACTTGGTATGGGATGCCCAGCACTGGACCTGGGTTGGCTGTATGCAAGGCAAACATCCTACCAGCTATACTATACTTCTGGCTCTGAGGGGTTTTTTTGGGGGCCTGCTTTTGTGTGTGCCCATAGGGTTCTGGGGACCATTGTGTACCTGGGATTGAACCTGGTCGGTTACAAGCAGTGTGAGATTATTTTGTCATTGTTCAGTTCATTTTGAACAAGAAAAGTTATGAGCCCTTTTTGCTCTGTCTGTGGCCCAGCTCTTTGGAAAGGTTTCCAGTTATAGTCAACCCCACGTGCCATCACCCTACGTTCTGAGGATGCCCCGACCGTCTTCTAGAAAGAAAAGGGGTCAGGGATACAGCAAGATACAGCTCAGAACCCACCAAGTTTGGGTGGGGAAACTGCCATCACGGGACTGAGGCTGTTTTGGTTTGATTTGGTTTGTCCATGGTTTGTCCGTGGTTTGAGGCCCCAACACCAGCCAGGCTCAGAGGTTCTCCTGGCTCTCCACTCAGGAATCACTCCGGCATGATGGTGGGGTTGTATGGAGAGCCAAAGAGAGAACCAGGGACCTCTGACTGCAAGCCAAGAGCAATAACCGCTCTGCTCCGGCTGCAGTGACCCAAGCGGCTTACCTGATTAATGACTCTAGACCTAACACTGAAGCAAAGGAAAGGGCTGGAAATCTTAAGTGTGGGAAAGGACGGCCCGCGGCAGTTCCGCGAAGCACCACAAAGTGTCACTGTGGGCATTTCCGTCCCTCCCCAGGTCTGTTTCTCTTAAGAATTTTCCACCTTTGGGTTTGCTTCAGTGATAAGTATGGGATAATTAAAGATCAAGCAAGTCGCTTCCACAGATGCTGCTGTACGATAACTGTGTGAGTGCTTTCTTTCACTAGAGTAACCTGGGTTCGATTCTAGCCTTCAGATCTTGTGGGGTACATATCTGAATCTTCTTGGAGGTCAAGTGGGTTGCTCACGCTTTGTCTCTTGACCAGGAGGGGTACAGAGGATTGAACCTGATGTGGAAAGAGCAGGGCAAAGTCATTTATTTTTTGTTCTCTTCACTGAGCTAGAAAGCTTCTGAAGCCACTTCGCTATGTCTGTGACCAAGCCATTGAGAAATATTTCCTGTTATGGGAAACCCACACCCCAGCACCCGACATTCTGAGAGTCCAACCCTCTACAACAAGGAAGAGGCAGCAAGGATACAGCAAAATGCAGCGCAGAAACCCCCACGTTGGGGTGAGGGAATCCCCCAATAAGGGACCGGGGCTGTTTTGGTTGTATTTGGTTTGTTCATAGTTTGGGGGACACAAATTCAGCAACGGCAGAGGTTCTCCTGATGTTGCATTCAGGAATCACTCCGGCATGATGGTGGGACTGTATGGAGAGCCAGAGAAAGAACTGAGGCCCGTGACTGCAAGGCAAGAACACTAACCACTCTGCTCCCGCTGCAGCGACCCAAGTGGCTTCCTTGATCCTTAATGACCCTATACCTAACATTGAAGCAAAGAAATGGGCTGGAAATCTAAAGCGTGAGAAAGGTGGGCCGCAGCAGTTCTGGCGATACACTACGAGATGGCGCTGTGGGCGTTTCTGTCCCTCTCCAGGATCGTTTCTTTGTTTTATTTATTTATTTGTTTCTCTGTTTTTATTTATTTACTTTTAAATTAGTGAATTACCATGAGGTACACTTGTAGACTTACCAATTTTTGTGCTTGGGTTTCAGTTATACAATTATCGAGTACCCGTCCCTCCACCACCACTGATCCCAGTTAATCCCTCCCATTCCCATCCCCCATCCCACCCTGCCTCTGTGGCAGGGCACTCCCTTTTGTTCTCTCTCTCCTTTTGGGGGCTGTGGTTTGCAAATGAGGCACTGAGTGGCAATCATGTTCGGTCTATAGTAAACTTTCAGCATGCATCTCCCATCCTGGGAGGATCCTCCCAGCACCCTTCATTTGGTGCTCCCTTCTCTATCTGAGCTGCCTTTTTCCCTAGCGTGTGCGGCTGGCCTCCATGCGATGGAGTAAACCTCCTGGCACTTATCTTGGCTATTTTCGGGTGTTAGTCTGAAACAAAATGACAGACATAGAAAGATTGCTTTCATCTGGGGAACATAAAGTAACAAAATGTGCTCGTTTCTCTAAGAATTTTCCACCCTTGGGTTTGATTCAGTCTTCAGTATGGGGTAATAAAGTATCAAGCAAGCCTCTTCCACAGGTGCAGCAGTAGGAAGGAAAGCCTGTGGTTGCTTGTCTTTCACTTGAGTAATCTGGGTTCGATTCCAGCCTTCAGATCTTTGTGGGATGGATAGCTGAATAGCCTTGGGGGTCGAGTGGGTTGTACTAGCTTTGTCTCTGAACCTGGAGGGGTGCAGAGGATTGAACTGAACCTTTAATGAGCAAGGCAAGTTTATTTTCTCACATTGTTCTTTTCTCTCTGTACAAGAAAGATTCTGAATGCACATTGTGATGCCTGTGACCAAGCCCTTTGAATGTTTCCTGTTATGGGCAACCTACATTCCATCACCCCACATTAGGAGGGTACTCTGTCTTCTACACGGTTGTGGGGAATGGAAGAATATATAGTTCTGACACCATCTAGTCGGGGTGATGGAATCCGCCATCAAGGAACTGAAACTCTGTGTTTTACTTTTCTTTCTTGTTTGTTCCTTTATGATTGTGGCCACACCCGGATATGCTCAGGGCCTTCTCCTGCCTCTGCACTCAGGAATCACTATGGACATGACTGAAGAACCATAGGGGAAATCTATGACTATACCCGAGTCCTGTGGATGCAAGGCAAAAGCCCTATCCAGTCTGCTCCTGTTGCAGCGGCCTAAGCTGCGTGCTGGATCCTTAATGACCCCATACTTTATATTTAAGCAAAGAGAAGGGCTGAAAATCTTAAATGTGGTAAAATTTGGACCGCGGAAGTTATGCTGAAATGCCACGAGATGGAGCTGTGAGCGATCCCGTCCCTCTCCAGGCCCAATTTTCTAAGAATTGTTCACCCTTAGGTTTGGTTCTGTGTTAAGTATGGGGTAATTAAAGATCAAGCACAGAGCTTCAAAGGGGCAGTGGTCAGAGAGCCTTGAGGTTGCGAGTCTCTCACATGGGTGACCAGCATTCGATTTCCGCCTTCAGATCTTGTGGGATACATGGCTGAACCACCTTGGGGGTTGAGTGGACTGCTGCATCTTTGCCTCTAGACCAAGAGGGGAGCAGAGGATTGAACCTGACGTGGACAGAGCAAGGCAAAGCTGCAAGGCTGGAGCAATAGCACAGCGGGTAGGGCGTTTGCCTTGCATGCGGCCAACATGGCCACCTGGGTTCAATTCCTCCACCCTCTTGGCATGCTAACAAGAGTATCTTGCCCACACGGCAGAGCCTGGCAAGCTACCCATGATGTATTTGATATGCCAAACCCAGTAACAAGTCTCACAATGTTACTGGGCCCCCCTTGAGCAAATCAATGAACAATGGGAGGACAATGACTGTGACATTCTGAGCTAAAAAACATCTGAAGCCACTTTGTTATGTCTGTGACGAAACTATTTAGAAATATTTCCTGCTATGGGCAACCCACACCTCATCACCCCACGTTCTGAGGGTACCCAACCCTCTTCTACGAGGAAGAGGCAGCATGGATACAGCAAGATACATCTCAGAAACACCCATGTTGGGGTGAGCTAATCCTTCAATAAGGGACTGAGGCTGTTTTGGTTTTATTTGGTTTGTTCATGGTTTGGGGGACACAAATCCAGCAACGCGCAGAGGTTCTCCTGGCTCTGCACTCAGGAAGCACTCAGGCATGATCGTGGGACTGTATGGAGAGCCAAAGAGTGTGAGAGCTTTCTTTCACTTCGGTAACCTGGGTTTGATTCCAGTCTTCATATCTTTGTGGAGTACATAACCAGACTCAATATAAACAGTGCTCCTCTCCCACAGCCCAGGGGCTTCTCCCTTGGGGTGGTTTGTGTCCATGGACTGAGCAGAACACTCTCTGAGTACCTTGTGCCAGCGGAGGGCTTGTTTGCAGCATGGCACTCACTTCCTACTGGTAACCCACAGAAGACATCCCACCTGTCTTGGCATCATCATGGGGCTGAAGGCATAACTGCTTACTCGAGATTTTGTCACAGTGTGCATGACCAGAAGAATTCCACCCGGGCTGCTGCTACCCGAAGAACAGCAGAGAAGACTTCCAATTACTGTGCTGTGCCTGATAGTCTTCTCGTCAAAAATATTCTAGACCTGCAGGTTGGTTTCTAACATTTACCCGACTTGTTTACAATTCTGACACGTGGGTGGATTTTCTAGGCAATGACCTAACGTTTCAGCAAGATGGACGAGCAAAATAGACGGACGGCAGGTCACATAGCTGTGTAATTTTTTCCAATTCAAATAACAGACACAGTAAGTGGAAATAACTCCCTCTGCAGAAAATTGAAGCACCAGTTTAGAGTGAAAATAATAGAGGCCCGAGACTGGGTTGGGTACTAGCTTAGTGTGGAGCTTAGCGGGATATCTTAGTGGGATACACGTGCGAACACAATGATGCATCCCCACATAGCTAAGACAGACGTTTGAAAATATCTCACATGAAGCAGATTCCTCTCGAGGATCAATGAGTTTTCTGTTATCTTGCTCTATTTACTTAGGTGGAGAGAGGGTCACACTAGCATTGTTCAGGGATTCCTGCTGCTGGGACTCTCGGGGCTGAGAGAGATAACCACGAAAAAACTGCCTTTGTTCAAACACTCTTGAACTTATTCGCCAACGTGGCTTGGCACATGCCTCAGGAAACAGCAAGCGAACGTCCAAGCTCGCAAAACAATGCAGAGAAGCCATCAAGGATGACCTCAAATACAGGAGAACAGCGATGCTGGTAGATGCGGCAGAAGCCGGGAAAAGCATTCGTAATGCCCGCCTGTCCTTCATCAACTACAAGACCAAGATGACTACCCTCCGATATCCTGATGGATCTGCCACATCTTCCAGAAGGGCAATGGAGAAGATTATTCATGACTTCTACTCAGATCTCTTTAATAGTCATGTCCACTTTCCCACATACCACATTCTGCACGATTGACATATTGGTCCCAATGTTCTCCCTTCCAAAATTCAACACACCATCTCTTCGGTAAAGAAACAAGACCACCTGGCCCAGACAAGATCAGACCTGAACACCTGAAGAACTTACCATCAGTACTTATCAATACACTGGCTCAGCTCTTCACACGCTACCTGTCTGAATGCAAGGTTCCATCCCAATGGAAAACCAGCAAGACTGTACTACTATACAAGAAGGGAGACATCTATGACATTGGCAACTATCGCCCAAACTGCCTATTGTCTGTCATCTGCAAACTGTTCACTCGAATCATCTTCAATGGGATTAGCAGAACACTAGATGAAGAACAACCATGTGAACGAGCCGGGTTCCGAAAAGGATTCAATGCCATCTACAATATCCACACAATTACTAAACTCATTGAGGTTTCTCAGGAGTTCAAGATGCCGCTCTGTCTAATGTTCATTGATTTGAAAAAGGCCTTTTTTTCCTGTTGAGATGGAAGCGGTCATAGAAGCCCTAGCCAATCAGGGTGTACAAACTCAATACATCAGGATCCTCCGTGAGCTGTATTGTGGATTCACTACCAGGATCTCACCATTCTACAAAGAAGTAATTATCCATGTCAAGAGAGGGGTTGGCCAGGGTGATACCATTTCACCAAAACTCTTCAGTGCCACCATTGAGAACATCATGCGGTGACAGGAATGGGAAGAAATGGGAGTGAAGATAGATGGTCGGCAACTACACCACCTCCGCTTTGTTGATGACATCGTTTTAATAACACCAAACATCAGCCAAGCAGCACAAATGCTGACCTACTTCGACCATGAGTGGGGAAAGGTCAGACTACAGCTGAATCTTACGAAGACAATGGTTATGAGAAGCAGCCTCATTCCTGACGCTCCATTCGCCTTCAATGCACCACCATCTCTGAATACAACAGTTATAAATACCTAGTTCGAGAAAGATACTTGATGAATGACCTGGCACCTCAGTTATGCAGGAAGAAGAGAGCGGCTTGGAATGCCTTCAAGCGCGTTGAAGAAATAACTAAGAGGATATAGAACCTCCAGCTATGAGCACATCTCTTCGATTCCACTGTTCTTCCTTCATTAACATATGGCTTAGAGACCTGGGCCCTACGAAAACAGGATGAGATTGCTACTCGGGTCTCTCAAAGAGGAATCGAAAGAGCTATGCTTGGAATATCACGCATCATTCAAATGAGAGATAGAATCCGGAGTTCTGATCTCTGTCAACGGTCAAGAATCAGGGAGACTGTCTCATCTGCCAAGGCATCAAAAATCAGATGGGCTGGACACGTAATGAGGTTTACAGACAACCACTGGCCTAGACTCATTACTGACTGGATACCACAGGACGTCAAAAGATCGTGTGGATGCCCACCTACAAGATGGTCAGACTTCTTTGTCAAGACCCTCAATGATTGGTTTGAGGCTCTGCATGTTCCTAGAATGAACAGATGCCATTGGGCTACACTAGCACGCAACAGGCATGCATGGAGACGTTACTGGCACCCACTCGAATAAATCGATGGATAAATGGAGATCAAGTGATCAAGTGATATATTTTTTAGGTTTTAGAATTACTGGTTTTATGAAGCAACACGATTGGAACTGGAAGATACCGTCCTGAGTGAAGTTAGCCAGAAAAAGAAACAAAAACAGGATAATGTTCACTCATCTGTGGAATACCAAACACTGGATGTGGAAATGTACTGTAAAGGGGCTGCTTAAATCATCCCTGATTTCAGTGTTTAGAGAGAAACCGGACAAAGAATAAAAGAAACTTGGGTTGGAAGAGAACCAGAAGTTTACAGGGATCAGGGATTCATTTATGCCTGTGACGTGAGTTAGGGGTATAGTCATTTACCCAAAACACAGATGCAACGGAACTGAAAACAAGTGATCTAAGCTGTAACCACTGAAACCTAGTCATGTGCTTGTCCAGATGACACGCGGGGGTAGAGTGGGGACTGGGGTGGGGAGTGAATATAGGAACACGGGTGGAGGGAATCTGATATAGGAATTGTTCAATTATTGTACGCCTAAATGCAACTATCAATAACTTTGAAAATACTGGCACTTTAATGAAAACTTTAAAAAACAATACAATAAAATAAATTTCTATATTTCAGCACCCACTGAGGTTAAGGACCCTCTAGTCCCAGCATTAGGCTCCTATATTTTTCCTGTGATGCTGAGACCATAGATGTGGTTGTAGGGATGGAGCCGGTCCCCACCTTTCAAGTCGCATGCTCGGTCAACTGAGCACTCCAATGGCATAATAGTTTCAACAAGAGAATCTTACAGCACACTTGTATGTAATACCCCTGTTCCCTAAAGAAATTGCTGTAATGCCACATCCTAAAACTGTGATTTGAGTTCTGAAATCAAACAATATCCACAATGAGAATTAGTCCAATGTTGAATGGAATGCAGTTGAATGACCAAGCAGGTGGAGGACAACTCCATATTTCTCATAGCCCAAGCAAGTCTACAGAAAGGGAAAATCCGCGGGAAGTGTTGCGAAGGGGAGCTCGGCAATCCCCAAAAAGGCCTTTTGGGTTTTGTTTTTAATCAGACCCAGTGATGCTTGGGATAACATAGGGGATGCTGGACATTGAAGGTAGGCGGCATCTGTAAGGCGAGAACCCACCGTGATGCACTGCTGTTCTCGTCCTAATTAACTTCACTATGGGCTCACAGTCACAATTTAACATACACACAATAAAACAGTTTTTGGTGCATACAAGCATACAGTAGGTAGGCATTTGCCTAGCATGAGGCTGACAGGGTTTGGTCCTTACACACTGCTAAAAGCAACTTACGAGAACCACCAGAAATAACTGCTGAGCATCCCCAGGCCCCATAACAAAAGAAAACTCAATTTCTTCCCATATTCAAAAAACCATGGCAATGATCCAAAGGCAAAGATATGCATGGTGTCAGATTGAGCGGAGTCCAGAAAGGGCAGCTGACCTTTTAGGTGTACAGTCAGGCTAGTTATACAGCCGGGAACAGAAGGGCCTTGAAACACATGGACTACTCGACATACCTGACAGATAAGGAAGAATGACAACAAAGTCAAGAAAGCAAAGCACAGGATCTATCCGTGATGAACAGCTCCGGGGAGAAGACAGCCCTACCCCATGCCACACCTCCACATCACATGGTCTAGCGATGAGAAGGGGATACACAATGTCCAATGAGCAACTAAAAGATGTTGTGGACTGGAGGACTCCTGGGTTGGCCACACGCAAGGCAAGCATCCTACTTGCCCTACTATTTCTCTGGCCATTTCTAAATAAATCAGAGAAAACGGGAAAAAGTATGAGAGCAATTACAAAGCTTTCAGGTTTAATTCTCGGTCATACAATAAAACACCCATCCTTTCACCGTGCCCATTTCCCACCACTAAAAACCCAAGTATACCGCCATTCCACAGCCTCCCACTAACTATGGGGCAGATAATTTCCACATTCTTCTCTCTACTTTGATTACATTCAATATGTTGACTCGAGACCACCATTATTATTTGGGATTTTACCCCAGCACTCAGATCTGGCGAAAACGCAACATCGACAATTCTTTTTCGATTGGTGGTTAAAAATAACATATGATTTTGGAATTCTGAAATTTTAACAACTAAATCTGGAGGGATTTCTGCTAAAACCCGCTGGGTTCCGAGATTTGTTCCTGAGTCTCTGGGATTATGGCCATTAAACAACTTTACCACGAGGCAGAGAGGCGGTTCGTGGGAATGACATAGGTTCTTGTTGGGGAGGGGAAGAATTGGCCGGCTCCACCCCATCCTGAGAGGCCCCACGTATCTTCCTGAGTGAGGGCCCAAACCTGACTTTCCAAAGGCCTTTGGAGGATGGAGGCCACCGAGCCACCACGTGGGAGCAGTTGGGGGAACAGCTCCAATTTCCCCTGGGGTGGACTGGGGACAGTAACCTACTGCAGGGTCCAGATGCATTTCTGCTAAAAGGCGCTGGGTTTTGAGATTTGTCTCTGAATCTCTGGGATCGTGGCCATTACGCACCTTGATCACGAGCCACATAGGTCAATCATAGGTGCCAGACAACTCAGGGTTTCGTTGGGGTGGGGAGAAAAGGGCCGGCTCCACCACCATCCAATTATGCCCTGCATGTCTCCTCACAGCAGTCCCAAACCTAACCATCCAGAAGCCATTAGAGATGGTGGCCACTGAGCCACCAGGCAAGAAACCTATTGCCACCTGAAATACCCAGCTTTGGTAACCTACTGTGGGGACCAGACACATTTCTGCTGAAAGCCGCTGGGTTCAGAGATTGGTTACTGAGACTCTGGGATCATGGCCGAGTGATCAAAAGCCAGACAGTCCGTACATGGGCAGCGACTTGGGGTCTCATTGATGTGGGGAGGAAAGGGCAGAGTCCACCCCAATCCCATAAGGCCCTGCATGTCTTGTCACTGCAGGCCCAAACCTGTCTGTCCAATGGCCTTTGGAGGATGGTGGCCACCGAGCCACCAAGTGGGATAAGGCGGAGATACACACCCTTTCCCTTTGTGGTGGTCTGTCACTGGTATCTCATTGCGGGAACAGGGCGCATCTCTGCCGCTGGGTTCCGAGATTTGTCTCTGAGTCTCTGGGATTATAGCCTTTAAGCAGTTTGATCAGGAACCAGAGAGACCTTGCCTCCAATTTTATAGCTGAGTCGGGAATGGTTTGTTGGTGTGTCTCACACATACCTAACTTTTGGCCGTTTACTTTCTTGGAAGACTTTGCCCAAAGTTCTTGTTGTCTGGCCAAAGGCATAGCAGCAATTTTGGAGTATCTGGAAGTCTGATGGTGCCATCATTCTGCTGATGCACTCGCCTTACAGGCACAGATTGACCTGCTGGTGGTTCCATACACCTGGGAAGTAGAAATTCTATATATGGAAAAAAACACCAATAGTGGGGTTGGGCTCACTGTAAAGCGAGTAGGATGCTTGCCTTGCTGATCCAGGTCAAGCCTCGCGATCCCATAGGAACACAGTAGCACTGCTGAATAATTCCTGAGCTGCAGAACCAGAAGTAAACCTTGAGCATCAAAGAATCCCTTCCAACTCCCCTGAATTAAAAATAGCTATTAAATTAATCCAAAGTGGGGCTGAAGTGATAGCAGAGCGGGTAGAACGTTTGACTTGCACATGACCAACCCGGTTTCGAATCCCAGCAACAATATGGTCCCCTGAGCTTTACCAGGAGTAATTCCTGAGTGCATAAGCCAGGAGAAACCTATGTGAAACGCTGGGTGTGACCCAAAAAGTAAAAAAAAAAGAATCCAAAGAGTAAATTTTCAGAGGCAAATATCTCTCACTTGTCCAAACACGCCCCGAAGTCCCAAACCCAGCACGGAAGCCAATGAAAATGACCGATCGCAAAAGTGTACCTTTCCTTTCCTTTGGGAGCTGCCGGGGAACATATCTGGAGTTTCGATGAGTGTTATGTCCAGTTCAAAGGCTTCAAACATGGTCCTGCGCAGTCTCGAGTAGGGAGGAATGAGATGGCCAAGACCCCACTCTCTGCAGGCTCCTCACACCAAGGCCTTAAGTCCATGTGCCCACTCTCCTTTGCCATCTCGGACATGGTTGCGATCGTGGCGGCAGGGGCCCTCAGGATAACGCACCCTCACCCATGACACTTGAGCCACAAAATAGCCCCCAATGCACCCCTCAAAAGCTCCACAACCCTAAAGCCTGGATATCCAGAACAAGTTAAAAAAAAGCATGAAAGTGCCCTACAAGCTGGCGTGAACTGCCGCTCAAGTTCCGAAACCGGGATTTTCAGGATGCTCAAACATTCCAAATTCTAACACAGGAAAGATTGAAGAATGAAGGTTTACCTGATTTTCCATTTTCAAAGAATTCAGTGCTGCATCTTGGTTGATTTCTGCCATAATTCCCACCAAACAGCCCCTCTGGGCCAAGTCAGAAGCATAGCAAACAATGACAGAGTAGTGAGCCGTGACAGCTCTTAGCAGGGGGGTGTTTCTGTACCTGTTCATTCAGTCACCTTCCTCCTTATTTTCATCACCAGGACCCATTATTTACAAGTTAACACACAAGCAATTCCAAGCACTAGAATACTGGCATAGGTGCAGCCCGGGTGAAAATCAGCAGGTAACATTCAGTGACATGAGAAGCCTGTTCCGAGCAGGCAGGCTTACTTTCCTCTTAACTGCACTTTTTTAACACCCTTGACCATTGTTTCCAAAGGGAACTTGCTTGACTGACTTGTCCTGTTCTGTCCTTAGAGACTGTTATTCAGTATGAATATTTATGTTTATTATGGTGTGAGGGGTACATGAAGCCATTCCCACATTACTGACATATATGCAGTTTGTCTCCAGTATGAATTCTCACATACTGAGTAAGAGAATAGCACCAAATGAAGCTCTTCCCACAAGTCGGACACTGAAAGGGTTTCCCTCCACTGTTAATTTTCCTGTGCTTAGCAAGGATTCAGAATGGCAGAAGGCCTTCCCACATTTCTCGCCTATATAAAGTTTATCTCTGGCGTGAATGCTCCTTTGTACACTAAATCTGAGGCTTCTCAAAAGGCCTTTCCACATTTCTTACATGTATATGGTTTCTCTCCTGTGCGTATTCTCCTATGTACAGTAAGTATTGAGGAAATACAGAGGCCTTCCACATTCCTTACATATACAGTTTCTCTCCAGTGTGAATTTTCCGATGTATACTAATATTTGAGGCTGTAGCAAATGCCTTCCCACATTCCTTACATATATACGGTTTCTCTCCACTGTGAATTCTCCTATGTACAGTCAATTGTGAGGAAGAAGTAAAGGTCTTTCCACACTCCATACATATCTAAGAAGTCTCTCCAGTATGAATTCTCATGTGCAGAGTAATTGAAGAGAACCGTGGGAATGCCTTTCCACATGTCAGACACTGATAAGGTTTCTCTCTGAGATGAATTTTCATATGTGCAGTGAGTCTTGAAGCTCCAGCAAAGGCCTTTCCACATTCCTTACATATATATGGTTTCTCTCCAGTGTGAATTTTCCTATGGTCACGAAGTGTTGAGGATACAGTAAAGGCCTTCCCACATTCCTTACATATATATGGTTTCTCCCCAGTGTGAATTCTCCTATGTACAGTAAGTCTTGAGGATATAGCAAAGGCCTTCCCACATTCCTTACATATACACGGTTTCTCTCCAGTGTGAATTCTCCTATGTACATTAAGTGTTGAGGATTGAGCAAAGGCCTTCCCACATTCCTTACATATAAATGGTTTCTCTCCAGTGTGAATTCTCCTATGTACAGTAAGTTTTGAGGTTCTAGCAAAGGCCTTTCCACATTCTTTACATATATGCGGTTTCTCTCCAGTGTGAATTCTCCTATGTACACTAAGATTTGCGGCCCCAACAAAGGCCTTTCCGCATTCTTTACATCTATACGGTTTCTCTCCAGTGTGAATAATTGCATGTCTACTAAGCCCTGACGACTGAGTAAAGGCCTTGCCACACTCCTGACATAAATAAGGCTTCTCTCCACTATGAGTTTTCATGTGTCTATTAAGATGTGAGGTCTGAATAAAGGCCTTCCCACAAGTCTGACATTTATATGGTTTCTCTCCTGTATGAATTCTCCTATGGAAAATAAGATGTGATGATTTATTGAAGGCCTTCCCACATTCTTCACATGTATAACGTTTCACTCTTGCATTTATATTCATATGGTCATGCATATGGTCATGATGGGGTAACCCTTGACTCACACTTTGTTCTCGGGGCTGACTTTTCTGGGGATTCTGTCCACTGTGGTTTTCTAAGGGAACACCACAGTGCTGAGAACATGGGAAGGCTCCCTCACATTCCTTACATGTAGATGGGTTCTGCTCACGGTGACTGTGGTTGATGGTATGTTGCTGTGAGGGACTCACTATAAACAGTGCTCCTCTCCCTAGCAGGTGCACCATTGGGGAATTTTTTGCCTGTGAACTGAGAATAACACACTCCAAGGAACTTTTTCCAGGAGAGGGCTTCTTCAGACTGAGGTAGCTCTCGCTATTCTGATCACCCTCAGAAGACATCCCGCCTGTCTCGGCGTCCTCATGGGACTGAGGGTAGGATTGCTCACTAGAGACATTGTCACACAGTGTAGGATCAGAGACATTCCACTCGGGCTGGCAGCTTTCCTGTAGAACAACAGAGGATTCTAATTATTTACTTATTCACTGAGTCTTCCTGACAAAAAACTGAGCCCTTCAGTTGTGGTTTCACACATATGCACCACACAAATGCAATTACCGACATATGAATTGTCTTACGATAGAATAATTTCATGTTACTGTAAATTGGACACACAAAATTGATGGATGCAGAGTCAGTAAATTCTGTGACTTTCTCCTCTTTAAATTAATGAAGGAATACAACTGGAAACACTACCTTCTATAGAAAACGGATGCATCTATTTCAAGAGACAATGAAATAGATCCACATGTGGGTTTGGTTAAAGTTCCATGTGGAACCTGTGATGCAGGGGTGAAGACAACGCTGCATCGTCATGCAGCTGAGACAGACCACGTGGCCACTGCAAAGCTCTCACCAAAAGTGATGCCTTTCAGGATCAATGAAGTTTTTTGTTCTTTCTGTTTTGTAGTTTCTATTTATTGGGGGTTGGGTGGGTGGAGGGGCACACCATGCAGTGTCTAGGATCAGATCTTTGGTCTATGCTGTCTATAAGGTGTGCTGGGTAAGGACTATCCATCCCTGTGAAAAGAAAGTATATTTCTCACTGCTGTATCTACAGGGCCCACGAATTAGCTTTCTAAACAACTACCACTGTCAAGCAAATCAAAACTCACAGTATTTTTATACATGGTTGATTTCAGCACCTAGTGCACCTAAGGATCCTCTACTCTAAGCATCAGGCTTTGGAATTCCTCCCTGCCATTCCCAGCCTTCCACCTTAACAATCACATACTTGGTCCACTCCTGCTGGCATAATATTTATTCTGAATTCGTGAATCTTACCAATTCACTCGTACTTGCTGACCCCATTCCCAAATCAAAGTGCTGTAATGACAAATCCTGAAGCTGCGGTTTCCATTCTGAAACTGAACAAAACATGCAATTCAAGCACTTGTCAAAAAATGTAGCAAAATGATGCCATGTAGTTAAGAGTACATCTCTGTGTTTCTGAAAGGCCAAAGAGTCCCGCACTAAAGAAAAGATTTGGATAGTAGAAAACTGTGAGGATCTTGGCAATTCTACACTAGGTTTTGTTTTTGTTTTTGAGTAGACCTGATAATGTTTGGGGAACCAGGTTATTGAACAAATTATTGATCAGGTCACTTTCGGGCACTGCAAGGCTCTCCCTGCTGTCCTATCGTTCAGATTCAAACTGGCTCTGTTATGGTCTTACTTATTCAAAAGCCATGGAAGCAAATTACGGGGTCATTCTGTGAATGACAGTCCAGGGGAATGAAGAGCAGCGTGAGTGCGGCACAGACCCAAGGATCCAGGACACCAAGGCCCCGGTCTCAGAAGCGTGTTTCCTACATGCTCAGCGCACCCATACACTGCACAGGCCTGAGCCAGGAAAGGTCCTCAGACACTCACCCGCACACATGCCCCTCCTCCTCGAACTCAGGGCTCCTCCTTCCAGCCAGGAGATCACCGCAGGCTTCATCCCAGAGTGCCCTGCCCCGACAGAGACAGAGGCATGGATAAGTGACAGGGAAAAGGCGACAGGTAAATCCCCATGTTTTCCTGATTTAATTGGGCAAATAGCTGAAAGGCATGAACAGAATGTCCATTTCCAAAATGCCACATATTTCCAGTTATTCGAGAGGTAAGAACCAAGAAAATACCACAAATACTCTAGACCTGGCCTTGTGTATGGCCGACAGGGGGTTGATCAGCACAGTATGTTGTTGTTTTTTTGTCTTGTTTTGGATCTCACATGGCAATGCTCACGGGTGACTCCTGACTCTGTATTCAGAAATCACTGCTGCTGGTGCTCAGGGATGACATGGGATGCCGGGGATTTAACCCACGTGCGCTGCTTGCAAGAAAATCACTTTCCTCCCTGCACTGTCTCTCTAGGCCCAGCAACAAATGCAGTTTCCTGAGACCCTCATGACCTCATCACGGATTTCAGTAAAACTAAGTGCAGAATAAGTCTGGAAATGGCCAAGGGTGGCAAGAGACCCTTATTTTTTTCAGCTAAAACATGTACCCAGACGGGGGTATGGTGCCGCCAGTAGGTCAATTTGTACCTGTGAGGCGAGTGCATCAGCAGGCTGATGGCGCCTTCAGACTTCCAGATACCCAAAAATTTCTGCTGTGCCTTTGGCCAGACCCCAAAAACTTGGGGCAAAGTTTACCAAGAAAGTAAATGGCCAAAAGTTAGGTATGTGGGAAACACACCAACAAACCACCTCCGGCTCAGCTATATAATTGGAGGCAAGGCCTCTTTGGTTTCTGACTGAACTGCTTAATGGCCATGATCCCAGAGACTCAGAAACAAATCTCAGAACCCAGCGACTTTAGGTAGAAATGCATCTGGTCCGTGTAGTAGGCTACCGGGGCTGGGCTAACCCAGGTCGGAATAGGTTTCGTGCCTTGGCCTGTTCCCCTTGGCATCCCAGTGGCCACCATCCTTCAGAGGCCACTGGATAGTCAGATTTGGGACCCGAGTGACGAGACACACAGGGCCCCATGGAATGTGGGTCGAGCCAGGCTTGTCCTCCCCACCCCAACGAGACCCCAAGTCATCACCCACGAACGGCCTCTCTGGCTCCTGATCAAGCTGCTTAACAGCCATGATCCAAGAGACTCAGAAACAAATCTCAAAACCCAGTGGCTTTTGATAGAAAAGCGTTCGGACCCCACAGTATGTTACTGTCGCTGGGCCACCCCAGGGAAGAAAGGGTATTGCCCCTCCGCCTGCTCCCTCTTGGTGACTTGGTGACTGTCATCCTCCAGAGGCCATTGGACAGTCAGGCTGGGTCCACGGTGACGAAACTTGTTGGGCCTCACGGGATGAGGGGGCAACCGGGTCTGTCCTCCCCACCCTAACGAGACCCCAAGTCATCGCCCATGAATGGCCTCTCTGGCTTTTGACCAAACTGCTCAACGCCCTTGATCACAAAGTCTCAGAAACAAATTTCGAAAGCCAGCAGCTTCTGACAGAAATGTGTCCAGACCCCGCAGTAATTTACTGTAGCTGGGCCACCCCTGGGGGAAAAGGGTGATGTCCCTCCGCCTGTTTCCTTCTGGTGGCTCGGTGGCCGTCATCCTGCAGAGGCCACTGAACAGTCAGGCTTGGGCCCATAGTGACAAAACTTGTTGGGCCTCACGGGATGGGGTGGAGCCGGGCCTGTCCTCCCCACACCCACAAGACCCCAAGTCATCGCCCATGATCGGCCTCTCTGGCTTCTCAACAAGCTGCTCAATGGCCATGATCCCAGAGAAGCAGGAGCAGATCTTGAAACTCAGTGGCTTTTGGCAGAACTCGCTCCAGATTTAAGTGTTAGATTTTCATAATTTCAAAACCACATGGCCCTACTGCAGCCATTTGACATCATATGTTATTCATAACTAGCAATAGAACACAAATTGTCTATTGTTGCCTTTTCAGCAGATCTGAGTGTTGGGGTAAAATCTCAAATAATAATGGTGGGTCTGGTGTCGAAATATTGAATGTGATCAAAGTAGAGAGAGAATAATGTGGAAATCATCTGCCCCACAGGTAGGGGGAGGGTATGGGATGGGGGTATACTGGGGTTTTTGGTGGTGGAGAATGGGCACTGGTGAAGGTACAGGTGTTTCATTGTATGACCAAGATTTAGACCGGAAAGCTTTGTAAATGCTCTCACGCTGATTCAATAAATAAAATTATAAACAATGAAAAAAAAAAAAGTAAGGTGAAGTTCGTGCACAATACAATCAGCTAATCAGTGGCTAAATAAATAACAGTACTCCTACAAAAAAATGTATCCAGAAAGAGAGCACCACAGGAGTTTCTCACGGCCAATCCAGTTGCGATACCCCATATCATCTAGGGTCCCTCATGCCAGCCAGGAGTGATCCCAGGAGCAAATCCTAAATCCTGCTGAAATCTCACAAGAACCATTAGAAGTAAATCCAAGCACTGAAATAGGGCAGTGTCTAATGAGTTGAGAGACAAGATATCAAATCCGCTGTGGTGGGAGAAAGATAGTATAGCACATAGGACAGAAGCGCTGCACACACATATGGTCTTGGAGCAAGGCCAGGTGTGGATACTGAATACAGACACAGGAATAATCCCTAATCCCTAAGGAAAAAAGAAAATGCAAAAACCGTGAGTGACTGGTGCAAAAGTACTGGGGGAGAGGCACCAACATTTTAAGTTGCCAAGAGGTTTTAGTCCATGGTACCCCATGTCATCCTTTAGCACATTGCCAGGAGAACTGTGGACTGTGCCCCCAAACAAAGGAAACAGCAAAACCAATTAAACACACAAAAGTTTGTGTAGTATACAAAGTAAATTGATTCACCAATGGATGGATCTATTTAAAGGGACCTGAGCGATAACTGGTCAGATAGGGATTTTCCCATGGACACAGTTGAAACAGGTTGACGTGAATCAACCCATAGGGTTCGACTACCCCACAAGAGTAATTCCTGAGGACAAAGCTGAGAGTAAGCCCTGAGTATCCACAGGTGAACCCTAAAAAAACGAGGGAGGAAAGAGCTACTGGACGGCTGTCCAATATCCCAGCCCGTCACAGAGCTACTGTTGGACACACAGCTGCCACCAACCCCAGGGAGCCCACGCGGGTCTGTTCAGACACGGTTGGCTCCATACTGCTCTCACCCACAGCCTGCAGATGTTGGTAGGTCTCCAGCATCACGTCCCTGTACAGCTTCCGTTGAGAGGCTTCCAGGCATGACCATTCCGCCAGGGTGAAGTTCACAGCGACGTCATGGAAGGTCACTGCGTCCTGAGACAGCACACGGAGAAGGTGCGAGTCAGAGTCTATCTTAGCCTCATTCCCACTACTTGAGGCCAGGACCCAGGGTCCTATATTGTCGATGGGCTACTCCGCTCCGAATGAACCAGCCTCCAAGCACACGCATGACTGACGGGCCCCAGAAATCACAGAAGTCAGCTAGATCTGCTAAAGTGGGAGGACGTTATACAGAAGGTTCTTGGATGTACCTGCCTTTCCTGGTAACCCCAGGGCCAATTCGAGCACCACTGGTCCAGTGAGTACTGTAGAGAGGATCACCTGAACACAAACTTGTACGATCCAAAAGACTATCCCTGGGTGTAGCAAAAACCTCTGCATGCTCACCGCTGCACCCCCACAGCACATGAAAACTAGGATTGAAAACTCGACAGTCCATATAGACAACTACTCAGAGCAGTGCATGGTATGTGTGCCTGTAGGAACTCACTGCTAAGGACCGCCCCAAATCCCACTCAAACAAGGTAGACGTTTCTTGACCCCAACATCTCTACTGGCCTCAGAGGTCCTTGGCTCTTTCTCCTTGGGATGGGCGCATGACCAAAAATCCACACACAAGATTATGTGAATGTAAGACTATATGACCTAGCAGGTAGTTTCTCCAAAGTAGCAAGGACAAAACAGGAGAAAAGCAAGTCTGGGGGCCCAAGTCACTGTAGTTGCCAGGGCCCAAACGTGGCCAACACACCCCAAGGTGCTCTGAGGCCCATCACTTGTGAATCCAGAGCACAGAGTCAAGAGGACAGCTGATGACAAAAACAATGCAAAAGAAGCCGGAGCAGCAGGTTGGCGTAACAGGGCAGCTGTTCTTGGGACAGCATGTAGAAGTGGCGATCCCCAACATCCCATATGGTCCCACAAGCACTGCCAGGGGCAATGCCAGAGTGCAGCACAAGGAATGATTGCTAGAATCCTTGCTCTGCCACCCCTAATAAAACAGCAAACCCAAGATGAAACCTTTGGACCTCCAGCATCCCATTGGTCACCTAGATCTGTCAGGAATGAGCTCTGAGCACTGAGCTTTGAGTAATCCTCATGGCTCCAAAGCCAAATAAAACAAAACAAAGTAACACAAAAGCAGCTTCAAACAGCAGAATGGGATTGTCTGATCAGAAGTCTCATCTTGGAATCCGTCCAAAAGAAACTCAAAACAGATGGTCCAGGAAGCCTGGGCACTCCCGGTACTACCTCATGTCATTCTATCCGTCTACTCCTACCTGGGGACGATTTATCAGAAGCCGCGTCACCATCTTCTCCTGTCACTGTTGTTCTGAGGATCAGCAGGAGGCTCCGTGCAAAGACCTGGAGAAGTCAGAACAGTGAGCACCAGAGAGGAGCACCTCCTCCCACTCCTGAGCTCAGACCAGCCACACCCTCAGGCACAGCCTCACAATTCCACCTCTGGGAGACAATGGCAGAAGCTCCTGTCACCGCTGGAGATGCAAATTTGGTTGGCATCTGTGCTGCACTTCAGGAGAGGAGCCTGGGTCCAGGCTACAGGGGAGGAAAAGAAAGCCTTCTCTGATCCCCGGATTCTTCTCTGGCTCCCACAAGAAAGTCCCTGTAGGCCCTGCCAGGGGCCAACTCTCAGCCCAGGATATTCCGAACACTAGCGCCCTTTGCAGGCTGGCAGCAGTGCTGCCCCCAGGAAACTGTAGCCTGGAATGTGGCTCCACCATGTAACTTAGAGTGGGAAAACTTTGACACTCTTGTTGGGTGGACAAGGACATGCACCTGGGCACTCTGTTCTGGGGACCTCAGTATTTGCCACAATGGCAGGTGTCGTCTGCTCAGGGAGAGGTCAAGAGTCAGGGGTGCTTTGCAGCTTGATATGAGGAAGCTGAAATTCATGAACCTGAAAAAGATATACCAGTATTGTGGTTAGAAGGCAATAATATGAGTTGGGCGCTTGATTAGATGAAACAATCAATTCTCTGCATCCCATATGGCCCCCAGCAGCACCAGGGATAATACCTGAGCTTAGAGACTCGAGTAAGTTATGAGCATCTCCACGTATGTGCCCTCTCTCCCGCCAAAATCTAAAGAACCAAAAATAGCCCCCCAAATACAATTTCAATGGCAAGCCTCAGCCACCTGTAAGCCCCCTTCCCCCATCCCCCGCATGACTCTCACGGCAGACAATGAAGATGACCAGTAACAGATCTCCTGCCATTCGGTGGAGGGGCTGACGTTCTGCCCCTCAAATATGGAGATGCTACAGAATCGAGCTGAGGGCCGATGGTTCAAACATGGGACTCCTGGGAGGGTTGGGACGGCCAAGCCCCTGGCTGCGTCCTGCATTCACCCACTATTGCCCCATCCTGAGCTGGAGACGATCATGGCCAAAGAGGCACCCCAGAATCACGAACTCACAACTGTCACTCCTGAACCCTGAGACAGCCCCCCCTGCAACCCAAAGCTCTGGTTCCCACTAAAACCTCCACCACACATCAGGATCCACCTGGATGTTGGCGAACAAGTGAAAAACCAGCGCAAAAGTGCCCCCCAAGTTGGCTCAGAGTGTAGAAACTGGAAGGCACAGGGTGCTCACATGAGGTTGCTCGAGTCCTGCAACTAAATCCTTCTTCAGACTCCCCCTTCCAGGAAGGAGCGCAAATTTACTTGTCCTTTGCCAAGTGAGAAACGGACTCAGTGTCTGTGTCAGGGTTGGAAAATGAACCATGACATTTATGACATCACTTATGACATCACTTCCGTTTCCATAAGGTGCCTTAAAGAGCCAGAGTCTATGCACTGAGAACCTTTTTGCCACCCAGGTGAATCTGTGCTGCAAGGGGGATGGACTCGAATAAAGGAGTGGAGAGGCAAATGCTGGACTGGTCGGTCACACACTGGGGGCCTGGGGGTAAGGAGAAGTCCCCTGATCCTGCATTGTCACCTAACATCGGACCAATGATATCTAAACACAGAATGTTACCCTGACTCTTCTCAAATGATCTTTGAGCTCAGAGACAAGAGTAAACACTGAGCACTGTAGGCTGTGGTGAAAAATATAACAAGAAAAAAGGCAAATCCAACCGAAGATGGGGGGAAATGATGTACAAAGACAAATTCGAGAATGAAACATTAAAAGAGTCAAATTTCTGGTCCTTAAAACTTCCCTATCCTTGGGGCTGGAGAGATAGCACAGCGGATAGTGTGTTTGCCTTGCACGCGACCAACCCGGGTTCGATTCCCAGCATCCCATATGGTCGCCTGAGCATTGCCAGGAGTAACTCCTCAGTGCAAAGCCAAGAGTAATCCCTGTGCATCGCCAGGTGTGACCCAAAAAAGAAAAAAATATCCCCTATTTTTGATCTATCCCTGCTACAGAAATTCAGTTTCTCCTGAATCCCTATTGTTCTTTCAGCATTGTTTGTGCATATATTTGAGTATACATAATTGTGACTTTGTGTGATTTTTGTTTCGGGGCCACAACCGGAAGATTCAGGGCTTACTCCTAGCTCTACACCCAGGAATCACTCTGGTACAGACATTATGGGATGCAGGGGACAGAACCTGGGTTAACTGCTTGGATGCTTAAGTCCTTACTCACTGTATTATGGCTGCGGCCCTAAGTAAATGTGCTCCTACCACACCCAGTGGGATTCCTGAGCAAATGTCCTGATTCCTAGAAAACCAAAACTTTATTGCTTAAAAAACAAAACCCTTTACCCTGGTTGGATTCTAGTTCTAAACAATTTAGGTTTAACATCGGTTCATCATTCCTCCTCTGCTACAAGGTGCTGAGGCTAACTGAGTAACACCCATCCCAATCATTCCCATTTCCTTAGTATTCATCTTTAACTTCCCTGTGCTCTGCTTCCCTTATACATTATTCACTCATTTCCCATAACCACAACCTTTGAATTGTAAAGTCAGATTCTTCAGAGATCTCTGGATTTTGTATTTGGAAGTGAAATGTTGACTTTCTCTTTCCTTTATATCTGCTACAGTTTACTTTAGACAAATCTCCTTTTTTGCTCCTGAACAAGGACCAGTGCAGTCTCAGGTTGGGAAGATTGTGCTGGGAGAATTGGGATGGCCATGCCCCCAGCCCTCAGCTTTGTATAGACAAAGGAAGGCAATAGTATGCTTTTGTAACTTCAGAGTTAATTGACTGCAGATACTATATACTCCTGGGCATTGTCATGTTTATGAGACTTAAGCCTCAGCTGCCCTTTGTTCTTAGCAACTCAAAAGCAAGAGACTTGATGGACCCATGATAGCTGTGAGCTACCTTGGCATTGAAAAGGGACAGGTAAGCACCATAACAAATTCCATTATGATCAAAACAGAAGCAACTGGATAAGGATCCTGCTGTGCTTAGGAAGGACTAACCTGTCCTGGGGAGTGTAATCTGGGAGCTATAGGAGACACCCTATAAACTTAACAGATCTCTTACTGTGTCCATTCAAAATGAACAGAAAGAGTAAGTGTAAATTTAAGATGGCTGTTTCAAGGAATATTAACTAAGCAAAGAAAAAATATGTCCTTAGAGAAAATCCTGCCCTTGAGCTGATCTCTCCTCGAGTTAAATTTTTGGCCTAGAAGTTCCCCCTGAGGGAAGGGCTTTATATCCTTTGATTGTACAACCACATGTCTGTGTATTTGCTACCCCTAACTCTGTGGAATGGGCTATAGAATAAAGGCTGCGGAAGACAGGTGAGGAGAGGAAATGAGGAACAGTGGGAGACTGGTATAGGTACACAGGAGAACGGAATAAAGAGCAACTCATCACTGTGAGTCCACAACATAAAATGTGGGGGTGCGGTGAGGTGTTGGTGGCCCAGCGCTGCCTCCACAACTCCGGAACCCTTCCCAAAAGAGACAGAGTGAAAGGAAGACAGAAAATCATAGCCTGATGTTAAAAGTGACCTGTTTATTGCAGAACAGCTACCATACTTAGCGAACATCTGAGGGGTCATGAAGTAAGGACATAGGAATGACTGATCATTTACGCAGATAAGCATCTGGCAGAGGAAATTCTCATGGGGAGATTCACCCAAGGAGACACTCTCTCTCTTATCTTTTCCTCTAGTTGTATAAGTAGTCTTATCTTTTCCTCTAGTTGTAGTTGTTTGGATAAACACTGTAAGAGACAAAGATCCCAAAACTTAATTCTCTGGGCTTTGACAGCAAATAAGGCTTTCTTTTTTTTTTTTTTTGCTTTTTTGGGTGACACCCGGTGATACAAGGAGATACTCCTGGCTCTGCGCTCAAGAGTCACTCCTGGCATTCCTCAGGGGACCATAAGGAATGTTGGGAATCAAACCCAGGTCTGCCGCCTGCAAGGCAAACACACTACCCGCTTTGCTACCTCTTCAGCCCCCAGAGCAAATAAGGCTTTTAACACTGACTTCTATGCGCTCTGAGAGCAAGCAAGGCTTTTTCTGTAAATCTCAGACTAAGTCTTCAGGCCAGTTCAGCTTGTCCTTCCCCATGGGGGTCCTGTCTCTAACGTTGTAACAGTTTGCATCAAGACCATGCATATGTGCATTCTAGAATGTTCCATTTGAAGCCAAGGTAGTTTACCCACTTGCCCCGGGTCCATCCAAGTCCCACGGCAGAACCTCCCTTTTGGCGTGTTAGGAACTACAGCAACTGAAGCCCGAATCAAGTAACTATGACAAAGCAATTATGCCCAGGAGTGGATATACTTGAGTCCATCAACTCCCAAATATTAGGAGTATGAGCATTGATGGTCTTTCTGTGTTTAACCAAAGAACAGTGCTGTAGAGTAAAAACATAAAAAAAGCTATAGGGGAAACAGGAAAGCAGGTACAAATACATAGCCACTTCAACTACAAAGTAGTACAAATACAAAGTTGAGAGTTAAGTTACCAGAAAGTTATGGTTTATAAGTAATCAAGACTGACCCGGGGAACTGAGACAACGCGAGGGGAAATAAAAGGAAATGCTAAAGATAAACTTTAACTAAATTAGAGATGTTAGCAAGGACATGATAAGCTTCTCTGGGAGAAGGAAAAGAGGCAATTCATAGATGAAGCCTAAAACACTTTGGGTTAATATCCAGCAGATGAGCAACAGCCTGGGCTCCGTTTCCTTCTTCGATCCTCTGTCACTCTTCACCGGCCAGGGTGGGGAGAACAATCATAGCCACCAAAAGCACACAGCGTATGCCCATACATTATTGGAACACAACTCTCAGTACTCAGTGTAATAGCCGAGTTTTGCCTGACCAGGGAGAGAGGAAGAGTCTGGGTGCAATTTTCAACTTGATTTTAGGATACAGAAATCCTACGTTAGGAAAAAACAACAATGTGGAGTCAGAGATAGTCTGGTGGGAGGGGCGCTTCCCATGCTGACCCAGATCGATATTCGACATCTCACATGACCCTTAAAGAACTTAAAAAAAAAGTATTCCAGAGGGCTGCTCCTGAAGTAAGCCCCGAGCTTCCACAGAAGCGCCCAAAATATAACCAAAATAGCCCCAAAGTAAATTTTCATCTACAAATCACAACCACCCCTAGAACCATGCCCACAGGATGGTCTGGACATCAAGGCTACTAATGAATAGTGACTGAGGGCTACAGTGTCATTTGCCATTTGGGTGTTGCCCCTCCCGCCACTCAAAAATGAACAGGCCTTTTATAGTTTTGGAGGAATCAACGTCGATATGGACGAGAAACTTATGACTCTGCGCTGAGGCACCCGTCCTGGTGGAGCTTGGAGATCGAACTTGGGTGGGCCCGATGCAAAGCAAACACCCTAACCTCTGTTCTGTCTCTCCAGTCCTCTAAGAGAATTTGAATGTTCTACAACACTGAGGTTGGGACCAAAGCGTCCAGGACAGCGCCCAGCATAGTTCCGTGCTGGAAGGTTAGGACGGCCCAGCCTCGATGCTCTGTAACCACCACGCTCAGCCCCGCGCCCACCCGCCACTGCCCCATGACTCAGCTGAAGCCGATTGTGGTTGCATGGGATCCCCAGAACCATGGACTCACACCCATGAGCCCTGTGCCCCGGAACAGCCCCCACTGCACTCACCAAAGCTCCGCCTCCCCCACAAAACCCTGGCGTGCCTCAGGAACCACCTGGATATCGGTTGAAAAAGGAGCGTAAAAGTGTCCTTAGAGCTGTCTTGGCCCCGCCCCTCACAGTGCGGAGACTGGGATGCACAGGGCGGGGCACTGACGGGAGGTCGCTAGTGTCCTGCCACGGAACCGGCCTTCACAGACCCCGTCCACGTGGGACAGCCACTTCGACCCTCACCTGCACAACAAATGGAGGCTGATCAAGTTTCTTGCACGCAAACACCTAAATGCCCTGCTGTGATGTCACTTCCGCTTCTGCAAGCATCCTTAAAGGGTAAAGCACCAGCTCCGCAGAGAACTAGAAAAATGCAGGTAAATGTGTAAGGCTGGTTGGCTGGAGCGATAGCACGGTGGATAGGGGGTTTGCCTTCTATGCAGCTTACCCAGGTTCAACATCTGGATTCTATATGGTCCCACAAGCAGGGCCAGGAGTGCAGAAGAGCAGGAGAAATCCCTGAGCACCGCTGGGTTTGACCCAAAAAGAAAAAAAAAAAGTGTACTACAAGTGGAATGGGCTCACATGAAGGACTGAGAAATGGTGGCTAGAGTGCTCAGTCACAAAGTGGGGTTCTGGAGGAGGAAGTCCCCTGATCCTGTATTGCACAGTGCCTCTGAAGCCTGCCCTGGAGATGCAGAGAGGAACTGCTCTAGAAACAACCCAGAGAACCAGAGAGACACTGGAACTGGAGGAAAGGCTTCTACCCCCTTAACAACACCAGAGCAGTGGACTCATGCCTACAAGTAGAACCTTAGGAGGCAGTTTCGGAAACAATATTTCAAACCAACAGTGGCCTGAGGGGTAGTATAGTGCGTTGGGCACGTGCCATGAACTCGGTCAACCTGAGTTCAGTCCCTGACATCCCCAATAGTGGCATGGGAACCACCAGAAGTAACCTTTAAGAACTGTCAGGTTTTCCCCAACACACATGCTAGAGAAAAAGGGAGCTCAGATAGAGAACGGAGCACCAAATAAAGGTAGTTTGGAGGATCCTCCCAGGATGGGAGAAGCAAGCTGAAAGTAGACTATAGACCAAACATGATTGCCACTCAATGCCTCTTTTGGAGACCACAACACCCAAAAGGAGAGAGAGAACAAAACGGAATGGGAATGGGGGTGGGAGGGATACTGGGACCCGTGGTGGTGGAAACTGAGCACTGGTGGAGGGATAGTTATTTGATCATTGTATAATTGAAATACAAGCAGGGAAATTTGTAAGTCTACAACTGTACTTCATGGTGTTTCACTAATATTTTTTTTTAAAAATACATAATAATTAAGTACATAAAATACCACGTACAGACCAAGCCCCAGCATGGAGCCATGCATGGGGCTAACAAGCAGCAAAGCACACTGGTCACTTTGCATCCTGGCTTGGCCTTTTGCACAGATCTACATTGTTAGGACTTTACTGCTTCCAAAGTGTAAGTCTCAAAACATTTACCCTCAGTGATTGTGTAAATCAAATGGAAAACTGCATACAATGAGTGCGGATATGCTACAGCGAGTGAAGTGCTTCCTTGCATGTGGCTGACTTAGACACAAACTATAGACAGCACAGCTGGATGTGGCTCCAAGAACATAACACAGAAGGGCATGAAGAATAGAGGTTTGGCTATTTCACAGATGACAGATCATCCTGTTATTCGTCGATTGCCTCGAGCAGCCACAGTAACGTCTAATTCATCCTAGCCCTGAGATTATATTCAAGGCTCTTTAGGAGAATGAGACCCATCATTGTTATTGGTATTTGTCATATTGGGTACGACACAGGGAGTTTGACAGAATCTGCCATGTGGGCAGGTTACATTCGGTAGCCTGCCAGATTGTCAAAGTGGGAATGAGATGTTATAATAAGATATTGCGTGGCCGCATATGCGGCCGCGCGGTGCCGAGATCTGCTTTTTATGGTCTCTGAGTCTTGGCCGCTGATGGGATTACATGGCGCCAGGGGGCCAGTTGGTGGGTGTGACCCTCCCCTACTGGAATTTGGAGGATCTGGGTGGAGGATGCTTGACTCCAATTCAAGTAGGCTTGTAGATCTCGGCACCAGAACCCACGTGGCTTTGTCCCTCTGCCGGTACTTTCAGGTGTGCGGAGAATGGTCTCAGCATGGTGGTGTCTGGTCTTTGAGGTCTTCGGCTGCCGGAGCCCTGGTCAGAGCGGGGAGGAAAGCTCAACCCACTCCCTCCAAGGAGGGCCAGCGAGGAATAGCCAGGCGCGGGCGCAGAAGACTGCACTGTTCTCCCTCCGGGATCTGGTTTTTATAGTCTCTGAGTCTTGGCTGCTGATGGGATTACACGGCGCCAGGGGGCCAGTTGGTGGGTGTGAACCTCCCCTACTGGAATTTGGAGGATCTGGATGGAGGACGCTCAACTCCCAATTCGAGTAGGCTTGTAGATCTCGGCACCGGAACGCACGTGGCTTTGTCCCTCTGCCGGTACCTTCAGGTGTGCGGAGAGTGGTCTCAGCATGGTGGTATCTGGTCTTTGAGGTCTTTGGCTGCCGGCGCCCTGGTCGGAGCGGGAAGGAAAGCTCAACCCGCTCCATCCAAGGAGCGCCGGCGAGGAATAGCCAGGCGCGGGCACAGAAGACTGCACTGTTCTCCCTCCGGGATCTGGTTTTTATAGTCTCTGAGTCTTGGCCGCTGATGGGATTACACGGTGCCAGGGGGCCAGTTGGTGGGTGTGACCCTCCCCTACTGGAATTTGGACGATCTGGGTGGAGGATGCTTGACTCCAATTCGAGTAGGCTTGTAGATCTCGGCACCGGAACCCACGTGGCTTTGTTCCTCTGCCGGTACCTTCAGGTGTGCGGAGAGTGGTCTCAGCATGGTGGTATCTGGTCTTTGAGGTCTTCGGATGCGGAGCCCTGGTTGGAGCGGGGAGGAAAGCTCAACCTGCTCCCTTCAAGGAGCGCCGGCGAGGAATAGCCAGGCGCGGGCGCAGAAGACTGCACTGTTCTCCCTCCGGGATCTGGTTTTTATAGTCTCCGAGTCTTGGCCGCTGATGGGATTACAGGGCGCCAGGGGGCCAGTTGGTGGGTGTGAACCTCCCATACTGGAATTTGGAGGATCTGGGTGGAGGATGCTCGAATCCAATTCGAGTAGGCTTGTAGATCTCGGCACCGGAACCCACGTGGCTTTGTCCCTCTGCTGGTACCTTCAGGTGTGCGGAGAGTGGTCTCAGCATGGTGGTGTCTGGTCTTTGAGGTCTTCGGATGCGGAGCCCTGGTCGGAGCGGGGAGGAAAGCTCAACCCGCTCCCTCCAAGAAGCGCCGGCGAGGAATAGCCAGGCGCGGGCACAGAAGACTGCACTGTTCTCCCTCCGGGATCTGGTTTTTATAGTCTCTGAGTCTTGGCTGCTGATGGGATTACACGGCGCCAGGGGGACAGTTGGTGGCTGTGAACCTCCCCTACTGGAATTTGGAGGACCTGTGTAGAGGATCCTCGACTCCAATTCGAGTAGGCTTGTAGATCTTGGCACTGGAACCCACGTGGCTTTGTCCCTCGTTGATCTCTGCCATGATCCTCTCCAAACCAGGGCCTCTGAGCCAAGTCAGAGTCACAGCAAAGAATTAAACCATGGTGAGTCCTGACAGTACCCAGCAAAATGCAAAGTTTGTACCTATTTAGTTCTTATTTAATTCCTTCCACCTTGCTTTATCACTAAGAAACATTATTTACCAGTTAACACACTGGGAAGTTCACATGCCAGGACATTGTCATAACCATGGTGCAGGTGATAATCAGCAAGTACCTTTCACTTATGGTACTAGTATCACAGGAACTTTCACACATAACACATTATTTCCTTCCTTACTGTCCTTTTGTATCAATTCCCTACCCACTTGTTGAAACTAAAATTGTTTTACCTCAGGGCCCTGTTCTGATGCCGGCCATTGTTATTATGGAAGTGATTGATCCAGCATAACTTTTATATTTACTAAAGCTTGAGGGAACATGAAGGCCTTCCTATATTCCTTACCTACAGATTTTCTCCAGGATTCTCTTTAAAGCCGCAGGTGCGAATAATGTGCTTTCCACGTTCTTATATAAATATATATACATATATATGTATATTTATATATAGCTTCTCTCCAGTATGAATTCTCCTATGCATAATAAGGCCCAAGGATCAACGAAAGTCCCTCCCACACTCCTGACAGATATAAGGTTTCACTGCAAAATGACTTTTCACATGCGCAGTAAGGGCTGAAGACAAACTGAACATCTTTCCACATTTCTTACACTTAGGAGTTTTCTCTCCACTGTGAATTTTCCTGTTCAGAAAGCTATGCCAATTGCATCAATATCTTCCTGCAGTCCTTTCATATATAAGGCCTCAATCCAGGATATATTTTTCTCACACGGCAAAGCTTGAGGATTGAGTAAAAGTCTTCCCACACCCCTACATATGCTTTCTTCGAGTATTAATTTTCCTATGTTTAAAGTTAGGGGGAAGTGAAGGCTTTGCTAAAGTCTTAACGAGCATAAGATTTGTCTGAAGTATGAAATTTTAAGTGCATCAAGGTAAAGGTAAAGGCCCTCCCGTTGATCGTCGATTTGCTCGAGCGGGCCCAGTAACGTCTCCATTGGAGACTTTGTTGTTACTGTGTCTGGCATATCCAATACTCTCGGTAGCTTGCCGGGCTCTCCGAAAGTGCATCAAAGGATTGCTAAATAAGCAAAGGCCTTGCCACACTCCTTACATATATATATATATATATATATATATATATATATGTCTATACATATATATATATATTCTCACTGCAATGTGGGTTTTCTTATAGTCAAAAAAGTTTGAATAGTAAGTGAAGACCCTCCCACAGCAGTGACACGAGTAGTGTTTCATTCCCCTGTATGAACTTTCCTATGCTCAGAAAGACCTGAGAAGAAATGAAAGGCCTTTCCTCCTACCTCACATACATAAGGGTTTTCTACGAAACAAATTATAAAAACTAAGACTTCAGGAATAGGCAAAGGCCTTCCAACATTGCTCACAAGTATACGTTATCTCTCCAGTGTGAGTTTTTCTGTGTACTAAGGCTTGTGGAATAAGCAAAGACTCTCCACTCCGTATATGCATATAGTTTCTTTCCAGTTTGACTTTTTCTGTGCATACTAAGATGTTTGAGTCAGAGAAACGCCACAGCACATTCCTTACATGCATATGGACTCTCCAGTATGAAATCTCCTGTGTATAAGGTATGAGGATCCATTGAAGGCCTTCCCACTGTCCTTACACTTAAAGAGTTCCTGTCCTGTGTGGATGTTCACATGATCCCACCGGGGTGATACTGGTCTCAAAAGTTTGTCCCCAGTGTTTGCATTTCTGGAGATTCTGTCCAATATGGGCTTCTATGGGAAAGTGATGGTGCTGAGGACATGGGAAGAGTGATCTTCTGATCACCCTCAGAAGACATCCCACCTGTCTCGGCATCCCTGTGGGGTTGAGGACCAAATTGCTCACTTGAGCATTTATCACAGTGTGCAGGAAGAGACATTCCACCAGGGCTGGCTGCTTCCATGTAGAACAGCAGAGAAGGATCCCAATTATTAGTCTATGCCATAAGAGTTTTCATGTCAAAAGAAATCAAGCTCTGCAGGTACGTAGCTGATAGGGTACGGGACAATGAGTTTCTTGGGGAAGTAAAAAATCCAGACGGGAATGAAAGCAGTGACTCTGAAGCCAACCCTGGGGATTCAGAGAGGAACTGGCCTAGTAGAAACCCAGAGAGCTGGAGACATGGAACAGGAGCAAAGGCTGGTAAGAACATCAGAGAGCAAGGTCCGGCCAAAGCTCTACCCCTGGAAAACGCGCGAACAGTGGACTCTCAGCTACAAAGAAAACCACAGGAGGCAGTTTCAAAAACATGATTTCAAACTGACAATATCCGGCTAGTACAGTGTGTTGCATGCAGTCAATCTAGGTACAATGTCCAGAATTCCAAAGGGTCCCCTGAGCACCATATGACTCATAGATGGATGGAATTTTGTTCTATCCGATCATAAATGTTTCCTTTTTTACCTCTATTATTAGTAAAGTGACACGGGTGGGATCCAGGTATGTGACCAACCTTGTGAGTAATCACAGTTAAACGGAATGATCTGCTGTAATGTGGGGAGCTTGGGACCTGACCCATATTCCCACTTATAAAAGATTTCATCAAGGCGCCCCTTCCATCCTTTCAAACGACATTCTGTGCACAGTTATGTGCATCTAAACTCTCCACCTGAGACCAGAGCAACTGTAGATCTGGGTAGGTTGTTGCTTGCACATGGCCAACCATGGTACAATCCCCAGGATCCTGTAGAGCCTCCCGGAGCACCATCAGAAATAATACCTGAGTGCAGAACCAGGAGAAACCACTGAGGATCACAAGGTACTGTAGGATAATAGTGGTCTTACCTTGCTCCCTTGTTGATGAGAGCTTATGTTTGTTGATTGCCCATAACCTTTCAATTACCTTTGTCTCCTGATCAGACTTTGACTTTAAATATTGTCTTTCTCTTCTCCTTTATGTCTTTGGCATGGTTAGCTATTTCAGAGCAATTGCTTTTTGTACGGATACAGGAAGACAGTTACAAAGACAAGCCTGAGCTTGAGAGTTGATGGTCTCCAGATAATATTACATTCTGGACATCTGCTCTCTTGACTGATGCCTCACTTGCCCTTACTTCCTTGATCCCCAAAAGAAGGGTCCTATGAGGGACTAGCTGGACCCAGGGCAATTGGTGAGCTAGCTACCCTGGCATCGAAATGGGCCTGGACAAAGTACCATAATGCTTATCTATGAGCCTGGTCATGGACAAATTCTGTCATGAATCAAAAAGTAATAACTAAAACTTGGATCCTCCTGGTATTAGAAGTGATTGATCTGGCCTGAGCACGGTAGTCGGAATCTGTGGAGAGAAGTCCCAAGAGAGACACCAACAAGGTTAAAAGTGTCTATTACTGTGTCCATACAGAATGGTAATCATTAGGAAGTAAAACAAAATATTTCAGTTAAGTTGCTGGTCTAAGGAGAGCAGTAACACATCATAAGGGCTGCTTTTCCTTTGTGGGCTGCAGGTAATGGGAAAGTCATTCTATTCCCATGGGGAGGTGTGGATTGGGGTCGTGGTGAGAGAAGAAAAAGGGCACCTTCAGGGAGACAGGGGGAATGAAGGAAACTGAGAAAAGGAATTGTCCTCCTCCACCCAGATTCCCTATCTTCCAGTATGTAGGCGTTACACCCATCAACTGTCTCCGGCGCTGTGTAATTCCATCAATAGCCAAGACCCAGAGACTATAAAACCCTGCTCCTGGAAGAGAACAGCGCAGTCTCCTGCATCCGCATCTGGCTGTCTTACTGGGGCCTTTTGGAGGAGGGTGTGTTGAGCTTCCCTCACCACCCCAAGCAGAGCCCCGGTGAAGACCTCTGGTTCGAGCCACAGCCATGCTTAAGACCAATCTCCACACATTCGGACGAGCCTCACGCATGAAGGAACCGGCAGAGGAACCCAGGTGTGCAGCACCTGGGGCTTAGATCTCCAAGCTGCTCGTATTCGGACTGGGCATCCTCCACCCAGATCTCCCATCTTCCAGTATGTAGGCGTTACACCCACTAACTGTCCCTGGTGCCGTGTAATCCCATCAATGGCCAAGACCCAAAGACTATAAAACCGTGCTCTGGGAAGTGCACGCCACATGAAATCTTATTATCTAGTCTTACTCTGGAAAAACTGGCTGGCTACCAGAAGTATCCTGCCCACAACGCAGAGTCTAGCAAACTCCCCATGGTGTATTCAATATGCCAAAAACCAGTAACAATGATGGTTCTCATTCTCCTGACCCTGAAAGAGCCTCAAATGTGGCACTTCTAAAAATCTCAGGGATAGGAAGAAGGAGACATTACTGGGGTCTGCTTGAGTCAATCGATGAACAATAGGATGACAATGATACAGTGAGAGAAGAAGAGACACAGAGTTAGAGGACACAGTTGCGACTTAGAGAGAAGGCTGAGAGCTGAGAGTAAGAGTGACTGGGGAGATTGGAGAGGAGTCACAGTGAGCATTGGAGAGCGAGTTAGAGAGAGGGTTGGATAGAGCTGGGAGTGACAAGAGACTGAATAAAGTGCAACTAATCAGCAACTAGCCTGGTCCTCATTCTACTTTCATCGGTCCAAAGCAACAGCGGTCCAGGGTGGAGAAGTGGCTCGAGAGCACCAAATGTGGACAGTGAGAGAGAGCTGCCAGGAGAGACCAGGAACATCTGTTATCGTGTAAATCCTGTTTAAA
Source organism: Sorex fumeus (assembly GCF_029834395.1). Lineage (NCBI taxonomy): Eukaryota > Metazoa > Chordata > Mammalia > Eulipotyphla > Soricidae > Sorex > Sorex fumeus. The sequence goes on along the minus strand of NW_026606076.1, from coordinate 22,598,928 downwards.
CCCCCACTTCTCATAGGGTCCCCAAGGCCCCCTGGAGTGACTCCTGAGTGCAGAGTCAGGAGTAAGCCCAGAGCACTTCTGGCTGTAATCCAAAAACAAAAACACAAGAGTGAACTGTGGGGGGGGCTGGAGCGATAGCACAGAGGATAGGGTGTTTACCTTGGATTCAACCAACCCAGGTTTGATTTCCAGCATCCCAAACGGTCCCCCATGAACCGCCAGAAGTAATTCCTGAATGCACTAGCCAAGAACCACCCCTGTGCATCACTGGGGGTGAGCCAAAAAGCAAAAAAAAAAAAAAAAAAAGAAAAGTGAATTGTGTAGTTAATCAGAAAAAGGAACACAACGTTCTTGACTTAGCAAAGAAGCATTTTTATGATGGCTACAGAGATAGCACAGACCACAAGTAGCTTGTGTGACACATAGCTGACCAGGGTTCAATCCCTATCACCTCACAGGGTCCCCAATCCTAGCATTATCAATGAGAACAGAGCTGGGGTAAACTCTAAACTCCATTGGGTGTAGCCAACCAAAAACAAATCAATAAATTTAGGTGCCAGAACTATAGTTTGGTAGGGTACTGGCCTTGTACACGCTGACCTGTATACCCCAGCACCACACTGAGTGCCGTTTGGTACCTTTTGGCAGCAACCACAAGGTATGACGTGTGTCTGTGTGTGTATATGTGTGTATATCTATATTTATATATGTAATTTGTTCACAATTCAACCTCCACCAATCAGTTTTGTAGAATGCAGGTTTAGATTTTGGCGCTACAAGTGGCAGAACTTAGAGCTTATCTGAGTGGTGCTTGGGGAATCCTGCGTTGTACAGGAGACTGTACCACGGCAAACTGCTTGCAAAGACAGTTCCTGCATTCCTGGCCTATCTCTGACTGCAGGAATTCAAATTTATATAAATAATGTGAACCTTGTGAGAACGATACAGGCAGGGGGCAGGGATGAGGCCCAGCTGGTAGATAGAGGTCAGGGCAGGGTTGCTGGCAACTGGGGCCTCCTCGGGTAAACCTGAGCCAGAAGTACAGGCTGCAATTTCAAAGGTTTGCAGTGGCCCGAAAGAGCTGACAGTGAGTGGGAGGGAACTTGTCATGGACGCAAATGACTTAACTTCACAACCTGAATTGCCAAGGAGTGATCCCGGAGTACTGCTGGGTTTGGCAAAATCCCGCATAGGCAATCCTCCTCCTGCCCAAATAAAGGCAGTCAGGAGTTAACTGCCAACAGAAGAGGTGTGAAATCTAGTAATATATTCTGAACCGTCAGTTCTCTGGGTTTGTTGTTTTGTTTTGGGACCACATCCAGAAATGCTCAGAGCTTACAGGCCAGGTTTTCAGACTATGATTTTACTCCTATGGGTATGTGATTTTATAAAAGAAAAAGAGGATGGAAAATTATACTTAGTGCCAGAGTGATAGTACAGTTGGAAGGGCATATGTTCGGTCCCCGGCATCACATACAGTCCCCCAAGCACTGCCAGGAGTGATTCCTGAGTGCAAAGCCAGAAATAACACCTGAGCATTACCGCTATCTCCCAAAAATAAAGGAAAATTAAATTTAGCCCAAACGAGATTTTAAAGTGCATAATTTTGCTCAGAGCCTCCAACACCATCATTTTCCCCTAACAGCCATCTGTTCAAAGGGCTCAAGAAATTTCACATCTAAGAACTTGCCATGAAGGTATAAACAGGAGAAAGCACAACAGATTGAAGCAGATGCCAGCCACCTGGAAGCCCAGAGGGCCTTCCCTGGTATCCTGTGTCCACTAGTCCCCTGAGCACAGAGCAGGGCACAGACCTCAAATACTACCAGGTGTGGCCCCAAATCTCACCTCATCTGCTCCCCAAGTAGTGAAATACACCCAAGGAAAGGAGGTCAGAGGGCTGAGCACCTGATTTACCCTTGGGGGACATGGCATGGCTCCTCCTGCATCTCAGAACACAGACACAAGAGGGGGAGAGTCTCTGACTATCTCAAAGTTTGTAGCAAATGGAGCGGGGGGGGTGGAGAGGGAAAGACAGGAGAAACAGTCCAACCGCAAAAAGATGCTCAAAGAATGCTCATGTGTCAAGACAAATTCTGAAGTGGGAGGGCTGGAGTCATACCTAGTGATGCTCAGGGGACAGTATCACCTAGTGATGTTGTGGCAGGGATAACTCTGGTGACCACTAGAAAGACAAACGCCCTCCTGGCTATAGTACTGCACCAGCCCCTAAGAGTGAGACATTTAGAACCTATTGCAGTTGGTCCCTGGAAAACCCCTTTCTGCAAGTACTCACTTCAACAGCAGAGCACACTCCTGGTCTTGGAGAGATGGACAGTGGACATGCTGGGAATCTGGACAGGTGAGGCAGAAATTCTTTTTCCTGAGGAAATATAATTACATAGGGTTAGCAAAGCTAATAAGTTGATAGGGTGCTTTTCTTTCAAGCAGCTATGCCGGGGTCAATATGCAATAGTACATAGGCTCACCCACTCCAGCACTGCTAAAAATGATACATGAACTCAGAACCAAGCGTAACCCCTGAGGAATAAGTGCTGCTGTGGCCAAAACAGTACAATGAAGACATTTCTGGGGTCAGAACGATGGTACAGCAGTAGGGAGTTTGCCTATCATACGGCCAACCCGGGTTCGATTCCCGAAATCCCATATGGTCCCCCAGTACTGCCAGGAGAGACTCCTGAATGCAAAGTCTGAGTAAACACTGAGTATAGCAAGATATGACCCTAAAAACCCAAAAAAAAAAAAGAAATTTCTGTGTAAAGAGATTGGAGACACAGTATAGCAGGTGAGGTGCTTGTCTTGCACTTGGCCAAACCAAGTTTGAATCCTGGCATCCCATACGGTGCCCTGAGCCCAGTCAGGAGTGATCCCTGAGTGCAAAGGCAGGAAAAGTAACTGAGTCTTGCAGTAGTACTTCCTACAGACTAAATAATTATCTCATTTAAACAAATAAAGGTGTGGTGGTCAATAGTGATCCTAATTTGCATTATTAGGGGGGTTAGGGCATACTCTGGAAGTGCCCAAGCTACTTCCTGCTAAGATGGCATATTTGGTTGCAAGACCCTCTGTAGCACCACCCTGATGCACCCCTCCAGACCGCAACCTGAGTTGGCTTAAAGTTCCACACCTTGGGGCCTCAGTGACAGCATAGACAAGTGAGCATTTCTTTTGAAGGTGGCCAACATGGGTTTAATTCTGGGCATCCCTCACGGTTCCTAGCACCACTAGGAGTGCTTGCTGAATTTAGAGCCAGGAGTAACCATAATGCCTCGCTGGGTGTGACCCAAATGCAAAATAAATAAATAAAAAGGAAAGAAAAGCTCCCCACCTCCCTGAACTCCCAGAACCCACTGAATGGACAAGAACCTGTGAAAATCAAAGACTCTGTCAAATGCTTTTGAGCCCCAAGCACATAGAGAATATGCCCAGCCCCTCCCCCCATCCAGGCCCAACACCCCCCAAGAATGACAGGACAGAGGGGACGGTGTTTTTTCCTTTATGCTGCTGACCCAGATATGGGGTACCCTGAGCAACCCCAGAATTGACCCCTGAACACTGCCAGGTGGGGCTCAACACCCCCCACGAGGAAAAAGAATGCACCCCCAGGTCCCTTTGATGAGGGAATCCTATGCTTTACCTACTCCACAATCTGACTAAGGAATGACAGGGGGCCAGTAACGGGATGTCCTGGGGACACTGCTGGGATGATTTACCCACCCCTGTGACTGACCAGGTGCTGGGAGATGCCCCAAAACTAAATTAATGCTGAAGTGCCCTCACACGCCCCATCAGATCTGGGGGAGACTGAGGCTCCCTCTAGCTCTGACACTTTCTGCTTTGTGAGGGACCCCAGCGATGGGTCAGCAGGGAGGGCGCTGGCCTCACATCCAGACACCCCAACGGGTTTTCGGATCCCCAGGGAGGGAGTCCTGAGCGCCATGGGATAAGGGTCAAAAACACATAAAATATTTAAAACAACTTTTTTTTTTCACTTTTGTTTGTTCGGTTATTGTTCTTGTTTCTGGAGCTTTCAGAACGACCTTAGCACTTCAAATTCGTTTTCCTCCTCGACCACATGCTTCATCTACCCACCCACCTTTTATTTATGGGGGGGGGGCATGCCCAGGGTTTACTCCGGGCACTGGGCTCACTCCAGGCCGTGATCTGATGATGTGGGTTGGCGGGATCGAACCTGGCCGGCCGCGTTCCCCCCTTACACATCTTTCTAAGTAAGTTCTCCTCAGTAAAAATGACCGTTTTCCCTCAAAATCAATTTATAAACAAGATAAAGCTTTTGGCAGGAGCGCTTGGTGCGTCCCGGGTGAGGGGCCGCCACCCCGGGCCACTGCCACGGAGCGGCCCCGTTGCCACAAGGCAGAGACCCGGAGGTTTAGGCGCTCAGAGTGACCACCAGGGAGGGCGGCTTGGGAACCAATCTTCCTGGACCTCCCTGCTCCCCTGAGTGCCCCTGAACCCGCTCCTCACCTTCCGCAACCACGCAACCCGCTGGCACTTCCTAAAAGAACGCCAAGTCCAGGCAGATAAAGGACCCGGATTCTGTCCTCACCTTCCGCAACCACGCAACCCGCTGGCACTTCCTAAAAGAACGCCAAGTCCAGGCAGATAAAGGACCCGGATTCTGTGTTGTCATTGGCACGTTCGCCCAGAGCCTTAAAGGGCCAGGCTTCAAATATTCCTGACCTGATCAGGTACTTGCCTGGTCAGAAAGGTTCATTTTCCCCCGTTTTTGAGATAGGATCAGGTGATCCAGAGAGCTGGGGGTCGCCAGGTCTGGGATCGATAGAGAGGGATGAACTGAACAGATAACATGTCGAGCAGAGAGTCTTTGTATTTACAAAGGAAATAAAATTCACTAAAATACTTGGCAAACAGCCGCCAAGACCATCACTCTGAGTCCCATCGTTCAATTATTTATTCATTTACAACCTTCAGCCACATGCTAGGACCAGGTCCCCAGGATTCCTCCTGGCAGGTGCCAATGAAAAAGACTGGCTTCAACAGGGTCCCTCACCATTGCGGGCTGAGGAGCCGCCATTCAAAGTGATCTGGCAGTTTTACATACGCATGTCCACACAGAAAGCTGCGGGACAGGGACTGGTACAACCCCTGGTTGAGAAGGTTTGGATGGTCAAGACTTCTTCCATCAGCAGGTCCAGCATCCTCAATACCCACAGCCCCCCATGTTCAGGCCTGCACCCAGGCTATGCTGCCCCATCGCAGAGCTGGAGACGAAGATGACCCCAAGCTCACACCTGAGACACATGTGCCGTGATAAATCCTCCCAATGCAACCAGCAAAGCTCTACATTATCCTAAAGCCTCTGGAGCAAGGCAGACCCGAGGAACTCACTGGATATGGATGGGGGGGAGAGTGAAAAACAACCACAAAAGTGTCCCAAAAGCTGGCACGATCCCGTTGGTCACATGAGAGGCACTGGAGGTGAGAGTTCCTCATGTCCTGCCACTAATTGGCCTTCAGTGCCCCCCTTCGACTGAAGCATCACTTTGTCCTTTAAACGCATGCCCAGATGAGGCCTGATCCATATGACATCATTAGGAAGTAAAGTGCGCATGGAAGACTCTGTCTGTGTCATCATCCATTTCACCAAGGAGCCTTAAAGTGCCAGGTTCCAAGTGCAGACAGACCATTATGGCAGCCCAGGTGAATCAGTGCAGGGGACAGTAGTTCGGATAAAGGAGAGGAGAAGCAAGTGCTGGAGGGACTTGTCACAGAGTTCAGAGCAGCGAGTTAAAGCAGAGTCCCTTGGTCCTGTACTGGTCAAACATGGAGCCAATGCTTCCACACACACGTCCGTCATAAAAACAAAAGCAGGTTGAATCAAAGTAAAACAGGAGCAGGCAAGTAGGTTGTGAATGGCTCCTGGGACAATGAGTTTCTCTGGGAAGTCATTAATCAAGTTGGGTGCAGTGAATCTGAAGCCAGCCTTGAAGATGTAGAGGAACTGGCCTAGCAGCAACCCAGGGAGCTAGAGAGACACTGGACAGGATAAATTGATGGGAAGAACATCAGAGAGCACTGTACAGTGAACACTCTACCCTTTGAAAACATGCAAGGAGAGAACTCTCACTTATAAGGAAACTCCAGGATGCAGCTCTAGAAACATGTTTTCAACCAAGAGGAAAGGGGTTAGTACTGTGGGAAAGAGTTAGTTCTATGGGGAAAGAGGTTAGTACTGTGGCTTAATGCTTGTATTAAACATGGTTTTCCTGAGTTCCATTCCTGGCATCCAAAACAACACAAACTCCTAAGAACTTCCAAGTATGGCATGAATTACATAAAACATACTTCAATAAACAAATCCCATGTATGGACCAACCCTAAAATCGGAGACGCATAGTAACTAATGGGCACCACAGCATACCAGAATATTTTGTAGACTTTGTCTTTTGGACAAACCAAACACGGTTTTAATCAATTCAGTGGCTAGTAGGGTTGAGATTATACCACTTGCAAACGCAAGGTTTTGTCATCTTTTCTCCTTATATAACTGAAATGAGGAGAGTGGAATCCAGGAATGTGACCACCCTTTATAGTTAATCATCACAGCTGATGTTTTTGCCTGCTGAGATGGGAGTTTGGGCACTCTGCCAAGTTCCCACCATTTGTAAAATATTTTTATCAAGGGGCCAGTTCCATCCTTTCATGGAACCATCAGAAATCTTTCTGTGCACAGTCAAGTCCATTTCAACTATCTCTAATCCACCCTATTAAAGAACAATGACAGGGCCATTATCCTAAACTTTTAAGAAATATTTATCCTCAATGCTTAGGGAAATCTAATAAAAATATGAATACTAGGAGCACAGATTTGATACAGCGGGAAGGTGCTCGACTGCACAAGACTGATCAGGATTCAAAGTCCAGATCCCCATAAGAATACCTATGTCCTCCCTTGCAGGTATGGATGAGCTCAGAGCCAAGAGAATGGCCTGAGCAAAGCGCTCCTCAAAACATAACAGAGGAAGGCCTGAAGTGTGGAGGTTTGCCTCTTTTGACATTCCAAAGGATTCACTGCAATATTCTGGTTGGTCTCTATCATAAACCACCCCAACCAGTGTCTCTGCCTCAAACCAGAGTCCAAGAAAAAAACGAAACACCGGGATGGAGTGATAGCACAGCGTGTAGGACGTTCGCATTGCTCACAGCCAGCCCGGGTTAGATTTCCAGCATTCCATAGGGTCCCCCAAGAACCACCAGGAGTAATCCCTGAGTGCAGAGTCCGGAGTATCCCCTGCGAATCTCTGGGTTTGACCAAAAAACAAACAACAAACCAAAAAAACCAAAAAGAGTGACACTGATAGCTGTGATTGAGGGGTGGTTTTGTACCCATTTACTAGTTCCTATTTCATCAGTTTTCACCTGGATTCCATCAGCAAGACCCATTATTTACAGGGGCTAGAACAATAGCACAGAGGGTAGGGCACTGGCCTTGCATGCGGAAGACCCAGGTTCGATTACTAGCATCCCATATGGTCCCCAGAGCACAACAAGGAATGATTCCTGAGTGCAAAGCCAGGAGTAATCCCTGAGCATCTCCGGGTGTGATCCAAAAAGAAAAAAAAAGGAAAAAAAAAGAAAAGAAAAACAGGACCCATTATTTACAGGTTAACATACACATCAAGTCTAAGTGCTGGGACACTGGCATAGGAAATAATAATCATTACTATTATTATTATGGTTTGCTATATAAGGTAACTCAGGAGGTTAATTCAGGTTCACCAGGAACTCAGGTCTTCATAGGCGTATGAAAATACACAGTGGCAAGAAGTCTTAAGAGTGTACAGAATGGGAAGATCTTTGTGTTTCCCTGAATTGCATTCATCAGCAATTCCCTTTCCCTCATAGTACTGAAGTCACCAGTTTGATTTGAACTTGAGAACTGTAAAATAAAGAATGAACTAGGAGTGTATATTTAAGAGATCAAAAGGTTGAAGCTGAGTGTTTGCCATAGGATCCCCCAAGCACCACACTCCCAGAGTAATTCCTGAGTGCATATTCAGGAGAAACCCCTGCGTATCACCCAGGCGGGACACAAAAAATGAAAAAAAAAAATCAAAGGGCAAGCCATGAAGAACCCAGGGATAATGGATGCATTGTGTATCCCACCCAAGGCCTAGGAGAGATTAAATGATGTATTCAAGGTAAACTGAAATTCAGAATTTCAGTTTAGGAATTTAGGAATCACTTAATCACTTAATCACTTAACTTCCCGTTAGTCGTCGATTTGCTCGAGCGGGCGCCAGTAACGTCTCCATTTGTCCCTGTCGCGTGCTAGTGTAGCCCAATGGCATCTCTTCGCTCCGGGAACATGGAGGGCCTCAAACCGATCGTTCATGACCTTGACAAAGAAGTCTGACCATCTGGTAGGTGGGCGGCCACGTGGTCTCTTGACATCCCGTGGAATCCAATCAGTAACAGCTCTAGTCCAACGGTCGTCTTTAAATCTCATTACGTGACCAGACCATCTGATTCTCGACACCTTGGCAAATGAGACAGCATCCCTGATCCTTGATCGTCGACGGATGTCAGAACTCCGGATTCGTTCTCTCATTTGAGTGAAACGTGATATTCCAAGCATAGCTCTTTCTATTCTTCTTTGGGAGACCTGAATGGCGTTCTCATCTTGTTTGCGTAGGGCCCAGGTCTCTGAGGCATATGTTAATGCAGGAAGAACAGTGGAATCAAAGAGATGTGCCCGGAGCCGGAGGTTCTTCGTCCTCTTAGCTATTTCTTCGACGTTCTTGAAGGCGTTCCAAGCCGCTCTCTTCCTCCTGCGCAGCTCGGGTGCCAGGTCATTTGTCATGTTGACCTCTCGACCTAGGTACACATAGCTGTTGCATTCAGAGATGGTCATTCCATTGAGAGCGAATGGGGCGTCAGGAACAAGGCTATTTCTCATAAACATTGTCTTCGTAAGATTCAGCTGTAGTCCTACCTTTCCACACTCACGGTCAAAGTCGGCCAGCATTTGTGCCGCTTGGCTGATGTTTGGTGTTATTAAAACAATGTCATCAGCAAAGCGGAGGTGGTGTAGTTGCCGACCATCTATCTTCACTCCCATTCCTTCCCATTCCAGTCGTCGCATGATGTTCTCGAGGGTGGCACTGAAGAGTTTTGGTGAAATGGTATCACCCTGCCGCACCCCTCTCTTGACATCAACGATCACTTCTTTGTAGAATGGTGAGATCCTGGTAGTGAATCCGCAATGCAGCTCACGGAGGATCCTGATGTATTGGGCTTGTATGCCCTGATTGGCTAGGGCTTCAATGACCGCTTCCGTCTCAACAGAATCAAAGGCCTTCTTTAAATCAATGAACGTTAAGCAGAGCGGCATCTTGAACTCCCGAGAAACCTCAATGAGTTTGGTTATCGTGTGGATATGGTCGATGGTGCTGAATCCTTTGCGGAACCCTGCTTGCTCACATGGTTGTCCTTCATCTAGTGTTCTGCCAATCCTATTCAGGATGACTCGAGTGAACAACTTGTAGATGACAGACAATAGGCAGATCGGGCGATAGTTGCCAATGTCATGGATGTCTCCCTTCTTGAACAGTAGTACGGTCCTGCTGGTTTTCCATTGAGATGGAACCTTGCATTCAGACAGGTAGCGAGTGAAGAGCCGAGCCAGTGTATTGATGAGTACTGACGGCAGGTTCTTCAGGTGTTCAGGTCTGACCTTGTCTGGGCCGGGTGCTGTTTGCTTCTTTACTGACGAAATGGCGTGTCGGATTTCGGAAGGGAGAACGTTGGGAACGACATACCCATCCTGTGGAATTTGGTATGTCGGCAAGTGGACATGGCTATCGAAGAGATTTGAGTAGAAGTCATGGATAATCTTCTCCATTGCCGTTCTGGAGGATGTGATGGATCCATCAGGACGTCGGAGGGCAGTCATCTTGGAATGACTAGGAATAGGAACTGAATTCAGAATTTCAGTTTAGGAATTTAGGAATAGGAATTTCTGGGCGTTTTTCTTGCAGTGGATGACCTGAATTTGATCCCTTCCCCTCCCAGACCCACCTGCAGTGATCCTGCCTGTGGAGCCAGAAGTAACTCCTGGGCATTTCTGGTTATGCATTACCCCCCCCCCCGCCCTTACAAAAAAGTACTTGTTTTGTGTATTGAACAGAAAGTGCTATGCCAGGAGGATCAGGTTTATGAATGACAGATGTGAGCGATTTCAATGATCCCTGGGATCAAGGATTTCTCTGCCTGTAGATGTTTTTTTTGGGCTCACCTCTAGTACCACGGAGTCCCCTGGTACCACTGGGAGTAGTTACGGTAAGGTCCTAAGGGACCCTGAGGGAGATTCCAGAGTTAAAACTCTACAAATTAGTAACTCTCCCTTTCCTGCCCCCTCCCTAGCAGAGCTTTAGAGTGAAACCATTCCTTATTGGAATGCAAATTCTGAAACCATTTGTTGACTGTTTCCTGTTGGGATGTAAATTCGGGAACCATTTGTTGGGCCTTCCTTATCTATTACCTCTGTTAGGAACTTTATCCACCTCCACTGGAATGCAGGGCTGAGAATCAAAGGAAGCCAGGTGATAACCAAATGTCCTAGTTACCAGATGCCCATTAGCCACAATGCCTATGTATGTAAATACATATCTTTGAATCTATAGGCTAAGGAGTGATGTACTTTTAAACGGATTGGTTAAGAAAGTATATGTTGTTACAAATCTATTGGCAATTAAATGCGAGGGCTTTGCTGTAAGGCCAGTGAAGGCCTATATAAGATCCCCTTTGAAGAAGTTCGGGGTCTTGCCTTACCTAACTGATCTGCTTGTCTGTTTAGGTGGCTCGACCCTGGCTAGCCAGTCTTACAATGAACCTTGCTTGCTGTTTGCAGTCTCTGGAGTCTCTTTGTCATTAAAGGGAGATCATGATCCGCGCCCTAACACTCCCAACTGTCCCACCTGGAGACTAGACTGTAGCCTGGGGAGGGTCCCTCCGCGGCCCCCATCTCTTCTCTGGTCCATTACCTGGACCAAGTTGGTCTTCCTCACATGGTCCCAGGTTTCGATGCTCACGACCTTCACCTCCACGTCCACCTGACCGGTCTCCAGGGGGATGAGCATATAGGGCACCGTATGGATAAGGTAGGTAGCATAACCACCCTCTGACACCAGGGGGATCCCAGTTTGGACGCCCTGCATGGAGCCTCCTTGTGGGGGAATTCCACTCGGACCTGGGGACAGGGGCGGAGTGGTGGTTGGGATGCATGTCCATGCTCCCTGCTTCTTGCTGCCCTGAGGATCCCCTGAGAAAGGATACTTCTTCGTGCTGTGTCACCTCAGGGAAGCTGCTGCACTTCCCTGGGCCTGCATTTTCTCCTCTTTACATGTGTCATTGCAGGGACTGGGAGTGAGGTTGCAAGCTTGGTATGTGTGTGTTCAATCCGCAGCACCACAAACAGACTCGATCCCCCAGGAATGGATGGGTTCTCTAAAGGCCCTTTCAGGTGTCTGCCCAGGGTAGCCCAGGTGACCTCCAGCACCTCATCCTCGAGACTTTGCAATGAACTGCCACCCCATTGGCCAGGAATTGCCAGTGGGGTCCCCAGTCGATTTCTTGAACACTGCTGTTGCCCTGCCAACAGAAAGCATCATGGTCGCCCCCTCTCCTCCACTTGGGTGCTTGGGAGGGAAGCACAGGAGAAAATATCATCGAAAAAACAGCTTTGCCAAGGAATTCGGTGGTTTCGACTCCTGGCGCTCTCTCCCACATTATTATTTTTTAATTTTTTTTCTTTTGGGGTCACATCCAGCAATGCACAGGAGTTACTCCTGGCTCCGAGCTCCGAGCTCCTCGACAGTGCTCGAGGGACCATAATGGGATACTGGGAATTGAATCTGGGTTGGCTACATGCAAGGCAAACAACCTACATGCTGTGCTATCACTCCATCCCCAAATTTCTGCCTTGAGCATCAGAGAGATAGGTTAGAGGGTAGGGCACCATCCCTAGCACGCCAAAGGATCCATGAGCCTTACCCGTAGTGATTTTCAAGCACAGAACAAGAGGAATTCTCTGAGCACCGGTGCATGTGGCTCCAAACCAAGTAATAATAAGATAAAACCTTGGGTCTGAGTAGATCCTTAAAGGGCTGCAGCACATTTTGCATGCCAGAGCCCCAGGTATAGCCCGTGGTACCACATGGCTCCCTGAGTCCTACCAAGGGCAACCCTTGGGGCTGGAGCGATAGCACAGCGGGTAGGGTGTTTGCCTTGCATGTGGCTGACTCCGCTTCAATTTTCAGTATCCCATATGGTCCCCTGACCACCGCCAGGAGTGATTCCTGAGTGCAGAGCCAGGCGTAACCCATGAGCATCGCCGGGTGTGACCAAAAAAGAAAAAAAAAAACAGACCCTACAAAGGTCAACCCTTTAGCATCAAGTCAGGAGGAATCACCTGTATCCAGGAATAACTCTAAAACCAAATAGTAATTTGAATAATAATCATAGTAATAATAGGAGAAGATATGCCAAGGCCAAAAATAAAAAAGAGCAGGTCAGGGGGCTTGCTTTCTCTTCCGAGCCTGCTCTCTCCACATTTTCCCATGAAGCCACATCTCTCCCTCTTTCTCTCCCGGTCATGTTCTGTCCTGAGGCCACACTGGGTGTGTGTGTGCTTAGGGCTTATTTCTGGCTCTGCAATCATGGATTATTACTCTTAGCAGCGCTGGGGAATCATGCGGGATGCTGGGGATCAAACCCAGGTTTCTAGAGGCAAGGCAAATGCCCTCCCTGACACAGCATCCTTGAACTGAGACTGAATCCCAGATGATGAGGGAGTTGCAAGTGGGGACCCTCCCGCCAGCACCATGGGGTCTCAGCTGGGCAGGGCGGCAGGAAGAGTGCCAGAATGGGACCTCTCTTAGCATCTCCCCACTGATTTGTGCCCCTTTTCCTGGGGCTCAATTCTCCCTGGGAGCCCCCAACAGGGAGTATAAAGAGAGGATTCAGCCCTTGTTCTTGGGGGGCCTTTGCACTCTGGTAACGCTCATGAGTGAGGGCTACCCTGAGCTTGAGTGATCGTGAACCCGTTTATGTTTTAGGGCCCCAGGGGACTACCTGGTGATCTCAGAGCCTCAGGAGACCCCAGAGAGCCAGTGAGTATGGCCTCAACTCCACATTCAGTGTTGTCCCGAATTCTGAATCAGGGGAAGTGGGAGACTGATATAAGTACGCAGGAGAACGGAATAAAGAGCAACTGATCACTGAGAGTTCACGAAGTAAAATGTGGGGGTACTGTGAAGCGTTGGCGGTCCAGAGCCGACTCCTCACTTCCCCAGGCTTTTCTAACAGAGGGAAAGACAGAGAGATGGGGAACCACAGACCCATGGTGAAAATGGCTCATTTAATGTAGAGCAGCTACCATACTTATAGAACATCTGAAGGTGGAGGTTAAGGTAAGGACATAGGTGTGATTGATCATTTACATATATAAACACTTGGCAGAGGAAATTCTCTTGGGGGATTCATGCAAGGAGACACTCTGTCTCCCAGGAACATGTACATTGCTTTTACCTTTCCCTCTATAGGAAACCACTAGAACAATGCTAGTAAATATGTACTGTTGGCTGGGTCAGAGCGACAGCACAGTGGACAGGACATTTCTCTTGCATGCAGCTGATCCAGGTTCAATCCCCAGCATCCTTTATGGTCCCCCAAGAACTTCCAGGAGTAGTTCCTGAGTGCAGAGCCAAGAGTAACCCCTGAGCATCGCTGGGTGTGACCCAAAAAGAAAAAAAAAGAGTGTACTGCAAGTGTTATAGGCTCACATAAAGGAGAGAAAAGGTGGTGGCTAGAGTGATCGGTCACAAAGTAGGGATCTGGAGGAAGAAGTTCCCCAATCCAGTATTTGCAGTGACTCTGCAGCCAGCCCTGGAGATGCAGAGAGGAACTGATCTAGTAACAATCTTGAGAGTCGGAGAGACACTGAACAGGAGCAAAGGCTTCTACCCCTTAACAACACAAGAGCAGTGGACACTTGTCTACAAGGAAAACCCTAGGAGGCAGTTTTAGAAACAAGGTTTCAAACCAAGAGTATGTGGCCAGGGGCTGGAATGAGATAGCATAGTAGGGAGGGCGTTTGCTTGAACACAGCTGACTTGGGTTTGATTCCCAGCATCCCATAGGGTCCCCTGAGCACCACTTAATCACTTAACTTCCCGTTAGTCGTCGATTTGCTCGAGCGGGCACCAGTAACGTTTCCATTTGTCCCTGTCGCGTGCTAGTGTAGCCCAATGGCATCTGTTCGCTCTGGGAACATGAAGGGCCTCAAACCGATCGTTCATGATCTTGACGAAGAAGTCTGACCATCTGGTAGGTGGGCGGCCACGCGGTCACTTGACATTCCGTGGAATCCAATCAGTAGCAGCTCTAGTCCAACGGTCATCTTTAAATCTCATTATGTGACCAGCCCATCTGATTTTCGACACCTTGGCAAATGAGACAGCGTCCCTGATCCTTGATCGTCGACGGATGTCAGAACTCCGGATTCGTTCTCTCATTTGAGTGAAACGTGATATTCCAAGCATAGCTCTTTCTATTCTTCTTTGGGAGACCTGAATAGCGTTCTCATCTTGTTTGCGTAGGGCCCAGGTCTCTGAGGCATATGTTAATGCAGGAAGAACAGTGGAATCAAAGAGATGTGCCCATAGCCGGAGGTTCTTCGTCCTCTTAGCTATTTCTTCGACGTTCTTGAAGGCGTTCCAAGCTGCTCTCTTCCTCCTGTGCAGCTCGGGTGCCAGGTCATTTGTCATGTTGACCTCTCGACCTAGGTACACATAGCTGTTGCATTCGGAGATGGTCGTTCCGTTGAGAGCAAATGGGGCGTCAGGAACGAGGCTGTATCTCATAAACATTGTCTTCGTAAGATTCAGCTGTAGTCCTACCTTTCCACACTCACGGTTAAAGTCGGCCAGCATTTGTGCCGCTTTGCTGATGTTTGGTGTTATTAAAACAATGTCATCAGCAAAGCGGAGGTGGTGTAGTTGCCGACCATCTATCTTCACTCCCATTCCTTCCCATTCCAGTCGTCGCATGATGTTCTCGAGGGTGGCACTGAAGAGTTTCGCTGAAATGGTATCACCCTGCCACACCCCTCTCTTGACATCAACGATCACTTCTTTGTAGAATGGTGAGATCCTGGTAGTGAATCTGCAATACAGCTCACGGAGGATCCTGATGTATTGGGCTTGAATGCCCTGATTGGCTAGGGCTTCAATGACCGCTTCCTTCTCAACAGAATCAAAGGCCTTCTTTAAATCAATGAACGTTAAGCAGAGCGGCATCTTGAACTCCCGAGAAATCTCAATGAGCTTGGTTATCGTGTGGATATGGTCAATGGTGCTGAATCCTTTGCGGAACCCTGCTTGCTCGCATGGTTGTCCTTCATCTAGTGTTCTGTCAATCCTATTCAGGATGACTCGAGTGAACAACTTGTAGATGACAGACAATAGGCAGATCGGGCCATAGTTGTCAATGCCATGGATGTCTCCCTTCTTGAACAGTAGTACAGTCCTGCTGAGCACCACCAGGAGTAACTCCTTATAGCAAAGCCAGAAGTAACCCCTATGCATCACCGGGTATAACCCACAAAGAAAAAAAAAAGGAGTACCTGGCCTGAAGGGTAGTGCAGTGCGTTGGGCACCTACCTTGAACTCGGTCAACCTGATTTCAGTCCCTGATATTCCCCAATGGTGGCATGGGAACCATGAGGGGTAACTCTTAAGAAATGTCAGGTTTCCCCCAAAATAAAAGTATATAAAATACAGCATATAGACTGTAAAATCTTATCACGCCGAAGGTTGTGTGTTCACGGGCTCACTGGATGGTACTGTCTCACCGCCTGCGTTCGGTGCTCTTGAGCCGCTGTGTGTGGCCTGGATCGGAATGGCTGTTGGCCAAGGGCAGACGGAAGAAGAAACGGGGGCCAGGCCGGTCTATATCAATAGTAGTTTATTCCAATCCTATTCACGCCTGTCTTTCTCTGCCTCTTCCTCTCCTGGGCCCCAGTCTTGGAAGCTCTCTTCTTCTGGCTCTGACTCTGGATCTCTGGAGCCCGAGCTCTCTCACTTGTGACTCCTTTTCCGAGCTTACGTCTTAGTTTATATAGTAGTCACATAAGGCGGTGACATAAAGGTGGGTTGAATACTGACGGATCAACAAAGAGAGGTAGGACCACTCCTCCAGGAGATTAACTCAAGGGTAAAATCTCATCTACAGAGATTACTTCAGATTACTAGAAGATCCACCCAAGGGTGGGATCCCAACAAGGGTGCGTTCTTCCCTCAGTTAGTAATCTACTTAAATAGTTGTAATAAATATACTTCTAATATTTCTAGCAATGTCATTCTGTATGAGCACAGTAAGAGTTATAAACTTAGTTTGGTTCTTCCTGAGAACATCTCACTATACATTTCACAGTCCTCAGGCCAGGTTAATCTTCCTAGCTCCAGCAGGGTCCTAGTCTCGTCGTTACTTACTTTTGGATCATGACAGCATTTGTCCATGATCATGCCCTCAACTTATAGTTGAGTATTGTGGCTCTTTGGCCTGGCCCATTTCGATGCCAGGGTAGCTCACTGCTTGCCCTGGGTCCATTCAGTCCCTCGCCGGGACCCTGCTTTTGGGGTGCTAGGAACTAAGGGCCACTGAATCAAGAAATCAGATGCCCAGGAGTAAATATTATTCGGAGTCAATCAACTTCCAAGTTACAAAGCATAATATTAACTCTCTTCCTGTGTCCACACAGAAAGGACATTGCTTACAATACAAGTTCAGTATTCTTAGATGGGTGTGACCTGACAAACCTAAGCTACCTGAGGAAGGACAAAAGAGTGTTATCCTACAATAGACCAACTCCCAGAAAGGAGGGGCTAACAGGCAGCAAACCACACTGGTGACTCTGCAGGCTGGCTTGGCCTTCTGCACATGTGTACATGGTGTTTACTATTCCGGTGAATATTACATTGTTAGGATTTTAATGCTTCCAAAGTAAAAATCTCAAAACATTTATCCTCAATGTCTGTATAAATTGAATGGAAACCTGAATATAAGGAATGGAGATATGCTACAGCAAGTAAAGTGACTCCTTGCCCGTGACTAACCTGGACACCAAATATAGACAGCACAGCGGGATGTGGCTCCCCAAAATATAACACAAAAGGGCCTGCAGATTGGAGGTTTGACTGTATAACCGAAGTCAAAAAGTTCTGTGCAGTATCATGGTTAATCTCTGCCATGATCCCCGCAATCCAGGGCCTCTGAGCCAAGCCAGAATCACAGAAACGATTGAAACCAATGTGAGCCTTGACAGTACCCAGCAAAATGCAATTTTTGTAACTATTTATTTATTTATTTTGCTTTTAGGCGACACACAGGGGTTACTCTTGGCTCTGCACTCAGGAATTACCCTTGGTGCTGCTCAGGGTACCATATGGGATGCTGGGAATTGAACCTGGGTCGGCCACGTGCAAGGTAAACTCCCTACCCACTGCGCTATTACTCCAGCCCACAACTATTTTTTTCCTAATTTTTATTAGTAAAACACCATGAGGTACAGTTGTAGACTAACAAATTTTTGTGCTGGGTTTCAGTTATACAATGATTGAGTATACATTGCCCATTCTCCACCACCACTAATCCCAGTATCCCTCCAACCCCGCCACCCCCCATTCCACCCTGCCTCTGTGCTAGGGCATTCCTTTTTTTCTCTCTCTCCTTTTGGGTGTTGACGTTTGCAAAAGAGGCATTGAGTGGCAATCATGTTCGGTCTAGAGTCTACTCTCAGCATGCATCTCTCATCCTCTAGCCCCCACATATTTACGTTTTATTTAATTCCTTCCACCTCGATTTACCACTAAGATTCATTATTTACCAGTTCACATAATGTGAAGGCCAAATGCCAGGACATTGTCATAGCCTGGGTCCAGGTGACAATCAGCAAGTACCTTTCCCTTATGGTACTAATGTCACAGGAAGCTTTTACATGCACCAAGATTATTTCCTTCTGGACTGTACTTTTGTAGCAATCCCCCACCCACTTGTCGAAACTAAAATTGTTTTACCTAAGGGCCATGTTGTGACCCAGGCCATTGTTATTAGGGAACTGATAATTTACTAAGGCTTGAGGGGAACACGAAAGCCTTCCTATATTCCTTACTCACACGATTTTTTGCAGTATTAATTCTCTTATACCTTTAAAGGCTGCAGGTGCGAATGATGGACTTCCCATGTTCTTACATGTATATGTGTGTATATATGTGTGTATATATATTTATATATAATATATATATATATATGAATAGTTTCTCCCCAGTGTGAATTCTCCTATGCATAGTAAGGCCTGCAGATCCAGTAAAGGCCTTTCCTTTCCGCACTCCTGGCATATATTAGGTTTCACTCTAAAATGACTTTTCATATGTGTAATAAGTGCTAAAGGACAAACGGATGGCTTTCCTACATTCCTTAAACTTATGAGGTTTCTCTCCAGTGTGAATTTTCCTGTTCAGAAAGTTATGCTAATTGCATGAAAATCTTCCTGCAGTCCTTACATATGTAAGGCCTCAATCCTAGAAAAATGATTTTTACACAAAGCAAAGTGTGTGGATTGAGTTAAGATCTTCCCACACCATATTATATGTTTTTTTTTCGAGTATGAGTTTTCCTATGTTTAATAAGGAGTTAAGGGGAAGTGAAGACGTTGCCAAAGTTTTTACAAACATAAGGTTTATCTCCAGTATGAATTTTTTTGTGCCTCAAAAGGCTTGCAGAATAAGCAAAGGCCTTGCCACACTCCTTACACAAAAATGGATTCACTGCAGTGTGGATTTTCTTGTGGATGAAAAAGTTTGAGTATAAAGTGAAGACCCGGGCTGGAGCGATAGAAAAGCGGGTAGGGCGTTTGCCTTGCATGCAGCCGACCCATGTTCAATTCCCAGCATCCCATATGGTCCCCTGAGCACTGCCAGGAGTAACTCCTGAGTGCAGATCCAGGAATCACCCAAAAAAAAAAAAAAATAGAAAGTGAAGACCCTCCCACAGTCCTGACATGAATAATGTTTCATTCCTGTATAAACTTTCCTATGCTCAGAAGGAACCTGAGAATAAATGAAAGGTCTTCCCTCCTACCTCACATATATGAGTAGAGCCAGTGGTCCCTCCTCAAACAACTCTAGAGACAGTCACCCCTGAAGGCCTCTGTGCTCCTGTCACTGCATCATATCATCTTGTCACTTTCCTCCTCCCTGTGGACGGTGGGTAGGACAGCGCAATATCATCTTCTCCCACCTATAATTCCCAAGAATCAGCAGGAAGCTCCGTGCAAAGATCTAGAGACGTCAGTTTTGTGAGCATGACAGAGGTGCACAAACTCCAGGGTCCTGACCATAAGTTTCTGCTTTGGAGTCTGAAATTGCTCTCAGGGAGGGCAGGGCAAGCAGCTGACCTACTCTCCTAACTCACAGGTCGTAGATCCACTTGAACTGAAAATGTTATGATATCTAAACAGAAATATAGTGGAACAGAGAAGAATTAGGGCCCGGGCCAGAGCAACAGCATATTGGGAAGGGCAATTGCCTTGAATGCAGCTTACTCTGGTTTAATCCCTCACATTCCACTGGATCCTCCAAGCTACCTGGAGTGACTTCTGAGTGCAGAGTCAGGTTACTCCAGTACCCAGATTACTGCTGGCTGTGGCCCCAAAACAAAAACACACAAGTAAAAATTGAACTGTGTAGTTAAACGAAAAAAAGAACACAAGTTTCTGGACTTTACCCAGCATAAAATCATTTTTATGATGGCTACAGAGATAGCACAGATCACAAGGTGCATGTCTGACACACATCTGACAAGGGTTCAGTCCCTATCACCCCACAGGATCCCCAAACCAAGAGCGATCAATGAAAACAGAGCCAGGGGTAAACTCTGCGGGGTGTGGCCAAACAAAAAAAAATTAGGTGTCAGAACTATAGTATGGTAGGGTATGGGCCTTGTACACAGCTGACCTGGGTTCAGTCCCTGGCACCACACTGGATACCAAAAACAGCAACCACGGGGTATGACCAGAAAAAAAAGTTTTTGTTCATGAGTCAACCTCTACCAGACAGTTTTGGAGAATGCAGGTCAGACTTGGGTTTTGGAGCCACAGGTGGTAGATCTTTGGGCTCACCCAGGTGGTGCTTGAGGAATCCTGCGTTGTGCAGGAGATTGTACCGTGTGACAGGCTGCCTGCAAGGCCAGGGCGTGCACTCCTGGCCTATCACTGACCCCAGGAAATCAAAGTCTCTATAAGTACTATGAACCTTATGAGAAGGATACAAACAGGCAGGAAACAGGGATGAGGCCCAGCTGGTAGAGGTCCAGGCAGGGCTGCTGGCACCTGGGGCCTCCCGGTGAAAACCTGAGCCAGAAGTACAAACTGCAATTTCAAAGGTTTGCAGGGGCCAGAAAGAGCACACAGTGAATGGCAGGGCACTTGTCATGCATGCAGCAGACTCAACTTCACAGCCTGAATCACCAAGGACTGATCCCAGAGCACTGCTGGGTTTGGCAAAAGCCCACACAGCCAATCCCTCTCCTGGCCAAATAAAGGCAATGAGGAATTTATCTGACAAAAGCAGAGGTGTGAAATCTAGTAATATATTCGCAAGGGTCAATCCTTTGGGTTTTTTTTTTTTTCTGATTTGGGACCACACTCAGAAGTGCTCAGAGCTTACAGGCCAGGTTTGCAGACTATATGATTTTACTCCTATGGGTACATGATTTTATAAAAGAAAAACGGGATGAAAAATTACACTTGGGGCCAGAATGACAGTACAATGGGCAGGGCGTTTGTCTTGCAACCAGCTGACCTGGGTTTGGTCCCTGGCATCCCATATGGTTCCCCGAGCACTGCCAGGAGTGATTCCTGAGTACAGAGGCTGAGTGCAGAGTCAGGAATAAGCCCTGAGCATCGCCAGTGTGACCCAAAAAGCGGAGAAAAAAAATTGCACTTATCCCAAATGAAAGTTTAAAGTCCATAATTTTGCTCAGAGCTTCCAAGTCCTTCCTTTCCTCCTAACAGCCTCTTGTTCAAAAGGACTCAAGAATGTTCATATTTAAGAACTTCCAATTAAGGTATGAATAGAGGAGTAAGAGAGAATACATCATATTGAAGCAGATACTGGCCAACTTGAAGCCAGAGGGCGTTCCCTGGTACCCCTAGCCCCCTGAGCAGGACACAGACCTCAAGCACGCCAGGTGTGGTCTGAAATCTCACCTCATCTGCTCCTCAAGTAGTGAGATAGACCCAGAGAGAGGACCTCAGAGGGTTGGGGACTTGCTTTACCTTTGGGGGACATGGCATGGCTCCCCTTGCATCCCAGACACAGACACTGAGGGGGGAAGAGTCTCCAAGTTTGTAGCAAATGGGGGGGGGAGAGACAGTAGAAATACGCCAACACCCAAAAAGAAGTTCAAAGAATGCTCGTGTGTCAAAACAAATTCTGGAGTGGGAGGGTTGAGGCCATACCTACTGATGCTCTGTGGACCCTGAGGCATGTCAGGGATAACCCTGGTCACTGCAAGAAAGACAAACGCCCTCCTGAGTATACTAATGACCAGCCCCTAAGAGTGAGACATTTAAAACCTAGTGCAGCTGGTCCCTTTCTGCAAGTACTCACTTCAACAGCAGGGCACACCCCTGGTCTGGGGGAGATGGACAGTGAGGGATGCTTGGAATCTTGACAGGTGAGGCAGAAATTCTTTTTTCTGAGAAAATATAATCATACAGGGTTAGCAAAGATAATAAGTTGATAGGGTGCTTTTCTTTCAAGCAGCTAAGCCAGGGTCAATAGGTAACAGTACCTATGTTCACCCACCCCAGCACTGTTAAAAATGATGCCTGAGCTCAGAAACAAAGAGTAAGCCCTGAGCTTTGAGTGACGCTGTAGCCCAAAAAAACTACAATAAAAAAGATTATAAAGGAATTTTAGAGATCATATAACAGGTGAGGTGCCTATCTTCCACTCGGCCAAACCAAGTTTGAATCCTGGCATCCCAATATGGTTCCCTGAACCCAGCCAGGAGTGATCCCTGAATGCAGAGGCAAGAGAAGTAACTGAGTCTTGCAGCTGTACTCCTCCAGACTAAATAATTAATTCATTTAAATAAATAAAGAGGTGTGTGGCCAATACCGATGTAAAATTGGATTACTAGAGGAGTTACGGCACACTCTAGAAGTCTCTTTGCTACTTCCTGCTAAGACTGCACACTTGGTTGCAAGAACCGCTGTGGCATAGCACAGCCCTGATGCACCCCCTGCCGATCCCCCTCCTCCCAGCCCTGAGTTGTCTTAAATCTCTGCACCTTGGGGCCTGAATGTTAACAGACAAATGAGCATTTGTTTTGAAGGCAGCCAACCTGGGTTTAATTCTGGGCATCCCTCATGGTTCCTGGCACCACTAGGAGTGCTTGATGGAATAGAGAGCCAGGAGTAACCCACGTGCATCGCTGGATGTGAGCCAAAAAGCAAAATAAAAAAAAAAAAAAGAAAGAAAAAGTAAAGAGACGCTCCCACCTCCCTGTACTCCCAGAACCCACTGAATGCACAAGGAACAAGATCAAAGGCTCTGCCAAATGCTTTTGAGCCCCAAGCACATACATGTGTCCTGCCCCTCCCCCCACCCACCCCATCACTGGCCGCCGGCTCTGGGCTCACTCCAGGCTGGTACCGGGACTCTGTGGGGTGCCGGGATCAAACCCGGCCGGCCGCGTTCCCCCATCATGCATCTTTCTAAGTTCTACTCAGTAACAACGACCTTGTTTCACTCAAAATCAATTTATAAACAAGATAAAGCTTTCCGCAGGGGCGATCGGTGCGTCCCGGGTGAGGGGCCGCCACCCCGGGCCACCGTCACGGGGCGACCCCGCCGCCCAGAAGGCAAAGACCGCGGAAGTTCAGGCGCTCAAACGACCACTCGGGCGGCCGGCGGGAAACCGACCATGCCAGTCCCCCCTGCTCCCCTGGGTGCCCCCTCACACGCTCCTCACCTTCCACAGCGATGGCGGCCAGCCAGCACAACCACGCCACCGCCCAGACCCGGAGGGAAAGAGGATCCCGATTCCGTGACGTCACCAGCACGTTCGCCCAGTGCCTTAAAGGGCCAGGCTTCAAATATTCCTCACCAGGTACTTGCCTGGTCAGAAAGGTTTATTTTTACCCGGTTCTGGGATAGGACCAGGTGATCAGGACATCTGATGTTTGCCAGGTCTGGGATAGATTGAGAGTAACGGACTGAACAGATAGCATATCGATCAGACGTCTTTGTTTTGTCGAAGGAAATAAAATTCACAAAGATACTTTGCGAACAGCCACCCAGCCCATCTCTCTGAGTCCTCATGTTCATTTATATCGCACTGAACGTCCAGGTCTTGAGTAGCTTCAACTGTTTATTTTCACAATGATAGGAGAGAGCTAGAAACTAAGTGAATCACGTGGCTCAGAAAGGGTTCAGGGGTAGCCCAGAAAGGGACTCAGGGATTGGTGATGACTGGGGAGATATTTGTGTAAGCAAAAATTCCTGTGTCTGTATTTGTGTGTGTTCAGAGCAAAGGGTGCTCTCCAGTCATTCCTTGAGAGCTATGTGCAGCAACTATTCAAACAGTGCTCAAGGTCTACATAGCCGTGAATCCTACATGGATCAGACAAATGAACGGAAAGTCCCTTAACTGCTGTGCGGCTAAATAGTCTTTTAATATTTTTGTACTAGATGATTTATTAAGCTATAATTCTTCAAAATTTGAACCAGTGGGCAAGAACAATGGTATAGCAGGTGTGTAGGAGAAAGCCTCTTTTTCAAACACATTGATCTATTGTTCGGCTATGATGGTTTGATGTTTGTTACAGTAAGAATATGAAATTTAGTTCGCAAATTTACTTCTTAGCGCAATTATTCCATAAACATACTCAATTTCTTGTAACCACTCCACTAGGGTGCCAGATCGTCACAGAGTGCAAATAGGAACAATAGGTTACCCCCCGCCAAGTGAGGTAGTAAACATCAATAGCTGATTTATTAGTGTATTCACTTTTCCTTGCTTCAATAACTAAATTAACGAGGTATCAGGATGTAGGCCTGGTGAATTTAATTTTGTGGGTGCTTATGAAAATGACAGGTGTGGCAGGATGTGCTTTTTTCTAACAAACAGACTATGCTTCTCTAGGGAGGCTGCTGCTTTGCCTAGCAGAACAGCCTGCAAGCTGGTGTGAACAAACACTCCAAATTTTGGAGTTCATTAGAAATTTGCCCCTATCTTCAACTTCCCCTATCTTTCCCACTACCACACTGTCCACTACCACATTGTTCATTGATTTGCTTGAGCAAGCCCAATAATGTGTCCATCCTGATACTTGTCGGTACTGTGTTTGGCATATCTAATACGCCACGGGGAGCTTGCCAGACTTTGCCTTGTGGGCGAGATACTCCCGGTAGCTTGCCAGGATCTCCAAGAGGGGCAGAGGAATCGAACTCAGGGCAGCCTCAAGGGCCACGTGCAAGGCAAATGCCCTACCCACTGTGCTATCGCTCCAGCCCAACTCCTACACTATTCTGTTGGAAATATAGCTCTAAACATTCTAGGTTTAACATAGGTATGTCCAGTCTCCCTTGTCACAGGGAGTTTAGGTTTATTGGATTACACCCATCACAATGCTCCTGAGGCACTCCCATTCCTCTGTTTCTTGGAATATAGCTCTAAAAACTTTAGGTTTAACATTGGTATGTCCTTCCTCCCTTGCCACAGGGAGCTTAGGTTTATCAGAGTGCTCCTGAGGCACTCCCATTCTTATGTTTTCTCTGTAACTTCCTTCTCTGTGATTTGCTTTCCCAACTGGCCTGTCACCTTTTTACCCTACTCAGACTCTGTTAATTTGTAAGGTCCGAATCCTCAGAAATCTGAGTGAAAAACTGCTTTTATCTTCTCCTTATGTCCTTTGCATAGTTACTTCAGAGCAATGTCCTTTTTGTATAGACTAGGAAGATAGTTAATACTCTGACTTTGTAACTTGGGAGTTAATTGACTCCAAATAATACTTCATACCTGGGCATCTGCTTTCTCAATCTAAGCCTTAGCTGCCCTTATTTCCTAGCACCCCAAAGGCAGTGTCACTATGAGGGAGTGGATGGACCCAGGGCTAGCTCTGAGGTACCCTGGCATCGAAATGGGCTAAACCAAAGCGACACATAAGTTAAGAGCATGGTCATGGACAAATTCTGTCATGATCCAAAGAGTAACAACTATATTGGTACCATGCTAGGGCTAAGAAAGACTAATCTGGCCTGAGCACTGTAGTCTGAGATCTATAGTAAGATGTCGCCAGCTTAATGTATCTATTACTGTGTCCATACAAAATGACTGATTTTATTAAGGAGCAGAATTAAGATGAATGTTTATATGGTTCCTGGACTAAGGGAAGGAAAAATGCACCCATAGATGGCATGTCACCGTTAGGTGGGTCTTCTTGCTGAAAGAGTTTGTCCTAGAAGAAGCTTCCTCTGAGAGAGGGAC
The DNA here is from genome assembly GCF_029834395.1 of Sorex fumeus. NCBI lineage: Eukaryota > Metazoa > Chordata > Mammalia > Eulipotyphla > Soricidae > Sorex > Sorex fumeus. The sequence continues at coordinate 22,573,308 of NW_026606076.1, read as the reverse complement.
CATACATCCATTGATTGTATAACCTCGCCTATGTGTAATTGCTACCCCAATTCCCTCATGATTTGGGAGATAACTAAGGCTGTAAGAGTCGGCAAGAGAAAAAAATCAAGAGAGAATCTGAGAGGGAAAATCCAAGAGGAATGAAGGAGATTCATGGAAGGAGAATCAGAGAAGAACTGAGACGAGGTTGGAAGAAACTGAAATTGATACCAACCAGCCTGGCCCTCATTCCCTCCATCATCCACCCATGGCCATCGGCTGGCCAAGGGTCAGGGAAGCAGTCTAAGACCATCAAATTCAGGCGGCGGTGGGGTGGGGAGGAAGAGAGAGAGCAGAGAGAGGGGGTTTCATATTCATTTTTGAATACACAACATGAAATGACAAACCAGTTCTTTGAAACAATTAGCACTTGTGTTTGCTTTCAATAGAAGAAAAAATTCAAGTACTTTATTGATATGAAAAATAATCGAATTTTTTTCAGTTTCAGTACCCAGTAAGGATAAGTGCCTTTTACTCCCAGGATAAGACTCTGGATTTTCTCCTTGCAATGTCCAGAGATCACAGATGTAATGGCAGGGAGAGAGCCTGGACCCCCACCTTTCAGGTCACATGCTTGCTCCACTGAGCTATCCCGCTGGGTATAATGATATTCATTTTTGAATGTGTGAATCTTACCAGCTCACGCATATTTAGTGACCCTATTCCCAAGTCAGATTGCAGCTACGCCAAATCCTGAAGCTGTGGTTTGAGTTCTGAAATAAATCACAGCAAGTGAGGTAAGAATTATTCGAATGACCCATGGGTGAACAGGCCGAGCAGGTAGATGACATCCCTGTGGTTCTCACAGTCCAAACAGGCCCAGAGTAAAGGGAAGATCCTTTGGGAGTATTGCTGGGAGGAGCCTGGCAATCACGCACTAGCCTCTTGGCTTTTCTATTTGACTAGACCCAGGATATTTGAGGATCCTATGGGATACAGCAACTCAAACCCACTGCAAGGCAAGCACCCTCCCCACTATACTATGATTTCAGCACAAACTAGCTTTATTATGGGCTCACTCAATGACTTTTAACATAAAAGCAAAAGAATATTTCATAGTGGGTCAGAGAGTGAATAGCAGGTAGGGCATCTGCCTTGCATAAGGCTGACAGGGGTAGGATTCTGAGGAATGCCGAAATGAACCCCTGAGGACTGCCAGGAATAAACCCCTTGGCAACATCAGACCCCAAACCTAAACAAAACAAAATGTCTTCATATAATCAAAAAACATGCAAATGATCTGAGGTAAAAGACATGCTTAGTGACAGAGAGGGTGGGTTGCAAGTTGGTTCTGCTGCTCCTGAAAAGGGCACCCCAACAATACAGGCTGTGCAGCCAGGCTGGTAAGGGAAAGGGGTACAAAGGACCCTGAATCTCATGAACACATGACTAATGATGAAGAATGGAACAAGCCAAGAAAGCAAAGCACAGGATCACCCCAGGAGAGCAAAGGGGACTGTGAGTAGAGCACAGATGCCTGCATCCAGGAGCCCGAGGCCCCCTGGGGTCAGCATCATGATTCACACACACTCAAGGCACACCCACGATGCCAGGGCCCGAGCCTGGTAGGGTTCGCAGATACTCAGCTGCATACACACCTCTCCTCCCCGGGCTCAGGGCTCCTCCTACCAGCCGCGGGATTACAGCTGACTTCATCCTAGAATACCCTGCCCCTACAGAATCAATGTAGAGATTAGAGACAATGAAAAGGTGAGAGGCCTAGCCCATATGTACCTGTAGCCAGTGAAGTTACTGAAAGTACACAAACAACACAATCTTCACTTTTTCTGCCTTGCATGCACAGTAACAACAAAGTCTCCAATGGAGACGTTACTGGGCCCTCTCGAGTCTTGCATGCAACTGGTCCAATTCAATCCCCGGATCCCATATGATCTCCCAAGCAAACACCAAGACTGACAAGTGAGTGCAGAACCCAGAATCACCCCTAAGTATCATGGCGGGGCTGAAAAATGAAACTAAACAAAACAAAATTGGACGCATACAAAATATAATGTTAGGTTCTTGAGAAAATTTTATTTGGGGGAGTTTTGAATTATTGAGTATAAAATGTATTATAAAGGTAACTTTAAATTTGTTATTGTGTAGCAATTCAATCAGCTAATCAGTGGCTGAATAAATAGCAGTACTCCTACATTAAAAAAAAAATAAAAGTATTGTGTAAAAATACTTGCCAAAATTTCGTTGTCTGTTGAATCTTGACTATCCTGCCTCTAAAGAGACCACCTCTTAAGGTGCCTGTAAACAATGCATGACGAAAATATTTTTTGGTTGTTTAGGTTAATATCTGGTAATGCACAGGCATTACTCCTGGCTCTGAACTCAGGAAATATCCCTGGCGGTACTCAGGGACCATATGGGATGCTGGGAATCGAACCAGGGTTGGCCACTTGCAAGGCAAATGCCCCATCCGCTGTGCTATCACTCCAGCCCCTGCATGATGAAAATTCTTGTATTTTATTATGGAATTGCCATTGGTTTACTCTGTATATCTATTGAGTCACGGCTATAAGTAGAGTTGATTCCAAAACTACTTGTGACTTGTAGTGTAACTTAATCTCATCTGTATTGTATAAATACTAAATAGGTGTAGTAAATACTACCCCAATTGGCCCCTGAGCACTGCTACGAGTAATCCTTCAGCACAGAGCAAAAAGGAATGTGGACTGTGGCCCCAAGACAAAACCAAATCAAACACATTGAAGTGAAGGGTAGCACAAGAAGTCAATTTAGCAATGGAAGGAACTTTTTACAGGAGCTTGAGCAACAGTACAATGCAGAGGATGCTTCGCTTGCATGTGGTTGATCTGGTTCAATGCCCTGCATCTCAGATGGACCAAGGCCCACCTAAAGTGATCCCTGAGTAAAATGCGGTGGTAATCCCTGAGCATCAAGAGTTCTGGCCCAATAACAAAAACAGAAAAGGAAAGGACGTAGCGAAACAGAAAAATACACAGCTGTCAAACATCCTGACCTGTCAGAGTAATGGCAACACAGCCCTTGCCCAGTCCCTAAGATTCCTAATGGGTCTCTCCTGGCACATGCTACCACGCAGCTCTCACTGATGGCCCACAGATGTTCATAGGTCTCCAGGATCACGTCCCTATAGAGTTTTCTCTCATATACGGCCAGGCACATCCACTCATAGGGGAAGGTGATGGCCACATGAGTAAAGGTCACAGCATCCTGAGTCAGGACACATATAGAGGCAGGAGTCAGGGTCGATCCCCAGCCCATTTTCACTTGGCAGTGAGGAGGAGACCACCAGGAATCTAGAATGATTCAGCTCAGGGGGTCTCCCCTCAGGAAGAACAAGCCTTCACTCAAAATTCCTGGCTGACATACTCCACAAATCATTTTAAGGAAGCTGAATCTGATAAAATGTGAGAAATCTATAGTACAAAGTTCTTGCCAGGTGTCAGCCTTACACACAGATACCCCAGGGCCAAACTCAGAGCCATTGGTCCAGTGAGCACTACAGAGTAACAACTGAACACAGACCCAAATAAACCAACAAAGTGATCCTAGATATGGCCCCAAACACTAAGCACCCCGCCATACACACAGCTCTTGTTCTAGGAATGAAAAAGTGACACTCAATGTTCAGCAAAATACTTAAAACTCTGTGTAACATATGTGCCTATAGGACTCAGAAATCCTGGTTCAGGGTTGCCACAAATCTGTCTCAGAAAGTAGTGACTCAGTCCCAAAGATCCTTTCTCCATCTCCCTTGGAACGGAGCATCCCTGGAATTGTGCACAGCATATGTGAATATGACTGTAATAGAGCAAGCAAGGCTCTCCAGAGCAGATAGGACAAAAAAGGGATTAAGGAGTTCGAGGACACCCAGGGTCAGCAGCATTTTTCACCTTCATTTAGGGCACCCCACACTTCCCAGAGCTCCACCAGGGAGGGTCCTCAGATACACCCCTGCACACATGCCTCTACTCCCCTCCCCAGTCTTAAGAGCTCCTCCTTCCAGTTCGGAGATCACTGAGGGCTTCACACCGCCAGAATGCCCTGTCCCAACAGAGATCGAATCACAGATTAGTGATAAATCTTCTGTTGACATAGTTACTAACACCCAACAAAGGGGGGTTGCAGTAAACCCCAAAGCTTAACAAATCCAAAGATGGCCAAAGACGACCAAAGCACAATATTGGTTATAAAAATAAACACAAACGGATCCAGACAGACACCACCAGCAGCTCAGGCACTGGCCTTCCTCACGGTCAATTAAAGTTTGATCTTGACATTCAGTAGGGTCTCTCAAGCCATCAGATATGATCCCTGATTGCATATTCCAAAGACAAATCCTGACTCCGGATGAACCAAGAGCCACTGGAAGTGACCGCGAGCACTGAAACAGAGCAACATCTGATGGGGTGAGGCCCTACAGCAGGCAGGCAGGAAACAGACACTGCACACATGTACAGGATTGAGCCCCAGCAGCACACAATGACCTGGACAACAACCAGGATTAATAACTGAATACTCAGCCAGAAATAATCCCTAAGTATTTTTAAGTATAACCCCAAAACAAATCAAAACAAAATAAAAGGGAATCCCCTGCCACAGAGGCAGATTGAACAGGGGATGGGGGGGTGGGAGGGATACTGGGATTAGTGGTGGTAGAGAATGGGCACTGGTGGAGGGATGGGTACTCGATCACTGTATAAGTGAAACCTAAGCATGAAAACTTTTAAATCTACAACTGTACCTCTTGGTGTTTCACTAATAAAAAATTTTAAAAAATAAAATAATAAAAATAAAAATAAATTAACTAAAGTTGTGGGCCTGGTGCAACAGTACCAAGATTAAGATAGCAACCTTGTAAGCTGCCAAGCGTGTTCAATCCTGAGAACCCCATGGCCCCTGAGCACCCCCAGGATTGATCCCTCAGTACAGAGACAAGTGGATTAAGGTTGTGCCCCAAATAAAAGCAAAACCAAAACAAATACTAGAAATTATGTGTAGTACAAGAAGTGATCAGAGAACTCAGCCTTGGCAGGAACCAAGAACTTTTTAGAGAGACCTGAGCTATGGTACAACACTCAGGGACCTTGCCATGCACGGGGCTAACCTGGGTCGATCCCCAACACTCCAGATTCATGCAAAACCACAGAGAATGATTCCCACGGGCAGAGCTTAGAGTAAGCCCCGAGCATCGCCAAGTGAGCACCAACAAGAAAACCACGGAAGGAACTAAGCTACTGCATGGCTGTCCTCACCACGACAGTCACAGCTACTGCTGGACACACAGTCACGGCCTGGCACACGGAGCCCACATGGGTCTGTCCAGACAAGGTCGGCCCCGCACTGCTCTCACCAATGGCCCACAGGTGCTGGTAGGTCTCCAGCATCACGTCCTTGTAGAGCTTTCTTTGAGAGGCATCCATGCACATCCACTCCTCTGGGGTGAAGATCACAACCACGTCAGGGAAGGTCACCGTGTCCTGAGCCGGCATACAAAGGGGACAGGAGTCAGGGTCTGTCCCCACCCTGATCCGTGGGCTGTGAGGCCAGGACCCCAGGGCCCTAGAGGGGCTCAGGGTCTGTCCCCTAGGGAGAAACCAGCCTCCACCTGAACTCCTGGCAGACGGGTCCCAACTTTTCTCTAAGACAGCTGCATCTATGAAAATGTGAGGATGCTCTACTAGAAGGTTCCTGAAGGTGGCAGACTTTCTCCTGACCCCAGGGAATTCCACCACTGCTCCTATGAGCACTGCAGAGAGTCACAACTGAGCACAAAATCATTGGGACCCAAATGAGTGACCCCACTTTCAGCTCAGAACTCTAAACATACACCCCCTGCATCCCACAGCCCATGCTCTAGGGAGAAGGGGACACTCAATGTCCTGCCACCGACTGAAGGCTGTGAATGCACATATGTGCCTGTAGGACTCTGATCATGGTTCAGGGCCACCCCAAATGCCTCTCAAAGTGTCTTAAGCCCAACAGCTCTGCCGGCCCCAGAGATCCTTTGTTCTGTTTCCCTGTGACTGGTGCATGCCGAGAACTGCAAAAGGAGCAGAGAGTGAATGAGAGACTATATGACAGAGCAGACGAAGCTCTCCAGAGTAAGGACAAAATAGGAGAACAGCATGGTCTAGGGCCGGAGTCACTGTAACTCCAAGGGCACAAACAGAGCCAGCACACCTGGGGACCTATGAGGCACATCAGGTGGAAATCCGGAGCACAGAGCCAAGAGGAAGCCCTGAGTATCTCCCCTGTGGCACAAAAATGACTACGAAAAGAAACAAAGCAGTATGACTGTGTAACAGGACAGTGGGATGGGGATAGTGGGTAGGGCTGGTGATAACCGCCATCCCATAGGGTCCCCTAAGCACTGCCAGGTGCAACGCCAGAGTGCAAAGCCAAGAGTATAATCCCCAGAATCACTGCATGTGGTTCCGAAAACAACAAAAAAAAATTACCCAGACACCAGCCTTTTATGCTCAGCACCCCATAAGGTCCTTGAGTCATCCTTGAGCACCAGTAATCTTTTTTTAAAAATTTTTTATTAGAGAAACACCATGAGGTACAATGTAGACTTTCAAATTATTGTGCTTGGGTTTCAATTATACAATGATCAAATACCCATCCCACCACCAGTGCCCATTTTCCAACATCACAGGTCCCAGTATCCCTCCCACTCCCCATCCCCCGCATCCCACCCTGCCTCTGTGGCAGGGCATTCCCTTTTGTACTCTTTCTCCTTTTGGGTGTTGTAGTTTTCAAGAGGCGTTGAGTGGAAATCATGTTTGGTCCATAGTCTACTTTCGGCATGCTTCTCCCATCCGGGGAGGATCCTCCCAAAACCCTTTATTTGGTGCATCCTTCTCTATCTGAGCTGCCTTTTCCCTTAGCATGTCTGGCTGGCCTCCAAGCCATGGAGCAAACCTCCTGGTACTAATCCCGGCCACTCTTGGGTGTTAGTCTCTTGTTTTCTTACTTTATATTCCACAAATGAATGCAATCTTTCTATGTCTATCCTTCTCTTTCTGACTCATTTCGCTGAACGTGATACTTTCCATGTAGTACCACGTGTATATAAATTTCATGGCTTCACCTTTTCTAACAGCTACATAGTACTACACTGTATAGATGTACCAAAGTTTCTTTAACCAGTCATCTGTTCTTGGGCACTCAGCTTTTATCCAGATTCTGGCTATTGTAAAGAGGAGCACCAGTAATATATGAGGTGGGAGGGGTCCAAAAGCCAAATACAATGGAATTGACACGTGGCCTCATAGAGTAGAGAACCAGGTGCTCCCACAAGGCAGCAGGGTCATTCCTGAAGCAACTCAGAGACAGACAGCCCGGGAAGCCTGACGCTCCTATCACTGCATTATCTCATTTTGTCATTCTCCTCCTACCTGGGGTTGGTGTCCGATGGCATCACACCACCATCTTCTCCTGCCTGTTTTTCCAGAGGATAAGCAACCTGGAGGAGAAGTCAGAATTGTGAGCACTGGACAGGAACAAAACCCCAAGTTCTGAACAGCCACGCCCTCGGGCACTGGCTCACAGACCCGCCTGGGAGACACTGCCTAAAGCTTCTGTCTCCCCAGGAGAAGCAAAATGGGTTGGCATCTGTGCTGTCTTTCACAACACAAGTACTAGGCTTGGCATCAAGAGAGAAAAGTCGGCCCTGGCTTGAACTGGGGACTCCTCCCGGATCCTACAGAAGGTTCTCACAGGCCCAGCCAGTTAGGATTTGGAGGTCAGGATATCCCATGCATCAGCACCCCCTTCTGTCCTCCTGAGAGAGCCACATTCTGGGCTATAATTGCCTAGGGGAGCCCCTCTCTATTAAAAAAAAACAGGGGCTGGAGTGCTAGAACAGTGGGTAGGGCATTTGCTTTGCAAGTGGCCAACCTGGGTTCGATTTCCAGCATCCCATATGGTCCCCTGAGCACCTCAGGAGTAATTGTTGAGAGCAGAACCAGGAGTAACCCCTTGCATCCTGGGTGTGACCCTGTGGGAAGTCAAGAGCCCTCTCATTGACCCTGGCCATGGTTCCCATGTTAGGAACTGCTTGGGACAGACATTGGTGACAGTCTCCCAGGACTTCCTGATCTCCTGATCTATAGCCACACACCAGGCTGACAGCTTATCTGGCCTTATCTATAGTAACCTCCAGGATGCATCTACTCCCTAAGACCCTTTGATATACAAAATGTAAAGCTCAGGATGCACCTACTGCCATAAGACCCTTTGATTCACAAATGTCTACCTTGAATGTTAGGTAAAGCTCTTGTTGCTGACCTTACCATATATGGTTATATTGCTTCTGCTCCTGACTGAGCTGCCCGGACCCTATATAAACAGCCTGTATCCCTCAATAAAGCCTGACCCTTTTTCTCTCTGTTTCTAAACTGTACTCTGTCTCTTGTGTCTCGTGTTCATTCGGTTGGTCCCTCCTTGCATCATCGGATCAATCCTCAGGCCACCTCCACGGACCAGAGAGTGGTTACCGGGGCCCCCTGCATGACCCAAAAAAACAAATAAATAAACAAATTTAAAAAACAAATCTACAAACCATTTTACCCTAGTATACACACACAAACACACACACACACACACAGACCCTTTACTCCCAGTACTCACCTCTATAGCCAGGGGTCTGGACAGGACTTTGCAACTTGATGTGAGGAAGCAGATATTCCTATTCCAACATACAGTAAACCTGTTAGGATGCTTGCGTTGCTGACACGAATCAATCCTCTGCATCCCCACGGCCCCCAGAGCACTGCCAGGAATAACATCTGAGGCCAGAGCCAGAGAAAGCCCTTAGGGTATCTCCGGGAATGCAGAGCACCCCATTCCCCAGACCAGAAATACCTCCAAAAGAAAAGTATCACTGGCAAACCCCGGCCACCTGCAGATCCACTGCCCAGGCCTGAACCATGAGGGTAGCCAATGAAAAAGCTGGACGGCAACAGGGTCTCTTGCCATTGTGGGCAGGTGGGGGGGGGGGGGGGCTCTGGCTCTAACCCTCAAAGTGAATCTGAAGATTCTACAGCAGCGAAACTTGGGCAAGGTCCCATGAGTCAGCTGGAGGGTCCGGACAGCCAAGCCCCCGACCTCGGCCCATCCTGCATCCCAAGGCCCCCAAGCCCCGCGCTCAGCACCGCACCCACCCGCGGCTGCCCCAATGCAGAGCTGAAGGTGACCGTGGCCACAGAATCTCCCCAGGATCACGCATTCCCAACTGTGAACCCCGCGTCCCACTACAGCCCCCGACGAAACTCCAGAAGCTCCGCACCCCCCAAAAGACTCCAACATACCTCAGCAACCGCCTGGATATCGGGGAACACAAGAAAAATAAGCGTGAGAGGCCCCTTGAGCTAGCGCGGTCCCGCAGCAAAGTGTGGAGACGGGGAGGCACAGGGAGCTCACGGGAGGCCACCCCGGTCTGTCCTGCAGCAAGACAAAATCACCCTTCAGAGTTCCGCTTCCTCACTGGGACCCCACTTTGTCCTTCACCCAAGTGAACAAGGACTCTCTGACCCCGTTTCCAGGAAGAGAAGCACCAGGAAGGCCCCGCTGTGATGTCACTTCCAGTCCTGCAAGCAGCCTTAAAGGGCCAGACTCCAGATGTGCAGAGAACCATTATCTCCACCCAGGTGAACCAGTGGCTTGAGGTGGATGGATTCGCATAAGAGAGTGGAGAGGCAGCTGCTGGATTGGGAGCTCAGGTAAAAAGAAGAAGTCCCCTGATGCTTTACTGGTCAGTCAAGTGTAGAGTCAATGCTCTCACCCACAAGGCCATCAGGAAAACTAAAACAGGGTTGAGCCGGGTAAAACAGGCAGGTAGGGAGTGGGTGGGGAACAGGACAGTGAGTTTCTCAGGGAAGTAATAAATCAAGATGGGGATAAAAGTCAGCCCTGGAGAGGAACTAGCACAACCAAAACAGAGAGCAGCCACCTGAGGGTGGTCAGAAACTGGAAGAGGAAGAAAGGCTGCGAAGGACATCTGAGAGCACTTTACGCGTTAATGCTCTACCTCTGACAACACAGGAGCAATGGAAAGTCACCGGCAAGGAAAGTTCGATGGGGGGATTCAGAAATACATTTCAAACCCAGAGTATGGACCAGGAGTTACAAGTACAGTGGGTTAGCACTTGTACTGAATTTGGTCTACTTGAGTTCCATCCCTGGCATCCCAAATGGTTGCCGTAGCACCACCAGAAGTGTCAGGTGTGCCTCCAAAATCAAAAGTATTACTGAAAGAGCATAAGGACCCATCCTAGAATGGAGGTATATACTGATTCACAGTTAGCAAACTTCCCTGGTAAAAAGGCCTTACTTAGCCTTTTCAACAACCTAAATGATTTATAGTATTATATGACTACTAGATTATTGGGATTTTTACTACTTCCCAAAACAAAAAGTTTCAGACTCTTTTTCCTCTTTAATATTAGTGAAGTGAGAAGTGCTCTTTTTTAAATTTTTTTTTTTTTTGCTTTTTGGGTTACACATGGCAATGCACAGTGGTTACTCCTGGTTAATAAAGTCAAGAGTTACTCTTGGAGGTACTCAAGGGGCCATATGGGATGCTAGGAATTGAACCGCATGCAAGGCAAACGCCCTACCCGCTGCTCTATCTCTCTATCCCCTATTTCGTTTTTAGTTTTTTTTTTTTTTTTTTTTTTTAAGGAAGAATAAAGACAGCGTTAAGAAAGCAAATCACAGGGTCATTCCATGACAAATTCCCAAGAGGCCAGGGAGGAGAGCCGTGTGTGCAGGTGACTGTCAGGGACCCTCACTGGCTCGGGTCCTGGACAGTGTGTGGGTGCCCTGAGCTCATGTGAAATGTGCCGCTGACCCCTGGGACCTCGGGCGCCTGGATCCAGTCATCTGTGCCGTGCTCTCTCTGCCTTTCACTACCTTGGACAGTCCATCATGGAATGACCCTTTGATTTGCTCTCTTGACTCTGTTGTTATTCTTCCTCAACTGTCAGTCCTCAAGGCTCCTCCTTCCAGCCAGGAGATTACCACAGGCTTCAACCTGGAATGCCCTGCTCCCAGAGACAGAGACATGGATTGGTGACAAGGAAAAGGTGACAAGAGAACCCCGTGTGTCCCTGACATAATGGGCCAAATTAATGAAAGGGCATCAACAGTATATCCACGCACAGCCTGTGTCGCTGAATTGTCAAGTCACCCCAGATCAAAGAAAAAAAACCCGGAAACACATGACTTGTATCTGAATCATGGTAGCTGCCAGGGTGCGTATAGGGCTACCACACCCTGGTGGTCCTGATGCCTGTCAGGGGTAAATCCGCAGCACAGAGCCAAGAGGACATCCTAAACACTCCACTACGGCACAAAAAATACGAAAGAAAACAAAACAGCAGGCTGGAATAACAGGACAGTGGATGCAGGGACAGTGGGTAGGGCTGGTAATCCCCAACATCCCATATGGCCTCCCGGGCACTGCCAGGTGCAATGCAGGAGTGTAGAGTCAGGAGTAACCTGAGAATCACTGGGTGTGGCCCCTCCCCATCAGCACCCTCCAAAACAAAACAAGGCATGATCAGCCTGGGATTGCTGTCAGCCCACTGGGTTGCCCAGGCCTGGCAGGAGTGACCCTTGAGTATGGAGCTGGGAGTAACCTTTGAGCACCACTACTGTGGCCCAAACACAAATTAACAAAGTTTGGCATCTAACAGCCCAGGTGACCTCCAGCACCTCATCCCAAGACTTTGCAATTAACTGCCACCCAATTGGCCAGGAATTGCCAGTGGGGACTCCCGTCGATTTCTTGAGCACTGCTGTTGCCCTCCCACCAGAAAGCATTATGGTCGCCCCCTCTCCTCCACTCGGGTGCTTGTGAGGGAGGCAAAGGATAAAAATGGGATGCTAGGAATTGAACCCAAGTCAGCCGCATGCAAGGCAAATGCCCTACCCGCTGTTCTATCTCTCCAGCCCCTATTTCATTTTAATTTTTTTTTTAAGGAAGAATAAAGACAGCGTTAAGAAAGCAAATCACAGGGTCATTCCATGACAAATTCCCAAGAGGCCAGGGAGGAGAGCCGTGTGTGCTCATCATTGAAACATCATCGAAAAAACAGCTTTGGCAAGAGTTCGGTGTTTTCCAGCCCCTTACCGCTCTCCTACTTTATTAGGAGATAATTACTTTAATCATTTTTTTTCTTTTTGGGTCATATCCAGCAATGCACAGGAGTTACTCCTGGCTCCAAGCTCAGGAACTACTCCTGGCAGTGCTCGAGGGACCATTATGCGATACTGGGAATTTAATCTGGGTTGGCCGCATGCAAGGCAAACACCCTACCTGCTGTGCTATGGCTCCATCCCCAAAAGTTCTGCCTTGAGGATCAGAGAGATACGTTAGAGGGTAGGGTACCATCCCTAGCACCCCAGAGGATCCTTGAGACTCGCCAGTAGTGATCCCCGAGCACAGAAACAGAGGGAAGCTCTGAGTACCACTGCATGTGGCTCGAAAACAAATAATAATAAGATAAAAGTATGGGTCTGAGTAGCCTAGGACCATGGATCAAACACTGAAAATGGAACCGGTAGGGCACTTGCCTTCTATGTGCAATCCAGGTTCTATCCCTCCACCCCATACATTCCCCCTGAGCACCGTCAGGAGTGATTCTTTAATGCAGGGGAAGGAATGACCCCAAAATATCACAGAATGTGGTTCCCGAAACACAAACAAAAACCGTTCATGGAGGATTCCATCATGCCAAAGTTTGGGATACCGAGCTGAGTCTTGCTTCCACCACCTTCCTCCACGGAAGACAGGAGGACCGCGAAGGTATGGGGATCCCCAGGACAGGAACCATTTGGGAAAGGGGGCTTAGAGGGAGAGATTCTACTGCGGGCAAGCATTTGCCACTCGGCTGGGTTCAATCCAGACACCCGGGTTGCCCCATGCGAGGCAAGCGCCCTGGATGCTCGGCTACCACTCCATGCCCTGAGGCAGCCTGCTGGATCCTAGTGACCCGCAGGGTAACATGAAAGCGACCCCAAGGGCTAGAAATCTTTAGGCAGGAGAGGTCGGGCCACAACTCTTCCACCAATCCACCGCAAGAGGATGCTGTGGGGCGTCTCTGTCCTTACTCTGGGACTTTTCTCTAAGAAATGTATATTCCTGATCCTGACCTGCCTTCAGGAGCTGCTATAGCTCCCCAGATCCTCAGAATTTCTGCAGGAAAAAATTATTTCTGTACAGAGGAGCTGTATCCATAGCCCCCAGAGCTGACTTGATAAGCTAGTGACTCTGGCTTAATTATTTTAGGGTGTGGGCTGTGGACGGCCACAACATTTTTCAGGGCAGCTCAGGTGACCCTGTATGGTGCCTGAGTCGGAACCCAGAGTGAGCACAGAAGACGACTGTGCCTTCCCACAGCACGATCTCTTCAAACCGACCAGTTCTTAGAGGTCTCCAGCCCCATCATCCCATCCCTCAGCAACCCACAATTCTGACAGTGTATCTTCCTCCCTCCCTAAGCGACCTTTGGGGTTCATATACAAATGGAAAGTCCCAAGTCCTCTGGTTTCCATAAGGAGGGTGGCAGGGGCCAGGTCCAACTCCAACATCTCCAGAAGTTTGGGGTGAAGGTACCTGCCGTCAGAGGAACTTGGGGTGAGGTGGGAAGAACTTTATTTAAAATGGTAATAATGAGCCTCAGCAGTCAATTTCCTTCCCTGGAAAATCTAAACACACCAAATCTGCTGAGATTTTTTTTTTTGCTTTTGGGGTCACACACAGTGATGTATAGGGGTTATTCCTGACTCTGCTCTCAGGAATTATTTCTGGTGGTGCTCAGGAAACCCTATGGGATGCTGAAAATTGAACCCAGGTCGGCCAGGTGAAAGGCAAATGTCCTAACTGCTGTGCTATCGCTCCAGCCCCACTGCTGAGGATTTTTCATTTTTATGGGGGTTTGGTGTGGGCCTGCGAGGTTCTGGGGACCATCAGAAATGCCTAGGATTGAACCTCATCTGCCACAAGAAGGCAAGTTTTCATTTTTAAAAAAATTTAAATAAGCCTCTTCCTTTTTGTCCCCAACGCTGTGACGGTCTTCTTCCCCACCCAGGTCAGTTTATCTGCCAGTACTCGAACCTGGGATTTGGCTTTCTCTGTGCAAGCGCCCCAGGCGTCCTCTAGGACTCTAGAATAAAAGAAGCCCTGAGCCTCTTCCTCTTTCTCTTCATCCCCAACTCTGTGCCCGTCTTCTCCTCCACCCAACCTTTACCCCTCCCCACACATACCACATTCCCGTGGGGGAGTGGCCTCTTCAGAAGTGGGCGACACTTTGGTAGGAGTGGTCCTGGTCTAATTTTAGGCAGGCCAATGCTCACACGGATGCAGGTAATTACTCATACCAAGAAATCTAGAGTAACATCACAATTCCCATACCCACTCACCAAAATGATGAAACAGCACAAATCCTCACCATGTGGGGAGGACGATGAAAAGAGTCCAGAAGCCTCAGTAGGTGGTACTCACGGAAGAAAACTCTCTGACAAAGAATTCAGATATAAAGTCATAAAGATGTTCAATGAACTCAATGAAACAGTCAGACTGATATCCAATAAATTGAAGGAGGACATGAAAGATACAATGGATGGGACAATCGAGAAAATCCAGGAAGAAATGAGAGCAGAAATTGGAAAGTTATGCACAGAAATGTCACGAATTAAAGATTATGTTAGATGAAATAAAAAACTCAGCTGTGCCCTCAACAGTAGAATGACCACAGCTGAAGACAGAATCAGTGAGCTGGAAGAACAGCTGCACCAAGCTAACTGGCAACAACAATGGCAAGAGACCTCAAAATAGCGCGAGAGCGAATCAGAGTCTTAGGAGATGATTCCAAGAGGAACAACATTAGAATCCTTGGAGTACCAGAAGCTGAGGGAAACAATCCCAATGAAAAAGTCACGGTTAAACAAATCATTCCTGAAAAATTCCCAGAGCTCGACAATGCCGCTATGCAGATTCAAGGAGCCCAAATGGTCCCAGCTAAAAGAGACCCTAACAAAAACACTCCAAGACATATCATAGTTAGAATGATCGATGCTGCCTATTGAGGCACGATACTGCAAGCAGCAAGGTCATAGAAGGAAATCACACACAAAGAAGCACCCCTTAGCTTCACAGCAGATCTATCAGAGGAAACCCTCCAAGCGCGAAGGCAATGGCGGGATATAGTGACAAAACTCACTGAAATGAATACTTCACCAAGAATACTCTATCCGGCTAATCTCTCACTCAAACTTGAAGGAATGGTACACTATTTTCTAGATAAACAGCAGCTCAGGAACTTCATAGATTCAAAGCCAAACCTCAAAGAAGGCCTAAAGGGGCTACTATAAGACAAGACAAACCCTACAAGCACTACAGTCCCCTACAAAAAGATGACACAATACCCCATAACAATAATCTCTCTCAACGCCAACCGTCTAAATTCACCAATTAAGAGACATAGAGTGGCAAAATGGATTCAGAGACAGAAACCAACATTCTGCTGCTTACAAGAAACTCATCTCAACAGTCAGAGCAAATAAAGACTCAAAGTGAAAGGATAGAAAACAATCCTGCAAGCAAACAGCTCCCTCAAAAAGCTGGGGTGGCCATACGACTAGCCGACAACACTACTTTCAGGCTAAAAAAGATTAGAAGGGACAGCGAAGGCTATATTCTCTTCATCAAGGGATACATACAACAGGAAGAAATCACACACTTAAATGTATACACACGTAATGAGGGAACAACTAAATATTTAAAACACCTGCTCACAGATTTTAAGGAGGGCATTTCTAGCAACACAATAGTAGAGAAACTTCGGTCTCTGCGCTCGGGAATCCGTCCTGGTGGAGCTTGGAGATCGGACTTGGATGGGCCACATGCAAAGCAAACGCCCTAACCACGGTGCTATCGCTCTGGTCCTCTAAGTGAATCTGGAGGTTCTACAGCAATGATGTCGGGCCAAAGGATCCAGGACAGGGCCCAGCGAAGTCCAGTGCTGGGAGGGTCAAGACCACCCCCTCTTCCCCTCCCCTCTCTGTAACCAACTCGCTCATACCCACGCCCACCCGCCACTGCCCAATTGCGGAGCTGGAGGAGATCGTGGCCACAGTGGATCCCCAGGATCACTCACTCACACCCTCCACCCCTGCGCCCCGGTACAGCCCCTGCTATACTCATCAAAGCTCCGCGTCCCCAAAAAGTCACTGCTGCGCCACAGGAATGACTGGAAGAGAAGCGTGAAAGTGCCCCCAAGCTGGCGTTGCCACTCTACTCACAGTGACGAGATGCGGAGGCGCCAGGCGCTAATGGGAGGCCGCTTGTGCCCTGCCACAAAAGCAGCCCTCTCAGACCCCTTTCAACGCAGGACAGCCACTGCTCCCTTCACAGGTGTGACAAATGGATACCTGATCCAGTGTCTGAAGCAAGCACCCTAAAAGACCTGCTGGGATATCACTTCCACTTCTGCAAGCAGCCTTAAAGGGCCAGACATCAGGTGCACAGAAAACCACTAGAACAAAGCAGGTAAATGTGTACTGCTGGCTGGGCCAGAGCGATAGCACAGTGGACAGGACATTTGTCTTGCATGCAGCTGACCGAGGTTCAATCCCCAGCATCCTTTATGGCCCCCCAAGCACTGCCAGGTGTAATTCCTGAGTGCAGACCCAGGAGTAACCCCTGAACATCGCTGGGTGTGACCCAAAAAGAAAAGAAAAAAAAAGTGTACTGCAAGTGGAATGGGCTCACATAAAGGAGTGGAGAGGTGGCGGCTAGAGTGATGGGTCACAAAGTGAAGATCTGGAAGAAGGAGAAGTGCCCCAATCCTGTATTAGCAGTGACTCTGTAGCCAGCCCTGGAGATGCAGAGAGGAACTGATCTAGTAACAAGCCTGAGAGCCGGAGAGACACTGGAACAGAAGCAAAGGCTTCTACCCCTTAATAACACAAGAGCAGTGGACACTTGCCTACAAGGAAAATCCTAGGAGGCAGTTTCAGAAACAAGATTTCAAGCCAAGAGTATGTGGCCGGGGCTGGAGTGATAACATAGTAGGTAGGGTGTTAGCCTTGCACGCAGCTGACTTGGGTTCAATTCCCAGCATCCCATATGGTCCCCTGAGCACCACCAGGAGTAATTCCTGATTGCAAAGCCAGAAGTCACCCTTATGCATCACCGGGTATGACCCAAAAAGAAAAAACAAAGTACGTGGCCAGAAGGGTAGGTTGGGTACCTGCCTTGAACTCGGTCAACCTGAATTCAGTCCCAGACATTCCTCAATGGTGGCAATGGGAACCATCAGGAGTAACTCTTAAGAACTGTCAGGTTTCCCCCAAAACAAAAGTATATAAAACACAGCATATAGACAAACCCCCAGAAAGGAGTGGCTAACAGGCAGCAAACCACACTGGTCACTCTGCAGCCTGGCTTGGCCTTTTGCACATATCTACATGGTGTTTACCATTCTGGTGAATATTGGATTGTTAGGATTTTATTGCTTCCAAAGTAAAAATCTCAAAACATTTATCCTCAACGTTTGTGTAAATCTAATGGAAACCTGAATACAAGGAGTACATATATGCTACAGCAAGTAAAGTTCTTCCTTGCACATGGCTGACCTGGACACCAAATATGGACAGCACAGCGGGATGAGGCCACCCAGAACTTAAGACACAAGGGCCTGAAGAATGGAGGTTTGGCTTTCTGAGATCAAAAAGTTCTCTGCAGCATCGTGGTTAATCTCTGCCATGATCCCCCACAAACCAGGACCTCTGAGCCAAGCCAGAGTCACAGCGACGAATGAAACCATGGTGAGCCTTGACAATACCTAGCAAAATAAAATTTTTCTACCTATTTATTTTTACTGTTTTTGGGGGCATACCCTATCCATTGTGCTATTACTCCAGCACCCACCTATTTTTTTTTTAATTTTTATTAGTGAAACACCATGAGGTACAATTGTAGACTTACAAATTTTTGCGCCTGGGTTTCAGGTATACAATGATCGAGTACCCATCCCTTCACCAGTGCCCATTCTCCACCACAACTAATCCCAGTATCCCTCCCACCTCCAACCCCCCATCCCACCCTGCATTCCCTTTTGTTCTCTCTCCTTTTGGGTGCTGTGGTTTGCAAATAGGCACTGAGTGGCAATCATGTTCGGTCTAGAGTCAACTTTCAGCATGCATCTCCCATCCTATAGCCCCCACCTACTTAAGTTTTATTTAATTCTGTCCACCTTGCTCTATCACTAAGACTCATTATTTACCAGTTAACAGAATGTGAAGTCCAACTGCCAGGACTCTGTCATATCCATGGTCCAGGTTATAATCAGCAAGTACCTTTCCCTTATGGTACTAATGTCACAGGTAGTTTTCACACGCACCAGGATTATTTCCTTCTGGACTGTACTTTTGTAGCAATCCCCAACCCACTTGTTGAAACTAAAACTGTTTTACATAAGGGCCATGTTCTGACAATGGCCATTGTTATTAGGGAATTGATAGATCCAACATAACTTTTATATTTACTAAGGCTTGAGGGGAACACGAAAGCCTTCCTATATTCCTTACCCACAGATTTTTTGCAGTATTAATTCTCTTATGCCTTAAAAGGCTGCAGGGGCCTTTAAATGATGGATGATGGACTTCCCATGTTCTTACATATGTGTGTGTATGTATATAGTTTCTCCCCAGTGTGAATTTATCTATACAGAGTAAGGCCTGCAGACCCAGTAAAGGCCTTTCCTTTCTGCATGCCTGGCATGCATAAGGTTTCACTCTAAAATGACTTTTCATGTGCGTAGGAAGGGCTGAGGACAAACTGAAGACTTTCCCGCATTCCTTACACTTTTGAGGTTTCTCTCCAATGGGAATTTTCCTGTTAAGAAAGTTATGCTAATTGATTGAAAATTATCCTGCAGACCTTACATATGAAAGGCCTCAATCCTGGATAAATGCCTTTTACACAAAGCAAAGCTTGTGGATTGAGTTAAGAGCGATAGCACAGTGGGTAGGGTGTTTGCCTTACAAGCGGCCAACATGGCCGACCCGAGTTTGATTCCTCCGCCCCTCTCGGAGAGCCCGGCAAGCTACCGAGAGTATTCGATATGCCAGACACAGTAACAACAAAGTCTCCAATGGAGACGTTACTGGGCCTGCTCGAGCAAATCGATGATCAACGGGAGGGCCTTTACCTTTGGGCTGGAGCGATAGCACAGCGGGTAGGGCGTTCACCTTACAAGCGGCCAACATGGCCGACCCGAGTTCGATTCCTCCGGCCCTCTCGGAGAGCCCGGCAAGCTACCAAGAGTATTCGATATGCCAGACACAGTAACAACAAAGTCTCCAATGGAGACGTTACTGGGCCCACTTGAGCAAATCGACGATCAATGGGAGGGCCTTTACTTTTACTTCCCACCCTAATATGTGGTTTTTCAGATATGAATTTTCCTATGTTCAATAAGGAGTAAAGCGGAAGTGAAGCCATTTCCAAAGTCTTTACAAGCATAAGGTTTGTCTCCAGTACGAAATTTTCTGTGCCTCAAAAGGCTTGCAGAATAAGCAAAGGCCTTGCCACACTCCTTACATATATATGGATTCACCGTAGAGTGGGTTTTCTTGTGGAATACAAAGTTTGAGTATAAAGTGAAGACCCGGGCTGGAGCGATAGCACAGCGGGTATGGCGTTTGCCTTGCTTGTAGCTGACCCGTGTTCGACTCCCAGCATCCCATATGGTCCCCTGAAAACAACCAGCAGTAACTCCTGAGTACAGAGCTAGGAATGACCCAATAAGGAAAAAAAAAAAGAAAGTGAATACCCTCCCACAGTGGTGACATGAATAATGTTTCATTCCTGTATGAATTTCCCTATGGTCACAAAGAAACTGAGAAGAAATGAAAGGTCTTCCTGCCTACCTCACATATTTAAGGGTTTTCTCTGATACGAATTTTGTGAAAACTAAGACTTCAGGGATAAGCAAAAGCCTTCCCACATTGCTCACATATAAGTTATCTCTCCAGTGTGAGTTTTCCTGTGTACTCAGGCTTGTGGAACAAGCACAGACTTCCCACTCCATACAACCATATGGCTTCTCTCCAGTGTGACTTTTCCTGTGCATACTAAGGTGTATGAGTCAGATAAAGGCCTCAACACATTCCTTACAGGCATACGGACTCCCCAGTATGAAATCTCCTGTGAATAAGGTATGAGAATCCATCAAAGGTCTTCCCACAGTCCTTACACTTAAGCGGTTTCTCTCCTGTGTGGATATTCACATAGTCCCGCCGGGGTGACATTAGACTCAAGAGTTTGTCCTCAGTGCTGACATTCCTGGGAATTCTGAGTACTGTGGGTTTCTAAAGGAAAGTGATGGTGCTGAGAACACGTGAAGGCTCCCCCACATTCCTTATACATGGACCGGTTCAGTTCACAATGACTGCCTGAGGGCCTGTCAGTGTGAGAGACACATTATAAACAGTATTCCTCTCCCACAGACCAGAGGCTGCCCCACTATGGAAGGGTTGTGTCCGCTGACTGAGCTGAACATCCAAGGATCTTTTCCTAGGGGACGACTTTGTCAGAACGGGCATACTCTTGCCATTTTCATCACCCTCAGAAGACAATGGACCTGTCTGAGCATCCCCATGGGGATGAGGGCAAAACTGCTCACTTAAGCCTTTATCACAGTGTGCAGAAAGAGACATTCCGCCAGGGCTGGCTGCTTCCACGTAGAACACCAGAGAAGGATTCCAATTATTGCTCTATGCCATGAGAGTTCTCATGTCAAAAGAAATCAAACTCTGCAGGTAGGTAGCTGGTGGGGTATGAGACAATGAGTATCTTGGGGAAGTAATTAATCAAGATGGGGCTGAAAGCAACGACTCTGAAGCCAGCCTTCGGGATTCAGAGACGAACTGACCTAGTAGAAACCCAGAGAGCTGGAGACACTGGAACAGGAGCAAAGGCTGGTAAGAATTATCAGAGAGCACAGTTCGGCCAATGCTCTACCCCTTGACAACACACAAAAAGTGGACTCTCAGCTACAAGGAAAACCCCAGGAGGCAGTTTCAGAAACATGATGTTAAACTGAGAGTATCAGGCTAGTGGTTTGGATGCTTGCCTTGCATGCCGCAAACACAACATTTCATACCTCACACCACTCATACTCCAAGAGTAGCGTACCAAATTTGAAGTGGTTTTAAAGTAGAAGGCAACCAATCTTAGAGGGAAATATATTTTTACAGATATATGTGTCTGTGTATATATCTATATCTATATCTCTCTCCGAATATATATATATATATATATATAGAGAGAGAGAAGCACACAAGACTCAAGCCTTAACAACATATTAGTAATAGCTTATAAAAAGGCTTAATAGCCTCTGGGGGAAATACAACAATCTTTACACACTCTCCTCTAACGAAAGTTTTTTTTGTGCATTTTCAGTGGTTTATTCGTAAGAAACAATACAAAATAAATTATTTCGTTTCTGCTTTGGGGCAGGGGTTGGGGTATAGTATGGAAATATCCAAAATACGGTGGTGGGAATGTGTAATGGTGGTGGGATTGGGGCTCGAATATTAAATGGAATCAAATATTGTGAACTACTTTAAAAAATAAAGTAAAATTTAAAAAAAATTCTTAAAAAAGCAATGATGGGCTTGGACCTAAACACTGAACACAAAAATCCCAACCCCCAGGGCCCATAATCACTAGGGATGAGAAGGGAACACTCAATGCCCAGCAAGCAACTCAAAGTTGTGTGTGGACATTTGTGCCTAGGGGACTATGAATTTAAGTTCAGGGCTGCCCCAAATAACTCTCAAAGCAGGCAAAAGTGACCTGACCCCCAACACTTTTGCCAGCCCCAAAGATCTTCTGCTCCATCTCCCTGGTACTGGCACATGCCCAGAACCACACAAAAATCAGCGAGTGAACATGAGACTGTGTGACTGAGCAGATGAGGCTCTCCAAAGCAGAAAGGATGAAACAGAGGGAACGCATGTCCGGGTTCCTGAATCACTGTGGCTGATAGGGCACATATGGGGCTATGTGGCCCAGGGGCTCCAATGCCTGTTAGGGGTGAATCCAGAGCAGAGAGCAAGAGGAAGCCCTGAGCACCTCCACTGTGGCACAAAAATAAATCTGAAAGAAGAGCGATTAGGGCTGGTAAACCTTGCGTCCCATATGGTCCCCCAAGCACTGCCAGGGAAATGCTGGAGTGAAGAGCAAGAAGAAACCCCAAGATCACTAGGTGTGGTCCCCAACCTTCCCAAACAGAACAAAGCTAAAGAAGTCACTCTTGGATCTGAGGTACCACACAGAGTACGAGACCTGGCAGGGGTGAATCTTGAGCACTGAGCTGGGACTACTTCTCAGTGGCGTATGATCTAAACCCAAATACAACAAAACAAATAAACAAGGACAAAAGCAGTCTTAAAAAGAGTAGAGCCATGGGCTGGAGCAATAGCACAGCGGGTGGGGCATTTGCCTTGCATGCAGCCGACCTAGGTTAATTCCCAGTGACACATATGGTCCCCCAGAGCACAGCGAGGAGTAATTCCTGCGTGCGTGAACCAGAAGTAACTCCTGTGCATCGCAGAGTGTGACCCAAAAAGAAAAAAAAATACAGTAGTGTAGGATGACATTGCTTTGTCCTTCTTCCACAAAAAGCTTAGCTTTATCTGGTTACACCCATCACAGTGCTCCTGAGGCACTTCCATTCCATTGTGTTTATCTGTAAACAGTCTTCCCTATGCTCTCTTCTCCACCCAGTTAATCAGGTTTCCTCCTAATCAGACTCTGTTAATTTGTAAGGTCAGATTCCTCAGAAATCTATGATTTTATGAGTGAAATGTTACCTTTCTCATCTCCTTATGCCTTATGAACAGTTTACTTTAAAGCAATGCCCTTTTTGTATAGATACAGGAAGACCGTTAACATTATGCTTTGTAACTTAGGATTTGATTGGCTTTGAATATCATTCACTCCTGGGCATCTGCTTTCTCGACTTAAGCCTCAGTTGCCCTTAGTTCCTAACACCCCAAAAGCAGGGTCCCGATGAGGGACTGAATGGACCCAGGGCAAGCGGTGAGCTACCCTGGCATGGAAATGGGACAGGCCAAAGTGCCACGATTCTTAACTATAAGTTAAGAGTTTGATCATATGCAAATGCCGTCATGATCCAAAACTGGCAGGCTACCGAATGTAACCTGCCCACATGGCAGAATCTGGCAAACTCCCCGTGGCATACCCAATATGCCAAATACCAGTAACAATGAAGGGTGTCATTCTCCTAACTCTGAAAGAGCCTTGAATATGGCACTTTTTTCAAAAATCTCAGGGCTAGGACAAAAGAGACGTTACTGGGGCCTGCTCCAGGCAATTGACGAATAACAGGATGGTTGTAATTGTTGTGATTGTGATTGATCCAAAAGTAGTGATGAGTCTAGGATCCTGCTAGGGGTGGGAAAGACTATCTGACCTGAGCACTGCAGTCCGAGATCAAGATGCCCCTAGGAGGGCAATTCTATAAGTTTAAGATATTTCTTACTGTATCCATACAAAATGATTTATATTATATATGCTTATATGTTTGCTAGACAAGGAAAGGAGAAACACACCCAGGAGAATCTGCTCTAGGGTGGATTGATCTGATAATGAGGATCTGTCCTAGGAGTGGATGTCCCCAGGGAAAGAGGGAAAGAATTCTACCCCTATTGATTGTGATTACACCTATGTGTAATGATTACCCCAACCCCTCATGCTCTGGGATTTAACTGTACTGGAAGAGTGGGCTGGGAGTTCAGAAGGAAGGAGAAGGGGAGCAGAAGGAAGAGATAGAGGGATCAGAATCCAGACTTCAGAGGAGGATGAAGGGGGATGGAGAAGGTGAATGAAGTAGCATGGGGGAAGAAGTGGAGGCAGAGGCGGAGAAGAGAGACTGATGTGGATGGAGAGGGGATTGGAATAAACTGTGACTAAGTCCAACCAGTCTGGCCCTCATTCCTTCCTTTGCCTGCCCATCGCCATCGACCTTCCAGGGGTGGGGGAAGAAGGGTGAGACTAACGAACGCCAGCGGTGGAAGAGATTGAGCCATCGTTGCAGTGTGCAGTGCCCCTTTCATGAGCTTACACAAGTAGAGCCAGTGCTCCTTCCTGAAACAACTCTTGAGACAGTCAGCCCTGAAGGCCTAGGCACTGCTCCCTGCATCATATCATTTGGCACTTTCCTCCTCCAGAGAATCAGCAGGAATCTCCATGCAAAGATCAGTGAGCATGAGAGGTGCACAAACCCCAGGGCCATGACCAGAAGTTTCTGCTTTGGAGTCTGAAATTGCTCTCAGGGAGGGCAGGGCAAGCAGCTGACCTGCTCTCCTATCTCAAGGGTGTAGTTCCACTTGAACTGAAAATGTTATGATATCTAAACATATAGTGCAACAGAGAAAAATTAGGCCCCGGGCCAGAGCAACAGCATATTGGTGAGGGCACTTGCCTTGAACGCAGCTGACTCTGGTTTAATCCCCCACATCCCATAGGATCCCCCAAGCCCACCTGTAGTGACTCCTGAGTGCAGAGTCAGGCTACTCCAGTACCCAGAGTACTGCTGGCTGTGGCCCCAAAACAAAAACACACAAGTAAAAAGTGAATTGTGTAGTTAATTGGAAAAAAGAACACAACTCTCTTTACTTTACCGAGCATAAAAGGATTTTAATGATGGCTACAGAGATAGCACAGATCACAAGGTGCTTGTCTGACACACAGGTAACAAGGGTTCAATCCCCATCACCCCACAGGATCCCCAAACCTAGAGCGATCAATGACAACAGAGCCAACGGTAAACTCTGCCGGGTGTGGCCGACCAAAAATAAATTTAGGTGCCAGAAATACACTCTGGTAGGGTATGGGCCTTGTACACAGCTGACCTGGGTTCAGTCCCTGGCACCACACAGGGTACCAAAAGCAGCAACCACAGGTTATGACCATAAAAAAAAAGTTTTTGTTCATGAGTCAACCTCCACCAGTCAGTTTTGGAGAATGCAGGTCAGTCTTGGGTTTTGGAGCCAAAGGTGGCAGATCTTTGGGCTCACCCACGTGGTGCCTGAGGAATCCTGCGTTGTGCAGGAGATTGTACCGTGTCGCAGGCTGCTTGCAAGGCCTGGGCCTGCACTCCTGGCTTATCACTGTCCCCAGTAATTCAAAGTCTATGTAAGTACTGTGAACCTTATGAGAAGGATACAGACAGAAAACAGGGATGAGGCCCAGCTGGTAGAGGTCCAGGCAGGGCTGCTGCCACCTGGGGTCTCCCGGTGCACAGCTGAGCCAGAAGTACTAACTGCAATTTCAAAGGCTCACAGGGGCCAGAAAGAGCACACAGTGAATGGCAGGGCACTTGTCATGCAGGCGACAGACTCAACTTCACATTATGAATCACCAAGGAGTGATCCCAGAGCACTGCTGGGTTTGACAAAAGCCCGCACAGCCAATCCCCCTCCTGCCCAAATAAAGACAATGAGGAATTTATCTCCCAACAGCAGAGGTGTGAAATCTAATAATATATTCGCAAGGGTCAGTCCTTTCAGTTTTTTGTTTTGTTTTGGGACCACACACAGAAGTGCTCAGAGCTTACAGGCCAGGTTTTCAGACTACATTTTTTGTTAGTTTTTTTGCTTTTGTGTTTTGATTTTAGGTCACACCTGGCTATGTGCAGGGGTTACTCCTGGCTCTGCACTCAGGAATTACCCCTGGTGGTGCTCAGGGAAACATATGGGATGCTGGAAATCGAACCCAGGTTGGTTGCATGCAATGCAAACGCCGTACCCACTGTGCTATTGCTCCAGTGCCATGGTTTTCAGACTGTATGATTTTACTCCTATGGGTACGTGATTTTATAAAACAAGAAAGGGATGAAAAATTACACTTGGGGCTGGAGTGACAGTACAGCGGTCAGGGCATTTGATTTGCACATGGCTGACCTGGGTTTGGTCCCTGGCATCCCATATTGTTCCCCGAGCACCGCCAGGAGTGATTCCTGACTGCAGAGGCTTAGTGCAGAGCCAGGATAACAACCCTTGAGTATCACCAGTGTGACCCAAAAAGCGGGAAAAAAAGAAGAAAAATTGCATTTATCCCAAATAAAATTTTAAAGTCCATAATTTTGCTCAGAGTCTCCAACTGCTTCCTTTCCTCCTAACAGCCTCTTGTTCAAAGGACTCAAGAATGTTCATATCTAAGAACTTCCAATTAAGTTATGAACAGAGGAGTAAGAGGGAACACAGCAGACTGAAGCAGACACTATCCAACTGAAAGCCCAGAGGGCCTTCCCTGGTACCCCTTATCCACTAGTCCCCTGGCAGGGCACAGAACTCAAGCCCTGCCAGGTATGGTCCCAAATCTCACCTCATCTGCTCCCCAAGTAGTGAGATAGACCCAGGGAGAGGAGCTCAGCGGGCAAAGCACCTGCTTTACCTTTGGGGGACATGGCATGGCTCCCCCTGCATCCCAGACACACAGAGATCGGGGGACAGACTCTGACTATCTCCAAGTTTGTAGCAAACAGGGGAGCAAAAGACAGGAGAAATACCCCAAAACCCAAAAAGAAGTTCAAAGAATGCTCGTGTGTCAAGTCAAATTCTGGAGTGGGAGGGTTGTGGCCATACCTAGTGATGCCATAGAGGAATGTCGGGGATAACCTGGTCACTGCAAGAAAGACAAACGCCCTCCTGACTATACTACTGACCAGCCCCTAAGAGTGAGACATTTAAAACCTATTGCAGCTGGTCCCTGGAAAACCCCTTTCTGCAAGTACTCACTTCAACAGCAGGGCACGCCCCTGGTGTGGGAGAGATGAACAGTGAGGGATGCTTGGAATCTTGACTGGTGAGGCAGAAATTCTTTTTTGAGGAAATATAATCATACAGGGTTAGCAAAGATAGTAAGTTGATAGGGTGCTTTTCTTTCAAGCAGCTAAACCGGGGTCAATATGCAACAGTGCATACGCTCACCCACCCCAGCACTGTTAAAAATGATGCCTGAGCTGAGAATCAAGAGTAATCCCTGAGCACTGAGTGGTGTTGTGGCCCAAAAACTACAATAAAATAAATTATAAAGGGATTGGAGAGATCGTATAGCAGGTGAGGTGCTTGTCTTGCACTCGGTCAAACCAAGTTTGAATCCTGGCATCCCATATGGTTCCCTGAGCCCAGCCAGAAATGACCCCTGAGTGCAGAGGGAGAAGTAACTGAGTCTTGCAGTTCTACTCCTCCAGACCAAATAATTAGTTCATTTAAATGAATAAAGTGGTGTGCCCGATATTGATGCGAAATTTCATTACTAGAGGGGTTAGGGCACACTCTAGAAATCTCCAAGCTACTTCCTGCTGAGATTACACACTTGCTTACAAGACCCGCTGTGGCATAGCACAGCCCTGATGCACCCCCTGCTGATCCCCCTCCTCCCAGCCCTGAGTTGTCTTAAATCTCTGCACCTTGGGGCCTGAGTGACAGCATAAACAAAAGAGCACTTGTTTCAAGGGCAGGAAACCTGGGTTTATTTCTGGGCATCCCTCATGGTTCCTGGCACCACTAGGAGTGCTTGCTGAACGAAGAGCCAGGAGGAACCCACGTGCATGGCTGGGTGTGACCCAAAAAGCAAAATTTTTAAAAAAAGAAAAAGTAAAGAGAAGCTCCCCACCGCCCTGTACTCCCAGAACCCACTGAATGCAAAAGGAACAAGTGAAAAGCAAAGGATCTGCCAAATGCTTTTGAGCCCCAAGCACAGAAATGTGCCCTTCCCCTCCCCCCACCCACCCCATAACTGGCCCCCAGGCTCTGTGCTCACTCCAGGCTGGTACCGGGACACTGTGGGGTGCCGGAATCGAACCCGCAGGCCGGGTTCCTCCCTTACGCATCTTTCTAAGTAAGTTCTCCTCAGTAACAACGACCTTGTTTCCCTCAAAATCAATTTTTAAATAAGATTTAAAAGCTGCTGCTTTCGGCAGCAGCTCTCGGTGCGTCCCGGGTGAGGGGCCGCCACTCCGGGACACCGCCACAGAGAGACCCCTCCGCCCACAAGGCGGAGACCGCGGACATTCAGGCGCTCAGAGCGACCCCTCGGGCGGCCGGGGAAACCGACCTTCCCAGACACCGCTGCCCCCCTGGGTGCCCCCTCACCCGCTCCTCACCTTCTGCACCTAAGCCGGCCGCCAGCACTTCCGCCCCGACTTCCAAGCAGTGCAGGGAAAGAGGATCCCGATACTGTGACGTCATAGGAAGTGCGCCCAGAGCCTTAAAGGGCCAGGCTTCAAATATTCCTGACCAGGTACTTGCCTGGTCAGAAGATTCATTTTTCCCTTTTCTGGGATAGGATCAGGTGATCAGGACATCTGCTGTTTGCCAGGTCTGCGATAAATGGAGAGTGACCAACTGAACAGATAGTGTGTCGATCAGAAGTCTTTGTTTTGATGAAGGAAATAAAATTCACAAAGATACTTGGCTGTTGAACAGCCACCCAGACCATCTCTCTGAGTCCCCACGTTCATTTGTATTGCACTGAAAGTCCAGGTCTGGAGTAGCTTCAACTGTTTATTTTCACAATGATAGGAGAGAGCTAGAAACTAAGTGAATCACGTGGCTCAGAAAGGGGTCAGGGGTAGCCCAGAAGGGGACTCGGGGATTGGTGATGACTGGGAAGATATTTGTGTAAGCAAAAATTCCTGTGTCTGTCTTTGTGTGTGTTCAGAGCAAAGGGTGCTCTGCAGTTATTCCGTGAGAGTTATGCGCAGTAACTCTTCAAACAGTGCTCAAGGTCTACATGGCCGTGATTCTACATGGATCAGACAAATGAACGGAAAGTCCCTTAACTTCTGTGCAGCTAGTCTTTTAATATTTTAGTACTTGATGATTTATTAAGCTATAATTCTTCAAAATTTGAACCAGTGGGCAAGAAAAACTGTATAGCAGTTGTGCAGGAGAAGAAAGCCTCTTTTTCAGACATGTAGATCTATTGTTTGGCTATGATGATTTGGTGTTTGTTACAGTAAAAATATGCAATTTAGTTTACAAGTTTGCTTCTTAGCAGAATTATTCCATAAACATACTCAATTTCTTGTAACCTCTCCACTAGGGTGCCAGATCATAACAGTGTGCAAATAGGAACAATAGGTAAGGGTCCCCCCAAAGTGAGGTAGTAAACATCAATAGATGATTTATTTCTGCATTCGCTTTTCTTTGCTTCGGTAACTATGCTTGCCTCCTTATGCTTATATAAATTTATGGGGTACCAGGATGTGGGTCTGGTGAAGTTAACTTTGTGGGTGCTTATGAAAAGGACAGGTGCATCAGGATATGCTTTTTCTAACCAACAGACTGTGCTTCTCTTGGGAGGCTGCTGCTTTGGCTAGCGGAACAGCCTGCAAGCTGGTGTGAACAAACACTCCAAATTTTGGAGTTCATTCGAGATTTGTCCGTATCTTCAACTTCCCTTATCTTCCCACTACCACACTGTCCTCCCATTGTTCCTTGATTTGCTCGAGCAGGCCCAATAATGTCTCCATCCTGAGACTTGTTGTTACTGTCTTTGGCATATCTAATACGCCACGGGGAGCTTGCCAGACTTTGCCCAGCGGGCGAGATACTCTCGGTAGCTTGCCAGGCTCTTCTAGAGGGGCAGAGGAATCGAACTCAGGGCAGCCTCAAAGGCCACATGCAAGGCAAATGCCCTACCCACTGTGCTTTCGCTCCAACCCGACTACTACACTATTCTGTTGGAAATATAACTCTAAACATTCTAGGTTTAACACTGGGATTTCCAGTCTTCCTTGTCACATGGAGTTTAGGTTTATTGGATTACACCCATCACAATGCTCCTGAGGCACACCCACTCCTCTGTTTCTTGTAATATAGCCCTAAACACTTTAGGTTTAACATTGGTATGTCCTTCCTCCCTTGCCACAGGGAGCTTAGGTTTACCACAGTGCTCCTGAGGCACTCCCATTCTTCTGTGTTTCTCTGTAACTTTCTTCTCTGTGATTTGCTTTCCCAACTGGCCTGTCACTTTTTTCTCCTAATTTGTAAGGTCTGAATCCTCAGAAATATGAGTGAAAAACTGATTTTCTCTTCTCCTTATGTCCTTTGCATAGTTACTTTAGAGCAATGTCCTTTTCGTATAGACATATGAATATGGAATAGAATAATACTCTGACTTTGTAACTTGGGAGTTAATTGACTCCAAATAATACCTCATACCTGGATATCTGCTTTCTCAATCTAAGCCTCAGTTGCCCTTAGTTCCTAGCACCCCAAAGGCAGTGTCACGATGAGGGACTGGATGGACCCAGGGATAGCTGTGAGGTACTCTGTCATTGAAATGGGCCAGACCAAAGGGCCATATAAATTAAGAGCATGGTCATGGACAAATTCTGTCATGATCCAAAGAGTAACAACTAGATTAGGACCATGCTAGTGTTAAGAAAGACTAATCTTGCCTGAGCACCGTAGTCTGAGATCTATAGTAAGATGTCCCCAGCTTTATGTATCTATTACTGTGTCCATACAAAATGACTAATATTATTAAAGAGTAGAATTAAGATGAATGTTTATATGGTTGCTGGACTAAGGGAAGGAAAAACACACCCAAAGATGGCATTTCGCCTTTAGGTTGGTCCTTGTGCTGAAAAAGTTTGTCCTAGAAGAAGCTTCCCCCAAGAGAGGGACCATACATCCATTGATTGTATGACCTTGGCTATGTGTAATTGCTACCCCAAACCCCTGATGATTTGGGAGATAACTAAGGCTGTAAGAGTGGACAAAGGAAAAATCCAGAGAGAATTTGAAAGGGAGAGTCCAATAAAAATGAAGGAGATTCATGGAAAGAGAATCAGGAGAATTGAGATAAGCTTGGAAGAAACTGTTGAAAATGATATTCATTTTAGAATGTGTGAATCTTCCCAGCTCAGGCCTATTCAGTGACTCTCTTTCCAAGTCAGATTATAGCTATGCCAAATCCTGAAGCTGTGGTTTGAGTTCTGAAATAAATCACAGCAAGTCAGGAAAGAATTAGTCGAATGACCCCTGGGTGAACAGGCTGAGCAGGTGGATGACATCTCTGTGTTTCTCACAGTCCAACAGACCCAGATCAAAGGGAAGATACTTTGGGAGTATCGCCGGGAGGAGCTTGGCAATCACACACTACCCTTTTGGCTTTTCTATTTGACTAGACCCAGGGATATCTGGGGATCATATAGCATACTGCGAATCAAACCCAGTGCAAGGCAAGCACCCTCCCCACTATACTATGACTTCAGCACAATCTAGTTTTATTAAGGGCTCACTCATTGACTTTTTAACATAAAAGAAAAAGAACATTTCGTAATGGGTCAGAGAGAGAATAGCAGGTAGGGCATCTGCCTTGCATAAGGCTGACAGGGGCATGATTCTGAGCACTGCCGAAAGGAACCCCTGAGGACAGCCAGGAATAAACCCTTCGGGAACATCAGACCCCAAACCAAAACAAAACAAAATATCTTCATATACTTAAAAAATGCAAATGATCTGAGGTTAAAGACAAGCTTAGTGACAGAGAGGGCGGGGTGCAAGGTGGTTCTGCTGCTCCTGAAAAAGCTACCCCAGCAATACAGGCTGTGCAGTCAGGCTTATTAAGAGAAAGGGGTACAAAGGACCCACATGACTAATGAAGAAGAATGGAACAAGCCAAGAAAGCAAAGCACCAGATCACCCCAGGGGATCGAAGGGCCATGTGAGTACAGCACAGATGCCTGCATCTTGGATTCCGAGGCCCCCTGGGGTCAGCAGCATGTTTCACACACACTCAGGGCACACCCACGATGCCTGGGGCTCGAGCCTGGGAGGGTCCTCAGACACTCAGTTGCATACACACCTCTCCTCCCCGGCCTCACGGCTCCTCCTACCAGCCAGGGGATTACAGCTGGCTTCACCCTAGAATACCCTTCCCCCACAGAATCAATGTAGAGACTAGTGACAATGAAAAGGCGAGAGGCCTACCCCATATGTCCCTGATATAGCCAGCCAAGTTACTGAAAGTACGCAAGGAACACAATCTTCACTTTTGTTACCTTGCATGCAACTGGTCCAATTCAATCCCCGGATCCCATATGATCCCCCAAGCAAACACTAAGAGTGATATGTGAGTGCAGAACCCAGAGTCACCCCTAATATCACAGCATGGCCGAAAAATGAAACAAAACAAAACAAAATTGGATGCATACAAAATATAAAGTTAGGCGCCAAAAGATAGTACAACAGGTAGGGCAGATTCTTCAACCACACATACCTGGGTTAGGTTCTGAAATTAAACAAAAAATGCAATGTAAGAATTCATTGAATGTGGGACTCGAGCGATAGCACAGTGGGTAGGGTGTTTGCCTTGCAAGCGGCCAACACGTATTTGATTCCCAGCATCATATATGATCCCCTGAGCACTACCAGGAGTAATTCCTGAGTGCAGAGCCAGGAGTAACCCTTGTGCATTGCCACGTGTGAACCAAAAAGAAAAAAAAATAATTTATTAAATGGAACATAATTAGATGAGTTTGAGCAGGTGGAGAACATTTCCATGGTTCTCGCAGTCCACAGAGGCCCACAGCAAAGGGGAGTCCATTGAGGGAATCGCTGTGAGCAGCTTGGCAATCCCCAAATTAGCTTTCTGAGTTTTCATTTTTGACCAGACCCAGTGATGACTGGGGAAACATATGTGATGTCCAGATTCAACCTGGGTTGGCTCTGTGCAAGGGAAGCACACCTGTGTGTACTATCTCTCCAGCTCCATTTAGCTTTGTTATGTGCCACCTCATTCAATATTTAAACATAAAGTCAACTATATTCCTTAGTGGGTAGAAGAAAACAGCAGGTAGGGCATTTGCCTTCTAAGAGGCTGACAGGGGCTGATGCCTGAGCACCACCAAAAGTAACCCCTGTGAACAACCAGGAAAAACGGCTGAGTATTTCAGGCCCAAAATAAAACCAAAATCATTTTGTTGATATTATGAAAAGCCATGCTAATTATCCGATGGCAAAAATAACATGACAGAGCTGGAGTGATACCACAGTGGGTAAGACATTTGTCTTGCACATGACTGACCCGGGTTTGATTCCCAGCATCCATTATTGTCCCCTCAACACTGACAGGAGCAATTCCCGAGTGCAGAGTTGGGACTAACCCTAAAGCATCGCCGGGTGTGACCCAAAAAGAAAAAAAAAGTTAAGCATGACAGTGAGGGCAGAGCATCCAGCTGTGCCTGGAAAGAAACCTGACATTGCAGGCTGTACAGCCAGGCTGATAAGGCAGGGGGACTGAGCACCAAGAAACCATTGCGTGATTCTGCACTCCTGACACATGAGGGGACAAAGCTACGAAAGCAAAGTGAGGATCATTCTGTGTTTGAGAGTCCTGGGGAGGGAATGGCAGCATGGGGAAGCACAGACGCCTGGATCCAAGAACCTGAGGCTCCTGGGGTCAGCAGCACGTTTCACACACACTCTGCACCCACACGCTGCCTAGGGCTCGAGCCAGGGAGCGTAATCAGACACACATCCACACACACACACGCTACTCCTCCCCGACCTCAGGGCTCCTCCTTCCAGCCAGAAGATAACCCAGACTCAACCTCAGAATGCCCTGCTTCCACAGAGACAATGTACGGATTAGTCACAAGGAAAAAAGTGACAACTTACTAGGACAACTCCATGTGTCCTAATAAAAGAAGTGAAATTACAGAAAAGGCATGAACAGAATCTCCACTTTCCATATGCCCCAGATTGGTGGATATCAGGGACATAAGACCCAAGTTTCATTTCAAGAGTGAAATTTGGGTCCTTCTGAAGTCTCCCATGAACTTCTGGAAGTGACCTCAAGCAGTGAAATATAGCACAGACTGATGGGGTGAGGCTCTAAGAAAGAAATGAACTAGTGGCTGGAGTGATAGTCCAGCAGGGTGGGCAAGTGCCTGATACACACATACAGGTTTTATCCCTGGTATCCATATGGATTCCAGAGCACTTTCGGGAGAAATTCCTCAATAATAACCAGGCATAATCTCTGAGCATTGCCGGGTCTAGCACGCAAACCAAGTCAAAACAAAAAAAAAAGTAATAAATGAAGTTGCAGGTCTGGTGCAGTAGTACAAAGGTTAAGGTACCAGCCTCGTAAGCTGCTGACCAGGTTAATCCACAGCACCGCCAAGGGCCCCTGAGCACTGCTATGAGTGATCCTTCATCACAGAGCCAGAAGGAATGTGGACTGTGGCCCCAAAACAAAACCAAAGCAAACACATTGAAGTGAAGGGTAGTACAAGAAGTTAATTTAGCAATGGAAGGAACTTTTTACAGGAGCTTGAGCGACAGTACAATGTGGAGGATGCTTCGTTGGCATGTGGTTGATCTGGTTCAATGCCCTGTATCTCAGATTGACCCCAAAGCCCACATAAAGTCATCCCTGAGTAAAGGGCCTTGGTAACCCCTGAGTATCATGAGGTGTGGCCCAATAACAAAAACAGAGAAAAGGAAAGGTTGTAGAGAAACAGCGAAATGCACAGCTGTCAAACATCCTGGCTGTCAGAATAATGGCCACACAGCCCCTGTCCAGTCCTCAAGATGCCTTATGGGTCTCTCCTGGCACACACTCCCACGCAGCTCTCACTGATGGCCCGCATATGTTCATAGGTCTCCAGTATCACGTCCCTGTAAAGCTTTCTCTCATATATGGCCAAACACATCCACTCCTGGGGTGAGGGTTATGGCCACCTGAGTAAAGGTCACCGCATCCTCAGTCAGGAGACATACAGGAGCAGGAGTCAGGGTCCATCCTCAGCCCATTCCCTTGGCAGTGAGTAGGAAACTACCAGGAATCTAGAAGCATTCAGCTCAGGGTGTCTACCCTCAGGAAGAACGAGCCTCCACTCAAAATTCCTGGCTGACAGGCCCCAGAAATCATTCTAAGGAAGCTGGATCTGATAAAATGTGAGAAATCTATAGTACAAAGTTCCTGTTATTTGTCAGCCTTACACACAGACACCCCAGGGCCAAACACAGCACCACTAGTCCAGTGAGCACTGAAGAGTAACAACTGAACATAGACTTAGAGAGACCAATAAAGTGATCCTAGATGTGGCCCCAAATACTAAGCATCCCCCCCATACACATAACTCTTGTCCTAGGAATGAAAAGGGAAACTCAATGTTCAGCGAGGTACTCAAAACTCTGTGTAACATATGTGCCTGTAGGACTCGGAATTCCTGGTTCAGGGTTGTCACAAATCTGTCTCGGAAAGTAGTGACTCAGTCCCAAAGATCCTCTGCTCCATCTCCCTGGGACCAGAGCATCCCTGGAATTGTGCACAACATCGTGTGAATGTGATTGTGTGACACAGCAGGCAAGGCTCTCCAGAGCAGAAAAGACAAAAGAGGGTAAACACACATCCTGGGACTGAGTCACTGTAGCTGCCAGGGCACTTATGGGGCCTGCACATCCCGGGGGTACTGATGACATCAGTTGTGAATCCAGAGGACTGAGCAAAGATGAAGCCCTGAGCGCCTCCAATGTGGCACAAAAATTACGGAAGAAAACAAAGCAGCATAATGGAGGAACAAGAAGGATATCAGGCCAGGGACAATGGGTAGGGCTGGTGGCCGCAGCCATTTCACAGGTCCCCCAAGCAATACCAGGTGCAATGCTGGAATGCATAGCTAGGAGTAACCCTTGAGAATCACTAGGTGTGGCTCATCCTCTTCAAAATCACCCAAAACAAAACAAAATCCAAGATCAGCAGTGGGCCCCTGGCACCCCATAGGGTCATTACCCACTGTACTACTGCTCCCGCCCCAAAATAGTTATTTTGAAACAATTTTCCAGGTTCAATCAAATGAAATATCAAGATTTTTATTAAGGAAAAAATAGAACTTTCTTTAGGTTTTGAGCAATGATTTCACTACCCAGTGAAGCTAAGGGCCTCAACACCAAGCAGTAGGCTTTAGATTTCCTCTCTGTAGTGCCCAGCCCTCCACTTTAAAAATCACACACTTGGTCCACCAAGTATCCTATCGGCATAATATCTGTTCCAAATTTTACCAGCTCACTCATACTCAATGACACCATTCTCATATCAAATTGCTGCAGTGTCAAATCATGAATCTGCTATTTGAGTTCTGAAATCAAATGCAATACGCAGTATAAGAATTCATTGATTTGAAGCGTTCAGCACAAGAGAAGGAACACATGGAGGGTGCGGGATCCCGGAGGGGGAAAAAAAAAAAAACAGGTTCCAAAAAGAGCCGAGATCACCGGCAAGTTCCAGATGGAGTAGGCGCCGCATCCCGCCTCCCCCAGATGGAACCCCGGTGACCAGAAGCCTCTACAAACACAGCTCGAGTATGCGGGAACGAGGACTTTTTCTCAAATCTGCCGGACTACACCTCCCAGGTAACCTCTGATTCCGGAAGTCACGCCCACAGCCCGCCCCCCAGCGCCATCTTTGAAGCGTTCAGCATAAGAGAAGGAACACATGGAGGGTGCGGGATCCCGGAGGAAAAAAAAAAAGAAAAAACAGGTTCCAAAAAGAGCCGAGATCACTGGCAAGTTCCAGATGGAGTAGGCGCCGCATCCCGCCTCCCCCAGATGGAACCCCGGTGACCAGAAGCCTCTACAAACACAGCTCGAGTATGCAGGAACGAGGACTTTTTCTCAAAACCGCACGGCCGCTTATGCGGCCGCGCGACATCTCTCTATATACAAAGTGATCAATGAGAAGTAAACCACCCAATCTTTCTCCCTGAAAATCAGAGTTAAGTTTGGAGCACGGCCACAGCCCCAGAAACACAAGGACTTAATGCAGAACCCAGCATCTTAGAGCAGAAAAGTGAACGGACGATGAGTTAACCCAGGCCATCATCTCTGCCCAGAGGGGAAAGGGTGTTGCCCCATTCGCCCTCTCTTTTCTGGAAAGAAGGAAGGCGGCCGCATGGGAGCCTTGTGGACAGCAGGTATGAGCCGGGGGTGTGGGGGCGACTAAAACCTCATGGGAAGGGGGGCGTTCCGGTCCGTCCTTCACGCCCTACCGAAGTCACCAGTTGCCCCCCATGAGCGGCTCTCCAGCACAGCCACAGCCCCAGAAGCACAAGGGCTTAATGCAGAACCCAGCAGCTTGGAGCAGAAAAGTGAAAGGACTATGCGTTAATCCAGGCAATCATTTCTGCCCAGAGGGGAAAGGGTGTTGCTCCCTTCCGCTCTCCTCCCTCTGGAAAGAAAGATGGCGGCCACACGGGAGCCTTGTGGACAGCAGGTATGAGCCGGGGGTGTGGGGGCGACTAAAACCTCATGGGAAGGGGGGCGTTCCGGTCCGTCCTTCACGCCCTACCGAAGTCACCAGTTGCCCCCCACGAGCGGCTCTCCAGCACAGCCACGGCCCCAGAAGCACAAGGACTTAATGCAGAACCCAGCAGCTTGGAGCAGAAAAGTGAACGGACTATGCATTGATCCAGGCCATCAAGTCTGCCGGAGGGGAAAGGGTGTTGCCCCATTCGCCCTCTCCTCTCTGGAAAGAAAGATGGCGGCCACATGGGAGCCTTGTGGACAGCAGGTATGAGCCGGGAGTGTGGGGGTGACTAAAACCTCATGGGAAGGGGGGCATTTCGGTCCGCCCTTCACGCCCTACCGAGGCCACCAGTTGCCCCCACGAGCGGCTCTCCAGCACGGCCACAGTCCCAGAAGCACAATGACCTAATGCAGAACCCAGCAGCTTGGAGCAGAAAAGTGAAAGAACTATGCGTTAATCCAGGCAATCATTTCTGCCCAGAGGGGAAAGGGTGTTGCTCCCTTCCGCTCTCCTCCCTCTGGAAAGAAAGATGGCGGCCACATGGGAGCCTTGTGGACAGCAGGTATGAGCCGGGGGAGTGGGGGCGACTAAAACCTCATGGGTCGGGGGGCGTTCCGGTCCGTCCTTCACGCTCTACCGAGGTCACCAGTCACCCCCCGCGAGCGGCTCTCCAGCACAGCCATGGCCCCAGAAGCACAAGGACTTAATGCAGAACCCAGCAGCTTGGAGCAGAAAAGTGAACGGACTATGCATTGATCCAGGCCATCAAGTCTGCCGGAGGGGAAAGGGTGTTGCCCCATTCGCCCTCTCCTCTCTGGAAAGAAAGATGGCGGCCACATGGGAGCCTTGTGGACAGCAGGTATGAGCCGGGAGTGTGGGGGTGACTAAAACCTCATGGGAAGGGGGGCGTTTCGCTCCGCCCTTCACGACCTACCGAGGCCACCGGTTGCCCCCCGCGAGCGGCTCTCCAGCACGGCCACGACTCCAGAACACAGAAACCAATTTCTTAACTATCTGACTTTCAGTAGAAATACTTCCAGGGTCAATAGGTAAAATAGCAGAAATCCAAAACCACCATTTAATTCTTGAACCCAGCTGTAGAAAGCAAATCACTTCACAATGCTTTTTCAGCATGTCTGATTTGGGAGGGGGGGGGTAAACTCTAAATAATAGTGGTGAATCTTATTGAAACAATGAATCTAATCAAAGCAGATAGAGTGTTAACTAGAATTCATCTGCCTCACAGGGACGGGGAGGGGTGGGGGGTGGGGTTTTATTGGGGTTCTTCAGGGTAAAAAATAAGTATTGGTAAAGGGAAATGTGTTTGATATTTGCATGACTGAGACATAAACCTGAAAGCTTTGTAACCTTTCCCACAGTGATTCAATAAATAAATAAATAAATAAATAAATAAATAAAAAAGAATTCGTTGAAAGAAATGTAGTTGAATGAGGCAGTGTGAGTGGAGGACATCTCCTTGGTTCTCATAATCCAAACAGGCCCACAGCAAACAGAAGATCTGATTAGACAATGGATGTGAGCAGCATGGCAATCCACACAAGATGTTCGGGTTTTACTTTTTGACCAGACCCTGTGATGTTCGGTACACATATGGGATGCAGGTTATTGAACAAGTTCGGCCGAGTGCACGGTAAGCACAGTCCCCACTATACTATTACTCAGGCCCAAACTAGCTTTGTTACGGGATCACTCATTCAATATTTACAGAAAAATGTGAAAGATATTTTGCGGGCACCCGACCAATGTATACTGTGCAGCCAGGCTGCTAATATACAGACTGGGGGCGGGGGGGAGGGGCGGAATGCCAAGGGCTGTGAATCGTATACACTAACACATCAGGATAAATAATAACAACGCCAAGAAACTAAAGTGCAGGATCATAATTGAGGGAGAGTCCAGACAAGTGAAGAGCAGTGTGAGCACAGCACAGAGGCCTGGATCCAGGAATTCGAGGCTTCCGGGGTCAGCAGCATTTTTCACTTGCACCCAGGGCACCCCCACACTGCCCAGAGCTCCTCCAGGGAGGGTCCTCCAACACTCACCTGCACACACACCTCTCCTCCCTGGTCTCAGAGCTCCTCCGTCCAGCCAGGAGATCATTGAAGCCTTCACCAAGGGAATGCCCTACCCCCACAGAGCTCGAATCACAAATTAGTGACAAATCTTCTGTTGCCATAATTCCTAACACCCAACAAAGGGGGGTCCCATATAGGGTCTTAGATGGACCTGAGGAGAGCGGCAAAGCTACCCAGCATCAAAAAGGGACAGTCTAGAAAGCATAAAAGCACAGTCTTCATGAAAGTCTTGTAACTTAAGGAAAAGGACTTCCAATGGGTAGGAAAAGCTGAACCAGCCTGAAAACTTACAGTAGTACCCTTGCTTGCCCTCAGGGCTGAGGTTGTAACTAATCCAAATAACTGCAAGTGTTCATAAATAAACTTATTTGTTGAATATGTACAACTACAAGGAAAAAATAAAACCCACAGAGATGTCAGACAGAATGTCTTCTTGAGTTAATCCCCCCAAGAGAATTACCTCAATTGCAACATTTTATGTCTGCAAATGACCCTCACAGCTAAATGCAGTCCTGTATCACACCCCCCTCAGTTGATTTGTAAGTATGCTTTCAGCTCTGCATGAAATTGGCCATTTTGATCACCAATCAGTGGTTCCCATCTCTTTGTTCCTCCACTATCAGGGAACAAGTGAAAAAAAAAGGTGTGAAAGCGCCCCCCAAGCTGGTGCAACTATCCCGCTTATAGTGCAGAGACAGGGAAATGTGGGGTGCTCACAGGAGGCCTTGTCTCCTGCCACAAAATTGGTCGTCACAGTCAGCTTTCCAATAAGTGACCCTACTTTGTGCTTGCTGATGACATCATTCTAATAACACCAAACATCAGTCAAGCGGCACAAATGCTGAACGACTTTGACCGTGAATATGGAAAGGTCACACTACAGCTGAATCTTACGAAGACAATGTTTATGATAAACAGCCTTGTTCCTGACGCTCCATTCGCTCTCAACGGAACCACCATCTCCGAATGCAACAGTTATATATACCTAGGTCGAGAAATCAACATGATGAATGACCTGGCACCTGAGTTGCGCAGGAGGAAGAGAGCGGCTTGGAATGCCTTCAAGAGCATTGAAGAAATAACTAAAAGGACAAAGAACCTCCAGCTACGAGCACATCTCTTTGATTCCACTATTCTTCCTGCATTAACATATGCCTCAGAGACCTGGACCCTACGAAAACAGGATGAGAACGCTATTCGGGTCTCTCAAAGAGGAATTGAAAGAACTATACTTGGAATATCACGATTCACTCAAATGAAAGATAGAATCCGGAGTTCTGATCTTCGTCAACGCTCAAGAATCAGGGACGCTGTCTCATTTGCCAAGACATCAAAAATCAGATGGGCTGGACACGTAATGAGGTTTACAGACAACTGCTGGACTAGAGCCATTACTGATTGGATTCCACTGGACATCAAAAGATCACGTGGACACCCACCTATAAGATGGTCAGACTTCTTCGTCAAGACCCTAAATAATCGGTTTGAGACTCTGCATGTTCCTAGAACGAACAGATACCATTGGGCTACGCTAGCACGCAACCGGGATGAACGGAGACATTACTGGCACCCGCTCAAATAAATCGGTGAATAACGGGGATTAAGTGATTAAGTGACTTTGTCCTTTATACACGAGAACAATGACTGCTGGGCCCTGTGGCAGGATACCAGCAACTGGAGGCCCTGAGTTCACTCTAACTGAGTGCAGAGTCAGGAGTAAACCCAAGCATCCAAGCAAGTAGAAGGATGGAAAGCCACCCCAAATTTATATTAAGCTAAAAACAAAGGGGAACACAGCATAGGGTAGCTGGTATTACAGCAGGTGGTGCAATGGTCTTCCCAATGGTCAATCCAGGTTTGATCCCCGACAACCCCATACTATCCACCACCAGCTAGGCATGATCCCTGAGTGCAGAGACCAGGAGCAAACCCTGAGACCTACTGGTTTGGTTTGTTTGGCACCCCCAAATAATTTAAAAACCTTAAAGACTCCAATGAAGGCAGGGCGACAATGCACAGGATTCGGAAACATGCTTTGCATGCAGGAACTTCTGATTTGATGCTGGGCGCCACCTGATCGCCTAAGATCACTTGAAGTGACCCCAAGCACTGATGGGATGCTGGGATGAGGGGCTGAGACTCTAAGAAATAAATGATGTTAGTGGCTGTAATGACAGCATAGTGCACAGGGCTTGCAGGCAAACCACCAGAGTTCGAATCTCAGCATCCCATATGGTCCCTGAGAACTGCCACGAGTAAATACTGAGGGAAGAGCCAGGAGTAACCCCTGAACACCACTGAGTGTGGCCCAACCGCCAAAAATAAATGAATGGAATTTAAAGGTTAGAAATGAAAAAAATATCCAAGTGTGTCCTCGAAACAATACCAAGAACAAAAGCAAGACAGGTTAAGTGTGGAAAGAGAAGTTAATTTATTTGGTTTGTTTTGAGTCAGACACATCAATGTATAGTGTTTTTTCATGGCTCTGGGCTGAGGAAATACTCCTGGTCATGCCTGGGGAACATATTGGATGTCGAGGATCAAACCAGCAGTGATTCCTGAGTACATACCATGGAGTCACCATGTGCATAGTCAGCTGGA
Organism: Sorex fumeus; assembly: GCF_029834395.1. Classification (NCBI taxonomy): domain Eukaryota; kingdom Metazoa; phylum Chordata; class Mammalia; order Eulipotyphla; family Soricidae; genus Sorex; species Sorex fumeus. The sequence continues at coordinate 22,531,200 of NW_026606076.1, read as the reverse complement.
CCCCAAAATGAAACAAACAAAGCAAAAAAAATAGGTTGGACTAATAATAAACTCACAGTTGTGAGTATCTCACAACTGGGGAGATACTCCAGCAAATCGGGGTTCACCTGTACCCTGCACACACTTGGCCATCCCAGCCCATACTATGCCGCAGGGCTGACCACAGCTCACTCAGGCATAAGACAGAAGGCGGGAAGAATCAAGATTTGCCTGATTTTTGATTTACAATGATTCTCGGCAATATTATGGTTGATCTCTGCCTTAAACTCCTTTAAAACAGGGCCTCTGGGCCAAGGCAGAATAAGAGCAAAGACTGAGACAATGGTGAACCTTGGCAGTCCAGAGTGAGGGGTGGTTATGTATGTATGTATTTAATTTACTAAAGAGAAAAATCCCCAACTGCTAATAAAATTTTAGGATTAAAATTGATGAGAATTTGTACAGTGCTTTGGGAAGTATTGTCATTTTGACAATATTAATTCTCCTGATCCATGAACAGGAGATACTTTTCCATTTCCTCACATCCCCATTTATTTCCATAAGCAGCGTTTTATAGTTTTCTTCGTACAGGTCCTTTACTTCCTTAGTTAAACTAATTCCTATGTAGTTCATTGTCTGCCGTACACTTAATGTGATCTTCATTGAGTTGAGAAAAAAAATGGACACACGTTTAATGTCAACACTTTTGTCAATTTTGAATGTCCTTCTTACAAAACTATTTGGTCATTCCAGGAAAAGCCATATATGTGTCAATAATTGTATTTGCATGGTGTAAATGTTAGACATCAATCCTGCAGGGTTCGAGATTTTTTTTTGACATGGAGACTCTCAAGAAATCAAGAAAAATTCGGAATTCTCCTCTGCTGTTCTCCAGGGAAGCAACCAGCCTCAGTGGAATGTCTCTGATCCTGGGCACTGTGACAGTCTCAAGTGAGCAGTGGTGCTTGCATCACTGTGAGGATTTTGAGACAGGCAGGATGTCTTCAGATGGGAAAAGTCCCAGAGCTGTTAGCAGCACGGACACAATTTGAGTCAGCCACCACACAAGTGTGATCATCTGAATATCCACACAAGATAGAAACTGTAGACATGTAAAGAATGTGAGAAGCCTTAGATGGATCCTCATACCTGATTATACATAGGAGAATTCATACAGGAGAGAAACGCTATTCATCCAAGGAATATGGGAAGATCTCAAGACTTAATATGCATACAAAAATTCATTTAGAGAAAACTTATTCATGTGAGGATAAGGAATGTATGAAGACCTTTATTTCCTTCTCAGGGGTTTCGGTGCATAGTAAAATTCATGCAGGAGAGAAACCTTACTCATGTAAGGACTGTGGGAAGATCTTTACTTTGTACTCAAAACTTACTAAGCACAGGAAAACACACACTGAAGAGAATCCTTATATATGTAAGAACTATTGGAAGGCATTCAGTTACCTCACTCCTTATTACATATAAGAACATTCATACTGGAAAGTATCCTTATGTATGTAAGGCAAGCAGGAAGGCCTACATTTTGTCCTCAAGCCTTAGTGATCACAGAAAAATTCATATGGCAGACAGCTTACATATGAAAGGACTGTAGGAAGGCCTTCATTCAAAGTTGATGTCTTACTAAACAGAAAATTTCATACCAGAGAGAAACCCCATACATTTTTAAAAAGGTCTTTGCTCTACATTCAAGCCTTAGTATGCATAGGAAAATTTATATTGGAGGAAGTCTTACGTATGTCAGGAATGTGCAAAAGTCTTCACTCAACCCTCAACTCTTACGATCCATAGGAAAATACAAACCGGAGGGAAAACTCATGTTTGTCAATGTAGGAAGACGTTTGTGTGCCTCTCTAGCCTTTGCAGTCATTGCAAAATGCACATGGGATGAGTTGACCCCGAAGTACTATAACCAAGTTCAGAATAATCCCCCTAGGGAAGACACGTTTTATTTAGGCTAGGAAGGTTAGGAGGGGGCTGCAAAAGTGCAGACAAGAAGCTGAGAATCCAGCATGACAAGCTTCCCATGACATCAACCTATAAGGAAAAAGTACTCGATGATTATCACCAGGGCAGGGTTATAGTTATGCCAGTGTCCTGGCATTTGACATTCACATGTATGTTAACTTGTAAATAACAGTCTTGGTGATGGAAGCCAGGAGGAAAGTGACTAAATAAGTACCAAAAAATAAATAGGAAAAACCTCTTGAAGCTGCAAAAGCTTTTAAAAATGAATGAGACAATCTTACCAACCCTACAACCAGATATAAAAACGTGCACATGAATGTGTTGTCTTCACCTATTGATATTAATATTGCAAATTTGTTATCTCATAAATTTTATTTATTGTTTTGGACTTTTGGGTCACATCTGGCAATTCACAGAGGTTACTCCTGGCTATGCACTGAGGAATTATTCCTTGTGTTGTTTGGGCGACCATATGGGATGCTGCGATTCCAACCTTCGTAGGCCGCATGAAAATCAATTGCCCTACCCACTGAACTATCGTTCCAGCCCTGTTTTATCATTTTTAATACAGAATTGTATCAACAGTTGGTGTTTTAATTTTCTTTAGTAAATTAAATAAATAACAATCCCTCACTCTGGACCGTCAAGGTTCACCGCTGGACCATTCTTTGCTCTGATCCTGGCATGACCCAAAACCCTGTTTTCTGGGGGGTTTTGGCAGAGACCAACCACAGTGCTGCAGGGAATCATCTTCAATCAAAAATCATCCAAACCTTCATTCTTCAGGCCTTTCTGTGATATATTGTAGGGCACTGTGCTCAGGCTCTCCATCTGGTATTAAGCTCAGAGCTACATACCTGGGGGAATTCTCATGTGTTGTGGAGCACTGAGGTTGGAATACAGGTCTGCATATCTTACAAGCACATTTTCCACTGTTGCATCTTTGCATATCTCGTATTCTGGGATTTTTTTGAAGACTCAAATCAGCATTGAGAATGTTATTTCTATAAACTGTCATCTTAAGAAAATGTTCCTGGAAATCTTTCATAGGGATGATGGAAGACAGTTTAAATTCATTTTATTGTGCATAGAAGAACTTGTGCAAATTTTTAAAGGGTGAAAGGGGTCCCTGGAGTGAAATATTTTACAAATGGTGGGGCCATGGGAGGGACCTCAAGCTTTCTCCATCTCAGCAGGTAATTCCGTTCATCTGATATACAGGGTGGTCACATTCCTAGATAACACTCCTTTCGCTTTTCAGTACTATTAGAGATACGGAAACCAGAAACATTTACTTTTGCTTTTTTTGGGGGGTGGCTGGAGCGATAGCACAGCGGTAGGGCGTTTGCCTTGCATGCAGCCCACATAGCCGACCCGAGTTCGATTCCTCCGCCCCTCTCGGAGAGCCCGGCAAGCTACTGAGAGTATCTCACCCACATGGCAGAGCCTGGCAAGCTCCCCGTGACGTATTCGATGTGCCAAACACAGTAACAACAAAGTCTCCAATGGAGACATTACTGGGCCCGCTCGAGCAAATCGATGATCAACGGGAGGGCCTTTACCTTTACCTTTACCTTTTTTTGGGGGTGGGTTACACCTGTGATACACAGGGGTTACTCCTGGCTCTGCACTCAGGAATTACCGCTGGTGGTGCTCAGGTGACCATATGGGATGCTGGGAATCGAACCCGGGTTGGACACGTGCAAGGCAAATGCACTACCCGCTGTGCTATCACTCCAGTCCCAGAAACATTTACTTTTGGAAGCACTAAAATCCCAGTAATCTAGTGGCCACTCAAATGCTAAAAGCCACTTAGATAGCAAAGCTATAAAATGATCAGTAAGATTTGCTAACTCTGAACTCTTTGTATAACTCCATTCTCGAATAGGTCCTTATGCTAGTTTTTATTTTTTAGGTAATATTTTTCTTTCGCGACAACACCTGGCACTCATTACAGGTAACTCTTTCACTCATTTGGGATTCCAGGGATCGAGATCAAGTTAACCAAGTCCAGTGCAATGTACTGTTTCCATCTGATCCTTACTTTGCATTTGAAAATGTGTGTTTCTGAAGCCTCCTCGTGGAACATTCCTTTTAGGTAGGTGTCCACTGCTGGCGTGTTGTCACAGGGTAGAGCGTTGAATCTATAGTGTTCTAGATACTCTTAGTAGCCTTTTTCTCCAGTCCCAGTTTCTCTCCAACTCTCTGGGGCCTGCTCTCAGGGTTATTCTGTTCCTCTCCAACACTGGCTTTGGACTCACTGTTTTCACTCCCATCTGGATTATTACTTCCCTGAAAAACTTGCTTTCCCCTCCTGTTACCTACCTTCCAGTTAGTGAATCAAACTGCTTCATTTTTCTTGATAGACACGTGCATGAGTACATTGGTTCGATGTTTGACTGACCAGTGCAGGATCAGGGCACTTCTTACTCCCCAGAGACCCATGGTGTGACTGGCCTCCCCAGCAGTCGCCTCCCCCTCCTTTTTGTGACCCTGCCCCTTGCAGCACAGGATCCCCTGGGTGTCCCAAAAGGAACTCTCTGCATCTGGAGCCTGGTCCTTTAAGGCTGCGGGTGGAAACGGAAGTGATGTCACAGACAGGGCCTTCCTGGTACCTATGTCCTTGCTGACAGATGGTTAAGTCAGTCCCACTACTGTTACATGGGTGAAGGGCGGCCCTGGACTGGATGGAGGCGGTTCTTGGAGGCTGATTTTGGGGCAGGACGGGGGCGACTCTCCGTCTCTGCACTATGAATAGCATGGGGGATGCTTTCACCCTGGTTTCTCACTTGTTCCCCGACATCCAGGTTTTCCTGAGGCGTGGCAGAGGCTTTAGGGGGACGTGGAGATTTGGGGGTGCTTTGGAGGCTATACTGGTGCGCAATGTTGTTGGTGTGAGTGCGTGGTCTTGGGGGGCCGCTGAGGCCACAATGGTCTCTAGCTCCGTGTGATTGCAAGAAAAGAGAATAATAAGGATTCTGGGAAACTATGGAAATACAAGAAAACAGTGTTTTCAGAACCCACTCTTTTACTCTTTAAATGTTCCTCACTAATTTGTCCTTGCACATTATTTTTTGTTTGTTTTGTTTTGCTTCCTTACAGTTGTCCTGTTAGTGCTTTGGTTTTGGTCACTTCCTGTAGTGTTCTGCCCCTAGTTCTGACTCAGCTCAGGGATCACTGCAGCTGTTGCCCAGGGTGGTCAACTATTGTACTTGGGTCAGCTGAGTGTAAGACCACTCCGCCCACAAAGTGGAATATTTACAGTATAAGTAGTCTTGAGAAGTTGCAAAGGTCAGGCACAGTTCATATTATGGTCCTTAGTAAAGAAATGCCTTGGTTATTTGGATTTATTTTCTATAAACCTGGGTGATTGCACCATTTTCAAATATATTCCTGCAAAACAGGAGCGAGCATAGGATGAGACTCACGTGGATGTGCTGATGCGGGATTAGATTAAATCAGGACTCAGATGGACCCAGGTCCAGCAGGACAGAGCATGGCTATGCCTCAGGCTCATCTGGACCCAGAAGTAACCTTGTTCCCCTGAACAGAGTGCACAGGCGCATGTCCTTGTCCACCCTGCAAGAGAGTGGCTGAAGGTTTGTCTACCCTAAGTCCCAGTGACTTTCCCCATGGCAGAGCCACATTTCAGGCTGTAATTCCCAGGGGCAGCACTGCTGCCTGCCTGCAGGGGGTGCTGGTACTCAGGAACTCCTGAGGCCCCTGGCTGGGCCTCTAGCGAATATTTTGTGCTCCATGGAGGAATCTGATAATCATAGAAGGCTGGGATTTCCACTGCTTTCACCCCATCTTGATGACTTCCTCACGCAACTCAATGTCAGGTGCCTTGTACCAACTTGCCTGTTTGACCTTGAATCAACCCACATGTGTTTTTCCTGATGGACTGTGTGTGAGAGCATTGTTTCAATGTCTGACTAACCAGTACAGGATTCGGGCTCTTGGCCTTACCCCAAGCGCCCTACTGTGTGATCCACCACTCCAGCAGCTGCCTCTCCACTACTATATCGAGTCCATCCCCCTTGCAGCACGGATTCACCTGCTGGGCACAGAGGGTCTCTGCATCTGGACCATGGTCCTTTAAGGCTCCTGGCAGAAGCAGAAATGATGTCATAGACAGGCCCTTCAGAAATTCTATTCTAGTGGTGGTTGCCTGGCTCTGGCCGCCATTGGTCTCCTCGGTAGAGGAGGATCTTGCACCCGGCTTGACAGGGCAACTGCGAAACCCATTTTGTGGCAGAACGCAAGTGGTCTCAGCTGAGCGCCCCACATCTTGGCACTGTGAGTGGTGGGACTGCGCCAGCTTGGGGGGCACTTTCGCGCTTGTTTTCCACTGTTCAGGATCTCCAGGTTTTTCCTGAGGTGAGGTAAAGTGCAAGCTTTCAGGGGACCCAGAGGCTTTGGGCGATGGGTGCTGTGCCAGGCCCAGGGGTCGCAGGTGTGAACAAGTGTTCCTGGTGGGTCCCCTTGGCCAGGATATCCTCCAGCTCCTGAAAGGTTCAGAGTTCGGTGGGCCTGGCGCTGCGGGACCTACAGAGGGCAGGGCTTGGCCCTCTCGAATCTGCCAGCACCAGACTGTGCTTGACCCTGTCTGGAGCCTTTGGCCCTGGCATCCTTAGTGTGGCACCTTCTGATTCACTTAGAAGGGCAGGGCCTCAGCCGCACTGCAGCAGGAGACCCAGATGTCCTCTGTCCTTTGATTGACTGCCCTGATGGGGCGGTGCCACCTGGTGATAGAGAGGGGCCACCCAGTGTCTCTGTCCTTGCAGGTGAGTGGGGTTTGCAAATGAAACTTTTTCATAAATATCATTTTGGTTTGGCTCTTGTGCCACATGTGGAGTTTGTCAGTGTTTACTTTCAGCTATGAAGTCGGGAAGTTCTGCTTGTGGTACTCAGGGAACATAAGGGATTCTGGGAATTGATCTCGGTTGGCTGCATGCAAGGCAAGTTCCCTACCCACTTTACTGTCTCTAGTCCCAGCTTTTGTTTATTTTTTCCTAGGTTCAGAATTGCTCCATCCTAAGGTCCAGTTGCAAAGCACCCCACACATGTAATCTCTCCCTGACCAGACGACCCCCAGCTGTTGTGAGTACTGGGGGTAAAGTTTTGTTTTTCTTTTTTAAGAGAAATAGTTGATTTCCAGGGAGCGTGGTGGTGTTGGGGAAGCTTTTCTCAGGGTCTCTCCTGATGTGGTGAAAATAATTCATTTAGAAATGGCCAGAGCAATAGTACAGCAAGTAGGGTACTTTCCTTGCAAGCAGCCAACCCAGGTCTTTCTATGTCTAGTAATCCATATATACCCTGAGCCCCCTTAGGACTGAACCCTGATCCCATAGCTGCAATAACCCCTGAGCACTGCCAGTTGTGGTCTAAAAGTGAAATGTATGTGCATGCACACACACACATACACACAGAGGATGTGAGAGCAATGAGAGAGAGGAGTAGTATTCAGGAGAAAACATGAATTTCTGCAGTATAGAAAAATACAGAAAAAGGGGACGGGGATGCGCAGCTAGCTTGATCCCCTAGAATAGCCGGTTTGACCCCTGGATCTGCGCGGGACGGGCAACTCAGGCACATCTCACGGAAACAAAGCTGAATGACTCCGGGAACTCTCTCCTCATTTGAACAGGTACTGCCCGGTGCCCAGCGCATGGGACCCTTTCTGGAGACGTGGCCGCTAATGCAGCCGCGATTTATTCTCCCACTACATATCCCATAGGAACCATAAGTTACCCTCTTAGAAGAAACCTTCTCTAGGTTAGGTGAACCACTAGAAACACATTAGCCAATAACTCGTTAAGCCTATCTCAACTCACTCTGCATATCAAGCAGAATAGTAACAGTGAACGAGAAGGACTAAACCACACTGGTCACAATGGTAAAGCAACGCAAAAGCCGACCAAACTTTCATATTGAAGAGGCTAGCTCAGAAGTTACCAACAGTACTGTAGTGTTAGACAACCTCTCTGACAAGGAATTCAGAAGGGAGCTACTTAGGATGCTTAGGGAACTAAACGAAACAATAGAAAGCAATGCCAATAAAAGACAAGAGGATTTGAAGGCAGAAATGAGGAAAATGCCACCGGAAATCTCAGACCTGAAAAACCTGGTAGGCGAATTGAAAAACTCAGTGGAAGGCCTCAGCAGCAAAGTAACAGCTGCTGAGAACAGAATCAGTGAGCTCGAAGATGAAGTTCAGAGACTCTCCAGAAAAGAGCAGAAAATGGAAATGAGACTCACAATTCGGGAACAGATGGCAAGAGAAGATCGTCATGAAGCCAAGAGGGGTAACAAAAGAATTATTGGAGTTCCAGAGGGACAGGAAGAAAACCTTGATGAAGAAGAAACTGACAAAGACACCATTGCTACAACGTTTCCAGAGCTGAAGAAAACTTGTAACCACATTCAGGAGGCCCGAAGGGTACCAGCTAGAAGAAATTCGAATAAAAATACCCCAAGATACATCCTGATCAAAATGACCAAAACCTTAGATAGAGACAAAATTCTGAGAGCAGCAAGATCAAAGAAAGAAATCTCCTACAAAGGAGCATCCTTAAAATTCACAGCTGATTTTTCTGATGAAACCCTCATGGCCCGAAACAAGTGGTGGGATATAGTGAAAAAACTCAATGAAATAAATGCCTCTCCAAAAATACTTTACCCAGCGAGACTCTCATTCATAACAGAAGGAACAACACAGTTTCACAGACAAACAACAGCTCAGGAACTTCATAGACTCAAAGCCATGGTTACAAGAACAACTAAATGGGCTACTTTAAGGCAAGACAGGACCCTCAAATACACCAAATTTCAAAGAACAATGGGACAAAAACCCATAACAATAATCTCTCTCAATGTCAATGGGCTAAACGCACCAATATAAAGACACAGAGTGGCAGGATGGATTAGAAAATTGAACCCAACATTCTGCTGCCTGGAAGAAACACATCTCAATAGTCAAAGCAAACACAGACTTAGAGTCAAAGGCTGGAAAACAACCCTACAGGCCAAGAGCTTCCATAAAAAAGTTGAGGTAGCCATTCTAATATCAGACGACATTGATTTCAGAGTGAAGAAGGTCACAAGAGACAGTGAAGGCCATTTCTTACTGATCAAATGTTCTTTCCAACAGGAAGAACTTACAATACTAAATGTATATGCACCTAATGAGGGACCAGCAAAGTACTTAAAACAACTACTCATAGATTTGGAGAAAGACATCAATATCAACACAATACTACTGGGACACTTCAACACCATTTTATCACCTCTTGATACATCAACGAGACTCAAGCTTAATAAGGACATAATTCATCTGAGGGAAACAATGGAAGAAAGGGACTTAGTAGATATATACAGGACACTTCATCCTCAAAAAGCTGAATATACATTCTTCTCAAGTGTACATGGAACATTTTCGAAGATAGACCACATGCTGAGCCACAAAACATACCACTGTAAAATTAAGACGATAGAGATTTTATCACCAATCTTCTCAGACTATAATGTGCTGAAATTAGAAGTAAATCACACACAAAATCAGAAAATTAAATCAAACACCTGGAAATTAAACAATGCAATGTTGAACAACGAGTGGCTTAGAAAGGTAATCAAAGAGGAAATCAAAAGATTCCTAGAAATGAATGAAAATGAGGACACGAGTTACCAAAACTTATGGGACAAAGCAAAAGCTGTATTAAGAGGCAAGTTTATAGCTCTACAAGCATTCCTCAGAAAGGAGGAGCGAGCCCACATAAATAACCTAACCTCACAGCTTAAGAGCTTGGAGAAGGATCAAAAAAAGGAGCACAACCCAAACAGGAAGAAGGAAATAATAAAACTCCTAGCAGAGATTAACGAGATGGAAACCCAAAAAACAATCCGAAAGATCAATAAAACCAAGAGCTGGTTCTTCAAGAAAATTAACAAGATTGATAAGCCTCTAGCAAAACTCACAAAGAAAGGGATAGAGAAAACCTTTTTAATAAACCGAATCAGAAATGAAAAGGGTGTCATTATAACGGAAACTACAGAAATTCAAAGGATCCTCAGGGAGTACTTTGAGAAGCTTTATGCCATGGAACATCAAAACTTCGAGGAAATGGATAAATTTCTAGACTCCTACAGACTCCCAAGGCTGACCAAGAAGACCTGGAATATTTGAACAGACCTATCCCCATCGAGGGAATTGAAATGGTAATAAAAAGTCTCCCCAAGAACAAAAGTCCTGGCCCGGATGGGTTCACTAGAGAATTCTTCCAAATACTTAAAGAGGACTTACTCCCAATCCTCTTTAAGCTTCTCCATGAAACTGAAATATCAAAAACACTTCCAAAGAGTTTCTACGAAGCAAATATTACCCTGATACCAAAAGCAGACAGCAATACCACAAAGAAAGAAAATTATAATATGCAGATATCCGTGATGAAAACAGATGCAAATATCCTCAACAAACTACTAGCAAATAGAATCCAACTACTCATCAAAAAGATCATACACCATGACCAAGTAGGATTCATCCCAGGGATGCAAGGATGGTTTAACGTTCAGAAATCAATCAACATAATCCATCATATCAACAAAAGAAAAGATAAAAACCATATGATCATATCAACAGATGCAGAGAAAGCATTTGACAAGATCCAACACCTGTTTATGATGAAAACCTTAGCCAAAATGGGTATAGAGGGGAATTTCCTCAACATAGTTAAAGTCTTCTACCACAAGCCTACAGCAAGCATCATCCTCAATGGGGAAAAAACTGAGAGCCTTCCCTCTAAGATCAGGGACGAGACAAGGATGTCCACTCTCTCTACTGCTGTTCAATATAGTACTGGAAGTACTTGCAATAGCAATTAGGCAAGAAAAAGATATTAAGGCATTCAGGTAGGAAAGGAAGAAATCAAGCTCTCACTATTCGCAGATGATATGATACTATACTTAGAGAACCCTATAACCTCCACCACGAAACTCCTAGAAACGATAGACTTGTATAGTATAGTTGCTGGCTATAAAATCCATACCTAAAAGTCCATGACTTTCATACGCAAACAGTGAGATAGAAGAAAATGACATGAAAAAAACAATCCCGTACATAATTGTTCCCCAGAAAATCAAGTACCTAGGAATCAGCTTAACTAAGGAAGGAAAGAACCTGTACAAAGAAAACTACAAAACGCTACTTCAGGAAATAAAAGAGGACACAAGGAAATGGAAAGATATCCCCTGCTTATGGGTCAGGAGAGTTAACATTGTCAAAATGGCAATACTTCCCAAAGCATTGTACAATTTCAATGCAATTCCTATAAGGATAGCCATGCCATTCTTCAAAGAAATGTAGCAAACACTCCTGAAATTCATATGGAACAATAAGCCCCCACGAATATCTAAAGCAATTCTTGGGAAAAAAGACAATGGGAGGAATCAACCTCCCTAACTTCAAACTCTACTATAGAGCAGTAATAATTAAAACAGCATGGTACTGGAACAAATGCAGAGTTGCAGACCAATGGAACAGGGTTGAATACACTGACATCTCCCCTCAATCATATGATCATCTAGTCTTTGACAAAGATGCAAGAAATGTGGAGTAAGGAAAGCCTTTCTAACAAATGGTGCTGGCAACACTGGATGGCTACATGCAAAAAAAAAAAGGCTCAGAACTCTGGCTAACACCATGTACAAAAGTAAAATCAAAATTGATTAAAGACCTCAACATCAGACCGAAAACCATAAGGTACAGTGAAGACAAAGCTGGCAAAACCCTCCATGACGTTGAAGCTAATGGTATCTTCAAAGATGTCACACCACTAGCTGAGCGAGTGAAAACAGAGATAGATAAATAGGACTATCTTAAACTAAGAAGCTTCTGCACCTCCAAAGAAACAGTGAACAAAATACAAAGACAGTCTACAGAATGGGAAAGGATATTCACTGAATACACATCTGACAAGGGGTTGATATCAAGGATATATAAAGTACTGGTCGAACTTCACAAGAAGAACATACCCATCCCCATAAAAAATGGGGCAATGAAATGAACAGAAACTATCTCAAAGAAGAAATCCAAATGGCAAAAAAGCACATGAGAAAATGCTCTACATCATTAATCATCAGGGAGATGCAGATCAAAACCACAATGAGATACCATCTCACACCTCAGAAACTGGCCCACATCCAAAAGAACAAAAGCAACTGGTGCTGGCGCGGATGTTGCGAGAAAGGAACACTCCTTCACTGTTGGTGGGAATGCCGACTGGTTCAGCCCTTTTGGAAAACAGTATGGACCATTCTCAAGAAATTAGAATTTGAGCTCCCATTTGACCCAGCAATACCACTCCTGGGAATATATCCCGGAGGCAAAAATGTATAGTCGAAGTGACATCTGCGTTTGTTTGTTCGTTGCAGCACTCTTTATAATAGCTAGAATCTGGAAAAAACCCCGAGTGCCCAAGAACAGATGACTGGTTAAAGAAGCTTTGGTACATCTACACAATGGAGTGGGCTAGAGCGATAGCACAGCAGGTAGGGCGTTCGCCTTACAAGCGGCCAACATGGCCGACCCGAGTTCGATTCCTCTGCCCCTCTCGGAGAGCCCGGCAAGCTACCAAGAGTATTCGATATGCCAGACACAGTAACAACAACGTCTCCAATGGAGATGTTACTGGGCCCACTCGAGCAAATCGACGATCAACGGGAGGGCCTTTACCTTTACCTTTACACAATGGAGTACTATATAGCTGTTAGAAAAGATGAAGGCATGAATTTTACATACAAGTGGTATCATGTGGAAGGTATCATGCTAAGCGAAATGAGTCAGAAAGAGAGGGATAGACATAAAAAGATTGCATTCATCTGGGGGACATAAAGTAACAAAATAGGAGATTAATACCCAAGAATAGCCAAGATCAGTACCAGGAGGATTACTCCATATCTTAGAGGCCAGCTGGGCACGCTAGGGGAAAGGGCAGCTCAGATAGAAATGGGATCACCAAATAAAGGGTGTTTGGAGGATCCTCCCAGGAGGGGAGATACATGTTGAAAGTAGAATATGGACTGAACATGATTGATATTCAATGCCTCTTTTCCAGACCATAACACCCAAAAGGAGAGAGAGAACAAAAGGGAGGCAGGGTGGAATGGGGGATGGGGGGTGGGAGGGATACTGGGATTTGTCGGGGTGGAGAATGGGCACTGGTGGTGGGATGGTTACTCGATCATTGTATAACTGAAACCCAAGCACAACAACTTTTAAGTCTACAACTGTACCTCATGGTGTTGCACTAATAAAACAAAAACAAAAAAATTGATGAGAAAACAAACTTGCAATAACAATAGATATAGAAAATAAATTTTTTTGTAGGAGTACTGCTATTTATTCAGCCACTGATTAGCTGATTGAATTGTGCATGAACTCCACCTTACTTTTTTCCATTTTTTACAATTTTATTTATTGAATCACCGTGAGAGCAGTTACAAAGCTTTTGGGTCTAAGTCTCAGTCATACAATGAAACACTCGTACCTTCAACAGTGCCCATTTCCCATCACCAAAAATCCCAGTATACCCCCATCCGATACCCTCCCCCTGCCTGTGGGGCAGATGATTTCCACATTACTCTCTCTCTCTACTTTGATCAAATTCACTATTTCGACATCAGGCCCACCATTATTTGAGATTTTACCCCAACACTCAGATCTGCTGAAAAGGCAACAATAGACAATTTGTGTTCTATTGCTAGTTATGAATAACATATGATGTCGTGTGGCTGCAGTAGGGCCATGTGGTTTTGAAATTCCAAAATTTTAACACTTAAATATGGAGGGATTTCTGCCAAAAACCACTGGGTTTCGAGATCTGCTCCTGAGTCTCTGGGATCATGGCCGTTGAGCAGCTTGATGAGGAGCCAGAGAGGCCATTCGTGGGCGATGACCTGGGGTCTCGTTGGGGTGGGGAGGACAGGCCTGGCTCTCCCCCCGCCATCCCGTGAGGTCAAAGATGTTTCGTCACTGCGGGCCCAAGCCTGACTGTCCAATGGCCTCTGGAGGATGATAGCCACCAAGTCGCCAAGAGGGAGCAGGGGGAGGGACAGCACCCATTCCCCCGTGGGGTGGCCCAGCGACAGTAACCTACTGCGGGGTCCGGACACATTTCTGCCAATAGCTGCTGGGTTTCGAGATTTGTTTCTGAGTCTCTGGGATCAAGGCCGTTGAACAGCTTGATGAGGAGCCAGAGAGGCCGTTCGTGGGCGATGACTTGGGGTCTCGTTGGGGTGGGGAGGACAGGGCTGGCTCCACCCCGCCCCCATCCCGTGAGGCCCAACAAGTTTCGTCACTGCGGGCCCAAGCCTGACTGTCCAATGGCCTCTGGAGGATGACAGCCAACAAGTCGCCAAGAGGGAGCAGGCGGAGGGACAACACCCTTTCCTCCCTGGGGTGGCCTGGTGACAGTAACGTACTGTGGAGTTCAGATGCATTTCTGCCAAAAGCCACTGGGTTTTGAGATTTGTTTCTGAGTCTCTGGGATCATGGCCGTTAAGCAGCTTGATCAGGAGCCAGAGAGGCTATTCATGGGCGATGACTTGGGGTCTCGTTGGGGTGGGGAGGACAAGCCTGGCTCCACCGGCATCCCATGAGGCCCTGTGTGTCTTGTCACTGGGGGCCCAAATGTAACTATCCAGTGGCCTCAGATGGATGGTGGCCACTGGGCCGCCAGGGGGAACAGGCCAAGGCACGAAACCCATTCCCACCAGGGTTGGCCCAGCACTGGTAGCCTACTGCAGAGAGCAGACACATTTCTACCTAAAGCCACTGGGTTCTGAGATTCGTTTCTGAGTCTCTGGGATCATGTGCATTAAGCAGTTCAATCAGGAACCAAAGAGGCCTTGCCTCCAATTATATAGCAGAGCCGGAGGTGGTTTGTGGGTGTGTTTCCCACATACCTAACTTTTGGCCGTTTACTTTCTTTGTGAACTTTGCCCCAAGTTTTTGGGGTCTGGCCAAAGGCACAGCAGCAACTTTGGGGTATCTGGAAGTCTGAAGGCGCCATGACGATGCTGATGCACTCGCCTCACAGGTACAGATTGACTTGCTGGCGGCACCATACCACCTAGAAAATAAATTTATGTGAACATTGTTATATTTGATTGCAGCATTTTTAAGACTCTAAGAATCTTTGAAGCTTTTTGTTGCTTCAAGAGGTGTTTACGTATTTTTAATTTGTATTTAGTCACGTTCTTCTTAACTTTCATCACCCAAACCCATTATTTACAAGTTAACATACACGTGAGTCCAAATGCTGCGACACTGTTAAAGCTGGAGCTCAGGTGATAATCAGCAAGTACCTTTACTTACAGTAATGATATCACCGGAAGCTTGTCACATGCTACCTGGATTATTTCCTTCTTGGCTGCACTCCTGCAGCCCCCTAACACTCCCAGTCCAAACAAAACTTATCTTCCCTAGGGGCATTTGTCTGAATGTGCGGATAGTTATTTGGGATTGACTCATCCAGTGTGCATTTTATGATGTCTAAAAGGCTTGAGAGGTTTGCAAAGGCCTTGCCACATTAACAAACTTAAGATTTCTCTCCAGTATATGTTTTCGTATGGCTATGTTTTTGGGCTGGAGCGATAGCACAGCGGTAGGGCGTTCACCTTACAAGCGGCCAACATGGCCGACCCGAGTTCGATTCCTCTGCCCCTCTCGGAGAGCCCGGCAAGCTTCCGAGAGTATTTGATATGCCACACACAGTAACAACAAAGTCTCCAATGGAGACGTTACTGGGTCCGCTCGAGCAAATCGACGATCAACGGGATGGCCTTTACCTTTACCTTATGGCTAGTAAGGGTTATGGGTTCAGTGAAGATCTTGCATTTTTCTTACATATTTAAGACTTCTCTCCACTATGATTTTAAAATGCATAGTAAGGCTACAGTGTAGAGTGAAGACCTTCCCACATGTCAGACATTTATGTGGTTTCCAATGTAATTTTTCTTCTGTGCTTAGTAAAACAACAAGTTTGAGTGAAAGCCTTCTCACGGTCCTTCTATATATAGAGACAGTCTGTCTCCAAGACCAATTTTCTATGATTCTAAGGCTTGAGAGGTTAATGTAGGCCTTTCCGCATTGCTGATACATGTAAGTATTCTTTCCATTATGAATATTAATATGTGTAATGAGGAGGAGTAAGTGAACGCATTCCCACAGTCCTTACATATATAAGTGATGCCCCGAATTCATCTCAAAGATGGTAAAAGTGATTCAATCCTAAGGTTCTCTGCTCCAAATCCCTGGGACAGACACATGCCCAGAACTGCACACAGAGCATTGTCTGAACTGTGTGACTGAGCAGGTGAGGCTCTAAGAGCAGGAAGGACAAAATAGGAAAAACACATGTCCTGTGGCCTGAGACATTTGTAGCCATCAGGGTACATAAATAAGTAGCAAATCCGGGTTCCCCTGATGCCTGTCAGGGGTGAATCTGGAGCACAGAGCCAAGAGGAATCCCTGAGTACCTCCATTGTAGCACGAAAATAAACATGAAAGAAAACAAAGCAGCAGGATGGAGTAACAGGACTGTGGGTCTGTGGACAGCAGTTAGGGCTGGCGATACCGCCATCCCTTATAGTTCCTCAAGAACTGTCAGATGGAAATCCTTTGTATAGAATCAGAAATAACCTGAGAATAACTGGGTTTAACCCCTCCCCTTCAACATCTTTCAAAAGCAAACAAACAAACAAACAAGTCTAATCAGCATTGGACCCCTGGCACCCTATATGGCTGGTTCCCCAGTCCTGAGAGGAATGACCCTTGAGCACCACTAATATGGCCCATTCAAATCAACAACAACAAAAATAACAACAGTGGCCTCAAACAGAGACCGATAAATCAGGCTAGGAACCAGATCCCAGTCTCCTTCCTGAAAAAATCAGAGACTATCGGCCTTGGAAGCCTGTGCTACAAGTCACTGCACTGTGTCATCTTATCACTATCCTGCCTGAAGATGGTGTGGCAGAGGCCATCTCACCATCTCCTTCCTGTTTTCCCTGTGGACCAACAGGAGGCTCCGTACAAGGACCTGAGCTGTGGGCACCAGAGAGGAGCACAACCAGCCCTGGCCCCCACCTGACCAGAATTCCCTGCATTGGAACCAGAAAGGTAGTGACCAGCCGGATGTTTGGACACTGGCTCACAGAACCATCCACGGGGAGACACTGACAGATGTTCCTGTTTCTCAGGGGACAGAGAAGTTTGTTGTGACCCTGCTGCTGTCAGGACAGGAGTGGTTGAGGCTTACAGGGGAGGAAAACGCTGCACTGCCCAAGCCCGGGACTCTACCCTGGGAACCACATAGGAAGGTCCCTAAGACCAGAGACTAACTCTGAGGCCAGGAGCTCCCATGCAGCTGCAACCCCTGCAGGCCCCAGTGACCACAGCACGTTTATTCGCTCTACCGTGGGGCCAGCAACAGGGACAAAACTTCAGCTGCCCTCTTGCAAAGGGGAAGGGACACAGGTCTGGGCGCTCTCTTCCAGGGACTAAGGTCACTTCTGGGCTCAGGTAGGCCCCAGGTAGTCCCAGCTCTGATCCTCTGGACCTGGACCCATCCTGGTCGTGATTTACTGAAATCCCACAATCAGCACATGAGCCTCATCCAGCACTTGCTCCTATTTTGCAGGGATACCTCTGAGAATGCCAAGAGAGAGATAGCCACAAAAAAAAAAAAAAAACGCCTGTCTTCGAAAACTCTAGAACTTATTCGCCAACGTGGTTTGGCACATGCCTCAGGCAACCGCAAGTGAACATTAGAGCTCGCAAAGCAGTGCAGAGATGCGATCAAGGAAGACCTCAAAGAGAGAGGAGCAGAAGTACTGGTAGATGCAGCAGAAGCCGGGAAAAGTTTGTAATGCCCGCCTGTCCTTCGCCAACTACAAGACCAAAATGACTGCCCTCCAACGTCCTGATGGATCCATCACATCTTCCAGAAAGGCAATGGAGAAGATTATCCATGGCTTCTACTCACATCTTTTTGATAGACATGTCCACCTGCCAACATACCAAATTCCACAGGATGGATATGTCATTCCCATTGTTCTCCCTTCTGAAATCCGACACGCCATTTTGTCAGTAAAGAAACGAACAGCACCCGGCCTAGACAAGGTCACACCTGAACACCTGAAGAACCTGCCGTCTGTACTCATCAATGCACTGGCTCGGCTCTTCACACGCTACCTGTCTGAATGCAAGGTTCCGTCCCAATGGAAAACCAGCAGGACTGTACTACTGTACAAGAAGGGAGACATCCATGACATTGGCAACTATCACCCGATCTGCCTATTGTCTGTCATCTACACGTTGTTCACTCAATTCATCCTGAATAGGATTACACAACACTAGATGAAGGACAACCATGCGAGCAAGCCGTGTTCCGAAAAGGATTCAGCACCATTGACCACATCCACATGATAACCAAGCTCATTGAGGTTTCTCAGGAGCTCAAGATGTCGCACTGTCTAACGTTCATTACTTTAAAGAAGGCCTTTTATTCTGTTGAGACAGAAGTGGTCACTGAAGCCCTAGTCAATCAGGGCAGTCAAACTCAATACATCAAGATCCCTGTAAGTTGTATTACGGATTCACTACCAGGATCTCACCATTCCATAAAGAAATAATCATTGATGTCAAGAAAGAGGTTCGGCAGGGTGATACCATTTCACCGAAACTCTTCACTGCCACACTCGAGAACATCATGCAACGACTGGAATGGGAAGGAATGGGAGTGAAGATAGATAATCGGCAACTATACCACCTCCGCTTTACTGATGACATCATTCTAATAACAACAAACATTAGCCAAGCAGCACAAATGCTGGTCGACTGTGACCGTGAGTGTGGAAAGGTCAGAATACAGCTGAATCTTACAAAGACAATGTTTATGAGAAACAGCCTCGTTCCTGACGCCCCATTCGCTCTCAACGGAACAACCATCTCCAAATGCAACAGCTATGTGTACCTAGGTCGAGAAGTCAACACAACAAATGATCTGGCACCCGAGCTGAGCAGGAGGAAGAGAGTGGCTTGGAACGCCTTCAAGAGCCTCAAAGAAATAGCTAAGAGGATGAAGAACCTCCGGCTCCAGGCACATCTCTTTGATTCCACTGTTCTTCTTTGCATTAACATACGCCTCAGAGACCTGTGCCCTATGCAAACAGGATGAGAATGCCATTCGGGTCTCCCAAAGAGGAATTGAAAGAGCTATGCTTAGAATGTCATGTTTCACTCAAATGAGAGAAAGAATCTGGAATTGTGACATCCGTCGATGATCAAGAATCAGGGATACTGTCTCATTTGCCAAGCCATCAAAAATCAGATGGGCTGGTCACGTAATGAGATTTAGAGAAGACTGCTGGACTAGAGCTGTTACCAACTGGATTCCACGGGATGTCAAAAGACCAAGTGGCCACCCACCTACCAGATGGTCAAACTTCTTCATCAAGATCATGAACGATCGATTTGAGGCTCTTTGTGTTCCTAGAGTGAACAGACGCCATTGGGCTACCCAAGCACGCGACAGGGACAAATGGAGACGTTACTGGCATGCGCTCGAGCAAACGACGATTAACGGGAAGTCAATTGATCAAGTGAGCTCTGAGAACCATGTAAACAGTTTGTTGTATCACAAATCTATCCAAATAACCAGGGCGTTTACTACGAACCATGATGTTACGTGTATCTAACAACTGGAATTTCTGGAGTGAGTCTACTTTGAAACCATGAATATTTTATCTTGGGGCCTGAAGTGGTAATATATTGGGTAAAACATTCACCTTATACTTGGCAGACCTAGATTCAATATATTAGAACATATATACTCTTCCAGGAGCTGGAGGAGATCCTGGCCAAGAGGAGCCCCCAGGATCACTTGTTCACACCTCTGACCCCTGCGCCTGGCACATCCCCTGCTGAACCGCTAAAATCCTCTTGGTCCAAAGAAAGCTTTCGCCTTACCTCACCTCAGCAACCGTCTGGAAATCCTGAACAGTGGAAAACAAGCACAAAAGCGCCCCCCACAGGAAAACACATGTGGGTTGATTCAAGGTCAAACAGGCAGGTTGGTACAAGGCACCTGACATTGAGTTGCGTGAGGAAGCCATCAAGATGGGGTGAAAGCAGTGGAAATGGCAGCCTTCTATGATCCTCAGATTCCTCCAAGAAGCAAAAAAAAATTCCCTAGAGGCCCAGCCAGGGGCCTCAGAGCTCCTGAGTACCAGCACCCCCTGTAGGCAGGCAGCAGTGCTTCGCCTGGGAACTACAGCCTGGAATGTGGCTCTGCCATGAGGAAAGACTGGGACATAGGGTAGACAAACCTTCAGCCACTCTCTTGCAGGGTGGACAAGGACATGCGCCTGTGCACTCTGTTCAGGGGAACAAGGTCACTTCTGGGTCCAGATGAGTCTGAGGCACTGCCATGCTCTCTCCTGCTGGACCTGGGCCCATCTGAGTCCTGATTTACTCTAATCCCGCATCAGCACATCCGCGTAAGTCTCATCCTATGCTCGCTCCTGTTGTGCAGGAATATATTTGAAAACGGTGCAATCACCCAGGTTTATAGAAAATAAATCCAAATAACCAAGGCATTTCTTTACTAAGGACCATAATATGAACTGTGCCTGACCTTTGGAACTTCTCAATACTACTTATACTGTAAATATTCCACTTTGTGGGCAGAGTGGTCTTACACTCAGCTTACCCAAGTACAATACTTGACCACCCTGGGCAACAGCTGCAGTGATTCCTGAGCTGAGTCAGAAGTAAGGGCAGATCCCTACAAGGAGTGGTCGAAACTACAGCAACAACAGGACAACTCTAAGGAAGCAAAACAAACAAACAAAAAATCATGTGCAAAGTCAAACTAGAGAGAAACATTTAAATAGTAAAAGAGTGGGTTCTTAAAACTCTGTTTTCTGGTATTTCCGTAGTTTCCCAGAATCCTTATTATTCTATTTTCTTGCAATCACACGTTTCTTCTGTGTACAAGTGTGTATGTGTCTCTGTGTGTTTTTCTTTGAGCCAGAACAAGCATTGTTCAGGGGGTATTCCTAACTCTGCAATCAGGGTTTCACTCCTGGAAGCTTTGGGGTCATGAGGATGCTGGGGACCGAACCCAAGTTGATTGTGTGCAAGGCAAGTATTTGCTGTACTTTCGCTCTGCCTCTTCCTACATAAATTTCTTCCAAAAACACCAGGAGTCCTGTACAAAGTCACATACACACAAGTATCTTCCTTCAAAAAAAGGGAAAATTAAAAAAAAATAACAAAAATCTTTTCCCTCAGCATTTTATCCCAATAGCTACGAGTCACCCACTCAGGAAGAGGTGAAGAGTGGAGGGTGCTTTGCAACTTGACATGAGGGAGATGAAACTCGTGATCTGAAAAAAAAACCCACCAATATTGTGGCTGGACAGACAATGAAGTCTGTAGGGAACTTGCCTTGACCTGGTAAATTCTCCGCGTACCTATGTCCTGCAGCAACACCAGCAGGAATCATACCTGAGCCCAGAGCCAGAGGAAGCCCTGAGCATCTCCGGGGATGCCCTCTCCCCCCAACCCCCCAACGAAACCCTAAACCAAAAATAGCCCCAAGGGAACATATTCACTGGCAAACCCCAGCCACCTGCAGGTCCACTGCCCCTGAATGTAACGGACCAACACGGTGGCAATGAAAATGAAGAATAGCAAAGGGACCCATGCCATCTGGGGTTGAGGGGGGCTGAGGCTCGGCCCTTCAAATCTGGAGGTTCTACAGCTACAAGATTAGGGCCGAAGGTTTCAACATGGGACTGCCAGGAGGGTCGGGACAGCCAAACCCCCCGCCCTGTGCAGGTCCCACACCCCCGTGCTCAGCCCCAAGCTCAGCCCCTCCCCCCACCCACCCACCCGCCACTGCCCCATCAAGGAGCTAGAGGCCATCATGGCCTCAGCGGCCCCCCGGGACCACGCGCTCACACCCGCAACACCGTGCCCAAGTGCAGCCCCCACCGCGCCCCCTAAAACTCCAACTCCCCCTAAAGCCATCGCCACGCCTCAGGAACACCTGAATGTCGGAGAACAAGTGAGAAACCAGCCCAAAAGCGTCCCCCAGTCTAGCACGTCGCTCACAGTGCAGAGACAGATAGTGGCCCCATCCTGCTCCAAAATCCATCTTCAAGAACTGCTTCCAGCCAGTTCCAGGCCGTCCTTCACCCATGTAACAATAGTGGGACCGACTGAACTGTCTCTGTCAACAAGAAAACAGGTACCCATAAGACCCTCTCTGTGACGTCACTTCCATTTCCACCCGCAGCATTAAAGGGCCAGGCTCCAGGTGCAGAGAGGTCCTTTCGGAACACCCAAGGGATACTGTGCTGCAAGGGGCAGAGCTCACATAAAGGAGGGGGAGGCAACTGCTGGGGAGGCTAGTCACACCATGGGACTCTGGGGAGTAAGAAGTGCCCTGAGCCTGCACTGGTCAGTCAAACATCTAACCAATGCACTCATGCACGTGTCCATCCAGAAAAATGAAGCAGGTTGTTTCACTAACTGGCACGTAGGTAGCAGGTGGGGACAGTGAGTTTCTCAGGGAAGTAATAATCCAGATGGGAGTGAAAACAGTGACTCTGAAGCAAGCCCTGGAGAGGAACAGAACAACCCTGAGAGCAGCCACCAGAGAGTTAGAGAGAAACTGGAACAGGAGAAAAAGGCTGCTAAGAGTATCTAGAACACTATAGGTTCAAGGCTCTACCCTCTGACAACACGCAAGCAGTGGACACCTACCTAAAAGGAATGTTCCATGGGGAGGCTTCAGAAACACACATTTTCAAACGCAAAGTATGGATCAGGTGGGAACAGTGCATTGCACTGGACTTGGTCAACTTGATCTCCATCCCTGGCATCCCAAATGTTGACTAAGAGTAACCCCTAAGAAGTGCCAGGTTTGGCCCCCCAAAAAATATTATCTAAAAAAATAAAACCTAGCATAAGGACTAATCCCAGAATGGAAGTATACACAGAGTTCAGAGTTAGCAAATCATACTGATCATTTTATAGCCTTGCTGTCTAAGTGGCTTTTAGCATTCGAGTGTCCACTAGCTTGTCAGGATTTTACTGCTTCCAAAAGTAAATGCTTCTGCAGCTGGAGTTGTAGCACAGCGGGTAATGCGTCTGCCTTGCATACGGCCAACCCAGGATCGATTCTCAACATCCCATATGTTCGCCTGAGCACCACCAAGGGGAATTCCTGAGTGCAAAACCAGGAGTGAACCCTGTGCGTCGCCATGTGTGACCCCCCCAAAAAAGCAAAAGAAAATATTTCTGGTTTCCTTATCTCTAATAGTAATGAAATGAGAAAGGAGTGTGATCCAGGAATGTGACCACCTGTACTTTCAGGAAGCACAGCTGAATAGAATTGCCTGCTGATATCGGGGAAAGATATAAGATGATAGTTTTTTGGAGATACACATTCTCAATACTGAGTTGAGTCTTCAAAAAGCAAAAATCCCAGAATACAAGATATGCAAAGATTCAACAGTGGAAAAGGTGCTCGTCAGATACACCGACCTATATTCCAACCTTAGTGCTCCACAACATATGAGAATTCCCCCAGGTATGTAGCTCTGAGCTTAATGCCAGGTGTAGGTCCTGAGCACAGCGCCCTACAATTTAACACAGAAAGCCCTAAAGAATGAAGGTTTGGCTGATTTTTGATTGAAGACGATTCCTTGCAGCATTGTGGTTGGTCTCTGCCAACCCCCCCCACCCCCAGAAAACAGGGTTTTTGGGCCATGCCAGTATCAGAGAAAGGAATGGTCCAGCGGTGAACCTTGACGGTCCAGAGTGAGGGGTTATTTATTTAATTTACTAAGGAAAAAGAAAACAGCAATTGTTGATACAATTCTATATTAAAATTGATGAGACAGGGCTAGAACGATAGTTCAGTGGGTAGGGCAATTGCCTTGCATGCGGCTTATGAAGGTTCGATTCCCAGCATCCTATATGGTCCCCCAAGCACTGCAAGGAATAATTCCTGAGTGCATAGCCAGGAGTAACCTCTATGCATCACCGGATGGGACCCAAAAGGCCAAAAAAATGAATAAAATAAAATTTGAGATAAGAAATTTGCAATATTAATATCAATAGGTGGAGAAAACAAATTCAGGTGAACACTGTTATATCTGGTTGTAGGGTTGGTAAGATTGTCTCATTAATTTTTAAAAACTTTTGTTGCTCCAAGAGGTTTTTCCTATTTATATTTGGTACTTATTTAGTCACTTTCCTCCTGGCTTCCATCACCAAGACTGTTATTTACAAGTTAACATACACGTGAAGTACAAATGCCAGAGCACTGGCATAACTATAGCCATGGTGATAATTACTGAGTACCTTTCCCTTATAGGATGATGTCACGGGAAGCATGTCATGCTAGATTCTTAGCTTCTTGGCTGTACTTTTGTAGCCCCCTACTAACCTTCCTGGTCTAAATAAAACTTGTCTTCCCTAGGGGGATTGTTTTGAACTTGGAGATAGTTCTTCGGGGTCAACTCATCCCATGTGCATTTTACAGTGACTACAAAGGCTAGAGAGGCACACAAAGGCCTTCCTACAATTACAAACATGAGTTTTCCCTCCAGTTTGTATTTTCCTACGGATCGTAAGAATTGAGGGTTGAGTGAAGGCCTTCGCACATTTCTGACATATGTAAGACTTCTCTCCACTATGAATTTTCCCACCCGCATGGCAGAGCCTGGCAAGCTCCCCGTGACGTATTCGATATGTCAGACACAATAACAACAAAGTCTCCAATAGAGACGTTACTGGGCCCGCTCGAGCAAATCGATGATCAACGGGAGGGCCTTTAGTTACTTCCTTACTTACTAAGGCTTGAATGTAGAGCAAAGGCCTTTTTAATATGTATGAGGTTTCTCCCTGGTATAAAATTTTCTGCTTAGTAAGATATCAACTTTGAATGAAGGCCTTCCAACAGTCATTCCATACGTAAGCTGTCTGCCATATAAATTTTTCTGTGATCACTAAGACTTGAGGACATAATGCAGGCCTTCCTTACATACATAAGGCCTTGCCTTACATACATAAGGTTTCTTTCCAGTATGAATATTCTTATATGTAATAAGGATTGAGAGGTAAGTGAGTGCCTTCCAACAGTCCTTAAATATATAAGGATTCTCTTCATTGTGCGTTTTCCTGTGCTTAGTAAGTTCTGAGTACAAAGTAAAGGTCTTCCCACAGTCCTTACATGAGTAAGGTTTCTCTCCTACATGAATTTTCCTATGCACAGAAACCCCTGAGAAGGAAATAAAGGTCTTCATACATTCCTTATCCTTACATGAATAAGGTTTCTCTAAATGAATTTTTCTATGCATACTAAGTCTTGAGGTCTTCCCATATTCCTTGGATGAATAGCGTTTCTCTCCTGTATGAATTCTCCTATGCATAATCAGGTATGAGGATCGATCTAAGTCTTCCCACATTCTTTACATGTCTACAGTTTCTCTCCTGTGTGGATATTCAGATGATCACACTTGTTTGGCAGCTGACTCAAATTGTGTCCATGCTGCTAACAGCCCTGGGACTTTTCCCATCCGAAGACTTCCTTCCTATCTCAGGATCCCCACGGTGATGCAGGCACCACTGCTCACTCGAGACTGTCACAGTCCCCAGGATCAGAGACATTCCACTGAGGCTGGTTGCTTCCCTGGAGAACAGCAGAGGAGGATTCTGATTATTTCTTGATTTCTTTAGAGTCTTCATATCCAAAAAATATGTCAAACCCTGCAGGTTTGATGTCTAAAGTTTCCACCATGCAAATACAATTATTGACACATATATGGCCTTTCCTGGAATGACCAAATATTTTTGCAAGAAGGATATGCAAAATTGACAGAAGTGTTGTCATTAACATGTGTCCATTTTTTTCAACTCAATGAAGAACACTTAAGTGGAAATAATTTCTATACAGAAAAAGGAATCACCAGTTTCAAGCAAATAAAAATGCACCCAAGTCTGGGTTCAGTTGTAGCTCAGTATGGAGCTTTGTATACATGTATGAAGGCAAGGCTGAGTCCCCACAAAGCTGAGAAGGCAAGGACCATTGAAGGCATCTAACCTAATTGGATCAATGTAAGGATCAATGAGGGTTTTTTTCTGTTTGTTTGTATTTATCTGTTGGGACAGTGTTGCACGAAACACTGCTCATAGATCACTCCTATTGGGGCTGTGCGGACCATATTGGGTGCTGGGTATAGAATCTGGTTTCCATCCCTGGACAAAGCAGTGCACTTCCCACTACACTATTACTAGGACCAACAAACCAGTTCTTTTCAACAATGTCCACCTGTGCTTACATTCTATAAAAAAAAAACCTTAGTATTATTTTGGTATTTAAAAAATCAATGTCTTTAAATCTTAAAACTACTGAGTTTAGCCCCCACTGAGGCTAAGAGCCTATGACTCTTGACATAAGTCTGTGGATTTCCTCCCTGCCATGTCCAGAGTATGGAGATTTGCTGACAGCAAAGGATGCCAGGTGCCCCTATTCAAGCCACATGCTTGGTCCACTGAAAATACCACCGGCATAGTAATATTTATTCTGAACATGAAAATCTTTCCAGCTCAATTGTAATCGATGACCCTGTTGTACTGCATCAAAATATGGTAATACTGAATCCCAAATTTGGGGTTTGCGTTCTAAAATCAAACAAAACATAATGTAAGAGTTACTCAGTGGATAGTAGAATGAGGCCCAGCAGATAGCGGACATCTTGATAGTTCTCACAGTCCAAACAGGCCCACAGCAAAGGGTAGATCTTCTGGGTGATCACTGTGAGGAGCTTGACATTACGCAAGTAGCTTTTGGGTTTTGTATTTTGACCATACCAGATAACGGAACCATATGGAATGCAAGGGATCAAAAATCAGTCAGCGGCCTAAAATACAAGTGCACTCCCTGGTATAGATGTCCTGACCCAAACTAAGTTTGATATGGACTCATTCTTTATATAAAAACAAAGGTAAATATATGACTAAGAGGAACATGAGAGAACAGCAGAGAGACCATGTGCTTATCTTGAGGCAAACAGGCTCAGGTCTCAGATCCCTGAACACCTCGGGTATAATTGCTGAGCACACAGCTAGGAGTTAAACATGAGACCCACGAGGAGTCCCATATTACTATGGCTGGGCCCAAAATCTAAACAAGGATAAACTTCTTAGATACTCAAAAACATATAATGATCCGAGGGCAAATATAAGCATGGTGTTAGAGAGGGAAGAGGGAGTCTGGCTGCTCCAGAAAAGGGGACCCGGAGTTGCAGGCTGCACAGCCACCATGCTGAGGCACATACAGGAAGACCAAAGGCTGAGATTCCTATGGACTATTCTACACACCTGACAGATAAGGAAGATTAATGACAAAGCCAGGAAATTAAAACACACATCAATCCATGATGGACAGTCCAGGGGCAGGAAGGGCAACATGAACTCGGCAGAGATTTCTGGATTCAGGAGCCTGAAGCCCTTCGACCTCAAACAGCAGAGAGCTGGGCACTCAGGCGCGGAGCCACATCCCACGTCTCCTTCCTGAAACAACCCAAGACGTGAGAAGCCTGTGCGCTCCTCCTGTCACTGCACTGTGTCATCTTGTCGCTCTCATGCCTGAGGATGGAGTGGCAGAGATGCGTCACCACCTCCTGCCTTTGATTTTCCTGTGGATCAGCAGGAGGCTCCATGGAAAGACCTGAGCTGTGAGCACCAGAGGAGCACAGCCAGCCCCCCCCCCCCCACCTTACCAGAAGTCCCTGGATTGGAGCCAGAAATGTAGTGACTTACCTGACGCTTGGACACTGGCTCACAAACCTATTCACAGGGACACACTGCCAGATTCAATTGCCTCTCCAGGGTACAGAGAAGTGGGCTGTGACCAGGCTGCCTGTGGGGACAGGAAGGCTTGTCTCAGCCTACAGGGGAGGAAACTATAGCCCTGCCCGAGCCCCGGGAATCCACTTGGGGCCATACAGGAAGGTCCCTATGGCCAGGGACTATCTCTGTGGTCAGGAGCTCCTGTGCAGAGATGGCCCCTGCAGGTCACAGTGACAATAGGCCCATTAGAGGCTCTGCTGTGGGGGCAGCCACAGGGATTCAGGGTGTTCAAACCTTCAGCTACCCTCTTGCAGAATGGTCGGTGACATGGGCCTGCGAGCTCTCTTCCAGGGAACAAGGTCACTTCTGTGCTTGGGTGAGCCCCTTGCAGTCCCATGTCTAATCTGCTGGACCTAGGCCATCCTGGTCATGCTTTACTGTAATCCCGAATCAGCACATGAGCCTCCTCAAGAACTTGCTCCTGTTTTTTTTTTTTTTTTAGGAATAGTTCTGAAAACCATGAAAACAGTGTCTTGTGTCACAAAATTATCCAAATATCCAGGGTGTTCACTATGAACCATGTTTTTACGTATGTCTGACAACTGGAATTTCTGGAGTGAGTCTACTTTAAAATCACGAATATTATATCTTGGAATTGGGGTGGTAATACAGCAGGTAAAACATTCACCTTCCACTTGACTGACCCAGGTTCAATACACTAGCACATATATGGGCCCCTGACCCCTGCCAGAAGTGATGCCTGAGCTCAGAGGCAGGAATAAGGCACAGTCAAAGCAGAGTGTTTACCAAAAATACTTAAACCAACTTCAAAAGGTAACTCTAATGAATGAAACAACAAATACTCAAGTGTGAATTCTGAAGCGCCCTTCCCAGGTAGCCTGATGTTAAGAATAGTGAATCGGTAGGTCCCATGGTACGAGACATTTGGTGTTCCATCTCTCCAGAGTAACAAAGACACAGGAACCACAACAATTGATGGCCAGTGCACAGTGGACCTTTAATTCAGAACCGAATAGCATACTTATAGAACATCTGAGGGTGATCCAGGTACAGAACTGCATGTATTGTGATTTACCATTTACACAGGTCAAGCTTTTCAACAGAGGCAATTCTTTGGGAGCGGGGGATTAACTCAAGAAGACGTTCTGTCTGAGAAATTCACTCAGTGGTTATAAAATCTGTGTTGCTTTGCTTTTCCCTCAGCCCTGTACCCACCCATTTCTGACCCTTCCTGGAGCTGGAGGCGATCCTGGCTAAGGGGACCCTCCCATAATCACTTGCTCACACGTGCACACCCTACATCCCGGCACAGCCCCCAGTCCACTGTCCAAAGACGCTGGGTTCCCCTAAAGTCTTTGCCATACCTCAGGAACTGCCTGGATATCAGGAATTAGTGAAAAACAAGAAGGAAAGTGTGCTCGAAGTTGGCCCAGCTCTGCCACTCACAGTGTAGGAGACTTGGAGGCCGCAAGTGTCCTGCCAAAAAATTGGCATTCACAGTCCCCCTGTCAAATGTGCCGCCAATTTCTCCTCTACCCATGAGACCAATGGTTGCTTGAGCTAGGCAACCTCGACTAGAATAGAAAGGATGCTGAAAGTACCAGTTCTGTGACATCACTTTCACACCCCCCAGGATCCTTAAAGGGCCATGGTCCAGATGAAGAGACCCTCTGTGCCCATACAGGTGAATCGGTGCTTTAAGGGGGCTGGACTGGATAAAGTAGAGGAGAGACAGCTGCTGGAGTGGTGGGTCATACAGTGGGGGGCTGGGGGTAAGGACAAGAGCCCTGATCCTGTACTGGTTAGTCAACCATTGAAACAATGCTCTCACACACAGTCCATCAGGAAAAACACATGTGGGTTGATTCAATGTCAAACAGGCAAGTTGGTACAAGGCACCTGACATTGAGTTTCGTGAGGAAGTAATAAATAATGGTTGGATCAGTGACTCTGAAGCCAGCCCTGGAGATGCAGCAAGCCATATTGGTCATCTTGGAGCCTTTTTTGTCCTTTAGGCAGATCTGAATCCTTTTTATCATTCTGGTGATTACTACATTGAGGGGGCTTTGCTAATTCTGTAATATTATGGAACTTGGGAGAAGGGGATCCAGGAATATGACCAACCTTGTGAGTAATCATAGGTAAACAGAACAGCCTGCTTGGATGTGGGGAGCTGACCCATATTCCTGGCATTTGTCAGACATTTGATTCAAGGGGCCCCTTCCATCCTTTCCGGTTTAACAGAGTTCCGGAGCACCACCAGGAGTAATGCCTGAGTATTTCAGGGTATGACCCAAAAAGACAGGAAAACAAACTTTAAAATTTAAGAAACAAATTGTCTTCACGGCACTCCATTAAAGAACCTTGCCAGGGCCATTTAACTAAGATTACACTTTCTGAAAAATTTATCCTTTATACTTACACAACGCTAACCAGTACCTGAACACATGGCAGGCAGAGATGGCATGGGAGAAGGAGCTGGCCACACACAGCCCACCTGGATTTCAACCACAGTAACCCATAATGATCCTGAGTTCCCCAGGTATCGATGACTGAGCTGAGAGTGAGGAGTGGGACTTAGTTGGGTGTGGCTCCAATGAACATGAATCAAGAGGCTCTGAAGAACAAAGGTGTGGCTGGTTTTCTTCCATAACCCCCCAAACCCAGGGCCTCAAAGGTAATCTACAGGGGCTGGAGCAATAGTCCAGAGGGGAGGGCTTTTTCCTTGCACGGGGAAGCCCAGTTCCAATCCCTGCCATCCCGCAAGGTCCCCAGGCACCGACAGGAATAATTACTGATTGTGGAGGCAGAAATAACTCCTGAGCATCACTGGGTGTGACCAAAAAGCAAAAAAAAAGTCAAGGCAGAGTCACAACAAAGAATAAGACAGTGGTGATCCTTTACAGACCTGAGCGAAGAGGATTTTTCTTTTGCCTTTTAATTCCCATTCCTCCTGGCTTCACGAGAAAATCCAAAAAGTATATGTTAACATACACATGAAGCTTAAATGCCAGGACCCTGGCATAGATATCCCCTTATAGACTGGCATCACAGAGTGTTTGTTGCACACTAAGGGATTATTTCCTTCCTGGCTACACTTTTGCAGCACAGCATCCCATGGTACAAACACAATAGACTTTGTGAAAGGGGCCTGTTTTGACATTGAAAATTGTTATTTTGGGATTGAGTTATCCAATATGAATTTTATGATGTTTCCTAAGACGGAAAAGACACACGAAGGCTTCCCACATTCATGACATAAAAAAGATTTCACTCCTGTGTGAACTGCCCTATGTTCAGTAAGGCCTGAGGACAGACGAAAAGCCTTCCCACATTCCTTACAAACAAAAGGTCTCTCTCCAGTGTGAATTCTCATATGTTCAGTAAGGCGTGAGGAAATAGTGAAGGCCTTCCCACAATCCTTACATACATAAGGCTTCTCTCCAGTGTGATTTCTCATATGGCAAGTCAAGTGTGAGGAATAAACAAAGGTCTTCCCACATTCCTTACATACATAAGGCCTCTGTCCAGTGTGATTTCTCATATGAACAGTAAGCTGTGAGGAATAAATAAAGGCCTTTCCGCATTCCTTACATACATAAGGCCTCTCTCCAGTGTGATTTCTCATATGAACAGTAAGCTGTGAGGAATAAACAAAGGCCTTTCCGCATTCCTTACATACATAAGGCTTCTCTCCAATGTGAATTTTCATATGATCAGTAAAGTCTGAAGACATAGTGAAGGCCTTCCCACATTCCTTACAAACGTAAGGTCTCTCTCCAGTGTGATTTCTCATATGACGAGTAAAGCTTGAGGATTCAACAAAAGCTTTTCCACATACCTTACATCCATAAGGCTTCTCTCCATTGTGAATTCTCAAATGCCGAGTAAGGCCAGAGGATTCAACAAAGGCCTTCCCACATTCCTTACAAACATATGGTCTCTCTCCCGTGTGAATTCTCATATGACAGGTAAGTCTTGAGGAATTAACAAAGGCCTTTCCACAAACCCCTTACATCCATAAGGCTTCTCTCCACTGTGAATTCTCATATGCCCAGCAAGGATTGAGGAATATGTAAAGGTCTTCCCACATTCCTTACATATATAAGGCCTCTCATCAGTATGATTTTTCATATGTGCAGTAAGGGTTGAAGATCGAGAGAAGCCCTCTGCATGTGCCTTATATTTATGAGGTTTCTCTCCAGTATGAATTTTCATGTGTCTAGAAAGGGATGAGGAGTAAGCAAAGACCTTCCCACAGTGCTCACACAAATATGCTTTCTGTCCAGTATGAATTCTCCGATGTTTTAAGAGGTCTGAGGGTCGAGTGAAGGCCTTCACACAGTCCTTACATGTATGTGGTTTCCCTCCAGTGTGGATCTTCATGTCATCTCAAAGGGGTGACGCTGGATTTGAACCATGCCCTTGCTGCTGACACTTCTGGGGATTCTGTCCACTGTGGAGTTCCAAGGGAAGATCACAGTCCTGGGAACACGGGGATGCTCCCCAACATTCCTCACACTTGGACAGGGTCAATCCATGGTGACTTTGCCTGTGGACCTTTCGGTGTAAAGGACTCACTATAAACAGTGCTCCTCTCCCACATTCAAGGGTCTGCCCCAATGTTGGGGTTTGTGTCTGTGGACCATGAACAACAGACTGTGTGAACCTTTTCCCAGTGGAGGGCTTCTTCAGAGTGAGGTAGCACTCTCCATTCTCATCACCCTCAGAGGCCATCCTGCCTGTCTTGGCATCCCCATGGGGCTGAGGGCACAAACGCTCACTCGAGACTTTTTCACAGTGCAAAGGGTCAGAGACATTCCACTCGGGCTTGATGCTTCCCTGCAGAACAGCAGAGGATTCCAATTATCGTTCTATGCCTTAAGAGTCTCCATGTCAAAAGAAACTGATACCTGCAGATTGATTTCTAACATTTGCACCACACCAATGCAAGCCCCGACAGGTGTATGGCATTACCATGGACTAACCTAATGTTTCTGTAAGACACACATGCAAAATTGATGAATGAGGGGACATTATTTGTGTAAATATTTTTCTCAACTCAATGAACAGGTACAAATAATTCCCTCCTCAGAAAACTGATGCACCAGTTTCAGGAGACTATTAAACACACTAAACTCTGGGTTCAGTTCTAGCTCAATGTGCACTGGAGGCTGGGACGCATCTGTGAAGAAAATGTGCATCCCACACTGCTAAGACTGACCACAAAGGCCATTGAAAACATCTCACCACAGGCAGATTCTTTTCAGGATCAATGACTTTTTCTGTTCTGTAGTTTGTTTTCATTTGGGTGCGGGGGTACACCATGCAGTGCTCAAGGATTATTCCTGGTAGGTCTTGGGAAATATATGGAGTAATTTGGATGGACAAGTTTAAAAGAACAGGTCTTTTCACGATTACCATCTGTAGATACTTTCAATCAAATGAAAAAACACGGCATTTTCATGAAACATATTATAATTTTCTTTAGGTTTTGAGCAGAGATGTCAGCACCCAGTCAGCATTATACTCTGAATTTCCTCCCGGCCATACAGAGCCCTGCACTTTAAAAATAACATGCTAGTATTTTTAAATAAACTGACATTTTCCTTTATTTTTATAATACTGATTCCAAACTTGCAAATCTTACCAGCTCACTCATACTCCATGACTGAGTTCCCAAATCAAATTGCTGAAAAGCCAAATCCTGAAGCCGTGCCTTGAGTTCTGAAACCAAACACAATATACAATGTAAGAATTCCTCGAATGGAACATCCTTAAACAGGCAGTACAGCCTGAGGACATCTCTATGGTTCTCACAGTCCAACATATCCCACAGAAAAGGGAAGATCCCTGGGGAGGATCTCTGTGCGAAGACTGGCAATTCTACTTGACATATTTTTGGGTTTTTGTCTGTTGAATATACGCAGTGATGCTCAGGGATCTATATGGGATGCTGGTTATTGAACCAGGTGGACAGTGTGCAGGACTCAGAGCCAAAATAGCATTGTTATGGCCTCAGTTATTAACTGGAAAAGGCATAAAATATTTTGAAACTACAGCGGCATTATAGGCTGTACAGACAGGCGTGTAAGGCAAAGACGAGGGGGGGGACAAGGAGCGAGAATTTCATGGACTGGCAGATGAGAAAGAATAATGTCAAAGTCAAGAAGGTAAAGCACAAGATTATTCCATGACAGACAATCTATGGGAGCAAAGGGCAGCGTGAATGCAGCACAGATGCCTGGATCCAGGAACCCAAGGATATCAGGGTGAGCAGGGCATTTCACATGTGCTTAGGGCACCTGCACACTGCCCAGGGCCTGAGCCATGGAGGGTTCTCAGATACTCACCTGTATGCATGCCTCTCCTCCCCAGCCTCAGGGTTCCTCCTTCCAGCCAGGAGATCATTGCAGGCTTCACCCCAGAATGCCCTGAACCTCACAGAGATGGAGCATGGATTAGAGACAAGGAAAACGTGACGAGTAAACCCCATGTGTCCCTATAAAAATGGAGTCAATTACTGGAAAGTCATGAACAGAATCTGCACTTCTAAAATGCTCCAGATTTGGAGTTATCCAAGAGCTAATATTCAGGTCGTAATTTAAGAGTAAAATATGGTGCCCCAGAAAACACCACAAATAGAATAGCCCTGGCCTTGCAAAGGACCAACAAGGGTTTGATCAGATCGTAGTATGTATTATTTTTTTCTTTATTTTGGGATCCTCACCTGGGGATGCTCAAGGCTTCTTCCTGACTGTGTACTCAGAAATCACCTTTGGTGTTGCTTGAGGATCACATGGGATGTTGAACTTGCAAGAGAAGTATCATGTCCTCTGTACTGTCACTCTAGGCTCGGCATCACATGCAATGTACTGAGCTGTGTGAACTGATGCCTGAGTGCAGTAAACCCCAAAGCTTAACAAATCCAAAGATGGCCAAACACGACCAAAGTCCCAAATTGGTTTTTAAAATAAACATAAAAGGATGCAAACAGATAGCACAGCAGGTCAGGCACTGGCCTTTCTCAAGGTCAATTAAAGTTCCTTCCTGATATTCAGTAGGGTCTCTCAAGCCATCAGCTGTGATCCCTGACTGCATAATCCAGAGGGAAATCCTGACTCATGATGAACCAGGAACCACTGGAAGTGACCACGAGCATTGAAATAGAGCAACATCTGATGGGGTGAGACCCTAAGAAATAAATGAGCTATGTTGGGAGCAATATTACTCCAGGCAGGACACAGACACTACAAACACATACAGAATTGATGCCCACCAGCACACAATGTCCCGGACCACAACCAGGATGAAGAACTGTATACTCAGCCAGAAATAATCCCTAAGTATTTGTAAGTGTAACCCCAAAACCAAATCAAAACAAGACAAAAGGGAATGCCCTGCCACAGAGGCAGGTTGGGCAGGGGGGTAGGGGGTGGGAGGGATACTGGGATTAGTGGTGGTACAGAATGAGCACTGGTGGAGGGATGGGTACTTGATCACTGTATTACTGAAACCGAAGCACAAACATTTTTAAGTCTGCACTGTCCCTCATGGTGTTTCACTAATAAAACTTTTTAAAAAATCAAATAAACAAAATAAAAATAAATTAACTGAAGTTGTGGGCCTGGTGCACACTTGATTAAGACAGCTACCTTTTAAGCTACCAAACATGTTCAATCCTCAGAACCCCATGGCCCCTGAGCACCCCTGGGAGTGATCCCTCAGCACAGAGACAAGAGAATTCAGATTGTGCCCCAAATACAAGCAAAACCAAAACAAGTACATAGAAATTATGTGTAGTACAAGAAGTAATCAGAGAACTCAGTATTGGCAGGAACCAGGAACATTTTAGAGAGACCTGAGCGATGGTACAACACGCAGGGAGCTTGCCATGCACAGGGCTAACCTGGGTCGATCCCCAAAACTCCAGATTCATGCAAAGCCACAGAGAGTGATTCCTATGGACAGAGCTTAGAGTAAGCCACAAGCAACACCAGGTGAGCACCAACAAGAAAACCAGGGAAGGAGCTAGAGAAACAGCTACTGAATGGCTGTCCTCGCCAGGACAGTCACAGCTTCTGCTGGACACACAGTCACGACCAGGCACAGGGAGCCAACATGGGTTTGTCCAGACAAGGTTGGCCCAACATTGCTCTCACCAATGGCCGACAGGTGCTCGTAGGTCTCCAGCATCACATCCTTCTAGAGCTTTTTTTGAGAGGCATCCAAGTACGTCCACTCCTCTGGGGTGAAGATCACGGCCACGTCGGGGAAGATCACTGTGTCCTGAACCAGCATACAAAGGGGGCAGGAGTCAGGATCTGTCCCCAACCTGTTCCCTAGGCTGTGAGGTCAGGACCCCAGGGACCTAGAGGGGCTCAGGGTCTTTCCCCTCGGGAGGAACCAGCTTCCACCTGAACTCCTGGCAGACGGGTCCCAACTTCTTTCTAAGACAGCTGCACCTATGAAAATGTGAGAATGCTCTACTAGAAGGTTCCTGAAGGTGGTGGTCTAGCTTCTTACCCCAGGGAATTCCACCACTGCTCCTATAAGCAGCATGATTGTGTAACAGGACTGTAGGTTGGGGATATTGGGTAGGGCTGGTGATCCCTGCCATCCCATAGGGTCCTCTAAGCACTGCCAGGTACAATGCCAGAGTGCAGAGCCAAGAGTATAATCCACGAAATCACAGCATGCGGACCGGTCTTCGGTCGAGGGTATACGAGTAGCTGCGCTCCCCTGCTAGAACCTCCAAACAAGCTCCAAAAACAGAACAGAATAATCAGACACCAGCCTTTGATGCCCAGCACCCCATATGATCCCTGAGTCATCCTTGAGCACCAGTAATCTTTTTTTTTATTTTTATTAGTGAAACACCATGAGGTACAGTTGTAGATTTACAAATTTTTTGTGTTTGGATTTCAATTATACAATGATCAAATACCCATCCCTCCACCAGTGCCCATTTTCCAACACCACAGGTTCCAGTATCCCTCACATCCCCCATCCCCCGCATCCCCACCTGAGTCTGTGGCAGGGCATTCCCCTTTGATCTGTCTCTCCTTTTGGATGTTGTGGTTTGTCAAAGAGGCATTGAGTGGCAATCATGTTTGGTTTATAGTCTACTTTCAGCATGCTTCTCTCATCCTGGGAGGATCCTCCCAACACCCTTTATTTGCTGCTCCCTTTTCTAGCTGAGCTCCCTTTTCCCCTAGCAGGTGTGGCTGGCCTCCAAGCCATGGAGCAAATCTCCTGGTACTAATCTCGGACACTCTTGGGTGTTAGTCTCCTATTTTGATAATTTATGTTCCCCAGATGAATGCAATCTTTCTATGTCTATCCCTCTCTTTCTGACTCATTTCGCTTAGCGTGATACTTTCCATGTAGTACCACTTGTATGTAAATTTCATGAGTTCATCTTTTCTAACAGCTACATAGTACTCCAATGTGTAGGTGTACCAAAATTTCTCTAACCAGTCATCTGTTCCCAGGCACTCAGGTTTTATCCAGATTCTGGCTATTGTAAAGAGGAGCACCAGTAATCTATGAGGTGGGATTGGTCCAAAAGCCAAATACAACGGAACGGACACGTGGCCTCATACAGCAGAGAGACGGGTGCTCCCACAAGGCAGCAGGATCCTTCCTTAAGCAACTGAGATCCAGACAGGCCAGGAAGCCTGATGCACCTGTCATTGCATCACCTAATTTTGTCACTCTCCTCCTACCTGGGGTCGGTGTGTCCGATGGCATCTCACCACCATCTTCTCCTGCTGGTTTTTCCAGAGGATCAGAAACCTGGAGGAGAAGTCAGAATTGTGAGCACTGGACAGGAGCAAAACCCCAAGTTCTGAAAAGCCACGCCCTCGTGCACTGGTTCAGAGACCCGACTGGGAGACACTGCCTAAAGCTTCTGTCTACCCAGAAGAAGCAAAATTGGTTTGGCATCTGTGCTACCTTTTGTGACACATGTTCTGGGCTTGGCTACGAGAGAAAAGTCGGCCCTGCCTTGATCTGGGGACTCCTCCCGGATCCTACAGAAGGTTCTCACAGGCCCAGCCAGTTAGGACTCTGAGACCAGGATATCCCATGCATCAGCACCCCCTTCTGACCTCCTAAGAGAGCCACATTCTGGGCTATGATTGCCTGGGGAAGCCCCTCTCTTCTTAAAAAAAAAAAAAAAACAGGATCTGGAGTGCTAGAACAGCGGGTAGGGTGTTTACTTTGCAAGTGGCCAACCTTGGTTCAATTTCCAGCATCCCATATGGTCCCCTGAGCACCTAAGGAGTAATTGTTGAGAGCAGAACCAGGAGTAACCCCTTGCATCCCGGGTGGGACCCAAAAAGCAAATAAATAAATAAACAATTTTTTAAGAAAATTCTACAAACCCTTTTACCCTAGTATACAAACACAACACACACACACACCCTTTACCCCCAGTACTCACCTCTATAGCAAGGGGTCTGGGCAGGACTTTGCAACTTGATGTGAGGAAGCAGATATTCCTATTCCAACATACAGTAAACCTGTTAGGATGCTTGCGTTGCTGACACGAATCAATCCTCTGCATCCCCACGGCCCCCAGAGCACTGCCAGGAATGACAACTGAGGCCAGGGCCAGAGTAAGCCCTCAGGGTATCTCTGGGAATGCAGAGCCCCCCATTCCTGCACCAGAAATAACTCCAAAAGGAAAGTATCACTGGAAAACCCCGTTCACCTGCAGATCCACTGCTCCGGCCTGATCCAAGAGGGCAGTCAATGAAAAAGCTGGATGGCAACAGGGTCTCTTGTGGGGGGGCTGTGGCTCAAAGTGAATCTGAAGATTCTACAACAGCGAAACTTGGGCAAGGTCCCATGAGTCAGCTGGAGGGTCCAGTCGGCCAAGCCCCGACCTCGGCCGGTCCTGCATCCCAAGGCCCACAAGCCCTGCACTCAGCCCCGCACCCACCCGCGGCTGCCCCAATGTGGAGCTGAAGATGACCTTAGCTACAGCGGCCCCCCAGGATCACGCACTCACAACTGCGACCCCCGCATCCCACTACAGCCCCCGAAGAACCTCCAAAAACTCCGTGCCCCCAAAAGCCTCCATCATACCTCAGCAACCGCCTGGATATCGGGGAACACAAGAAAAACAAGCACGCAAGAGGCCCCTTGAGCTGGCGCGGTCCAGCAGCTCAGCGTGGAGATGGGGAGGCACGGGGGCCTCACGGAAGGCTACCCCCATCCTGCAGCAAGACAAAATCGGCCTTCATAGTCCCGCTTCCTCGCTGGGGCCCAAGTTTGTCCTTCACCCACATGAACAAAGACTCTCTGACCCATTTCCAGGAAGAGAAGCACCAGGAAGCCCCCGCTGTGATGTCACTTCCGGTCCTGCAAGTAGCCTTAAAGGGCCAGACTCCAGATATGCAGAGAACTACTATCCCCACCCAGGTGAATCAGTGGCTTGAGGGGGATAGATTCGCATAAGGGATTAGAGAGGCAGCTGCTGGATTGGGAGCTCGGGTAAGGAGTCCCCTGATGCTTTACTGGTCAGTCAAGTGTAGAGTTAAAGATCTCACACACAATGCAATCAGGAAAACTAAAACAGGGTCGATCCGGGTAAAACAGGCAGGTAGGGAGTGGGTGGGGCACAGGACAGTGAGTTTCTCAGGATTTTTAATTTTTTATGAGGGTTTGGTGTGGACCTGCAAGGCTCTGGGGACCATTAGAAATGCCTAGGATTGAAGCTCATCTGCCACAAGGAAAGGAAGTTTCCATTTAAAAATAAATAAATAAAGGGCTGGAGAGATAGCACAGGGGGTAGTGCGTTTGCTTTGTATTTGGCCAACCCGGGTTCAATTCCCAGCATCCCATACAGTCTCCTGAGCACCATCAGCAGTACTCCTGAGTGTAAAGTCAGGAGTAACCCCTGCATATCGCCAGGTGTGACCCAAAAAGCAAAAAAAAAAAAATTAAATTACAATGTTATGTTCTCTCTCTGAGTAAGGCAAGTTCTAAACCTCCTCTGTTTATTCTCTGGCTGAACTACTTCATAAAAGTTTCCTGTAATTGTACACCCCACAACCTGATACCCCAAATTTCTGACGGTGTTCTCCTCCCATTCTATGATAATGAGGGATGTGAAAGCAAGATTCATCTCGGTACTCCAATAAGGTTGCATCTGAAGGAATCTGCCGAATCATCAAATTGAGGCTATTCTGATTTCTTTCCTTTTTCTTATGTTTGGGGGTCACAGTTGACGATGCTCAGGGGTGACTACTGGCTCTATACTCAGGAATGACTCTTGGCATAATTGGGGGATCTTATGGGATACCGGTGAAGGTACCCAAGTCTGCAGAATGGAAGGCAAGTGCTCTAAGGGCTCTGCAACTGCTCCACGCCCCAGGTTGCATAGTTAATCCTTAATTCCCGACATCTAAAATGGAAGCACACCCAAGAGTGGAAATTTCTTACAGAAATGGGCCTAGGGAGGGACAGAAACTCCCTCACAGTGGCATTTCGTGGCGGATAGGGGGAACTGCCGTTGCCCAAGTTCCCCACCCTTAAGATTTCCAGCCCTCGGGTTTGATTCAATGCTGCAGGTCATTAAAGAATGAAGCACGCAGCCTGCGACCATAGTGGGATAACAGTGGGTAAGGCCTTGCATCGCTTTGGAGCTCTTGCAGCCCATCTAGACACCTGCGAACCGACAGGAATATTTAAAAATTGGCGTAACCAACCACTGAGCATTGCTCTGTACCCTCCCCCCAACCAGATGCTTGCCGCCGTCCAGAGCTCCACCCCCCCCCAACACACACTGACAGACCCCGCAAGAGTCTCTGGCTTCTTAATTAGGTGTTCAGAATTTGCTATTCCCAGTGGGGTTTGAAGCAACATAAAGAAACATGATCTTTGTTCCCTCCCCACACACCATACTGACTCTCTGGGCAAGTGACACTGGGTTCTTTATTGGGGAGAGGGGTCGGTGGCCACAGCAGAACTTCTGCGGGCACTCAGGGACCCTATATAATGCCGGGAATTGACCTGTGTTGAGCACAAAGCATTGCCTCCCCCCATCTTCTATCTCGAAGAACCCCATCTGAAAGGTTTCCTGTCTTGGTCACCCCATACCTCATCACCCTACATTTCAATAAAAGTCCTTCCTCTGTTCCATGAGCAGCTGGTGAGTTCGAAGCAAGATTCAGCTCGTTACCCCGGGCATGAGGTGAAGGAATCCCCTGACAAAGAAACTCAGGTTATGGTTTTTGTTTACTAGTTTCTGGTTGGGGGCCACACCCGGCAATGTTCTTTCCTTAATTACTCCTGCAGGTGCTCAGAGAACTATATGGGCTGCCTGGGTTCGGACCCGGTTTAACTGCTGCAAGGGGAGCACTTTTCTACCCACTTTCCTCCTGCTCTAT
Source organism: Sorex fumeus (assembly GCF_029834395.1). Taxonomy (NCBI): domain Eukaryota; kingdom Metazoa; phylum Chordata; class Mammalia; order Eulipotyphla; family Soricidae; genus Sorex; species Sorex fumeus. Next base: position 22,489,881 of record NW_026606076.1, on the reverse strand, counting down.
TGCCTGAGGCTTGATCGTTAATCATTGAAGCAAAACCCAGCTCTGGACATCTTCCCTGTAATCCCGGGACAAGACACTTCCTCTCCGAAGCCAAAAGTCGGCACTGTGGAGTGTTTCTGTCCCTGCCCAGGGTCCTTTCTCTCAGGAATGTCCACCCCTGGCCCTAACCCCCTCCCAGAACCTACTGAAGCTCCCCAGGACTCTCCACGCTCTCTGCAGAGACCTCTGATCCTTGCCCAACTCTGCAGCCCCCAACACTGCCACACCAGTGCCCTGGCTTTATTTGGGGGGGAGAGCAGAACTAAACCTGTGGGGGGTGCAAGACTTTCTATGGTGTGGGGGATGGAACCCAGGTTGGCCAAGGTAAGACAAGAGATTTCTCAGAGTTCTGTCTCCTTTTCCTGACCCTTTTCCCCATCATGGTCATCCTCACACATCTTCCCCCTCCACATATTTTTTTGCTCTTTGGGGTCACACGGGATACCCCTGGCTCGGTACTCAGGGATTACTTGTGGTGGTGCTCAGGTGCCTATATGGAATGCTGCATATCAACCCCGTGTCGACCACATGCAAAGCAAACACCCAACCCGCTGTGCATTTGGAAGGACCCCAAACATTCTTTACTCCCTGCCAGAGTTCTGGGGATTACGTAGATTTGAGATGTTCAAAACACTGTGCTTGTGGCACTTTTGTAGTAGCCACGAAGTACACTTTCTGCACTCCCCACTCCCTTGGCCTAACAAAATAGGTTCCACTGAGAGATCCCGTTCTGACATTGTAAATTTTTATTAGTCATTCAATATGAATTTTACCATGTATCCAAAGATCAGAGGGAAAAAAGGTCTTCCCACATTCTTTACATACATGTTTTGTTGTGTAAAGCTTTGATATGAGTAGTAAGGTCTGAGGATGTAGTAAAGTGGCTGGAGATGTAAGTAAAGGTCTCCCCACATTCTGTACATGTATATGGTTTCTGCCCAGTGTGAATTCTCCCGTGTACTATAAGTTTTGGCGATCAAGTAAAGGCTTCCCCATACTCCTTATATGTATAAGGCTTCTTTCCAGAATGAGTTTTCACATGCATAGTCAGGGCTGAGGATTGAGTGAAGGCGTTACCAAACACCAACATTTATGAGGTTTCTCTCCACTCTTAATTTCCCTATGTGTAATGAGGAGTGATAGGTACCGAAGAGGTTTCCCACAGACATCACATATAACAGGCTTCTCTCCATTATGTATTTCCTTGTGCGTAAAAAAAGGCTTGAGTAAGAAGCAAGAGGCTTCCCACTGTCCTTACATACATATGGTTTCCCTCCGGTATTAACTCTGCTATGTATAATAAGTTATGAGAATTGATGGAAGACCTTCCCGCATTCTTGACACATATATGGTTTCTGTCCTGTGTGGATGTTCACATGGTCACACTGGGGTGATGCTGGACTCAAAGTCTGTCCTTGCTGCTGACATTCCTGGGGATTCTGTCCACCTGTGTGGGTTTCTAAGGAAACGTCAAGGTGTCGAGGACCTAGGAAGGCTCCCCCACATTTCTTACACTTGGACGGGTTTGTATCACAGTGACTTTGCTTATGAGACTGTCAGTGTAAAGGACTATCTATAAATTGTGACCTCTCCCACCGTGCAGGGGCTTTTCCCCTGGGGCGGTTTGTGTCCATGGACTGAGTAGAACAGTCTCTGAGTAGCTTTTCCCAGGGGAGAGCTTCTTTGCAGCAAGGGCGCTCAGTTCCTTCTCGTCACCCAGAGAAGACATCCCACCTGTCTTGGCATCCTCATGGGGCCGAGGATACAATTGGTCGCTCGAGATTCTGTCACAGTGCGCATGATCAGACAACCCATCCAGGATGGCTGCTTCCCTGAAGAATAGCAGAGAAGGCTTCCAATTAGTGTGCTGTTCCTGAGAGTCACCTTGTCCTGAAAATTCTACATCTGCAAGTTGGTTTCTAACATTTAACCCCCTTGATTGAAATTCTGACATGTGACCTGATTTTCCAAGAAACGACTAATGTTTCAATAAGACAGACAAGCAAACTTGACCGATGCGGGGTCACATAGCTATATAAATTTTCTTTCAACTCAATGAACAGACACAGTAAGTGGAAATAACTCCCTCTACAGAACAATGAAGTACCAGTTTAGACTGAAAATAAAAGGAACCTGAGACTGGGTCTGGTTCCAGCTCAGTGTGTAGCCCAGGGTACATGTGAAAAGGCAAAGATGCATCCCCACACACCTGAGATGGACACTGTGAAAACATCTCACCTGAAGCAGATTCCTCTCCAGGATCAATGAGTTTTTTGTTTCTTGTACTGTTTACTTAGGTGGGGAGAGGGTCACAAGAAGCACTGCTCAGGGATTCCTGCTGCTGGGGCTATGGGGGACATGTAGGGTGCTGATATGGAGTCCAGGTTTCCTTCCTGGTGCAAAGCAAGTACCCTTCCTAATGCAAAATCAATAGTACGGCACCATCATGTTCTTTTCAACAATCACCACTTGTCTTTCCTGTCTATCAAATGTAAAATCACAGTATTTCCTCTGTATTAAGAAAAGCTTTCGGAGGGTCAGAAGCATAGTACAGGGTTAGGGTGTTTGTCTTGCACACAGTCGACCCAGGTTCAATCCCGGATATCCCATATGGTCCCTTAAGCATCGCTAGGAGTAATTACTGAGTGGAGGGCCCATAGTAACACTGAGCATCGCAGGGTATGACCCAAAAAGCAAATAAATAAATAAATACAAAGAATTTTTTTAGGTTTTAGAATTACTGATTTTATGCAGCAACACTGTTGGAACGAAAAGATACTGTGTTGCGTGAAGTTAGGCAGAAAAAGAAACACAAACAAAATGATGTCACTCATCTGTGTAACAATGGATGCAGGAACTTACTGTAAAGGGTGGGCTTAAATCATCCTTGATTCCAGTGTTTAGAGACTGTCATAGTACACAGATCAGAGACATACCATCGAGGCTGGCTGCTTCCCTGGAGAACAGCAGAGGAGGATTACAATGATTTCTTGATTTCTTGAGTCTCCATGTCAAAAAATGTTGAGGCCTGCAGGTTTGGTGTCTAACATTTCTACCAAGCAAATACAATTACCGACACACGTATGGCATTTCCTGAAATGACAAAATGTTTCTGCAAGAAGGACATGCAAAATTGAGAGAAGTGTTGGTCATTAACATGTGTCCATTTTTTTTCTCAACTCAATGATGATCACATTAAGAGAAAATAATTCTTATACAGAAAATGGAAGCAACAGTTTCAAGCAAATAAAAACACACCCAAGTCTGGGTTCGGTTGTAGTTCAGTATGGAGCTCGTCATGCATGTACGAAGGCAAGGCTGAATCCCCACAAAGCTGACAACGCAGGGGCCATTCAAAACATCAAACCTAATGAATTAATGTCAGGATCAATGAGTTTTTTTTGTTTGTATTTATTTGTTGGGGCAGTTTCACATGAAACAGTGCTCATAGATTACTCCTAGTGGGTCTGTGGGGACCATATTGGGTGCTGGGTATAGAACCTGGTTTCCATCCCTGGACGAAGCAGTGCACTTCCCACTACACTACTAGTAGGGCCAACAAACCAGTTCTTTTCAACAATGACCACCTGTGCTTACATTCTATAAAAGAAAAACTCCAGTATCATTTTGATATTTAAAAACACAGAATGTGTTTAAATTTTGAAACTACTGATTTTCACACCCAACGAGGCTAAGAGCCTATTACTCTTGGCATAAGGCTGTGGATTTCCTCCCTGCCGTGTCCAGAGTCTGGAGATCTGCTGACAGCAAAGGATGGATGCCAGGTGCCCCCATTCAAGCCACATGCTTGGTCCACTGAAAATCCCACCCACATAATAATATTTATTCTGAACATGAAAATCTTTCCAGCTTACTTGTAATCAAAGATCCTGTTGTACTGCATCAAAATGAGGTAATACCGAATCCCAAATTTGGGGTTTGAGTTCTGAAATCAAACAAAACAGAATGTAAGAGTTACTCAGTGGATAGTAGAATGAGGCCCAGCAGATAGCGGACATCTTGATAGTTCTCACAGTCCAAACAGGCCCACAGTAAAGGGTAGATATTTTTGATGATCACTGTGAGGAGCTAGGCATTACCTAAGTAGCTTTTGGGTTTTGTATTTTGACCAGACAATTTACTGGGACCACATGGAATCCAGGGGATCAAAAATCAGTCAGCGGCCTAAAATGCAAGTGCGCTCCCTGCTATCCATGTCCTGATCTAAAATAATTTTGATATGGACTTATTCATTATTTTAAAACAAAGGCAAAAATATGACTAAGAGGAACACGAGAAAACAGCAGAGAGACCATGTGCTTAGCTTGAGGCAGACAGACTCAGGTCTCAGATCCCTGAACACCTCGGGTACAATTCCTGAGCGCACAGCCAGGAGTTACACCTGAGAACAATGAGGAATCACGTGTGACTATGGATGGGCCCAAAACCTAAACAATGATAAACTTCTTAGATACTCAAAAACATATAATGATCCAAGGGCAAAGATAACCATGGTGATAGGGCAGAAGGGTCCGTCTGCTCCAGAAAAGGGGACCCGGAGTTGCAGGACTGACAGCCACCCTGCTGAGGAACATACAGGAAAACTAAAGACCGAGATTCCCATGGACTATTCTACACACTTGACAGATAAGGGAGATTAACGACAAAGCCAAGAAATTAAAGCGCAGATCATTCCATGATGGACAGTGCAAGGGGATGAAGGGCAGAACGAACTTGGCACGGATGCCTGGATCCAGGAGCTTGAGGCCCCATGGCTTCAAACAGCAGAGAGCCGGGCACTCAGGCTCGGAGCTACATCCCACGTCTCCTTCCTGAAACAACCCAAGACCAGAGAAGCCTGTGCGCTCCTGCCACTGCACTGGGTCATCTTGTCGTTCTCATGCCTGAGGATGGTGTGGCAGAGGGCGTGTCATACCTCCTGCCTTTGTTTTTCCTGTAGATCAGCAGGAGTCTCCATGGAAAGACCTGCTGAGACTGACCATTGAAAACATCTCACCACAGGCAGATTCTTTTCAGGATCAATGAATTTTTCTGTTCTGTAGTTTGTTTTCATTTGGGCACCGGGGTACACCATGCAGTGCTCAGTGATTATTCCCGGTAGGTCTCAGGGAAACACATGGAGCAATGTGGATGGACCAGTTTAAAAGACCAGTTCTTTTCACGATTACCATTTGTAGATACTTTTGATCAAATGAAAGAGCACGACATTTACATGAAACATATTACAATTTTCTTTAGGTTTTGAGCAGAGATCTCAGCACCCAGTGAAGATAAGGGTCCTCAACCTCAAGCATCATACTATGAATTTCCTTCTGGCCTGTCCCGGCCCTGCACTGTAAAAATAATATGCTGGTCCACTGACATTTTCCTTTAGTTTTATAATATTGATTCCAAACTTACAAATCTTACCGGCTCACTCATACTCTATGACTGAGTTCCAAAATCCTGAAGACTTGCTTTGAGTTCTGAAACGAAACACAATATACAATGTATGAATTCTTCGAATGAAACATCCTTAACCAGAAAGTATGGCTTGAGGACATCTCTATGGTCCTCACAGTCCAAAGTATCCCACAGAAAAGGGAAAGTCCCACAGAGGATTACCGCAAAAAGCTTGGCATTTTTTTTTTCTTTTTTGTTTGTTGAACAAACGCAGTATTGTTGAACATATGCAGTGATGCTCAGGGAATATGGGATGCTGGTTATTGAACCAGGTGGACACTGTGCAGGACAAGCGCATTTCCTGCATTTCTTTCACTCACAGGCAAAATAGTTTTATTGTGGCCGCACTAATTAACTAAACGAAAAAGGCAAAAAATATTTTGAAGGTACAGCGACATTATAGGCTGTACAGACAGGCTGGTAAGGCCAAGACAAGGGGACCAAGGAGAGAGAATTTTATGGACTGGCAGACGAGGAAAAATAATGTCAAAGCCAAGGTGAAACGCAAGGTTATTCCATGACAGACAATCCATGGCAGCATGAATGCAGCACTGATGCCTGGATCCAGGAACCCAAGGAAATCAGGGTCAGCAGCGCATTTCACGTGTGCTCAGGGCACCCACACACGGCCCACAGCCTGAGCCAGGGAGAGTTCTCAGACACTCACCTGCACGCATGCCTCTCCTTCCCGGCCTCAGGGTTTCTGCTTCCAGTCAGGAGATCACCGCAGGCTTCACCCCAGAATGCCCTGAACCTCACAGACATGGAGCATGGATGAGTAACAAGGAAAACGTGACAAGTAAACCCCATATGTCCCTATAAAAATGGAGCAAATTACTGGAAAGACATGAACAGAATCTGCACCTCTAAAATGCTCCAGGTTTTGAGTTATTCAAGAGCTAAGATTCAAGTCTTAATTTAAGAGTGAAATATGGGGGGGGCAGAAAACACTACAAATAATATAGCCCGGGTATTAAAGGGCGAACAGGGATATGATCACAGCACAGTATGTAGTATTTTTTCTCTAGAATGGGATCCTCACGTGTGAATGCTCAAGGCTTCTCCCTGACTGTGTACTCAGAAATCACCTTTGGTGGTGCTTAAGGATCACATGGGATGGTAAGGATAGAACACATGTCCAGATATTGCAAAACAAGCACCGTGCCCACTGTACTGTCACTCTAGGCTCGGCATCACATGCAATGTACTGAGCCTGAGTGAACTGATGCCAGAGTGCAGTAAATCCCAAAGAATAACAAATCCAAATATGGCCAAAGATGACCAAAGTCCCAAATTCGTTATAAAAATAAACATAAAAGGATCCGACACACAGCACAGAAGGTCAGGAACTGGCCTTACTCAAGGTCAATAAAAGTTCGATCCTGACATTCAGTAGGGTCTCTCAAGGCATCAGCTTGATCCCTGACTGTATAGTCCAAAGGCAAACCCTGAATCCTGATGAACCGAGAACCACTGGAAGTGACCATGTGCACTGAAATAGAGCAGCATCTTATGGGGTGAGGCCCTAAGAAATAAATGAAGTGTTTTGAGAGCGATATTACAGCAGACAGGACACTAACACTGCACACACATACAGAATTGATCCCCAGCAGTACACAATGTCCTGCACCACAACCAGGATGAATAACTGAATACTCAGCCAGAAATAACCCCTAAGTATTTGTAAGTATAACCCCAAAACCAAATCTAAACAAAATAAAAGGAAATGCCCTGCCACAGAGGCAGGAATGGATGGGGAGATGAGGGGTGGGAGGGATACTGGGATTAGTGGTGGTGGAGAATGGGCACTGGTGGAGGGATGGGCACTCGATCACTGTGTAACTGAAATTCAAGCACAAAAATTTGCAAGCCTACAACTGTACCTCACGGTGTTTCATTAATAAAAAATAAAAAAAATTAAAAATTAAAATAAAATAAAAATAAATTAACTGAAGTTGTGGGCATGGTGCAATAGTACCAGGACTCTCGAGACTCACACAAACCTACAGAGAGTGATTCCTATGGACACAAACCCACAGAGAATGATTACTATGGACAGAGCTTAGAGTAAGCCCCGAGCATCGCCAGGTGAGCACCAACAAGAAAACGAGGGAAGGAGCTAGAGAAACAGCTACTGCATGGCTGTCCTCACCAGGACATTCACAGCTACTGTTGGACACTGTCACGGCCCAGCACAGGGAGCCCACATGGGTCTGTCCAGACAAGGTCGTCCCCGTACTGCTCTCACCAATGGCCGACAGGTGCTGGTAGATCTCCAGCATCACGTCCCTGTAGAGCTTTCTCTGAGAGGTATCCAGGCATGTCCACTCTGCGGTGAAGCTCACGGCCACGTCGGGGAAGGTCACCGTGTCCTGAGCCGGCATACAAAGAGGGGCAGGAGTCAAGGTCTGTCCCCACGCTGTTCCCTGGGCTGTGAGGCCAGGACCCCCCAGGCCGTAGAGTGTCTCAGGATCTGTCCCTTCAGGAAGAACCAGTCTCCACCTGAGCTCCTGGCAGATGGGTCCCAACTTCTCTCTAAGACAGCTCTGTCTATAAAAATGTGAGGATGCTCTGCTAGAAGGTTCCTGAAGGTGGCAGACTTGCACCTGAACCAAGGAATTCAATCACTGCTCCTATGAGCACTCCAGAGAGTAAAAACTGAGCATACAATCATTGTGACCCAAATGACTAACCCTGCTTTCAGCTCAAAACACGAAACATACACCCCCTGCATCCCACAGCCCATGCTCTAGGGAGAAGGGGACACTCAATGTCCAGCCACCGACTGAAAGCTGTGCATGCACATATGTGCCTATTGAACTCTGATCATGTTTCAGGGCCACCCCATATGCCTCTCAAAGTGTTTTAAGCCCAACAGCTCTGATGGCCCCAGAGATCCTTTGCTCTGTCTCCCTGGGACCAGCACATGCCCAGAACTGCAAACCGAGCAGCCAATGAATGCTGGACTGTGTGATAGAGCAGGAGAAGTTCTCCAGAACGAGAAGGACAACATAGTGGAAACACATATCCTGGGGCCCGAGTTACTGTAGCTGCCAGGGAACAAACAGGGCCAGTGTACCTGGGGACCCATGATGCACATCAGGAGGAAATCCGGAGCACAGAGCCAAGAGGAAGCCCTGAGCATCTCCCCTGTGGCACAAAAATAAGAAAAGAAACAAAGCAGCATGACTGTGTAACAGGACAGTGGGATGGGGAGAGTGGGTTGGGCTGGTGATATCCGTCGTCCCATAGGGTCCTCTAAGCACTGCCAGGTGCAATGCCAGAGGGCAGAGCCAAGTAAGTATAATCCCCAGAATCACTGCGTGTGGCTCCAAAAACAAAACAAAATACCCAGACACCAGCCTTTGATACCTAGTACCCCATATGGTCCCTGAGACATGTCGGGAGTCACTCGTGAGCACCAGTAATCTTTGAGATGCTGTGGTCCAGAAGTCAAATACAACAAAACTTACACAAACGTGGCCTCATAATGCAGAGAGCCAAGTGCTCCAACAAGGTGGCAGGATCTTTCCTGAAGCAACTGAGACAGACAGCCCGGGAAGCCTGACGCTCCTGTCATTTCATCACCTCATTTTGTGACTCCTACCTGGGGTTGGTGTTTTCAATGGCATCTCACCATCTTCTCCTGCCTCTGTTTTTCTCGAGGATCAGAGACCTGGAGAAGTCAGAATTGTGAGCACTGGACAGGAGCAAAACCCCCAAGTTCTCACCAGCCACACCCTCGGGCACTGGCTCACAGACCCACCTGGGGGATACTTGTCAGATGTTTCTTTCTCCCCAGGAGAAGCAAAATCGGTTGGCATCTGTGCTGCCTTTTGCGACACAAGTCCTGGGCTTGGCTACGAGAGAAAAGTCGGCCCTGCCTTGGTCTGGGGACTCCTCCCAGATCCCACAGAAGGTTCTCATAGGCCCAGCCAGGAAGGACCCTGAGGCCAATATATCCCGTGCATAAGCGCCCCCTTCTGACCCCGTGAGAGAGCCACATTTTGGGCTATGATTGCATGGGGGAGCCCCTCTCTTCTTTTAAAAAATACAGGGGCTGGAGTGGTGGAACAGTGGGTAGGGTGTTTGCTTTGCAAGTGGCCAACCTGGGTTCGATTCCCAGCATCCCATAGGGTCCCCTGAGCACCACAGGAGTAATTCTTGAGACAGAACCAGGAGTAACCCCTTGCATCGCCGGCTGTGACCCAAAAATCAAATAAATAAAATTGTTTAAAAACTTTCTACAGGGGCTGGTGCAATAGCACAGTAGGTAGGGTGTTTGCCTTGCACGTCGCCAACACGGATTCAATTCCCAGCATCCCACATGGTCCCCGAAGCACCACCAGGATTAATTCCTGAGAGCAGAGCCAGGAGTAACCCCTGAGCATTGGCTGGGTGAAAACCAAAAAGAAAAAAATTAAATTTTATAAACGTTCTACAGACATACACTTTTACCAGCATTACCCAAACACACAAACACACACACCCTTTACCCCCAGTACTCACCTCAATAGCCAGCGATCTGGGTAGGACTTTGCAACTTGATGTGAGGAAGCAGATATTCCTATTGCAACATACAATAAACCTATTAGAATGCTTGCGTTGCTGACACTAATCAATCCTCTGCATCCCCAGGCCCCCAGAGCACTGCCAGGAGTAACATCTGAGGCCAGAGCCAGAGAAAGCCCTCAGGGTATCTCTGGGAATGCAGAACCATCATTTCCCGCACCAAAAGTAGCCCGAAAAGTAAATTATCATTGGCAAACCCCGGCCACCTGCAGATCCACAGTCCCGGCCTGGCCAACGAGGGCAGCCAATGAAAAAGGCTCTGCGCCTCAAAGGAAATCTGGAGAATCTACAGCAGTGAAACTTAAGTAAGGTTCCAACATGAGTCAGCTGGAGGGTCCAGATGGACAAGCCCACCCGACCCTGGCCGGTCCTAAATTCCGAGACCCGCAACACCCGCGCTCAGCCCCGCACCCACCCGCGGCTGCCCAAACCTGGAGCTGAAGGCGACCATGGCCACAGCGGCCCCCCTGGATCATGCCCTCACACCCGCGACCCCGGCATCCCACTACAGCCCTCTACGAACCTCCCAAAGATCCACACCCAAAAAAGACTCCATCATACCTCAGGAACCGCCTGGATATCGGGGAACACAAGAAAAACAAGCGGAGAGTGTTCCCTGAGCTGGCCTGGTCCCGCGGGTCACAGCGTGGAGACGGGGAGGCGCAGGGCGCCCACAGGAAGCATCCCAGTCCTGCAAAAAGATGAAGTGGGCCTTCACAGTCCCGAATTCTCGCTGGGGCCCTACTTTGTCCTTCACCCACGTTAACATGGACTCTCTGACCTGTTTCCAGGAAGAGAAGCACCAGGAAGTCCCCGCTGTGATGTCACTTCCGGTGCTGCAAGCAACCTTAAAGGGACAAACACCAGATGTGCAGAGAACCATTATCCTGTGATGTCACTTCTGTTGCACAAGCAGCCTTAAAGGGCCAGACTGAAGATGTACAGAGAACCATGATCCCCACACAGGTGAATCAGTGGCGGGAGGGGGATGGATTTGAATAAGGGAGTGGAGAGGCAGCTGCTGGAGTAGCTGGTCAGCGTGCAAGCTCCGGTAAGAAGAAGCTGGCATCACTCTTCCACTCACAGTGACAAGATGGGGAGGCGTGAGGCGCTAATGGGAGGTCACTTGTGCCCTGCCACAAAAGCAGCCCTCACAGTCCCCCTTCAACACAGGACAGCCACTGCTCCCTTCACCCGTGTGACAAATGGAGACCTGATCCAGTGTCTGAACCAAGCACCTAAAAACCCTTCTGTGATGTCACTTCCACCTCTGCAAGCAGCCTTAAAGGCACAGACACCAGGTGCACAGGAAACCACAAGACAAAGCAGGTAAATGTGTACTGTTGGCTGAGCCAGAGCGATAGCACAGTGAACAGGACATTTGTCTTGCATGCAGCTGACCCAGGTTCAATCCCTGGCATACTTTATGGTCCCCCAACCACTGCCAGGAGAAATTCCTGAGTGCATAGCCAGGAATAATCCCTGAGCATCGCTGGGTGTGACCCAAAAAGAAAAAAAAAAGTGTACTGCAAGTGGAATGGGATCACATAAAGGAGTGGAGAGGTGATATCTAGAGTGATTGGTCACAAAATAGGGGGTCTGGAAGAAGTCCCCCAATCCGACATTAGCAGTGACTCTGTAGCCAGCCCTGGAGATGCAGAGAGACACTGATCTAGTAACAAACCTGAGAGCCAGAGAGACAATGGAACAGGAGCAAAGGCTTCTACCCCTTAATAACACAATAGCAGTGGACACTTGCCTACAAAGAAAACCCTGGGAGGCAGTGTGAGAAACAAGATTTCAAACCAAGAGTATGTGGCCAGGGGCTGGAATGATAGCACAGTAGGATGGACGTTTGCCTTGCACGCAGCTGACTTGGGTTTGATTCCCAGCATCCCATATGGTCCCCTGAGCACCACCAGGAGTAATTCCTGATTGCAGAGCCAGAAGAAACCCCTATGTATCACCAGGTATGACCCAAAAAGAAAAAAAAAAAAAGATCGATGCTGCCAATAGAGACACAATACTGCAAGCAGCAAGGTCAAAGTAGGAAATCACACAAAAAGGAGCACCCCTTAGATTCACAGCAGACCTATCAGAGGAAATCCTCAAAGCCCAAAGGCAGTGGCGAGATATAGTGAAAAAGCTCACTGAAATGAATGTTTCACGAAGAATACTCTATCCTGCTAAACTCTCACTCAAAATCAGAGGAACGGTAGACTATTTTCTAAATAAACAACAGCTCAGGAACTTCATAGACTCAAAACCAAACCTAAAACAAGGGCTAAAGGGGCTACTATCAGACAAGACAAACCCTACAACCACAACACACCCTTACAGAAAGATGACACAAAACCCCATAACAATAATCTCTCTCAATGTCAATGGTCTAAATTTACCATTTAAGAGACACAGAGTGGCAAAATGGATACAGAGACAGAACACAACATTCTACTTCCTAAAAGAAACTCATCTCAACAGTCAGAGCAAACACAGACTCAAAGTCAAAGGATGGAAAACAATTCTGCAAGCAAACAACTCCTTTAAAAAAGCTGGGGTGGCCATACTAGTATCCAACAACATTAATTTCACGTTGAAAAAGATTAGAAGGGACAGTGAAGGCCATTTTCTCTTCATCGAGGGGTACGTACAACAGGAAGAAATCACACTTAAACATATACACACCTAACGAGGGAACAGCTAAATATTTAAAACAACTGCTCACAGATTTTAAGGAGGACATTGCTAGCAACACAATAGTACTTGGAAACTTCAACATCGCCTTATCACCTTCTTATCAACAAGAATAAAACCCAGCAAGGAATCATTGACTTTGAAAGAAGAAATAGAAGAGAAAGGGCTTATAGACCTATACAGGACTTTACACCCCAAAAAGAAAGAATACACATTCTTCTCCAGTGCACACAGAACATTTTCCAAAATAAACCAAGTGCTAGGCCACAAAACATACCTCAACAGGATCAGGAAGATAGAAATAGTATCAACCATCTTTTCAGACCATGATGCACTGAGGATAGAAGTGAATCACACACAGACACGGAGAAACAAATCAAACAACTGAAAATTAAACAACTCAATGCTGATCAACGAGTGGGTCAGGAACGAAGTCAAGGGTGAAATCAAAAGATATGTGGAAACAAATGAGAATGAAGACACGAGCTACCAGAACCTATGGGATGCAGCAAAAGCCATATTAAGGGGAAACTTTATAGCTCTGCAAGCATATCTTAGGTCTGTAGAAAGCATGCACATAAACAACTTGACCTCACAGCTCAAGTTCTTAGAGAAGGTTCAACGGAAGGAGCCTAAATCAGGCAGAAGGAAAGAGATTATAAAACTTAGAGCAGAAATCAATGACATGGAAACCAAAGAAACAATCCGAAAGATCAATGAAACCAAAAGCTGGTTCTTCGAGAAAATAAACAAGATAGATAAACCACTAGCAACACTCACAAAGAAACAGAGGGAGAGAATCCTAATAAACCGAATCAGAAATGAGAAGGGGATATCACAACAGAAACCAAAGAAATACAAAAGATCATCAGAGACTACTTTGAAAGTCTGTATGCCATGAAACAAGAGAACCTAGAAGAAATGGATAAATTTCTGGACTCCTATAATCTCCCAAAGCTGAATCAAGAAGATCTAGAGTATCTGAATAGACCTATTAACATCAACAAAATTGAAACTGTAATCAAAAGTCTTCCCAAAAACAAAAGCCCAGGTCCAGATGAATTCACTAGCGAATTTTTCCAAACATTTAAAGAAGACGTACTGCCAGTCCTTCTCAAGCTTTTCCAGGAAATTGAAAAAACGGAAACTCTCCCAAACAGTTTCTATGAAGCCCATATCTCTCTAATACCAAAAGGAAACAAAGACACCACGAGAAAAGAAAACTACAGGCCGATATCCCTGATGAACACGGATGTGAAAATGCTCAACAAAATACTAGCAATTAGAATTCATCTACTCATCAAAAAGATCATACATCATGACCAAGTAGGATTCATACCGGGGATGCAAGGCTGGTTTAACACTTGGAAATCAATCAACATAATCCACCATATCAACAAAAGAAAAGATAAAAATCATATAATCATATCAACAGATTCAGAGAAAGCATTTGACAAGATCCAGCACACCTTCATGATGAAAACCCTAGCCAAAATGGGGATAGAAGGGACTTTCCTCAATATAGTTAAAGCTATCTACCACAAGCCTACAGCAAGCATCATCCTAAATGGGGAAAAACCGAGAGCCTTCCCTTTAAGACATGAAAGGTCTTCCCACCTACCTCACATATATAAGGGTTTTCTCCAATACGAATTTTGTGAAAACTAAGACTTCAGGGATAAGCAAAGGCCTTTCCAAATTGCTCACACATATAACTTTTCTCTCCAGTGTGAGTTTTCCTGTGCATACTAAGGTCTGTGAGTCAGATAAAAGCCTCGACACATTCCTTACATGCATATGGACTCTCCAGTATGAAATCTACTGTGTATAAGGTATGAGGATCCATCGAAGGCCTTCCCACAGACCTTACACTTAAGCAGTTTCCCTCCTGTGTGGATGTTCACATAGTCCCGCCGGGGTGATGCTGGACTCAAGAGATTGTCCTCAGTGCTGACATTCCTGGGAATTCTGTCCACTGTGGGTTTCTAAGGAAATGTGATGGTGCTGAGAACACGTGAAGGCTCCCCCACATTCCTTACATGTGGACAGGTTCAGTTTACAATGACTGCCTGTGGGTCTGTCAGTGTGAGAGATACACAATAAAAAGTATTCCTCTCCCACAGACTAGGGGCTGCCCCACTATGGAGGGGTTGTGTCCACTGACTGAGCTGAACATCCAAGGATCTTTTCCTAGGGGAAGACTTTGTCAGATCGAGCATACTCTTGCCATTTTCATCACCCTCAGAAGACAATGGACCTGTCTGAGCATCCCCATGGAGATGAGGGCAAAACTGCTCACTTAAGCCTTTATCACAGTGGGCAGAAAGACATGCCACCAGGGCTGGCTGCTTCCACGTAGAATAGCAGAGAAGGATTCCAATTATTGCTCTATGCCATGAGAGTTCTCATGTCAAAAGAAATCAAACTCGGCGGGTAGGTAGCTGGTGGGGTATGAGACAATGAGTATCTTGGGGAAATAATTAATCAAGATGAGGCTGAAAGCCAGCCTTCGGGATTCAGAGCCAGCCTTCGGGATTCAGAGACGAACTGACCTCACAGAAACCCAGCCTTCAGGATTCAGAGACGAACTGACCTCACAGAAACCCAGAGAGCTGGAGACACTGGAATAGGAGCAAAGGCTGGTAAGAATATCAGAGAGCACAGTTCGGCCAACGCTCTACCCCTTGACAACACACAAACAGTGGACTCTCAGCTACAAGGAAAATACAGGAGGCAGTTTCAGAAACATGATGTCAAACTGAGAGGATCAGGCAAGTGGGTTGAGTGCTTGCCTTGCATGCAGTCAATCTGGGTTCAGTGTCCAGAATCCCAAATGGTCCCCTGAGCACCGTCTAATAGATGGATGGAATTTTGCTGCATCCAAACATAAATGTTTCCTCTTTTTCTTCTAAGATTAGTGAAGTGACATGGGTGGGATCCAGGAATGTGACCAACCTTTTGAGTAATCACAGGTAAATGGAATGGCCTGCCGCCATGTGGGGAGCTTGGGAACTGACCCATATTCCGGCTTGTAAAAGATTTCATCATAGATCCCCTTCCATCCTTTCAAATGACATTCTATGCACAGTAAAGTTCATCTAAACTGTCTCCAATTGACACTAGAGCAATTGTACATTGGGGAAGGGTTTGGCTTGTACACAGACGACCTGGGTTCAATCCCCGTGATCCTACAGAGTCTCCTAGAGCACCAACAGAATACCTGGGTGCGGAGCCAGGAGCAACCCCTGAGCATTATCAGATAGGATCCAAATAGACAAAAATAAATAAATATATTTTCCCCCATTCCACCCCATTAAGAAACCTTGCCAGGGCCATTTTCCTAAGATGACACTTTGGAAAATATTTATCCTTTATGAATACACAAACATAACAATAACAGAGATGATGCAGGGGATAAGGAGCTAGTCACACACAGCCGACCTGAATACTAAACACAGTACGTCATAATGATCAAGAGTCCCCCAGGTATGGATGCCTGAACTCAGAGCCAGGAGTAGGGCCAGAGAACATCAGTTTCTCCCAGTATGCTTTCTCTTATGCCTAGTAAGGTCTGAGAAATGAAGGCCTCCCACGAGTAAACCTAACCCTGAATTGTGCAGCCGTGAACACAACATCTCATTCCTCACACCACTCATACTCCAAGAGTAGCGTACGACATTTGAAGTGGTTTTAAAGTAGAAGGCAACCAATCTTAGAGTGAAATATATTTTACAGATATATATATGTATATATATATATATATATAGAGAGAGAGAGAGATAAGCACACAAGACTCAAGCCTTAACAACATATTAGTAATCGCTTATAAAAAGGCTTAATGGCCTCTGGGTGAAGTAGAGCAATCTTTACACACTCTCCTCTAACCAAAGTTTCTTCGTGCATTTTCAGTGGTTTATTCATAGGGCTGGAGCGATAGCACAGCGGGTAGGGCGTTCGCCTTACAAGCGGCCAACATGGCCGACCCGAGTTCGATTCCTCCGCCCCTCTTGGAGAGCCTGGCAAGCTGCCGAGAGTATTCGATATGCCAGACACAGTAACAACAAAGTCTCCAATGGAGACGTTACTGGGCCCGCTCGAGCAAATCGACAAGAAACAATACAAAATAAATTATTTCAGTTCTGCTTTGGGGCAGGGGTTGGGGTACAGGATGGAAACATCCAAAATATGGTGGTGGGAAGGTGTAATGGTGGTGGGATTGGGGCTAGAATATTGAATGAAATCAAATATTGTGAACTACTTTATAAAAATAATGTAAAACTTATTTTTTTTAAAAAAAGCAATGATGGGCTTGGACCAAAACACTGAACACAAAAACCCGATCCCAAGGGTCCATAATCACTAGGGATGAGAAGGGGACACTCAATGTCCAGCGAGCAACTCAAAGTTGTGTGTAGACATTTGTGCCTAGAGAACTCTGAACTCAAGTTCAGGGCTGCCCCAAATTCCTCTCAAAGCAGGCAAAAGTGACCTGACTCCCAACACTTCTGCCAGACCCAAAGATCCTCTGCTCCATCTCCCTAGTACTGGCGCATGCCCAGACTGCACACAAAGCAGTGAGTGAACGTGAGAATGTGTGACTGAGCAGGTGAGGCTCTCCAGAGCAGGAAGCACAAAACAGAGGAAATGCAGGTCCTGGATCCTGAGTCACTGTAACTGACAGGGCACATATGGGGCCATGTAGCCGGGGGGCTCCGATGCCGTTAGGGATGAATTTAGAGCAGAGAGCAAGAGGAAGCCCTGAGCACCTCCACTATGGCACAAAAATAAATCTGAAAGAAGAGCGGATAGGGCTGGTGACCTGGCATCCCATATGTTCCCCTAAGCACTGCCAGGGGCAATGCTGGAGTGCAGAGCAAGGAGAAACCCAAAGAATCACTAGGTGTGGTCTCCAACCTTCCCAAGAAGAACAAAGCCAAATAATTCAGTCTTGGATCTGCGGCACCACACAGAGTACGAGACCTGGCAGGGATGAATTTTGTGCACTGAGCTGGGAGTACTCCTCAGTGGAGTATGGTCCAAACCCAAATACAACAAAACAAATAAACAAGGACAAAAGCAGTCTCAAAAACTGTAGAGCCAGTGCTCCCTCCTGAAACAACTCTGGAGACAGTCAGTCCTGAAGGCCTATGCACTCCTGTAACTGCATCATATCATTTGTCACTTTCCTCTTCTGTGGATGGTGTGGATGGTGTGTCAGACAGTACAACATCATCTTTTCCTACCTATAATTCCCGAGAATCAGCAGGAAGCTCCATGAAATGATCTGTGAGCATGAGAGAGGTGCACAAACCCCAGAGTCCTGACAGAAGTTTCTGCTTTGGAGTCTGAAATTGCTCTCAGGGAGGGCAGGGCAAGCAGCTGACATGCTCTCCTATCTCACGAGTCATAGATCTACTTGAACTGAAAATCTTATGATATCTAAACATATAGTGCAACACAGAAGAATTAGGCCCCGGGCCAGAGAAACAGCATACTGGGGAGGGCACTTGCCTGGAACGCAGTTGACTCTGGTTTAATCCCCCAGATCCCATAGGATCCCCCAAGCCCACCTGGAGGGACTCCAAAGTGCAGAGTCAGGTTACTCCAGTACCCAGAGTACTGCTGGCTGTGGCCCCAAAACAAAAACACACAAGTAAAAAGTGAATTGTGTAGTTAATTGGAAAAAAGAACACAACTTTCTGGACTTTACCCAGCATAAAAGTATTTTTATGATGGCTACTGAGACAGCAAAGATCAAAAGGCGCTTGTCTGGCACACAGCTTACAAGGGTTCAATACCCATCACCCGACAGGATCCCCAAACCTACAGCGATCAATGACAACAGAGCCAGGGGTAAACACCGCCGGGTGTGGCCAACCAAAAATAAACTTAGGTGCCAGAACTACAGTCTGGTAGGGTATGGGCCTTGTACACAGCTGACCAGGGTTCAGTCCCTGGCACCACACTGGGTACCAAAAGCAGCAGCCACAGGGTATGGCGAGAAAAAAAAAAGTTTTTGTTCATGAGTCAACCTCCACCAGCCAGTTTTGGAGAATGCAGGTCAGACTTGGGTTTTGGAGCCACAGGTGGCAGATCTTTGGGCTCACCCAGGTGGTGCTTGAGGAATCCTGCGTTGTGCAGGAGATTGTACCGTGTCGCAGGCTGCTTGCAAGGCCAGGGCCTGCACTCCTGGCCTATCACTGGCCTCAAGAATTCAAAGTCTCCATAAGTACTGTGAACCTTATGGACCTCACTCTAGGTGCGAGGTGGGTGAGGGGCCGCCAACCCGGGCCACTGCCACAGAGCGACCCTGCTGCCCACAAGGCAGAAACCGCAGAGGTTCAGGCGCTCAGAGCGACCCCTCGGGCAGGCGGGCATCGGGGAAACTGACCTTCCCGGACCCCTTTGCCCCCCTCCCCGGGGTGCACCCTCACCCGCTCCTCACCTTCTGCAGCTAAGCCGGCCCCCCAGCAAGTCCGCCCAGACAGCCAAGACCCCCAGTGAAAGAGGAGCCGATTCTGTGACGTCATCTGCACATTCGCGCAGAGCCTTAAAGGACCAGGCTTCAAATATTCCTGAGCAGGTACTTGCCTGGTTAGATAGGTTCATTTTTCCCCATTTCTGGGATAGGATCAAGTGATCTGGACATCTGATGTTTGCCAGGTCTGGGATAGATGGAGAGTGACCGACTAAACAGATAGCATGTCGATCAGAAGTCTTTGTTTTGAGGAAGGAAATAAAATCCACAAAGATACTTTGCAACCAGCCCCCCAGACCTTCTCTCTCAGTCCCCACGTTTATTTATATCGCACTGAAAGTCCAGGTCTTCAGTAGCATCAACTGTTTATTTTCACAATGATAGGAGAGAGCTAGAAACTAAGTGAATCACGTGGCTCAGAAAGGGGTCAGGGTAGCCCAGAAGGGGACTCAGGGACTGGTGATGACTGGGAAGACATTTGTGTACGCAAAAACATCCTGTATCTGTATTTGTGTGTGTTCAGAGCAAAGGGTGCTCTCCAGTTATTCCTTGAGAGCTGTGCGCAGCAACTCTTCGGAAAGTGCTCAAGGTCTACATGGTCATGATTCTACATGGATCAGACAAATGAATGGAAAGTCCCTTAACTGCTGTGCAGCTAAATAGTCTTTTAATATTTTTGTACTAGATGATTTATTAAGCTATAATTCTTCAAATTTTGAACCAGTGAGCAAGAATAACTGTACAGTAGTTGTACAGGAAAAAGCCTCTTTTTCAGACATGTTGATCTATTGATCTATTGTTTGGCTATGATGATTTGGTGCTTGTTAAAGTAATGAATTTATTTAAAATTTACAGAATATGAAATTTATTTAGTTTACAAGTTTACTTTTTAGCGGAGTTATTCCATAAACATACTCAATTTCTTGTAACCATTCCACTAGGGTGCCAGATCGAAATAGAGTGCAAATAGGAACAATAGGTTACCCCCCCCCCCCAAAGTGAGGTAGTAAATATCAATAGCTGATTTCTTTATGTATTCGCTTTTCTTTGTGTCGGTAAATATGCTTGCCTTACTATGCTTATATAAATTTATGGAGTACCAGGATGTGGGTCTCGTGAATTTAGTTTTGTGGGTGCTTATGAAAAGGACAGGTGCATCAGGATTTGCTTTTTCTAACCAACAGACTGTGCTTGCACTTCTGCTCTTCTCTCTTTGAGGTCTTCCTTGTTCGCATCTCTGCACTGCTTTGTGAGCTCGGACGTTCCCTTGCAGTTGCCTAAGGCATGCACCAAACCATGTTGGCAATTAAGCACGCGCAGCTAGAAACAGCCCCTAGACAGCCGGTTTTCAACCCCTGATCTGCGTGGGACGGGCACAGAGGCCCAGCTCTGGGCAACAAAGCTGACCGGCTCCAATTCCAACAGGTACAGCCCGCCCCCAAGGGCTCGGGTCCCTCTCTGGGCACGCGCAGCTAGAAACAGCCCCTAGACAGCCGGTTTTCAACCCCTGATCTGCGTGGGACGGGCACAGAGGCCCAGCTCTGGGCAACAAAGCTGAACGGCTCCAATTCCAAACAGGAGACTTTCCCAACTCCTCACCTAGTGCCAGGGACTCTTTCCGGAGCCGCGGCCGCTGACGCGTCCGCGAAATATTTTCCCACTACATATGCCATAGGAACCATAAGCTAACTTCTTAGATGGAAACTTCTCTATTTTAGCTCAGCCACTAGAAACACAGTAGCCAATAACTCATAAGCCTATCTTAACTCACACTGCATATCAAAGCAGAATAGTAACAGTGAACGTGAAGGACTAAACCACACCTCTCACAATGGTAAAGCAACGCAAAAGCCCACCAAACTTTCATATTGAAGAGTCTAGCCCAGATGACACCAACAGTACTGTAGTGTTAGACAACCTCTCTGACAAGGAATTCAGAAGGGAGCTACTTAGGATGCTTAGGGAATTAAAAGAAACAATGGAAAGCAATGCCAATAGAAGACAAGAGGATCTGAAGGCAGAAATGAGGAAAATGCAATCAGAAATGTCAGACCTGAAAAATCTCGTAGGCGAATTGAAAAGCTCAATGGAAGGCCTCAGCAGCAGAGTAACAGCTGCTGAGAACAGAATCAGTGAGCTCGAAGATGAAGTTCAGAGACTCTCCAGAAAAGAGCAGAAAATGGAAAAGAGACTCACAATTCGGGAACAGATGGCAAGAGAAGATCGTGATGAAGCCAAGAGGGGTAACATAAGAATTATTGGAGTCCCAGAGGTACAGGAAGAAAACCTCGATGAAGAAGAAACTGTCAAAGAAATCATTGCTACAACATTTCCAGAGCTGAAGAAAACTTGTGACCACATTCAGGAGGCCCGAAGGGTACCAGCTAGAAGAAATCCGAATAAAAATACCCCAAGACACATTCTGATCAAAATGACCAAAACCTTAGACAGAGACAAAATTCTGAAAGCAGCAAGATCGAAGAAAGAAATCTCTTACAAAGGAGCATCCTTAAAATTCACAGCTGATTTTTCTGATGAAACCCTCATGGCCCGAAAACAGTGGTGGGACATAGTAAAAAAAACTCAATGAAATAAATGCCTCCCCCAAAATACTTTTCCCAGCAAGACTCTCATTCATAATAGAAGGAACAACACACAGTTTCACAGACAAACAACAGCTCAGGAACTTCATAGACTCAAAACCATGGTTACAAGAACAACTAAATGGGCTACTTTAAGGCAAGAAAGGCCCCTCAAATACACCAAATTTTAACAGAACAATGGGACAAAATCCCATAACAATAATCTCTCTCAATGTCAATGGGCTAAACGCACCAATTAAAAGACATAGAGTGGCAGGATGGATTAGAAAATTGAACCCAACATTCTGTTGCCTGCAAGAAACGCATCTCAATAGTCAAAGCAAACACAGACTCAGAGTCAAAGGCTGGAAAACAATCCTACAGGCAAACAGCTCCCATAAAAAAGCTGGGGTAGCCATCCTTATATCAGACCACATCGATTTCAGAGTGAGGAAGGTCATAAGAGACAGTGAAGGCCATTTCTTATTGATCAAAGGATCTGTACAACAGGAAGAACTTACAATAATAAATGTATATGCACCTAATGAGAGACCAGCAAAGTACTTAAAACAACTACTCATAGATTTGGAAAAAGACATCAATAGCAACACAATACTAGTGGGAGACTTCAACACTGCTTTGTCACCTCTTGATAGATCAACCAGACTCAAGCTTAGCAAGGACATACTTCATTTGAGGGAAACAATGGAAGAAAGGGACTTAGTAGATATATACAGGATACTTCATCCACAAAAAGCTGAATACACATTCTTCTCAAGCGTACATGGAACATTCTCCAAGATAGACCACATGCTGAGCCACAAAACATGCCTCCATAAAATTAAGAAGGTAGAGATTGTATCAACAATCTTCTCAGACCATAATGCGCTGAAATTAGAAGTAAATCACACACAAAAACAGAAAACTAAATCAAACACCTGGAAATTAAACAGTGCACTATTGAACAACGAGTAGATTAGACAGGAAATCAAAGAGGAAATCAAAAGATTCCTAGAAACGAATGAAAATGAGAACACGAGTTACCAAAACTTATGGGACACAGCAAAGGCTGTGTTAAGAGGAAAGTTTATAGCTCTACAAGCATTCCTCAGGAAGGAGGAGCGAGCACACATAAGTAACCTAACCTCACAGCTTAAGAGCTTGGAGAAGGACCAAAAAAAGGAGCACAACCCGAACAGGAGAAAGGAAATAATAAAACTCAGAGCAGAGATTAACGAGATGGAAACCCAAAAAACAATCCGAAAGATCAATGAAACCAAAAGCTGGTTCTTCGAGAAAATTAACAAGATCGATAAGCCTCTAGCAAAACTCACAAAGAAAGGGAGAGAGAAAACCCTAATAAACCGAATCAGAAATGAAAAGGGGGTCATTACAACAGAAACCACAGAAATTCAGAGGATCCTCAGGGAGTACTTTGAAAAGCTTTATGCCACGGAACATCAAAACCTCGAGGAAATGGATAAATTCCTAGACTCCTACAGACTCCCAAGGCTGAACCAAGAAGACCTGGAATACCTGAACAGACCTATCACCATCAAGGAAATTGAAATGGTAATAAAAAGTCTCCCCAAGCACAAAAGTCCTGGCCCGGATGGATTCACTAGTGAATTCTTCCAAATCTTTAAAGAGGACTTACTCCCAATGCTCTTTAAGCTTTTCCACGAAATTGAAATATCAAAAACACTTCCGAACAGTTTCTACGAAGCAAATATCACACTGATACCAAAAGCAGACAGAGATACCACAAAGAAAGAGAATTACAGGCCCATATCCCTGATGAACACAGATGCAAATATCCTCAACAAACTACTAGCAAATAGAATCCAACTACTCATCAAAAAGATCATACACCATGACCAAGTAGGATTCATCCCAGGGATGCAAGGATGGTTTAACATTCGGAAATCAATCAACATAATCCACCATATCAACAAAAGAAAAGATAAAAAGCATATGATCATATCAATAGATGCAGAGAAAGCATTTGATAAGATCCAGCACCCCTTTATGATGAAAACCCTAGCCAAAATGGGTATAGAGGGGACCTTCCTCAACATAATTAAAGCCATCTACCACAAGCCTACAGCAAGCATCATCCTCAATGGGGAAAAACTGAGAGCCTTCCCTCTAAGATCAGGGACGAGACAGGGATGCCCACTCTCTCCACTGCTGTTCAATATAGTACTGGAAGTACTTGCAATAGCGATTAGGCAGGAAAAAGATATTAAGGGCATTCAGGTAGGAAAGGAAGAAATCAAGCTCTCACTATTCGCAGATGATATGATACTCTACTTAGAGAACCCAATAACTTCCACCAAAAAACTCCTAGAAACAATAGACTCGTATAGTAAAGTTGCAGGTTATAAAATCAATACCCAAAAGTCCATGGCTTTCCTATACGCAAACAGTGAGAGAGAAGAAAGCAACATGAAAAAAACAATCCCGTTCACAATTGTGCCCCAGAAAATCAAGTACCTAGGAATCAGCTTAACTAAGGAAGTAAAGGACCTGTACAAAGAAAACTACAAAACGCTACTTCAGGAAATAAAAGAGGACATGAGGAAATGGAAAGATATCCCCTGCTCATGGGTCGGGAGACTTAACATTGTCAAAATGGCAATACTACCAAAAGCATTGTATAAATTCAATGCAATCCCTATAAGGATACCCATGACATTCTTCAAAGAAATGGAGCAAACACTCCTGAAATTTATATGGAACAATAAGCCCCCACGAATAGCTAAAGCAATTCTTGGGAAAAAGAAAATGGGAGGAATCAACCTCCCAAACTTCAAACTGTACTACAAAGCAGTAATAATTAAACCAGCATGGTACTGGAACAAAGGCAGAACTGCATACCAGTGGAACAGGGTTGAATACACTGACATCTCTCCTCAATCATATGCTCATCTAATCTTTGATAAAGGTGCAAGTAATGTGAAGTGGAGTAAGGAAAGCCTCTTTAATAAATTGTGTTGGCATCACTGGACGGCTACATGCAAAAAAATAGGCTCAGAACTCTGCCTAACACCATGTACAAAAGTAAGATCAAAATGGATTAAAGACCTCAACATCAGACCAGAAACCATAAGGTACATTGAAGATAAAGTTGGCAAAACCCTCCATGACATTGAAGCTAATGGTATCTTCAAAGATGCCACGCTACTGGCCGAGCAAGTGAAAACAGAGATAGATAAATGGGACTATCTTAAACTAAGAAGCTTCTGCACCTCCAAAGAAACAGTGACCAAAATACAAAGACAGTCTACAGAATGGGAAAGGATATTCGCCGAATACACATCTGATAAGGGGTTGATATCCAGGATATACAAAATACTGGTTAAACTCCACAAGAAGAAAACATCCAACCCCATCCAAAAATGGGGCAATGAAATGAACAGAAACTTTCTCAAAGAAGAAATCCGAATGGCAAAAAAGCACATGAGAAAATGCTCTACATCATTAATCATCAGGGAGATGCAGATCAAAACCACAATGAGATACCATCTCACACCTCAGAGACTAGCCCACATTCAAAAGAACAAAAGCAACCGATGCTGGCGTGGATGTGGCGAGAAAGGGACACTCTTTCACTGTTGGTGGGAATGTCCACTGGTTCAGCCCTTCTGGAAAACAGTATGGAGGATTCTCAAAAAATTAGAAATTGAGCTCCCATTTGACCCAGCAATACCACTCCTGGGAATATATCCCAGAGAGGCAAAAATGTATAGTCGAAGTGACATCTGTACATGTTTGTTCATTGCAGCACTCTTTACAATAGCCAGAAACTGGAAGAAACCTGAGTGCCCAAGAACAGATGACTGGTTAAAGAAACTTTGGTACATCTACACAATGGAGTACTATGTAGCTCTTAGAAAAGATGAAGTCATGAAATTTACATACAAGTGGTACAATATGGAAAGTATCATGCTAAGCGAAATGAGTCAGAAAGAGAGGGATAGACATAGAAAGATTGCATTCATCTGGGGGATATAAAGTAACAAAGTAAGAGATTAATACCCAAGAATAGCTGAGATCAGCACCAGGAGGATTACTCCATAACTTAGAGGCCAGCCGGGTATCCTAGAGGAAAGGGCAGTTCAGATAGAGAAGGGAGCACCAAATAAAGGATGTTTGGAGGATCCTCCCAGGAGGGGAGATGCATGTCGAAAGTAGACTATGGACTGAACATGTTTGCCACTCAATGCCTCTTTTGCAGACCACAACACCCAAAAGGAGAGAGAGAACACAGGGGATTGCCCTGCCACAGAGACAGGGGGGATGGGGGGATGGGGGTGGGAGGGATATTATCCATGGTGGTGGAAAATGGGCACTGGTGGAGGGATGGGTATCTGATCATTGTATAATTGAAACCAAAGCACAAAAAATTGTAAATCTACAACTTTAAAAAAAAATAAAATACAATAAAGGGAAAAAAAAAAGAGTTTTCGAGGACAAGCGTTTTTTTTTTTTTTCCCTGCGGCTATCTCTCTCTTGGCGTTCCTTACGCAATCAAGGAGGTGCTGAACCAGTCGATCGTATTCCTCATCAATGTTGTCAACAATGGCATCTTCCCATGTTGCAGCAATAGTGCCAAAGGGCTCCCAGTTGGTGGTCATTCTGGGAGTTCTCTTTTTAAACTTTGCAGTCCTTTCTCTAAAACTTACTTCTCTGGGGTCCAGGAGCTAAGGTTAAATGCTGGCTGGGATCCAGCTTTCTGGGGTTAGAGACTATGGCAACTGAAGCCTGAGTCAGGTAATTATGACAGATGACCAGGAGAAAATATAATTTAGAATCAATTAACTCACAAATATTAAGAGCTTAGCATGAATGGGTTTTCTGTTTTGAAGCAAAGAACATTGCTCTATAGTGATACATTATTGATTATATAGGTTACAGCGGAAAGAGAAATGCAAATAAATGACTACAGATACAAAGTCCAGAGTCACCAGAAGGTTTGACTTTATGATTTAAGGATAGATTAGGAGTGCTCATAAAAGCACTATAACCTTCTCTGAGGGGATGAAAAGTGGAAATTTACTGATCAAGCCTAAAACACTTAGGGTAAAAAGACAAATTCTAGAGTGAAACATTTAAAGTGGATCCTTAAGCCACTTTTTCTATATTTTTCTATTCTGCAGAAATTCATGTTTTCTCGTGAATACTACTCCGCTCTCTCATTGTTCTCACATCCTCTGTGTGTGTATATGTGTGTGCATGCACATGTTTCAATTTTAGACCACAACTGGCAGTGCTCAGGGATTATTGCAGCTCTGGGATCAGGGTTCAGTCCTAGTGGGGCTTAGGGACTATATGGATTACAAAACATAGAAAGATGTGGGTTGGCTGCTTGCAAGGAAAGTACCCTACTTGCTGTACTGTTGCTCTGGCCCTTTCTAAGTTAATTATTTCCACCACATCAGGAGTTATCCTAAACAAAGCTTCCCCAACAACACCCCACCCCCAACCCACGGAATTCAACTATTTCTCTTAGAAAAGGAAAACAAAACTTTACCCCCAGTATTCACAACAGCTGGGGGTCATCCTGTCAGGGAGAGATTATATGTGTGGAGTGCTTTGCAACTAGACCTTAGGATGGAGAAATTCTTGACCTAGGGAAAAATACAAAAGTTGGGACCAGAGACAGTAAATGGGTACGGAACTTGCCTTGCATGCAGCCAACCAAGATCAATTCCCGGCATCTCTTATGGTCCCCTAGTACCACGAGCAGGAATTCCCGACTGCAGAGCTGAAAATAAACCCTGACCACCACCCGATGTGGTACAAGAGCCAAACCAAAATGATAATAATGAAAAAGTTTCATTTGCAAATGCCACCCACCTGCAAGGACTGAGACACTGGGTGGCCCCACCCCATTAGGACAGTCAAACAAAGGACAGAGGACAACTGGGTCCCCTGCTGCAGTGGGGCTAGGGCCCCGCCCTTCTAAGTGAACCTGAAGGTGCCACACTAAGGATACCAGGGCCAAAGGCTCCGGACAGGGCCAAGCACAGTCCGGTGCTGGCAGATTCGGGAGGGCTAAACCCTGTGCTCTGCAGGTCCCGCAGCCCCAGGCCCACTGACCTCTGACCCTTCCAGGAGCTGGAGGAGATCCTGGCCAAGGGGATCCCCAGGATCACTAGTTCACACCTGCGACCCCTGCGCCTGGCACAGCCCCAACTGCACCACCCAAAGCCTCTGGGTCCCCTGAAAACTTTCGCCTTACCTCACCTCAGGAACCACCTGGACATCCTGAACAGTGGAAAAAAAGCGCAAAAGCGCCCCCCCAAGCTGGCGCAGCCCCACCACTCACAGTGCCAAGACGCGGGGCGCTCACCTGAGGCCGCTTGCGTTCTGCAACAAAATCGGCCTCACAGTTGCCCTGTCAAACCGGGTGCCAGTTCCTCCTCTACCCAGGAGACCGATGGCGGCCAGAGCCAGGCAACCACAACTAGAACAGAAAGGATTTCTGAAGGGTCTATCTATGACATCATTTCTGCTTCCGCCAGGAGTCTTATAGGGCCATGATCCAGATGCAGATACCCTCTGTGCACACCAGGTGAATCCGTGCTGCAAGGGGATGGACTGGTAAAGGAGTGGAGAAGCAGCTGCTAGAGTGTTTGCTGATACAGTGGGGGCCTGGGAATAAAGGAAGGACTCCTGATACTGCACTGGTCAGTCAAACATTGAAACAATGCTCTCACACACAGACCATCAGGAAAAATACATGTGGACTGATTCAAGGTCAAACAGGCAGATTGGTACAAGGCACCTGACATTGAGTTGCATGAGGAAGTCATCAAGATGTGGTGAAAGCAGTGGAAATGGCAGCCTTCTATGACCCTCAGATTCCTCCATGGAGCACAAAAAATTCCCTAGAGGCCCAGCCAGGGGCCTCAGGAGTTCCTGAGTACCAGAACCCCATGCAGGCAGGCAGTAGTGCTGCCCCTGGGAACTACAGCCTGGAATATGGCTCTGCTATGGGGAAAGACTGGTCTTAGGGTAGACAAACCTTCAGCCACTGTCTTGCAGGGTGGACAAGGACATGCGCCTGGGCACTGTGTCCATGGGAACAAGGTCACTTCTGGGTCCAGATGAGCCTAAGACAAAGCTGCGCTCTGTCTCACTGGACCTGGGCCCATCTGAGTCCTGATTTACTCTAATCCTGCATCAGCACATCTGCGTGAGTGTCATCCTATGCTCACTCCTGTTGTGCAGGAATATATTTGAAAATGGTGAATCACCCAGTTTTATAGAAAACAAATCCAAATAGCCAAGGCATTATTTACTATGTATCATAATATGAACTGTGCCTGATATTTGGAACTTCTCAAGACTACTTATACTGTAAATATTCTATTTTGGGGGTGGAGTGGTCTTACACTCAGCTGAACCAAGTATGATACTTGGACACCTTGGGCCCTGGCTGCAGTGATCCCTGAGCTGAGTCAGAAGTAAGGGCAGATCCCTACAAGGAGTGGTCAAAACTACAGCAACAACAGGACAACTCTTAAGGAAGCAAAGCAAACAAACAAAAAATCATGTGCAAAGACAATCTAGTGAGGAACATTTAAATAGTAAAAGAGTGGGTTCTGAAAACTCTGTTTTCTGGCATTTCCATAGTTTCCCAGAATCCTTATTATTCTCTTTTCTTGCAATCACAAGTTTCCTGTGTGTACAACGATGTATGTGTGCGTGTGTATGTTTTCTTTGAGCCAGAGCATGCATTGCTCAGGGGGTATTCCTAACTCTGCACTCAGTGTTTCACTTCTGGAAGCTTTGGGGATCACTAAGATGCAGGGGACTGAACCCATGTTGACTGTGTGCAAGGCAAGTATTTGCTGTACTTTTGCTCTGCCCCTTCCTACATAAATTTCTTCCAAAAATACCAGGAGTCCTGTACAAAGCTCCCCCAACATACACACACAAATA
Organism: Sorex fumeus; assembly: GCF_029834395.1. Lineage (NCBI taxonomy): Eukaryota > Metazoa > Chordata > Mammalia > Eulipotyphla > Soricidae > Sorex > Sorex fumeus. The sequence continues at coordinate 22,460,100 of NW_026606076.1, read as the reverse complement.
AACAAGTATCTTCGTTTAAAAAAAAGTAAAAATTTAAAAAACAACAACAAAAATCTTTACCCTTTATTTATCCTAATAGCCACAGGTCACCTGCTCAGGAAGAGATGAAGAGTGGAGGGTGCTTTGCAACTTGAAATGAGGGAGATGAAACTCGTGATCTGAAAAAAAAAATCAATATTGTGGTTGGACAGACAATGAAGTCTGTAGGGCACTTGCCTTGACCCGGTAAACTCTCCGCGTACCTTTGTCCCGCAGCAACACCAGCAGGAATCATACCTGAGCCCAGAGCCAGAGGAAGCCTTGAGCATCTTCGGGGATGCCCCCTCCCCCCAACTCCCCAAAGAACCCCCAAACCCAAAACAGCCCCAAGAGAACATGTTCTCTGGCAAACCCCAGCCACCTGCAGGTCCACTGCCCCCGAATGACCCAGACCAATACGGCGGCAATGAAAATGATGAACAGCAAGGGGACCCTTGCCAATGGGTGGGGTGGGGGGGGCTGTGGCTCTGCCCTTCAAATCTGGACGTTCTACAGCTACGAGATAAGGGCCAAAGACTTCAACATGGGACTGCCGGGAGGGTCGGGACAGCCAAGCCCCGCCGCCCTGTGCAGGTCCCGCACCCCAGTGCCCCTCCCCCCGCCCGCCCACCAGCCGCTGCCCCATCACGGAACTAGAGGCCATTGTGGCCTCAGTGGCCACCTGGGACTACGTACTCACACCCGCAACATTGTGCCCCAGTATAGCCCCCACCACACCCCCCAAACGGCCACGTTCCCCTAAAGCCTCCGCCACGCCTCAGGAACACCTGGATGTCGGGGAACAAGTGAGAAACAGCGAAAAAGCGTCCCCCATGGTAGCGTGTCACTCATAGAGCAGAGACGGAGAGTCGCCCCCGTCCTTCCCCAAAATCTGCCTTCAAGAACCGCTTCCAGCCAGTTCCAGGCCGTGCTTCACCCAGGTAACAATAGTGGGACTGAGTGAACCATCTCTGTTAGCAAGAAAGCAGGTACCCGGAAGGCCCTGTCTGTGACGTCACTTCCGTTCCCACCCACACCCTTAAAGGGCAGGGCAACTGGTGCGGAGAGATCCTTTCAGGACACCCAGGGGATCCTGTTCTGCAAGGGGCAGGGCTCACAAAAAGGAGGGGGAGGCAACTGCTGGGGAGGCGAAAGTGGTGCCTCATTAATTTTTAAAAGCTTTTGTTGCTTCAAGAGGACTTTCCTTTTATATTTGGTACTTATTTAGTCATTTTCCTCCTGGCTTCCATCATCAAGACTGTTATTTACAAGTTAACATACATGTGAAGTTCAAATGCCAGGACACTGGCATAACTATAGCCCTGGTGATAATCACCGAGTAATTTTCCCTTAAAGGATGATGTCACGGGAAGCTTGTCATGCTGGATTCTTAGCTTCTGGGCTGCACTTTTGTAGCCCCCTCCTAACCTTCCTGGTCTAAATAAAACTTGTCTTCCCTACGGGGATTTTTCTGAACTTGGGGAAAGGTCTTCAGGGTCAACTCATTCCATGTGCATTTTACAATGACTACAAAGGCTAGAGAGGCACACAAAGGCCTTCCTACATTGACAAACATGAGCTTTCCCTTCAGTATGTATTTTCCTATGGATCGTAAGAGTTGAGGGTTGAGTGAAGGCCTTCGCACATTCCTGACATAAGTAAGACTTCTCTCCACTATGGATTTTCCTACGCATACTAAGGCTTGAATGTAGAGCAAAAGCCTTTTTAACATGCATGGGGTTTCACTCTGGTATGAAATTTTCTGTTTTGTAAGACATCATTTTTGAATGAAGGCCTTCCCACAGTCCTTCCATATGTTAACTGTCTGCCATATGAATTTTTCTGTGATCACTAAGGCTTGAGGACATAATGCAGGCCTTCCTGCTTGCCTTACATACATAAGGTTTCTTTCCAGTATAAATGTTCTTATATGCAATAAGGAGTGAGAGGTAAGTGAATGCCTTCCAACAGTCCTTACATATATAAGGATTCTCTTCAGTGTGCGTTTTCCTGTGCTTAGTAAGTTCTGAGTACAAAGTAAATTACACAGTCCTTACATGAGTAAGGTTTCTCTCCTGCATGAATTTTCTATGCACAGAAACCCCTGAGAAGGAAATAAATGTCTTCAAAACATTCCTTATCCTTACATGAATAAGGTTTCTCTAAATGAATTTTCCTATGCATACTAAGTCTCGAGGTCTTCCCATATTCCTTAGATGAATAGCGTTTCTCTTCTTTATGAATTGTCCTATGCATAATCAGGTATGAGGATTGATCTAAGCCTTCCCACATTCTTTACATGTATACAGGTTCTCTCCTGTGTGGATATTCAGATGATCACACTTGTGTGGCGGCTGACTCAAATTGTGTCCGTGCTGCTAACAGCCCTGGGACTTTGCCTGTCTCAGAATCCCCACAGTGAAGCAGGCACCACTGCTCACTCGAGACTGTCACAGTGCCCAGGGTCAGAGACATTCCACTGAGGCTGGTTGCTTCCCTGGAGAACAACAGAGGAGGATTCCAATTATTTCTTGATTTCTTGAGTCTTCATGTCAAAAAAAAAACGTCGAACCATGCAGGTTTGATGTCTAACATTTCCACCATGCAAATAAAATTATCGACACATATATGGCTTTTCCTGGAATGACCAAATAGTTTTGCAAGAAGGACATGCAAAATTGACAGAAGTGTTGTCATTACCGCGTGTCCATTTTTCTCTCAACTCAATGAAGAACACATTAAGTGGAAATAATTTCTATACAGAAAAATAAGCACCAGTTTCAAGCAAATAAAAATACACCCATGTCTGGGTTTGGTTGTAGCTCAGTATGGAGCTCTGGATGCATGTACGAAGGCAAGGTTGCGTCCCCACAAAGCTGAGAATGCAGGGGCCATTGAAACCATCTAACCTAATTGAATCAATGTCAGGAACAATGAGGATTTTTTTTAATGTTTATATGTTGGGACAGTGTCACACGAAACAGTGCTAATAGTGCTTTGCAACTGGCCCTTTGGAAACAGAAATTCTTTTTTTTATTAGTGAAACACCATGAGGTACAGTTGTAGATTTACAATTTTTTGTGCTTTGGTTTAGATTATACAATGATCAAATACCCATCCCTCCACCAGTGCCCATTTTCCACCACCATGGATAATATCCCCCCCACCCCTATCCCCCCCATCCCACCCTACCTCTGTGGCAGGGCAATCCCTTGTGTTCTCTCTCTTCTTTTGGGTGTTATGGTCAGGAAGCAGAAATTCTTGACCTAGAAAAAAAAGACATAAAAGTTGGGACAAGAGACAGTAAAGCGGGTAAGGGAATTTGCCTTGCACGTTGCCAACTCAGATCAATCCCTGGCATCCCATATAATCCCCGAGTACTATCAACAGGAATTCCCAACTGCAGAGCCAAAAGTAAACCCTGAGCATCTACAGATATGGTAAACAAGCCAAACCAAAAATATAATGAAGGTGCTGGAGCAATAGCAGAGCGAGCACAGCATTGGCCTTGCATGCGGCCAACCCAGATTTAATTTCCAGCATCCCATCTGGTCCCCTGCCCCTGGCGGCCCACTGGCCCCCGACTCCTGCCCGGGCACCCGCCATTCTCCTACGTGGACATAGACGGCACCCGATGAGCAGCGTGCAGCTGACCTTCCTGCCCCTCTGAGTCCAGCGCCAGGTGGACCTTCCCTTGCCTGTGCCAGAACTTGGCTGCCTGGCTGGACGCGGCCGCGGGGGACAGGACCCCGTGCAGCACTTGGGGGGACTGGGGGCCAGGAGCTGGGCCCTAACCAGATGGCTGCGGCAGCGCTCCAGGCCCCCAGAACGGCTGCTGGATTCCCGGAGTGGGGAGGGGGTCCCATGCCAGTGCGCCGCGCCCCTGGCCTGCCCTGCCCGCACCCCTGGAGTTCCGGAAGGGCCAGGCTTAGACCCTGCTGGAATTCAGCGCACCCAGGGACGGGCCCTGCCGCTTCTGTATGTGGCGGCCTCCGGCTCCGGACAGCCCGACCATAAGTTCGGCTTCCAGCTGGGGCCTGTCTGCTTCAGTAGCTGACAGTCTCGGGGGTTGCAGGAGGAGGGCACAGACGGGACGCACACCCCCCCGCGCCCCCGAGGGGCAATACTGATGCTGAGGCCTCGAACTGCTCTATTTATCTTCTCCTGCAACTGCCTCATGGTCAGACAAGAGGAATCTCCTCCCTTCTTCAGCCCCCGGGGGGACCCCAAACCTCTCCCCTCCTCACTTGGGGGCTCAGCCGAAGTTTAGCTGGAAGTTTAGCACTCCTGCACCTCATACAAAGGACTTCCAGCTCGGAGCTGATATAGACACCCCAAATCTGCCTCCCATCCTGTCCCCCCAAAATCTTGTGCTTCCGGACATCCTTGTTGACCACTGGATTCCCTCCTGTTCAAGATAGACTGCTCGTTGGCTTCCCGAGACATTTGCAGGAGCCGGGCAGATGGGGGGGTCCCCGACTGTGAGAACCAAAATTGGGCTCCAGAAGGAAGTGGATCCCCCTGGCGGAGCTGTGTGCCCCCCCCCACCTCAGCCCAACTCCAGACGCTGCCTCACCCCTGCCTCCGACCCCCTCCCCTGAATCATGTAGCCAGATCAGGAGGTGGAGTGGAGTGGAGTGGGGTGGAGTGGGGGTGGGGGATGACCCAGGACCCCAGTGGTGGTGCCTTCATTCTCCGGGATCCGTGTGTCAAGAGGAGGTCGGCTCTGGTGAATTCAATTCGCTTACACCCGCCAAGTTCTGGAGGGGATGAGAGAACCCAGCATCTTCTGGCCCTGTCCACGCCCTACTGGGCCTTGGGTCAGAGAATAAACTGGTGAACTGTGTCCGGGTGTCCACGCTGCCTGGGGCCCGCCCCACTCACTCTCTGTGTGGAGGCACACCCAGACACTGCTCCAGAGCCAGCTGCCCGAGAAGAAACAGGATGACACAGGAGAGGCTATGCCTTCCCGCAGTACAATGTCTCCAACCAACTCGGTTCTAAAGATCTCCAGACCCCAGGTCCCCACATCACAGCACCCCACATTGCTGAGGGTGCCATCTTCCATCCTGAGTTTTGGGGTTCCTATACAAATGAGAAGTCCCATGTCTTCTCTTCTCCATGGAGGAGAGTGGCAGGGGCCAGATTCAACTCCAGCATCTCCAAATGTCTGCGGTGAAAGGAAACAGTCATCAGACAGACTGGATTAGGTTAAGGAGAATTTTAATTAACACAGGAATAATGAGCCTAAGACCAGGCAATCTCCTTCCCTGGAAATTCTAAATGTATCACTTCTTCCAAGCAATTTTTCTTTGCTTTTTGGGTCACACCCAGCAATGCTCAGGGGTTCACTCCAGGCTCTGCACTCAGAAATTACTCCTGGCGGTACTTGGGGGGCCATATGGGATATTGGGGATTGGACCCGGGTCGGCTCCATATGCAAGGCAAACATCCCACCCGCTGTACTACAACTCTGCTCCAAGGATTCTTTTGGGGTGGGGCCTGCTTTGGTGTGGGCGCACCAAGTTCTGGGGACCATTAGGTACCTGGTCGGCTACAGGTAGGGTGAGATTATTTTGTTGTTGTTCTTTTCACTTTGACAAAAAAAGTTATGAGCTCACTTTGCTCTGTCTGTGGCCCAGCTCTTCGGAAAGGTTTCCAGTTATACTCAATCCCACGTGCCATCACCCCACATTCTGAGGGTGGCCCAACCCTCTTCTACAAGCTGCAAGATACAGCTCAGAACCCACCAAGTTGGGGTGGGAAAATCCACCATCAAAAGACTGAGGCTGTTTTGGTTTTATTTGGTTTGTTCATAGTTTGGGGGCCACAAACCCAGCAATGTTCAGGGGTCCTACTGGCTCTGTACTTAGGACCCACTCCTGCATGATGGTGGGGCTGTATGGAGAGCCAAAGAAAGAATCAGGGGCCTGTGACTGCAAGCCAAGAGCTTGGTCAGTGCTTAGGAACGTCCTGGTTTTTAGGGCAGTCCTGGGTCTTGCAACATGGGTCTTGTGAGAGACATCCGGTTATCTGGTCTGACCCCCATCCTTCGAGTACCTGTATCTGAATTCCTTGCTCAGGGGCAGAAAAACCAGTTATTCTGCAATGCTGCTTCCTGTAAAGCGAAGCTAAATTAATTCTGGAGGTGGTCCATTTTGGGCCTCTCCCTCACAATACTCAGGCCACGTGATGTTACAGAGGTCAACAAGACACTCCTTACTTAAACTATCTAGCTGGAGGTTCTTCCTATGTTTCAATAAGCAATCCAAAGTAGAATATTTGGGAATCGATGTTGAATTTCCCGTGTCTCCTAAGTGCCAGCAATAACCTATGAGAAGGAAGGAAAAATCCGAAAATAGGATGATTCCTTGGAAAACTTTTCTTCTGGTAATTTCTCCCAAGGGGCTTTTTCCCCTTCTGCCTGAATTGCTGTGGTTCTAACGAGTTCCAGCGTGGACATGACCACAACTGCACGCTGGCCTATACTGGTTCAGAAAATCACAAGTAAGGGCATCTCCATCAGTGATCTGCCCAATAGTCCACACGACCACGGCTGGCGTGTGGAGCTGTATTTAGAGTGTCGTGGGTTTCTGAGAAACCTTGCTACTTTGAGGAGAGAAGAGAAAAAGCTCCGTTTGTTCTTAGCTTGCTACAGGTTCCATTGCTTCCAGCTGGCTGGCTTTCTTCCTCAAACTTCTTACCTGCCTTTTACAGGTTTTTTTTTTTTTTTTGCCTTGAATTGCCTTGAGCTAAGCCTGCTGGCTGTCTCCATTAGCATTTGAATTGATCTCTAGTTGATCTTCAGCTTAGACTAAACTGGGTGGGGAAAGGATTTTCTGCCTAGGATTTGGTCTCTTGCCCTCCATTTTCCAGAACCTTCTTACTAGTGTGTTCTCCTCCCATTCCTCCCATAGTGAAGGGTGCCTATGTGAAGTGTTTAGTATGGGGCAATTAAGGATCAACCAAGCCGCTTCACAACTGCAGCGGTAGGAGAGCCTGTGGGTGCTTGTCTTTCACGTCAGTAAGCTGGGTTCGATTCCAGCCTTCAGATCTTTGTGGGATACATTGCTAAGTCTCCTCAGGGGGTCAGTGGGTTGACCTAGTTTTGTTTATGAACCTCAAGGGGAGCAGACAATTAAACCTGGCCTGGAACGAGCAAGGCAACGTTATTTTCTTACATTTGTTTTTCTCTTCGCTCTGAGCAAGAAAATTTTTGAACCCCCATTGGAATGTCTGTGATGACCGAGCCCTTTGAATGTTTCCTGTTATAGGCTACCCAAACAACCCAATCCCCAATTTGGGTTGTTATGGGCAACCCAAATTTTCTAAGAGTAAAAAATCCTTAGAGATACAGGCCTGGAAGGGCCAGAAACTCCCCACAGCGCCATCTCGTGGCTTTTCGGCAGAAATGCCGTAGCCAGACTTTCCCACTCTTAAGAATTCCAGCCCTTTTCTTTGTGTGAATGTTAAATAAGGGGTCATTAAGGATCAAGCACACAACCCAGTGCCATGCATGGATCGAAAACTGAACACTGAACCAGGAGGGCACTTGCCTTGTATTTGCGATCCGGGCTCTATCCCTGCACCCCAAACGTTCCCCTGAACACCACCAGGAGTGATTCCTGAATGCAGGGTTAGGGATGATCTCGAGTATCGCCGGTGTGGTCCCGAAACACAAACAAAAGCCTTTCACGGAGGATTCCTTCACGCCAAAGTTGGGGTTGACGAGCTGAGTCTTGCTTCCACCACCTTCCTCCGTGGAAAAGCCGTGAAGTTGTGTGGATGACCGGGACAGGAACCCTTAGCAAAAGGGGGCTTAGAGGGAGAGATTCTACTGCAGGCAAAGCACTTGCCATGCTGCTGGCTTCAGTCCTGGCACCCGGGTCGCCCCATGCGAAGCAAGCGCCCTGGATGCTCGGCTACCGCTGCACGGCCTGAGGCGGCCTGCTGGATCCTAGTGACCCGCAGGGTAACATGAAAGCGAACCCAAGGGCTGGAAATCTTTTGGCACAGCTCTTCCGCCAGCTCTTCCGCCAATGCACTGCGAGAGGGCGCTGTGGGGCATCTCCATCCCTTCCCTGGGACGTTTCTCTAAGAAATGTCATCCCTGGTCCTGATCTGCCTCTAGAACCCGCTATAGCTCCCCAGGACCCTCAGAATTTCTGCAGGAAAAAACAATATTTCTGCACAGAGGAGCTGTATCCATAGCCTTCAGAGCTGACTGGCCAAGTTAGTGGCTCTGACTTACTTTAGGGTGTGGGCTGTACACGGCCGCAAAATTTTTCAGGGCAGCTCAGGTGACCTGATATGGTGCCTGAGACGGAACCCAGGGTGAACATAGAAGACGACTGTGCCTTCCCGCAGTACCATCTCTTCAAACCGACCTGTTCTTACAGGTCTCCAGCCCTGTCATCCCACACGTCAGCACCCCACATGTCCAACATTGTATCTTCCTCCCTCCTAGGAGAACTTTGGGATTCATATATAAATGGAAAGCCCCAAGTACTCTGTTTTCCATGATGAGAATGGCAGAAGCCAGATTCAACTCCAAAATCTCCAGACGTTTGGGGTGAAGGTACCTGCCATCAGAGGAACTTGGGGTGGGTTAGGAAAAAACTTTTATTTAAAATGGTAATAATGAGCCTTGGCAGCCAATCTCCTTCCCTGGAAATTCTAAATACACCAAATATTCCTAGGATTTTTTTTCTTTTTTGATCATACCCAGCGATGTACAGGGGTTACTCCTGGCTTTGCACTCAGGAATTACTTCTGGCAGTGCTCAGGGGACCATATGGGCTGCTGGGAAATGAACCCGGGTCAGCCAGGTGCAAGGCAAACATCCTAACCGCTATGCCACCGATCCAGAACCACTGCTGAGGATTTTTAATTTTTTATGGGGGTTTGGTGTCGCCCCGGGAGGTTCTGGGGACCATTAGAAATGCCTAGAGTTGGACCTCATCTGCCACAAGGAAGGCAAGTTTTCATTTTTTTAAATTTATATAAAGGGCTAGAGAGATAGCACAGCAGGTAGGGCGTTTGCCTTGCACGTGGCCGACCCAGGTTCAATTCCCAGCATCCCATATGGTCTCTGAGCACCGTCAGGACTACTTCTGAGTGCAGAGCCAGACGTAACTCCTGTGCATCGCTGGGTGTGACCCAAAAAGCAAAATAAATAAATAAATAAAAATAAAAATGTTATGTTCTCTCTCTGAGTAAGACAAGTTCTAAACCCACTCTGTTTATTCTCTGGCTGAACTACTTCATAAAAGTTTCCTGTAATTGTACACCCCACTACCTGACACCCCAAATTTCTGACGGTGTTCTCCTCCCATTCTGTGATAATGAAGGATGTGGAAGCAAGATTCATCTTGGTACTCCACTAAGGTTGCCTCTGAAGGAATCTGCCGAATCATCAAATTGAGGCTGTTCTGATTTCTTTCCTTTTTTATGTTTTGGGGGTCACAGTTGACGATGCTCAGGGGTGACTACTGGCTCTGTACTCAGGAATGACTCTTGGCATAATCGGGGGATCTTATAGGATACCGGCGAAGGTACTCAAGTCTGCAGAATGCAAGGCAAGTGCCCTAAGGGCTCTGCAACTGCTCCACGATCCAGGCTACATGCTTAATTCTTAATTACCCCACACCTAACATTGAAGCAAAGCCAGGGTGGAAATTTCTTACAGAAACAGGCCTTGGGAGGGACAGAAACGCCCCCACAGCGCCGTCTCGTGGCGGTTAGGCGGAACTGCCATTTCCCGAGTTCCCCACCCTTAAGATTTCCAGCCCTCAGGTTTGCTTCAATGCTGGGGGTCATTAAGAATCAAGCATCCAGCCTGGGACCATAGTGGGATAACAGTGGGTAAAGCCTTGCACCGGTTTGGAGCTCTTGCAGCCCACATAGACCCCTGCACACAGACAGGAATATTTAACAATTTGCGGGACCAACCCCTGAGCATTGCTCTTTGTGCTCCCCACAACCAGATGTTTGCCGTCGTCCAGAGCCCACCCCCCCACACACACACTGACTGATCCCACAGAGTCTCTGGCTTCTTAAATGAGTGTTCAGAATTTGCTATTCCTAGTGGGCTATGAAGGAACATAAGGAAACATGATCTTCGTCCCCTCCCCACCCACCATATCGACTCTGGGCAAGTGACACTGGGTTCCTTATTGGAGAGAGGGGTCGGTGGCCACAGAACTGATATAAACATAGCCTCATAAGGAAAGTATAGGGTCCTCCGACAAGGAGGCACAATACAGGATCCTTCCTGAAACAACTCAGAGACATTTGGCCCAAGAAGACCGAGAGCTCCTATCATTGCATCACCTTCTCTTGTCACTCTCCTCCTACCTAGGGATGGGGTGTCCGATGGCATGTCACCATCTTCTCCTGACTCTGATTTTCCCGAGGATCAGAGACCTGGAGGAGGAGTCAGAGCACTGGAGAGGAGCACAACCCCAGCCCTGACCAGCCACACCATCAGGCACTGGCTCTCAGACCCGCCTGGGCAACAATGCCTAATGCTTCTGTCTCCCCAGGATGAGCAAAATGGGTTGGCATCTGTGTTGCCTTTCACGACACAAGTTCTGGGCTTGGTTACAAAGGAGAAGACTCATTCCTGCCTTGGCCTGAGGACTCCTCCCTGGGTCCCACAGAAGGCTCTCACAGGCACAGCCAGGCACTGATTCAGAGGCAGGATCACGTGCATCAGCGCCCCCTGCAGGCTGGCAGCTGGGCTGCCCCCGACAACCACACCCCAGAATGTGGCTCTATCATGGGGACAGACCCTCTCTTAAAATAACACAATTTCTACACACACACATACACACACACATACCCTTTACCCCCAGTACTAACCTTGAAAAACAGAGGTCTAGACAGGGCTTTGCAACTTAATGTGAAGAAGCAGAAATTCCTGTTCCGACAGAAATTACTCTAAAACTAATAAGATGCTTGGCCTGTTGACACCAGTCAATCCCCTGCATCCCTATGCATCCCTATGGCCCAAAGAGCACTCTAGGTAAAACACTTGATCCAGGAGCCAGAGTAAGCACTCAGCGTATCTTCGGGTACACAGAGCCCCCCATTCCCCACACCAAAAATAGCCCCAAAAGTAAACTAAAACCCCAGTCACCTACGGATTCACTGCTCCGGATGGCCCTCTCATACCAGAGAGGGCATTGAAAAAGCTGGATTGAAACAGGGTCTCTTGGCTTTGCGGGAGCTGCAACTCTGCCCAAAGAGAATCTGGAGATTTTACAGCAACGAGACTGGGGCCAAGGTCCAAACGTAGGTCAGCTGAAATTCAGGATGGCCAAGCCCCTGCCCTCGGCAGGTCCCTCTACCCCAAGGCCAACAGCCCCGTACACACCTGCCACTCCTCCAATGCAGAGCTGGAGGCGACTGTGGCCGCAGGAGACCCCCAGGATCACTCACTCACATCCTCCTCCCTTGACCCCGTCAAAGATCCACCGCAACTCAGGAACCACCTGATATCAGGTATCAAGTGAAAAACAAGTGCAAAACTGGCCCGTAAGCTGACGAGGACCCGTAGCTCAGTGCGGACACGGGAAACTGCCAGGTGCTCAGGGGAAATTGTCCCCATCTGCCACAAAGTTGGCCTTAAGAGTCCCACTTTCTCACAGGGCCCCTACTCTGTCCTTTACCCACGTGAACAAGGACACCGACCCAGTTTCCAGGAACAGAAGCAACAGGAAGGGCTCCCTGTGATGTCCTCTGTCTCAGCAGGCAGCCTTAAAGAGCCAGACTCCAGATGTGGAGAGAACCATTGTGCCAAACCAGGAGAATCTGCCGTGCAAGGAGGATGGACTCACACAAAGCGGTGGAGAGGCAGCTGCTGTACTGGCCGTTCACACAGTGGAGGGCTAGCGACGGGTAAGAATCCCCTGGTCTTGTACTGGGTAAACAATGAGCCAATGCTCTCACATACAGTCCATCAGGAAAATCGCAAAGTAAAACAGGCAATAGGGAGCTGGTGGGGCACGGGATAATGAGTTTCTCCAGGAAATCATCCATCAAGGTGGGGAGAAAGCAGTGACTCGAAGCCAGCACAAGAGCAGAGAGAAGCTGGCCTAGAAGCAGCCCAGAGAGCTGGAGAGATGCTGGAACAGGAGCAAAGGCTGGTAAGAACATCAGAGAACACTGTCTGGTCAACGCTATATGATTGACAACACGCAAGCAGTGAACACTCATCTACAAGGAAAACCTAGGAGGTAGTTTCTGAACCCTGAGTGGGGCTGGAGAGATAACACAGCAGATAGGACATTTGCCCTGCATGCGGACTACCTAGGTTTGATTCCCAGCATCTCATAGGTCCCGGGAGCACTGCCAGGAGGAACTCCTGACTGCAGAGACAGAAGTAATCCCTTTTTATTACCAGGTGTGACCAAAAAAGCAAAAAAAAAAAAAAAAAGTAGACACTGAGCAACTCTGGATGTGGTAAACAAGCCAAATCAAAACAATGATACTGAAAATGTGTCATTTGCAAAACTCAGCATCTGGCAGGGATCAAACCACCATGTGGCCCTGCCATATCATGACAGTCAAAGGACAGACAACAACAGAGGGGCTGGGGCCGTGCCCTTTGAAGTAAATCTGAAGGTTCTACACGAGTGAGTGATGCCAGGGACAAGTGCTCTGAAACAGGGCAGAGCAAAGTCCCATGCTGGGAGAGTCGGGACAGCCAAGCCCTGCCCTCTGCAGGTCCCGCAGGCCCCAAGCTCAGCCCCTGCGCTCAGCCCCACGCCCACCTGCTGCTGACCATTCATGGAGCTGGAGATGATGGTGGCCAAAGGGGACCCCCATGATCACCCACACACACCGCAATCCCTGCACCCCCTAAAACCTCTGGGTTCCCCTAAAGCATCCCTCATGCCTCAGGAAATGGCTGATATCAGAAATGAGAGAAAAATAAGCACAAAAGGGCCTCCCAAGCTGGAGTGGCCCTGGCACTCACAGTGCGAAGAATGGGAGGCACTGGGAGCACACGGACCGCCACTTGCGTCCTGACAAAAAAGAAGGTCTTCACAGTCCCCCTTCCATGAAGGGCTGCCATTTCCTCCTCTACCACCAGACCAATGGCAGCCTGATCAGGCAACCACAATGGGAAGAGAAAAAACATCTGAAGGTCCCTGGCCTGGGACGCCACTTCCACTGCTGCCGGAACCTGAGCCTTAGAGGGACCGGGTCCAGATGTAGAGACCCTTCTTGCCCATTCAGATGAATCTGTGATCAAGGGGGATGGACTGGATAAAGGTGTAGAGAGGTGGCTGTGGAGATTGGTGGGTCACACAGTGGGAGGATGGGGATAAGAAGACCCCTGATACTGTAATTCTCAGTCAAACAATGACCCAATGCTCTCACACACAGTCCATCAGGAAAAATGTAGCTGGGATGATTCAAGGTAAAACAGGAAGGTTGGAACAATTCACCGGATGCTGAGTTTCTTGGGGAAGTAATCAAGATGGGGTGAAAGCAGTGACTGCAAAGCCAGCCCTGGAGATGCAGAGAGGAACTGGCCTAGCAGCAGTGCAGAGAGCTGGAAAACACACTGGAAGAGGAGTAGAGGCTGGTAAGAACATCAGAGAGCACTGTCTGGTCAACACACTACCCCTTGAAAACACCAAACCAGTGGACTCTTGCCTACAAGAATAAACATTTCAGAAGAACAATTTTAAATCTAGACTATGGGGCAAGAGGTCAGTACAGTGGCTTAGGCGCTTGCCTTGCATGTGGTCAATTTGGGTTCAACCCTCAGAATTCCAAATGGTCCCTTGAGCACCATCTAAGTGCAAAAAACCAGGAGAAGGCCCTGAGCACTGCCAGGCTGCACAAACATCATCATATATTCCGATCCTAAAAATGGAGGCTAATGGGCAGCAAGCCATTTTGGGCACCTTGGAGCCTTTTTTGTCCTTTAAGCAGATCTGTATCCATTTTTTCATTCTGGTGTCTACTACACTGAGGGGACTTCGCTAATTCTAAATACAACACTGAATTTTATCTGTAATATTATTGAACTTGGTCGGCGGATCCAGGAATGTGACACACCTTGTGAGTAATCACAGGTAAATTGAACAGCCTGATGGGGTGTGGGGAGTTGACCCATATTCCCGGCATTTGTCAGACATTTGATGCAAGGGGCCCCTTCCATCCTTTCATATGTCTTTCTAAGCACAGGAATGTTCATTTAAACTGTTTCCAATAGGGGCCAAAGAGTAGATACAACAGACGGGATATTTGCCTTGTACCAGGTTTAACAGGGTTCCCGGAGTACCACCAGGAGTAATCTCTGAGTATTTCAGGATATGACCCAAAAAGACCGGAATAAAAAGTTCAAAATTTAAAACACAAACTAAACTGTCTTCACGGCACTCCACTAAAGAACCTACCCAGGGCCATTTAACCAAGATAAAACTTTCTGAAAAATTTATTCTTTATACTTATACAATGCTAACCAGTACCTGAACACATGGTAGGCAGAGATGGCACGAGGGAAGGAGCTTGAACACAACCCACCTGGTTTCCAACCATAGTACCCCATAATGATCCTGAGTCCCCCAGGTATGGATGACTGAGCTGAGAGCGAGGAGTAGTACTCAGCTGGGTGTGGCTCCAAAGAACATGAATCAGGAGGCCCTGAAGAACGAAGATGTGGCTGTTTTTCTGCTATAATCCCCAAAACCAAGGGCCTCAAAGCCAAGTCACAGAGGCTAGAGCGATAGTCCAGGGGGAGGGCTTTTTCCTTGCATGGGGCCAGCCCAGTTTCAATCCCTGCCATCCCACATGGTACCAAGAAACCACCAGGAGTAATTACTGATTGTAGAGGCAGGAGTAACCCCTGAGCATCGATGGGCTTGAACCAAAAAGCAAAGAGAAAGTCAAGGCAGAGTAATTTCAAAGAATGAGAGAGTGGTGAGCCTTGACAGCCCTGAGCACAGGGGATTTTTTTGGCTTTTAATTCACATTCCTCCTGGCTGTCGCCAGAAAATGCAAAGAGTACATGTTAACATACACATCAAGTTTAAATGCCGAAACCCAGGCATAGACTTTCCCTAATAAACTGACATCACAAAATGTTTGTTACACACTAAAGGATTATTTCTTTCCTAGCTGCACTTTTGTAGCACAGCATCCCATGGTACAAAGAAAACAAACTTTCCCAAAGGGGGCTGTTTTGACATTAAAAATTGTTAGTAGGGCATTGAGTTATCTACTATGAATTTTCTGATGTTTCCTAAGACCAGAAAGAAACAGAAAGGCCTTCCCACATTCTTGAAATATATAAGATTTCACCCCAGTTTGAACTGCCCTATGTACATATAAGCCGGAGATCTGACGGAAGACCTTCTCACATTCCTTACAAACAAAAGGTTTCTCTCCAGTGTGAATTCTCACATGATCAGTAAGGGTTGAGGAACAAACAAAGGCCTTCCCACACTCCTTACAAACATAAGGTCTCTCTCCAGTGTGAATTATCATATGGCAGGTAAGACTTGAGGATACAACAAAGTCATTCCCACATATATCAAATCCATAAGGCTTCTCTCCACTGTGAATCTCATATGCCGAGTACGGTCTAGGGAATAAATAAAGGCCTTTCCACGTTCCTTACATATATGAGGCCTCTCTTCAGTATGAGTTTTCATATGCCCAGTAAGGGTTGAGGATCGAGGGAAGCCCTTTCCATGTGCCTTATATTTATGATGTTTCTCTCCAGTATGAATTTTCCTGTGTCTAGAAAGGTGTGAGGAGTAAGCAAAGACCTTCCCACATTGCTCATACACATATGCTTTCTCTCCAGTATGAATTCTCTGATGTTTTAAGAGGCCTGAGGGTCGAGTGAAGGCCTTCACACAGTCCTTACATGTATGTAGTTTCCCTCCAGTGTGGATGTTCATGTCATCACAAGGGGGTGACACTGGATTCAAACCATGCCCTTGATCCTGACACTCCTTGGAATTCTGTCCACTGTGGTTTTCTAAGGGAACATTACAGTCTTGGTAACATGGGGAAGCTCCCCCACATTCCTTACTCTTGGACAGGGTCAATCCATGGTGACTTTGCTTGTGGGCCTTTTGTTGTGAAGGACTCACTATAAATAGTGCTCCTCTCCCACTTTCTATGGTATGCCCCAATGTTGGGGCTTGTATCTGTGGACTGAGAACAACAGACTGTGTGAATCTTTTCCCAGTGGAGGGAATCTTTAGAGTAAGTTCGCTCTCTCCATTCTGATCACCCTCAGAGGTCATCCTGCCTGTCTTGGCATCCCCATGGGGCGGAGGGCACAAACGTTCACGCGTGACTTTTTCACAGTGCGAAGGGTCAGAGACTTTCCACTCGGGCTGGCTGCTTCCCTATAGAACAGCAGAGGATTTCAATTATCGCTCTATGTTTTATGAGTCTCCATGCCAAAAGAAATTGATACCTGCAGATTGGTTTCTAACATTTGCACCAAACCAATGCAATTCCCGACAGGTGGATGGCATTGACATGGACTAACCTAATGTCACTGTAAGACACACATGGAAAATTGATGAATGAGGGGCAATTTGTTAAATATTTTTTTCAACTCAATGAACAGGCAAAATTACCTCCCTCCACAGAAAACTGATGCACCAGATTCAAGAGTAAAATAAAACACACTAAACTCTGGATTCAGTTCTAGCTCATTGTGGAGTAGAGCACGGAAAGCATTTGTGAAGAAATACTGCATCCCACACTGCTGAGACTGACGACAGGGGGCGATTGAAAACATCTCACCACAGGCAGATTCTTTTCAGGATCAATGACTTTTTCTGTTCTGTATTTTGTTTTCATGTATGTGGGGGGGTACACTATGCAGTGTCAGGGATTAATCCCGGCGGGTCTCTGAGAAACACATGGAGCAATGTGGATGGATCAGTTTAAAAGACCAGCTCTTTTCACGATTACCATTTGTAGACACTTTCAATCAAATGAAAAACCATGGCATTTACATGAAACATATTACAATTTTCTTTAGGTTTTGAGCAGAGATGTCAGCACCCAGTGAAGATAAGGGTCCTCGACCTCAAGCACCATACTCTGAATTTCCTTCTGGCCATTCCCGGCCCAGCACTTTAAAAATAACATGCTGGTCCACTGACATTTCCCATTAGAACTATAATATTGATTTCCAAACTTGCAAATCTTACCGGCTCACTCATAATTGCTGACTGAGTTCCCAAATCCTGAAGTCATGCTTTGAGTTCTGAAACCAAACACAATATACAATGTAAGAATTCTTTGAATGAAACATCCTTAACCAGGCAGTACAGCTTGAGGACATCTCTATGGTCCTCACAGTCCAAAGTATCCCACAGAAAAGGGAAGGTCCCTGTGGAGCATTGCTGTGAAAAGCTTGGCAATCCTACAAGACATGTTTTTCTTTTTTGTATGCTAAATATATGCAGTGATGCTCAGGGAACTATATGGGATGCTGGTTATTGAACCAGGTAGACAGTGTGCAGGACAAGCGCATTTCCTGCATTACTATCACTCAGAGCCAAAAAGCTTTATTATGGCCTCAGTTATTAACTAAACAAAAGAGGCAAAATTTTTTTGAAGGTACAGCAACATTATAGGCTGTACAAAAAGTCTGGTAAGGAAAAGACAGGGGGACCAAGGAGTGGAATTTCATGGAAATTCTGGCAGAAGAGGAAAAATAATGTCAAAGCCAAGAAATTAAAGCACAAGATTATTCCATGACAGACAATCCGTGGGAGCAAAGAGCACAGATGCCTAGATCCAAGAACCCAAGGATATCAGGGTCAGCAGTGCGTTTTACATGTGCTCAGGGCAGCCATACACTGCCCAGGGCCTCAGACACTCACCTGCAGACATGACTCTCCACCTCGGCCTCAGGGTTCCTCCTTCCAGCCAGGAGATCACCACAGGCTTCACCCTAGAATGCCCTGAACCTGTAAGAGATGGAGCATGGATTAGTCACAAGGAAAATGTGACAAGTAAACCCCATGTGTCCCTATAAAAATGGAGTCAATTACGGGAAAGGCATGAATAGAATCTGTACTTCTAAAATGCTCCAGATTTAGAGTTATCCAAGAGCTAAGATTCAAGAATTAATTTAAGAGAATACGGGGCCCCAGAAAACATCACAAATAGTATAGCCCTGACACTGCAAAGGGGCAACAGGGTTTCTTTTTTTTTTCAACGGGGGTTTTATCACAGCACACTAAATAGTATTTTTTTCTCTGTTTGGGATCCTCTCCTGGGGATGCTCAAGGCTTCTCCCTGACTGTGAACTCAGAAATCACCTTTGGTGGTGCTTGAGCATCACATGGGATGGTAAGGATATAATCCATGTCCAGATCTTGCAAGACAAGCACCGTGCCCACTGTTACTGTCACTCAAGGTTCGGCATCACATGCAAGGTACTGAGCCTGCATGAACTGATGCCTGAGTGCAGTAAACCCCAAAGCTTAACAAATCCAAAGATGGCCAAAGACGACCAAAGCTCCAAATTGGTTATAAAAATAAACGTAAAAGGATGCAGACAGACAGCGCAGAAGGTCAGGCACTAGCCTTGCTCAAGGTCAATAAAAGTTCGATCCTGACATTCAGTAGGGTCTCTCAAGTCATCAGCTTGATCCCTGACTGTATAGTTCAGAGGCAAACCCTGAGTCCTGATGAACCAAGAACCACTGGAAGTGACCACGAGCACTGAAATAGAGCAACATCTGATGGGGTGAGTCCCTAGGAAATAAATGAACTGTGTTGGGAGCTATATTACAGCAGGCAGGACACTAACACTACACACATAAAGAATTGATCCTCAGCAGCACACAATGTCCTGGACCACAACTGGGATGAATAACTGAATACTCAGCCAGAAATAATCCCTAAGTATTTGTAAGTATAATCCCCAAACCAAATCAAAACAAAATAAAAGGGAATGCCCTGCCACAGAGGCAGGGTGGACTGGGGGCTGGGGGGTGGGAGGGAGGGATACTTGGATTAGTGGTGGTGGAGAATGGGCATTGGTGGAGGGATGGGTACTCAATCACTGTATAACTGAAACCCAAGCACAAAAATTTTTAAGTATACAACAGTACCTCATGGTGATTCACGAATAAAAATGAAAAAAAATTAAACTATAATAAAATAAATAAAAATAAATTAGCTGAAGTTGTGGGCCTGGTGCAATAGTACCAGGATGAAGACAGCAACCTTTTTGGCTGCCAAGCGTGTTCAATCCTCAGCACCCCATGGCCCCTAAGCACCCCCTGGAGTGATCCCTCAGCACAGAGACAAGAATATTCAAGTTGTATCTCAAATAAAAGTAAAACCAAAATTCATAAAAATTATGTGTAGTATAAGAAGTAATCAGAGAACTCAGCAATGGCAGGAACTAGGAACTATTTAGAGGGACCTAAATGATGGTTTAGCGCATAAGGAGCTTGCCAAGCATGGGGCCAAGCTGGGTCGATCCCTAACACTCCAGATTCACGAAAACCCGCAGACAGTGATTCCTATGGATAGAGCTTAGAGTAAGCCCCGAGCATCGCTAGGTGAGCACCAACAAAACAACCAGGGAAGGAACTAGAGGAACAGCTACTGCATGGCTGTTCTCACCAGGACATTCACAGCTACTTTTGGACACAGTCACAGCCCGGCACAATGAGCCCACACGGGACTGTCCAGACAAGGTCGGCCCCGCACTGCTCTCACCAATGGCCGACAGGTGCTGGTAGGTCTCCAGCATCATGTCCCTGCAAAGCTTTCTCTGAGAGGTATCCAGGCATGTCCACTCCTCTGGGGTGAAGCTCACGGCCACGTCGGGGAAGGTCACAGTGTCCTGAGCCGGCATACAAAGAGGGGCAGGAGTCAGGGTCTGTCACCTCGTTGTTCCCTGGGCTGTGAAGCCAAGACCCCCGGTCCCTAGAGGGACTCAGGGTCTGTCCCCTCGGGAGCAACCAGTATCCTCCTGAACTCCTGGTAGATTTGTCCCAACTTCTCTCTAATTCAGCTGCGTCTATGAAAATGTGAGGATACACTACTAGAAGGTTTCTGAAGGTGGCAGACTTTCTCCTGACCCCAGGGAATTCAACCACTGCTCCTATGAGCACTCCAGAGAGTACAAACTAAACATACAATCATTGTGACCCAATTGAGTGACCCTGCTTTCAGCTCAAAACACAAAACAAACACCTCCTACATCCCACAGCCCATGCTCTAGGGAGAAGGGGACACACAAAGTCCAGCCACCAACTGAAAGCTGTGCCTGTAGGACTCTTATCATGGTTCAGGGTCACCCCAAATGCCTCTCAAAGTGTCTTAAGCCCAACAGCTCTGTTGGCCCCAGAGATCCTTTGCTCTGTCTCCCTGGGACCAGCACATGCCCAGAACCACAAACTGAGCAGCCAATGAATGCTGGACTGTGTGATAGAGCAGGAGAAGCTCTACAGAGCGATAAGGACAAAATAGTGTTAACACATATCCTGAGGCCAGAGTTACTGTACCTGCCAGGGCACAAACGGGGCCAGCGCACCCGGGAACCCATGATGCACATCAGGTGGAAATCTGGAGCACAGAGCCAAGAAGAAGCCCTGAGCATCTCCCCTGTGGCACCAAAATAAATACGAAAAGAAACAAAGTAGCATAATTGTATAACAGGACAGCGGGGTGGGGATAGTGGGTAGGACTGGTGATCTCCGCCATCCCAAAGGTCCACTAAGCAGTGCCAGGTACAATGCCCAATGCTAGAGTGCAGAGCCAAGAGTATAATCCCCAGAATCACTGCGTGTGGCTCCGAAAACAAAACAAAATACCCAGACACCAGCCTTTGATGCCCAGCACCCCATATGGTCCCTGAGACATGTCAGGAGTCATCCCTGAGCACCAGTATTCTTTGAGCTGTTGTGGTCCAAAAGGCAAATACAACAAAACTGACACAAATGAGGTCTCGTACTGCAGAGATCCAAGTGCTCCAACAAGGCGGCAGGATCCTTCCTGAAGCAACTAAGACAGACATCCTGGGAAGCCTGACACTCCTGTACTGCATTACCTCATTTTGTCACTCCTACCTGGGGTTGGTGTGTTCGACGGCATCTCACCATCTTCTCCTGCCTCTGTTTTTCCCAAGGATCAGAGACCTGGAGGAGAAATCAGAATTGTGAGCACTGGACAGGAGCAAAACCCCCAAGTTCTGCCCAGCCACACCCTCGGGCACTTGCTCACAGACCCGCTTGGGGGACACTTGTCAGATGTTTCTCCCCAGCAGAAGCAAAATGGGTTGGCATCTGTGCTGCCTTTTGCGACACAAGTTCTGGGCATGGCCACAAGAGAGAAAAGTCGGCCCTGCCTTGGTCTGGGGACTCCGCCCAGATCCCAAAGAAGGTTCTCACAGGCCCAGCTAGGAAGGACTCTGAGGCCAGGAAATCCCGTGCATCAGCGCCCCCTTCTGGCCGTGAGAGAGCCACATTTTGGGCTATGATTGCAAGGGGGATCACCTCTCTTCTTTAAAAAAAAAAAACAAAAAACAGGGGCTGGAGTGGTTGAATAGTGGGTAGGGCGGTTTGCTTTGCAAGTGGTTGACTTAGGTACGATTCCCAGCATCCCATAGGGTCCCCTGAGCACCAAAGGAGTAATTCTTGAGACAGAACCAGGAGTAACCCCTTGCAGCGCCGGGTGTGACCCAAAAAGCAAATAAATAAAATTGTTTAAAAACTTTCTACAAGGGGATATGGTGCCGCCAGCAGGACCTGTACCTGTGAAGCAAGTTTATCAGCAGCCTGATGGCTCCTTCAGACTTCCAGATACCCCAAAATTGCTGCTGTGCCTTTGGCTAGATCCCCAAAACTTGGGGCAAAGTTTACCAAGAAAGTAAACGGCCAAAAGTTAGGTATGTGGGAAACACACCCACAAACCACCTCCGGCTCAGCTATATAATTGGAGGCATGGCCTCTCTGGTTCCTGATCGAACTTCTTAACGGCCTTGATCCCAGACACTCAGTAACAAATCTTGAAACCAAACAGTTTTTCGCAGAAAAGCATCTGGTCCCTGCAGTAGGTGACCGGTGCTGGGCCAACCCAGGTGGGAATAGGTTTCGTGCCTTGGCCTGTTCCCCCTGCCGGCGCAGTAGCCGCCATCCTTCAGAGGCCACTGGACAGTTAGGTTTGGACCCCCAGTGATGAGACACACAGGGCCTCACGGGATGGTGGTGGAGCCAGTTCTGTCCACCGCACCCCAACGAGACCCCAAGTCATCATCCACGAACGGCCTCTCTGGCTCCTTATCAAGCTGTTTCACGGCCATGATGCCAGAGTCTCAGAAACAAATCTCGAAACCCAGAGGCTTCTGGCAGAAATGAGTCCAGACCACACAGTACGTTACTGTCGCCGGGCCATCCCAGGGGCGAAGGGTGTTGTCCCTCCGCCTGCTCCCCCTTGGTGGCTCGGTGGCCCTCATCCTCCAGAGGCCAATGGACAGTCAGGCTTGGGCTCCCAGTGACGGAATATGTTGGGCCTTGTGGGATGGGGGGGGAGGAGCTGGGCCTGTCTTCCCCACCCCAACGAGACACCAAGTCAGAGCCCACGAACAGCCTCTCTGGCTCCTGATCAAGCTGCTCAATGGCCACGATCCAGGAGACTCAGGAGCAAATCGTGAAACCCAGTGGCTTTTGGCAGAAATCCCTGCAGATTTAAGTGTTAAAATTTTGGAATTTCAAAATCACATGGCCCTACTGCAGCCACGCGACATCATAAGTTATTCATGACCAGCAATAGAACACAAATTGTCTACTGTTGCCTTTTCAGCAGATCCTAGTGTTGGGGTAAAATCTCAAATAATAATGGTGGGTCCGGTGTCAAAATACTGAATGTGTTCAAAGTAGAGAGAGAGTAATGTGGAAATCATCTGCCCCACAGGTAGGGGGAGGGTGTGGGTTGGGGGTATTCTGGGGTTTTTGGTGGTGGAGAATGGGCACTGGTGAAGGTATGGGTGTTTCATTGTATGACTGAGACTTAGACCCAAAAGCTTTGTAACTGCTCTCATGGTGATTCAATAAATAAAATTATAAAAAATGAAAAAAGTAAGGTGGAATTCATGCACAATTCAATCAGCTAATCAGTGGCTGAATAAATAGCAGTACTCCTACATTAAAATAAAAAATAAATAAATAAATAAATAAATAAAATAAAAACTTTCTACAGGGGCTGGAGCAATAGCACAGTGGGTAGGGTGTTTGCCTTGCACGCGGCCAACAAGGATTCAATTCCCAGCATCCAACATGGTCCCCGAAATACCGCCAGGAATAATTCCTGAGTGCAGAGCCAGGAGTAACCCCTGAGCATCGGCTGGGTGAAAACCAAAAAGCAAAAAAACTGAATAAATAAATAAAAACTTTCTACATTCATGCACTTTTATCAGCAGTACACAAACACACAAACACGCGCGCACACGCACACCTTTACCCCCCATACTCACCTCGATAGCCAGCGGTCAGGGCAGGACTTTGCAACTTGATGTGAGGAAGCAAATATTCCTATTCCAACGTACAGTAAACCTGTTAGGATGCTTGTGTTGATGACACTAATCAATCCTCTCCATCCCCAAGGCCCCCAGAGCACTGCCAGGAATAATATCTGAGGCCAGAGCCAGAGAAAGCACTCAGGTATCTCCGAGAATGCAGAGCCCCCCATTCCCCATGCCAAAAATAGCCCCAAAAGGAAATTATCATCGGTAAACCCAGACACCTGCAGATCCACCGTCCCAGCCTAACCCACAAGGGCAGCCAGTGAAAAAGCTGGACAGCAACAGGGTCTCAAGCCTTGGGGGGGCTGCAGCTGCGTTTCGGTGCCTCAAAGTGAATCTGAACATTCTACAGCAGTGAAACTTGGGCAAGGTCGCAACATGAGTCAGCTGGAGGGTCCGGACAGCCAAGCCTCGGACCTCGGCCGGTCCTGCATCCCAAAGCCCGCAACCCCCGCGCTCAGCCCCGCACCTACCCGCGGGTGCCCAAACATGGAGTTGAAGGTGACCCTGGCCACAGCGGCCCCCCCTGTATCACGCACTCAGACCCGCGACCCCCACATCCCACTAGAGCCCTCTATGAACCTCCCAAAGATCCGCGCCCCCCAAAAGACTTCATCATACCTCAGGAACCACCTGGATATCGGGGAACACAAGAAAAACAGGCGCGAGAATGTTCCCTGAGCTGGTCCCGGTACCATGGGTCACAGCGTGGAGACGGGGAGGCCAACCCAGTCCTGCAATAAGACAAAGTCGGCCTTCACAGTCCCGCATTCTCCTGGGGCCCTACTTTGTCCTTCACCCACGTGAACAATGACTCTCTGAACAGTTTCCAGGAAGAGAAGCACCAGGAAGGCCCCAGTGTGATGTCACTTCCGGTGCTGCAAGCAACCTTAAAGGGCCAGACTCAAGATGTGCAGAGAACCATTATCCCCACCCAGGTGAATCAGTGGCGGGAGGGGGATGGATTTGAATAAGGGAGTGGAGAGCCAACTGCTGGAGTAGCTGGTCAGCGTGGGAGCTCCAGTAAGAAGTTCACTGGGGGGCTGGAGAGATAGCACAGTGGGTAGGGCATTTGCCTTGCACACGGCCAACCCAGATTCGATTCCCAGCAACCCATATCGTCCCCTGAGCACCGCCAGGAGTAACTCCTGAGTGCAGAGCCAGGAGTAACCCCTGTGCATCGCCAGGTGTGACCCAAAAACCACAAAAAAGAAAAGAAAAAAAATAAGTCCCCTGATGCTTTACTGGCCCTCAAGTGTGGAGTCAATGCTCTCACACACAAGGCCCCATCAGGAAAACTGCAACAGAGTAGATCCGGGTAAAACAGGCAAGTAGGGAGTGGGTGGGGCACAGACAGTGAGTTTCTCAGGGAAGCAACAAATCAAGATGGGGGTGAAAGCAGTGACTGGGAAGCCAGCCCTGGAGAGGAACTGGAACAACCCAGACAGAGAGCATCACCTAAGAGCTGGACAGAAACTGGGACAGGAAGAAAGGCTACTGAGGACATCTGAGAGCACTTTATGTATTAATGCTCTAACGCTGACAACACACGAGCAATGGAAAGTCACTGGCAAGGAAAGTTCATGGGGAGGCTTCAGAAATACATTTTCAAACACAGAGTAAGGATCAGGAGTGATGAGTACAGTGGGTTAGCACTTGCTCTGAACTTGGTCAACTTGAATTCCATCCCTGGTATCCCAAATGGTTGCCTGAGCACCACCAGAAGTGTCAGGTGTGGTTCCAAAATCAAAGATATTATGGAAAGAGCATAAGGACCCATCCAAGAATGGAGGTATATACTGAGCTTACAGTTAGCAAACTTTCCTGGTAAAAAGACCTTACTTAGCCTTTTCGACAACCTAAATGATTTATAGCATCCTAGTGACTACAAGATATTGGGACTTTTACGACTTCCAAAAGCAGAAAGTTTCATGCTTTTTCCCTCTCGAATATTAGTGAAGTGAGAAGTGCTCTTCTTTTCTTTTCTTTTTTTTCTTTTTGTGTCAGATGTGGCGAAGTACAGGGGTTACTCATGGCTCATGCAGTCAGGAATTACCCCTCATTCACTGAAGCACTGTTTACAATAGCTAGAATCTGGAAAAAACCTGAGTGCCCAAGAACAGATGACTGGTTAAAGAAACTTTGGTACATCTACACAATGGAGTACTATGTAGCTGTTAGAAAAGATGAACTCATGAAATTTACATACAAGGAGTACTACATGGAAAGTATCATACTAAGCGAAATGAGTCACAAAGAGAGGGACAGACATAGAAAGATTGCATTCATCTGGGGAACATAAAGTGACAAAATAGGAGACTAACACCCAAGAATAGCCGAGATAAGGACCAGGAGGTTTACTCCATGGCTTGGAGGCCAGCCGCACATGCTAGGAATAAAGGCAGCTCAGATAGAAAAGGGAGCACCAAATAAAGCCCATTTCAACATTCTCCAATTCACCCTATAAAGAGCCTGGCCAGGGCCAATCATGTTTTGTGAATATTAATGTCTAGTGCATACGTATATTTAACAAAAATATGGATACAAGGTATGTAGAAATGATACAGCAGATCAATTGCTTGCTTGTTCATGGCTGACCAGAATTCTAAGCCCCTGTAAGGATACCTGTGCCTGCCCAGGTATGGATCCCTGAGCTCAGAGCCAGCAGTAAAGCCTAAGCCCTGTGGGGCACAGCTCCCCAAACCTAACACAGGAAATTCTGAAGAATGAATGTATCCACTTTCATAAGGATTCACTGCACTCATCTCGTTAATTTCTGCCATAATTACTGCAGACCAGGGCCTCTGGACCAAGCCAGAGTAAGAGCAAATAATGACACAATGGTGAGCCGTGAGAGCGTGGAGATGCGGAGGCTGCTCGTGTCCTGCCACAAAATCCACCTTCAGGGTTCCCCTTCCATGTCGCAGCACAAATTTACTTGTCCTTTGCCAAGTGAGGAATAGCGCCCTGAACCCACCCAGTGTCTGTGTCAGGGATGGAAAATGAATCAGGAATACCAGTTTTATGACATCACTTCTGTTTCCGTAAGGTGCCCAAAAAGGCACTGAGAATCTTTTTGCCACCCAGCTGAGTCTGTGCTGTGAGGGGAATGGACTCGGATAAAGGAGTGCAGAGGGAGCTGCTCAAGTGGTCGGTCATAGAGTGGGGGGTCTGGGGGTAAGGAAAAGTCCCCTGATCCTGTAGTTGTCACTAAACATTGAACCAATTATATCTAGACACCCAATGTTACCCTGACTCTTGCCAAGTGATCCCTAACCTCAAAGCCAAGAGTAAACCCTGAGTACTGTCAGCTGTGGTGACAAATATAACAAAAATCCTACCAAAAGGGGGAAAAAAGACATGCAAAGGCAAATTCTAGAGTGAAACATTCAAAATGCCAAGTAGCTGGTTCTTAAAATCCCCCATTCTTGATCTTTCCCTGCTACAGAAACTCAGTTTCTCCTGAATCCCTATTGTTCTTTCCTGCTTTTGCATCTTTCTTGTGTGTGCGTATGTGTGTGTGTCTGTGTGTATACGTGTTTCTTTGTGTGATTTTTATTTTGAAGTCACAACCCGCAGATTCAGGGCTTACTCCTAGCTTGGCACTCAGGGATCACTCTGGTGGGGACCATATGGGATGCAGGGGATGGAACCTGGGTTGATCGCAGGAATGCTTAAGTGGTTACTCGCTGTACTATGGCTCTGGCCCTAAGAAAATGTGCTCCGAGCACACCCAGGATGATCCCTGTGCAAATGTCCTTATACCTAAAAAAACAAAACTATCTGGCTTAAAACAAACAAACAAACAAACACCACAACCCTTTCCCTTGTTGGATTATAGTTCTGAACAATTTAGG
The DNA here is from genome assembly GCF_029834395.1 of Sorex fumeus. NCBI lineage: Eukaryota > Metazoa > Chordata > Mammalia > Eulipotyphla > Soricidae > Sorex > Sorex fumeus. The sequence goes on along the minus strand of NW_026606076.1, from coordinate 22,432,686 downwards.
TTTAACATTGCTTCATCATTTCTCCTCTGCTGCAAGTTGCTTAGGCTTACTGAGTAACAGCCATCCCAATGCTCCTGAATCACTCCCATTTCCTTAGTATTCATCTTTAACTTCCAGGTGCTCTGCTTCCCCTATGCATTAATCACCCATTTCCCCTCACCAGAACCTGTGAATTGTAAAATCAGATTCTTCAGAGATCCCTGGATTTTGTATTTGTAAGTGAAATTTTGACTTTCTCTTTTCATGTCCTCTGCAGTTTACTTGAGACAAATATCCATTTTGCTCTTGGACAAGGACCAGTGAAGTCCCATGCTGGGAAGATTGTGCTGGGAGGACTGGGATGGCCATGCCTCCAACCATCAGCTTTGTAGAGCAAAGGAAAATAATGTTACGCTTTTGTAACTTCAGAGTTAACTGACTCCAGATACTATTTAATCCTAGGCATTGTCATATTTATGAGACTTAAGCCTCAGCTGCCCATTGTTCCTAGCACCCCAAAAACAAGAGACTGGATGGACCCAGGAGAGCTGTGAGCTACCCTGGCATTGAAAAGTTACAGGCAAGCACCAAAACAAATTCCGTCATGACCCAAACGTAAGGGACTGGATAAGGATCCTGCTGGGATTACAAAGGACTGACCTGTCCTGAGGAGTGTAGTCTGGGATCTAGAGGAAATATCCCCAATAGATCCACCCTATAAGCTTAATAGTTCTCTTATTGTTTCCATTCAAAATGAACACAAAGATTAAGTCCTCAAGATTGTTTGGATGAATATGAACTAAGCAAAGGAACACATGTCCTTAGATGAAATTCCACCCTTGAGCTGATCTCCATGCGGGTTGAGATTTTTGTCCAAAAAGAAGTTTCCCTTGAGGGAACGGCTTTACATCCATGGATTGTACAACCACACCTCTATGTATTTGCTACCCCCACTCCTGGGGAAAGGGCTGGAGAAATAAAAGATGTGGGAGAAGGACGAAGAGAGGGAGTGAGGGGCATTGGGAGACTGGTATAGATAGGCAGGAGAATGGAATATAGAGCAACTGATCACTGCGAGTTCACCAAGTAAAATGTGGGGGTGCTGTGAAGCGTTGGTGGTCCAGAGCCACCTCCTCGCTTCCCCAGGCTATCCCAACAGAGAGAAAGACAGAGAGAGGGAACCACAGACTGATGGTGAAAATGGCCCATTTAATGCAGAGCAGCTACCATACTTATAGAACATCTGAAGAGGGGGGTTGAGGTAAGGACATAGGTGTGATTGATCATTTACATAGACAAACATTTGGCAGAGGAAATTCTCTTGGGGAGATTCATGCAAGGAGACACTCTGTCTCCCAGGGACATCTACATTGCTTTTACCTTTCCCTCTAGTTGTATACATTATCAACACATGCAGTTGTTTGGATAAACAGATTAAGAGACAAAGATCCCAAAACTTAATTCTCTGGACTCTGAGAGCAAGTAAGAATTTTACCGTAAATCCCAGACTAAGTCCTCATGCCAGTTCAGCTTGTCCTTCCCCATGGGGGTCCTGTCTCTTAAGCTGTAACAGTTTGCATCAAGAACATGCATTTCCCCTTTCTCGAATATCTCATTTGGATGCCATGGTAGTTTTGCCACTTGCGCTGGGTCAATCCCGGTACCACGACAGGACCCCACTGTTGGGGTGTTAGGAACTACAGCAACTGAAGACTAAGTCAAGTAATTATGGCCAAGCAATTCTGCCCAGGACTAGATATATTTCAGAGTCAATCAACTCCCAAAACCTTGGATTGATGGTCTTTCTGTGTTGAACCGAAGAACACTGATCTACAGTAAAATATAAAACAGCAACAGGGGAAATAGAAAAGCAGGTACAAATACACAGCACTTCAAATACAAAGCAGTACAAAGTTGAGGATTACCAGAAAGTTATGGCTTATCAGTAAACAAGAGTGACATGGGGAACTGAGACAATGAGAGGTAAAATACAGAGAAAAGGTTAAGATAAACTTGAACTAAATTAGGGATGTTAGCAAGGATAGATAAGCTTCTCTGGGAGGAGGAAAACTGGCACTTCACATATGAAGCCTAAAACACTGGGTTAAAATCTAACAGATCACAACAGCCTGGCCCTGTTTCCTTCTTCGATCCTCTGTCACCTTTCATCGGCCAGGATGGGGAGATGAATCATGGCCATCAAATGCACTCCGCACATGTTACATTACTTGAACACAACTCTCAGTACCTCAGCATAACAGTCGGGGGTAGCCTGATCAGGGAGAGATGAAGAGTCGGGTTGCAGCCTAGCTTGATTTTAGGGTACAGAAATTCTAAATGGTAGAAAAAAATGTGGAGTCAGAGAGGCAGTAACCTGGGAGGGGCACTTCCCTTGCTGAACAAAATCAATCCTCGGCATTTCATATGACCCCTAAAGCACTGTATCATTTTAATCCCGTTCTTCATCCATGTGCTCTAGTGGGTGCCAGTAATGTCTCCATTGGTCCCAGCCTTGAGATCTTAGCAGCCTCTCCTTACTCATCCTTCCGAATGGTGCCATATTAGAGGCTCTTTCAAGGTCAGGAGAAACTCATTATTGTTACTGCATTTGGCATATCAAATATGCCACGGGAGCTTGTCAGGTTCTGTCATGCAGGCAGGATATTCTCTGTAGCTTGCCGGGCTCTCCGAGAGGGGTGGAGAATGTACATTTTACTTATATTAAACATTTTTTTGGGGTCACAACTGGCGATGCACAGGGGTTACTCCTGGCTCTGCACTCAGGAGTTACTCCTGGCGGTGCTCAGGGGACCACATGAGATGCTGGGAATTGAACCCGGGTCGGTCGCATGCAAGGCAAATGCCCTACCCGCTGTGCTATCTCTATAGTCCCCATATTAAACATTTTAAACATATCATTTTATTTATATCAAATATATAAAACGTATTAAATAAACATATTGAATATATTAACCCTAAAGCACAGACAGAAATAATTCCACAGTGCTGTTCCTGGAGTAAGCCTCCATCTTCCACAGATCTGCCCAAAATACAACCAAAAATAGCTCAAAAGCAAATTTTTAATTGCAAGCCACAACCATCCCTAGGACTGCATCCCCAGGATGGCCCTTGACATCAAGGCTACTACTGAACAGTGACCCAGGGCTACAGGGTCGTTTGCCTTTGGAGACCTCCCAACCCCAACTCCCCATCCCACCCTGCCTCTGTGGCAGGCCATTCCTCTTTGTTCTCCATCCCCCTTGCTCTATCACTAAGACTCATCATTTACCAGTTAACAGAATGTGAAGTGCAACTGCCAGGACACTGTCATACCCATGGTCCACGTGATAATCAGCAAGTACCTTTCCCTTATGGTACTAATGTCACAGGAAGTTTTCACACGCACCAGGATTATTTCCTTCCGGACTGTACTTTTGTAGCAATCCCCCACCCACTTGTCAAAACTAAAACTGTTTTACCTAAGGGCCATGTTCTGACCCTGGCCATTGTTATTAGGGAATTATTGATTCAACATAACTTTTATAGTTACTAAGGCTTGAGGGGAACACGAAAGCCTTCTTATATTCCTTACCCACAGGATTTTTTGCAGTATTAATTCTTTTATGCCTTACAAGGCTGCAGGTGCCTTTAAATGATGGATTAAGGACTTCCCATGTTCTTACGTGTGTGTGTGTGTTTGTATGTGTGTGTGTGTGTATAGTTTCTCCCCAGTGTGAATTCTCCTATGCACAGTAAGGCCTGCAGATCCAGTAAAGACCTTTCCTATCCGCACTTCTGGCATACATAAGGTTTCACTCTAAAATGACTTTTCATATGCATAGGAAGGGCTGAGGACAAACTGAAGACATTCCCGCATTCCTTACACTTATGAGATTTCTCTACAATGTGAATTTTCCTGTTTAGAAAGTTATGCTAATTGTTTGAAAATTATCCTGCAGATTTTACATATGCAAGGCCTAAATCCCGAATATTTTTTTAAGCAAAGCGAAGCTTGTGGATTGAGTTAAGATCTTCCCACCCTAATAAATGTTTTTTTCAAGTATGAATTTTCCTATGTTTAATAAGGAGTTAAGGGGAAGTGAAGGCATTGCCAAAGTCTTTACACACATAAGGTTTGTCTCCAGTACGAAATTTTCTGTGCCTCAAAAGGCTTGCAGAATAAGCAAAGGCCTTGCCACACTCCTTACATATATATGGATTCACTGTAGAGTGGGTTTTCTTGTGGATGAAAAAGTTTGAGTATAAAGTTAAGACCTGGGCTGGAGCGATAGCACAGTAGGCACAGAGTTTCCCTTGCATGCAGCCAACATGGCCGACCCAAGTTCGATTCCTCCGCCCCTCTCGGAGAGACCGGCAAGCTACCGAGAGTATCTCGCTGGCATGGCAGAGCCTGGCAAGCCCCCGTGAAGTATCCGATATGCCAAACACAGTAACAACAAAATCTCCAATGGAGACGTTAATGGGCCCGATCGAGCAAATCGATGAACAATGGGAGGACCTTTATAAAGTGAAGACCCGGGCTGGAGTGATAGCACAGTGGGTACGGCATTTCCCTTGCATGTAGCTGACCCGTGTTCAATTCCCAGCATCCCATATGGTTCCCTGAACAACACCAGGATTAACTCCTGAGTACAGAGCCAGGAATGACCCAAAAAGAAAAAAAAAGAAAGTGAAGACCCTCCGACAGTCGTGGCATGAATAATGGTTCATTCCTGTATGAACTTCCCTATGCTCAGAAATAACCTGAGAAGAAATGAAAGGTTTTCCCACCTACCTCACATATATAAGGGTTTTTCTCCGATACGAATTTCATGAAAACTAAGACTTCAGGGGAAGGCATTCCCTCATTGCTCACACATGTAAGTTATCTCTCCAGTGTGAGTTTTCCTGTGCACTCAGGCTTGTGGAACAAGCAAAGTCTTCCCACTCCATACAAGCTATGGTTTCTCTCCAGTGTGACTTTTCCTGTGCATACTAAGGCATATGAGTCAGATAAAGGCCACGACACATTCGTTACATGCATGTGTACTCTCCAGTATGAAATCTCCTGTGTATAAGGTATGAGGATCCATCAAAGGCCTTCCCACAGTCCTTACACTTAAGCGGTTTCTCTCCTGTGTGGATATTCACATAGTCCTGCCGGGGTGACACTGGACTCAAGAGTTTGTCCTCAGTGCTGACATTCCTGGGAATTCTGAGCACTGTGTTTCTAAGGGAATGTGATGGTGCTGAGAACATGTGAAGGATCCCCCACATTCCTTACATGTGGACAGATTTAGTTCAAAATGACTACCTGTGGGCCTTCAGTGTGAGAGACACATTATAAACAGTATTCCTCTCCCACAGACCAGAGGCTGCCCCACTATGGAGGGGGTTGTGTCCGCTGACTGAGCTGAACATCCAAGGATCTTTTCCTAGGGGAAGACTTTTTCAGAACCAGCATACTCTTGTCATTTTCATCACCCTCAGAAGACAATGGACCTGTCTGAGAATCCCCATGGTGATGAGGGCAAAATTGCTCACTTGAGCCTTTATCACAGTGTGCAGAAAGAGACATCCCACCAGGGCTGGCTGCTTCAACATAGACAGCAGAGAAGGACTCCAATTATTGCTCTATGCAATGAGAGTTCTCATGTCAAAAGAAATCAAATTCTGCAGGTAGGTAGCTGGTGGGGTATGAGAAAATGAGTATCTTGAGGAAGTAATTAATGAAAATGGGGCTGAAATCAATGACTCTGAAGCCAGCCTTGGGGATTCAGAGATGAACTGACCTAGTAGAAACCCACAGAGCTGGAGACACTGGAACAGTAGCAAAGGCTGTTAAGAATATCAGAGAGCACAGTCCGGTCAACGCTCTACCCCTTGATAACACAAACAAAGTCGACTCTCAGCTACAAGTAAAACCCCAGGACACAGTTTCAGAAACATGTCAAACTGAGAGTAACAGGTTAGTGTGTTGGGTGCTTGCCTTGCATGTAGTCAATCTGGGTTCAATGTCCAGAACCCCAAATGGTCCCCTAAGCACTATCTGACGTATGGAATTTTGCTCCATCAAAATATAAATGTTTCCTTTTTTCCTTCTCAGATTAGTGAAGTGACGTGGGTGGGATCCAGGAAGGTGACCAACCTTTTGAGTAATCACAGGTAAATGGAATGCCTGCTGGTAGGTGGGGAGCTTGGGAGCTGACCCATATTCCCACTTGTAAAAGATTTCATCATAGATCCCCTTCCATCCTTTCAAATGACATTCTATGCACAGTAAAGTTCATTTAAACGGTCTCCAATTAACAACAGAGCAATTGTACATTGGGGAAGGGTGTTGCTTGCACACAGCCGACCTGGGTTCAATCCCCATGATCCTACAGAGTCTCCTGGAGCACCAACAGAAATAATACCTGGATGCAGAGCCAGGAGCAACCCCTAAGCATTATCAGGGAGGATCCAAATAGACAAAAAAATTAAATAAAAAAATAAATTATCCCCCATTCCACTCCATTAAGAAACCTTGCCAGGCCCATTTTCCTAAGATGACACTTTGGAAAATATTTATCCTTTATGCATACACAAACATAACAATAACATAGATGATACAGGGGATGAGGAGCTAGTCACACATGGCCGACCTGGATACTAAACACAGTACCCCATAATGATCCAGAGTCCCCCAGGTATGGATGCCTGAAATCAGAGCCAGGAGTAGGGCAAGAGAATACCAGTTTCTAACAGTATGCTTTCTGTTATGACTAGTAAGGTCTTAGAAATGAAGGTCTCCCATGAGTAAACCTATCCCTGGATCATGCAGTCGTAACCACAACATCTCATTCCTCACACCACCCATACTCTAAGAGTAGTATAACACATTTGAATGGTTTTAAAGTAGAAGGCAACCAATCTTAGAAGGAAATATATTTTTACGAGAGAGAGAGAGAGAGAGAGAGAGATAGAGAGAGAGAGAGATAAGCACACAATACTCAAGCCTTAACAACATATTAGTATTACTTGTAAAAAGGCTTAATGGCCCCTAGGTGAAATACAACAATCTTTACACACTCTCCTCTAACCAACGTTTTTTAGAGCATTTTCAGTGGCTTATTCACGGTCACGGTCACGGTCCTCCCGTTGTTCATCGATTTGCTCGAGCGGACCCAGTAACGTCTCCATCATGAGACTTGTTACTATGTTTGGCATATCAAATACGAATAGCTTTTTCGTGCATTTTCAGTGGTTTATTCATAAGAAACAATACAAAATAAAAAAGTTGTGCTTTGGGGCAGGGGTTGGGGTACAGGATGGAAACATCCAAAATATCGTGGTGGGAAGGTGTAATGCTGGTGGGATTGGGGCTTGAATATTAAATGGAATCAAATATTGTGAACTACTTTATAAAAATAATGTAAAACTTAAATTTTTTTTAAAAAAGCAATGATGAGCTTGGGCCAAAACTTAATCACTTAATCACTTAACTTCCCGTTAGTCATCAATTTGCTCGAGCGGGCACCAGTAACGTCTCCATTTGTCCCTGTCGCGTGCTAGTGTAACCTAATGGCATCTGTTCGCTCCGGGGAAATGAAGGGCCTCAAAATGATCGTTCATGATCTTGACGAAGAAGTCTGACCATCTGCTAGGTGGGCGGACACGCAGTCTTTTGACATCCCGTGGAATCCAGTCGGTAACAGTTCTAGTCCAGCGGTCATCTTTAAATCTCATTACGTGACCAGCCCATCTGATTTTCGACACCTTGGCAAATGAGACAGCGTCAGTAACTACAACTGGTCTCATTCACCTGAGAAGGACCAAAACACTGAACACAAAATACTCGACCTCCAGGGCCCATAATCACTAGGGATGAAAAGGGGACACTCAATGTCCAGCAAGCAACTCAAAGTTGTATGTGGACATCTGTGCCTAGAGGACTCTGAACTCAGAGTTCAAGGCTGCCCCAAATTCCTCTCAAAGCAGGCAAAAGTGACCTGACCCCCAACACTTCTTGCAGACCGAAAGATCCTCTGCTTGATCTCCCTGGTACTGGCGCATGCCCAGAACTGCACACAAAGCAGCAAGTGAACGTGATACTATGTGACTGAGCAGGTGAAGCTGTCCAGAGAAGGAAGGACAAAACAGAGGAAACACATGTCCTGGGTCCCGAGTCACTGTAGCTGACAGGGCACCTATGGGCCATGTAGCCCAGGGGCTCCGATGCCCCTTAGGGATGAATCCAGAGCAGAGAGCAAGAGGAATCCCTGAGAACCTCCACTATGGCACAAAAATAAATCTGAAAGAAGAGCGGATAGGGCTGGTGACCCTGGTGTTCCATATGGTCCCCCAAGCACTGCCAGGAGCAATGCTGGAGCACAGAGCAAGGAGAAACACCAAGAATCACTAGGTGTGGTCTCCAACCTTCCCAAAAAGAACAAAGCCAAAGAAGTCAGTCTTGGATCTGCAGCAACACACAGAGTACGAGACCTGGCAAGGGTGAATTTTGAGCACTGAGCTGGGACTTCTCCTAAGTGGAGTATGATCCACCCAAATACAACAAAACAAATAAACAAGGACAAGAGCAGCCTCAAAAACACTAGATACTGTGCTCCCTCCTAAACAACTATAGAGACAGACAGCCCAGAAGGTCTATGCGCTCCTGTCACTGCATCATATCATCTTGTCACTTTCGTCCTCCCTGTGGACAGTGGTCAGAGAGCGCGAAATCATCGTCTCCCACATATAATTCCCGAAAATCCGCAGGAAGCTCCGTGCAAAGATCTAAAGATGTCAGCGCTGTGAGCATGACAGAGGTGCATAAACCCCAGGGCCCTGACCAGAAGTTTCTGCTTTGGAGTCTGAAATTGCTCTCAGGGAGGGCAGGACAAATACCTGACCTGCTCTCCTATCTCACGGGTCATAGTCCACTTGAACTGAAAATGTTATGATATCTAAACAGAAATATAGTGAAACAGAGAAGAATTAGGTCCCAGGTCAGAGCAACAGCATATTGGGGAGGGCACTTGCCTGGAACTCAGCTGACTCTGGTTTAATCCCCCACATCCTATAGGATCCCCCAAGCCCACCTGGAGTGACTCCTGAGTGCACAGTCAGGTTACTCCAGTACCCAGAGTACTGCTGGCTGTGGCCCCCCCAAAAAAAAACAAGTTAAAAGTGAATTGTGTAGTTAGTCAGAATGAAGAACACAAATTTCTGGACTTTACCCAGCATAAAAGCATTTTATGATGGCTAGAGAGATAGCACAGATCACAAGGTGCTTGTCTGGCACATAGCTGACAAGGGTTCAATCCCCATCATCCCACAGGATCCCCAAACTTAGAGCGAACAATGGCAACAGAGCCAGGGGTAAACTCCGCCGGGTGTGGCCAACCAAAAATAAATTTAGATGCCAGAACGACAGTCTGGTAGGGTATGGGCCTTGTACACAACTGACCTGGGTTCAGTCCCTGGCACCATACTGGGTACCAAAAGCAGCAACCACAGGTTATGACCAGAAAAAAAAAAGTTTTTGTTCATGAGTCAACCTCCACCAGCCAGTTTTTGAGAATGCAGGTCAGACTTGGGTTTTGGAGCCAAAGGTGGCAGATGTTTGGGTTCACCCAGGTGGTGCCTGAGGAATCCTGCGTTGTGCAGGAGATTGTACCGTGTCGCAGGCTGCTTGCAAGGCCAGGGCCTGCACTCCTGGCTTATCACTGACCCCAGGAATTCAAAGTCTATGTAAGTACTGTGAACCTTATGTGAAGGATACAGACAGAAAACAGGGATGAGGCCCAGCTGGTAGAGGTCCAGGCAGGGCTGCTGCACCTGGGGCCTCCTGGTGCAAATCTGAACGAGAAGTACAAACTGCAATTTCGAAGGTGTGCAGGGGCCAGAAAAAGCACACAGTGAATGGCAGGGCACTTGTCATGCAGGCGGCAGACTCACCTTCACATCCTGAATCACCAAGGAGTGATCCCAGAGCACTGCTGGTTTTGGCAAAAGCCCGCACAGCCAATCCCCCTCCTGCCCAAATAAAGGCAATGAGGAATTTATCTGCCAACAGCAGAGGTGTGAAATCTAGTAATATATTCGCAAGGGTCAGTCCTTTGGGTTTTTTTGTTTGGTTTTGGGACCACACTCTGAAGTGCTCAGAGCTTACAGTCCAGGTTTTCAGATTTTATGATTTTACTACTATGGGTACATGATTTTATAAAAGAAAAAGGGGATGAAAAATTACACTTGAGGCTGGAGTGACAGTACAGATGGCAGGACGTTTGACTTGCACACAGCTTATCTGGGTTTGGTCCCTGGTATCCCATATGGTTTCCTGAGCACTGCCAGGAGTGCTTCCTGAGTACAGAGGCTTAGTGTAGAGCCAGGAATAAGCCCTGAGCATTGCCAGTGTGACCCAAAAAGCGGAGAAAAAAAATTACACTTATCCCAAATGAAAGTTCAAAGTCCATAATTTCGCTCAGAGCCTCCAAGTCCTTCCTTTCCTCCTAAAAGTCTCTAGTTCAAAGGACTCAAGAATGTTCATATCTAAGAACTTCCAATTAAGGTATAAATAGAGGAGTAGGAGAGAATACACCAGACTGAAGCAGATACTGGCTAACTGAAAGCAAAAGGGCCTTCCCTGGTACCTCTTATCCACTAGTCCCCTGTCAGGGCACAGACCTCAGGCACTGCCAGGTGTAGTCCCAAATCTCACCTCATCTGCTCCCCAAGCAGTGAGATAGACCCAGGGTGAGTAGCTCAGAGGGCTAAGCACCTGCTTTACCTTTGGCGGACATGGCATGGCTCCTCCTGCATCTCAGACACACGCATCAGGGGACAGTCTCTGACTATCTCCAAGTTTGTAGCAAACAGGGGAGGAAAAGACAGGAGAAATACCCCAACACCCAAAAAGAAGTTCAAAGAATGCTCGTGTGTAAAAACAAATTCTGGAGTGAGAGGGTTGCAGCCATACCTAGTGATGCTCAGGGGACTCTCTGGCGTGTCGGGGATAACCTTGGTCACTGCAGGAAAGACAAACACCCTCCTGACTATACTACTGATCATCCACAAAGAGTGAGACATTTAAAACCTATTGCAGCTGGTCCCTGGAAAACCCCTTTCTGCAAGTACTCACTTCAACAGCAGGGCACGCCCCTAGTGTGGGAGAGATGGACAGTGAGGGATGCTTGGAATCTTGACAGGTGAGGCAGAAATTCTTTTTTCTAAGGAAATATAATCATACAGGTTTAGCAAAGATAGTAAGTTGATAGGGTGTTTTTCTTTCAAGCAGCTAATCTGGGGTCAATATGTAACAGTACATACGCTCACCCACACCAGTACTGTTAAAAATGATGCCTGCACTCAGAAAGAAGAGGAAGCCCTAAGCCCTGAGTTGTGACGGGGCCCAAAAATCTACAATACAAAAGATTATAAAGGAATTGTAGAAATCGTATAGCAGGTGAGGTGCCTGTCTTGCACTTGGCCAAACCAAGTTTAAATCCTGGCATCCCAATATGGTTCCCTGAACCCAACCAGGAGTGATCCCTGAATGCAGAGGCAAGAGAAGTAACTGAGTCTTGCAGTTGTACACCTCCAGATTAATTCATTTAAACGAATAAATGGGTGTGGCCAATACTGATCCTAAATTGTATTAGGGATCACTCAGTTAGGGAACACTCTAGAAGTCTCTTTGCTACTTCCTGCTAAGATTACACACTTGGTTGCAAGACCTGCTGTGGCATAGCACAGTCCTGAGGCACCCCTTGCCGATCCCCCTCCTCTAAGCCCTGAGTTGTCTTAAATCTCTGCACCTTGGGGCCTAAGTGACAGCATAGACAAAAGAGCATTTGTTTCAAGGGCAGCAAACCTGGGTTTAATTCTGGGCATCCCTCATGGTTCCTGGCACCGCTAGGAATGCTTGCTGAATGGAGAGCCAGGAGGAACCCACGTGCATCGCTGGTTGTGACCCAAAAAGCAAAATAAGAAGCTCCCCACCTCCCTGTACTCCCAGAAACTACTGAATGCACAAGGAACAAGTGAATATCAAAGGCTCTGCCAAAGGCGGCTAGAGCAATAGCACAGACAGTAAGGTGTTTGCCTTGCACGCGGCCAACCCGGATTCCCAGCAACCAATATGGTCCCCTGAGCACCACAGGGATAATTCCTGAGTGTAGAGCCAGGAGTAATCCCTATGTATTGCTGGGTGTGACCCAAAAAGCAAAAAAAAAAAAAAAAAAGGCTCTGCCAAATGCTTTTGAGCCCCAAGGACATACATGTGCCTGCCCCTCCACCCACCCACCCCATCACTGGCCCCTGGTTCTGGGCTCACTCAAGGATGGTACCGGGACTCAGTGGGGTGCCGGGATCGAACCCCGCTGGCCGCGTTTCCCCCTCATGCATCTTTCTAAGTTCTACTCAGTAAAAACGACCTTGTTTCCCTCAAAATCAATATATAAATAAGATAAAGCTTTTGGCAGGAGCGCTCATGCATCCTGGGTGAGGGGCCGCCACCCGGGCCACCGTCCAGGAGCGACCCCGCCGCCCACAAGGCGGAGACCGCGGAGGGTCAGGCGCTCAGAGCTACCACTCGGGGGGCCGGCGGGAAACCGACCTTCCCGTACCCCCTTGCCCCCCTGGGTGCCCCCTCACCCCCTCCTCACCTTCCTCAGCAATGTCAGCCCCACAGCACTTCCACGACCTACTGGAAAAGCAGAGGATCCCGATTCTGTGACGTCATTGGCAGGTCGCCCAGAGCCTTAAAGGGCCAGGCTTCAAATATTCCTGACCAGGTACTTGCCTGGTCAGAAACGTTCATTTTTCCCCGTTTCTGGCATACTATCAGGTGATCGGGACATCTGATGTTTGCCAAGTCTGGGATAGACAGAGAGTGACAGACTGAAGAGATAGCATGTAGATCAGAAGTCTTTGTTTTGACGAAGGAAATAAAATTCACAAAGATACTTTGCCAACATCTCTCTTAGTCCCCACACTCATTTATATCGCACTGAAAGTCCAGGTCTTGAGTAGCTTCAACTGTTTATTTTCACAATTATAGGAGAGAGCTAGAAACTAAGTGAATCGCGTGGCTCAGAAAAGGGTCACGGGTAGCCCAGAAGGGGACTCAAGGATTGGTGATGACTGGGAAGATATTTGTGTAAGCAAAAAATCCTGTGTCTGTATTTGTGTGTGTTCAGAGCAAAGGGTCCTCTCCAATTATTCCTTGAGAGCTATGTGCAGTAACTCTTCAAACAGTGCTCAAGGTCTACATATCTATGAATTCTACATGGATCAGACAAATGAATGGAAAGTCCATTAACTGCTGTCCATCTAAATAGTCTTTTAATATTTTAGTACATGATGATTTATTAAGCTATAATTCTTCAAAATCTGAACCAGTAAGCAAGAACAATTTTATAGCAGTTGTGCAGGAGAAGAAAGCGTCTTTTTCAGACATGTAGATCTATTGTTTGGTTATGATGATTTGGTGTTTGTTACAGTAAGAATATGAAATTTAGTTTACAAGTTTGCTTCTTAGCAGGGTTATTCCATAAACATACTCAATTTCTTGTAACCACTCCACCAGGGTGCCAGATCATCACAGTGTGCAAACAGGAACAATAGGTTAGGGTCCCGCCAAAGTGAGGTAGTAAACATCAATAACTGATTTCTTTGTGTATTCGCTTTTCTTTGCTTTGGTAACTATGCTTGCCTCACTATGCTTATGTAAGTTTATGGGGTACCAGGATGTGGGTTTGGTGAATTTAATTTTGTGGGTGCTTATGCAAAGTACAGGTGCATCGGGATGTGCTCTTTTCTAACCAACAGACTGTGCTTCTCTTGGGAGGCTGCTGCTTTGCCTAGCAGAACAGCCTGCAAGCTGGTGTGAACAAACTCCAAATTTTGGAGTTCATTCGAGATTTGCCCGTATCTTCAACTTCCCCTATCTTCCCACTACCACACTGTCCTCCCATTGTTCATTGATTTGTTCAAGGAGGCCCAATAATGTCTCCATCCTGAGACTTGTTGTTATTGTATTTGGCATATCAAATACACCACGGGAGAGCTTGCCAGGCTTTGCTGTGTGGGCAAGATACTCTTCGTAGCTTGCCAGGCTCTACGAGAGGGGCGGAGGAATCGGACTCGGGGCAGTCTCAAGGGCCACGTGCAAGGCAAACACCCTACCCGCTCTGCTATCGTTCCAGCCCAACTACTACACTATTCTGTTTGAAATATAGCTCTAAACATTCTAGGTTTAACATTGGTATGTCCAGTCTCCCTTGTCACAGAGAGTTTAGGTTTATTGGCTACACCCATCACAATACTCCCTAGGCATTCCCATTCCTGTTTCTTGTAATATAGCTCTAAACACTTTAGGTTTAACATTGGTATGTCCTTCCTCCCTTGCTACAGGGAGCTTACGTTTACCACAGTGCTCCTGAGGCACTCCCATTCTTCTATGTTTCTCTGTAACCTCCCTCTCTGTGCTTTGCTTTCCCAACTGGCCTGTCACCTTTTTCTCCTAATCAGACTCTGTTAATTTGTAAAGTCTGAATCCTCAGAAATCTGAGTGAAAAACTGATTTTCTCTTCTCCTTATGTCCTTTGCATAGTTACTTTAGAGCAATGTCCTTTTCGTATAGACATAGGAAGATAGTTAATACTCTGACTTTGTTACTTGGGAGTTAATTGACTCCAAATAATACTTCATACCTGGGTATCTGCTTTCTCAACCTAAGTCTCAGTTGCCCTTAGTTCCTAGCACCACAAAGGCAGTGTCACGATGAGGGACTGGATGGATCCAGAGATAGTCGAGAGGTACTCTGTCATCGAAATGGGCCAGACCAAAGCACCATATAAATTAAGAGCATGGTCATGGACAAATTCTGTCATGATCCAAAGAGTAACGACTAGATTAGTACTATGCTAGGGTTAAGAAAGACTAATCTGGCCTGAGCACCATAGTCTGAGATCTATAGTAAGATGTCCCCAGCTTTATGTATCTACTACTGTGTCTATACAAAATGACTAATATTATTAAAGAGTAGAATTAAGATGAATGTTTATATGGTTGCTGGACTAGAGAGGGAAAAACACACCCAAAGATGGCATTTCGCCTTTAGGTTGGTCTTTGTGCTGAAAAAGTTTGTCCTAGAAGAAGCTTCCCCCAAGAGAGGGACCATACATCCATTGATTGTATGACCTCGGCTATGTGTAATTGCTACCCGAAACCCCTGATGATTTGGGAGATAACTAAGGCTGTAAGAGTGGACAAAGGAAAAATCAAGAGAGAATTTGAGAGGGAGAGTCCAAGAGGAATGAAGGAGATTCGTGGAAGGAGAATCAGAGAATTGAGATGAGCTTGGAAGAAACTGCAATCGTTACCTACCGGCCTGGCCCTAATTCCCTCCTTCATCCACCCATGGCCACCATCTGTCCAATGGTGAGGGAAGGAGCCCAAGATAATCAACTTCAGACCGGGGATGGGGGGGGAGAGAGAATAGACAGAGGAGAGAGAGAGCTTCATATTGATTTTTTGAATACACAACATGAACTGACAAACCAGTTCTTTGAAAACATTACCACTTGTATTTGCTTTCAATATGAGAAAAATTCAAATTACTTTATTGATATAAAAAATAATAGGATTTTTTTTAGTTTCAGTACCTTGTTAGGCTAAGTGCCTTTTTCTTCCAGGATGAGACTCTGGATTTTCTCCTTGCGGTGTCCAGAGATCACAGATGTGATGGCGGGGAGAGAGCCCGGACCCCCACCTTTCATATCATATGCTTGCTCCACTGAGCTATCCCGCTGGGTATAATGATATACATTTTTGAATGTGTGAATCTTCCCAGTTCACGCATATTCAGTATCTCTCTTCCCAAGTCAGATTGCAGCTATGCCAAATCCTGAAGCTGTGGTTTGAGTTCTGAAATAAATCACAGCAAGTAAGGTAAGAATTAGTTGAACGATCCCTGGGTGAACAGGCCGAGCAAGTGGATGACACCTCTGTGGTTCTCACAGTCCAACAGACCCAGAGCAAAGGGAAGATTCTTTGGGATTATTGCCAGGAGGAGCTTGGCAATCACACACTAGCCTATTGGGTTTTCTATTTGTCTACACCCAGGGATATCTGGGGATCATAGGAAATTCTGCGAATCAAACCCAGTGCAACGCAAGCACCCTCCCCACTATACTATGACTTCAGCACAAACTAGCTTTATTAAGGGCTCACTCATTAACTTTTTAACATAAAAGCAAAAGAACATTTCGTAGTGGGTCAGAGAGAGAATAGCAGGTAGGGCATCTGCCTCGCATAAGGCTGACAGGGGCAGGATTCTGAGCACTGCCCAAAGGAACCCCTGAAGACCTTCAGGAATTAACCCCTCGGGAACATCAGACCCCAAACCAAAACAAAAAAAAAAGTCTTCGTATACTCAAAAAATGCTAATGACCTGAGGGCAAAGACAAGCTTAGTGACAGAGAGGGTGGGGTGCAAGGTGGTTCTGCTGCTCCTGAAAAGGGCACCCCAACATTACAGGCTGTGCAGCCAGGCTGTTAAGGGAAAGGGGCACAAAGGACCCTGAATTTCATGAACACATGACTAATGAAGAAGAATGGAACAAGCCACGTAAACAAAGCACAGGATCTCCCCAGGGGAGCGAAGGGCCATGTGAGTAGAGCACAGATGCCTGAATCCAGGAGCCCAAGGCCCCTGGGGTCAGCAGCATGTTTCACACACACTCAGGGCACACCCATGATGCCCAGGGCCCAAGGCTGGGAGGGTCCTCAGATACTCAGCGGCACACACACCTCTCTCCCCCGCCTCAGGGTTCCTCCTACCAGCCAGGGGATTACAACTGGCTTCACCCTAGAATACCCTGCCCCCACAGAATCAATGTAGAGATTAGTGACAATAAAAAGGTGAGAGGCCTAGCCAATATGTCCCTGATATAGTCAGCCAAGTTACTGAAAGTACGCAAACAACACAATCTTCACTTTTGCTGCCTTGCACGCAACTGGTCTAATTCAATCCCCGGATCCCATATGATCCCCCAAGCAAACACCAAGAGTGATAAGTGAGTGCATAACCCAGAGTCACCCCTAAGTATCATGGTGTGGCTGAAAAATGAAACAAAACAAAACAAAATTGGATGAATACAAAATATAATGTTAGTTCCTTGAGAAAATTTTATTTGTGGGAGTTTAGAATTATTGAGTATAAAATGTATTATAAAGGTAACTTTAAAAGTATTGTGTAACAATTCAATCAGCTAATCAGTGGCTGAATAAATAGCAGTATTCCTACATTAAAAAAATAAAAGTAAGCTTGGAGCAGAAAAGTGAGAGGAATATGCGTTAATCCACGCCACCATGTCTGCCCGGAGGGGAAAGGATGTTGCTCCCTTCCGCCTTCTCCCCTCTGGAAAGAAAGAAGGCAGCTGCATGGGCGCCTTTTGGAGATCCAGGTATGAGCCGGAGGTGATGGGGCGACTAAAACCTCATGGGGAGGGGGGCGTTCCGGCGCGTCCTTCACACCCTACCGAGGTCACCAGTTGCCCCCCACACGGCTCTCCTGCACGGCCACGGCCCCAGAGCACAGAAACCAATCTCTTAATTATCTGACTCTCAGTAGAAATACTTCCAGGGTTAACAAGTAAAATCGCAGAAATCCAAAACCCTGCGGCCGCTATCACGGCTGCGCAACATCATTTAATTCTTGTACCCAGCTGTAGAAAGCAAATCATTTCACAATGCATTTTCAGCAGGTCTGATTTGAGGGGTAAACTCTAAATAATAATGGTGCATCTTTTATAGAAACAATGAATCTAGTCAAAGTAAATAGTGTGTTAACTAGAATTCATCTGCATCACAGGCATTGGGAGGGGTGAGGGCTGGGGGGTTTATTGGGGTTCTTCGTGGTGAAAAATAAGTAATGGTAAAGGGAAATGTGTTTGATATTTGCATGACTGAGCCCTAAAAGCTTTGTAACTTTTCCCACAGTGATTCAATAAATAAATAAATTATATAAAAAAAAAGAAAACCAAAAATCAGTCAGCGGCCTAAAATGCAAGTGCGCTCCCTGTTATACATATCCTGACCCAAACTAATTTTGATATGGACTCATTCTTTATTTAAAAACAAAGGCAAATATATAACTAAGAGGAACACAAGAGAACAGCAGAGAGACCATATGCTTATCTTGAGGCAGACAGGCTCAGGTCTCAGATCCCTGAACACCTCAGTTACAATTGCTGAGCGCACGGCCAGTAGTTACACGTGAGACCCATGAGGAGTCCCATATTACTATGGCTGGGCCTAAAATCTAAACAAGGATAAACTTCTTAGATATGCAAAAACATATAATGATCCGAGGGCAAATATAAGCATGGTGTTAGCGAGGGCAGAGTGGGTCCGGCTGCTCCAGAAAAGGGGACCCGAAGTTGCAGGCTGCACAGCCAGCCTGCTGAGGCATATACAGGAACACCAAAGGCTGAGATTCCTATGGACTATTCTACACACCTGACAGATAAGGAAGATTAACGACAAAGCCAGGAAATTAAAGCACACATCATTCCATGATGAACAGTCCAGGGGCAGGAAGGGCAGCATGAACTCAGCACAGATTTCCGGATCCAGGAGCTTGAAGCCCCACAGACTCAAACAGCAGAGAGCTGGGCACTAAGGCTCGGAGCCACATCCCACATCTCCTTCCTGAAACAACCCAAGAGGTGAGAAGCCTGTGCGCTCCTGTCACTGCACTGTGTTATCTTGTCGCTCTCATGCCTGAGGATGGTATGGCAGAGACGCATCACAACCTCCTGCCTTTGTTTTTCCTGCGGATCAGCAGGAGGTTCCATGAAAAGACCTGAGCCTTGAGCAACAGAGGAGCACAGACAGCCCCGCCCTCCCCCCACCAGACCAGAAGTCCCTGGATTGGAGCCAGAAATGTAGTGACTTGCCTGACGCTTGGACACTGGCTCACAAACCCATCGGAAGGGACACACTGCCAGATGCCACTGCCTCTCCAGGGTACATAGAAGTGCGCTGTGACCAGGCTGCCTGTTGGGACAGGAAGGCTAGTCTCAGCCTACAGGGGAGGAAACTACAGCCCTGCCCGAGCCCCCGGAATCAACTTGGGGCCCTACAGGAAGGTCCCTATGGCCAGGGACTAACTCTGTGGTCAGGAGCTCCCGTGCTGATACGGCCCCTGCAGGTGACAGTGACAATAGGCCCATTAGTGGCTCTGCTGTGGGGGCAGCCACAGGGATTAAGGGTGGACAAACCTTCAGCTACCCCATTGCAGAATGGTCGGTGACATGGGCCTGCGAGCTCTCTTCCAGGGAACAACGTCACTTCTGTGCTCGGGTGAGCCCCAGGCAGTCCCATGTCTGATCTGCTGGACCTCGGTCATCCTGGTCATGATTTACTATAATCCCGAATCAGCACATGAGCCTCCACAAGAACTTGCTCCTGTTTTGCAGGGATAGCTCTGAAAACCATGTAAACAGTGTCTTGTGTCACAAAATTATCCAAATATCCAGGGTGTTCACTATGAAACATTATTTTACATGTGTCTGACAAATGAAATTTCTGGAGTGAGTCTACTTTTAAGGCCCTCCCGTTGATCGTCGATTTGCTCGAGCGGGCCCAGTAACGTCTCCATTGGAGACTTTGTTGTTACTGTGTCTGGCATATCGAATACTCTCTCTCGGTAGCTTGCCGGGCTCTCCGAGAGGGGCGGAGGAATCGAACTCGGGTCGGCCATGTTGGCCGCTTGTAAGGCGAACGCCCTACCCGCTGTGCTATCGCTCCAGCCATGCATATTATATCTTGTGAATTGGGGTGGTAATACATCAGGTAAAACATTCACCTTCCACTTGACTGACCCAGGTTCAATACACTGGCACATATATTGGCCCCTGACCCCTGCAGAAGTGATGCCTGAGCTCAGAGGCAGAAATAAGGCACAGTCAAAGCAGGGTGTTTACCAAAAATACTGCAACTTCAAAAGGTAAATCTAATGAAATGAAACAACAACAAATACTCAAGTGTGAATTCTGAGGCACCCTCCCCAGGTTGCCTGATGTTAAGAATAGTGAGTCAGTAGATTCCATGGTATGAGGCGTTTGGTGTTCCATCTCTTCAGATAAACAAAGACACAGGAACCACAACAATATATGGCCAGTGCACAGTGGACCTTTAATTCAGAACCGAATAGCATACTTATAGAACATCTGAGGGTGATCAAGGTACAGGACTGCATGTATTGTGATTTACCATTTACAGAGGTCAAGCTTTTCAACAGAGGCAATTCTTTGGGGGGAGGGGATTAACTCAAGAAGACGTTCTGTCTGAGAAATTCACTCAGGGGTTATAATATCTGTGTTGCTTTGCTTTTCCCTCAAACCTGAATCCACCCATTTCTGACCATTCCTGGAGCTGGAGGCAATCCTGGCTAAGGGGAACCTCCCACGATCACTTGCTCACAGATGCAAACCCTGCACCCAGGCACAGCCCCCAGTCCACTGCCCAAAGACTCTGGGTTCTCATAAAGTCTTTGCCATACCTCAGGAACCACCTGGATATCAGGAACAACTGAAAAACAAGCACTAAAGCGCCCTTCAAGTTAGCCCAGCTCTGCCACTCACAGTGCAGGAGACTGGGAGGCCGCTAGTGTCCTGCCACAAAATTGGCGTCCACAGTCCCCCTGTCAAAGGAGCCGCCAATTCCTCCTCTACCCACGAGACCAATGGTGGCTTGAGCCAGGCAACCACGACTAGAATAGAAAGGATGCTGAAAGTACCAGTTCTGTGACATCACTTCCACCCCCCACCCCCAGAATCCTTAAAGGGCCATGGTCCAGATGAAGAGACCCTCTGTGCCCATCCAGGTGAATCAGTGCTTTAAGGGAGGCAAGACTGGATAAAGTAATGGAGAGGCAGCTGCTGGAGTGGTGGGTCATACAGTGGTGGGTTGGGGGTAAGGACAAGAGCCGTGATCCTGTACTAGTTAGTCAACCATTGAAACAATGCTCTCACACACAGTCCATCAGGAAAAACACATGTGGGTTGATTCAAGGTCAAAAGGCAAGTTGGTAAAAGGCACCTGACAATGAGTTTTGTGAGGAAGTAATCAAGAATGGGTGAATCAGTGACTCTGAAGCCAGCCCTGGAGATGCAGCAAGCCATATTGGTCACCTTGGAGCCTTTTTTGCCCTTTAAGCAGATTCTGAATCATTCTGGTGATCATTACACTGAGGGTACTTTGCTAATCCTAAATACAATATTTACTTTTTTCTGTACTATTATTGAACTTTGGGGAGGGGGATCCAGGAACGTGACCAACCTTGTGAGTAATCATAGGTAAATGGAACAGCCTGCTTGGATGTGGGAAGCTGACCCATATTCCCGGCATTTGTCAGACATTTGATTCAAGGGGCCCCTTCCATCCCTTCTTCTCTTTCTAAAGACAGTAATGTTCATTTAAACTGTTTCCAATAAGGACCAGAGAGTAAGTACAACAGACAGGTCTTTTGCTTTGTACCAGGTTTAACAGAGTTCCTGGAGCACCACCAGGAGTAATGCCTGAGTATTTCAGGGTATGACTCAAAAAGACGGGAAAAACAAAGTTTAAAATTTAAGAAACAAACTGTCTTCATGGCACTCCATTAAAGAACCTTGCCAGGGCCATTTAACTAAGACAACACTTTCTGAAACATTTATCCTTTATACTTACACAACGCTAACCAGTACCTGAACACATGGTAGGCTGAGACGGCATGGGAGAAGGAGCTGGTCACACACAGCCGACCTGGATTCCAATCACAGTACCCCATAATGATCCTGAGTCCCCCAGGTATGGATGACTGAGCTGAGAGCGAGGTGTGGGACTTAGCTGGGTGTGGCTCCAAAGAACATGAATCAAGAGGCCCTGAAGAACTAAAGTGTGGCTGGTTTTCTGCCATAATCCCCCAAACACAGGGCCTCAAAGATAAGTCACAGGGGCTGGAGCAATAGTCCAGAGGGGAGGACTTTTTCCCTGCACGGGGCGGCCCAGTTTCAATCCCTGCCATCCCGTATGGTCCCCAGGCACCGACAGGAGTAATTACTGATTGTGGAGGTAGAAGTAACTCCTGAGCATCACTGGGTATGAACCAAAAAGCAAAAAAAAAAGTCAAGACAGAGTCACAACAAAGAATAAGACAGTGGTGATCCTGTACAGTCCTGAGCTAAGAGAATTTTTCTTTTGCCTTTTAATTGCCATTCCTCCTGGCTTACACCAGAAAATCCAAAAAGTATATGTTATGATACACATCAAGTTTAAATGCCAGGACCCTGGCATAGGCCTTCCCTTATAGACTGACATAATAGAAAGTTTGTTACATACTAAGGGATTATTTTCTTCCTGGCTGCACTTTCGTAGCACAGCATCCCATGGTCCAAAACACAGCAGACTTTACCAAAGGGTCCTATTTTGACATTAAAAATTGTTATTATGGTATTGAGTTATCCAGTATGAATTTTCTGATGTTTCCTAAGACACAAAAGACACACGAAGGCCTTCCCACATTCATGACATAAAAAAGATTTCACTCCTGTGTGAACTGCCCTATAATCAGTAAGGCCTTAGGACAGACGAAAGGTCTTCCCACATTCCTTACAAACAAAAGGTCTCTCTCCAGTGTGAATTCTCTCATGACCAGTAAGGGTTGAGGAAGAAACAAAGGCCTTCCCACACTCCTTACAAACATAAGGTCTCTCTCCCATGTGAATTCTCATATGTTCAGTAAGGCATGAGGACATAGTGAAGGCGTTCCCACAATCCATACATAAATAAGGCTTCTCTCCAGTGTGATTTCTCATATGACGAGTCAAGTGTGAGGAATAAAAAAAGGTTTTCCCACATTCCTTACATACATAAGGCCTCTCTCCAGTTTGATTTCTCATATGAACAGTAAGCTATGAGGAATAAACAAAGGCCTTTCTGCATTCCTTACATATATAAGGCTTCTCTCCAACGTGAATTTTCATATCATCATTAAGGTCTGAGGACATAGTGAAGGCCTTCCCACATACCTTACATCCATAAGGCTTCTCTCCATTGTGAATTCTCAAATGCCGAGTAAGGCCAGAGGATTCAACAAAGGCTTTCCCACATTCCTTACAAACATATGGTCTCTCTCCAGTGTGAATTCTCATATGGCAGGTAAGTGTTGAGGTATTAACAAGGGCCTTTCCACAAACCTTACATCCATAAGGCTTCTCTCCATTGTGAATTCTCAAATGCCGAGTAAGGCCAGAGGATTCAACAAAGGCCTTCCCACATTCCTTACATATATAAGGCCTCTCGTCAGTATGAGTTTTCATATGCCCAGTAAGGGTTAAAGATTGAGTGAAGCCCTTTGCACATGCCTTATATTTATGAAGTTTCTCTCCAGTATGAATTTTCCTGTGTCTAGAAAGGTTTGAGGAGTAACCAAAGACCTTCCCAAAGTGCTCACACAAATATCCTTTCTGTCCAGTATGAATTCTTCGATGTTTTAAGAAGTCTGATGGTAGAGTGGAGGCCTTCACACAGTCCTTACATGTATGTGGTTTCCCTCCAGTGTGGATGTTCATGTCTTCACAAGGGTAACGCTGGATTCGAACCATGCACTTGCTGCTGACACTTCTGGGAATTCTGTCCACTGTGGAGTTCTAAGGGAACATCATAGTCCTGGGAAAACGGGGATGCTCCGCCCACATTCCTTAGTCTTCGACAGGGTCAATCCATGGTGACTTTACTTGTGGACCTTTCAGTGTGAAGGACTCACTATAAACAGTGTTCCTCTCCCACATTCTAGGGACTGCCCCAATGTTGGGATTTGTGTTCCGTGGACCATGAACAACAGACTGTGTTAACCTTTTCCCAGTGGAGGGCTTCTTCAGAGTGAGGTAGCTCTCTCCATTCTGATCACCCTCAGAGGCCATCCTGCCTGTCTTGGCATCCTCATGGAGCTGAGGGCAGAAACGATCCAATTATCGTTCTATGCCTCAAGAGTTTCCATGTCAAAGAAACTGATACATGCAGATTGATTTCTAACATTTGCACCACACCAATGCAATTCCCTACCGGTGGATGGCATTACCATGGACTAACCTAAGGTTTCTGTAAGACACACTTGGAAAATTGATGAATGAGGGACCATTATTTGTGGAAATATTTTTTTCAACTCAATGAACAGGTACAAATAATTCCCTCCGTAGAAAACGGATGCACCAATTTCAAGAGATTATAAAACACACTAAACTCTGGGTTCAGTTCCAGCTCAATGTGCAGTGGAGGCTGGGACGCATCAGTGAAGAAAAGGTGCATCCCACACTGCTGAGACTGACCACAGAGGCCATTGAAAACATCTCACCACAGGCAGATTCCTTACAGGATCAATGACTTTTTCTCTTCTGTAGTTTGTTTCATTTGGGGGCAGGGGTACACCATGCAGTGCTCAAGGATTATTCCTGGTAGGTCTTGGGAAACATATGGAGTAATTTGGATGGACCGGTTTAAAAGAACAGGTCTTTTCACGATTACCATTTGTAGATACTTTAAAGGTAAAGGTAAAGGTAAAGGCCCTCCCGTTGATCGTCGATTTGCTCGAGCGGGCCCAGTAACGTCTCCATTGGAGACTTTGTTGTTACTGTGTCTGGCATATCGAATACTCTCGGTAGCTTGCCGGGCTCTCCGAGAGGGGCGGAGGAATCAAACTCGGGTCGGCCATGTTGGCCGCTTGTAAGGCGAACACCCTACCCGCTGTGCTATCGCTCCAGCCAGTTTTATTTATTAACCCCAAGATACTTTAAATCAAATGAAAAAACTCGGCATTTGTATGAAACATATTATAATTTTCTTTAGGTTGTGAGCAGAGATGTCAGCACCCAGCGAAGATAAGGGTCCTCTACCTCAAGCATTATACTCTGAATTTTCTCCCAGCCATGCACAGCCCTGCACTTTAAAAATAACATGCTGGCATTTGTAAATACACTGACATTTTCCTTTAGCGTTATAATACTGATTCCAAACTTGGAAATCTTACCAGCTCACTCATACTCCGTGACTGAGTTCCCAAATCAGATTGCTGAAAGGCCAAATCCTGAAGCCATGCTTTGAGTTCTGAAACCAAACACAATATACAATATAAGAATTCCTCAAATGGAACACCCTTAAACAGGCAGTACAGCCTGAGGACATCTCTATGGTTCTCACAGTCCAGCGTATGCCACAGAAAAGGGAAGATCCCTGGGGAGGGTCGCTGTGCGAAGACTGGCAATTCTAATAGACATTTTTTGGGTTTTTGTCTGTTGAACATATGCAGTGATGGTCAGGGATCTATGTGGGATGCTGGTTATTGAACCAGGTTGACAGTGCGCAGGACAAGGGTATTTTCTGAATTACTATCATTCAGAGCCAAAATAGCCTTGTTATGGCCTCAGTTATTAACTGGAAAAGGCAAAAAATATTTGAAAGTACAGCGACATTATAGACTGTACAGACAGGCGGGTAAGGCAAAGACGGGGGGAACAAGGAGCGAGAATTTCATGGACTGGCAGATGAGGAAGAATAATGTCAAAGTCAAGAAGGTAAATTGCAAGATTATTCCATGACAGACAATCCATGGGAACAAAGGGCAGTGTGAATGTAGCACAGATGCCTGGATCCAGGAACCCAAGATATCAGGGTCAGCAGGGCGTTTCACATGTGCTTAGGGCACTCACACACTACCCAGGGCCTGAGCCATGGAGGGTTCTCAGACACTCACCTGCATGCATGCCTCTCCTCCCCAGCCTCAGGGTTCCTCCTTCCAGCCAGGATATCACCGCAGGCTTCACCCTAGAATGCCCTGAACCTCACAGAGATGGAGCATGGATGAGTGAAAAGGAAAACGTGATAAGTAAACCCCATGTGTCCCTATAAAAATGGAGTCAATTACTGGAAAGTCATGAACAGAAACTGCACTTCTAAAATGCTCCAGATTTGGAGTTATCCAAGAGCTAAGATTCAGGTCTTAATTTAAGAGTGAAATATGGGGCCTCAAAAACACCACAAATAGTATAGCCCTGGCCTTGCAAACGGCCAACTGGGGTTTGATCACATCGCAGTATGTATTATTTTTTTCTCTAGTTGGGGATCCTTACCTGGGGATGCTCAAGGCTTCTTCCTGACTGTGTACTCAGAAATCACCTTTGGTGTTGCTTGAGGACCTCATGAGATGGTGAACTTACAATAAAAGTATCATGCCCTCTGTACAGTCACTCTAGGCTTGGCATCACATGCAATGTACTGAGCTGCGTGAACTGATGCCTGAGTGCAGTACACCCCAAAGCTTAACAAATCCAAAGATGGCCAAACACGACCAAAGTCCCAAATTGGTTTTTAAAGTAAACATAAAAGGATGCAGACAGCCAGCACAGCAGGTCAGGCACCGGCCTTTCTCAAGGTCAATTAAAGTTCGATCCTGATATTCACTAGGGTCTCTCAAGCCATCAGCTGTGATCCCTGACTGCATAATCCAGAGGCAAATCTTGACTCCTGATGAACCAAGAACCACTGGAAGTGACCATGAGCACTGGAATAGAGCAACATCTGATGGGGTGAGGCCATAAGAAATAAATGAGCTATGTTGGGAGCAATATTACTGCAGGCAGGACACAGACACTGCAAACACATACAGAATTGATGCCCACAAGCACACAATGTCCCGGACCACAACCAGGATGAAGAAATGAATACTCAGCCAGAAATAATCCCTAAGTATTTGTAAGTATAACCCTAAAACCAAATCAAAACAAAAGAAAAGGGAATTCCCTGCCACAGAGGCAGGTTGGGAAGGGGGTAGGGGGTGGGAGGGATACTGGGATTAGTGGTGGTGCAGAATGGGAACTGGTGGAGGGATGGGTACTTGATAACTGTATTACTGAAACCCAAGCACAAAAATTTTTAAGTCTGCACTGTCCCTCATGGTGTTTCACTAATAAAAATTAAAAAAAATAAAATAAACAAAATAAAAATAAATTAACTGAAGTTGTGGGCCTGGTGCAATAGCACAGGATTAAGACAGCAACCTTTTAAGCTGCTAAACGTGTTCAATCCTCAGAACCCCATGGCCCCTGAGCACTCCCGGGAATGATCACTCAGCACAGAGACAAGAGAATTCACGTTGTGCCCCAAATACAAGCAAAACCAAAATAAATACACATAAATTATGTGTAGAACAAGAAGTGATCAGAGAACTCAGCATTAGCAAGAATCAGGAATTTTTTAGAGAGATCCTATCCTGAGCGATGGTACAACACGCATGGAGCTTGCCCTGCACGGGGCTAACCTGGGACAATCCCCAACACTCCAGATTCATGCAAACCCACAGAGAGTTATTACTATGGACAGAGTTTAGAGTAAGCCCCAAGCATCTCCAGGTGACCACCAACAAGAAATCCAGGGAAGGAGCTAGAGAAACAGCTACTGCATGGCTGTCCTCCCCAAGACAGTCACAGCTACTGCTGGACACACAGTCACGGCCAGGCACAGGGAGCCAACATGGGTCTGTCCAGACAAGGTCGGCCCTACAGTGCTCTCACCAACGGCCCACAGGTGCTCGTAGGTCTCCAGCATGGCATCCTTGTAGAGGTTTTTTTGAGAGGCATCCAAGCATGTCCACTCCTCTGGGGTGAATCTCACGGTCACGTCGGGGAAGGTCACCGTGTCCTGAGCCAGCATACAAAGGGGGCATGAGTCATGTTCTGTCCCCATCCTGTTCCCTGGGCTGTGAGGCCCGGACCCAAAGGCCCTAGAGGGGCTCAGGATCTGTCCCCTCGGGAGGAACCAGCCTCCACCCGAACTTTTGGCAGACGGGCCCCAACTTCTTTCTAAGACAGGTGCATCTATGAAAATGTAAGGATGCTCTACCAGAAGGTTCCTGAAGTTGGCAGACTTGCTTCTGACCCCAGGGAATTCCACCACTGCTCCTATGAGCATTGCAGAGAGAGACAACTGAGCACACAATCAGTGGGACCCAAATGAGTGATCTTGATTTCAGCTCAAAACAATAAACATATAGCCCCTGCAATCCACAGCCCACGCTCTATGGAGAAGAGGTCACTCAATGTCCAGCCACATACTGAAAGCTGTATATGCACATATGTGCCTGTTGGACTCTGATCATGGTTCAGGGCCACCCCAAATGCCTCTCAGAAGTGTCTTAAGTCCAACAGCCCTGCTGTCCCCAGAGATCCTTTGCTCTGTCTCCCTGGGACCAGCACATGCCGAGAACTGCAAAAGGAGCAGCAAGTGTATACTAGACTATGTGAGAGAGCAGGCCAAGCTCTCCAGAGTGAGAAGGACAAAATAGGGGAAAAACATCCTCTGGGGCCAGAGTCACCAGAGCTGCAAGGGCACAAACAAGGCCAGCACACCTGGGGACCTATGATGCACATCAGGTGGAAATCCAGAGCACAGAGCCAAGAGGAAACCCTGAGCATCTCCCCTGTGGCACAAAAATAAATACGAAAAGAAAAAAGCAGCATGATTGTGTAACAGGAATGTAGGTTGGGGATATTGGGTCAGGCTGGTGATACCTGCCATTCCATAGGGTCCTCTAAGCACTGCCAGTTGTAATGCCAGAGTGCAGAGCCTAGAGTATAATCCCCAAAATCACTATGTGTGGCTCTAAAAACAAAACAGAATACTCAGACAGCAGCCTTTGACGCCCAGCACCCCATATGGTCCCTGAGTCATACTTGAGCACCAGTAATCTTTTTTTAAAAATTTTTATTAGTGAAACACCATGAGGTACAGTTGTAGATTTACAAATTTTTTGTGCTTGGATTTCAATTATACAATGATCAAATACCCATCCCTCCACCAGTGCCCATTTTCCAACACCACGGGTCCCGGTATCCCTCACATCCCCCATCTCCCACATCCCCACCTGCATCTGGCAGGGCATTCCCCTTTGATCTCTCTCTCCTTTTGCGTGTTGTGGTCTGTCAAAGAGGCATTGAGTGGCAATCATTTTTGGTCTATAGTCTACTTTAAGCATGCTTCTCCCATCCTGGGAGGATCCTCCCAGCACCCTTTATTTGGTGCTCCCTTTTCTAGCTGAGCTCCCTTTTCCCCTAGCATGTGTGGTTGGCCTCCAAGCCATGGAGCAAACCTCCTGGTACTAATCCCAGCCACTATTGGGTGTTAGTCTCCTATTTTGTTACTTTATGTCCTCCAGATGAATGCAATCTTTCTATGTCTATCCCTCTCTTTCTGACTCATTTCTCTTAGCATGATACTTTCCATGTAGTACCATTTATATATCAAATTTCTTGACTTCATCTTTTCTAACAGCTACATAGTACTCCATTGTGTAGATGTAAAAAAGTTTCTTTAACCAGTTATCTGTTCTTGGGCACTCAGGTTTTATCCAGATTCTGGCTATTGTAAAGAGGAGCACCAGTAATCTATGAGGTGGGAGTGGTCCAAAAGCCAAATACAACGGAACTGACATGTGGCCTCATACAGCAGAGAGCCAGGTGCTCCCACAAGGCAGCAGGATCCTTCCTGAAGAAACTGAGATCCAGATAGGCCAGGAAGCCTGATGCACCTGTCACTGCATCACCTCATTTTGTCACTCTCCTCCTACCTGGGGTCGGTGTGTCCGATGGCACCTCACCATCTTCTCCTGCCGGTTATTCCAAAAGATCAGCGACCTGGAGGAGAAGTCAGAATTGTGAGCAAAACCCCAAGTTCTGAACAGCCACGCCCTTGGGCACTGGCTAACAGACCCGCCTGGGAGACACTGCCTAAAGCTTCTGTCTCCCCAGGAGAAGCAAAATGGGTTGGCATCTGTGCTGTCTTTCACAACACAAGTTCTAGGCTTGGCATAAAGAGGGAAAAGTCGGCCCTGCCTTGATCTGGGGACTCCTCCCGAATCCTACAGAAGGTTCTCATAGGCCCAGCCAGTTAGGACTCAGAGGCCAGGATATCCCATGCATCAGCACTCCCTTCTGTCCTCCTGAGAGAGCCACATTCTGGGCTATGATTGCCTGGGGGAAGCCCCTCTCTTCTTAAAAAAATAAAGGGGCTGGATGTTAAAACAGTGGGTAGGGTATTTGCTTTGCAAGTGGCCAACCTGGGTTCGATTTCCAGCATCCCATATGGTCCCCGGAGCACCTCAGGAGTAATTGTTGAGAGCAGAACCAGGACTAACTCCTTGCACCCCGGGTTTGACCCAAAAAGAAAATAAATAACCAACTTAAAAAATTCTACAAACCCTTTTATCCTAGTATACACACACACACAAACACATACACACCCTTTACGCCCAGTACTCACCTCGATAGCCAGGGGTATGGGCAGCACTTTGCAACTTGATGTGAAGAAGCAGATATTCCTATTCCAACATACAGTAAACCTGTTGGGATGCTTGCATTGCTGACACTAATCAATCCTCTGCATCCCCACGGCCCCCAGAGCACTACCAGAGAATAGCATCTGAGGCCAGAGCCAGAGAAAGACCTCAGGGAATCTCAGGGAATGCAGAGCACCCCATTCCCCACACCAGAAATAGCTCCAAAAGGAAAGTATCACTGGCAAACCCCGTTCACCTGCAGATCCACTGCCTTGGCCTGAACCACGAGGGTAGCCAATGAAAAAGCTGGACGGCAACAGGGTCTCTTGCCAGTGTGTGTGTGGGGGGTGTGGCTCTGCCCCTCAAATTGAATTTGAAGATTCTACAGCAGCAAAACTTGGGCAAGGTCCCATGAGTCAGCTGGAGGGTCCGGACTGCCAAGCCCCCGACCTCGGCCGGTCCTGCATCCCAAGGCCCGCAATCCCCGTGCTCAGCCCCGCACCCACCCGTGGCTGCCCCAATGCGGAGCTGAAGGTGACCGTGGCCACAGCGGCCCCCAGGATCACGCACTCCCAACTGCGACCCACGCATCCCACTACATCCCCCGACGAACCTCCAAAAGCCCCGTGACCCCAAAAGACTCCAACATACCTCAGCAATCGCCTGGGTATCAGGGAACACAAGAAAAACAAGCGCAAGAGGCCCCTTTAGCTGGCGCGGTCCTGCGGCTCAGTGTGGAGACGGGGAGGCACGGGGAGCTCACGGGAGGCCACCCCCGTCCTATAGCAAGACAAGATCAGCCTTCAGAATCCTGCTTCCTCGCTGGGGCCCTACTTCATCCTTCATCCACGTAAACAAGGACTCTCTGACCCTGTTTCCAGGAAGAGAAGCACCAGGAAGTCCCCGCTGTGATGTCACTTCCGGTCCTGCAAGCTGCCTTAAAGGGACAGACTCCAGATGTGCAGAGAACCATTATCCCCGCCCAGGTGAATCAGTGGCTTGAGGGGGATGGATTTGCACAAGAGAGTGGTGAGGCAGCTTCTGGATTGGGAGCTCGGGGAAAAAGAAGTCCCCTGATGCTTTACTGGTCAGTCAAGTGTAGAGTCAATGCTCTCACACACAAGGCCCTCAGGAAAACTAAAACAGGGTTGATCCGGAAAAAACAGGCAGGTAGGGAGTGGGTGGGGCACAGGACAGTGAGTTTCTCAGGATTTTTAATTTTTTATGGGGGTTTGGTGTGGGCCCACAAGGTTCTGGGGACCATTAGAAATGCCTAGGATTGAAGCTCATCTTCAACAATGAAGGCAAGTTTCCATTTAAAAAAATAATAAAGTGCTGGAGAGATAGCACAGGAGATAGGGAATTTGTCTTGCATTTGGCCAACCCGGGTTCAATTCCCAGCATCGCATATGGTCTCCTCAGCACAGTCAGCAGTACTTCTGAGTGCAGAGCCAGGAGTAACCCCTGTATATCGCCGGGTGTGACCCAAAAAGCAAAAAAATAATAATTAAATTAAATTAAAATGTTATGTTCTCTCTCTGAGTAAGTCAAGTTCTAAACCCCCTCTGTTTATTCTCTGGCTGAACTGCTTCATAAAAATTTCCTGTAATTGTACACCCCACAACCTGACACCCCAAATTTCTGACGGTGTTCTCCTCCCATTCTGTGATAATGAGGGATGTGGAAGCAAGATTCATCTCAGTACTCCACTAAGGTTGCATCTGAAGGAATCTGCCGAATCATCAAATTGAGGCTGTTCTGATTTCTTTCCTTTTTCTTATGTTTTGGGGGTCACACTTGACGATGCTCAGGGCTGACTACTGGCTCTATACTCAGGAATGACTCTTGACATAATTGGGGTATCTTATGGTATACCGGCAAAGGAACCCAAGTCTGCAGAATGCAAGGCAAGTGCCCTAAGGGCTCTGCAACTGTTCCACGCCCCAGGCTGCATGGTTAATCCTCAATTTCCCACATCTAAAATGGAAGCAAACCCAAGGGTGGAAATTTCTTACAGAAATGGGCCTAGGGAGGGAAAGAAACTCCCTCACATTGGCATTTCATGGCGGGTAGGGGGCACTGCCATTGCCCGAGTTCCCCACTCTTAAGATTTCCAGTCCTCGGGTTTGATTCAATGCTGCGGGTCATTAAGAATGAAGCACGCAGCCTGGGACCATAGTGGGATAACAGTGGGTAAGCCTTGCATCGGTTTGGAGATCTTGCAGCCCATCTAGAGCCCTGCACACCGACAGGAATATTTAACAACTGGCGTTACCAACCACTGAGCATTGCTCTGTGTGCCCCCCCCAACCAGTTGCTTGCCGCCGACCAAAGCTCCCCCCCCCCGGCCCGCAACACACACTGACTAACCCCACAAGAGTCTCTGGCTTCTTAATTAGGTGTTCAGAATTTGCTATTCCTAGTGGGGTTTGAAGCCACATAAAGAAACATGATCTTCGTCCCCTCCCCACCCACCATACTGACCCTCTGGACAAGTGAAACTGGGTTCTTTATTGGGGAGGAGGGTCGGTGGCCACAGCAGAAATTCTGCGGGCACTCAGGGACCCTACATAATGCCGGGAATTGACCTGTGTTGAGCACAAAGCATTGCCTCCCCCCCATCTTCTATCTCGAATAACCCCATCTGAAAGGTTTCCTCTCTTGGTCACCCCCATACCTCATCACCCTACATTTCAATAAAAGTCCTTCCTCCGTTCCATGTGCAGCTGGTGAGGTCGAAGCAAGATTCAGCTCGTTACCCCGGGCCTGAGGTGAAGGGATACCCTGACAAAGAAACAGAGGTTATGGTTTTTGATTGCTAGTTTCTGGTTAGGGGCCACACCCGGCAATGTGTAGGGGTGACTCCTGGCTGTTCTTTCCTTAATTACTCCTGTAGGTGCTCAGGGAACTATAGGGGGTGCTTGGGTTCGGAGCCGGTTTTACTGCTGCAAGAGGAGCGCTTTTCTACCCACTTTCCTTCTGCTCTATTGCCTGAGGCTTGATCCGTAATCAATGAAGCAAAACCCAGCTCTGGAAATCTTCCCTGTAAACCCGGGATGAGACACTTCCTCTCCGTCTCCACAAGTTGGCACTGTGGAGTGTTTCTGTCCCTTCTCAGGGTCCTTTCTCTCAGGAATGTCCACCCCTGGCCCTCACCCCCTTCCAGAACCTACTGAAGCCCCCAGGACTCTCCAAGCTCTCTGCAGAGAGACTTCTGATCCTTGCCCAAGTCTGCAGCCCCCAACATTGCCACACCAGTGCCCTGGCTTCATTTGGGGGTGGCCAAAGCAGAAATAAAGCTGTTGGGGGTGCAAGGCTTTCTATGGTGCGGGGGATGGAACCCAGGTTGCCCAAGAGAAGGCAAGAGATTCCTCAGAGTTCTGTCTCCTTTTCCTGACACTTTTCCCCCATCACAGTCATCCTCACACATCTTTCCCCTCCATACATTTTTTTTGCTCTTTGGGGTCACACACCTCCTGGTTCAGCACCTCCATGAATGTGCGAGGAACACCAAGAGAGAGATAGCCACAAAAAGTCGCCTATCTTCGAAAACTCTTGAGCTAATTCGCCTGCGTGGTTTGGCGCATGCCTCAGGCAACCGCAAGCTAACGTCCGAGCTTGCAAAGCAGAGCAGAGATGCGATCAAGGAAGACCTCAAAGAGAGAAGAGCAGAAGTACTGGTAGATGCGGCAGAAGCCGGGAAAAGTATTCGTAATGCCCGGCTGTCCTTCGCCAACTATAAGACCAAGATGACTGCCCTCCGACGTCCTGATGGATCCATCACATCCTCCAGAACGGCAATGGAGAAGATTATCCATGACTTCTACTCAAATCTCTTCGATAGCCATGTCCACTTGCCAACATACCAAATTCCACAGGATGGGTATGTTTTTCCCAATGTTCTCCCCTCCGAAATCCGACGCGCCATTTCGTCGGTAAAGAAACAAACAGCACCCGGCCCAGACAAGGTCAGACCTGAACACCTGAAGAACCTGCCGTCAGTACTCATCAATACACTGGCTCGGCTCTTCACTCGCTACCTGTCTGAATGCAAGGTTCCGTCCCAATGGAAAACCAGCAGGACCGTACTACTGTTCAAGAAGGGAGACATCCATGACATTGGCAACTATCGCCCGATCTGCCTATTGTCTGTCATCTACAAGTTGTTCACTCGAGTCATCCTGAATAGGATTGGCAGACCATTAGATGAAGGACAACCATGCGAGCAAGCAGGGTTCCGCAAAGGATTCAGCACCATCGACCATATCCACACAATAACCAAGCTCATTGAGGTTTCTCGGGAGTTCAAGATGCCGCTCTGCTTAACGTTCATTGATTTAAAGAAGGCCTTTAATTCTGTTGAGACGGAAGCGGTCATTGAAGCCCTAGCCAATCAGGGCATTCAATCCCAATACATCAGGATCCTCCGTGAGCTCTATTGCGGATTCACTACCAGGATCTCACCATTCTACAAAGAAGTGATCGTTGATATCAAGAGAGGGGTGCGGCAGGGTGATACCATTTCACCGAAACTCTTCAGTGCCACCCTCGAGAACATCATGCGACGACTGGAATGGGAAGGAATGGGAGTGAAGATAGATGGTCGGCAATTACACCACCTCCACTTTGCTGATGACATTGTTTTAATAACACCAAACATCAGCCAAGCGGCACAAATGCTGGCCGACTTTGACCGTGAGTGTGGAAAGGTAGGACTACAGCTGAATCTTACGAAGACAATGTTTATGAGAAACAGCCTTGTTCCTGACGCCCCATTTGCTCTCAATGGAACGACCATCTCCGAATGCAACAGCTATGTCTACCTAGGTCGATAGGTCAACATGACAAATGACCTGGCACCCAAGCTGCGCAGGAGGAAGAAAGCGGCTTGGATCGCCTTCAAGAACGTCGAAGAAATAGCTAAGAGGACGAAGAACCTCCGGCTCCGGGCACATCTCTTTGATTCCACTGTTCTTCCTGCATTAACATATGCCTCAGAGACCTGGGCCCTACGCAAACAAGATGAGAATGCCATTCAGTTCTCCCAAAGAAGAATAGAAAGAGCTATGCTTGGAATATCACGTTTCACTCAAATGAGAGAACGAATCCGGAGTTCTGACATCCGTCGACGATCAAGGATCAGGGACGCTGTCTCATTTGCCAAGGTGTCGAAAATCAGATGGGCTGGTCACGTAATGAGATTTAAAGACAGCCGTTGGACTAGAGCTGTTACTGATTGGATTCCACGGGATGTCAAGAGACCGCGTGGCCGCCCACCTACCAGATGGTCAGACTTCTTCGTCAAGATCATGAACGATCAGTTTGAGGCCCTTCATATTCCCGGAGCGAACAGATGCCATTGGGCTACACTAGCACCCGACAGGGACAAATGGAGACGTTACTGGCGCCCGCTCGAGCAAATCGACGACTAACGGGAAGTTAAGTGATTAAGTGATTAAGTGATTGGGGTCACACGGGATGTTGCACAGGAGATACCCCTGGCTCGGTACTCAGGGATTACTTGTGGCGGTGCTCAGGTGGCCATATGGGATGCTGCAATCAACCCCGTGTCGACCACGTGCAAAGCAAACACCCAACCCACTGTGCATTTGGAAGGACCCCAAACATTCTCTTACTCCCTGCCAGTATTCTGGGGATTCCATAGATTTGAGATGTTCAAAACATTGTGCTTGTGGCACTTTTGTAGTAGCCACGAAGTACACTTTCTGCACTCCCCACTCCCTTGGCCAAACAAAATAGGTTCCACTGAGAGATCCCATTCTGACATTGTAAATTTTTATTAGTCATTCAATATGAATTTTACCATGTTTCCAAAGATCAGAGGGAAACAAGGTCTTCCCACATTCTTTACATACATAAAGTTTTGTTGTGTAAGTCTTTGATACGAGCAGTATGGTCTGAGGATGTAGTGAAGTGGCTGGAGATGTGAACAAATGTCTCCCCGCATTCTGTACATGTATATGGTTTCTGCCCAGTGTGAATTCTTCTGTGTACTGTAAGTTTTGAGGATCAAGTAAAGGCCTTCCCATACTCCTTACACACACACACACAAACACACACACACATATATATATATATATATATATATATATATATATATATATATATAGCTTCTTTCCAGAATGAGTTTTCACATGCACAGTCAGGGCTGAGGATTGAGTGAAGGCGTTACCAAACACCAACACTTGTGAGGTTTCTCTCCACTCTGAATTTCCCTATGTGTAATGAGGAGTGATGGGTACCGAAGAGCTTTCCCACAGACCTCACATATAACAGGCTTTTCTCCAGTATGTATTTTCTTGTGCTTAAAAAAGGCTTAGTAAGAATCAAAGGGCTTCCCACTGTCCTTACGTACATATGGTTTCCCTCCGGTATTAACTCTGCTATGTATAATAAGGTATGAGGATTGATCGAAGACCTTCCCACATACTTGACACGTATATGGTTTCTGTCCTGTGTGGATGTTCACATGGTCACACTGGGGTGAGACTGAACTCAAAGTCTGTCCTTGCTGCTGACATTCCTGGGGATTCTGTCCACCTGTGTGGGTTTGTAAGGAAATGTCAAGGTGTCGAGGACCTGGGAAGGCTCCCCCACATTTCTTACACTTGGACGGGTTTGTACCATGGTGACTTTGCTTATGAGACTGTCAATGTAAAGGACTCTATAAACTGACCTCTCCCACCGTGCAGGAGCTTCTCCCCTGGGGTGGTTTGTGTCTATGGACTGAGCAGAACAGACTCTGAGTAGCTTTTCCCAGGGTAGAGCTTCTTTGCAGCAATGGCGCTCACTTCCTTCTGGTCACCCAGAGAAGACATCCCACCTGTCTTGGCATCCTCATGAGGCTGAGGATACAACTGGTCGCTTGAGATTCTGTCACAGTGTGCATGATCAGGCAACCCATCCAGGATGGCTGCTTCCCTGAAGAACAGCAGAGAAGGCTTCCAATTAGTGTGTTTTCCTGAGTCACATTGTCTGCAGGTTGGTTTCTAACATTTAACCCCCTTCATTAAAATTCTGACATGTGTCCTGATTTTCCAAGCAACGGCTAATGTTTCAATAAGACGGACAAGCAAACTTGACCAATGTGGGGTCACATAGCTATATAAATTTTCTTTCAACTCAATGAACATACACAGTAAGTGGAAATAACTCCCTCTGCAGAAAAATGAAGTACCAGTTTAGACTGAAAATAAAAGGGACTGGGTTTGGTTCCAGCTCAGTGTGGAGCCCAGGATACATGTGAAAAGGCGAAGATGCATCCCCACACACCCGAGACGGACACTGTGAAAACATCTCACCTGAAACAGATTCCTCTCCAGGATCAATGCGTTTTTGTTTATTTTTCTGTTTACTTAGGTGGGGAGAGGGTCACACCAAGCATTGCTCAGGGATTCCTGCTGCTGGGGCTCTGAGGGACATGTGGGGTGCTGATATGGAGTCCAGGTTTCCTTCCTGGTACAAAGCAAGCGCACTTCCTAATGCAAAATCAATAGTGCTGCACCATCATGTTCTTTTCAACAACCGCCACTTGTCTTTGCTGTCTATCAAATGTAAAATCACAGTATTACACCTATATTAAAAAGTCATTATGGGGGTCAGAAGCATGGTACAGGATTAGGGTGTTTGTCTTGCACATGGCCAACCCGGGTTCAATCCAAGATATCCCATATGGTCCCTTAAGCATCGCTAGGAGTAATTAGTGAGTGGAGGGCCCAGAGTAACCACTGAGCATCGCTGGGTATTACCCAAAAAGCAAAAAAATAAATAAATACAAAGAATTTTTTTTTAGGTTTTAGAATTACTGATTTTATGCAGCAACAGTGTTGGAACGAAAAGATACTGTGTTGCATGAAGTTAGGCAGAAAAAGAAACACAAACAAAATGATGTCACTCATCCATGTAACAATGGATGCAGAAACTTACCTTTAAGGGTAGGCTTAAATCATCCCTGATTCCAGTGTTTAGAGACTGTCATAGTGCACAGGATCAGAGACCTACCATCGAGGCTGGCTGCTTTCCCGGAGAACAGCAGTGGAGGATTCCAATTATTTCTTGATTTCTTGAGTCTACATGACAAAATATGTCAAACCCTGCAGGTTCGTGTCTAACATTTCCACCAGGCAAATACAATTACCGACACATGTATGACTTTTCCTGGAATGACAAAATGTTTCTGCAAGAAGGACATGCAAAATTGAGAGAAGTGTTGGTCATTAACGTGTGTCCATTTTTTTCTCAACTCAC
The DNA here is from genome assembly GCF_029834395.1 of Sorex fumeus. Lineage (NCBI taxonomy): Eukaryota > Metazoa > Chordata > Mammalia > Eulipotyphla > Soricidae > Sorex > Sorex fumeus. Next base: position 22,394,079 of record NW_026606076.1, on the reverse strand, counting down.
TGAAGAACACATTAAGTGGAAATAATTTCTATACAGAAAAAAGGAAGCTCCAGTTTCATGCAAATAAAAATATACGCGACTCTGGGTTCGGTTGTAGTTCAGTAAGGAGCTCGGGATGCATGTACGAAGGCAAGGCTGAATCCCCACAAAGCTGACAACCCAGGGGCCATTAAAAACATCGAACCTAATGAATTAATGTCAGGATCAATGAGGTTATTTGTTTATATTTATTTGTTGGGGCAGTGTCACATGAAACAGTGCTCATAGACTACTCCTAGTGGGGCTGTGGGGACCATATCGTGTGCTGGGTATAGAACCTGGTTTCCGTCCCTGGACCAAGCAGTGCACTTCCCACTACACTACTACTAGGGCAAACAAACCAGTTCTTTTCAACAATGTCCACCTGTGCTTACATTCTATAAAAGAAACTCAGTATCATTTTGGTATTTAGCACAGCGGTAGGGCGTTTGCCTTGCACGCAGCCAAAATGGCCAACCGGAGTTCGATTCCTCCACCCCTCTCGGACTGCCCGGCAAGCTACCGAGAGTATCTCGCCCGCATGGCAGAGCCTGGCAAGCTCCCCATGACGTATTCGATATGCCAGACACAGTAACAACAAAGTCTCCAATGGAGACATTACTGGGCCCGCTCAAGCAAATCGATGATCAACGGGAGGGCCTTTATTTACTTTGCTTATTTAAAAAAACAGAATGTCTTTAAATCTTGAAACTACTGATTTTCACATCCAATGAGGCTAAGAGCCTATGTCTCTTGACATAAGTCTGTGGATTTCCTCCCTGTGGTGTCCAGAGTCTGGAGATCTGCTGACAGCAAAGGATGCCAGGTACCCCATTCAAGCCAAATGCTTGGTCCAATGAAAATCCCACCGGCATAGTAATATTTATTTTGAACATGAAAATCTTTCCAGCTCAATTGTAATCGATAACCCTGTTGTACTGCATTAAATATGGTAATACTGAATTTCAAATTTGGGTTTTGAGTTCTGAAATCAAACAAAACAGAATGTAAGAGTTACTCAGTGGATAGTAGAATGAGGCCCAGCAGATAGCGGACATCTTGATAGTTCTCACAGTCCAAACAGGCCCACAGAAAATGGTAGATCTTTTGGTTGACCACTGAGAGGAGCTAGGCATTACCCAAACTAGCTTTTGGGTTTTGTATTTTGACCAGACCAGATACTGGGACCACATGAAATCCAGGGGATCAAAAAATCAGTCAGCGGCCTAAAATGCAAGTGTGCTCCCTGCTATCCATGTCCTGATCCAAACTAATTTTGATATGGACTTATTCATTATTTTAAAACAAAGGCAAAATATGACAAAGAGGAACACAAGAGAACAGCAGAGAGACCATGTGCTTAGCTTGAGGCAGACAGACTCAGGTCTCAGATCCTGAACACCTCGGGTACAATTGCTGAGCGCACGTCCAGGAGTTACACCTGAGACCCACGAGGAGTCACGTGTGACTATGCCTGGGCCCAAAACCTAAACGACGATAAACTTCTTAGATACTCAAAAACATCTAATGATCCGAGGGCAAAGATAACCATGGTGTTAGAGAGGGCAGAGGGGTCCGTCTGCTCCAAAAAAGGGCACCCGAAGTTGCAGGCTGGACAGCCACCCTGCTGAGGCACATACAGGAAAACTAAAGGCCGAGATTCCCATGGACAATTCTACACAACCGACAGATAAGGAAGATTAATGACAAAGCCAGGAAATTAAAGCGCAGATCATTCCATGATGGACAGTCCAGGGGGATGAAGGGAAGCACAAACTTGGCACAGATGCCTGGATCCAGGAGCTTGAGGCCCCATGGCCTCAAACAGCAGAGAGCCGGGAACTCAGGCTCTGAGCCGCATCCCACGTCTCCTTCCTGAAACAACCCAAAACCCGATAAGTCTGTGCACCCCTGTCACTGCACTGGGTCATCTTGTCACTCTCATGCCTGAGGATGGTGTGGCAGAGGGCGCTTCACCACCTCCTGCCTTTGGTTTTTCCTGTAGATCAGCAGGAGGCTCCATGGAAAGACCTGAGCCGTGAGCACCAGAGGAGCACAGCCAGCCCCGCCCCCCACCTGACCAGAAGCCCCTGCATTGGAGCAAGAAATATAGTGACTTGCCAGACACTTGGTCAGTGGCTCACAGACTCATCCACAGGGATACACTGCCAGATACTCCTGCCTCTCCAGGGGACAGAGAAGTGGGTTGTGACCAGGCTGCCTGTTGTGGCAGAAGGGCTAGTCTCAGCCTACAGGGGAGGAAACTATAGCCCTGCTCGAGCCCTGGGAATAGACTCAGGGCCCTACAGGAATGTACCTAAGGCCAGGGACTAAGTCTTAGGCCAGGAGCTCCCATGCAGAGATGGCTCCTGCAGGTGACAGTGACAATAGGTCCATTAGTGCCTCTGCTGTGGGGGCAGCCACAGGGACTCAGAGTGGACAAACCTTCAGCTGCCCTCTTGCAGAATGGTCGGTAACATGGGACTGTGAGCTCTCTTCCAAGGGAACAAGGTCACTTCTGGGCTCGGGTGAGCACCAGGCAGTCTCATGCCTGATCTGCTGGACCTAGGCCATTCTGGTCATGATTTACTGTAATCCCGAATCTGCACCTGAGCCTCATCCATAACTTGCTCCTTTTTTGCAGAAATAACTCTGAAAACCATGTAAACAGTGTCTTGTATCACAAAATTATCTAGATATCCATGGTGTTTACTATGAACCATGATTTTACGTGTTTCTGACAACTGGAATTTCTGGAGTGAGTCTACTTTTAAACCATGAATATTAAATCTTGTGGATTGGTGTGGTAATACAGCAGGTAAAACACTCACCTTGCACTTGACTGACCCGGGTTCAATACACTAGCACATATATAGGGCCCAGACTCCCGCCAGAAGTGATCCCTGAGCTCGGAGGCAGGAATAAGGCACAGACAAAGCAGGGTGTTTACCAAAAATACTGCAGCTTCAAAAGGTAACTCTAATAAAACGAAACAATAACAAATACTCAAGTGTGAATTCTGAGGCAATGTCCAAGGTTGCCTGATGTTAAGAATAGTGAGTTGGTAGGTCCCATGGTACGAGGCGTTTGGTGTTCCATTTCTCCAGAGAAACAAAGACACAGGGACCACAACAATTGATGGCCAGTGCACAGTGGACCTTTAATTCAGAACTGAAGAGCATATTTATAGAACATCTGAGGGTGATCAAGGTACAGGACTGCATGTATTGTGATTTACCATTTACACAGGTCAAGCTTTTCAACAGAGGGAATTCTTTGGGGGGAAATTAACTCAAGAAGACGTTCTGTCTGAGAAATTCACTCAGGGCTTATAACATCTGTATTGCTTCGCTCTTTCTTTGTTTGTACATATTAAACAATTAAGTTCATTCTTATTAATATGCACAGTTATCTGAATATACACAGTAAAAAAAACATTTCAAAACTAACTACTCTAGGTTCATGAACTAATGTTAAAAGATGACTGTGCTTTTTCCATAAATTCCACACGGAGTCCCTGGCCCAGTTACCCCATGGGGTCCGATATTTTAGGTAATGAAGGCTTGGAAACAAGACCATGCTTTATGATTTCTAGACTGTCCCATATTGAAGCCAAATTAGCTTTGATGCTTGCCGTAAGTCAAACCAGAGATTCTCGGTGGGATCCAGTGTTCTGGGGTAAGAGAATACGGGAACTGAAGCCTGAGTCAAGTAATTATGATGGATGCCCGGGAGTAAATATATTTTAAAGTCAATTAACCCTTAAATATTAAGCACTTCATATTAACTTTTTTCCTTTGTGAAGCAAAGAACATTGCTCTATAGTCATAGATTATAGATTATATAGGTGAGAGGGGAAAGAGAAATGCAAATAAATGACTACCGATACAAAGACCAGAGTCACCAGAATGTTTGACTGTATAAGTTAAACTCGGGGGGTTGGGAGTGCTCATAAGAGTACTGTAACCTTCTCTGAGGGGAAGAAAAGTTGGCAATTCACTGATCAAGGCTAAAACACTCAGGGTTGATATCCAACACTCATGTGTAAAGACAAATTCTAGAGTGAAACATTGAAAGCGGGTCCTTAAGCCCCCTTTTCTGTTTTTTTCTATGCTGCAGAAATCCATATTTTCTCTTAAATACTAGTAATCTCTTTCATTGTTCTCACATCGTATGTGTGTGTATGTCTGTGTGTGTCCATGTGTTTCAATTTTGGACCACAACTGGCAGTGCTCAGGGGTTATTGCAGCTCTGGGATCAGGGCTCAGTCCTACTGGGGCTCAGGGACTATGTGAAATAACAGACATAGATCGAACCTGAGTTGGCCGCTTATAAGACAAGCACCCTACTGGCTGTACTATTGCTCTGGCACTTTCTAAGTTAATTATTTCCACAGCATCAGGAGTGACCCCGAGCAACACCACAACACCACCACACACCCCATAAGTCAACAGTTTCTCTTTAAAAAAAAAGACACATGGGACTGGAGAGATAGCACAGCGGGTAGGCATTTGCCTTAGGCACGGCCGACCTGGGTTTGATTCCCAGCATCCCATATGGTCCCCTGAGCACCGCCAGGAGTAAATCCTGAGTGCAGAGCCAGGAGTAACCCCTGAGCATTGCCGGGTGTGACCCAAAAAGCAAAAAAAAAAAAAAGTTTCACTTGCAAATTTCACCCACCCAGAGGGAATGAGCCACTGGGTGGCCTTTTCCCATTACAACAGTCAATCAAAGAACAGAGAAGAACTGGGTCTCCTGCTGAAGGGGGGTTGGGGTCCTACCCATTAAGGTAAATCTTAAGGTTCTATACTAGTGATGCCAGGGCCAAAGGCTCTGGAAACAGCCAAGCACAGGCCACTGCTGTCAGGTTTGAGAGGGCTAAGCCCCGCCCTGTGCAGGTCTCTCAGCCCTGCACCTAAAAACTTCTGACCCTTCCCGGACCTGGAGGCAATCCTAGCTACGGGGAACCTCCCATGATCACTTGCTCACACGTCCGAACTCTGCACCCCGGCACAGCCCCCACTCCACTGCCCAAAGACCATGGGTCCCCCTAAAGCCTTTGCCATACATCAGGAACCGCCTGGATATCAGGAACGAGTGAAAAAGAAGCGCGAAATCGTGCCTCCAGGTACCCCAGCTCTGCCACTCACAGTGCAGGAGACTGGGAGGCCGCCTGTGTCCTGCCACAAAATCGGCCTCCACAGTCCCCCTGTCAAAAGAGCCATCAATTCCTCCTCTACCCACGAGACCAATGGTAGCCTGAACCAGGCAACCACAACTAGAATAGAAAGGATGCTGAAACTACCAGTTCTGTGACATCACTTCCGCACCCACCAGGATCCTTAAAGGGCTATGGTCCAGATGCAGAGAGATCCTCTGTGCCCATCCAGGTGAATTGGTGCTTTTAGGTGGCTGGACTGCATAAAGTAGTGGAGAGGCAGCTGTAGGAGTGGTGCGTCACACAGTGGGGGGCTGGGGGTAAGGACAAGAGCCCTGATCCTGTACTGGTTAGTCAACCATTGAAACAATGCTCTCACACACAGTTCATCAGGAAAAACACATGTGGGTTGATTCAAGGTCAAACAGGCATGCTGGTACATGGCACCTGACATTGAGTTTCGTGAGGAAGTAATCAAGAATGGGTGAAGCAGTGACTCTGAAGCCAACCCTGGTGATGCAGAGAAGAACTGGCCTAGCACCAGCACAGACAGCTGAACAGACACTGGAAAGGGGAAAAGCCCCGTAAGACCATCAAAGAGCACTGTCCAGCCAACACGCTATCTGTTGAAAACGCCTGACCAGTGGACTCTTGCCTACAAGAAAAAACACCGGATGCAGTTTGAGAAACCCAATTTCAAATCCAGAGTATGAACAAGAGGGGTAGTACAGTGGGGTGGGCACTTGCCTTGTATATGGTCAATCTGAGTTAAATTTTCAGAATTTCAAATGGTCCCCTGAGCACCATCAAAGTAAAATCCAGGAGTAAACCCTGCACACTGCCAGGTGTGTACCACCAACAAACATACATACATATATATGGAGTGATAGCACAGCAGTAGGGCATTTGCCTTGCACGCAGCCAGCCCGGCCAAGCCGGGTTCGATTCCTCCGCCCCTCTTGGAGAGCCTGGCAAGCTACCAAAAGTATCTTGCCCGCACAGCAAAGCCTGGCAAGCTACCCATGGCATATTCAGTATGCCAAACACAGTAACAAGAAGTCTCAAAATGGAGATGTTACTGGGCCCGCTCTAGCAGAATGGATGAACAATGGGAGGACAGTTGTTTTAAAATATACATATATATGAAGTATATATTATACATAATAAAATCATATAAAATATATATATCAAATTTATATCTATATACATGTGTGGACACATAAAAGTAAGTAAGTAAGTAAAGGCCCTCCCATTGATCATTGATTTGCTCGAGCGGGTCCAGTAACGTCTCCATTGGAGACTTTTGTTGTTACTGTGTCTGGCATATCGAATACGTCAGGGGAGCTTGCCAGGCTCTGCCGTGCGGGCGAGATACTCTCAGTAGCTTGCCGGGCTCTCTGAGAGGGGCGGAGGAGACTCGGGTCGGCCATGTTGGCTGCGTGCAATGCAAACGCCCTACCGCTGTGCTATCGCTCCAGCCTGTACACATAAAAACCTAGAGTATATTTTCTGACCCTACTTTGGAGCCTTTTTGGCCTTTAAACAGATTTGAATCCTTATTAACATTCTGGTGACTACTAGATTGATGGAAATTTGCTAATTCCAAATACAATGCTTATTTTTTTCTCTGATATTATTGAACTCACGGGTGGAATCCAAGAACTTGACGAACCTTTTGAGTAATCACAGGTAAATGGAAGGGCGGGCTGGGATGTGAGGAGCCTGGGGAGTGCTGGGATGTGGGGAACTGAACCATATTCCCAACATTTGTCAGACATTTGAATCAAGGGGCCCCTTCCATCCTTTCAAACGTCTTTCTACACACAGTAAAGTTCATTTAAACAGTTTCCCGTAGGGGCCAAAGAGGTAGGAGAGTAGGGAGGACATTACTCTTGCTTTACCTTTAACAGGGTCCCAGAGCACCACCAGGAATAATCCCTGAGTATTTCTGGGTGGGACTCAAAAAGACGGCGTGTGCCCAGAACTGCAAACAGAGAAGCGACTGAATGCGGGACTGTGTGACCAAGCAGGCAAGTCTCGTCAGATCAGAAAGGACAAAATAGGGGAAACACATGTCCTGGGATCCGAGTCACTGCAATTGACAGGGCGAAAACGGGCCAGCACACTTGGGGGACCCGTGATGTGCATCAGGTGGGAATCCAGAGCACAGAGAAAACAAGGCCTGTGCACCTCCACTGTGGCAGAAAAATAAACAGGAAAGAAAATAAAGTAGCAGGATGAAGTAATAGAATAGAAGGTCGGGCTGTGAACCCAGTCTTCCCATATGGTTCCCCAAGCACTGCCAGGTGCAACGCCACAGTTCAGAACCAAGAATAATCCCCAGAATCACTGGGTGTAGCCCTCCAAACAAAACAAAATACCCAGACGCAAGTCTTCGTCCCCCAGCATCCCATATGGTCCCTGAGACATGTCAGGGGTCATCCTTAAGCACTAAGGTATGAGAACTCTTTAAGTTGGGTGTGGTTCAAAAGCCAAATACAACACAACTGAAATAAACATAGCCTCATAAGGAAAGTATCGGGCCCTCCACCAAGGAGGCACAATACAGGATCCTTCCTTAAACAACTCAGAGACATTTGGCCCAAGAAGACTGAGCGCTCCTGTCTCTGCATCACCTTATCTTGTTACTCTCTTCCTACCTAGAGATGGGATATCCGATGGCATGTCACCATGTAGTCCTGACTGATTTTTTTGAGGATCAGAGACCTGGAAGAAGTCAGAGCAGTGAGCACTGGAGAGGAGCACAACCCCCAGGCCTGACCAGGGCACTGGCTCACAGACACACCTAGAGGACACTGCCTAATGCTTGAGTCTATCAGGGGAGGCAAAATGGGTTGGCATCTGTGCTGCCTTTCACAACACAAGCTCTGTGCTTTGTTACAAGGGAGAAAACTCAGCCCTGCCTTGGCCTGAAGACTCCTCCCTGGGTCCCACAGAAGGCTCTCAGAGGCACAGCCAGGCACTGACTTGCAGGGCAGATCATGTGCATCAGCGCCCCCTGCAGGCTGGCAGCAGGGCTGCCCCGCACAACCATAGCCCAGAATAGTGGCTCTATCACAGAGACAGCCCTTGTCCTCTTAAAAAAACCACTTTCTACACACACACACACACACACACACACACACACACACACACCCTTTACCTCAGGTACTCACCTAAATAGATATAGGTATACACAGGGCTTTGCAACGTGATGTGAAGAAGCAGAAATTCCTGTTCCGCCAGACTCTAAAACTAATAGGATGTTTGCTTGTTGACACCAGTCAATCCCCAGCATCCGTATGCACCCCTACGGCCCCCAGAGTACTCCAGGCAAAATACTTGAGCCAGGAGTCAGAGTAAGCCCTCAGGGTATCTTCACACATGTAGATCCCCCAATTCCCCACACCAAAAATAACCCCCAAAGGAAACTAAAACCCCAGTCACCTTCAGATCCACTGCTCCAGGTGGCCCCATCATACCACGGAAGCCATTGAAAAAGCCAGACGGTAATAGGATCTCTTACAATTGCAGGAGCTGCAACTCTGCCCAAAGTGAATCTGGAGATTTTACAGCAGTGAGACTGGGGTCAAGGTCCCAATGTAGGTCAGCTGAATGTCAGGATGGCTAAGCCCTTACCCTTCGCAGGTCCCTCACCCCCAATACCCACAGCCCCCGTGCTCAGCCCAGTACCCACACTCCGATGCTCCATCACAGAGCTGTAGGCGATCCTGACCCAGGATCATTCACTCACATCCTCCTCCCCTGCACCCCGTCAGAGATCCGCCTCGCCTCAGGAATCACCTGATATCAGGGACAAGTGAAAAACAAGTGCAATAGTGCCCCCAGCTGACAAGGAGTCGCAGCTCAGTGTGGAGACGGGGAACCGCCAGCTGCTCACAGGAGATCACCCCTGTTCTGCCAAAGAGTCGGCCTCCAGAGTCCCACTTCCTCACAGGGGCCCGACTCTGTCCTTTACCCACATGAACAATGACACTGACCCAGTTTCCAGGAATAGAAGCACCAGGGAGGGCTTCCTGTGATGTCACTCTGTTTCCGCAAGCAGCCTTAAAGAGCCAGACTCCAGATGTAGAGAGAACCATTATGCCAAACCAGGAGAATCTGTCGTGCAAGGGGGACCGATTCACACATACAAAGGGGTGGAGAGTCAGCTGCTGTACTGGCCTACGAGCCTCAAAGTGGAGGGCTAGTGACGGGTAAGAATCCCCTGGTCTCGTACTGGGCAAACAATGAGCCAATGCTATCACACAAAGTACATCAGGAAAATCGCAAAGTAAAACAGGCAATAGGGAGCAGGTGGTGCACGGGACAATGAGTTTCTCCAGGAAATAATCAATCAAGGTAGGATGAAAGCAGTGACTCCAAGCCAGAACAAGAGCAGAGAGGTATTGGCCTAGCAATAGCCCAGAGTGCTGGAGAAATGGTGGAACAGGAGCAAAGGCTCATAGGAACATCAGAGAACACTGTCCAGTCAACAGTCTATGACTGACAACATGCGAGCAGTGAACAAGCACAAAAGGGCCTGCCCCTCAAGCTGGAGCGCCCCGGCTCTTTCAGGGCAGAGAATGGGAGGCACTGGGTGCTCACGAACCGCCACTCGCGTCCTGACAAAAATAGGTCTTCACAGTCCACTTTCTACGAAGGGCCGCCATTTCCTCCTCTACAATGAGACCAATGGCGGCCTGAGTCAGGCAACCAGAATGGGAAGAGAAAAAATATCCAAAGAGACCCTTTTTGCCCGCCCAGGTGAATGTGTGCTTAAAGGGCGATGGACGGAACAAAGGTGTGGAGAGTCAGCTGTGGAGAGTGGTGGGCAACACAGTGGGAGGTTGGGGATACGAAGACCCCTGATCCTGTACTGGTCAAACAATGACCCAATGCTCTGACACAGAGTCCATCAGGGAAAACGCAGCTGGGTTGATTCAAGGTAAAACAGGAAGGTTGGTACAATTCACCGAATACTGAGTATCTCGGGGAAGTAATCAACATGCGGTGATAGCAGTGACTAATTGCTAATTCTAAATATAACGTTTACTTTTTTTCTGTATTATTACTGAACTCTTGGGGAACATGACCAACCTTGTGAAAAATCACAAGTAAACAGAACGGCCTGTTGGGTTGTGGGGAGCTGACCCATATTCCCAGCACTTGTCAGACATTTGATTCAAGAGGCCCCTTCCATCATTTCATATATCTTTCTAAACACAGTAATGATTTAAACTGTTTCAAATAGGGGCCAAAGAATAGGTACAACAGATATGCACCAGCTTTAACAGGGTTCCCAGAGCACCAACAGGAGTAATCCCTGAGTATGACCCCCCAAGACTGGAAAAACAAAGCTTAAAATTAAAAAAAAAAAACAGCCTACATGGCTCTCCACTAAAGAACATTGCCAGGGCCATTTAACTAAGATAACACTTTCTGAAACATTTATCCTTAATACTGACACAACACTAACCAGTACCTGAACACCTGGGAGGCAGAAATGACATGGGGGAAGAAGGTGGTGACACAGCCCACCTGGATTCAAACCACAGTACCCAATAATGATCCTGAGTCCCCCAGGTATGGATGACTGAGCTGAGAGCGAGGAGTAGGACTCAGCTGGGTGTGGCTTCAAAGAACATGAATCAAGAGGCCCTGAAGAATGAACGTGTGGCCGGTTTTCTGCCATAATCCCCCAAACCCAGGGCCTCAAAGCCAAGTCGCAGGGTCTGGAGCAATAGTCCAGTGGGGAGAGCTTTTTACTTGCACGGGGCAGCTCAGTTTCAATCCCTGCTATCCAATATGGTCATCAGGAACCGCCAGGAGTAACTACTGATTTGGAGGCAGGAGTAACCCCAGAGCATCGCTGGGTGTGAACCAAAAAGCAAAAAAAAAAATGTCAAGCCAGAGTCACAACAAAGAATAAGACAGTGGTGAGCCTTGACAGCCCTGAGCGAACTGACTTTATTTTGCCTTTCTATTCATTCTTTTTTTTAAATTTTAATTAGTGAGACACCATGAGGTACAGTAGTAGACTTACAAATTTTTGTGCTTGGGTTTCAAGTATACAATGACGAAATACCCATCCCTCAACCAGTGCCCATTTCCCACCACCACGGATCCCTGTCTCCCTCCCACCCCCCATCCCCTCATATCCCACGGTGCCTCTGTGTATGGGCATTCCCTTTTGTTCTCTCTCTCCTTTTGGGTATTGTGGTTTGCAAAAGAGGCATTGAGTGGCAATCATGTTTGGTCTATAATCTACTTTCAGCATGCTTCTCCCATCCTGGGACGATTCTCCCAACACCCTTTATTTTGTGCTCCCTTCTCTGCCTGGGCTGCCTTTTCCCCTAGCATGTGTGGCTGGCCTCCAAGCCATGCAGCAAAATTCCTGGTACTAATCTCGGCCACTCTTGACCTTGACAGCCCTAAGCAAAGAGGATTTTTTTTGCATTTTTATTCACATTCCTCTTAGCTTTGACGAGAAATGTGAAAAGTACATGTTAACATCAAGTTCAAATTCGAGGCCCCTGGCATAGACTTTCCCTTATAGACTGACATCACAGAAAGTTTCTTACACACTAAGGGATTATTTCCATCCTGGCAGCACTTTTGTAGCACAGCATCCCACGGTACAAAGAAAACACACTTTCCCAAAGGGGCCTGTTTTGACATTAAAAATTGTTATTACGGCATTGAGTTATTTAATATGAATTTTACGATGTTTCCTAAGACCAGAATGAAACACAAAGGCCTTCCCACATTCTTGACATATGTAAGATTTCACCCCAGTATGAACTGCCCTATGTACATATAGGTCGGAGGCCAGACGGAAGGCCCTCCCACATTCCTTACAAACAAATGGTCTCTCTCCAGTGTGAATTCTCACATGACAATTACGGTTTGAGGCAGAAACAAAGGCCTTCCCACACTCCTTACAAACATAAGGTCTCTCTCCAGTGTGCTTTCGCATATGCCGAATAAGGTGTGCGGATTCCACAAAGGCCTTTCCACATACCTTACATCCATAAGGCTTCTCTCCATTGTGAATTCTCATATGTCGAGTAAGGCCTGAGGATACAACAAAGGCTTTCCCACATTCCTTACAAACATATGGTCTCTCTCCAGTGTGAATTCTCATATGGTAGGTAAGTCTTGAGGAATTAACAAAAGTCTTTCCACATACCTTGCATCCATAAGGCTTCTCTCCATTGTGAATTCTCATATGCCGAGAAAGGGTTGAGGAATAAGTAAAGGCCTTCCCGCATTCCTTACATATATAAGGCCTCTCTTCAGTATGAGTTTTCATATGCCCAGTAAGGGTTGAGGGACGAGTGAAGGCCTTTCCACGTGTCTTATATTAATGACGCTTCTCTCCAGTATGAATTTTCCTGTGTCTAGAAAGGTTTGAGGAATAACCAAAGACCTTCCCACATTGCTCACACACATATGCTTTCTTTCCAGTATGGATTCTACAATGTTTTAAGAGGTCTGAGGGTCGAGTGAAGGCCTTCGCACAGTCCTTACATGTATGCGGTTTCCCTTCTTTGTGGATGTTCATGTCATCACATTGGGGTAATGCCAGATTCAAACCACGACCTTGCTGCTGACACTCCTGGGGATTCTCTCTACTGTGGGTTTCTAAGGGAACATCATGGTCCTGGGAACATGGGGAAGCTCCCCCATATTCCTTACTCTTGGACAGCGTCAATCCATGGTGACACTGCTTGTGGGCCTTTCGGTGTGAAGGACTCACTATAAAGAGTGCTTCTCTCCCATATTCTAGGGTCTGCCCCAATGTTGCGGTTTGTGTCCGTGGTCTGAGAATAACAGACTGTGTGAACCTTTTCCCACGGGAGGGATTCTTCAGAGAAAGGTTGCTCTCTCCATTCTGATCACCCTCAGAGGCCATCCTGCCTGCCTTGGCATCCCCGTGTGGCTGAGGGCACAAATGCACACTCGAGACTTTTTCACAGTGTGAAGGGTCAAAGACATTCCACTCGGGCTGGCTGCTTCCCTGTAGAACAGCAGAAGATTCCAATTATCGTTCTATTCCTTAAGAGTCTCCATGTTACTTGAAATTGATACCTGCAGATTGGTTTCTAACATTTGTACCACACCAATGCAATTCCCTACTGGTGGATGGCATTACCATGGACTAACATAATGTTTCTGTAAGACACACATGGAAAATTGATGAATGTGGGGCCATTAATTTCTTAAATCAAATGAAAAAGCACGGCATTTACATGAAACATATTACAATTTTTTTTAGGTTTTGAGCAGAGATGTCAGAACCCAGTGAAGATAAGGGTCCTGGACCTCAAGCATCATACTATGAATTTCCTTCCGGCCATTCCTGGCCCTGCACTTTAAATGTAACATGCTGGTCCACTGACATTTTCCATTAGTATTGTAATACTAATAATTAGTACCATAATAATGACATCTTATTATCTCCTTCCTACTTTGGACAAACTGGCAGGCTACCGAATGTAACCAGCTCACACAGCAGAGTCTGGCAAACTCCCCGTGCGCGTACACAATATGCCAAATACCAGTAACAATGAAGGGTCTCGTTCTCCTAACTCTGAAAGATCCTTTAATATGGCACTTTTTAAAAAAATCTCAGGGCTAGGACGAAGGAGACGTTACTGGGGCCTGCTCGATGCAATCGACGAATAACAGGATGGTTGTGACTGTGATTGTGATTATAATATTGATTCCAAACTTGCAAATCTTACCAGCTCACTCATACTCACTGACTGAGTTCCCAAATCCTGAAGCCGTGCTTTGAGTTCTGAAACCAAACACAATATACAATGTAAGAATTCTTCGAATGAAACATCCTTAACCAGGCAGTACAGCTTCAGGATATCTCTATGGTACTCACAGTCCAAAGTATCCCACAGAACAGGGAAGGTCCCGGGGAGGATTGCTTTGAAAAGTTTGGCAATCCCACAAGATATATTTTTTCTTTTTTGTTTGTTGAACATACGCAGTGATGCTCAGGGAACTATATGGGATGCTGGTTATTGAACCAGGTGGACATTGTGCAGGACAAGTGTATTTCCTGCATTACTATCACTCAGAGCCAAAACAGCTTCATTATGGCCTCACTTATTAACTAAACAAAAAGGCAAAAAAAAATTTTTCAAGAAACAGCGATATTATAGGCTGTACAGACAGGCTGGTAAGGGAAAGACAGGGGGACCAAGGAGTGAAAATTTCATGGACTGCCAGAAGAGGAAAAATACTGTCAAAGCCAAGAAATTAAAGCACAAGATTATTCCGTGACAATTCGTGGGAGCGAAGGGCAGCGTGAATGCAGCACAGATGCCTGGATCAAGGAACCCAAGAATATCAGGGTCAGCAGCACATTTCACATGTGCTCAGGGCACCCACACACTGCCCAGGGCCTGAGCCAGGGAGGGTTCTCAGACACTCACCTGCACGCATGCCTCTCCTCCCCGGCTTCAGGGTTCCTCCTTCCAGCCAGATGATCACTGTAGGCTTCACCACAGAATACCCTGAACCTCACAGAGATGGAGCATGGATTAGTGACAAGGAAAACATGACAAGAAAACCCCCATGCGTCCCTATAAAAATTGAGTCAATTACTGGAAAGGCATGAACAGAATCATCACTTCTAAAATGCTCTAGATTTGGAGCTATCCAAGAGCTAAGATTCAGGACTTAATTTAAGAGTTTAATATGAGGCCCCAGAAAACACGACAAATAGTATAGCCCGGGTCTTAAAGGGCCAACAGGGATTTGATCACAGCAAAATACATAGTATTTTTTTCTCTAGTTTTTCTCTAGTTTGGGATCCTCAGCTGGGGATGTTCAAGGCCTCTCCCTCATTGTGTACTCAGAAATCAACTTTGATTTTGCTTGAGGATCACCTGGGATGGTGAGAATAGAACGCATGTCCAGAACTTGCAAGAAAAGCAACTGTCACTCTCGGCTTGGCATCACATGCAATGTACTGAGCCTGCGTGAACTGATGCCACAGTGTAGTAAGCCCCAGAGCTTAACAAATCCAAACATGGCCAAAGATGACGAAAGCCCCAAACTGGTTTTAAAAATAAATGTATAAAAGGAAGCAGACAGACAGCACAGCAGGTCAGGAATGGGCCTTCCTCAAGGTCAATTAAAGTTCGATCCTGACATTCAGTAGGGTCTCTCAAGCCATCAGATGTGAACCCTGACTGCATAATCAAGAGGCAAATCCTGACTCCTGATGAACCAAGAACCACCGGAAGTGACCACGAGCACTGAAATAGAGCAACAACAGATGGGGTGAGACCCTAAGAAATAAATGAGCTATGTTGGGAGCGATATTACAGCAGGCAGGAAACAGAAAATACACACATGTTCAGGATTGATTCCCAGCAGCACACAATGTCCCGGACCACAACCAGGATGAATAACTGAATACTCAGCCAGAAATAATCCCTAAGTATTTGTAAGTATAACCCAAAACCAAATCAAAACAAAATAAAAGGGAATGCCCTGCCACAGAGGCAGGTTGGGCAGGGGGTGGGGGGTGGGAGGGACACTGGGATTAGGGGTGGTGAAGAATGGACACTGGTGGAGGGATGGGTACTCGATCACTGTATAACTAAAAGCTAAGCACAAAATTTTTTTAAGTCTACAACTGTTCCTCATGGTGTTTCACTAATAAAAATTGTAAAAAATAAAAAAAATAAAATAATACAAATAAAAATAAAAAGGTAAAGGCCCTCCCATTGATCATCGATTTGCTCAAGTGGGCCCAGTAATGTCTCCTTTGGAGACATTGTTGTTACTGTGTTTGGCATATCGAATACGTCACGGGGAGCTTGCCAGGCTCTGCCATGCGGGCGAGATACTCTTGGTAGCTTGCCAGACTCTCCGAGAGGGGCGGAGGAATCGAACTCGGGTCGGCCATGTTTGCTGTGTGCAAGGCAAACGCCCTACCACAAACTGAAATTGTGGGCCTGATGCAATAGTACCGGGATTAAGACAGCAACCTTTTATGCTGCCAAGTGTGTTCAATCCTCAGAATCTCATGGCCCCTGAGCACCCCTGGGAGTGATCCTTCAGCACAGAGACAAGAGGATTAGGTTTTACCCCAAAGAAAAACAAAACCAAAACAAATACTAGAAATTATATGTAGTACAAGAAGTGATCAAAGAACTCAGCATTGGCAGGAACCAGGAACTTTTTAGAGAGACCTGAGCGACGGTTACAACACGTGGGGAGCTTGCTATGCACGGGGCTAACCTAGGTTGAAAGCCAGAACTGCAGATTCATACAAACTCACAGAGAGTGATTCCTATGGAAGAGCTTAGAGTAAGCCCTGAGCATCGCCAGGTGAGCACCAACAAGAAAACCAGGGAAGGAGCTAGAGAAACAGCTACTGCATGGCTGTCCTCCCCAGGACAGTCACAGCTACTGTTGGACACACAGTCACGGCCCGGCACAGGGAGCCCACATGGGTTTGTCCAGACAAGGTCGGCCCCGCACTGCTCTCACCAATGGCCCACAGGTGCTGGTAGGTCTCCAGCATCACATCCTTGTATAGCTTTCTTTGAGAGGCATCCAAGCACGCCCACTCCTCTGGGGTGAAGATCACGGCCACGTCAGGGAAGGTCACCGTGTCCTGAACCGGCATACAAAGGGGGCAGGAGTCAGGGTCTGAACCCATCCTGTTCCCTGGACTGTGAGGTCAGGACCCCAGGGCCCTAGAGGGGCTCACGGTCTGTCCTCTCGGGAGGAACCAGCCTCCATCTGAACTCCTGGCAAACGGGTCCCAACTTCAAAGACAGCTGCATCTATGAAAATGTGAGGATGCTCTTCTAGAAGGTTCCTGAAGGTGGCAGACTTGCTTCTGACCCCAGGGAATTCAACCACTGCTCCTATGAGCACTGCAGCGAGTAAAAACTGAGCACACAATCACTGGGAACCAAATGAGTGACCCTGCTTTCAGGTCAAAACACTAAACATACACCCCTTGTATCCCACAGTCACTTGAGCTGCAAGCGCACAAACAGGTGTAGCACACCCGGGGACCCATGATGCATATCAGGCATAGAGCCAAGAGGAAGCCCTGAGCATCTCCCCTGTCGCAAAACTAAATACGAAAAGAAACAAAGTCGCATGACTGTGTAACAGGACAGTGGGATGGGGATAGTTGGTAGGGCTGGTGATCCCCGCCATCCCATAGGGTCCCCTAAGCAGTGCCAGGTACAATGCCAGAGTGCAGAGACAAGAGTATAATCACCAGAATCACTGCGCGTGGCTCTGAAAACAAAACGAAATACCCAGACACCAGTCTTTGATGCCCAGCACCCCATATGGTCCCTGAGACATGTCAGAAGTCATCCTTGAGCACCAGTAATCTTTGAGCTGTTGTGGTCCAAAAGCCAAATACAACAAAACTGACACAAATGTGGCCTCATACTGCAGAGAGCCAGGTGCTCTGACAAGGCGGCAGGATCCTTCCTGAGCAAGTCAGAGACAGACAGCCCGGCAAGCCTGACGCTCCTGTCACTGCTTCACCTCATTTTGTCACTCCTACCTGGCGTTGGTGTGTCCGATGGCACCTCATCATCTTCTCCTGCCTGTTTTTCCAGAGGTTCAGAGACCTGGAGGAGAAGTCAGAATTGTGAGAACTGGACAGGAGTAAAATCCCCAAGTTCTGACCAGCCACACCCTCGGGCACTGGCTCACAGACCCGCCTGGGGAACACTGCCTGATATTTCTTTCTCCCCAGGTGAAGCAAAATGTGTTGGCATCTGTGCTGCCTTTCACGACACAAGTTCTGGACTTGGCTACAAGAGAGAAAAGTCAGCCCTGCCTTGGTCTCACAGGCCCAGCCAGGGAGGGACTCTGAGACCAGGAAATCCTGTGCATCTGGCCAGCAGAAGGGCTGCCTCCCCCCGCCGGTGATAGAGCCACATTCTGCACTATGGGGGGGGGATGGAGAAGTAGAACAGTGGGTAGGGCGTTTGCTTTGGAAGTGGCCGACCTGGGTTCGATTCCCAGCATCCCATATGGTCCCCTGAGCACCGCAGGAGTAATTCTTGAGAGCAGAACCAGAAGTAACCCCTTGCATCGCCGGGTGTGACCCAAAAAGCAAATAAATATATATTTTTTTTTAATTTCTACAGACATACACTTTTACCAGCAGTACACGAACACACAAGCGCACACAGACACAACCTTTACCACCAATACTCACCTCGATAGCCAGCAGTCTGGGCAGGACTTTGCAACTTGATGTGAGGAAGCAGATATTCCTATTCCGACATACAGTAAACCTGTTAGCATGCTTGCGTTGCTGGCACTAATCAATCTTCTGCGTCCCCAGGGCCCCCAGAGCACTGCCAGGAATAATATCTGAGGCCAGAGCCAGAGCAAGCCTTTAGGATATCTCCAGGAATGCAAAGCCTCCCATTCCCCATGCCAAAAGTAGCCCCAAAATGAAATTATCATTGGCAAACCCTGGCCACCTGCAGATCCACCGCCCGGGCCTGATCCACGAGGGCAGCCAGTGAAAAAGCTGGGCGACAACAGGGTATCAAGTCTTTTTTTTTTTTTGGGAGGGGGGCGAGGCTCTGCGCGTCAAAGTGAATCTGGAGATTCTACAGCAGCGAAACTGGTGCAAGATCCCAACATCGGTCAGCTGGGAGGTTCGGTAAGGCTAAGGCCCCACTCTCGGCAGCTCCTTCACTCCAAGGCCTGCAACTCCCGTGCTCAGCCCCGCACCCACCCGTGGCTGCCCCAACACAGAGCTGAAAGTGACCTTGGCCACTGCAGCCCCCCCCAGTATAATGCACTCACACCTGCAAAACCCTTCTCCCACTACAGCCCTTATGAACCTCCCAAAGCTCCGCGCTCCCTAAAAGACCCCATCATACCTCTGAACCACTGGATATCGGGGAACACAAGAAAAACAGGTGCAAGAGGTCCCTTGAGCTGGCGCGGTCCCACAGCTCAGTGTGGAGATGTGGAGGCATGGGGCACTCACGGGAGGCCACCCCTGACCTGCAGTAAGACAAAACAGGCCTTCAGAGTCTCGCTTCCTCCCTGGGACCCTAGTTTGTCCTTTAGTCACGTGAACAATGACTCCTGACCCCGTTTCCAGGAAGAGAAGCACCACAAAGGCCCCACTTTGATGTCACTTCCGGTCCTGCAAGCAGCCTTAAAGGGCCAGACTAAGCCCTCAGGCCAGTTCAGCATGTCCTTCCACATGGGGGTCCTGTCTCTTAAGCTGTAACAGTTTGCATCAAGACCAGGCATTTCTGCTTTCTAGAATGTCCCATTTGAACGCCAGGGGAGTTTTGCCACTTTCTCCAGGTCCATCCAACTCCCACGACAGGACCCCCTCTTGGGGCATTAGGAACTACAGCAACTGAAGCCTAAGTCAAGTACGTATGACAAAGAAATTATGCCCAGCAGTAGATATATTTCAGAGTCAATTAACTCCCAAAGCCTTGGACTGATGTCTTTCTGTGTTTAACCGAAGAGCACTGATCTATAGTAAAATATAAAAAGACTACAGGGGAAATAGAAAAGCAGGTACAAATACACAGCACTTCAACTACAAAGCAGTACAAATACAAAGTTGAGAATTACCACAAAGTTATGGCTTATCAGTAATCAAGAGTGACTTGGGGAACTGAGACAATGAGAGGTAAAATATAGAGAAAAGGTAAACGTGAACTAAATTAGGCATGTTAACAAGGAAGGATGTAAGCTTCTCTGGAAGGAGGAAAACCAGCAATTCACAGATGAAGACTGAAACACTTTGGGTTAAAATCTAACAGATCACAACAGCCTGAACCCTGTTTCCTTCTTCGATCCTCTGTCACCCTTCATCGGCCAGGGTTGGGAGATGAATCATGGCCATCAAATGCACTCCGCACATGCTACATTACTTGAACACAACTCTCAGTACCGCAGCATAACAGTCAGGGATAGCCTGATCAGGGAGAGGTGAAGAGTCAAGCTGCATCCCAACTTGATTTTAGGGTACAGAAATTCTACTGTTAGAAAAAGAAATGTGGAGTCAGAAAGGCAGTAACCTGGAAGGGGCACTTCCCTTGCTGAACCAAATCAATCCTTGGCATCTCATATCACCCCTAAAGCACTCTATCATTGTAGCACTGTCATCCCATTGTTCATCTATTTGCTCTAGCAGGAGCCAGTAACATCTCCATTCATCCCTTGAGATTTTAGCAGTCTCTCCTTATTCATCCTTCCCAATGGTGCCATATTGGAGGCTCTTTCAGGGTCAGGGGAATGAGACCCATTATTGTTACTGTTTTTGGCATATTGAATATGTCATGGGGAGCTTGCCAGGCTCTGTCGTGCAGGCAGGATACTCTCTATAGCTTGCCGGGCTCTCCGAGAGGGATAGAAAATGTATATTTTACTTATATTAAACATTTAAAATATATCATTTTATTTATATCAAATATATGAAATGTATTAAATAAACATATGAAATATATTAACCATAAAGAACCAACAGAAATAATTCCACAGTGCTGTTCCTGGAGTAAGCCTCAATCTTCCACAGATCTGCCCAAAATTCAACCAAAAATAGCCCAAAAGCAAATTTTTATTTGCAAGCCACAACCATACCTAGGGCTGCATCCCCAGGATGGCCCTGGACATCAAGGCTACTACTGAACAGTGACCCAGGGCTACAGGGTCGTTTGCCTTTGGGGAGCTGCCCCCCTGTCCCTCAAAAATGAACAGGTCTTTTATTTTTTTTGGAGGCTCCACCAGGGATATGGAGGAGAAACTTCTGGCTCTGCGCTCAGGAATCCGTCCTGGTGGAGCTTGGAGATCAGACTTGGGTGGGCCACATGCAAAGCAAACGCCCTAACCACGGTGCTATCACTCCTGTCCTCTAAGTGAATCTGGAAGTTCTACAGCAACGATGTCGAACCAAAGGATCCAGGACAGGGCCCAGTGAAGCTCAGTGTTGGGAGGGTCGAGACCGCCCCCGCTTCCCCTCCTCTCTCTGTTACCACTATGTTCATCCCCACGCCCATCTGCTACTGCCCATTTCCGGAGCTGGAGGAGACTGTGGCCACAATGGATCCCCAGGATCACGCACTGACACCCTCGACCCCTGTGCCCAGGTACAGCTCCTGCTATAACTCACCAAAGCTCCACGTCCCCAAAATGTCACCACTGCACCACAGGAATGACTGGAAGAAAGCGCGAAAGTGCCCCCAAGCTAGCATTGCCCCTATTCTCACACTGACGAGATGGGGAGGTGCCAGGCGCTAATGGGAGGCTGCTTGTGCCCTGCCACAAAAGCAGCCCTCACAGACCCCCTTCAACGCAGGACAGCCACTGCTCCCTTCACCCATGTGACAAATAGACACCTGATCCAGTGTCTGAAGCAAGAACCTTAAAACTCTGCTGTGACGTCACTTGCACCTCTGCGAGTGGCCTTAAAGGACCAGACACCAGGTGCACAGGAAACCACTAGCACATTGCAGGTAAATATGTACTGCTGGCTGGGCCAGTGCAATAGCACAGTGGACAGGACATTAGTCTTGCATGCAGCTGACCCAGGTTCAATCCCCGGCATCCTTTATGGCCCCCCCAACCACTGCCAGCAGTAATTCATAGTGCAGAGCCAGGAATAACCCCTGAGCATCGCTGGGTGTGACCCAAAAAGAAAAGAAAAAAACATGTACTGAAGGTGGAATGAACTCACATAAAGGAGTGGAGAGGAGGTAGCTAGAGTGATTGGTAACAAAGTGGGGGTCTGGAAGATGGAGAAGTCCCACAATCCTGTATTAGCAGTGACTCTGTAGCCAGCCCTGCAGATGCAGAGAGGAACTGATCTAGTAACAACCCGGAGAGCCAGAGAGACGCTGGAACAGGAGCAAAGGCTTCTACCCCTTAACAACACAAGAGCAGTGGACACTTGCCTACAAGGAAAACCCTAGGAGGCCGTTTCAAAAACAAGATTTCAAACCAAGAGTATGTGGCCAGTGGCTGGAGTGAGAGCAAAGTATGTAGGGTGTTTGCCTTGTATGCAGCTGACATGAGTTCGATTCCGAGAATCCTATATGGTCCCCTGAGCACCATCAGGAGTAATTCCTGATTGCAGAGCCAGGAGAAACCCCTATAAATCACAGGTATGACCCCCAAAAATAAAAAAAAAATAGTACATGGCCAGAAGGGTAGTGCAGTGTGTTGGGCACCTGCCTTGAACTCGGTCAACCTGAGTTCATTCCCTGACATTCCCCAATGGTGGCATGGGAACCACCAGGAGTAACTCTTAAGAACTGTCAGGTTTTGCCCAAAACTAAAGTATATAAAACAGAGCATATAGACCAACCCCCAGAAAGGAGGGGCTAACAGGCAGCAAACCACACTGGTCAGTCTGCAGCCGGGCTTGGCCTTTTGCACTTATCTACATGGTGTTTACCAGTCTGGGGAATATTAGATTGTTAGGATTTTACTGCTTCCAAAGTAAAAATCTCAAAGCATTTATCCACAATGTTTGTGTAAATCGAATGGAAACCTGAATACAAGGAGTGCAGATATGCTACAGCAAGTAAAGTGCTTCCGTGCACACGGCTGACCTGGACACCAAATATGGACAGCACAGCGGGATGTGGCTCCACGAAATATAACAAAGAAGAGCCTGAAGAATGAAGGTTTGGCTGTCTATCCGAGTCGAAAAGTTCTCCGCAGCATCGTGGTTAATCTCTGCCATGATCCCCCACAAACCAGGACGTCTGAGCCAAGCTAGAGTCACAGCGACAAATGAAACTATGGTGTGCCTTGACCCAGCAAAATGCAATTTTTGTACCTATTTATTTAATATTTTTATTGCTTTTTCGGTCACACCTGACATTGCACAGGGGTTACTCCTGGCTTTGCACTCAAGAATTACCCTTGGTGGTGCTCAGGGCACCATAGGGGATGCTGGGAATTGAAACCGGGTCGGCCACGTGCAAGACAAACACCCTACCACTGTGCTATTACTCCAGCCCCGACCTATTTATTTTTTAATTTTTGTTAGTGAAACACAATGCGGTACAGTTGTAGACTTACAAATTTTTGTGCCTGGGTTTCAGTTATACAATGATCGAGTACCCATCCTTCCACCAGTGCCCATTCTCGACCACCACTAATCCCAGTATCCCTCCCACCCCCCAAGCCCCCATCCCATCCTGCCTCTGTGGCAGGGAATTCCCTTTTGTTCTCTCTCTTTTGGGTGCTGTGGTTTGCAACAGAGGCACTGAGTGGCAATCATGTTTGGTCTAGAGTATACTTTCAGCATGCATCTCCCATCTTATAGTCCCCACCTATTTACATATTATTTAATTCCTTCCACCTTGCTTTTTTACTAAGACTCATTATTTACCAGTTAACAGAATGTGAAATCCAACTGCCAGGACATTGTCATAGACATGGTCCAGGTGATAATCAGCAAGTACCTTTCCCTTATGGTACTAATGTCACAGGAAGCTTTCACATGCACCAGGATTATTTCCTTCCGGACTGTAGTTTTGTAGCAACACCCCACCCACTTGTCGAAACTAAAACTGTTTTACATAAGGGCCATGTTCTGACCCTGGCCATTGTTATTAGGGAATTGATTGATACAACATAACTTTTATATTTACTAAGGCTTGAGGGGAACACGAAAGCCTTCCTATATTCCTTACCCACAGATTATTTTGCAGTATTAATTCTCTTATGCCTTAAAAGGCTGCAGGTGCCTTTATATGATAGATGATGGACTTCCCATGTTCTTACATACATATGTGTGAATATATATATATATATATATATATATATATACATATATATATAGTTCCTCCCCAGTGTGAATTCTCCTATGCATAGTAAGGCCTGCAGATCCAGAAAAGGCATTTCCTTTCCGCACTCCTGGCATACATAAGGTTTCACTCTAAAATGACTTTTCATATACGTAGGAAGGGCTGAGGACAAACTGAAAACCTTCCCGCATTCCTTACACTTATGAGGTTTCTCTCCAATGTGAATTTTCCTGTTCAAAAGTTATGCTAATTTATTGAAAATTATCCTGCAGACCTTACATATGAAAGGCCTCATTCCTGGATAAATGTCTTTTACACAAAGCAAAGCTTGTGGATTGATTTAAGATCTTCCCACCTTAATATATGCTTTTTCAAGTATGAATTTACCTATGTTCAATAAGGAGTTAAGGGGAAGTGAAGGCATTGCCAAAGTCTTTACAAACATAAGGTTTGTCTCCAGTACGAAATTTCCTGTGGCTCAAAAGGCTTGCAGAATAAGCAAAGGCCTTGCAACACTCCTTACATATATATATGGATTCACTGTAGAGTGGGTTTTCTTGTGGACTAAAAAGTTTGAGTATAAAGTGAAGACCCGGCTGGAGTGAAAGCACAGAGGGTACGGTGTTTGCCTTGCATGTAGCTGACCCGTGTACGACTCCCAGCATCCCATATGGTCCCCTGAAAACCACCAGGAGTAACTGCTGAGGAGAGAGCCAGGAATGACCCAAAAAGGAAAAAAAAAGAAAGTGAAGACCCTCCCACAGTTGTGACATGAATAAAGTTTCATTCCTGTATGAACTTCCCTATACTCAGAAAGAAACTGAGAAGAAATGAAAGGTCTTCCCAACTACCTCACATATATAAGGGTTTTCTCCGATACGAATTTAGTGAAAACTAAGACTTCAGGGATAAGCAAAGGCCTTCCCACATTGCTCGCACATATAAGTTATCTCTCCAGTGTGAGTTTTCCTGTGCACTCAGGCTTGTGAAACAAGCAAAGACTTCCCACTCCATACAAGCATATGGTTTCTCTCCAGTGTGACTTTTCCTGTGCATACTAAGGTGTATGAGTCAGATAAAGGCCTTGACACATTCCTTACAGGCATACGAACTCCCCAGTATGAAATATGCTGTGAATAAGGTATGCGGATCCAACGAAGGTCTTCCCACAGTCCTTACACTTAAGTGGTTTCTCTCCTGTGTGGATATTCACATAGCACCGCCAGGGTGACACTAGACTCAAGAGTTTGTCCTCAGTGCTGACATTCCTGGGAATTCTGAGCACTGTGGGTTTGTAAAGGAATGTGATGGTGCTGAGAATACGTGAAGGCTCCCCCACATTCCTTACACGTGGACAGGTTCAGTTCACAATGACTGCCTGTGGGCCTGTCAGTGTGAGAGACACATTATAAACAGTATTCGTCTCCCAGAAGCTGCCCAACTATGGAGGGGTTGTGTCCGCTGACTGAGCTGAACATCCAAGGATCTTTTCCTAGGGGACGACTTTGTCAGAACGGGCATACTCTTGCCATTTTCATCACCCTCAGAAGACAATGGACCTGTCTGAGCATCCCCATGGAGATGAGGGCAACACTGCTCACTTAAGCCTTTATCACAGTGTGCAGAAAGAGACATCCCACCAGGGCTGGCTTCTTCCACGTAGAACACCAGAGAAGGATTCCAATTATTGCCTTATGCCATGAGAGTTCTCATGTTAAAAGAAATCAAACTCTGCAGGTAGGTAGCTGGTGGGGTATGAGACAATGAGTATCTTGGGGAAGTAATTAATCAAGATGGGGCTAAAAGCAACGACTCTGAAGCCAGCCTTGGGGATTCAAAGATGAACTGACCTAGTAGAAACCCAGAGAGCTGGAGACACTGGAACAGGAGCAAAGGCTGGTAAGAATATCAGAGAGCACAGTCCGGCCAATGCTCTACCCCTTGACAACATACAAAAAGTGGACTCTCAGCTAAAGGAAAACCCCAGGAGGCAGTTTCAGAAACATGATGTTAAACTGAGAGTATCAGGTTAGTGGTTTGGGTGCTTGCCTTGCACGCCGCAGACATGGCATTTCATACCTCACACCACTCATACTCCAAGAGTAGAGTACCAAATTTGAAGTGGTTTTAAAGTAGAAGGCAACCAATCTTAGAGGGAAATATATTTTTACAGATATGTGTGTTTGTGTGTATATATATATATATATATATATATATAGAGAGAGAGAGAGAGAGAGAGAGAGAGAGAGAAGCACACAAGACTCAAGCCTTAACAACATATTAGTAACAGCTTATAAAAAGGCTTAATGGCCTCTGGGTGAAATAACCAATCTTTACACACTCTCCTCTAACGAAAGTTTTTTTTTTGTGCATTTTCAGTGGTTTATTCATAAGAAACAATACAAAATAAATTATTTCGTTTCTGCTTTGGGGCAGGGGTTGGGGTACAGGATGGAAACATCCAAAATATGGTGGTGGGAAGGTATAATGGTGGTGGGATTGGGGCTGGAATATTAAATGTAATCAAATATTGTGAACTACTTTTTAAAAATAATGTAATTCTTAAAAAAACAATGATGGGCTTGGATGAAAACACTGAACACAAAAACCCGACCCCCAGGGCCCATAATCACTAGGGATGAGAAGGGGACACTCAATGTCCAGTGAGCAACTCAAGGTTGAGTGTGGACATTTGTGCCTAGGGCACTATGAACTCAAGTCCAGGGCTGCCCCGAATTCCTCTCAAAGCAGGCAAAAGTGACCTGACTCCCAACACTTCTGCCAGCCCCAAAGATCCTCTGCTTGGTACTGGCACATGCCCAGAACTGCAGACAAAGCAGCGAGTGAACATGAGACTGTGTGACTGAGCAGGTGAGGCTCTCCAGAGCGGAAAGGATGAAACAGAGGAAACGCATGTCCGGGTTCCTGAATCACTGTGGCTGATAGGGCACATATGGGGCCATGTGGCCTGGGGGCTCCAATGCCTGTTAGGGGTGAATCCAGAGCAGAGAGCAAGAGGAAGCCCTGAGCACCTCCATTGTGGCACAAAAATAAATCTGAAAGAAGAGCGATTAGGGCTAGTAAACCTTGCGTCCCATATGGTCCCCCATGCACTGCCAGGGAAATTCTGGAGCGCAGAGCAAGAAACCCCAAGATAACTAGGTGTGCTCCCCAACCTTCCCAAACAGAACAAAGCTAAAGAAGTCAGTCTTGGATCTGAGGTACCACAGAGAGTACGAGACCTGGCAGGGGTGAATCTTGAGCACTGAGCTGGGACTACTCCTCAGTGGAGTATGATCTAAACCCAAATACAACAAAACAAATAAACAAGGACAAAAGCAGTCTCAAAAAGAGTAGATGCTGGGGCTGGAGCAATAGCACAGCGGGTGGGGCATTTGCCTTGCATGTAGCCGACCTAGGTTGATTCCCAGCGACCCATATAGTCCCCCGAGCACCGCCAGGAGTAATTCCTGCGTGTATGAACCAGAAGTAACTCCTGTGCATCGCAGAGAGTGACCCCAAAAGAAAAAAAAAAGTAGTGTAGGAAGACATTGCTTTGTCCTTCTTCCACAAAAAGCTTAGCTTTATCTGGTTACACCCTTCACAGTGCTCCTGAGGCACTTCCATTCCATTGTGTTTATCTGTAAATGGTCTTCCCTATGCTCTCCTCTCCACCCAGTTAATCAGCTTTCCTCCTAATCAGACTCTGTTAATTTGTAAGGTCAGATTTCACAGAAATCTATGATTTTATGAGTGAAATATTGCCTTTCTCCTCTCCTTATTCCTTATGAACAGTTTACTTTAAAGCAATGCCCTTTTTGTATAGATACAGGAAGACAGTTAACATTATGCTTTGTAACTTAGGATTTGATTGGATTTGAATATTATTCACTCCCGGGCATCTGCTTTCTCGACTTAAGCATCAGCTGCCCTTAGTTCCTAATACCCCAAAAGCAGGATCCTGACGAGGGACTGAATGGACCCAGGGCAAGCGGTGAGCTACCCTGGCATGGAAATGGGACAGGCCAAAGTGCCACGATTCTTAACTATAAGTTAAGAGTTTGATCATATGCAAATGCCGCCATGATCCAAAACTGTCAGGCTACCGAATGTAACCTGCCCACACGGCAGAATCTGGCAAACTCCCCGTGGCATACCCAATATGCCAAATACCAGTAACAATGAAGGGTCTCATTCTCCTAACTCTGAAAGAGCCTTGAATATGGCACTTTTTTCAAAAATCTCAGGGCTAGGACAAAGGAGACTTTACTGGGGCCTGCTCCAGGCAATCGACGAATAACAGGATGGTTGTAATTGTTGTGACTGTGATTGATCCAAAAGTAATGATGAGCCTAGGATCCTGCTAGGGGTGGGAAAGACTATCTGGCCTGAGTACTGCAGTCTGAGATCGAGATGCCCGTAGGAGGGTAATTCTGTAAGTTTAAGATATTTCTTACTGTATCCATACAAAATGATTAATATTATATATGCTTATATGTTTGCTAGACAAGGAGAGGAGAAACACACCCAGGAGAATCTGCTCTAGAGTGGATTGATCTGATAATGAGGATCTGTCCTAGGAGTGGATGTCCCCAGGGAAAGAGGGAAAGAATTCTACCCCTACTGATTGTGATTACACCTATGTGTAATGATTACCCCAACCCCTCATGATTTGGGATTTAATTGTACTAGAAGAGTGGGCTGGGGGTCAGAAGGAAGGAGAAGTGGAGCAGAAGGAAGAGAAAGAGGGATCAGAATCCAGACTCCAGAGAAGGAGGATGAAGGGGGATGGAGAAGGAGAATGAAGTAGCATGGGGGAGGAAGAAGCGGAGGCAGAGGCGGAGAAGAGAGACTTATGTGGATGGAGAGAGGATTGGAATAAACTGTGACTAAGACCAACCAGTCTGGCCCTCTTTCCTTCCTTTGCCTGCCCATCGCCATCGATCTCCCAGCAGTGGGGGAAGAAGGGTGAGACTACCGAACGCCAGCGCTGGGAGAGATTGAGCCACCATTGCAGTGTGCAGTGCCCCTTTCATGAGTTTACACAAGTAGAGCCAGTGCTCCTTCCTGAAACAACTCTAGAGACAGTCAGCCCAGAAGGCCTAGACTACTCCTCCCTGCATCATATCATTTTTCACTTTCCTCCTCTCTGTGGACGGTGTGTCAGACGGCACAACATCATCTTCTCCCACCTATAATTCCTGAGAATCAGCAGGAAGCTCCATGCAAAGATCAGTGACCATGAGAGGTGCACAAACCCCAGGGCACTGACCAGAAGTTTCTGCTTTGGAATCTGAAATTGCTCTCAGGGAGGGCATGGCAAGCAGCTGACCTGCTCTCCTATCTCAAGTGGTCGTAGTTCCACTTGAACTGAAAATGTTATGATATCTAAACATATAGTGGAACAGAGAAGAATTAGGCCCCAGGCCAGAGCAACAGCATATTGGGGAGGGCACTTGCCTTGAAGGCAGCTGACTCTGGTTTAATCCCCCACATCCCATAGGATCCCCCAAGCCCACCTGGAGTGACTCCTGAGTGCAAAGTCAGGTTACTCCAGTACCCAGAGTACTGCTGCCTGTGGCCCCAAAACAAAAACACACAAGTAAAAAGTGAATTGTGTAGTTAATTGGAAAAAAGAACACAACTCTCTTTACTTTACCGAGCATAAAAGCATTTTAATGATGGCTACAGAGATAGCACAGATCAAAAGGTGCTTGTCTGACACACAGGTAACAAGGGTTCAATCCCCATCACCCCACAGGATCCCCAAACCGAGAGCGATCAATGACAACAGAGCCAACGGTAAACTCTGCCGGGTGTGGCCGACCAAAAATAAATTTAGGTGCCAGAAATACATTCTGGTAGGGTATGGGCCTTGTACACAGCTGACCTGGGTTCAGTCCCTGGCACCACACAGGGTACCAAAAGCAGCAACCACAGGTTATGACCAGAAAAAAAAAGTTTTTGTTCAAGAGTCAACCTCCACCAGTCAGTTTTGGAGAATGCAGGTCAGACTTGGGTTTTGGAGCCAAAGGTGGCAGATCTTTGGGCTCACCCAGCTGGTGCCTGAGGAATCCTGCGTTGTGCAGGAGATTGTACCATGTCGCAGGCTGCTTGCAAGGCCTGGGCCTGCACTCCTGGCCTATCACTGACCCCAGGAATTCAAAGTCTATGTAAGTATTGTGAACCTTATGAGAAGGATACAGACAGAAAACAGGATGAGGCCCAGCTGGTAGAGGTCCAGGCAGGGCTGCTGCCACCTGGGGCCTCCGGGTGCACAGCTGAGCCAGAAGTACTAACTGCAATTTCAAAGGCTTACAGGGGCCAGAAGGAGCACACAGTGAATGGCAGGGCACTTGTCATGCAGGCGACAGACTCAACTTCACATTCTGAATCACCAAGGAATGATCCCAGAGCACTGCTGGGTTTGACAAAAGCCCGCACAGCCAATCCCCCTCCTGCCCAAATAAAGACAATGAGGAATTTATCTCCCAACAGCAGAGGTGTGAAATCTAATAATATATTCACAAGGGTCAGTCCTTTCAGTTTTTTGTATTGTTTTGGGACCACACCCAGAAGTGCTCAGAGCTTACAGGCCAGGTTTTCAGACTATATTTTTTGTTAGTTTTTTTGCTTTTGTGTTTTGATTTTAGGTCACACCTGGCTATGTGCAGGGGTTACTCCTGGCTCTGCACTCAGGAATTACCCCTGGTGGTGCTCAGGGGACCATATGGGATGCTGGAAATCGAACCCAGGTTGGTTGCATGCAATGCAAACGCCGTACCCACTGTGCTATTGCTCCAGTGCCAAGGTTTTCAGACTGTATGATTTTACTGCATTTGATTTGCACATGGCTGACCTGGGTTTGGTCCCTGGCATCCCATATGGTTCCCCGAGCACCACCAGGAGTGATTCCTGACTGCAGAGGCTTAGTGCAGAGCCAGGATAACAACCCTTGAGTATCACCAGTGTGACCCAAAAAGCGGAAAAAAAAAGAAGAAAAATTGCATTTATCCCAAATAAAATTTTAAAGTCCATAATTTTGCTCAGAGCCTCCAACTGCTTCCTTTCCTCCTAACAGCCTCTTGTTCAAGGGACTCAAGAATGTTCATATCTAAGAACTTCCAATTAAGGTATGAACAGAGGAGTAAGAGGGAACACAGCAGACTGAAGCAGACACTGTCCAACTGAAAGCCCAGAGGGCCTTCCCTGGTACCCCTTATCCACTAGTCCCCTGGCAGGGCACAGAACTCAAGCACTGCCAGGTATGGTCCCAAATCTCACCTCATCTGCTCCCCAAGTAGTGAGATAGACCCAGGGAGAGGAGCTCAGCGGGCAAAGCACCTGCTTTACCTTAGGGGGACATGGCATGGCTCCCCCTGCATCCCAGACACACAGAGATCGGGGGACAGACTCTAACTATCTCCAAGTTTGTAGCAAACAGGGGAGGAAAAGATAGGAGAAATACCCCAACACCCAAAAAGAAGTTCAAAGAATGCTCGTGTGTCAAGTCAAATTCTGGAGTGGGAGGGTTGCAGCCATACCTAGTGATGCTCAGGGGACCCTTCGGCTTGTCGGGGATAACCTGGTCACTGCAAGAAAGACAAACGCCCTCCTGACTATATTACTGACCAGCCCCTAAGAGTGAGACATTTAAAACCTATTGCAGCTGGTCCCTGGAAAACCCCTTTCTGCAAGTACTCACTTCAACAGCAGGGCACGCCCCTGGTGTGGGAGAGATGGACAGTGAGGGATGCTTGGAATCTTGACTGCTGAGGCAGAAATTCTTTTTTGAGGAAATATAATCATACAGGGTTAGCAAAGATAGTAAGTTGATAGGGTGCTTTTCTTTCAAGCAGCTAAACCGGGGTCAATATGCAACAGAGCATACGCTCACCCACCCCAGCACTGTTAAAAATGATGCCTGAGCTGAGAATCAAGAGTAATCCCTGAGCACTGAGTGGTGTTGTGGCCCAAAAACTACAATAAAATAAATTATAAAGGGATTGTAGTGATCGTATAGCAGGTGAGGTGCTTGTCTTGCATTCGGTCAAACCAAGTTTGAATCCTGGCATCCCATATGGTTCCCTGAGCCCAGCCAGAAATGACCCCTGAGTGCAGAGGGAGGAGAAGTAACTGAGTCTTGCAGTTCTACTCCTCCAGACCAAATAATTAGTTCATTTAAATGAATAAAGTGGTGTGCCCGATATTGATGCGAAATTTCATTACTAGAGGGGTTAGGGCACACTCTAGAAATCCCCGAGCTACTTCCTGCTGAGATTACACACTTGCTTACAAGACCCGCTATGGCATAGCACAGCCCTGATGCACCCCCTGCAGATCCGCCTCCTCCCAGCCCTGAGTTGTCTTAAATCTCTGCACCCCGGGGCCTGAGTGACAGCATAAACAAAAGAGCATTTGTTTCAAGGGCAGGAAACCTGGGTTTAATTCTGGGCATTTCTCATGGTTCCTGGCACCACTAGGAGTGCTTGCTGAACGGAGAGCCAGGAGTAACCCACGTGCATCGCTGGGTGTGATCCAAAAAGCAAAAATTTAAAAAAATGAAAAAGTAAAGAGAAGCTCCCCACCGCCCTGTACTCCCAGAACCCACTTAATGCACAAGGAACAAGTGAAAAGCAAATAATCTGCCAAATGCTTTTGAGCCCCAAGCACAGAAATGTGCCCTGCCCCTACCCCCACCCACCCCATCTCTGGCCCCTGCTCTGGGCTCACTCCAGGCTGCTACCCGGACGCTGTGGGAGGCCGGGATCAAACCCGGCCGGTAGCGTTCCTCCCCTACGCATCTTTCTAAGTAAGTCCTCCTCAGTAACAACGACCTTATTTCCCTCAAAATCAATTTTTAATAACATTTAAAAGCTGCTGCTTTCGGCATCAGCTCTCGGCGCGTCCCGGGTGAGGGGCCGCCACCCCGGCCCACGCCACGGAGCGACCCCGCCGCCCACAAGGCGGAGACCCAGGACGTTCAGGCGCTCAGAGCGACCACTGGGCGGCCGGCTTGAAACCGACCTTCCCAGACCCCGCTGCCCCCCTGGGTGCCCCCTCACCCGCTCCTCACCTTCCGCACCAAAGCCGGCCGCCAGCACTTCCACCCAGACTTCCAAGACGCGCAGGGAAAGAGGGTCCCGACACTGTGACGTCATCGGCAGTGCGCCCAGAGCCTTAAAGGGCCAGGCTTCAAATATTCCTGACCAGGTACTTGCCTGGTCAGAAGATTCATTTTTCCCGTTTTTTTGGGATAGGATCAGGTGATCAGGACATCTGTTGTTTGCCAGGTCTGCGATAAATGGAGATCGACCGACTGAACAGATAGTCTGTCGATCAGAAGTCTTTTTTTTGACGAAGGGAATAAAATTCACAAAGATACTTTGCAAACAGCCACCCAGACCATCTCTTTGAGTCCCCACGTTCATTTCTATCGCACTGAAAGTCCAGGTCTGGGGTAGCTTCAACTGTTTATTTTCACAATGATAGGAGAGAGCTAGAAACTAAGTGAATCGCGTGGCTCAGAAAGGGGTCAGGGGTAGCCCAGAAGGGGAATCGGGGATTGGTAATGACTGGGAAGATATTTGTGTAAGCAAAAATTCCTTTGTGTGTATTTGTGTGTGTTCAGAGCAAAGGGTGCTCTCCAGTTATTCCTTGAGATCTGTGCGTAGCAACTCTTCAAACAGTGCTCAATGGCCGTGATTCTACATGGATCAGAAAAATGAACGGAAAGTCCCTTAATTGCTGTGCAGCTAAATAGTCTTTAATATTTTAGTACTTGATGATTTATTAAGCTGTAATTCTTCAAAATTTGAACCAGTAAGCAAGAACAACTATATAGCAGTTGTGCAGGAGAAGAAAACCTTTTTTTCAGACATGTAGATCTATTGTTTGGCTATGATGATTTGGTGTTTGTTACAGTAAAAATATGAAATTTAGTTTACAAGTTTGTTTCTTAGCAGAATTATTCCATAAACATACTCAATTTCTTATAACCACTCCACTAGGGTGTCAGATCATCACAGTGTGCAAACAGGAACAATAGGTAAGGGTCCCCCCAAAGTGAGGTAGTAAACATCAATAGATGATTTATTTCTGCATTAGCTTTTCTTTGCTTCGGTAACTGTGCTTGCCTCCCTATGCTTATATAAATTTATGGGGTACCAGGATGTGGGTCTGGTGAAGTTAATTTTGTGGGTGCTTATGAAAAGGACAGGTGCATCAGGATGTGCTTTTTTCTAACCAACAGACTGTGCTTCTATTGGGAGGCTGCTGCTTTGGCTAGCAGAAAAGCCTGCAAGCTGGTGTGAACAAACACTCCAAATTTTGGAGTTCATTCAAGATTTGCCCCTATCTTCCCACTACCACGCTGTCCTCCCATTGTTCATCGATTTGCTCGAGCAGGCCCAATAATGTCTCCATCCTGAGACTTTTTGTTACTGTGTTTGGCATATCTAATACACCATGGGGAGCTTGCCAGACTTTGCCGTGCGGACAAGATACTCTTGGTAGCTTGCCAGACTCTCCGAGAGGGGCAGAGGAATCGAACTCAGGGCAGCCTCAAGGGCCACGTGCAAGGCAAATGCCCTACCCACTGTGCTATCGCTCCAGCCCAACTACTACACTATTCTGTTGGAAATATAACTCTAAACATTCTAGGTTTAACATTGGGATGTCCATTCTCCCTTGTCACAGGGAGTTTAGATTTATTGGATTACACCCATCACAATGCTCCTGAGGCACACCCACTCCTCTGTTTCTTGTAATATAGCTCTAAACACTTTAGGTTTAACATTGGTATGTCCTTCCTCCCTTGCCACAGGGATCTTAGGTTTACCACAGTGCTCCTGAGGCACTCCCATTCTTCTGTGTTTCTCTGTAACTTCCTTCTCTGTGATTTGCTTTCCCAACTGGCCTGTCACCTTTTTCTCCTAATCAGACTCTGTTAATTTGTAAGGTCTGAATCCTCAGAAATCTGAGTGAAAAACTGATTTTCTCTTCTCCTTATGTCCTTTGCATAGTTACTTTAGAGCAATGTCCTTTTTGTATAGACTAGGAAGATAGTTAATACTTTGACTTTGTAACTTGGGAGTTAATTGACTCCAAATAATACTTCATACTTGGGTATCTGCTTTCTCAATCTAAGCCTCAATTGCCCTTAGTTCCTAGCACCCCAAAGGCAGTGTCACGATGAGGGACTGGATGGACCCAGGGATAACTGTGAGGTACACTGTCATTGAAATGGGCCAGACCAAAGCGCCATATAAATTAAGAGCATGGTCATGGACAAATTCTGTCATGATCCAAAGAGTAACAACTAGATTATGACCATGCTAGTGTTAAGAAAGACTAATCTTGCCTGAGCCCCGTAGTCTGAGATCTATAGTAAGATGTCCCCAACTTTATGTATCTATTACTGTGTCCATACAAAATGACTAATATTATTAAAGAGTAGAATTAAGATGAATGTTTATATGGTTGCTGGACTAAGGGAAGGAAAAACACACCCAAAGATGGCATTTCTCCTTTAGGTTGGTCTTTTTGCTGAAAAAGTTTGTCCTAGAAGAAGCTTCCCCCAAGAGAGGGACCATAAATCCATTGATTGTATGATCTCGGCTATATGTAATTGCTATCCCAAACCCCTGATGATTTGGGAGATAACTAAGGTTGTAAGAGTGGACAAAGGAAAAATCAAGAGAGAATTTGAGATGGAGAGTCCAAGAGAAATGAAGGAGATTCACGGAAAGAGAATCAGAGAAGAATTGAGATAAGCTTGGAAGAAACTGATGACAATGATATTCATTTTAGAATGTGTGAATCTTCCCAGCTCAGGCCTATTCAGTGTCTCTCTTCCCAAGTCAGATTACAGCTATGCCAAATCCTGAAGTTGTGGTTTGAGTTCTGAAATAAATCACAGCAAGTCAGGTAAGAATTAGTCAAATGACCCCTGCGTGAACAGACGGAGCAGGTGGATGACATCTCTGTGGTTCTCACAGTCCAACAGACACAGAGCAAAAGGAAGATCCTTTGGGAGTGTCGCCGGGAGGAGCTTGGCAATCACACACTACCCTTTTGGCTTTTCTATTTGACTAGACCCAGGGATATCTGGGGATCATATAGCATACTGCGAATCAAGCCCAGTGCAAGGCAAGCATCCTCCCCACTATACTATGACTTCAGAACAATCTAGCGTTATTAAGGGCTCACTCATTGACTTTTTAACATAAAAGCAAAAGAACATTTCATAATGGGTCAGAGAGAGAATAGAAGGTAGGGCATCTGCCTTGCATAAGGCTGACAGGGGCAGGATTCTGAGCACTGCCGAAAGGAACGCCTGAGGACCGCCAGGAATAAACCCTTCTGGAACATCAGACCCCAAACCAAAACAAAACAAAATGTCTCCGTATACTCAAAAAAATGCAAATGATCTGAGGGTAAAGACAAGCTTAGTGACAGAGAGGGCGGGTGCAAGGTGGTTCTGCTGCTCCTGAAAAGGGCACCCCAGCAATACAGGCTGTGCAGCCAGGCTTATTAAGAGAAAGGGGTACAAAGGACCCACATGACTAATGAAGAAGAATGGAACAAGCCAAGAAAGCAAAGCACCGGATCAACCCAGGGAATCGAAGGGCCGTGTGAGTACAGCACAGATGCCTGCATCTAGGAGCCCGAGGCCCCCTGGGGTCAGCAACATGTTTCACACACACTCAGGGCACACCCGCGATGCCTGGGGCTCCAGCCTGGGAGGGTCCTCAGACACTCAGCTGCAAACACACCTCTCCTCCCCGGCCTCATGGCTCCTCCTACCAGCCAGGGGATTACAGCTGGCTTCACCCTAGAATACTCTGACCCCACAGAATCAATGTAGAGACTAGTGACAATGAAAAGGCGAGAGGTCTAGCCCATATGTCCCTGATATAGCCAGCCAAATTACTGAAAGTACGCGAACAACACAATCTTCACTTTTGTTGCCTTGCACACAACAGTTCCAATTCAATCCCCGGATTCCATATGATCCCCCAAGCAAACACCAAGTGTGATATGTGAGTGCAGAACCCAGAGTCACCCCTAATATCACGGCATAGCCGAAAAATGAAACAAAACAAAACAAAATTGGATGCATAAAAATATAAAGTTAGGCGTTAAAAGATAGTAAAGCAGGTAGAGCAGATTCTTCAACCACACATACCGGGGGTAGGTTCTGAAATTAAACAAAAAATGCAATGTAAGAATTCATTGAATGCGGGGCTAGAGCGATAGCACAGTGGGTTGGGTATTTGCCTTGTAAGCGGCCAACACGTATTTGATTCCCAGCATCACATATGATCTCCTGAGCACTACCAGGAGTAATTCCTGAGTGCAGAGCCAGGAGTAACCCCTGTGCATTGCCAAGTGTGAATCAAAAAGAAAAATAAGAATTTATTAAATGGAGCATAATTAGATGAGGTTGAGCAGGTGGAGAACATCTCCATGGTTCTCGCAGTCCACAGAGGCCCACAGCAAAGGGAGGTCCATTGAGGGAATCGCCGTGAGCAGCTTGACAATCCCCAAATTAGCTTTCTGAGTTTTCATTTTTGACCAGACACAGTGATGACTGGGGGAACATATGTGATGTCCAGATTCAACCTGGGTTGGCTCTGTGCAAGGGAAGCACACTTGTGTGTACTATCTCTCAGCTCCATTTAGCTTTGTTATGAGCCCGGCAAGCTACCGAGAGTATTCGATATGCCAGACACAGTAACAACAAAGTCTCCAATGGAGACGTTACTGGGCCCGCTCGAGCAAATCGACGATCAACGGGAGGGCCTTTACCTTTACCTATGTGCCCCCTCATTCAATATTTAAACATAAATTCAAAAATATTCCTTAGTGGGTAGAAGAAAACAGCAGTTAGGGCATTTGCCTTCTAAGAGCCTGACAGGGGCTGATCCCTGAGCACCACCAAAATTAACCCCTGTGAACAACCAGGAAAAACAGCTGAGTATTTCATGCCCAAAACAAAAACAAAATCATTTTTTTGATATTATGAAAAGCCATGCTAATTATCCGATGGCAAAGATAACATGACAGGGCTGGACTGATACCACAGTGGGTAAGTCTTTTGTCTTGCACGTGACTGACCCGGGTTTGATTCCCAGCATCCATTATTGTCCCCTGAACACTGACAGGAACAATTCCCGAGTGCAGAGCTGGGACTAACCCTAAAGCATGGCCAGGTGTGACCCAAAAAGAAAAAAAAAGATAAGCATGACAGTGAGGGCAGAGCATCCAGCTGTGCCTAGAAAGAGACCTGACATTGCAGGCTGTACAGCCAGGCTGATAATGCAGGGGGACTGAACACCGAGAAACCATTGCGTGATTCTGCACTCCTGACACATGAGGTGACAAATCCAAGAAAGCAAAGTGAGGATCATTCTGTGATTGAGAGTCCTGGGGAGGGAATGGCAGCATGAGGCAGCACAGATGCCTGGATCCAGGAGCCTGAGGCTCCCGGGATCAGCAGCACGTTTCACACACACACTCGGCACCCACACGGTGCCCAGGGCTCGAGCCAGGGATTGTTCTCAGACACACACCCACACACACGCTTCTCCTCCCCGACTTCAGGGCTCCTCCTTCCAGCCAGAAGATCACCCAGACTCCACCTCAGAATGCCCTGCTTCCACAGAGACAATGTACGGATTAGTGACAAGGAAAAAAGTGACAACTTACTAGGACAACTCCATGTGTCCTAATAAAAGAAGTGAAATTACAGAAAAGGCATGAACAGAATCTCCACTTTCCATATGCCTCTGATTGGTGGATATCAGGGACATAAGACCCAAGTTTCATTTCAAGAGTGAAATTTGGGTCCTTCTGAAGTCTCCCATGAACTAATGGAAGTGACTCCAAGTAGTGAAATAAAGTAAAGACTGATGGGGTGAGGCTCTAAGAAAGAAATGAACTAGTTTCTGGAGTGATAGTCCAGCCTGGTGGGCAAGTGCCTGATACACACATACAGTTTTTATCCCTGGCATCCATATGGATTCCAGAGAACTGTCGGGAGAAATTCCTCAATAATAACCAGGCATAATCTCTGAGCATTACCGGGTTTAGCACGCAAACCAAGTCAAAACAAAAAAAAAAGTAATAAATGAAGTTGCAGGTCTGGGGCAGTAGTACAAAGATTAAGGTACCAGCCTCGTAAGCTGCTGACCAGGTAAATCCACAGCACAGCCAAGGGCCCCTGAGCACTGCTATGAGCGATCCTTCATCACAGAGCCAGAAGGAATGTGGACTGTGGCCCCAAAACAAAACCAAAGCAAACGCATTGAAGTGAAGGGTAGTACAAGAAGTTAATTTAGCAATGGAAGGACCCTTTTACAGGAGCTTGAGCGACAGTACAATGTGGAGGATGCTTCGCTGGCATGTGGTTGATCTGGTTCAATGCCCTGTATCTCAGTTTGACCCCAAAGCCCACCTAAAGTCATTACTGAGTAAAGGGCCTTGGTAACCCCTGAGCATCATGAGGTGTTGCCCAATAACAAAAACAGAGAAAAGGAAAGGACGTAGAGAAACAGCGAAATGCACAGCTGTCAAATATCCTGGCTGTCAGAGTAATGGCAACACAGCCCCTGTCCAGTCCTCAAGATGCCTTACAGGTCTCTCCTGGCACACACTCCCACGCAGCTCTCACTGATGGCCCGCAGATGTTCATAGGTCTCCAGTATCACGTCCC
This sequence comes from Sorex fumeus, assembly GCF_029834395.1. NCBI lineage: Eukaryota > Metazoa > Chordata > Mammalia > Eulipotyphla > Soricidae > Sorex > Sorex fumeus. Next base: position 22,354,367 of record NW_026606076.1, on the reverse strand, counting down.
TATAAAGATTTCTCTCATATATGGCCAAGCACATCCACTCCTGGGGTGAGGGTTATGGCCACCTGAGTAAAGGTCACCGCATCCTCAGTCAGGAGACATACAGGAGCAGGAGTTAGGGTCCATCCCCAGCCTATTCCCTTGGCAGTGAGTAGGAAACCACCAGGAACCTAGAAGCATTCAGCTCAGGGTGTCTCCTCTCAGGAAGAACGAGCCTCCACTCAAAATTCCTGACTGACAGGCCCCAGAAATCATTCTACGGAAGCTGGATCTGATAAAATGTGAGAATTCTATAGTACAAAGTTCCTGTTAGGTGTCAGCCTTACAGACAGACACCCCAGGGCCAAAAACAGCACCACTAGTCCAGTAAGCACTGAAGAGTAACAACTGAAAACAAACTCAGGGAGACCAATAAAGTGATCCTAGATATGGCCCCAAATACTAAGCATTCCCCCATACACACAACTCTTGTCCTAGGAATGAAAAGGGAAACTTAATGTTCAGCGAGGTACTCAGAACTCTGTGTAACATATGTGGCTGTAGGACTCAGAAATCCTGGTTCAGGTTTGTCACAAATCTGTCTCGGAAAGTAGTGACTCAGTCCCAAAGATCCTCTGCTCCATCTCTCTGTGACTGGAGCATCCTTGGAATTGTGCACAACATCGTGTGAATGTGACTGTGTGACACAGCAGGCAAGGCTCTCCAGAGCAGAAAATACAAAAGAGGTGAAACACACGTCCTGGGACTGAGTCACTGTAGTTGCCAGAGCACTTATGGGGCCCGCACATCCCAGGGCTACTGATGACATCAGTTGTGAACCCAGAGGACTGAGCCAAAATGAAGTCCTGAGCGCCTCCAATGTGGCACAAAAATAAATACGGAAGAAAACAAAGCAGCATAATGGAGGAACAAGAAGAATATCAGGCCAGGGGCAATGGTTAGGGCTGGTGGCCGCAGCCATTTCACAGGTCCCCCAAGCAATACCAGGTGCAATGCTGGAATGCAGAGCTAGGAGTAACCTTTGAGAATCACTAGGTGTGGCTCATCCTCTTCAAAGTCACCCAAAACAAAACAAAATCCAAGATCAGCAGTGGGCGCCTGGCACCCCATAGGGTCATCACCCACTGTACTACTGCTCCTGCCCCAAAATAGTTATTTTGAAACAATTTTCCAGGTTCAATCAAATGAAATATTAAGTTTTTGATTCAGGAAAAAAATAGAAATTTATTTAGGTTTTGAGCAGTGATTTCACCACCCAGTGAAGCTAAGGGCCTCAACACCAAGCAGTAGGCTCTAGATATCTTCTCTGTAGTGTCCAGCCCTCCACTTTAAAGATCACACGCTTGGTCCACCGAGTATCCTGTCGGCATAATATCTGTTCCAAATTTTACCAGCTCACTCATACTCAATGACACCATTCCCATATCAAATTGCTGCAGTGTCAAATCCTGAATCTGCGGTTTGAGTTCTGAAATCAAATGCAATACACAGTGTAAGAATTCATTGAAAGAAATGTAGTTGAATGAGGCAGTGTGGGTGGAGGACATCTTCTTGGTTCTCACAATCCAAACAGGCCCACAGCAAACAGAAGATCTGATTAGATTATGGGTGTGAGCAGCATGTCAATCCACACAAGATGTTCAGGTTTTACTTTTGTGACCAGACCTTGTGATATTCAGGACACATATGGGATGCGTGTTATTGTACAAGGTCGGCCAAGTGCACGGTAAGCACAGTCCTCACTATACTATTACTCAGGCCCAAACTAGCTTTGTTACGGGATCACTCATTCACTATTTACAGAAAAAGGCGAAAGATATTTTGCAAGCACCCGACCAATGTAGGCTGTGCAGCCAGGCTGCTAATGTACAGACTGGGGGCGGGGGGTGGAGGGGCAGGACACCAAGGGCTGTGAATCGTATTCACCAACACATCAGGATAAATGATAACAACGCCAAGAAACTAAAGTGCAGGATCATAATTGAGGGAGAGTCCAGACAAGTGAAGAGCAGTGTGAGCACAGCACAGAGGCCTGGATCCAGGAGTTCGAGGCTCCCGGGGTCAGCAGCGTTTTTCACTTGCACTCAGCGTACCCCCACTCTGCCAGGAAGGGTCCTCAGACACTCACCTGCACACACGGCTCTCCTCCCATGTCTCAGAGCTCCTCCTTCCAGCCAGGAGATCACTGAAGGCTTCACCCCCGGAATGCCTTGCACTGACAGAGATGAATCACATCTCTGGAGGAATCGAACTCCGGTCGGCCATGTTGGCTGCGTGCAAGGCAAATGCCCTACCGCTGTGCTATCGCTCCAGCCCACAAATACTCCATATATTATATATATATTTTATATATATTTATATATAAATACATTATAAAAAATGAAAAAAAAGTTATTCTGGATCAATCACTTCCATAATTACAATGGCCGGAGTTCAGAAAATGAACCTTAGGTAAAACAATTTTATTTTCAACAAGGGGGTGGGGGATTGATACAAATGTACAGTAAGGAGGTAAATAATCCTGGTATATGTGAAAGCTTCCTGTGATACTAATACCATAAGTGAAATGTACTTGCTGATTATCACCTGGACCATGGTTATGGCATTGTCCTGGCATTTGGTCTTCCCAGTAAGTTAACTGGTAAATAATGGTTCTTAGTGATAGAGCAAGGTGGATGGAAATAAATACGAATTAAATAGGTACAAAATTGCATTTTGCTGGATACTGTCAAGACTCACCATGGTTTTATTCTTTGCTGTGACTCTGGCTTGGCTCAGAGGTCAGGTTTGCAGGGGATCATCAACCACGATGATGCAGTGAACCCTTTTGACATTGAATAGACAGCCAAACCTCCATTATTCAGGCCTTTCTGTGTTCTGTTCTGGGAGCCACATCCCGCTGTGCTGTCCATAATTTTGTCCAGGTCAGCCACATGCAAGAAAGCACTCCATTCGCTGTAGCATATCTGCACTCCTTGTATTCAGGTTTCCATTCGCTGTACACAAACATTGAGGATAAAAGTTTTGAGACTTTTACTTTGGAAGCAGTAAAATCCTAATAATCTAATATTCACCAAAATGGGAAACACCACGTAGATCTGTGCAAAAGGCCAAGCCAGGCTGCAAAGTGACCAGTGTGGTTTGATGCCTTAAGCCCTATGCACACCTCCATGATGGGGGTTGGTCTGTATGCTCTGTTTTATGTACTTAATTATGTATTTTCGTTTTGGGGGAAATCCGACAGTACTTAAGGGTTACTCCTGGTGGTTCCCGGCCACTATTGGGGATGTCAGGGACTGAACTCCGGTTGACCGAGTTCAAGGCATGTGGGCAACCCACTGTACTACCCCTCAGGCACTGTTGGTTTGAAATATTGTTTCTGAAACTGCCTCCTGGGGTTTTCCTTATAAGCATGAGTCCACTGCTCTTGTGTTGTTAAGAAGTAGAAGCCTTTCCTCCTGTTCCACTGTCTCTCCGGCTCTCTGGGTTGTTATGAGATAAGTTTCTATCTGCATCTCCATGGCTGGCTTCAGAGTAAGGGTGCAATACAGGATTAGGTGAATTCTATCTCCAGACCCCCACTTTGTGACTGAACACTGAAGCTACCTCTTCTTCACTCCTTCATGTGAGCCCCTTCCACTACAGTGCACTTTATTTTTTCTTTTTGGTCACATCCAGAGGTGCTCAAGGGTTACTCCTGGCTCTTCTGCATGCCTGGCCCTGCTTGGGAGACTATATAGAATGCAGATGATTGAACCTGGGCCAGCTGTGTGCAAGGCAAACACCCTATCCACTGTGCTATCACTCCAGCCAGCCAGCCAGCCAGCCTTACACATTTACCTGCATTTTCCTAGTTGTTCTCTGCACAGCTGGTGTCTGGCTCTTTAAGGCTGCTAGGAGAACCGGAAGTGACATCACAGCAGGGCATTTAGATGTTTGCCTGCAAGAAGCTTGCTCAGCCTCCATTTCTTACTGCAGGTGAGGGGCGAAGTGGCTGTCCCGCGTGGAAGGGGTCTGTGAAGGCCGGTTTCGTGGCAGCACGCTAGCGGCCTCCCGGCGCATCCAGGTCTCTGCACAGAGGGGCGGGGCCAAGCGATCTTGGAGGCCGCTTTTTCAGCCGTTTCCCGATATCCTGGCGGTTCCTGCGGCGTGAAGGGGTTTGGTGGGTGATGCGGAGCTTTGGTGAGTGCAGTGGGGGCTGTGCCGGGGCGCAGGGGTCGCGGGTGTGAGTGCGTGGTTCTGTGGATCCCCGGCAGCTCCGCCGTGGGGCAGTGGCAGGTGGGCGCGGGGGTGAGCGCCGGGGCTGCAGGGCCTGGGTGCTGGGCCATTCTGACCCTCCCAGCACGGGACTGCGCTGGGCGCTGTCCTGGACGCTTTGGCCCGAACCTCAATGCTGCAAAACCTGCAGATTCTCTTAGAGGACGGGAGAGATAGCACAGCGGTTAGGGCGTTTGCTTTCCATCTGGCCCACCAAGTTTGATCTCCGAGCTCCACCAGGACGGGTGCCTGAGCGCAGAGTCAGAAGTTTCTCGTCCATTTCGCCGGTGGTGCCTCCAAAACTATAAAAGGACTGTTAATTTTAGAGGGGCAGAGGGGAAGCTCCCCAATGGCAAATGACACTGTAGCCCTCGGTCAATATTCATTAGTAGCCCTGATGTCCAGGGCCATCCTGTGTGTGTAGATCTAGGGGTGGTTGCGGTTTGCAAGTGAAAATTTAATTTTGGGCTATTTTTGGTTGTATTTTGGGCACATCTATGGACGCTCAGGGTTACTTCAGGAGCAGCACTCTGCGTTTTTTTTTTTTTTTCATCTTTAGGGGTCACGTGAGATGCTGAGTATCAATCTGCGTCAGCAAGGGAAGCGCCCCTCCCAGCTTACTATCTCTCTGACTCCACATTGTTGTTTTTTCTAACATGTAGAATTTCTGTACTCTAAAATCAAGTTGAAAATTGCACCCTGACTCTTCATCTCTCCCTGATCAGGGCAAAACGCGGCTGTTACACTGAGTACTGAGAGTTGTGTTCAAATAATGTATGGACATGAGCTGCGTGCATTTGGTGGCAATGATTGATATCCCCACCCTGGCCGGTAAAGGGTGACAGAGGATCGAAGAAGGAAACAGGGGCCAGGCTCTTGGTGATCTGCTGGATATTAACTTAACAATGTTTTAGGTTTCATCTCTGAATTTCCACATTTGCTCCTCCCAGAGAAGCTTATCATGTCCTTGCTTACATCCCTAATTTAGTTAAAGTTTATCTTTAACCTTTTCATTGTATTTTACCTCTCATTGTCTCAGTTCCCCAAGTCAGTCTTGATTACTTATGAGCCATAACTTTCTCTTATCCTCAGCTTCATATTTGTACTGCTTTGTAGTTGAAGTGCTGTGTATTTGTACCCGTTTTTCTGTTTCCCCTATAGCTTTTTTATGTTTTTACTATCCAACAGCCACGGCAGAGCCTGGCAAGCTCCCCGTGACATATTCGATATGCCAAACACAGTAACAACAAAGTCTCCAATGGAGACGTTACTGGGCCCGCTCGAGCAAATCGATGAACAACGGGAGGGCCTTTACTTTACTTTACTTACTTACTATACAACAGTGTCTATGGTTAAACCAGAAAGACATCAATGCTGTGCTCCTAATATTTGGGAGTTGATTGACTCTGAAGTTATCTAGTCCTGGGCATAATTGCTTGGTCATCATTACTTGACTCATGCTTCAGTTGCTGTAGTTCCTAACACCCCAAAAGGGAGGTTCTGCCGTGGGACTTGGATGGACCTGGAGCAAGTGGCAAAACTACCCTGGTATCCAAATGGGACATTGTAGAAAGCAGAAATGCATGGTCTTGATGCAAACTGTTACAGCTTAAGAAACAGAAACCCCATGGGGAAGGACAAGCTGAACTGGCCTGAGGACTGAGTCTAGGATTTACAGTAAAACCTTGCTTGCTCTCACAGCCCAGAGAATTAAGTGTTAAAATCCTTATTTGCTCTCAAAGACCAGAGAACTAAGTGTTGGGATCTTTGTTTCTTGCTCTGTTTATCCAAACAACGCAAGTATTGATAAATTATACAACTAGATGAAAAGATAAAAGCAATGTAGATGTCCCTGGGAGACAGAGTATCTCCTTGGGTGAATCTCCCAATGAGAATTTCCTCTGACAAATGTTTATCTGCATAAATGATCAGTCACTCCTTTGTCCTTATCTCATGCCCCCTCAGATGTTCTATAAGTTAGGTAGCTGTTCTGCATTAAATGGGCCATTTTTCACTTAGAGTGTGGTTTTCTGTCTCCCTGTCTCTCTGTCTCTGTTGGGAAGGGACCCCCATTTTACTCTGTGGACTGACTGCACCCGCACATTTTACTTTGTGGACTCACAGTGATCAGTTGCTCTTTATTCCATTCTCCTGCACACCTATACTAGTCTCCCACTGCTCTTTATCCCTCTCTTCACCCATCTCCCACAGGCTTTATTCCCCATCCCACAGAGTTAGGGGTAGCAAATACACAGAGATGTGGTTGTACAATCAAATGATGTAAAACCCTTCCCTGAAGAGAAATTTCTAGGACAAAACTTTGACTCAGAAGGAGAGATCAGTTCAAGGGCAGGATTTTCTCTAAGGACATATTTTTTCTTTGCTTAGTTCATATTCATTGAAACAATCATCCTAAATTGACACTTAATCTTTCTGTTTAATTTGAATGGACACAGTAAAAGATCTATTAAGCTTATAGGGTGTCTCTATTGGGAATATTTCCTATAGCTCCCAGACTACACTCCCCAGGATAGGATAGTCCTTCCTAACCCCAGCAGGATCCTTACCCAGTTACTTATGTTTGGGTCACGACAAAATTTTTTATGGTGCTTACCTGTCCCTTTTTAATGCCAGGGTAGCTCACAACTATCCTGGGTCCATCCAGTCTCTTGCTTTTTGGGTGCTAAGAACGAAGAGTACCTGAGGCTTAAGTCTCATAAATATGACAATGCCCAGGAGTGTATAATATCTGGAGTCAAGTAACTCTGAAGTTACAAAAGCATAATATTGTGTTCCTTTGTCTCTACAAAGCTGAGGGCTGAGGGCATGGCCATCCCGATCCTGCCAGCACAATCTTCCCAACTGGGACTGCACTGGTCCTTGTCCAGGAGCAAAAAGGATATTTGTCTAAAGTAAACTGCAGAGGACATTAAGGAAATAGAAAGTCAAAATTTGACTCACAAATACAAAATCCAGAGATCTCTGAAGAATTTGACTTTACAATTCACAGTTTCTAGTTAGGGGAAATGGGTGATTAATGCATAGGAGAAGCAGAGCACCTGGAAGTTAAAGATGAATACTAAGGAAATGGGAGTGATTCGGGAGCATTGGTATGGGTGTTACTCAGTAAGCCTAAACTCCTTGTAGCAGAAGAGAAATCATGGACCAATGATAAACCTAAATTGTTTAGAACTTTAATCCAACAAAGGTAAAGGGTTTTGTTTTTTAAACACCTTGCTATCTTAGTTTTGGTTTTACAGAAGTAAGGACATTTGCTCAGGGTTCACCTTGGCTGTGCTAGGAGCACATTTACTTAGGGCCAGAGACATAGTACAGTGAGTAAGGATTTAACCATCCAAGCAGTCGACCCAGGTTCCACCCCTGCATCCATATATTCTGTACCAGAGTGATTCCTGAGTGTAAAGCTAAGAGTAAGCCCTGGATATGCCGTTTGTGGCCCCCAAACAAAAATCGCACAAAGACACACTTGTATATACACACATATATGCACATACAATTAAGAAAGATGCAAAATGGAGAAAGAACAATAGTTTCGGTAGCAGGGAAAGATCAAGAATAGGGAATTTTTAAGGACCAGAAATTTGACTCTTTAAATGTTTCACTCTAGAATTTGGCATTGCACATTATTTCCCCCCCCTTCGGTAGAATTTGCCTTTTTTTGTTCTTATATTTTTTGCCATAGCATACAGTACTCAGTGTTTACTCTTGTGCCTGAGCTCAGGGATCATTTGCAAGAGTCAGGGTAACATTGTGTGTCTAGATATCTTTGGTTCAATGTTTGGTGAAAACTGCAGGATCAGGGGACTTCTCCTTACCCCCGGGCCCCATAGTGTGTGACCAACCACTCCAGCATTTGCCTCTCCATGCCTTTTTTTGAGTCCATCCCCCTTGCAGTACGGATTCACCTAGGAGGCAAAATGGTTCTCAGTGCCTAGACTCTGGCTCTTTAAGGCACCTTATGGAAATAAAAGTGATGTCATAAGTGATGTCATAGTTCATTTTCCATCCCTGACACTGACACTGGGGCTGTTGTGTACTTGCCAAAGGACAAGTAAATTTGTGCTCTATCCTTAAAGGAGGATTCTGAAGGCGGGTTTTGTGGCAGGATTCGAGCAGCCTCCTGTGAGCACCCCGCGCCTTCCCATTTCCACACTCTGAGCTGAGGGGCCGAGCCAGCTTGGGGGACACCTTTGCCCTAGTTTTTCACTTGTTCTCTGAAATCCAGGTGTATTCTGAGTTGTGGTGGAGGCTTTAGGGGGATGCAGAGCTTTGGGGGTGCAGTGGAGGCTGTCTCAGGGTTCAGGGGTGGCAGCTGTGAGTGTGTGATCCCGGGGGGCCTCTTTGGCCACTATCGTCTCAAGCTCCAGGATGGGGCAATAGTGTGTGAATGCGAGAATCAGCCGGGTCTTGGCCGTAACAACCCTCCCAGCAGTCCCATGTTTGAACCATCGGCCCTAACCTAGCTTCTTTAGAATCTACAGATTTGAGGGGCAGAGCTTCAGCCCCTCCACTTCATGGAAGGAGATATTTTGCTGGTCATCTTCATTGTCTGCCGTTTTAGCCAGGGTCATGTGGGGTATGTGCGGGGGAAGGGGACCTGCAGGTGGCTGAGGTTTGCCAATGAAAATGTATTTGGGGGGCTATTTTTGATTCTTTGGATTTTTGGGGGGAGTGGGAACACACCCGGAGATGCTTCTGACTTACTCTAGCCTCTAAGCTAAGGAATTATCCCTGGCACTGCTGGGGGCCATATGGGATGCAGAGGATTGATCGGTTCATGTGGTCCAACGCCCAAGTCACATTACTGCCTGTCCAACAATACTGGTGTATCTTTTTCCGGATCATGAATTTCAGGTCCTTCACATCAAGCTGTAAGGCAGACCTGACTCTTCATCTCTCATTGAGCAGACAACCACTGGAATCGGGGTAAATACTGAGGGTAAAGTTTTTTTGTTTTTTTTTTTTTTTTTTTTGCTTTTTGGGTTATACCTGGCGATGTGCAGGGGTTCCTCCTGGTTCTGTACTCGGGAATTACTCCTGGCGGTGCTCAGGGGACCATATGGGATGCTAGGAGTCGAACCTGGGTCGGCTGCATGCAAGGCAAACACCCTACCCGCTGTGCTATCACTCCAGCTCCAAAGGGCTTTTTAATGTTTATTTTTTAAAGAATATTTTTGTGTGTGCGGGGAGGGGGAAGAGCTGTGTTCATGACTCACTCCTAGTATTTTTGGAAGAAATTTATATAGGAAGGGGCGGAGCAAAAGTAGAGCATGTAGGGTGATTGCCTTACACACAGCCAACCCACGTTCTGTGTCTTGAATCGCACTGGTCCCCACACCTGCTGGGAGTGAAACCTGAGTGCAGAGCTAGGAATACTCCCTGAGCAATGCTGGTTCTGACTCAAAGAAGAAAAATATGCACACGCACCCGCACGGACGTGTGATCATAGAAAAAGAGAATAATAATTCATGGAAAACCATACCAGAACATCAAAGTTTTAAGGACCTGCTATTTTTCTATTTAAATGTTCTTCCCTCTTATTTTGCACAAGAATTCTGTTGGTTTCTTGTGATTCGAATTTGCCTTTTTGTTGCAGTGTTTTTGGTCATAATCTACAGTGCTCAGGTCTTAACTCCTGACAGTTCATATTATGGTCCCTAGTAAATGCCCTGGTTATTTGAATTATTTTTCTATTCAACCAACTGTTTGCATAGTTTTCTAATATATTCTTGGACGGAAGGAGCAAGTGTTGGCTGAGGCTCACGCAGATGTTCCGTTTCAGGGATAGAGTAAATTAGGACCCATAAGGTCTCAGGTCAAGCGCGAGAGAGCAGGGCTGTGCCTCTGACCCAACTGTACCCAGAAGTGATCTTGGTCCCCGGGACAGAGTGCCCAGGCGCATGTTCTTGTCCCTGCTGCAAAAGAGTGGCTGAAGCTTTGTCCACTCTATGTCCCTGTGACTTTCCCCATGGCAGAGCCACATCCAGGCTATAGTTCCCGGGGGCAGCACTGCTGCCAGCTGCAGGGGCGCCAGTACTTGGGAGTACCGGGACTCAGAGTCAGACCGAGGCTGGGCCTGTAGGGATTGTCCTGTGCAATTCAGGGAGGAATTCAGGGACCAGAGAGGGCTGTCGTTTCCTCTCCTATTGCCTGGGCCCAGGCTCCTATCCTGAAGTGCAGCACAGATGCCAACAAAATTGGCATCCCCAGTGGAGACAGGAGCTTCTGCCATTGTCTCCCTGAGGTGGGATTATGAGGGTGTGGCTGCTCTGAGATCAGGGGTGGGAGGAGGTGCTGCTCTCTGGTGCTCACTGTTCTGACTTCTTCAGGTCTTTGCACAGAGCCTCCTGCTAATTCTCAGCACAACAGTGGCGGGAGAAGATGGTGATGCGGCTTCTGATAAACCGTCCAAAGGTAGTAGTAGAGGGACAGAATGGCATGAGGTAGTGCCAGGAGTGCCCGGGCTTCCTGGGCAATCTGTTTTGAGTTTCTTTTGGATGGATTCCAAGATGAGACTTCCGATCGGACCATGCCATATTTGGCTGTGTGACCGACCCAGTGGTGCATGAGGAATACTCAAAGCTCAGTGCTCAATGATCATTCCTGACATGTCTAGGCAACCATTGGGATGCTGGGAGGTCCAAAGATTTTGTCTTGAATTTTCTGTTTTATTTGGGAGTGATAGCACAGCGGTAGGGTGTTTGCCTTGCACGCAGTCAACATGGCCGACCTGAGTTCGATTCCTCCGCCCCTGCCCCTCTCGGAGAGCCCGGCAAGCTACCAAGAGTATCTCGCCCGCACGGCAGAGCCTGGCAAGCTCCCTGTGACGTATTCGATATGCCAAACACAGTAACAACAAAGTCTCCAATGGAGACGTTACTGGACCCGCTCGAGCAAATCGATGATCAACAATTTGGGGTGCAGAGCAAAGGATTCTCACAATAAATCCTTGTGCTGCACTCTGGCATTGCCCCTGGCAGTGCTTGTGGGACCATATAGGATGGTGGGGATCGCCAGTCCTACACGCTGTTCCCGGAGCAGCTGTCCTGTTACGCCAACCTGCTGCTTCATTTTCTTTTGCATTGTTTTTGTACTCAGCCATCCTCTTTACTCTGTTCTCTGGATTCACAACTGATGGGCATCAGAATGCCCTGGGGTGTGCTGGCCACATTTGCGTACTGTCAACTACAGTGATGTGGACCCCAGGACTTATTTTTCCCCTGTTTTGTCCTTCCTGCTCTGGAGAGCCTTGCCTTCTCAGTCATACAGTCTTATATTCACATAAAGTTATGAGTGGATTTCTGGGCATGCGCTGATCGCAAGGAGAAAGAGCCAAGGATCTCTGAGGCCAGTAGAGATGTTGGGGTGAAGAACCCTCTCCTTCTTTGCGAGGGATTTGGGGCGGTCTTGAGCAGTGTGTTCTTACAGGCACACATGCCATGCACCACTCTGAGTAGTTGTCTATATGGACTGTAGTTCTTAGTCCTAGTAGTCATGAGCTGTGGGGGTGCAGCGGTGAGCGTGCAGTCGTTTTTGCTGCACCCAGGGATGGTTTTTTGGATCGTACAAGTCTGCGGTCAGGTGATCCTCTCTACAGTGCTCACTGGACCAGTGGTGTTCGAATTGGACCTTGGGTTACCAGGAAAGGCAGATATATCCGAGAACTTTCTGTATAACATCCTCCCACTTTCACAGATCCAGCTGCCTTATGTGATTTCTGGGGCCCGTCAGCCATGCGTCTGCATGGAGGCTGGTTCATTCGAAGGGGAGAGGACTAGCGACAATATAGAACCCTGGGTCCTGGCCTCACAGTAGTGGGAATGAGACTAAGGTAGACTCTAACTGCCACCCTCCCTGTGTGCTGACTCAGGACGCAGTGACCTTCCACGACGTGGCTGTGAACTTCACCCCGGAGGAATGGTCATGCCTGGCGGACTCTCAGCAGAAGCTCTACAGGGACGTGATGCTGGAGACCTACCAGCATCTGCAGGCTGTAGGTGAGAGCAGTGTGGAGCCAACCCTGTCTGGACAGACCTGCTTGGGCTCCCTGGGTTTGGGCCGCAGCTGTGTGTCCAACAGTAGCTGTGACTGACGGGCTGGTATGTTGAACAGCCATGAGGTGTTTGTTCCCTCCCTGGTTTTTTTAGGGTTCACCTGTGGATACTCAGGGCTTACTCTCAGCTCTGTCCTTAGGAATCAGTCTTGTGGAGTAGCAGGACCCTGTGGGGTGATTCAGATCAACCCGTTTCGACTGTGTCCGTGGGAAGATCCCTATCTGCCCAGTTATCGCTCAGGTCCCTTTAAATAGTTCCATCCATTGGTGAATCAATTGGCTTTATGTACTACACAAACTTCCGTGTGTTTAATTGGCTTTGCTGTTGCCTTTGTTTAGGGAGCACAGTCCACAGTTCTCCTGGCTCTGTGCTAAACGATGACTCCTAAGAGTGCTCAGAAACCGGGATACCATGGACTGAAACCTCTTGGCAATTTAAAACATTGGTGCATGACTCCCAATATTTTTGCACCAGGCACTCAAATCAGACGGATTTTACTTTCTCTTTTTTCCTTAGGTATTAGGAAAAAAGAATCAGGATTACGGCCTGATTCTTTTCATTATTACATTCACATAATAGTAATAATAATTATTATTATAGTAATTATTATAGTAATTATAATAATAGTAATAATAATTATTATTATGTAATAATAATAATAACGTAACGGCCAGGATCCAGAGATTATCACACCCTTTACGACATCTTATCTTCTTATTCCTACTTTGGACAAACTGGCAGGCTACCGAATGTAACCTGCCCACATGGCAGAGTCTGGCAAACTCCCCGTGGAGTACCCAATATGCCAAATACCAATAATAATGAAGGGTCTCATTCTCCTAATTCTGAAAGAGCCTTGAATATGGGACTTGTTTTTTAAATCTCAGGGCTAGGACGAAGGAGACGTTACTGGGGCCTGCTTGAGGCAATCGACGAATAACAGGATGGTTGTGATTGTGATTGTGATTAGGGATTATTCCTGCCTGTGTATTCAGGATCCACACCTGGCCTTGCTCCAAGACCTTATGGGCTGCCTGTGATCAAACCCACATGTGTGTGCAGCACTTCTGTCCTATGTGCTGTACTATCTCTCCCACCACTGGGGCTTTGATATCTCTTCTCTCAACTCATCTGACACTGCCGTATTTCAGTGCTTGGAGATACTTCTAATGGTTCTTGTGAGACTTCAGCAGGACTCAGGCTTTTCTTCTGGTCTCTGAACTCAGGGATCACTCCTGGCTGGCGTGAGGGACCCTAGGGGATGTCGGGTATTGCAACTGGATTGGCTGTGAGAAACTCCTGCTGTGCTCTCTTTCTGGATACATTTTTAGATTAAAAAAATAAGGGTCTCTTGCCACCTTTGGCCATTTCCAGATTTATTAAGCACTTACTTTTACTGAAATTCTTGATGAGTTCATTAGAGGCTCAGGAAACTCCATGTGGTGTTAGGCCTAGACAGACAGTATGGTTAGGAAAGTGATTTTCTTGCAAGCAATGCACCTGGGTTAAATCCCCAGCATCCCATGTCATCCCCAAGCACCAGCAGTGCTGATTTCAGAATACAGAGTCAGGAGTCGTCCTTGAGCATTGCCAGGTTAGACCCCAAACAAGACAAAAACCAACAACATACTGTGCTGATCAACACCCTTTCAGCCATACACAAGGCCTGGTCTATTGTATTTGTGGTATTTTCTTGGGTCTTACCTCTCGAATAACTAGAAATATGTGGCATTTTGGAAATGGACATTGTGTTCATGCCTTTATATCAGGAAACACGGGGATTTACCCGTCACCTTTTCCTTGTCACTTATCCATGCCTCTGTCTCTGTTGTGGCAGGGCACACTGGGTTGAAGCCTGCGGTGATCTCCTGGCTGGAAGGAGGAGCCCTGAGGTCAGGGAGGAGAGACTTGTGTTTAGGTGAGTGTCTGAGAACCCTTCCTGGCTCAGGCCCTGTGCAGTGTATGGGTGTCCTGAGCATGTATGAAACACGCTGCTGAGGCTGGGGCCTTGGGCTCCTGGATCCATGGGTCTGTGCCGCACTCAAACTCCTCTTCATTCCCATCGTATGTCTGTCCAGAATGACTCTGTAAGTTGCTTCCATGGCTTTCAAATAAGTAAGATCATAACAGAGCTAGTTTGGATCTGCACGATAGTACAGCAGGGAGTGCCTTGCAATGCCTGAAAGTGACCTGTTCAATAACCTGGTTCCCCGAACATCACCGGGTCTGCTCAAAAACTAAAACAAAACCTAGTGTAGAATTGCAAAGATCCTTACCGTTTTCCACTAACCTAATCTTTTCTTTAGTGTAGGATTTTATGGACTTTGAATACCACAGAGATGTACTCCAACTACATGGCATCATTTTGCTACAGTTTTGACAATTGCTTTAACTGCATGTTGTGTTCAGTTTCAGAGCTGAAACCACGGATTCAAGATTTGGCATTACAGCACTTTGATTTGGGAATGGGGTCTGCAAGTACGAGTGAGTTGGTAAGATTTTTAATTCGGAATAAATTATTATGCCAGCGTGAGTGGACCAAATATGTGATTGTTAGGGTGGAGGGCTGTGAATGGCAGGGAGGAATTCCAAAGCCTGATGCTTGGGGTAGAGGACCCTTAGCTTTACTAGGTGCTGAAATCAACCATGTATAAAAATGCTGTGAGTTTTCATTTGCTTGACAGTTATAGTCATTTAAAAAGCTAATTTGTGGGCCCTGGAGATAGTGCAGTGAGAAATATACTTGCTTTGTACAGGGATGGATGATCCTTACCCAGCACTCCTTATAGACACCGTAGACACACAGAACTGATCCTCGATACTGCATGGTGTGCCCCTCCGCCCACCCAACCCCCAATAAATAGAAACTACAAAACATTAAGAACAAAAAACTTTGTTGATCCTGAAAGCAATCACTTGTGGTGAGAGCTTTGCAATAGTCACGTGGTCTGTCTCAGCTGTGTGAGGATGCAGCGTTATCTTCACCCCTTTATCACAGGTTCCACTCTGAGCTTTAATCAAACCCACTGTGGTTGTATTTCATTTTCTCTTGAAATGGATGCATCAGTTTTCTATAGAAGGAATTATTTCCAGTTATAGCACAGCGGGTAGGGCGTTCGCCTTACACGCGGCCAACATGGCCGACCCGAGTTCGATTCCTCCGCCCCTCTCGGAGAGCCCGGCAAGCTACCGAGAGTATTCGATATGCCAGACACAGTAACAACAAAGTCTCCAATGGAGACGTTACTGGGCCCGCTCGAGCAAATTTCCAGTTATATTCCTTCATTAAGTTAAAGGTGGGGGGAAGTCACAGAATTTTATGAATCTGCTTCCATCAATTTTGTGCGTCGAACTTACATTTACACAAAGGTATTCTATAATAAGACAATCCTTACGTAGGTAATTACATTTGTGTGGTGCATATGTTAGAAACCTCACCTGGGGCTGGAGCAATAGCACAGCCGTTAGGGCATTTGCCTTGCATGCGGCCAACCCGGGTTCGATTCCCTGCATCCCATATGGTCCCCTGAGTACTGCCAGGAGTAACTCCTTAGTGCAGGGCCAGGAGTAACCTCTGTGCATCACCAGGTGTGACCCCCCAAAAAAGAAACCACATCGGAAGGCTCAGTTTTTTGACAGGAAGACTCGGTGAATAAGTTAATAATTGAAATTCTTCTCTGCTCTTCCTACAGGGAAGCAACCAACCCAAGTGGAATATCCCTGATTCTGCTCTCTATGACAATATCTCTAGTGAGCAATCCTGCATTCAACCCCATGAGGATGCCAAGACGTGTGGGATGTCTTCTGAGGGTGATCAGAATGGCGAGAGCTACCTCACTTTGAAGAAGCCCTCCCTTGGAAAAAGTTCCTTGGAATGTGGTGTTCTCAGTTCACAGTCACAAAATTCCCCAGTCTGGCAGCCACTAGGGAAAGAAGCACTGTTTATAGTGAGTCCCTCACAGTGACAAACTCTCAATCACAGTCACTGTGAACAGAACCCATCTAAGTGTAAGGAATGTGGCGGAGCCTCCCCATGTTCTCAGTACTGTGGTATTCCCTTAGAAAACTACAGTGGACAGCATCCCCGGAAAAGTGAGCACCGAGAACAAAGTGTGAGTCAAGGGTTACTCCATCATGACCATATGAATATAAATTCAGGAGTGAAACCTTATGCATGTGAAGCATGTGGGAAGGCCTTCAATCAATCATCACATCTTTGTAGACATAGGAGAATTCATACAGCAGAGAAATCTCATAAATGTCAGACATGTGGGAAGGCCTTTATTCAGACCTCAGATCTTAATAGACATATGAAAACGCTTAGTGGAGAGAAGCCTTATATATGTCAGACATGTGGGAAGGCCTTTATTCACACCTTGTCTCTTTATAGACATAAGAATACGCATAGTGGAAAGAAGACTTATATATGTCAGGAGTGTGGGAAGGCCTTTGCTGGAGCCTCAAAACTTACTGTACATCGGAGAATTCACACTGGAGAGAATCCGTATATATGTAAGGAATGTGGGAAGGCCTTTGCTGCAGCCTCAAGACTTACTGTACATAGGAGAATTCACACTGGAGAGAAACCGTATATATGTAAGGAATGTGGGAAGGCCTTTGCTAAAGCCTCAAGACTTAGTGAACATAGGAGAATTCACACTGGAGAGAAACCGTATGTATGTAAGGAATGTGGGAAGTCCTTTGCTACATCCTCAGAACTTACTGTACATAGGAAAATTCACACTGGAGAGAAACCATATATATGTAAGGAATGTGAAAAGGCCTTTGCTGCAGCCTCAAAACTTACTGTATATAGGAGAATTCACACTGGAGAGAAACCGTATATATGTAAGGAATGTGGGAAGGCCTTTGCTGCAGCCTCAAGACTTACTGTACATAGGAGAATTCACACTGGAGAGAAACCGTATATATGTAAGGAATGTGGGAAGGCCTTTGCTAAAGCCTCAAAACTTACTGTACATAGGAGAATTCACACTGGAGAGAAACCGTATTTATGTAAGGAATGTGGGAAGGCCTTTTCTGAAGCCTCAAGACTTACTGTACATAGGAGAATTCACACTGGAGAGAAACCACATATATGTAAGGAATGTGGGAAGGCCTTTTCTGAAGGCTCAAGTCTTAGTGAACATAGGAGAATTCACACTGGAGAGAAACCGTATATGTGTAAGGAATGTGGGAAGGCCTTTGCTAAAGCCTCAAAACTTACTGTACATAGGAGAATTCACACTGGAGAGAAACCGTATATATGTAAGGAATGTGGGAAAGCCTTTTCTGAAGCCTCAAGACTTACTGTACATAGGAGAATTCACACTGGAGAGAAACTGTATATATGTACGGAATGTGGGAAGGCCTTTGCTAAAGCCTCAAGACTTAGTGAACATAGGAGAATTCACACTGGAGAGAAACCGTATATATGTAAGGAATGTGGGAAGGCCTTTGCTAAAGCCTCAAGACTTAGTGAACATAGGAGAATTCACATTGGAGAGAAACCATATATCTGCAAAGAATGTGGGAAGGCCTTCTGTCAATCTCAGTACCTTCGGAATCATAGCAGAATTCACAGTGGAGAGAAATCTCATCAGTGTCAGATATGTGGAATGGCATTCACGTTGTCCTCTTCCCTTACTATACACATGAGAATTCATACTTGAGAGAAGCCTTATATATGTGTGGAGTGTGGAAACACCTTTACTACATCCTCGCAATTGACTGTACATAGGAGAATTCACACTGGAGAGAAACTTTATATGTAAGGAATGTGGAAAGGCCTTTGCTGTGACCTCAGTAATTAATGTATATAGGAGAATTCACATTGGATAGAAACCATATATATGTAAGGAATGTGGAAAGGCCTTTGCTGGAGCCTCAGACTTATTGAACACAGGCGCATTCACGCTGGAGAAACAGGCTTGAGCACCCTGCAGCTCCTAGTTTGGGAACTTGAGCGGCAGGACATGCCAGCTTGTAGGGCGTTTTTGTGCTTGTTTTTTCAAAACTTGTTCTGCATATCTAGGTATTAGGGAATGTGGAGCTTTTGAGGGTTGCATTGGGGGCTGTTCTGTGGCGGAGGTGTCATGGGTGAGGGTGCGTTATGCTGAGGGTCCCTTCAGCCAAGATCACATCGAAGATGGCACCTGAACTTTGGGCCTTGGTGTGAGGGACCTGCAGAGAGTGGTGGTCTTGGCCATCTTATACCTCCCTACTCGGGACTGCGCCGGGCCCTTTTTGGAGCCTTTGGACTGGAGATAACACTTATCCAGATATGTTCACGTGAAGCCCCGAAAGGAAAGGGACACTTTTGTGGTCATTTTTATTGGCTCCTGTGCTGGGGTTGGGACTTTGGGGTGTGTCTGCACAAGTGAGAGGGTTTTGCCTCTGAAAATTTACTGTTTGTATTATTTATTTATTTTGTTTTCTGCTTTTTGAGTTACAACCAGCGATGCACATGGGGTTACTCCTGGCTTATGCACTCAGAAGTTACTCCTGGCAGTGCTCAGGCGAACATATTGTTGCCAGGGTTCGAAACCGGGTTTTTCCCGTGCAAGGCAAACATCCTTCCCACTCTGTTATCAATGCTGCTTAATGGCTATGATCCCAAAGATTCAGAGACAAATCTCAAAACCCAGCGGCTCTTGGCAGAAATGAGTCTGGACCCTGCAGTAGGTTACTAACCCCGGGCCACCCCAGAGGGAAGTGGTGCTGTCCCTCCACCTGCTCCCCCTTGGCGGCTCGCTGGCCACCATCCTCCAGAGGCCATTGGAAAGTCACATTTGGGCCCGCAGTGATGAGATATGTGGAGCTTCACAGGATGGGGGGATGGGGGTGGAGGTGGCCCTTTCCTCCACGACCCAACAATAGCTTAGATCATGCCCACGAACCGCCTCTCTGGCTCCTGATAAAGCTGCTTAATGGCCATGATCCCAGAGAGTCAGGAGAAAATCTGGAACTCAGCAGGTATTGGGAGAAATCCCTCCATATTATTAAAATTTCAAAATTACAAAATCATGTTTATAACCAGCAGTAGAAAACAAATTGTCTACTGTTGCCTTTTTGAACTATCTGAGTGCTGGGGTTAAATCCCAAATATAATAATGGTGGGTCTGGTGTCAAAATATTGAATGTAATCAAAGTAGAGAGAAATGTAGAAATCATCTGCCCCCACAGTTAGGGGGAGGGTGTAGAATAGGGGTATACTTGGGGTTTTGGTGGTGGAAAATTGGCACAGTAAAGGGACTGGCGCTTCATTGTTTGAACGACACTTAAACCCAAAAGTTTTGTGTCTTCACTCAGGGCGATTCAAAAAATAAAATTATCAAAAAAAGGGGGGAAAGTACGGTGGAGTTCATGCCCATTTCAGTCAGCTTAATCAATAGCTGAATAAACAATACTCCTGCAAATGATTTTTTCTACTTCCACATGTCCAATTGCAAATAATCCCTTTCTCTTCATCTCTCCCTGACCAGAACATCAGGAAAACTGGCTCTTGGGGGTGGCTACATCAGTATACTTGTTGTTTTATCTTTTCCTGAAAGGGAGATATTTCAGTATGGGGAAGGGGAGTTTTGCTCAGGGGTCACTGCTGGTGTGCTGGGAAAAAATTTATTTAGAACTGGCCAGAGCAATAGTACAGCAAGCAGGGTACTTGCTTGCATGTGGCCAACCCAGGAGTCCTCCAGTCCACAAAACCTTTGAGTTGCTCACTGGACATTGAGTGTCCCCTTCTCATCCCTAGAACAGTTGATGTGATGATATGGCATGGGGGAGGAGTGTCTAGAGTTTTGGTCCAACCCAGTGTTGCTTTCTTTTGGTCCTGCTGGGTCAGTGCTTAGGTGTTACTCACAGGAGCATTGTTCATTGGGTTTGTCTCTGGGGTGGCTGCGTGCAAGTCCATCAGCTTCTAATATAGTTCCATTGTGGTAGATCAGGATTCCATCCAGTGACTACTGGGGCCCGTCACCCGAAAGTGTTGGTGGAGGCCGGTTCCTCCCTTCTGGAGTGGGGAGAAGGGAGATCCCTGAGAACCCCTAGGGTGCTGCAGTGTCTCATCCTCAGGCCCATTGTGTGGATTGGGATAGCCTCCTCCTATCCTAGTGTGTGCTGGTTCGAAATGTGGTTACCTCTGTCAACATGGCAGCGAGTTTCACCCCAGAGGGATGAACATACCTGATTGCCTCTCAGAGGAATCTCTAAAGGGACATTATGCTGGAGTCAGAAGAGGAACAAAGATATGGAGAACCACTGACTGATGGTCAGAATGGCTTGTTTAATGTGAAGCTTTTAGCATAACTACAGAGCATTGAAGGTTGTTGAGCTATAGGACTACAAATAGGGGTGACTGATCGTTTACAGAGGTAAAGCATTTTTGTTTGTTTTTGCTTTTTGGGTCACGCCTGGCCATTAACAGGGGTAACTCCTAGCTCTGCACTAAGGAATTTACTCCTGGATGTGATCGAGGGACCATATGGGATGCTGGGAAAAGAACCCTCATCATCTGCGTGCAAGGCAAATGCCCTTTCTGAAATGTGCTATGGCTCCAGCCCCTAAAGAGGTAAAGGGTTTTGATGGAGACAATTCTGGAGAATTCAAGGAGACACTGTCTCCCAGTGGCTATACAGAGAGATTCTCCCAGGGTCAACAGCATTATATTGCTTTCCTCTTCATCTACTAGAAAATATTAAACAATTAAATTTACTTCTTATTAATAATTGCAGATATGTGGATAAAAATAGTAAGAAATATAGATTCCAAAATTTAGTTCTCTGGACTCTGAGGGCAAGGTTGCTGGGCTTCTACCATAAATCCCATACTAGGTCTTCAGGCCGGTACAGCTTGTCCTTCATGAGGTCCTGTCTCTTAAGTCATAACAGCTAATATCAGGACTGTTCTTTCATGCTTTCTAGACTATTCCATTTCGATTCCAGGGTAGTTTTGCTATTTTCCCCAGATCCATCTCAGCCCTATGGGGGCCTTCCTTTGTGGAGTGTTAGGAAGCATGGCAACTGAAGCTTGAATCAAGTAAATATGACAGGTGCCAGGAGATGTATTTCAGGATATGGGCCAAATATTAGGAGCCTATCATTAATAGTCTATCTGTGGTTAAGCAAAGAACATTGCTCTATAGTAGAGTATAAAAGGGCTAATGGGAATATAGAATAGGAAGTATTCACTTCAAATACAAAGTTCAGATTCACCTAAGTCATCAAACCTCACTTGGGGAATTGTAAGCTCAAAGTAAAGGTAAAAGAGAAATTCAGGGAATTACAGATGTTCCAAAAGCACTGTGGGGAGGGCGCTTCCTGACCTTCCATGGAGCCAATACTACCAGAGATGATTCCTGAGCACGGATACAGGATTAACCCTTGAGCATCGCCAACTGTAACCAAAAACAAAACTGCATACAGTGCTGGTAGCTTAGTGATATTATCTGGGACTCCCTTATTTCACTCTTAAGTTTAAACCTTGTCTTATTCCTCACTCCCCACCAATCTTTGGCATATTGAAAGTGGACGTTATGATCATGCCTTTTCAATAGTGTGACCAGTTAGACCAGGGACACATGAGGTTTACTTGTTGCCTTTTCCTTCCTTGTGACTAATCCAGTCCTCTGTCTCTGTGGAGCAGGGCCTTCTGGGGTGAAGCCTGCGTTAATCTCTAGGCTGGAAGAGGAGCCCTAAAGCCGGGGAGGTGAGGTGTGTACAGGTGAGTGTCTGAGGACCCTTCCTGGCTGGGTCCCTGGGCAGTGTGTGCGTGCCCTGAGTGTGTGAAACATGCTACTGTGTCCTCGGGCCACTGGATCAGGCGTCTGTACTGCACTCACGCTGCCCTTCACTCCCCGTAGCTGTTCATTACGGAGAGATCCTGTGCTTTGCTTTCTTGACTTTCTTGTCATTCTTCCTCGTCTGTCAGGTATGTCGAAATGTCCATGAGTTTCAAGACCCTTGTCCCCCCCAGCTGAATAACCAACCTGACTGTACACCTACAGGCCCGGGCACCCTTTCTGGACCCCTCTCTGTCAATATGACACCACGCTTATCTGCTTATCTTTGCCTTTGAATCATTGCCATGTTTTTTTGAATATAGGAAGAAATTGAATTTTCTTTCGTTTTTGGGCCTGGGGATGATCAACAGTTATTCCTGGTGTTTCTCATAAGTTGCTGTTGGCAATGCTCAAGGATCAATCCCTGTCAGCCTCATGCAAGGCAAATGCCTACCTGCTGTACTCTTGTACGCACCAGAAAATATTTTATTGTGTGTATGTTAAATTGTGGCTGTGAGCCCATAGTGAAGCTTATTAGGACCAGAACAGCAGTGCATCACGGGGGTGCTCGCCAACAGACGCTGCCTACCTTTGATGTCCAGCTTCCCCTGTGGTATCTCGAGCATCACTGGGTCTGATCAAAAATAAAACCCAAAAGGCTTGTTCTGGAATTGCCTTGCTCCTGCAGCAACACTTCCCGCAGATTTTCTCTTTTTGTCGGCTTGTTTGGACTGTGAGAACCATGTCCTCCACCTGTTTAGCCATTCAATTGCATTCCATTCAATGTTGGACTAATCCTCATTGTGCATTTTGTTTGATTTCAGATCTCAAATCACAGGTTCGCTGTAAAAAACTACGCATGCTGAAGGTTGTGTGTTCGTGGGCTCTCTGAATGGCTCTATCTCACCGCCCACGTTCGGTGCCCTAGAGCCGCTGTGTGTCCTGCATCGGGACGGCTCTTAGCCAAGGGCAGATGAAGGAAGAGATGAGGGCCAGACTGGTTGATCCTTGTAGCAGTTTATTACAAGGAAGTTTATCCCATAGAAGAAATTTATGTTATGGAGGGCCTAGATTCTCTCAAGCACAAGTTCTCCTTGCTAGTATCTTGGTAGTCCATCTTTCAGCCCTGCTCTCTCCTTCTCCAGCTCCCCTCTAGTCTGGGCTGACACTCCACCCAGTCAGGTAGCCAAATCAACATAAGAAAGCCCTTCCTGACTGCTCAAGGGCAAGATACTCCTTAAGGTGTTTTTCTCTTTTCCTCAGTCCAATAAACTATCAACTATTCCTGAGGTTATGCAAGAAGGACAGAACAGTGTTATCCTACAGTTCAGGATGTGGAATTACAGCAATTTCATTTGGGAACAGGGGTATTGCATACAAGTGTGCTGTAAGATTCTCTTGTTGAAACTAAATATTATGCATTTGGAGTGCTCAGTGGACCAAGCATGTGACTTGAAAGGTAGGGTCTGACTCCATCCCCACAACCATATCTATGGTCTCAGCACCATAGGAAATATATCAGAGCCTAATACTGGGAATAGAGGGTCTTTAACCTCAGTGCGGGCGGAAATCTGGAAATTTATTTCATTTTATTCTTTTTTTAAGTTTTCATTAAAGTGCCAGAATTTTCAAAAGTATTGATAGTTGTACTTACGCATACAGTAGGTAAAGGTAAAGGTAAAGGCCCTCCCGTTGATCATCGATTTGCTCGAACGGGCCCAGTAACGTCTCCATTGGAGACTTTGTTGTTACTGTGTTTGGCATATCGAATACTCTCGGTAGCTTGCCGGGCTCTCCGAGAGGGGCGGAGGAATCGAACTCGGGTCGGCCATGTTGGCCGCTTGTAAGCCGAACGCCCTACCCGCTGTGCTATCGCTCCAGCCCTACGCATACAATAATTCAGCACCAATCCCTGCGCCAGCGTCAGCTTCCCTCCACCCATGTTCCTGTATTCCCTCCAACCTCAGTCCTCACTCCACCCTCGCCTGTCATCTGAACAACCACATGACTAAGTTTCAGTGGTTGCAGCTTACATCTCTTGTTTTCAGTTCTGTTGCATTTGTATTTTGGGTAAAGGGCTACACCCGTCACTCATGTCATTGCCATAAATGAATCCCTGATCCCTGTAAACTTCTGGTTCTTTTCTGCCCACAGATTTCTTTCCTTCTTTATCTGGCTTCTCTCTTAAAACTGAAATAAGGGATGATTTAATTAGACCCTTTACAGTACATCTCCACATCCAGTGTTCTGTATTCCACCG